>NC_136920.1:16461706-17716249 GCF_949752795.1 Hyperoodon ampullatus
AGTAGCAGGACAGGTGGATCTACTGGACAGACTGGCAGACCAAGTCAATCCAGCGTGTTGACAAGTACTCAGGCCGGAACAAGGAGACGGTGTTGGCGAATGTGGAGGGACTCATGGATATCATCGTGGTTTCCCCTCAGCGGCAGACAGGTGGACTCCAGGGTCCTGAGCCTGCTTCCTTACCATTGGTGGGGTTGGTTGGTCACCCTGAGGACTGTTAATAACCAAGACAGTTAGAGCCACAGGAGAGCCTTTTGGTTCACATCTTAAGTTCTTAGACCTTTCAGCCCCCTGTTGTTATACCCCTCCTGCCCCACGGTCCCTGGGAGTAAGGTAGCCCCAAATCTCCTCCTTTTTGAGAAGTGTCAAATTAGGAGACTTGATTCTGCCCCAGGCCAGACGTTCACATCTGCTTTGCCCCCAGGGACCAATGCCTGTGGTGTGAACAACGGCGGCTGCACCCACCTCTGCTTTGCCAGAGCCTCAGACTTTGTATGTGCCTGTCCTGACGAGCCTGATGGCCGGCCCTGCTCCCTTGGTGAGTTGGACTAATTGGCCTCCTGGAACAGCAGAGCCCTTGGAAGGGCAGGGGATCAGCAGCCTCAGCTTTGTTCTTCTGGGTGAGATTTCCCCTCAGGGGTTCTTACAGCAGAGTGACTGGGAGCAATGAGTTTGAGCTTTGGAATGGTACAGACCCAGGTTTGTCTGGCTTCTGGCATTTACTAGGATGGAAATCAGGTCTCCTGATTCCCTGATCCCTACTGTGACCTGTGCATTATTCTCTCTTCCTGCCCTTTGTGGGCCAGCTAGCCCATCTGGAGCTATTAATATTGGAAACTGGGACTTCCCTGGTGGCGCAGTGGTTAAGAATCCACCTGCCAACGCAGGGGACATGGGTTCAAGCCCTGGTCCGGGAAGATCCCACATGCCGTGGAGCACCTAAGCCCGTGCGCCACAACTACTGAGACTGCGCTCTAGAGCCCGTGAGGCACAACTACTGAGCCCATGTGCCACAACTACTGAAGCCTGCGTGCCTAGAGCCTGTGTTCTGCAACAAGAGAAGCCACTGCAATGAGAAGCTCGCGCACCGCAATGAAGAGTAGCCCCCGCTTGCCACAACTAGAGAAAGCCTGTGCGCAGCAACAAAGACTCAACGCAGCCAAATAAATAAATAAAATAAATAAATTTATTTTAAAAAATATATTGGAAACCAAATCCTTTTTACGTACAGTATTAAGAAGGACATCTAATGGGGGTGCCTAGGATCAGGGCAGCTAAAAGATTGCTTTAACAAGTTCTCCACATGCTACTCTTGGACCATATGTAGATATTTGTGGCTCCAGTGATCCACTCCAGTCCTTGTTTTCTCTCCAGTACCTGGCCTGGTGCCCCCAGCTCCCAGGGCTACCAGCGTAAGTGAAAAGAGCCCCGTGCTACCTAACACGCTACCGACCACCTTGCGTTCTTCTACCAGCTGGACCCGCACATCTCTGGAGGAGGTGGAAGGGAGGTAAGTGGGTCAGTATGGAATTGAGGGCTCTTTGATTCAAATCGCCATCCCCTGCCAGCAGAAGACCATAGGCCCAGCTTGATGATTCTGGCAGATGGGAGGTAGATCACATCATTAGCCACCTGTCCCTGCTGCTTGGGACTGGAGATGATATTTAGACTTGCACGTTGTTGCAAGCGATTCTTTTTTTTTAGCTTTGAAGGCAAGAAGCTTTAAGAGGAGCTTTAGAGAGAAATCACTCAGGAGGAGTTTCTGCCCGGCATTCCTCCTTCTTCCTTTCTTGCAGTGACGTTTGCTCTCACAGAACAAGTTTAGCACGTGGTCTTGTCCTACAGTTTACTTAGAAGCCACCAAGTCATAGTGGTCTCTGGGCTGTGGCTTTTTAACTTGGGACATCCCCAGGGATGTGATGGCCTTAGTTCATAATGACCTGTAACACTCAAACACACATGCATGTATGTGCATGTGTACACACACACACACACCGTTATTAAATAAGCAAGCATAACCACGAACAGCTCTCAAATTAAGTGTAAAACATTATATTTCATTAGACTGAAGGTGCTGTCAATTTAAAATGCATCCTGATTTGAGAGATTAAACTGAAAAAATGACCAACAGCAACTGTGAGATGCCATTAATTGTAAGACACAGTCCTATCTCAGAGATATTAGAATATAGAAAAAATGCACATCTTAAAATTGATGAAATATCATGTTATATTCAATTTAGAGAAAGTCTTATAAAATGTTTTTTATTTACACTTTGCAAAAAAATCATCTGGAAATACAGATAGGAGTAAAAAATAAGTTCTCATATGTAATTACCTTTAGTGTTTTTTTCTGATTTGATATATGTGTATATTGTGAAATGATTACCACAGTAAGTCTAGTTAACATCCATTACCACACATATATACTTTTTTTTTCTTATAATGAAAACTTTTAAAATCTACTCTTTTAGCAACTTTCAGACATACAATATTGTTAACTATAGTCACTATGATGTACATTACATCCCCAGCACTTACTTATCTTATAACTGGAAGTTTGAGCCTTTTGACCATCTTCACTCATTTTGTCCACCCCCAACCTCTGGCAACTGCCTATCTGTATGGTATCAATTTATCTATGAGTTGGTTTTTTTTTTTTTTTTCAGATTCCACATATAAGTGATATCATATAGTATTTGTCTTTCTCTGTCTGACTTATTTTACTTAGCAGAATGTCCTTCTTTTTCATGGCTGAATAATGTTCCACTGTATACCTATACCACATTTTCTTTATCCATTTATCCATTGATGGACACTTAGGTGGTTTCCATGTCTTGGCTCTTGTAAATAATTCTGCATTGAACATGGGGGTGCAGATATCTTTTTGAGACAGTGATTTCATTTCCTACTCTTACTATACTGATGTCTATCTTCCCAGGCCTTTTTCTATTAGAACATTTTTCATTGTAATATTATTTTTAATATCAACGGTAGCTTAAAAGATAATTAACACGTGATTTCAATTCTGAAGGCAGAAACATAGTAATAATTCCAAATAAGACCACTAGACTCACATCCCTAAAATTATAAGATTTGTACATGATCAAACTTATTCTATATGCCCCATTTTCTCTTGTTAGAAGAGTTTATATAGAAAAGCAAACAGATATAAACATGTACCTTTGTCACTAAATTTTAAGCACTAACAATCATTATTAATCTGATTTTATTCAGGTTTATTTAGAAAACTTTTGAACCCTACTCAGGTATTTTCTTCCTATCAGAGTTGTATTTGAAGACTCAGTACATCTTGGTTTCAGATGCTCCTGCAGGTTGCCAGCTCATAACATGCCACAAAGGAGTTACCGTCTCAGCATTTCAAGTTAGTTATCCAAGCCCTCCCTCTGGATGTCTTGCATATTCCCTTGTGAAAGAATGAAGGAAAGAAAAGCAATATATTTTTTTAAGTCTCTCTAGACCTTGTGATAATCTTGGTCCAATCCAAGGTTTGCTTGGCTGGTAGCTTAATAACGTCTGCTATTGATGTCCTTAGTATTCTTTCAGCTCACTCCCAAACCTGCTTCTCCTTTTTAAAGAATCCTCTTTAAAGAGTACATATTTTAGGGAATTCCCTGGTGGTCCAGTGGTTGGGACTCCACACTTTCACTGCCGAGGGCCTGGGTTCAATCCCTGGTCAGGGAGCTGGGATCCCACAAGCTGCACGGCCAAAAACAACATCAAAAAGAGTACACATTTTAAAACACATTTAAATAGCATCTTGAAGACAGTGGCTCATGCTGATTTCTCTGTATTTCCTCATCCTGTCCTCTCCTTGCTTCCGCTATCTCCTGTCTGGTATAGTCTCATATCTGAAAGCCCCACTCCCAGGCCTTTAGCCCTGTCCTTCACAGGACTTTCCCCATTGCCTGGCGGAAGGCAAGATCTTTGTTGAAAACAAGTAGCCTTCACATTCAGTTTTCTCTGCCCCACAGATGCTCTGAAAAGGATGCCCGACTGGGCCTCTGCACGTATTCCAATGAGGCCGTACCTGCTGCTTCAGGTAAGTCCTCAGTGCCCAACTGTTTTGAAAAACAAGATGTAAGGAATCTAAGTCTCCATTGATATCTTGCAGAACCTTCATGGGGACTCTTTGGGGTTGATGAACCCTTTTCTTAGACTAAATCCATAGAAAGAATAACCATAATAGCTGCCACTTATGGAGTGCTTTCTGTATGCTAGGCACTTGCTAAGCCATATTTATGTGCACATGCGTGTGTGTATATGTATTTGTATATATACACTCACCTTCAGTCTCCACCAGCCCTATGAGCAATTTATTATTGACATTTAACTGATGAGAAAACACAGGCTTAGAAGTTAAGCATCTTGCTTTAAGTCACACAGCTAGTAGGTAGTGGAATCGGGATTAGAGATGCTGACACAGTGATAGGTTTCTTCTCAGCCCCCTCCCGCCTCCCACTGTGGCCTCTTCTCTGAGAAGGGGGCCCCTAGCCATCCTCAGATGGTACGGGATGCAACAGCTACAAAAGGAGCCCTCCATCTTCCCACCCCTCACACCAGCTAGAAGATTGTCGGAGGTCCCCACCTAGCGTCCCTCTGCTCTCCCTAGGGGAAGGACTTCACGTCAGCTATGTCATCGGTGGACTCCTCAGTATTCTGCTTATTCTGGTGGTGATCGCGGCTTTGATGCTGTACAGGTAACCTCAGCCCCACTGCAGTGGCTGTATGTTTGCTGTAGGTCCCATTAGCATGTTTGGGACCTCCTGAAGTTGACAGGTCACTGGTTCCACCTATGACCAGCCTCATTTCAAAGTTGGGTCCCTGGTCAGAGCAGCAGAAGGGAAGGGCAGAAACCTGAACGTGTACCCTTCTTCCCCAGTCACAACCCAAGTAGTTTCCTCATTTCATGACCACAGCAATGCTTGGGATTTTCCTTATAGACTAGGATGCTAAGGACACAGAGGGTGTTACCCAAGTTCACACAGTGAGAGGCAAAGCTGGTACTGACTCTAGCATCTTTGCTTTGTCCACCACTCTACACTACCTCAAGCCATTGAAGCTGGAAATGATTTTCTCTTCACACAAACACAGCCCTTTACTACAATGTGGGGTGATATATCATTGCTCGGTAGGGATCATCCTGGGAAGGTGGAATGTGTAGTATTCAATTTAGAATCTTCCTTTTATGACCCTCTCTGTATATATTTTCTCCTAAATGCTTTAAATGCAGCTTGCAGCAAAAATGTCAGGATTTTGCTGCTGCTGCAGCAGCTTCTACTACCAACAACAACAATAATAGTAACAGCTACCATTTAATGAATATGTATCAATGCTACAACAACCTTGTAATACAGGTATTATTATTCCTCACTTTACAGATGAGGATCTAAGGCTCAGAAAGTTTAGATTATGTCCACCAATACCCCAGCCAGTAAGTAACAGAAGTGGCATTGAAACGTAGGTCTGTTTTGACTCTAAAGCTCAGTGTATTTGTTATCTATTGCTGTATAACAAATTACCCTGAAACTTAGCACCTTAAAATGACAACCACTGATTATCTCACAGTTTCTGTGGGTCAGAAATCTAGATGCAGGGACTTCCCTGGTGGCGCAGTGGTTAAGAATCCACCTGCCAATGCAGGGAACACAGGTTCAAGCCCTGGTCCAGGAAGATCCCACATGCCGCGGAGCAACTAAGCCCGTGTGCCACAACTACTGAGCCTGCACTCTAGAGCCTGCGAGCCACAACTACTGAAGCCCATGCGCCACAACTACTGAAGCCCACATGCCTAGAGCCCGTTCTCCACAACAAGAGAAGCCACCGCAATGAGAAGCCCACACACTGCAACGAAGAGTAGGCCCTGCTCACCGCAACTAGAGAAAGCCCACGTACAGCAACGAAGACCCAATGCAGCCAAAAATAATAAACAAATAAAATTTAAGAAAAAAAACAGAAATCTAGATGCAGATTAGCTGGGTGCTTCTGCCTCAAGGTGTCTTACAAGGCAGCAATCCAGGTATCAGCCAGAGTTGTGGTCTTATCTCGAGGCTTGACTGGGGAAGGATTCCCTTCCAAGCATAGGATTCAGTTCCTCGCAGGCTGTTGGCTAGAGGCCTCCCTCAGCAGTTTGTTGCCTTGTGGGCCTTTCCATAGGACAGCTTTCAGCATGGCAGCTTGCTTCCCTCAGAGCAAGAGTAAGAGAGAGGGGAGGGAGGGAGGGAGGGAGAGAGGGCAAACTAAGATAGAAACCAGTTTCCTTGTTAGGAGTTTCCTTGTAACCTAATCTAGTATCCCTCACTTTTGCATGTTCTGTTCATTAGAAGCGAGTCACCAAATCCAGCCCACACTCACGGGTCAGGAATTCAGAAGGTGTGAGTACCAGGAGGCAGGGACCACTGGGCCCTCTTAGAGGCTGCCTGCCACAACTTGGGTTACAGCTTCCCCAGATACTATCCCCATACAGATCGGAACTAATTTCTCATCACTTTTCCTCCTAAAGACACAAAAAATCCAAGTTAACTGATCCTGCAATGGGGAACCTGACCTACAGCAACCCTTCCTACCGAACTTCCACTCAGGAAGTGAAAATTGAAGCAATCCCCAAACCAGCCATGTACAATCAACTGTGCTATAAGAAAGAGGTAAAAATTAAAATTTATATCCAAGAGTTTGTTTTTGGAGGGCGGGGGTAGATTATGCTCCAGTTGCCTGAGTAGATCAGTAAGGGATGCTGGGTAGTCCATCTACCATTTTGGAAGTTATAGTGAACAGAAGAATGGGATGTGATTCAGGTTTCTGGAGAGGTCTATAACTTCTGAGGGACCAGCTTGAGGGGCCCTAGTGAGAGTGAGATTAGAAAGCAGATCCCAGAAGGTTTAGGTCTGAAAGCATGTGAGTGTGCACCTCCCTGCCAGGAGATATTTTCCCAGGCTCAGGGGTTCCTTCCCTCCTGGAGCTGTCATTCCCCAGCAGTGAGGCTGTGCCCCTCTGAAATAACCCCAAACTCCTAGGAAACACCAAAAAACCCAAGAGCTCCTGGACTCTCCCTTTCTAACCTCTGATCCAAGCTTTTGGCACCTGTGGTTGGGAATGGCTGGAGTTCTGCTATTCTTCCTCTTATCACATAATCTAGAGGGATTTCTCTAGAATTCTGAAAGTTTATATGCTTTTGTTCTTTTAACTCCTTTGTTGCTGCAGTGAAAATTTATTTGCTAAATGTTTAGGCATGAAAAATAGTCCCGTTTTGACTAGGGACTATAGCCTGGGACTTAGATTTTCCTAGTCTGATATGACCCTTGTTTTTTTCTAAAATCCTGTAACCCTTCATTAGAAATTATCCCTTATGAGACCTAACCCATCTACTCTCTTGGCCTGTCTAGCACAGTCAAAGCCAGCCCTCACACCTCTAGGGCATAATGAATACACTTTATACAATAATCATGTGATTTCAGGATCCATGAATTTCCCTATTAAAACAAAGCATCCAGTACAAGCCAAAACAGAACCTGCAGGGATAGCTTGCAGATTTAGGGATGGTAGACCCCTTCTCTGTTAATATCTTCGAGAGAAAGACTCCTGAAGCTTCTTGGGTTCCTGGAGTGTCTGATGCCCCAGAAAAGAACCCCAATGAGGGCCCTAGGTTAGAAATTAAAATCATGTGACTCTTTCTCCTGTTGTATGCTTTTTCCTCAGCAGCTCTTTCACCCCTCTGATAGTCTTTCACCCTTTCTCTTCTGATTTCCTCTTGATTTCAGGTACCTGTTGCTGTGTGTTTGTAGAGGGCGTGGTATCACCCAAATTGCTAGTGCCACGTCACCCACATCTCCCTGACTTACCCCACGTTTTCTGTGATGAAGACACTGAGTGGTCTGCATCTTATCTGACACTAATTCAGCTTGGAGGGTGTGCTGGGTGACTGGGCATGTGTGTGCGTGCCTTGATCAAGGGAGCTGTCACTCCCAGAGGGCAGGGACCATATTTTATATTGTTTAATCATCAAACTATCCTGCTTATTGAAGAGAAGGGGCTCAATAAATATCTGTGGAACTGAACTGTTACTAAAGTAGAGCAGCAGTTGCAGGGCTCTTGGCAGGAACACTATCCCAGGGACAGAGCCCAAGCCATGGCCCATTTTCTCTTGGCAGTGGCGGCATGTTGGTTGGTATCCCCCAGAAACCAGGAGTACGGCTACCCCTTGAGGAATCCATAAAGGGAGAAGCCTGAGTGGAACTTAAGGCTGTCCTTGGAACAGTCGCAGGTTGCTTGGAAATGGCCCTGAGGCTCCTGGGAGTAGAGCCAGAATAACCTCCCACAAAAGCTTATAGGTTACAGTAGCCCAGTGGACTGACAGAACTCAAGAGGGTTTTCTAGAGCCCTCCTGTCTTACCTTCTAAAACCTTTCTTCTTAAGAAAGTTAGAAAGAAGAGAATTAAGAATAAAATAGCACATGAAACTGTATTCAGTATCTTATAATAAGCTATAATGGAAAAGAATCTGACCATGTATGTATATATATATATATAACTGAATCACTTTGCTGTACACCAGAAACTAACATTGTAAATCAACTATACTTCAAAAGAAGAAAAAGGAATAGCACCAAAGTAGTTTAAAATCTTGAATAAATGCACATTTAATTGCTTTTGTCAATTGCTTCTGATCATGTATATTAGCATGCTGTCCTATTAATAAACCCCATTAGCAATGTAATAATAGCTAACATGATCTAGTGCATGTTATGCGTCAGGCACCTACTAATTGCATTGCGTGGATTGCCTCATTTAACCCTCACAGCCATTGGTTATGAGGTACGGATACTGTTACTCTAAAGAGGTGAGCCTGAGTTTTAGAGATATTCAGTAATTTGCCCGAGGTGATGTGGCCAGTGAGTGGCTCACAGAAGTCACGGTTCTCCCTCCTCCCTGTATGATAATGGTAATAATCATCACAGCTGCTCCTTTCCTTTTAGGCTCAGCCTCATACATTTGCTCTGACTAAATTTCCCCATTTGTTTGTGGGATTTTTGCGCTCTTCATGCCCACTCTTAGCCCATCCACTTCCTTTCTAAGTTCGTCATGAGATCCTTTATAGAGAGCCAACCAACTGACCGTGTCTCTCCACTCTCCACCCTAGGGTGGACCTGACCATAACTACACCAAGGAGAAGGTCAAGATTGTAGAGGGGATCTGCCTCCTGTCTGGGGACGATGCTGAGTGGGACGACCTCAAGCAACTGCGCAGCTCCCGAGGGGGCCTCCTTCGGGATCATGTATGCATGAAGACAGACACCGTGTCCATCCAGGCCAGCTCTGGCTCCCTGGATGACATGGAGACGGAGCAGCTGTTGCAGGAAGAGCAGTCTGAGTGCAGCAGCGTCCACACCGCAGCCACTCCTGAAAGACGGGGCTCCCTGCCAGACACAGGCTGGAGACACGAACGCAAGCTCTCCTCAGAGAGCCAAGTCTAAACGCCCATGTTCCCCTCCCTTCCTGCCTGTTCCTTCTCCTTGGTGGGCTTCAGTCCCCGAGCTCGCTTATACAGCAGGCCCCTTTCCTGTGTGCTCGTCCTGCGCTGCCGCCTCCCGCCTCCTAACTGCTCCCAAGCCCTCCACCGGAGCTGTTTCCACCTGGGTTCGTAACTACCTGTGCACAAGAAATGATGGGGCATCCTGAGAATTTAGACCTGGATTTTACCACAAACCTCACCTCATGCACGCCATCCTGAGCCCCCTTGAAACCAGGCTCAGTAGTGATTCCTCGTCAGTACAGAGCTCCACCTCCCCTTCCCCTGGCACCCTCAGTGCCTGCCCCCCAAGAGCTGATGATCCAGGACTGCACTCGCTCCATCAGAGGTGGCCTGACCTCATCTCTGAGGGAACTTGCTGACCAGGGGCTGGGGCTACGGTGGGGGGGGGAGTCATGGGTAAAGAGAGAGATGAAGGATAGAGGCTGAGAGAAGGAGGAGTCAGCCCAGCTGGCATGGGCATCTGGAAAACCTCCAGCCTCGAGTGCATTGGCAACATGAAAAAGCTTTTAAGGGTGATTGGGCCTGGGTGTCCTCTCCACTGCCGGCAATGGATATTATTCTTGCCCTGGCAGTTGTTGTTTCTTCAGCTGCAGATACTGATGAGGTCTGGGTATGGCTCAAGCTGTTCTTCCTCCTGCTAAAATGTCTGGAGCCTTTTCTACCTTCAGATGACTGGGGGTCTCTATTACATGGCAGCTGGCTAATATGAATTCCCTCCTGCTGCCTCCAGGTTGTGAGCCGGTGGCTTGAATGCGTGTGGGACCCTCAGGGCTGGATCTCTGCAGTGTCTGAGAAGCACTGCTTAGACCAAACTTAGTACATCCCCTGAACTATAACGTTCTGCCACTTTCTCCTTCCTCATTCTCTGAGATTCTGAGCACAGAGATCCTGAAGCAACTCTCCAAAGAAGGGCCAGAAGTTTTCATAAATGGTCAGGAAGAGCGATTGGGTTAGAGACTTGAGGCACCCAGGGCCTAAAGGGAAGTATCCATGAAGCTGAGCCTCCTGTGTTCTCTCTCAGGTGCTCAGGGATCTAAGTGAGTAGACAGAGAGCCTGCGGCTGTGGGTGGTGAAGTTCCCATTCCGACTCTTCCCAGCTAAGTGACTCCCTTTCCTGCTGAGGTGCCATCATTTGGTTCATGCTTATTCACACAAAAGGCATGTGTGTCACACTAGTGTCAGGGGAGTTGAGGTTTTTTACTGTCCTAAAATTTCTACCTAGCTCTTCTTTTTTGGGGGGGAGGGAGGGTGCCTAATTTGCTTTTTCTGACCTAGCCTTGTAGGCATGTATGGCGAAGAGGCCTAAATAAAGACACAGAGTTGGGGGCAAGGAGTAGGAAGGTAGAGAGAACCACTGAGGAAGCCCTTTCAGCCCAGGGCAGATCCAGACCTCTTTCACCCAGGGATCAAAAGCAATAACAGGAACTGAGAATGGAGGGGGGGTGCTTCAAGGGGAAGTTTCTGGATTTGAAACACATCCTGGGGTTCTTGGTATTGAGAAATCAGCTGCCAAACATGTGAGTGGAAAGGGAAGATCAGAGCAAACCTTTTCTGGTCAGTTCTAAGACCACTAGAGACAGGTGCCAGGCTCTTAGCCCTGCTCGCAGTAGCCAGCCCCAGGTCTAGACCCTCATAGGACAGCCAGGCCAGGCCAAGCAGGCTTTTCCAGTACACAGAGTGGGAAAGGAAAGGTCCTCCTCCTGGGAGGAAAGGGGGACATTTCACACTTGATGGGGCAGTGAAAGAAGGAGCCCTTTGGGTCCTCAGACTCACGGTTGGGCATGGGGAGAAAGCAGCAAAGTGGCATTTTCTTGAACGGAAAGGGGGAAGGATCTTATTGCACTTGGGCTGTTCAGAATGTAGAAAGGACATATTTGAAGAAATATCTATTTGAGCACTGATTTACTATGTAAAAAGCAAAATCTCTCTGTCCTAAACTAATGGAAGTGACTCTCCCACGCTCCTGTGTAATGGTTTTAACGTTACTCACTGGAGAGATTGGACTTTCTGGAGTTATTTAACCACTATGTTCAGTATTTTAGGACTTTATGATAATTTAATATAAATTTAGCTTTTCTTAATCACCTTGCCTGGCTTGGAGTCATGACTAATAACTGTACCTGCTCTGTCTGGCAGAAACATGCTGTGGAAGACCTGCTTGCAAACATCACCTCTAAGTCCCTTGGGGATGTGAGGACACTGAAGAGCAATAAAGGGTGGGAGGTTCCTGACTGGAGGTTCAGCTCATCTTGAGAAGACAGGTTAAGACCAGAGTTCATTGGCTTCTGAAATCCTTACTTCCTCTAGAGGAGGGTAGCTGATAGGTTTCATCTTGAGTGCCAACTCTGGTTGGTCATGGCTGCCTGAGGTTGTGTCCAGACCCAATGGGAAAAGTGTCATGATGGTTAGTGGCGTCTCCTTTGGGCACCAAAAGGAAGTGTCATGGCATGTATACCATGTATCTTCTATTTCTGTTCTAGGTCTACGAGGACTTCAGTGTCACAGAATTTGACTTTGCCTTGCAGTGATGGTCACTGGCAAGACTGTCTGATGTCTTGAAATAAAAGTACTGGGATGGGGACAAGAAGGGCTAATTCCAGTCCTAGATCTGCCTCTAGCTCTGTTTGATCTTAGTCATGTTTCACAGTTACTCTGAGAATGGGTCAGTCAACACTAAGATTCCTTTTATTTTTAAAAAGCTGTCTACTCATAGCTCATCCATTACATCTCAAGCCTAGAACAAGGCATTGGGGATCTCTTTTCAGGTATCTGGACAAATAATACCTCTCAATGAAGATTGGGAATCATGCAAGTCTTAATGCCAGTTATAGAATTTGATGTCAAGGGTCAATAGTTGATTTTCTAAGCCATAAACCATTTATAGAACATTGCTCCCATTCATTCATTCATTCATTCATCCATCTGCTAGGGGCTGGACACTGCCCAAGCACGACCAAGAAAGAGTATCACAGAGCTTAGAGTCTACCAACAACTCCACCCCCCGAAGAAAAAGAAAAAGAAAGCAAGAAGGACGGAATCCTTTTGAATGTGAGTGACAAGAGATCTGAGTATAAACTGCAGTGTATAATTCTTCCAACTTTGGTGAGGGATAGGTGTGCCAGAACAAAAACAAGTGGAATAGCTCAAGGACAACCATCCACCATTCTTTTTTGGAAAAAAAAAAATGAAAAAACTCACAACAGAGAGAAAAGGAGGACATTTGAAGCAATGAAATCTAGCCTAATGCACAAGCCTGTATACCTGTAGGAAGTACCCCTTTCCAGAGCCTCAGAATAAGTGCCCTTTTCCATAGCCTCAAGCTACGAACAGTGACCACTAGAGCTGGGAACTCAGGAAGAACTTTTCAAATGGGAAGAAAAAATGAATGCACTGAACACACACCATCTGCTTGCAAAACTGCAAGTGTTTCTGGAAGAACAAAATTTGTTGAGTGCATTTTGCTACACTGTGACCATCCTGCTACTTCAGAAGGGGATGGGAGAGGACCTGATGGCCCAGGTCTTGATGAGAATTTGACCACTGGCAAATGAGAATTTTGTAACAGCGTCAAGGACTAGCACCCTGTTTTCAGGTTATGCTGGCTCTTAGTTTCCTAATCAGTACAATGGAAAGGCTGAACCAGATGATTGCTAAGGTCATTTCTGGCCTGAGACTTCTATTTATGTTCCTTCCAGGAAATCTTGGGGATGAAACAAGAGTTGAGAATTCCCTGTCTGGTTTTCTGGATATAAAACCTAAAAATGATAAGTAGGGAGATTTTGAGTCAAATTCTAACCAACTGAACATATTTTTGCAAACTAATTATGTTCAAAATATAGTCACTGCCTTTCTTTCTATATTATTTGAACAAACTGTGCAACCTAAAATGAAAAGATCTCTGTAGCCCGTAAAGAGGTCTCCATGGCATGAACTGAAGCTTTCACCAAACCTAGGCCTGAAGAAAACAAAGTCAGTGCTGCATGGGAAGCTGGAAAAAGCATCTACAAGAGCTGAGGGTGCATGATGTTCTAAGTGTAATGCACTGACACTCAAGGGCATCTTTAGTCATTTCTACTAATGGACATGATAAAAGAAATGTGGTTGAGCCTTTTTTGTGGCTAAGAAACAGTCTATGTCTTTTCTTCGTATTTGAAGATGACTCAACTGATCCGGTTAATAGGATGTGTGTTTGGGGGATGTTTCAGGAAGCCTTTGTTTTGAAACATTCCCTCACTCGCCCATTATTTTCTCTCCAGATCATTCGTCCATTAACCAGCTGACAGAGGCTAAGCAGAGCTCAGCACAGGAAACAGAGTTTTATTCCCAGTCAAGGCTCCACCTCACAACTTTGGATTCCTTCACGAGGTGCCGTTAAAACAGATCCAGACAGCCTAATTAAGGGTCTGAGTTTAAATCCAGGGCTGAGGTTAGCCCCAGGCTATACAATCTGCTTATTTCATTTTACAAGACACAAAGAGCCAAGAACTCTCACTTATCCTGCACTTCTCAGTGGTTTCTCCTCCAGCCCCTAAAAGCCTGTTGACAGCTTGCTAACGAGGTCCCTATCTTTCCCTCCTCCCTACTTCCTTTTTGGTGGAGCTGATCCTTCTGTGGTGCCGAAGTTCTCGGGCAGCCTACATTTTGGGGCCTATGGGGAAAAGGGGCTATGAGTAAAGACAAAAAAAAGCTGTCCCTTCCTTCATTCAACCGGCACCTATTAAATGCAACCAAGTGCAAGATGGGATAGGCTTTGCAGTCTTGGAGGCCAGTCAAGGCACTAAACCCATAGATACTTGACGTCTGTGTTAATGTCACCACTGCTGTCTCCAGGGAATAATGCAGGGGGTACCTGGACTGAAAGTTGAAGTTAATCATTGAAGCTGCTCCTTTTAGGCTGAAAGTATGGATCCATGTCCCATGCTAGGGATGTTTCCACCAAAATGTAGCTTGTGACTATGATGGGATGAGCACTGTCCCAACACTAGTAGACTTCTCAGAAAGGCTCAGCACAGTTACTCAGCAAACACAACGTTTGGCATTTGTTTCCACTTGTTCACTTAGATATCTAATGCCCACAAGGGTTTCACTGTCCTATTATTAACCTCCATAGGTGGAACTATTGAGAGACCCCAGGAATAAAGTAGGTACACATAACTCTAATAAGTACATAGATAAATGCCATTTGATGATAATCCTAGACTGGCCAAACATTTATTGAGCATCTACTATGGGCAAGGTACTGTATTAGGTTTCTACAAGGCTCTACAGAATCTGCCATTCCCTTCTCTCCGTTATCAGACCTCAGCTCCTACTACCTTCCTGCTCTTAACTACTCTGCTCCAGCTATACTGGCCACCCTGTTTCTCAAACCTGCCAGATATGCTCCCAACTTAGGGTCTTTGCATAGCTGTTCCCTATGGCTGGCACTTTCTTCTTCTAGATATACTCACGGTGAACTGCTTTGCCTTACTCAAGTTTTTGCTCAAATGTGATCTCAATGAAACTCTGACCACCCTTTATAAAATTACAGTCCTTCCAACTCCACTTCCCAATCCCTTTTACCTTGTTTTATTCTTTTCTATTTTCCCATTGCACATATTGTCTAATAATATACCATATGATTTTTTTTGTTTCCTCACTATAATGTGAGCACCACGAGAAGAGGGATTTTTTGAGAGGAGGGGGTCTATTTTTGTTCACTGATAATCCCAAATGCCTAGAACAGTCCCTGCACATACTAGATGCTCAATAAATATTTGTTGAATGAATGAATACATTAATGGAATCAGACATCTAATGCCCACCTTCTAGTGGGGCTGCACTTAAACCATATAAGACAAAAAGGGATTTTGCCATCTTGTTCTAAAACTCTCCAGGATCTAGACTCTGCACGTTATTTATTTATTTTTTTCCTTGCGGTACGCGGGCCTCTCACTGTAGTGGCCTCTCCCGTTGCGGAGCACAGGCTCCGGACGCGCAGGCTCAGCGGCCATGGCTCACGGGCCCAGCCGCTCCGCGGCATGTGGGATTTTCCCGGACCGGGGCACGAACCCGTGTCCCCTGCATCGGCAGGCGGACTCTCAACCACTGCGCCACCAGGGAAGCCCCGTCTGCACGTTATTTAATGATCAGATTCCAGGTTACCATCACTCTCTACTTAAATGTAATCTTCAGTTTATTTCTGGTAATAGTTAATTTTTATTTTTATTTTTTTTTTTGCAGTACGCGGGCCTCTCACTGCCGCAGCCGCTCCCGCCATGGAGCACAGGCTCCGGACACGCAGGTCCAGCGGCCACGGCTCACAGGCTCAGCCGCCCCATGGCACGCGGGGCCCTCCTGGACCGGGACATGAACCCGTGTCCCCCGCATTAGCAGGCGGACTCCCAACCACTGCGCCACCAGGGAAGCCCTCTGGTAATATTTAAATAAAGTAAACATGCCAATGATCAATGACTGAAGAAGACTATTTCTATATATTTCTAGCCTGTTTCTCAAAAGTTATTGTGGACTTCCCTGGTGGTGCAGTAGTTAAGAATCCATCTGCCAATACAGGGGACACAGGTTCAAGCCCTGGTCCGGGAAGATCCCACATGCCGCAGAGCAACTAAGCCCGTGCACCACGACTACTGAGCCTGCGCGCCACAACTACTGAGCCCGTGTGCCTCAGATACTGAAGCCCGCACGCCTAGAGCCTGTGCTCTGCAACAAGAGAAGCCACCGCAATGAGAAGCCCACGCACCGCAATGAAGAGTAGCCCCCACTCACCACAACTGGAGAAAGCCCACGCGCAGCAACAAAGACTCAACGCAGCCAAAAATAAATAAATAAATAAATAAATAAATTTTAAAAAAAGGTTATCGTGAGCTTTTTGCTTCGATTAGCTCCTCTCTCCTACCTCTACCTGTGGATCTGTCCTCATCTCCTATCTTTTCACTCTCTCCACTCTCCCACTCTGTGGTCTCATCCACAATTTCATCTTTTCACTTTATGAAGGTGATTCCCAAATCTATATCACTTGAGTCCTAATCTCTTCTCACAGCTCTCACTCTGTATTTCCTGGGCCTACTTACATGGTTCCATTTGCATGTCTCATTGGTATGTAAAAGTAAACAGGTCTGGGGCTTCCCTGGTGGCGCAATGGTTGAGAGTCCGCCTGCCGATGCAGGGGACGCGGGTTCGTGCCCCGGTCCGGGAAGATCCCACATGCCTCGGAGCGGCTGGGCCCGTGAGCCATGGCCGCTGAGCCTGCGTATCCAGAGCCTGTGCTCCGCAAGGGGAGAGGCCACAACAGTGAGAGGCCTGTGTACCGCAAAAAAAAAAAAAAAAAAAAAAAGTAAACAGGTCTGAAACTAAATACCTTGTCTTCCCTTTGAGACTGGCTTCTCCTGACTTTCTACTTCCATTTGGGCAATCAATGCCTCCCAGTCCCTAGGATCAAATCCTGGCACACTCTGACTTATCTCCCTAAATGGGCCCCACCCTCACCTTTATACCTAAGCTAGTCTGTTGCCAAATCCTTCCCTCTTTCTTGAATCTGTTCTCATCACTTCCACCACTCATATCAGACTCCTAACTGGGCTCTCAACTCTAACCCATTTTATTTATTTATTTATTTATTTATTTTTGCGGTACGCGGGCCTCTCACTGTTGTGGCCTCTCCCGCTGCGGAGCACAGGCTCCGGATGTGCAGGCTCAGCAGCCATGGCTCACAGGCCCAGCTGCTCCACGGCATGTGGGATCTTCCCAGACCGGGGCACGAACCCGTGTCCCCTGCATCGGCAGGCAGACTCTCAACCACTGCGCCACCAGGGAAGCCCTAACCCATTTTAGGATTAGACAATCAAGCTAATTCGTTTTCCTAAAGTGCAATCCTGATTTTGCCACTCCCTTGCTCAGAAACCTTCAATAGTTCCCCACTGCCTACTTTAATAAAGTACAAATTCCTTACCCTAGTATTCAAGACCCTCCAAAAACTGTTCCTAACTTTCTGTTAATCTGTGCCCCACTACTTCCTAACATGAACCCTGTTCTAAAATCAACCCACATGTTCAACTCCCAACATACTATGTACTTTCTTGTCTCTGTGCCTTTGCCTGTACTTTTCCAACTACTAGACATTCTCCCTGCTCCTTCTATTAAAAAAAAATTTTTTTAACATGTCAGTGGTAAAAAATTCATTTCCCTCCCTGGCAAGTCCCATCCCTATTAAGTTTTTTGAAATTCCAGTAATGTTCTAACCATTTTCAGGCATGCACACAAATATACATATATTTATAACCATATATAATAAAATTATTCCATATATGTATGCTTTTCTGCAACTTGCCTTTTTTTCAGTTAAAGTTGGTGCATTTTTCTAACCAGCACATATAGATTAACCACATTCTTTTTAACAGTTGCACAGTGTTCTATTGAACGGATTATACCATAATTTATATAATAAGTTCCCTATAGATGAACATATAAATTTCAGGTTTGTTGTTGTTTGTTTGTTTTCTAAATCAGTGCTGCAGTGAATGTCTTTGTACATTTTTCTTTCCATATATGCATAGGTCTGTATGACAAATTCCCATCAGTAGCATTACTTAGCCAGAGATTATGTACATTTTACATTTTAAGAACTGCTAAATTGGCCTCCTAAAAGTTTGTACCAATTATACTTTTACCAAGAAGTGAGTTTGAGTGTGTATTTCTCTAACTCTTGGCTAACCAAAAGTTGTTAAACTGTTTCATCTTTGCCAGTTTGATGGATTAAAAAAAATTGTTTTATTACTTTCACCCACCCCCTCTCCATTTCTTACTCTCTTGGCTACATATGCTTTAAATCCCAGATTAAAAATCCATCCCCCTAAAAAAAAAAAAAAAAAAAAAAAAAAACCATCCCCTTCCCAGATCCTCTCCCATCTAATTTCTCCCTTCAGTTAAACATCTACAGCTTTTCTTTTATATTGTTCTCATATTGCTTTGAATTTTAGTGACTAGTCTATATGTTTTATTCTCCTGACCACTGTAGTTTGCAGATTCCTTGGAAGTTAGGACCAATCTTTCATAGAAACATTGGATGTAGAGCTAAACAAGAATTTTCGGACCAAATTAACCAAGCCCCTTATTTTTATAAACAACAAGATTATCAAGCCTTTGAAGAATGCATTACTGTTCAAAGCCCATTCCTAGACATTCAATTAGTTATATTAAATTCTCACACTAAGTTTATAAAGGAAACATCATTATCCTGTCTTACAGATGAGGAAACTAAGCTCCAGATTATTTACTAAGAAAAGTGCTGTACTCAGAGCAGGTCTAAGTCCAGAATCCAGCGTCCCGGCTCCATTCACCCTCCTTCCACTATAATCCAGCAGCCTCTCTGGTTTTCCTCACGCACTTAGCTGCGCAATCAATATTTGGTGAATGAAATGACTCATAAAAAATTGCCAAGTGTTGACAGTAGTTTAAATATCTGTAATTAAATAAAGCAAACCTGCTGACGGCCGGAGATGCACAACTCTCCACAGACCTTTCGCGCTTCTTTCCGGAGTCGTCTGCATCTTTCGCTCCGGCGACCCTCTCCCCACCGCACCAAGCAGCGCCGGGTTCCAAGGGAAACACGGCTGCGCGTGGCCCCTTTAAGGCTGAGGGCGGCGCGTTCCCATAGTTCTTTCAAATGGACCAATAAGAAGGGCGATGGGCGGTCCGCCGAGGACCAATAAACAACGAGGACACTGCGGGGTGTGCGGCGGCCCAAGCGGTTTCAAACGGCTTAGAGCAGCCCCTCGGTTCTGACCCAGCGGAGGTGAGTGGACTGTGGGCCTGGCCCACCCGCCTAGGCCCTCGAGTTCACGAGTCGCGCGCGCGTAGCGGCCCTGAGCCCCGGGCGGGGGGCCTCCGCGGGCGCGCGCCTCCCTCGCCCCACGAACCCGGCGGGTCTGAGGCGGCGAAGTGGGGCGGAGGCCGGGGGACTAGCGGCTGGGAGGGCGAGGGGCGTGGGCGCTTGTGTGAGGCGGAGGCCGGGGCTGGGATCTGGGTGACCAGAGCGTGCCGCGGCGTGGTTCGGGCGGTAGCGTCCTGGGGACGCGTGCGGCGCAGGGCCGTGCCTGGCGGCTCAGGGTGTTTGGGTACTGGGGCGGGGGCCTGCGAGCCGGCCCGGCTACGGCGCCCCTCGCGTAATTGTCAAATGAATGAATGAGTAAGAGCCTCCGAGGGCTGTGGTGGTCGTGAAGGGCCTGGTCGCCTCAGAGCGTGACAAGGACAGTGGTACCGGGGCCTGCCCGCGCACCTGGGTCCCTGCCCGCGCACCTGGCTCCCCACCGGCTTGCTGCGATTTAAACGATTCGGATCATACCGCTCCGCCCTTCCGCCTGGCTTTCTCTCTCAGAAGGTGTCAGTAGAGTTAAGGTATCTTTCCAGCTCTGAAGGTTTGGGGGACTAATACAATAGCCAGCAGTGTAGGTTAAGCAGGCCTTGCTACTTTAAGGTGAGGGCTTGGTAAACTAGATTCTTGCTTTTTAAGCTCTTACCACTCTGGCGGTTGAGATAGCTACCCTGCAATGGTGGTAATTGTCGGGCTGGATTTAAATGCATCCGTTTTTTTTCTGGGATAGAAAACGGTGAAAGTCGTGTTGCCAGAGTGGCTGCTGTGTGTTAGAAAATATATTCGTGTTGATGAATCTTAACAATGAGTTTTTCATTCAGCATCAATAGAGGATGAAGAGGTTTTTGCAGAACTTGCCCCAAATTTATGCATGGCTCCAATTTAATTCTTAGGGGAATCAAGGCTTCAAATCGTGGCCCAGAAATGCTCCCTGTCTTATTTTATGCATAATTATAGTAATTGAAAACTCATTTTGAGAGAGGTGAACTCCTCCTATCTCCATTTTTATCACCCTGAAAAGTCCTTCTTTGACCTAAAGAGCTGATAAATTAAGCTAACAATCTTTTGAAACTTTTAAGAAATCATTGATTGGAATCAAAGATTTGAACTTTTCTTAAGTGACTGGATAAAGTGTAATGTTGTTTTTATAAAATGATATAAAGGTGAAATCAATATATTTTGCCAGCATAAATTAAATCTAGTTGGTGAACTCATGAGAAAAAAATTTTACACAAGTTTTTAAAGTTTGTTCACTCAGGCAACGGCAAGCAAAGATATTCCTTAACAATATACTGTATAACGTATTACTTAAAAAATTTTAGCAGACAGCTTAATTTTAGCAGCAGAGTTTTAACTGCAATAAATTTGAGTACCTTAGTATTATGAACACTGTCCTAGGTTTTGGGGACGCAATTAAAAATAATAAACATTTAACAATGTCTTAGGTTATTCTTAAAAATCTTGATGAGGAAGGAAAACTTTTCTTCACATTGGAGCAAAGCCATACTCTTATGCTCCTTTGACTTAATGGAGTCTCTTTCATTCATTCAACAAATATTGAGATTGATGCCTACCGTGTGTTAAACATTGTTCTAGATTCTGGGAATACGCTAGTGAACCAGAAAAAGACAAAGCCCCTGACCTAAGGGAGTTTGACAGTTTTATCTCTCAAACAATTTGCTGTAGCAAATTGTAGTTTCTGTAATCCCTCTGGCTAGCTCTAGTCCTTGAACAAAATAAATGCTCAAATACTTTTACCAGCAGTAGTTAACATTTATTGAATATTCACTAGGTGCCACGTTTTATCTTTTTTTATTCTCAAACTTTTTACAGGTGAGGAAACTGAGTCTTAGAAAGGTTATGCAGCTTGCTCGAAATCATACAACTGATAGAACCTCAGTATGAACCCAAGTTAGTGTGTCTTCAGGGCGTTTGCTCGTAACCTCTGGTTGTTCTATGTGAAGTAATGAGATCTGTTAGGGAGAATTCAGGATCATTTTCTGGGTAGAATCTCCCCCCACCCCCTCCTTTTTTAAACTTCTGTCACAGACATAATGAAATATGAACCATAGGCATGGTGGGTTTTAGAGGGAAGGTGGAGCAGTTCAAAATACAGTATTTACCATATGGGAGATGGACAGCTGTGACAGTGGGAGGGGGACTAGGTGGGGGCATAAAATTGAGATCTGGATCTCATTATGATTGATGGATTCCTGGTGATCAATGTTGGAGAGGTTTGAGATTTTTTTTTTTAATTTTAATTAATTTTAAATGCGTATTACCTGTAGAGTTCAGAATATGTTACTTAGCTTTTTTCTGTCCGGGCAGTTGCCTTGCCCACTTGTTTATCTCAAACACATTAAACTTATTCTTTTTTTTAAAATTAATTAATTTTATTTATTTTTGGCTGTGTTAGGTCTTCGTTGCTGCGCGTGGGCTTTCTCTAGTTGCGGTGAATGGGGGGCTACTCTTCCCTGCGGTGTGCGGGCTTCTCATGGCGGTGGCTTCTCTCGTTGTGGAGCACCGGCTCCAGCCGCGCAGGCTTCAGTAGTTGTGGCACGTGGGCTCAGTAGTTGTGGCTTGCAGGCTCAGTAGTTGTGGTGCACAGGCTTAGTTGCTCCGTGGCATGTGGGATCTTCCCGGACTAGGGCTCGAAGCTTTGTACCGTGCGTTGGCAGGCGGACTCCCAACCACTGCACCACCAGGGAAGTCCTAAACTTAATTTCTTTTTGGCCTTTGTGTTTGTTGTTCTCTCTGCCTGGGACTTCCCACCTGCTCTACCCCTACCTCAAGCCTGTCTTTGTATATAGGCTTCACTCAGTTCGCAACTCAAATGTCATCTCCTTAAAGAGGCATTTTCTAAGCTCCAATTAGAGTAGCCCTCTTAGGGGCGGGGCTTCCCTGGTGGCGCAGTGGTTGTGAGTCCGCCTGCTGATGCGGGGGACACGGGTTCGTGCCCCGGTCCGGGAGGATCCCGCGTGCCGCGGAGTGGCTGGGCCTGTGGGCCATGGCGGCTGAGCCTGCACGTCCGGAGCCTGTGCTCCGCGGCGGGAGAGGCCACGGCAGTGAGAGGCCCGTGTACCAAAAAAAAAAAAAAGAGTAGCCCTCTTGGTCATGTTTACCTCACTTTCTTTTTTTTTTTTTTTAAACTTCATAGCGTTTATTGCTATATGATAGGCCATTTATTGTTTGCTTGTATATTGTCTGATTTCCTCACAGAAATGAAAGCAGAGCAGGGGAGCATAGGTTTTTGGGTTTTTTTTTTTCATCTGTGAGGTTACCTCAATGACTCAAGCAGTGCTTGTTGGGTCAAATAAGGTGGTCAGAAAATATTTGCTGAACAAAGTTGGCCAAAACTGACATAGTTTTCTCCATGTAATGAAGTGACAAAGACGATATATAACTAACCAGTTGGCTGTGTTACAGTGTCTTTGGATGTGAGCAATATCTTAGCAGATTAATTTGGAAAGTCTTCAACTAAGAATCATGGGAAAATGATAGCTTTTTGTTTGTGTTGACTGGCAGAGAAGGCAGATCTGGCTTCCCCCTCCCACTTTTTTTCCCCTATTTTTAAAAACTTTCAAATCTGTAGAAGTTTTTAGGGGTACTGGTCAGGTATACTGGAATGTTCCTGTATTGGAATTTATCTGATGTTTTTCTCATGATTAGACTGGGGTTATGAGTTTTTGGGTGGAAGATCACAGAGAGAATGCCATATTCATCACATCATCACATCAGCATGATTTGTGACTGTTGATATTGATTTGATCATATAGCTGAAGTAGTGTTTGTCAGGTTTCTTTACTCTTTTCATACTGTGCTCTTTGGAAGGAAGTAATTATGTACAGCTCACTTACGGAGAGAGGAGTTGTGCTTCCTGTCCTTGGGGTGGAATATCTACATAATTTATTTGAATTTCTTCTGCATGGGACATTTGTTTCTCTCCCCATTTATTAATTTAATTAGTCAAACATTTATATCAGTATGAACTGAAGGATATTTTATACTTTGAGTTATATTCCAATACTACTTTATTTTGTTGCTGAAATTGTTCCAGCTTTATCCATTGAGAGTTCTTTCTGTTCACTCCTGTGCCCCTTTAACATTCCCACATCTGTGTGCATGTGTTTGTGTGTGTTTGTGTGTGTGTGTGCGTGCATGCTGTTTTTATTTAATTATATTTGAGGACTTCCCTAATTTCTGGCACTATAAGGTGCTCTAGGCTCATCTTGTATATTTCGTGTCACACTGCTAGAATTAGGCATTTCTCCAAGAAACCCTGGCACCTTTTACTGGAGAATGGTAATAGAAACCAAGATCTGGGCAGTAAGTGCCCTCATTGCTACTGGGGTGTCTTTTTTTGGGCCCTCTCAGCAAACAGAACAAAGAAATATAGATGTATATGCTAACTGGTGTATATAGACATATCTATAGATATTTCTGTATGTCACCATCTGTATCTATGTTAAGTTAAATATGAGTTCTTACTGATATCTCCAAGTCTAATCCATTACCATAGAGATCATTCTAGCCTCCTCCCCCTTGTTGATTTGAATTTCCACTTCAACAGTGAGAAACTTGGCTTTCATCATCCATTTACTTAATTGTTCAGCTCCAGTATACATGTATAGCAATATCTGAATCGTTAATTCACACTCCCATAGGAAACTTTATTAACTAGAAGTACAATGCTTATACGCAGTTCCTTTTGCCTTTAGTTTTCAGACTCCATTCATTTCCAAAGTTACCTAGGTCAGTTCTTTTTCCCCACCCACTTCAGTGAGGTGGTTTCACACATTTGTAATATAGTTAGATTCTCTTGTCACAAGTCTGCATTCTTTTATGGGATCCCCAGTCTCCTAAATGACTTTTTTAAATTAGCATGCATTAAAGTTTACTCTTTATGTTGTAAACTTCTGTAGGTTTTGACATTCATAATGTTATTTATCCACCATTACAGTATCGTAAAGAATAGTTTCACTGCCCTAAAAATCTCCTGTAATTCACCTATTCATCCTTTTCTCCCTTGCCCACCCCCTTGCAACCACTGATGTTTTTACTGTCTCCATAGTTTTTTCCTCTTCCAGAGTGTAATGTAATTGGATCATACACTATGTACCCTTTTCAGACTGGCTTCTTTCACTTAGGAGTATCTATGTAAGGTTCTTCCATGTCTTTTCTTGGCTTGATAGCTCATTTCTTTTTTATTGCTGAATAAGATTTCATTGTATTGATGTACCACAGTTTGTTTATCCATTCACCTAATTGAAGGATATCTAGGTCACTTCTAGCTTTTGACAATTATGAACAAAGCTGCTATAAACTTTTTTTGTGTGTGGACATAAATTTTTAGTTCCTCTGGGTAAATACCTACAAGTGTGATTGCTGGATCATATGGTGAGACAGTGTTCAGCTTTGTAAGAAACTGCCAAACTCTCTTCAAAAGTGGCTGTACCATTTTGCATTTCCACCAGCAGTGAATGAGGGTTCTTTTTGCTTCACATCTTGTCAGCATTTAGTTTCATCAGTTTTTTTGGATTTTAGCCAGTCTAGTAGGTGTGAGGTATCCCACGTTTTTTTTTTTTTTAAAGAGAGATTTCCTGAATCTTTTTCAGAAATCTGACTTTTTTTTTTGCGGTACGCGGGCCTCTCACTGCTGTGGCCCCTCCCCCTGCGGAGCACAGGCTCCGGACGCGCAGGCTCAGCGGCCATGGCTCACGGGCCCAGCCGCTCCGCGGCATGTGGGATCCTCCCAGACCGGGGCACGAACCCGTGTCCCCTGCATCGACAGGCGGACTCTCAACCACTGCGCCACCAGGGAAGCCCGAAATCTGGCTTTTTTTTCAGCTAGTTTATTTAGAAAGCTTGTGAGACTTAGGGTTTTATTTTATTTTTTTTAAAGAATTTATTTATTTATTTATTATTTATTTTTGGCTGTGTTGGGTCTTCATTGCTACGCGTGGGCTTTCTCTAGTGGCGGTGAGCAGGGGCTCCTGTTTGTTGCAGTGTGCGGGCTTCTCATCGTGGTGGATTCTCTTGTTGCGGAGCACAGGCTCTAGGCATGCGGGCTTTAGTAGTTGTGGCATGCGGGCTCAGTAGTTGTGGCTCATGGGCTCTAGAGTGCTGGCTCAGTAGTTGTGGTGCACAGGTTTAGTTGCTCCGCAGCATGTGGGATCTTCCCAGACCAGGGCTCGAACTCGTGTCCCCTGCATTGGCAGGCGGATTCTTAACCACTGCACCACCAGGGAAGCCCTCTCACTTTTTTAAAATTTTGTTTTTCAAGACATGACTTTTTTGAAGATAAATGATAGGGTTTTTTTTTTTTTAGAGGAAACTTTTAAAAAATAACCTTTTTATTTTGTAATAATTTTCAATTTACAGAAAAGTTGCAAAGATATAGAATTCTATATACCTCTCACCCAGTCTCCTCTGTTGTTAACATCTTACATGGTACATTTGTCAAAATGAAGAAACCAACACTGATGCATTAGTTTTAACTGAACTCCAGATTTTGTTGGGATATCTGTAGTTTTCTATTATAATCACCTTTCTGTTTCAGGATCCAATCCAGGGTAACCTGTTGCCTTTACTTGTCATCCCTCTGAGTCTCCTCTGGTCTTTGACAGTTTCTCAGTCTTTCCTTATCTTCATGGTCTTGACAATTTTGAGTACTAGTCAGTTATTTTCTGGAATGTTCTTCCTTAGGGTTTGTCTGATTATTTTTCATTATTAGACAAGGGTTATGTGTTTTTGGAAAGAATGTTACAGAATACCATCATTTCCTATCAGGAAATATGCGATATCCACATGACATCACTGATGATGTTAACCTTGAACACTTGGTTATGGTAGTGTTTGCCAGGTTAAGTAGTAAAGTTACTATTTTTCCCTTTCTATACTTATTCTTTTTTTTTTTAAAGTTTTGTTGTTGTTGTTTATTTATTTATTTTTGGTCACACCATGCAGCATGCAGGATCTTAGTTCCCCAACCAGGAATCAAACCCGTGCCCCCTTCAGTGGAAGCACAGAGTCTTAACCACTGGACCACCAGGGAAGTCCCTATGCCTATTCTTTGGAGGTGAGTGACTGAGTCTAGCCCATCTTCAGAGTGGGTGGGGGGCTTAAATTCTACTTCCTGAAAGGAAGAGTATCTACATAGATTATTTGGAATTTTGTAATGAAGATTTGTCTGTTCTCCCCCATTTATTTTTCTGTTTAACCATTTATCTATATCAGTATGAATAGCTGTTTTAAAATCTGATTCTTTGTTATTTATTTATTTTTGCTCAAATTGTTGCAGCTTTCAGGTTGGCTCCTCCTGTGTTCCTTTGACATGCTCCTATCCTTTTTTTCTTTTTGAGCATTTCCTTTCTGTACAACAAGATGTTCCAGACCCATCTTATATTTTCCCTGTCCCAGCCCTGGAATCAGCCCTGGTTCCTTTTAATGGGACAGTGGTATTTAGAAGCCGAGATCTGGATACTAGGTGTGCTTATTGCTAGGGTGTCATTGTTTGTAGGTCCTCTCAGGAAACAGAGGTAGGTATGTATGTATATTAAGTCATTTATATGCATATACATACAGTTGTTTTATATATTTCCATCTGTATTTACATTAAGCTAAACATGAATTCATACAGGTCTCTCCAACTTTCAGAGGAAACTTACGTCCCAAACACATGTCCTCTTTGTGGTATGCGTTTTACTGAGGTCTAACTTCCCCCCCTCCATAACTCTTTTTTTTTTTATTTTTAATAAATTTATTTATTTATTTTTGGCTGCGTTGGATCTTCATTGTTGCGCGTGGGCTTTCTCTAGTTGCGGCAAGCAGGGGCTACTCTTCGTTGCGGTGCGCGGACTTCTCACTGCGGTGGCTTCTCTTGTTGTGGAGCACGGGCTATAGGCATACAGGCTTCAGTAGTTGTGGCTCGCGGGCTCTAGAGCGCAGGCTCAGTAGTTGTGGCACACGGGCTCAGTTGCTCCGCGGCATGTGGGATCTTCCCGGACCGGGGCACAAACCGTGTCCCCTGCATCGGCAGGCGGACTCTGAACCACTGTGCCACCAGGGAAGCCCCCCCGTAACTCTGTTTAAGTACCACAGAAAACATTGTTTTCCCTTACTTGGTAACAGCAATTGTTTATTCCTAGAATATGATCTTTGTTCAGAGATGCATTCAAAGTAAATTCTGACTCAGTTGGAATGGCCAGACATTTTTGGCATAGATAGGATATCAGATATGCCTTGGTGACCTCCTGCCTCCTCAGACATAATTTTTATTATTTTATTAAGAGATTAGAAACCTAATTCTTCGATATCTTGATTATATTTCTTAGAGGTTATTTTTAAATTCTTTTAAAATAAATTTATTTATTTATTTATTTTTGGCTGCATTGAGTCTTTGTTGCTGCGCACAGGCTTTCTCTAGTTGTGGCAAGCGGGGGCTACTCCTCCTTGCGGTGCGCGGGCTTCTCATCGCGATGACTTCTCTTGTTGCGGAGCACGGGCTCTAGGTGCATGGGCTTCAGTAGTTGTGGCACACGGGCTCAGTAGTTGTGGCTTGCGGGCTCTAGAGCTCAGGCTCAATAGTTTTGGCACACAGGCCTAGTTGCTCTGTGGCATGTGGGGCCTTCCGGGACCAGGGCTCGAACCTGTGTCCCCTGCATTGGCAGGCGGATTCTTAACCACTGTGCAACCAGGGAAGTCCCCCTGCTTGGGTCTTTAACTCAAGAGCTAAAATTAGGTAGCACTTCTCTAAGCTAAACTGTTAGTTTGATCACAAAGTTTGAGGAAGGAAAGCTACAAAACATAAAACATTAAAATTCAAAAAAGCCATATTGGAACCATTTGGTTTTGATGCAAGAGTCCCTCATACCTCTTTGTCAGTACATCTTGAGGGTTTTGCTAGATTCATTGCTCAAATGGATTATCCTGAGAAGTTTAAATAATTATCAGTCTACTTTGTTTAAGAAGACTGGGAGGCTTATGTATTTTCTTAGATTTATTTTACATGGAAAAAAGTTACATAAAATAATTGATATTGGGACTTCCCTGGTGGTGCAGTGGTTGAGAGTCTGCCTGACGATGCAGGGGACGTGGGTTTGTGCCCCGGTCCGGGAGGATCCCACATGCCGCGGAGCAGCTGGGCCCGTGAGCCATGGCCGCTAAGCCTGTGCGTCTGGAGCCTGTGCTCCACAACGGGAGAGGCCACAACAGTGAGAGGCCTACGTATCACAAAAAATAATAATAATAAAAATAATAATAATAATTGCTGTTTCAGGGATAAACCTCTGATACCTGGCAAACTTGGCTGTCCAGAACACCTGTTTCTCTAATTTGTTTTGCTGTTTTATTTATTTTATGTATTTATTTGCAGTGGGTTTTTTTTTAATCATTTCATGTCCTTATTCACTTAAAATATGAAGTCTCTCATTTTTAGATTTTAGGAATTTTTTTCAGTACTATAATTACACACTTTTCTTCTGGTCCTTTTTCTTACGTGATACATTCCTACATTCTTTTTAAAAAAGAAAGTCTCATGAAAACCCCCTAGTCTAGAGCTAGCATGAGTTCTTCATTTGGGAGTAAAGACTAGATCCCATGTCAGAAATCTCTGGGCAGTAAGGGAAAACAGTTGTTTTATGCTTTAGAGGACTGCCTACTTATTTTGAGCTATGTTTAATATGGGGGATTCCTCCAAACGAAATATGGACAGTCCCCTTGAGTATTATAAAATGACATTTACTTGGTTAACTAGTAGTAAATCTGCTTTCTATAGGATAAAAAGGAATAGATTGCTTATATACACAATGAAATGGTTTGTTTTAGATCAGAGAAGGCTTGCCTTACTTGGTCCCAAGAGCTCTAAGCTAACTTAGGCCTTTCTTGAACCAGGGGACTGAAATGTGGGCTTGGTTAAGTCTGAAGTCTTTCTAAAATCTCTAGATAACTCTGGGATGATGCTTATGATAATAACAATAACGATAGCCACTGATTCTTGAGTGCTTGATATTTGCCCTGCCATCTGTTAGTACTACTTCCTTGCATGAAGTCACTGGCTTTGTATGATCTGGCCCTTTTCAGTCTGCCCTTTCTCTCAACTCCTGTTTTGGCCACATGAGTTGCAGTTCTGTTCTTTATCTTGCCTAGCTCTTTCAGGCTTTCACACACATGCCTGAAACATTCTCTTATTAAATCTAGTCATTATGCCTATGCCTGGCTAATCCGTATTTATTTCCTTTAGTTCTCAGCCTAAATATCACTTTCTCAAGGAGACCTTCCCTGACCCTCCAGTCTAGATTAAGTGCCTCTGTTACACCCTCATAGTATTGCCCCTGGGCTACTGTATTTCACTTCCCGTACTCAGTAAGTAGATAAGTGCCTAATACAGAATAGCATCAGATCATGAGATGCTACTCTGTATTAGGTACTTAGCTACATACTAAGTGTACCTGTGGGACAGGGAAATAATATGGGTATTTGGGGGGGTTCTTAACAGGTATAAAGCAGAAATCTCATTTTCACTTCAATAGTTCACCATTACAGTTAGTTGAATCACCTTAGGCAAGTTAGTTAACCTCTATGCCTCAGTTTTCTCGTCTGTAAAAGGGGGCTTATATCAATCTCAGAGTTATGAGAATTAAATGAGTTAGTATATGTGAAGTGTTTAGAATAGTGCCTGGCACATAATGAATGCTCCAGAAGTGTGTATTAAATAAGGAACCACATGAAGATGGTACTGTTATGATGGATAATGAAACTGAGGCTCAGCTAGCGTGTGACAAAGCAAGCTTTAGAACTCAGATCTAACTCCAGCGCCCAACACAACAGTTTAGATTGAATTTAAATTGACTAGAGTGCTCTGTAATAAGATTTATTACAAGCAACTGTTCTGCCATGACTTTACCAAATGAAAGATTCTAAAATTAAAATTTCCCTCTTTTTTTTTTTTTTTTTTTTTTTTTTTTTTTTTTTTTTTTTTTGCGGTACGCGGGCCTCTCACTGTTGTGGCCTCTCCCGTTGCGGAGCACAGGCTCCGGACGCGCAGGCTCAGCGGCCATGGCTCACGGGCCCAGCCGCTCCACGGCATGTGGGGTCTTCCCGACCGGGGCACGAACCCATGTCCCCTGCATCGGCAGGCGGACTCTCAACCACTGCGCCACCAGGGAAGCCCTAAAATTTCCCTCTTTTAATGGATTTTATAATAAAAAAAATAGGTACTAAAAAAACAGTGACAAAAATCTTATAAATTTTTTGAAATCTATTACTTAATAATTTTTCACTTTGAAAGTGGGTTTACTTTAGAATTCCATTAAATATATCATGTTTCCCTTTCACATTTGAAATACGCATTCAACATACAATATTTTATTTATAAACTCAAAAAACACATTTATTGTATATTTAAGACTTCTATGATTTGATGAAATTGTGCTATTTTAGGAATTATGTGTTAGAGGACGAAGCACTCTGCTGGATGCTGGGGTAATAAATAAGATTCAGGGGGCTTCCCTGGTGGTTCAGTGGTGAAGAAGCCGCCTGCTAATGCAGGGGACACGGGTGTGAGCCCTGTTCTGGGAAGATCTCACATGCCACGGAGCAACTAAGCCCGTGCGCCACAACTACTGAGCCTGCGCTCTAGAGCCCGCGAGCCACAGCTGCCGAGCCCACATGCCACAGCTACTGAAGCCCGTGTGCCTAGAGCCCATGCTCTGCAATGAAGAGTAGGCCCCTGCTCGCCACAACTAGGGAAAGCCCGTGTGTGGCAACGAAGACAAAACGCAGCCAAAAATTAAAAAATAAATTTATTAAAAAAAGAAAAAGATTCAGATCTTTCTTTCAAAGGAGATATGGTGTCCAAAAAATGTTAAGGGGAAGAATTGAGGCTTATGGGACAAGTATAGACAGATCCATCCTCAAGGTGCCAGGCTGGAATTTTAAAGTTCTAGAGCTTTTAAAAACATTATGATAGAAAATATTGAAGCTTGTTGTTTAAAAAAGAAAACAGAGGGCTTCCCTGGTGGCGCAGTGGTTGAGAGTCCGCCTGCCGATGCAGGGGACATGGGTTCGTGCCCCGGTCCGGGAAGATCCCACATGCCGCAGGGCGGCTGGGCCCGTGAGCCATGGCCGCTGAGCCTGCGCGTCTGGAGCCTGTGCTCCGCAACGGGAGAGGCCACAACAGTGAGAGGCCCTCGTACCGCCAAAAAAAAAAAAAAGAAGAAAAAGAAAAAAGACATGGCTAGGTATTAAAGTGAGAAGTAAAAATTCTTTAGCTAGTCCCATAGACACTCTTTTAAAGTGGTCATAGTTAAGTTTTCTATGGATCCGTCCAGAAAAGTTTTATGTGCTTTCAAACATGTACAATGTTGTATTAGTTTTCTATGACTGCTGAAACAAATGACCACAAATTTGGTGGCTTAAAACAACAGTAATTTATTCTTTCACAGTTCTGGAGTCCAGAGTCCAAAACTTAGGGTGAGTAGGAGTTTAGGATTAAAATATACACACTACTCTATATATAAAAGAGGTAACCAACAAGGACCTACTGCACAGGGAACTATACTCGGTATCTTGTAATAACCTATAACGGAAAAGAATCTTAAAATACATACATATATGTGTGTGTGTGTGTGTGTGTGTGTGTGTGTGTGTGTGTGTGTGTGTATGTATATCTGAATCACTTTGCTGTATGCCTGAAATTAACACAACATTGTAAATCAACAATATTTCAATAAGAATTAAAAAAAAAATTTAGGTTGAGTCTTACTGGAGGCTAATATTGAGGCAAAGCCATGCTTCTCCAGAGGCCCTGGGGAAGCACTCCTTCCTTGCCTCTACAGCTTCTGGTGGCTCTTGGTATCCCTTGGCTTGTGTTGCATCACTCCAGCCTCTTCTGATCTTGCTCTTCTCCATCTTCACATCGCCTTCTCGTCTGTGTGTGTCAAATTTCCCTCTGTTACCCTCTTATAAGGATACATGTGATTGCATTCAGGGCTCACCCAGATAATCCAGGATGATCTCCCCATCTCAATATCCTTAATTTAATCACATCTGCAAAGACCCTTTTTCCACATAAAACATTTAAAGTTTTCAGGGATTACAGCCCAATATCTTTGGGGATCATTATCAGCCTGTCACCAATGTGTATGACCCTCTTTTTTATTTTTACTAAACACAAAAAAAAGAATTCGACTTCATAGGCTATCTTCCAAATTTCTTTTTAAAACTAAAATAGATTTCTTCCACATCAGTATTTAAATATCTTCTTTAGTCTTCTTTGTCTTTTTTTTTCCTTTAAATACCTATAAGAGCATTTTGTTGAATAGACAAGTATCTCACTTTTTTTTTAATTGCAGCTAAAAAAAAAGCATGTAACATAAAAATTACCATCGTAATCATTTTAAATTAACTACATTCACATTGTGGTGAAACACACCTCAAAAACTTTTTCATCTTGCACATCTGATACACTGTATCCATTAAACAACTTTCCTTTTCCTCCTTCCCCCAACCCATAATAACCACCATTCTACTTTCTGTTGCTAATTTAATAGTTTAGATACCTCATATAAGTGGAATCATATAATATTTGTCTTTTTGTGACTGGCTTATTTCACTTAGCATGAATATCCTCAAAGTTTATCCATATTGTAGCATGTAACCGGATTTCCTTCCTTTTTAAGACTACTATTCCATTGTATGTATTTACCACATTTTGCTTATCCATTCATTCATTCTTCTGTGGACATTTGGGTTGCTTCTACTGCTTTGAACATGGATGTACAAATCTGAGCCCCAGCTTTCAATTCTTTTGGATATATATATACACACACTCATACATACACTTAGAAGTGGAATTGCTGGATCATATGGTAATATGGTATTCTATTTTTACTTTTTTTGAGGTTACTCCATACTGTTTTTGAGGTTACTCCATACTGTTTTCCATAACAGTTGCACCATTTTACAATCCCACCAACAGTGTACAAGTGTTCCAATTTCTCTACATTCTTGCCAACATTTGTTGTTTTCTGTTTTTTTTTTAAATTTGTTTGTTTATTTGATAGTAACCATTCTAATGGGTGTGAGGGATATCTCATTGTGGGTTTTTTTTTTTTTTTTTGCGGTACGTGGGCCCCTCACTGCTGTGGCCTCTCCCATTTTGGAGCACAGGCTCCGGATGCGCAGGTTCAGCGGCCATGGCTCACGGGCCCAGCCGCTTCGCAGCATGTGGGATCTTCCTGGACCGGGGCATGAACCCATGTCCCCTGCATTGGCAGGTGGACTTTCAACCACTGCGCCACCAGGGAAGCCCTTCATTGTGGTTTTGACTTGCGTTTCTCTGATGATTAGTGATGTTGAGTATCTTTTCCTATGGTTGTTGGCCATTTGTATATCATCTTTGTAGAAACGTCTATTCAAGTCTTTTGCCCATTTTAAATTGGGTTATTTGGAGTTTTGTTGTTGTGGGAGTTCTTTTTTTTTTAACATCTTTATTTGAGTATAATTGTTTTACATGTTGTGTTAGTTTCTGCTGTATAATAAAGTGAATCAACTATATGCATATGTATATCCCCATATCCCCTCCCTCTTGCATCTCCCTCCCACACTCCTTATCCCACCCCTCTAGGTGGTTGCAAAGCACCGAGCTGATCTCCCTATTCCATGCAGCTGCTTCCCACTAGCTATCTATTTTACATTTGGTAGTGTATATATATCAGTGCTACTCTCTCACTTTGTCCCAGCTTACCCTTCCCCCTCCCCATGTCCTCAAGTCCGTTCTCTACGTTTGTGTCTTTATTCCTGTCCTGCCCCTAGGTTCATCAGACCTTTTTTTTTTTTATATATTCCATATATATGTGTTAGCATACGGTATTTGTTTTTCTCTTTCTGACTTAACTTCACTCTGTATGACAGACTCTAGGTCCATCCACCTCACTACAAATAACAATTTCGTTTCTTTTTATGGCTGAGTAATATTCCATTGTATATATGTGCCACATCTTTCTCCCCCTCCCCCAATTTATTTATTTATTTATTTATTTATTTATTTATTTATTTATTTATTTATTTATGGCTGTGTTGGGTCTTTGTTTCTGTGTGCGGGCTTTCTCCAGTTGCGGCAAGCGGGGGCCACTCTTCATCGCGGTGCGCGGGCCAGTCTTCATCGCGGTGCGCGGGCCTCTCACTGTTGCAGCCTCTCCCATTGCGGAGCACAGGCTCCAGACGCGGAGGCTCAGTAGTTGTGGCTCACGGGCTTAGTTGCTCCACAGCATGTGGGATCTTCCCAGACCAGGGCTCAAACCCGTGTCCCCTGCATTGGCAGCCAGATTCTTAACCACTGCGCCACCAGGGAAGCCCCGCCACATCTTCTTTATCCGTTCATCTGTCGATGGACACTTAGGTTGCTTCCATGTCCTGGCTATTGTAAATAATGCTACAGTGAACATTGTGGTACATGACTCTTTTTGAATTATGGTTTTCTCAGGGTATATGCCCAGTAGTGGGATTGCTGGGTCATATGGTAGTTCTATTTTTAGTTTTTTAAGCAACCTCCATACTGTTCTCTATAGTGGCTGTATCAATTTACATTCCCACCAACAGTGCAAGAGGGTTCTGTTGTGGGAGTTCTTGATATTCTCTGGATATTAACCCCTTATCAGATAAATGATTTATAAATATTTTCTTCCCTTCTGTAGGTTATCTTTTTACTCTGTTTATTGTGTCCTTTGATACACAAGAGTTTTTAAGTTTGATATAGTCCCCATTGTCCTTTTTGCTTTTGTTGCCTGTGTTTTTGGCATCATATCTAAGAAATCATTGTCCATTCCAGTGTCATGAAGCTTTTCCTCTATGTTTTCTCCTAGGAGTTTTACCGTTTTAGAGCTTACATTTAGGTTTTTAATCATTTCATATTAATTTTTATGTATGGTGTAAGGTAAGTGTCCAACTTCATTCTTTTGCATGTAGCTATCCAGTTTTTCCAGTCACCATTTGTTGAAGAGACCATCCTTTCCCCTTTGAGTGGTCTTGGCACCCTTGTCAAAGATCATTTTACCCTAAATGCAAGGGATTATTTTTGGATTCTCTATTCTGTTCCATTGGTCTGTTTGTCTTTATGCCATTACCACACTGTTTTGATCATTGTGGCTTTTTAATGTGTTTTGGAATCAAGAAGAGAGTCCTGCAACACTTTTTTTTCAAAAGTGTTTTGACTATTCAGGGTCCTTTGAGATTCCTTATGAATTTTAGGATTAACTTTTCTATTTCTACAAAAAAAATGCTGTTGGGATTTTGAGAGAGATTGTGTTGAATCTATAGATTATTTTCTGATATATGGAATCTTAATAATACTAAGTCTTCCAGTCCATGGAATGTCTTTTCATTTATTTGTGTCTTCTTTAATTTCTTTCAGCATTGTTCTGTAGTTTTCAGTGTACAAGTCTTTCATCTCCTTGGTTAGGTTTATTTCCAAAAATTTTGTTCTTTTCAATGCTATTGTAAGTGGAGTTGTTTAAACTAACACAACTTTGTAAATCAACTATACTCCAATAAAAAATTTTTTAAGTTTATTTTAGTATATGTAAGTTATACTTCAGTAAACCTGACTTAAAAGTTCTTAGAATGGGGCACCTCTTCTCCCTCTGATCCTCAGTTAACACTACTTCTGACAGCTGAGAACACAGGTAACTAGGAGCAATCGGGTGGTGGCGTGGGGGGGGAATGCTGCTATACATTTGCGTTTTAGTTTTAAAAGGAATGTAACAGGGGCTCCGGTACTGAGGACGCGGTCCGGGTGACCCCTGGCCTCTTCCTACCCACCCCTCCGTCCGCCTGTTCCCCCGCTCCTCTCGCAGGATGAGGCGTGCAGGCCTGGGTGAAGGAGTACCTCCTGGCAACTATGGGAACTATGGCTATCCTAATAGTGGGTATAGTGCCTGTGAAGAAGAAAATGAGAGACTCACGGAAAGTCTGAGAAACAAAATAACTGCTATAAAATTTCTTTCCATTGAAATAGGCCATGAAGTTAAACATCAAAATAAATTATTAGCTGAAATGGATTCACTGTTTGATTCTACAACTGGATTTCTAGGTAAAACCATGGGAAAACTGAAGATTTTATCCAGAGGGAGCCAAACAAAGCTGCTGTGCTATATGATGCTGTTTTCATTGTTTGTCTTTTTTGTCATTTATTGGATTATTAAACTGAGGTGATGCAAGTAACTGTGAGTTTGGAACTTGTTCCAACTTAACGGCTTGGAGTACCACTTCAGTAAAAAAATCAGCATCAAAACATTCCTAAATTTCAAATAATACTATGGCTGTTTCCATCAAAGATTACTGAATTTTACTTGTTTTATAAATCACATTAGATAATACAGTGCTCTTTGAATACTGTTTCTTAATGATTCCTTTTTTTGCCCCTATTTTCAGGGGTATTGAGATGGTCTGAGGTCAGTCTGGCCCTAATAAGTTTTTTTCCTGTTTTTTGCTGTCAGGTTAAATAGCAGTATAATATCCTGTTGTTACCATAAATGTAGGTTTATGTTCCACATAAAGAAACTTAGTGGGAAAATAACAATGCCTGGAGAGCCTTGTGCTGAGCTCTTGAGGTGGTGAGAAAGTTTGTGATGGATGGTGAATGTATTTTCCTGAACTGTCATCACCCCTGATGATGTACTCTCCTTTCCTCCTTTATTTGGTTAAAATTGTAGGCTGATTTCTTTTTACCTACAGTTTTCCTAATAATTTTTGATGATATGACTCTTCTTCCACTTCTGCCCAAGGACCTCATTCTTTAATAAAACTTGTTATTTTGGCATATTTCTAGTAAGGTTCAAAACAAGTGTGTACCTGTATAGTTGTCATTTTCTATTAACTTTATATATATACCATTGACTTGGCTTATAATAGTTTTATGATTTTAGCTACTTAGGCCATTTGGTTATCATTTATGACAATAATGTGAAGCTAAAGTAATTGCTAAGCTCTGAATGGAAATAAAATGTTCAAGAAAAAAAATAAATAAATAAAAGGAATGTAACAGAAAAGGCAGACAGTATTTGTTGAACGTTATGTATTTTATTTACCAAATACTTACGTATAGCAATTAATTCTAGGCACTTTACAAATATAATAAACTTACCTCATTTAATTCTCCTAATAACCCAATAAGGTGAAAAAATTCCTCATTTTACAAATAGAAAACAGAAGCACAGAGAGGTAGGAGTTGTCTAAAACCACACAGCTAATAAACGGCACAACCAGGATTTGAACTAAGCATTCTGGCCCCCGAGTCCATGCTCTTAATCTCTAACTTGGCCTCTTTCCTTCACTGAATATGATCTAATAAAGAATTCCAGTTAATGCTTAAAACTTCTTTCCCCCTTGCTCTGGCTATGTGTACAATAAATGTTTTTCTTATCTCTGCTTGATTTGTTGCAGGAAAAACATTACAGTGAAGAAGGATTTTTTAAAAGCACAAGAAATGCCACCTTTCTAATATATGAATTATCATTTTCCCATGTTTTCTTCCACATATAATATTTGCTAAGTCATTTCCTAAACAGTTTCAACTTTGCCCTGTTAAGGAGAATACTTCTATCTGGTAATTTGTTGAATTGTGAAGGTTTTACATGTCCAGTTTAGTCTCTTCATGGTATAGTAAAGAAAAGGATACAGTAACCAAAATAAGATGGGCTGTGTTTGGACTCTGATATTTGGTAAGATATCTAAGTATTATTTAGGAATTTTTATATAAAATGTCTTTGCTTTGGAGCAAAAGATATAAATCTGATTGTACTGAGCTGTACAATAAATGAATTTTTTTCTCTCTAAATTCTTAATTCACTAATAAGCACAGCACTGGGTATTATCCATTTGTGTGTGTGCATACGCACATATACTCACTGTATTATGCTTATTGAAGTTATCTGGGCTCCTGTGTCAAAATAAGTGTTGGTCATACCTTTTGTGTTAATTATTTATTGAGTATTCATTTGGTATCACACGGAAAAAAGATGAGTGAGCTACATTCCAACCCTTGCCCTTGAGGTGCTCACAATCTAATGGGAAGGCTGATCTACAAACCATTACTCTCAGAACAGTGTGATAAGCTTGATACAGACAGAATGAAAGAAGGTCTTAATTACTTAATTCAAAAGTATCATTCACAGTTAAATGCACTTTATAATGGGATTTTTTTGGCAGTTCAAAATCAGACTGTTCTAATCTGAATCAGTTTCTCTTCATGATAACCTTAGCCTAGAATTTTCTAAGACCTTCAGAATAAGGGTAACCTGGGTCTGCTCCATATTAGAGCAGTCTTTGGACCTGTACTTTGGAATCTAAATTTCCACTTGAACCCCTGTTTGGGATGGAAGATGTTAGGGCACTTGTAAATGGTCTTTAGCTTTACTAAATTGATTCCCATAGAGGTTTGGTGCTGGGCTTACGGTTTTAATAAGGTATGTTTATTCGTCAAGATTAGATGAAGGTAACACCCGCTTAATAACCACATACATTTCTTTCCTGACAGTATAAAGGAGACACAAAATGCATACAAAGCTTATAATCTGAGGTTGAGGAAAAATTCCTCCTATGAAAAGAAATTTAAAATTCATTTCTGATCTGTGGAGAGCTCAGAGACCATTACTTAACTCCCTGAGATATTAATCCAGTTTCTCTTACAATTTTTCACAAGAACTCTTCATATTACATTAGATGACTGCACATCACAATTGTATTTGCACGCAAGATTTCTTTATCTACATAGACTTGTAGTGAATTCTTGGCCAATGTTTCAAAGATCACATTTTACTCACAAGAAGGAGAATGTTACTTTTCTATTTTGCCCCTATTTCCGTCTTCTATTGTTTAGGATTCCTCATGTTGTACAGAAGAGAAAGAAGTCACTGGGAGGGTGAGGTGAAGCAGTGCAGGCTGTCAGAATTCTTTTCTGTGCCTTTGAGTTGCCATTTGAAAAACACTAACCGCTCAAGTTAATGGAAGAAGCCACTTACATAATGGGGGCTATATGTTTACCCTGATGCTTTGACTGTTTCCTGCAGCAACTTTTTTCGCCCCTGGAGGAGGAATTAGGATTGTGATAGTAAGAACAGGTCACCTCCTTTGTTTCTGTAACATTATCTGTGTTGCCACAAAAAAAGAGGTCCCCACCCAGCTGCGGTGGAGTTTTCCTAGCTGGGCCTTCATTCACCTCTTGCCTTGGAAGCCCTCTGGGCTGGAAGGAGCACCCTGGGTCCTGCAGACCTCTGAGCAAAGGCACGCTGCGGCCCCTTTAAGCCGTCAGTGTGTGCCGGGCGGGGGCGAGGTGGGGCGGGCACTCTGACAGTGAGCTCTGGGCCCCGCCCCTGAGGAGGCGTTTCTCAGCGGCCTCGGCACCAATGCCACCACCGCCCCCGCCCGCCCGGTATTCCTGCAGATTCTGCCTCGGACCGTAGGGCCCCGACCTCTCCCTGCCTGGGGAGCGTAAGTGTCAAACTGCGGGCGAGGGTCAAGCGTCCCGTGCCCATGCCGGAAGTCCTGGTGGACTGTACAGGGGACTTTGCTGGCCTCTCAGATGCTAAGGCGGCGAAAGAGCGTAAACAATGCCGGCTGCAGTGAGCTAAAGCCTGGGGCATCTGCTCTACTTCTGGGTGGTGACAGCGGCCCTAGGGTGCTGGTCTGGATATGCAGTGATTGAGCGGTGCCCAGAACCTAGTTTTGCCCCAGCCTGGTTCCTACTTGGAGTGAGGAGAGGATTGCTTTTACCCTGTATAATCCCACTAAGCTAGATGGGTGGAGCTGGATCTAGTGCCCTGGGCCTTGGGTCCTTAGCCTGGGATTTGGAGACCTGGGTAGCTTTGGGATGAGTAAGCATTAGATTTTCAGCTACCTTGGTACAATTGAGCAGTAACTCTCAAAGTTGACCTAATTCACAGCCGGGTTTAGCTCTGTGTCTCCCCAGAGGCCTGTGTTGCTATAGAGTCCCCCTTTTGAAGACACTGATGGTGATCATCTATTAGGGAGAGTCCAGTTAACCCTCTTTCCCACTGATACGAATAGCACGGTGTGAAAGAGTCAGCTCTTTACCCCTCTCTGAAGGAACTGGTGGGAGGCCACCATCCCAGGACTACTACAGCAAGCCCACCCAAGTTTGTTGAGATAACCTACTAGAGGAGCAGTTCACATTTCTGGCCCCCTGATAATGCAGAATACTACAAGAGGATAACACTTGTCCTTGTTAATGAGAATTACCTGGAGGTAGTGAGATTTTTTTAAATTAGAGGGAAAGGCTTGTCATTTTTGTTACTGGCTACTTAAGTTATAAGATTTTGTCTGGCTTAGCCAAGTAATAAAATTTAAAGTTTTCTGTGACAGTTACATAATTGCCATGCTTCTTTAATCCAGTTGGCCTTCTTAGACATAGCTTGAGTAAAGATTTCTGGGCATGTATGTGTATTTTGTCTTATCCTTGTTTTATAATCATTTCCTTTTTTGAGCAAATTTACATCATTCTTTATTGGTCGTTCAAAGGGTTTGCTTTTTTTTCTTTTTTTGCGGTACGCGGGCCTCTTGCTGCTGTGGCCCCTCCCGTTGCGGAGCACAGGCTCCGGACGCGCAGGCTCAGCGGCCATGGCTCACGGGCCCAGCCACTCCGCGGCATGTGGGATCTTCCCGGACCGGGGCACGAACCCACGTCCCCTGCATCGGCAGGCGGACTCTCAACCACTGCGTCACCAGGGAAGCCCAGGGTTTGCTTTTTTTTTTTTTTTTTTTTTTTTTGCGGTACGCAGGCCTCTCACTGCTGTGGCCTCTCCCGTTGCGGAGCACAGGCTCCGGACGCGCAGGCCCAGCGGCCATGGCTCACGGGCCCAGCCGCTCCGCGGCACGCGGGATCCTCCCAGACCGGGGCACGAACCCGTGTCCTCTGCATCGGCAGGCGGACTCTCAACCACTGCGCCACCAGGGAAGCCCAGGGTTTGCTTTTTGAGTGGGCAGAATTTTTCCTCAGACTCATTCTGTGCTTCTGCAGTAGCATTTTCTTAGCCAGAAGTGAGAGTCCAGGAATGGTAATCAGATCTAGATCTCTTGTGTTGCGATAGTGAAGAGCTTTTGAAGGTCAAGAGCTTGAGAATTAGCCATAAAATAGTTTTACTGTCATAGCTTCTTCCCAAGTAGAAAGCTAAAACAGTATGTTTAGTAGCTGTATAACTATTCTTATAAGATGTCGTGGTACAGGAATTTAAAGTAAAAGAACACTACACGTGGACCCTTGAGTGATGGGGAAGAGTGGTGGGTGGACTGAGAGATAGGAGACAAAGGTTCTAGCCCAACTCTAACATTACTGATGACTTAATCTCCCTGTGCCTTTTAGCTGGTTGATGAATGAGAAAATGCATAGATTGCAGGGGTCTATATATTAATGATAGTACATGATGCACACTTAAAACTGAAATTTATTCAAAGTTCAGAGTTTATTCCAAGTTGTGTCTTTATGTATGTCTTTGGAAACATTTCTTAACATCTGGTCTAAAAATAAATAATTACATCTAAACCTTCTTCAGCAGTAGTGTGGGCTTTATGGTACCTGAGCTCTTTGGAAGACATTTTAGATACAGCAGTGGTATAAAATGATAATATTTCCGTGGAACAGATTTATTTTAGCTGACTCCCTTGCCTTTTCCTCTGTTTTAGGCTAGGGTAAAACCTCCTAAGAGTGCCGAATAATTTGAAATTTCTGAGTATTTGTAGTATTGACTAGACTGAACCATAGCAAGCATCATATATAGGTCAAATTAATTTTATTAATGCTTCTCTTTGTTGGCAATTTTATTTACTCTTAAAGCATCAAACCTTGCTATGTAATGAAGACTTGGTTTCATACATCTATGTTTATAAAATCCAGAGCCCTCTGTTCATTCCTGGTGCCACATTTCCAGCCACTTGAAGATCATATTTCTCAAGTCTAAAATGAAACTCATCATATTCTTAACCTCTCCTCCACTCCCCCAAAACAAACAACTCAGAACTTTCTTCTGAGATTTTTCTGTCATTAGCACCACTGTTCTCCAAGTCATGTAGACTGGAGCCTCCTACTAGGTCTCCTACATCCTTAGTTGCTAAGGCTTATTGATTCTGCTGCTTTAATGTAATTCGCTTTAGTCTCCTCTGCTCATCCTTTCCATTCCTAGGAGTCTGGCTTCTATTTATCTTTGTCCTCTAGTACTGCAGTAATTTCCTATCAGGACTCTACTTTCTCTCCCTTCCAATTCATTCTGCATAGATTTATCTTTCTAAAGTAATTAGGATCATGTCATTGCCCTGCTTCAGGTCATGAGCATCCTCTGCTGTTTAGTTTAATATTCAAGATTATACATGATTTGACCCTAGTCTGTCTTTCTGGTCTTATACTTAATAAATGGAGCCATTTAGTGTTCCCTAAACATGCTTAGTACTTTTCTACTTCCAAGACTTTGCCTTTCTCGTTTTCTCAGACTAAAATATCTCTTCTCCACTCCTGGTTTTGTTTTTGTTTTTATTTTTTTAAATCTACCTATCATTTATCACTGAGCTCAGATGTCATCCTTTCTATGCGATTTTTCACTGACCGTCCCTTGCTCACAGGCGGTTGATCCTGTCTTTGAACTCCCTTAACCCTTATTTGTCTCTTGCTTAGGGCACTTTCCACATATAATACATTTTGTATTATGGTTATTTGTTTAGACATCTACTTTTACTCCTGTGAACTCCTTGAGTCATCATGGTTTACCCACAGGGAAATTCATCAAATGAATGCTTTAGGTAAAATTGGAATGGAGTAACTCCTGAGTGTTAGATCCTGTTATTTTACAGCCAGCCTATTCACATATAAAATGATTGGCAACTTTAACAAATCACTCTTATCTCCTAAGGACTTCTGTTAGTAAACTTTGTTAGTTTGTTTTTTTAACAGTTTTAATGAGATATATAATTGACATACCATTTACCCATTTAAAGTGTACAATTAACTGACTTTCAGTATATTCAGAGATTTGTGCAGCCATCACCACAGTCAATTTTAGAACATTTTCATTACCCCAAAAAGAAACGCCACACTCCTTAACACCCTTCTAATATCCCCAAACACCCCAGTCATAGGCAACCTCTCATCTACTTTCTGTCTCTATAGATTTGCCTATTCTGGACATTTTATATAAATGGAATTATATAATACGTGGTCCTTTGCAACTGACTTCTTTCACTTAATATAATGTTTTCAAGGTTCATCCATGTTGCAGCACGTATCAGTACTTCACTTCTTTTGTGTGTGTACACATAACGTAAAATTCACCATCTTAAGCATTTTTAAATATACAACTCAGTGGCATTAAATGCATTTGTAATGTTGTGCAGCTACCACCATCCATCTCCATAATTCTTTTCATCTTGTAGAACTGAAATTTTATACCCATTAAACAGTAACCCGTCATTACCCTTCTCCATCCATCTGCTGGCAACAATCATTCTACCTTCTATCTCTATGATTTTGACTACTCTAAGTACTTGATATAAATGGAATCATACACTATTTGTCTCTTTGTGTCTGGCTTAATTTCACTTAACATAACGTCTTCAAGGTTCACTCAGGTTATAGCATGTGTCCGAATTTCTGTCCTTTTTAAGCTGAATGATATTCTTTTGTATGTGTATACCACATTTTGCTTATCCATTTATCCATCAGTGGTCACTTGGGTTGCTTCCATATTTTAGCTGTTGTGAGTAATGCTGCTATGAACATGGGTGTACAGATATCTCTTCGAGATCCTGCTTTCGATTATTTTGGGCATATACCCAGAAGTGGAATTGCTGGATCATATTGTCATTCTGTTTTTAATTTTTTGAGGAATGGCCATACTGTTTTCCACAGTAGCTGTACCATTTTACATTGTCACCAACAGTGTAGAAGGGTTCCAATTTCTCCATATCCTTGCCAACATTTGTTGTTTCCTGGGTTTTTGATAGTAGCCATCCTAATAGGTGTGAGGTAATACTTGTAGTTTTGATTTGCATTTCCCTAATGTTTGTAATCTTGAGCATCTTTTCATGTGCTTATTGGCCATTTGTCTGTCTTCTTTGGATAAATGTCTAATCAGGTTCTTTGCCCATTTTTTAATCAAGTTGTTTGCTTTTTTTGTTGTTGAGTTTTAGGAATTCTTTATAGTGCTTAATTTTTATTACTGAATCATATTCCATTCTGTGGATTTACCACGTTTTATCTATTTATCAGTGGATAGACATTTGGGTTGTTTCCACTCTGGCTATTATGAATATTAGTTTGGTTTTAATTTGCTGTGTATATTGAAAACAGCACTACATTTCCCTAAAGAGATCATTCAGGCCTTTAACTTGTGTGACTTTTCATGAAATTGTTGGCTTATTCTACATGTATTCCGTTTTATGAACTCTGAGGGTCTTCTTCATTACTTCCTGAATATGTTCTGAATGTTCCTAAGGCCTTTACTTTCCTTTGTGATAATGGCTAGTTAAAATTTGCAGATAGAGGCAAAGTTTAACTTAAAAACAGGTAGCCACTTTAATGACTTTCCCCTACCATCCCCCCTGCAAATATTCTAGAATTATAGTTATAAATTTAAAACTAGTATGAGCTATAGAAATTATAGTCTACCACCCTTTTGTTTTTTTATTAATCTCAATGAAAGATTTTCCTTTTCAACTGGTAGAGTCAATATTCAATGGAATAAGGGTTGTGAGGGAGAAGGTTTGGACTACATGGATAACCCCAAATTATAATTAAAACTGTAGTCATTTCTTTCTTATGCAAAGACAGGTTAACAGTGTTGTGAGGTCCAACTGGGTAGTTAGGCTTGATTATTCGGCAGCTGCTGATTAGGGATGATTCCCCCTTACCAACTAACTGTATTTTAAATTTCCCTAAATTTCCTAAGTCCTTCGGAGGCAAATAAACTTGTCTTTCACATATACTCTCATTTGCTCTTTATATTTTTTTTGAGTTAAGTAATCACCAAAATAATTCTTACTATTTATACTGTAGAGTGTGAATAGATTTCACTATAGATAATGTAGAAACCATATGTAGGTAAGTTGTAGGAATTTCACCAAACTAGGTATCAAGAAATCTCTTTTAGGGATTTCCCTGGTGGCACAGTGGTTAAGAATCCGTCTGCCAATTCAGGGGCCACGGGTTCGATCCCTGGTCCGGGAAGATCCCACATGCTGCGGAGCAACTAAGCCTGTGCTCCACAACTACTGAGCCTGTGCTTTAGAGCCCACGAGCCACAACTACTGAGCCTGTGTGCCACAACTACTGAAGCCCCCGTGCCTAGAGCCTGTGCTCTGCAACAAGAGAAGTCACCGCAATGAGAAGCCTGTGCACCGCAACGTAGAGTAGCCCCCGCTCACCGCAACTAGAGAAAACCTGTGTGCAACAACGAAGACCCAACGCAGCCAAAAATAAATTTAAAAAAAGAAATCTCTTTTAGACCATTCTCCCCTACTTAAGTGACATTGGGCAGGACGCTGAACCTCTTTTTCCCCATATGTAAAAAGGGGATAATGATACTTTATTTATTTATTTGACCCTTTTGAGGATAGAGATTAATAAGACAAAAAGCTTTTGCTCAAGAGAATCTTATAGTTTAGTAAGAGTCACATAACTAAGAATAATATGAAAAAGAAAGATACTAAACCTGAATGAGATAATATAACAGCGTGCTTGCATTTACATTATGAAATACATAGAAAATGAATGATTGTAAAAATACATGTAAAATATAAAGTGCTACTGAAATACAGGATGGGTGTTAACCGTTATTTTAACTAGGGACTTTGAGATGATTGTAAGCAGTGCCCTAAAGTCTTTTTTTTTTACAATTCTACATTCACATTTATTTATCTAATACAATGGAAATACAAAGGAGAAAATAAAGTCTCAATAAGTAAAGGACAGAGCTAGCTTTTTTCAACTTTTTAAACCTTTCATATTTTACTCTTAAAATGTTGTCCAACAACATTTATATATCACAGTGTTTCCACATCAAAACTGATGGCAAAGTTACATGTCCTCAGGGAATGCCCTAAAGTTTTTGATCATAGAGTTTGAAAGGTTGTAAATCAAGAGATTTTAAGCTGGGTTAGAATTCAGGGACTCTGTAAATTTGTATGGAAAAATAATTACATCTTTATTTGCACTAACCTTTTAACTGAAATTTCTTTTTCTTTTTTTTGGGTCTGCGTTGGGTCTTCGTTGCTGCGTGCGGGCTTTCTCTCTAGTTGCAGAGAGCGGGGGCTACTCTTCATTGTGGAGTGCGGGCTTCTCATTGCAGTGGCTTGCTTGTTGTGGAGCCTGGGCTCTAGGTGTGCGAGCTTCAGTAGTCATGGCACCTAGGCTCAGTAATTGTGGCGCACGGGCTTATTTGCTCCGCGGCATGTGGGATCTTCCCGGACCAGGGATCAAACCCCGTGTCCCCTGCATTGGCAGATGGATTCTTAACCACTGTGCCACCAGGGAAGTCCTAATTGAAATTTTGACATTTTCTTCAGTTAATAATGTAGGCAATAAACTATAATAATATTATAAGAACCTATGCCTTTGTCACCAATAGAAATCATTTTCATAATCATGTTATGTAGTATATAAAAATATTTTTATTCATAACTTAAGAATTACAGTAGTTATTAAATCTGCTGCTAGATTTTATTTAATATATTAATGGAGAAGCCCATATGTTCACATTTCAGAATATTTTGATAACTATATTTCACCATAACTATATTATATTCAACATACATAACTATTTCAACATAACTGATTTAATATGATCATATATTTTATGCGTTAAACAATATTCTGAGGTGCCTATAGACTTGCCCTTTTTTTTTTTTTTTTTTTTTTTTTTTTTTTTTTTTTTTTTTGCGGTACGTGGGCCTCTCACTGTTGTGGCCTCTCCCGTTGCGGAGCACAGGCTCCGGACGCGCAGGCTCAGCGGCCATGGCCCACGGGCCCAGCCGCTCCGCGGCATGTGGGATCTTCCCAGACCGGGGCACGAACCCGTGTCTCCCGCACCAGCAGGCGGACTCTCAACCACTGCGCCACCAGGGAAGCCCTACACTTGCCCTTTTAATCCTATAAAACTCCAAAATAAAGTCAACTGTAATTTAGAAATGAAATAAATTCAAATTTGGGATGCCAAATAATGATAGCAAATTGCTAACATTTTTTGAGCCCTTGCTAGATGCCAGGTACCTAGTCTGAGAGCTTTACATGTACTGACTCATTTAATCCACACAACAGTCCTCTGAGGTATGTGTTGTTATTCCCACTTTACACACAAGCATGCTGAGGCAATATATATTTGGCTAAGTAACTTACCCAAGGCCTCAACCTCAAGTTGGTGGTGGTTTTGAAGATACAGAATTCTTTTAATTTTTTTTAAGTGTAGATTTGCAGCCAGACATAGAAAGTAATAAAGTTTCCCTCAAGTAGCAAAAACTCAAATTTGATAAGACTGTTACTGCATTTTGGGTTATTGTGGGTTTTTTTCTTTCCCCAGCATACATTAATTGATCATTTTATATGTGTCAGACACTGTACATGGTGGTCTAAGGGGCTCATCTACCTGTCCTGTAGATGCTGGTTTCATCTAAACTGTAACCTGGGGCTCTTCTCACTATGTACTCTCCCTCAGTACTATCATCCACCCCCTTGGTTTTAATAACTCCTAAATTTTTATCTCTCGAATACCAAGCTTGAATCTTCAGCTGCTTCCCACATCTACCCTTGTCTAGTGTACATGTCAAACTCAGCTTGCCCAAAACTTCATTTTCATCCGTGTCTTACCCTCCTTCTACAGTCACACAATAAAGACAGTCCTTGACATTCCTTGTATCTCTAAAATCCATCCCCTTTTCTCCACCTGCATTGCTACTACTCTAAGTTCCAGGCCATCATCATGCTTCATTTAGATTACAGCCTTCTAACTGATTTCCCTCCATTGTTAACTGCCTTCCAAGACATTCTTTACATTGCTTTTATTTTTTTTAATTTATTTATTTATTTTTGCGGTACACGGGCCTCTCACTGTTGTGGCCTCTCCCATTGCAGAGCACAGGCTCCAGACGCACAGGCTCAGCAGCCATGGCTCACGGGCCCAGCCGCTCCGCGGCATGTGGGATCTTCCCAGACCGGGGCACGAACCCATGTCCCCTGCATCGGCAGGCGGACTCTCAATCACTGCACCACCAGGGAAGCCCTACATTGCTTTTACAGTTACATTATATAGTCTTTGAAAAATGCAAGTTTGGTAACGTATGAAGTTTTCCTGTCTACAGTCCTTCAAAGTCTCCTTCTACCTTTGGGATAAAGTCTAAATTCCTTAACATCGCTTACAAGACCTTCCAGGGTCTGATTTGGACTACTTTCTAGCCTTACTCTCTATACCCTTTTACTTTTCTTGTTGCATCTTATACTTTAGCCTTGCTGAACTTTTTTCAATTCCTCAAACTACTATAATAAAAGAAGTTAGAATAGATGTTATGGCAGTTTCTAAACACTTACCTCTATTTCTGTACTTATCTCTGAATGATAAGTTTGTGAAACAGCACAAGTCTTTGGACCACACTTTTAGTAGATTTAAACTACGGTATACCACATGGATGAATTTTACAAATGAAACATTGAATGCAAAAAGCAACTTATGGAAGACTACAACATTTTTCTAAGGCTCACAAACAAGCACAGTTAATTTTGTTTAGGAATATGTGACTAACTACAGCATAGAACCAAGTGAACTTCAGGAAAGTACTTCTGTGGTAAGAAGGATGGGGTAGGAAAGAAATGCAGAGGTGCAATAATAATATTAGTAGTGTCCTAATTTTCAGTTTGGTTGGTAGGTCAATATATCAATTTTATTGTAATGCTTCCTAACACATATATTGTATATATTTCTTATATATGTAAAAAATTAAATTGTAAAATTAATTTTAAAATTAAAATAATTATGGGGAAAATTAGTGAAGTCCTTTTTTTCTTAGCATATTGATCCTGGAAAAAGATAAAGACAGAGCAGTAGTCCTCAGTGTCACACATATACACAAAACACTATCCATTATTTCAGTGGCTGGGAAAATTTTCTTTTAATAAATTTATTTATTTTTTAATTTTTGGCTGTGTTGGGTCTTTGTTGCTGTGCACAGGCTTTCTCTAGTTGCAGTGAGCAGGGGCTACTCTTCGTTGTGGTGCACAGGCTTCTTTCTCATTGTTGTGGCTTCTCTTGTTGCAGAGCACAGGCTCTAGTCATGCAGGCTTCAGTAGTTGTGGCTTGCTGGCTCTAGAGCTCAGGCTCAGTAGTGGTGGCACATGGGCTTAGTTGCTCTGCGGCATGTGAGATCTTCCCAGGCCAGGGCTCGAACCCATGTCCCTTGCATTGACAGGCAGATTCTTTTTTTTTTTTTTTTTTTTTTTTTTTTTTTTTTTTTTTTTTTTTGCGGTATGTGGGCCTCTCACTGTTGTGGCCTCTCCCGTTGCGGAGCACAGGCTCCGGACACGCAGGCTCAATGGCCATGGCTCATGGGCCAAGCCGCTCCGCGGCATGTGGGATCCTCCCAGACCGGGGCACGAACCCGTGTCCCCTGCATCGGCAGGCGGACTCTCAACCACTGCGCCACCAGGGAAGCCCCGACAGGCAGATTCTTAACCACTGTGCCACCAGGGAAGCCCTGGGAAAGTTTTGGTATGAAGCAAGCCTTTCCTTTGAATGGAAAGCAGCAAAATCATAAACACTAATTTTTTTAAAAAACTGAAGCTATGAAGTAGTAGAAGCCATTTCAGAAAATATAGCACAATGACATCAATATTTCATTTTAATTTTTTTTGAAGATTTTTAATCACAGTTTCAATTTTGTTACTTGTGATTGGTCTGTTCATATTTTCTATTTCTTCCTGGTTCAGGAAGGTTATAGCTTTCTAAGAATTTGTCCATTTCTTCCAGGTTGTCCATTTTATTGGCATAGAGTTGCTTGTAGTAGTCTCTTAGGATGCTTTGTATTTGTGGTGTCTGTTGTAACTTCTCCTTTTTCATTTCTAATTTTATTGATTTGAGTCCTCTCCCTCTTTTTCTTGATGAGTCTGGCTAAAGGTTTATCAATTTTGTTTATCTTCTCAAAGAACCAGCTTTTAATTTTATTGATTTTTGCTATTTTCTTTGTTTTATTTCATTTATTTCTGCTCTTTATGATTTCCTTCCTTCTACTAACTTTGGGTTTTGTTTGTTTTTCTTTCTCTAGTTCATTTAGGTGTAAGCTTAGATTGTTTCTTGTTTCTTGAGGTAGGCTTGTATTGCTATAAATTCCCCTCTTAAAACTGCTTTTGCTGCATCCCATAGGTTTTGGATCTTGTATTTTCATTGTAATTTGTCTCTAGGTATTTTTTGATTTCCTCTTTGATTTCTTCAGTGATCTCTTGGTTATTTAGTAACGTATTGTTTAGCCTCCATGTGTTTGGGTTTTTTACATTTTTTTCCCTGTAATTGATTTCTAAACTCATAGCGTTGTGGTCAGAAAAGATGCTTGATATGATTTCAGTTTTCTTAAATTTACTGAGGCTTGATTTGTGGCCCAAGGTGTGATCTATCCTGGAGAATGTTCTGTGTGCACTTGAGAAGAAAGTGTAATCTGCTGTTTTTGGGTGGAATGTCCTATAAATATCAATTAAATCTATCTGGTCTATTGTGTCATTTAAAGCTTGTGTTTCCTTATTAATATTCTGTCTGGATGATCTGTCCATTGGTGTAAGTGAGGTGTTTAAGTCCCCCACTATGATTGTGTTACTGTCGATTTCCTCTTTTAGAGCTGTTAGCAGTTGCCTCATGTACTGAGGTGCTCCTATGTTGGGTGCATATATATTTATAATTGTTATATCTTCTTGGATTGATCCCTCGATCATTATGTAGTGTCCTTCCTTGTCTCTTGTAACATTCTTTATTTTATTTTTATTTTATTTTCATTTAGTTTTTTAAGATTTTTTTTTTGATGTGGACCATTTTAAAGTCTTTATTGAATTTGTTACAATATTACTTCTGTTTCATGTTTGGGTTTTTTGGCTGCGAGGCGTGTGAGGTCTTAGCTCCCCAAACCCATGGGGATCGAACCCACACCCCCTGCATTGGAAGGCGAAGTCTTAACCACTGGACCACCAGGGAAGTCCTGAGGCTTTTGATTTTAATGAAGTCCAACTTATCAGTAATTTCTTCCAGTGATCATGCTTTTGGTGTTATATCTAAAAAGTCATCACCATAGCCAAGGTCACCTAGGTTTTCTTCTAGGTTACCTTCTAGGAGTTTTATAGTTTTGTGTTTTACATTTAGGTCTGTGATCCATTTTGAGTTAGTTTTTGTGAAGGATGTAAGTCTGTGTCTAGATTCATTATTTTGCATGTGGATGTGCAGTTGTTCTAGCACCATTCATTGAAGAGAGTATCTTTTTTTTCCATTGTATTGCCTTTGCTCCTTTGTCAAAGATCATTTGATTGTATTCATCTCAGTTGATTTCTGTGCTCTCTATTCCGTTCCATTGACCTATTTGTCTATTCTTTTTCCAATACCATACCATCTTGATTACTTCGGCTTTATTCGTAAACCTTGAAGCTGGGCAGTGTTAGTCCTCTAACACTGTTCTTCTCCTTCAGTATTGTGTTGACTGTTCTGGGTCTTTTCCCTCTTTATGTAAATTTTGAATCAGTTTGTTAATATCCACAAAATAACTTTCTGGAATCAAGTTGGAAAGAGCTAACATCTTGATAATATTAAATCTTCCTATCCACAAAAAAGGAATATCTCTCCATTTATTTAGTTCTTCTCAATGTTTTCCACCTGCTGGATCTATCCATTTCTGATAGAGGGGTGTTGAAGTCTCCAACTATAATAGTGGATTCATCTACTTTTCCTTGCAGTTCTGTAGGTTTTTGCCTCGTGTATTTTGGCATTCCATTGTTAGGCATATACACATTAAGAATTGTTATGTTTTCTTGGAGTATTAACACCTTTATCATTACATAAATGCCCTTGATAACTCCCCTTGCTCTGAAGTCTGCTCTGTCTGAAATTAATATACCTACCCCTGCTTTATTTTTATTAATGTTAGCATGCTGTGTCTCTCCATCCCTTTACTTTTTTTTTCTGCTTTATAACAAATTTAATCAGTTATACATATACATATGTTCCCATATCCCCTCCCTTTTGCGTCTCCCTCCCACCCTCCCTATCCCACCCCTCCAGGCGGTCACAAAGCACCGAGCTGATCTCCCTGTGCTATGCGGCTGCTTCCCACTAGCTATCTACCTTACGTTTGGTAGTGTATATATGTCCATGCCGCTCTTTTGCTTTGTCACAGCTTATTCTTCCCCCTCCCCATATCCTCAAGTCCATTCTCTAGTAGGTCTGTGTCTTTATTCCTGTCTTACCCCTATGTTCTTCATGGCATTTTTTTTTCTTAGATTCCATATATATGTGTTAACATACAGTATTTGTCTTTCTCTTTCTGACTTACTTCACTCTGTATGACAGACTCTAGGTCCATCCACCTCATTACAAATACCTCAATTTCGTTTCTTTTTATCGCTGAGTAATATTCCATTGTATATATGTGCCACATCTTCTTTATCCATTCATCCGATGATGGACACTTAGGTTGTTTCCATCTCCTGGCTATTGTAAACAGGGCTGCTATGAACATTTTGGTACATGACTCTTTTTGAATTAAGGTTTTCTCAGGGTATATGCCCAGTAGTGGGATTGCTGGGTCATATGGTAGTTCTATTTGTAGTTTTTTAAGGAACCTCCATACCGTTCTCCATAGTGGCTGTACCAATTCACATTCCCACCAGAAGTGCAAGAGTGTTCCCTTTTTTCCAAACCCTCTCCAGCATTTATTATTTCTAGATTTTTTGATGATGGCCATTCTGACTGGTGTGAGATGATATCTCATTGTAGTTTTGATTTGCATTTCTCTAATGAGTAAAGATGTTGACCATCCTTTCATGTGTTTGTTGGCAGTCTGTATATCTTCTTTGGAGAAATGTCTATTTAGGTCTTCTGCCCATTTTTGGATTGGGTTGTTTGTTTTTTTGTTATTGAGCTGCATGAGCTGCTTATAAATTTTGGAGATTAATCCTTTGTCAGTTGCTTCATTTGCAAATATTTTCTCCCATTCTGAGGGTTGTCTTTTGGTCTTGTTTATGGTTTCCTTTGCTGTGCAAAAGCTTTTAAGTTTCATTAGGTCCCATGTGTTTATTTTTGTCTTTATTTCCATTTCTCTAGGAGGTGGGTCAAAAAGGATCTTGCTGTGATTTATGTCATAGAGTGTTCTGCCTATGTTTTCCTCTAAGAGTTTGATAGTGTCTGGCCTTACATTTAGGTCTTTAATCCATTTTGAGCTTATTTTTGTGTATGGTGTTAGGGAGTGATCTAATCTCATACTTCTACATGTCCCTGTCCAGTTTTCCCAGCACCACTTATTGAAGAGACTGTCCTTTCTCCACTGTACATTCCTGCCTCCTTTATCAAAGATAAGGTGACCATATGTGCGTGGGTTTATCTCTAGGCTTTCTATCCTGTTCCATTGATCTATCTTTCTGTTTTTGTGCCAGTACCATACTGTCTTGATTACTGTAGCTTTGTAGTATAGTCTGAAGTCAGGGAGCCTGATTCCTCCAGCTCCATTTTTCGTTCTCAAGATTGCTTTGGCTATTCGGGGTCTTTTGTGTTTCCATACAAATTGTGAAATTTTTTGTTCTAGTTCTGTGAAAAATGCCAGTGGTAGTTTGATAGGGATTGCATTGAATCTTTAGATTGCTTTGGGTAGTAGAGTCATTTTCACAATGTTGATTCTTCCAATCCAAGAACATGGTACATCTCTCCATCTATTTGTATCATCTTTAATTTCTTTCATCAGTGTCTTATAATTTTCTGCATACAGGTCTTTTGTCTCCTTAGGTAGGTTTATTCCTAGATATTTTATTCTTTTTGTTGCAGTGGTAAATGGGAGTGTTTCCTTGATTTCACTTTCAGATTTTTCATCATTAGTATATAGGAATGCCAGAGACTTCTGTGCATTAATTTTGTATCCTGCTGCTTTACCAAATTCATTGATTAGCTCTAGTAGTTTTCTGGTAGCACCTTTAGGATTCTCTATGTATAGTATCATGTCATCTGCAAAGAGTGACAGCTTTACTTCTTCTTTTCCGATTTGGATTCCTTTTATTTCCTTTTCTTCTCTGATTGCTGTGGCTAAAACTTCCAAAACTATGTTGAATAAGAGTGGTGAGAGTGGGCAACCTTGTCTTGTTCCTGATCTTAGTGGAAATGGTTTCAGTTTTTCACCATTGAGGATGATGCTGGCTGTGGGTTTGTCATATATGGCCTTTATTATGTTGAGGAAGGTTCCCTCTATGCCTACTTTCTGCTGGGTTTTTATCATAAATGGGTGTTGAATTTTGTCAAAAGCTTTCTCTGCATCTATTGAGATGATCATATGGTTTTTCTCCTTCAATTTGTTAATATGGTGTATCACGTTGATTGATTTGCGTATATTGAAGAATCCTTGCATTCCTGGAATAAACCCCACTTGATCATGGTGTATGATCCTTTTAATGTGCTGTTGGATTCTGTTTGCTAGTATTTTGTTGAGGATTTTTGCATCTATGTTCATCAGTGATATTGGCCTGTAGTTTTCTTTCTTTGTGACATCCTTGTCTGGTTTTGGTATCAAGGTGATGGTGGCCTCGTAGAATGAGTTTGGGAGTGTTCCTCTCTCTGCTATATTTTGGAAGAGTTTGAGAAGGATAGGTGTTAGCTCTTTTCTAAATGCTTGATAGAATTTGCCTGTGAAGCCATCTGGTCCTGGGCTTTTGTTTGTTGGAAGATTTTTTATCACAGTTTCAATTTCAGTGCTTGTGATTGGTCTGTTCATATTTTCTATTTCTTCCTGATTCAGTCATGGCAGGTTGTGCATTTCTAAGAATTTGTCCATTTCTTCCAGGTTGTCCATTTTATTGGCATAGAGTTGCTTGTAGTAATCTCTCAAGATCTTTTGTATTTCTGCTGTGTCAGTTGTTACTTCTCCTTTTTCATTTCTAATTCTATTGATTTGAGTCTTCTCCCTTTTTTTCTTGATGAGTCTGGCTAATGGTTTATCAATTTTGTTTATCTTCTCAAAGAACCAGCTTTTAGTTTGGTTGATCTTTGCTATCATTTCCTTCATTTCTTTTTCATTTATTTCTGATCTGATTTTTATGATTTCTTTCCTTCTGCTAACTTTGGGATGTTTTTGTTCTTCTTTCTCTAATTGCTTTAGGTGCAAGGTTAGGTTGTTTATTCGAGATGTTTCCTGTTTCATAAGGTAGGATTGTATTGCTATAAACTTCCCTCTTAGAACTGCTTTTGCTGCATCCCATAGGTTTTGGGTCGTCGTGTCTCCATTGTCATTTGTTTCTAGGTATTTTTTAATTCCCTTTTTGATTTCTTCAGTGATCACTTCGTTATTAAGTAGTGTATTGTTTAGCCTCCATGTGTTTGTATTTTTTACAGCTCTTTTCCTGTAATTGATATCTAGTCTCATAGCATTGTGGTCAGAAAAGATACTTGATACAATTTCAATTTTCTTAAATTTACCAAGGCTTGATTTGTGACCCAAGATATGATCTATCCTGGAGAATGTTCCATGAGCACTTGAGAAAAATGTGTATTCTGTTGTTTTTGGATGGAATGTCCTATAAATATCAATTAAGTCCATCTTGTTTAATGTATCATTTAAAGCTTGTGTTTCCTTATTTATTTTCATTTTGGATGATCTGTCCATTGGTGAAAGTGGGGTGTTAAAGTCCCCTACTATGATTGTGTTACTGTCGATTTCTCCTTTTATGGCTGTTAGTATTTGCCTTATGTATTGAGGTGCTCCTATGTTGGGTGCATAAATATTTACAATTGTTATATCTTTTTCTTGGTTTGATCCCTTGATCATTATGTAGTGTCCTTCTTTGTCTCTTATAGTAGTCTTTATTTTAAAGTCTATTTTGTCTGATATGAGAATTGCTACTCCAGCTTTCTTTTGGTTTCCATTTGCATGGAATATCTTTTTCCATCCCCTTACTTTCAGTCTGTATGTGTCTCTAGGTCTGAAGTGGGTCTCTTGTAGACAGCATATATATGGATCTTGTTTTTGTATCCATTCAGCCAATCTGTGTCTTTTGGTGGGAGCATTTAGTCCATTTACATTTAAGGTAATTATTGATATGTATGTTCCTATTCCCATTTTCTTAATTGTTTTGGGTTCGTTATTGTAGGTCTTTTCCTTCTGTTGTGTTTCTTGCCTAGAGAAGTTCCTTTAGCATTTGTTGTAAAGCTGGTTTGGTGGTGCTGAACTCTCTCAGCTTTTGCTTGTCTGTAAACGTTTTAATTTCTCCATCAAATCTGAATGAGATCCTTGCTGGGTAGAGTAATCTTGGTTGCAGGTTTTTCTCCTTCATCACTTTAATTATGTCCTGCCACTCCCTTCTGGCTTGTAGAGTTTCTGCTGAGAGATCAGCTGTTATCCTGATGGGGATTCCCTTGTGTGTTGTTTTTCCCTTGCTGCTTTTAATATGATTTCTTTGTGTTTAATTTTTGACAGTTTGATTAATATGTGTCTTGGCGTATTTCTCCTTGGATGTATTCTGTATGGGACTCTCTGTGTCTCCTGGACTTGATTAACTATTTCCTTTCCTATATTAGGGAAGTTTTCAACTATAATCTCTTCAAATATTTTCTCAGTCCCTTTCTTTTTCTCTTCTTCTTCTGGAACCCCTATAATTCGAATGTTGGTGCGTTTAATGTTGTCCCAGAGGTCTCTGAGACTGTCCTCTGTTCTTTTCATTCTTTTTTCTTTATTTTGCTCTACATCAGTTATTTCCACTATTTTATCTTCCACCTCACTTATCCGTTTTCTGCCTCAGTTATTCTGCTATTGATCCCATCTAGAGTATTTTTCATTTCATTGTTTGTGTTTTTAATCGATGCTTGATTCATCTTTAGTTCTTCTAGGTCCTCGTTAACTGTTTCTTGCATTTTGTCTATTCTGTTTCCAAGATTTTGGATCTTGGAAATAGAATCTTGGATCATCTTTACTATCATTATTCTGAATTCTTTTTCATGTAGACTGCCTAGTACCTCTTCATTTGTTAGGTCTGGTGGGTTTTTATCTTGCTCCTTCTCCTGCTGTGTGTTTTTCTGTCTTCTCATTTTGCTTATCTTACTGTGTTTGGGGTCTCCTTTTTGCAGGCTGCAGGTTCGTAGTTCCCGTTGTTTTTGGTGTCTGTCCCCAGTGGCTAAGGTTGGTTTAGTGGGTTGTGTAGGCTTCCTGGTGGAGGGGACTAGTGCCTGTGTTCTGGTGGATGAGGCTGGATCTTGTCTTTCTGGTGGGCAGGTCCACGTCTGGTGGTGTGTTTTGGGGTGTCTGCGGACTTTCTATGATTTTAGGCAGCCTCTCTGCTAATGGGTGGTGTTGTGTTCCTGTCTTGCTAGTTGTTTGGCGTAGGGTGTCCAGCACTGTAGCTTGCTGGTCGTTGAGTGAAGCTGGGTGTTGGTGTTGAGATGGAGATCTCTGGAAGATTTTCGCCGTTTGATATTATGTGGAGCTGGGAGGTCTCTGTGCACCAGTGTCCTGAAGTTGGCTCTCCCACCTCAGAGGCACAGCACTGACTCCTGGTTCGTCAATTTGGGATGATTTGTTGTCTATTCATGTATTCCACAGATGCAGGGTACATCAAGTTGATTGTGGAGCTTTAATCCGCTGCTTCTGAGGCTGTTGGGAGAGATTTCCCTTTCTCTTCTTTGTTCTCAAAGCTCCCGGGTCTCAGCTTTGGATTTGGCCCCGCCTCTGCGTGTAGGTCGCCGGAGGGCGTCTGTTCTTCGCTCAGACAGGACAGGGTTAAAGAAGCAGCTGCTTCGGGGACTCTGGCTCACTCAGGCCAGGGGTGGGGGGGAGGGAGGGGCACGGAGTGCGGGTCGAGCCTGCAGCGGCAGAGGCCGGCGTGACGTTGCACCAGCCCGAGGCACGCCGTGCGTTCTCCCAGGGAAGCCGTCTCTGGGTCCCGGGACCCCGGCGGTGACGGGCTGCACAGGCTCCCGGAAGGGCGGCGTGGACAGTGACCTGCGCTCGCACACAGGCCTCTTGGCGGCGGCAGCAGCAGCCCCAGCGTCCCACGCCCGTCTCTGGGCTCCGCGCTTTCAGCCGTAGCTCGCGCCCGTCTGTGGAGCCCCTTTAAGCAGCGCTCTTAATCCCCTCTCCTCGCGCACCAGGAAACCAAAAGGGAAGAAAAAGTCTCTTGCCTCTTCGGCAGCTCCAGAGTTTTCCCGGACTCCCTCCCGGCTAGCTGTGGCGCATTAGCCCCCTTCAGGCTGAGTTCTCGCCGCCAGCCCCAGTCCTCTCCCTGCGCTCTGACCGAAGCCCGAGCCTCAGCTTCCAGCGCCGCCCGCCCTGGCAGGCGAGCAGACAAGCCTCTCGGGCTGGTGAGTGCTGGTCGGCACCGATCCTCTGTGCGGGAATCTCAGGTACGTGGGGAGTTTCTTGCCTTTTGGGAGGTCTGAGGTCTTCTGCCAGCGTTCAGTGGGTGTTCTGTAGGAGTTGTTCCACGTGTGGCTGTATTTCTGGTGTATCTGTGGGGAGGAAGGTGATCTCCGAGTCTTACTCTTCCGCCATCTTCCCTGGAAGTCCCCCAACATTCTTTATTTTAAAGTCAATTTTATCTGATATGAGTATTGCTACTCCAGCTTTCTTTTGATTTCCGTTTACATGGAATATCTTTTTCCATCCCCTCACTTTCAGTCTGTTTGTGTCCCTAGGTCTGAAGTGAGTCTCTTGTAGACACCCTATATATGGGTCTTATTTTTGTATCCATTCAGCGAGCCTGTGTCTTTTGGTTGGAGCAGTTAATCCATTCATGATTAAGGTAATTATTGATATGTATGTTCCTGTTACCATTTTCTTAATTGTTATGGGTTTGGTTTTGTAGGTCCTTTTCTTCTCTTGTGTTTCCCACTTAGAGAAGTTCCTTTAGCATTTGTTGTAGAGCTGGTTTGGTGATGCTGAATTCTCTTAGCTTTTGCTTGTCTGTAAAGCTTTTGATTTCTCCATCTAATCTGAATGAGATCCTGGCCGGCTAGAGTAATCTTGGTTGTAGGTTCTTCCCTTACATCATTTAAAATATATCGTGCCACTCCCTTCTGGCTTATAGAGTTTCTGCTGAGAAATCAGCTGTTAACCTTATGGGAGTTCCCTTGTATGTTATTTGTCATTTTTCCCTTGATGCTTTCAATAATTTTTCTTTGGCTTTAATTTTTGTCAGTTTGATTACTGTGGGTCTTGGCTTGTTTCTCCTTGGGTTTATCCTGCCTAGGACTCTCTGTGCTTCCTGGACTTGGGTGGCTATTTCCTTTCCCATGTTAGGGAAGTTTTCGACTATAATCTCTTCGAATATTTTCTCAGGTTCTTTCCCTCTCTCTTCTCCTTTTGGGACCCCTATAATGCAAATGTTGTTACGTTTAATGTTGTCCCAGAGGTCTCTTAGGCTGTCTTCATTTCTTTTCATTCTTTTTTCTTTATTCTCTTCCATGGCAGTGAATTCCACCATTCTGTCTTCCAGGTCACTTATCCGTTCTTCTGCCTCAGTTATTCTGTTATTGATTCCTTCTAGTGTATTTTTCATTTCAGTTACTGTATTGTTCATCTCTGTTTGCTTGTTCTTTAATTCTCCTATGTCTTTGTTAAACATTTCTTGCATCTTCTCGATCTTTGCCTCCATTCTTTTTCCGAGGTTCTGGATCATCTTCACTATCATGATTCTGAATTCTTTTTCTGGAAGGTTGCTTATCTCCACTTCATTTAGTTGTTTTTCTGGGGTTTTATGTTGTTCCTTCATCTGGTACAAAGTTCTCTGTCTTTTTATTTTGTCTGTCTTTCTGTGAATGTGGTTTTCCTTCCACAGGCTGCAGAATTGTAGTTCTTCTTGCTTCTGCTGTTTGCCCTCTGGTGGATGAGGCTATCTAAGAGGCTTGTGCAAGCTTCCTGATGGGAGGGACTGGTGGTGGATTGAGCTGGGTGTGGCTCTGGTGAGCAGAGCTCAATAAAACTTTAATCCGCTTGTCTGCCGATGCATGGGGCTGGGTTCCCTCCCTGTTAGTTGTTTGGACTGAGGTGACCCAGCTCTGGAGCCTGCCCAGCTCTTTGGTGGGGCTAATGGCAGACTCTGGGAGGGCTCACACCAAAGAGTACTTCCCAGAACTTCTGCTGCCAGTGTCCTTGTTCTCACAGCCATTCCTGCCTCTGCAGGAGACCCTCCAACACTAGCAGGTATGTCTGGTTCAGTCTCCTATGGGGTCACTGCTCCTTCCCCTGAGTCCCGATGCACACACTACTTTGTGTGTGCCCTCCAAGAGTGGAGTCTCTGTTTCCCCCAGTCCTGTTGAAGTCCTGCAATCAAATCCCACTAGCCTTCAAATTCTGATTCTCTAGGAATTCCTCCTTCCATTGCCGGACCCCCAGGTTGGGAAGCCTGACGTGAGGCTCAGAACCTTCACTCCAGTGGGTGGACTTCTGTGGTATAAGTGTTCTGCAGTTTGTGAGTCACCCACCCAGCAGTTGTGGGATTTGATTTTATTGTGATTGCGCCCCTCCTACTGTCTCATTGCGGCATCTCCTTTGTCTTTGGATGTCGGGTATCTTTTTTGGTGAGTTCCAGTGTCTTCCTGTTGATGATTGTTCAGCAGTTAGTTGTGATTCTGGTGCTCTCACAAGAGGGAGTGAGAGCACGTCCTTCTACTCCACCATCTTGAACCAATCTCTCACTTTGCTGTATACCTGGTTTCAGGACTTAATGAAGCTCAGGTTCTTGATGTCCCATCACAGAAAGAATTCAGTGAGAGGCAAAGTGATAGGTAAGAAGTGGATTTATTTAGAGAGAAACACATTCTACAGACAGAGTGTGGGCCATCTCAGAAGGCGAGAGTGGCCTTGGGAGAAACACATGCCACAGACAGAGTGTAGGCCACCTCAGAAGTTGAGAAAGGCTGATATCAATATTTTATATGAGGCAGTTAGGTTAGATAACCTTTTTCTTCATGCTTTTCTTTGAAAAGCAACGAACAAGAAAAAAAGAAAGTATTGCAGAGAATTCACAGAATACCAACAATCGAATATTGTTCACATTCTCTTGGCTGGAAAATGTTTTAAAAACTTTCATTGACTGTTTCTCTTTGAAAATCAGATAGGAAAGATTGCTTTTGCAGCTCAAACTTGTGCCAAGAAAGTAACATTAGAGGTTTTTAACCCAGGTTGCATATTACAGTCACCTAGGAACTTAAAAAAATACATATTTTTATTGAGGTGAAATTCATATAACATAAAATTAACCATTTTAAAGTGAACAATTCAATGGCATTTTGTACATTCACAATGTTGTGCAACCACCGTCTTTGTCTAGTTCCAAAACAGTAACATTTCCATCACATCACAGTAAGACTCCTTACCCATTAAGCAGTTTCTCCCCACTCACACTCTCTCCCCCTCTCTCCGCAACCCCTAGCAACCATCAGTCTCCATCTGTCTCTATGGATTGATCTATTCTGCATATTTCCTATGAATGGAATCATATAATATAGAACCTTTTGTGTTTGGCTTCCTTCACTTAGCATCATGTTTGTGAAGTTCATCCATGTTGTAGCATGTATCAGTAAGTACTTCATTCCCATTTATAGCTGAGTAATAGTCCACTGTATGTATGCTTCACAGTTTGTTTATTCATCCACGGATAGACATTTGGGCTGATTTTTGGCCATTGTGAATAGTGCTGCTATCAATATGCATGTACATGTACTTGTTGGAGTACTTGCTTTCAATGCTTTCAGTTCTTTTAGTTGCTGTATAATATTACACTCAGTGAATATACCACTATTTATTCATTCTCTTTTTGATGAACTTGTAAAAAGTGTTTCCAACTTTTTACTTTTCTATGAACAACATTGCTATGAATACTCTCATACAGGTCTTCTGGTGCAGTTGGCATCAATTTCTAGGGTATGTACCTAGGAATGGAGTTGCTGGGTAGTAGAGTATGTGCATTTTCAATTTAAATAATGCCATACTTTCCAAACTGTTGTACTATTTTCTCTCTCACTATTGCTGTATTAGAGTTCCTGTAGATTTGCTTTTAAGGTTTGACTCCTGCTCTAAAACACACTGCTGTTGTTTCACAGAGGCTTGGGGATTTTGAAGAGAAGTCTTAATGAAAGTTCCATTTACTCTAATAAACTTTTACAATGCAGTCTCTAGTAACTTTCCCTGGGATATTTCCTACATTTTAATGGGAGGCAACAAGTTGTAAAGAAGAGGCATAGACTTGGAATCTTAGTGTGATCTCACAGCCTGTTAGCTTTGTTGTTTTTGGCAAGTTACTAAATCTTTGTGAGCCTAGTGTGTAAAGTGGGGAGAATGTCTTTCTTTCGTGTAGTTGTTGTTAGTATAATGAATCAACATGTTTAAAAAGTAGTTTGCACAGTGCCTGACTCATAGCAGATACTAGCAAGGCATATATTCATTAGACAAATATTTATTGAAGACATATTTTATGTCACACCAGGACTGGGGATGGAAAGATTAAGCAAGATCCCTTTTATGTTATTTATAATATTGAAAAACTTGAAACAATTTAAATGTCCAATGTTAGGCTTGGTAATTATGGTACATTCATAAAATGGAGTGTAGTGCAGCCTTTAAATATCATGTTCTCAAATATGAGGAAATGTTTGTGACAATGTAAGAAAAAAATTACAAGAGGATTAGCCCTTTTTCATATAATTTATATACTGCATGTGCATTGAAAAAAATCTGGAAGAGTTCAAGTGGATACACTTCAGTGTTCATTGTGGTTACTAATTGATAGTGAAATTGTATTTTAATGCTTTCCTTCCTTATATATTTTCTATACTTTCCAGATTTTCTACAGCTAACATAGATTACATTTTTTTAAAAAGTAAATTTATTTATTTTTGGCTACATTAGGTCTTCGTTGCTGTGCGCGGGCTTTCTCTAGTTGCAGCGAACGGGCTACTCTTCTTTGCGGTGTGCGGGCTTCTCATTGCGGTGGCGTCTCTTGTTGCAGAGCACAGGCTCTAGGCACACGGGCTTCAGTAGGTGTGGCTCGTGGGCTCTAGAGCGCAGGCTCAGTAGTTGTGGCGCACGGGCTTAGTTGCTCCGCAGCATGTGGGATCTTCCCGGACCAGGGCTTGAACCTGTGTCCCCTGCATTGGCAGGCGGATTCTTAACCACTGTGCCACCAGGGAATCCCTCATTTAGAATTTTTATTAACTTTTTTCGTTTACTTTTTAAATGTTCTATTAATGGAATTAAATGGGCATTTGACCAAAGAATGAGAATTTTTACTTTCGTTGGTTTACACATGCTAAAATAATAGTCTCAGAAAAACCTTTTTGTCTTAAGAGACAGCTTGGTTGCTAGAGTTAATAGATACCGATTTTTGTCTGACCAGGAATTACTCTTAATTCTAAGGAGAAACTGGAAGCACAATGGGAGATGACAGTGAGTGGCTGAAACTGCCGGTTGATCAGAAATGTGAACACAAGGTAAGACTTTTCTGGAACTCAAATTTCAGTGTCATTGGCTTGTTTTGTCAGCAGTTACACTGTATAGTGTAGTATAAAGCTGCCTGATGATTACACAATACAACTGGAGAAACAGCCTACTTTGGAGATAGGGCAGTTTCAGCAGGAAAATTTCTCATGTTTGAATTGTTACATCTTTAATGTCATATTACAAAGAAGTAATGACTAATACTTGGATACAAAGTGGGGTACATTTATAGTGGCCTGTTTATGAATTCTAGAAGGCCTTGACAGAATATCATAAATATTGAACACGTATAAGAAAAAGTTTATTAGGTAATCTTTAAAAAAAAAAAAAAATCTGGATTTCTTAAACTCCATTTTTGTTTCTAGTCTGGGGTCCTTTGTTCAAATTACCTGGTATAAGGTACTCATTCCAACCCCCAACCCCAATGGTAGATGATAATGTCATTAAATTTTGTTTTGTTTCAAAATACTTTTCTTTTAGTTGTGGAAAGCAAGGTTAAGTGGGTATGAAGAGGCCCTGAAGATCTTCCAGAAAATAAAGGATGAAAAGAGCCCAGAATGGTCCAAATTTTTAGGATTGATCAAAAAATTTGTGACTGATTCCAATGCAGTGGTTCAATTGAAAGGATTAGAAGCTGCACTTGTTTATGTTGAAAATGCCCATGTAGCAGGAAAGTAAGTAGTTTCTTTCCAACTATTCTGGTAAAAACCCCTGTCTCGTGCTACATGGATTAATTTATGTATATTTATGGATCACTGTGCTTAGTTATTAGCACTTTTAGAGGATATTCATTTCTTAACTTTCATAGCTTCTTGACACTTGTTTTTCATTTCAGTCTTTATCTGCTCTCAGAAGTCTAAATGGTACAAGAGATCTTTAGAGAGGAGCAAATTAGAAATCAGATCTTGAGTTTTTACCTTAAGGTTTGATGAGCAAGTGCTTTTCCTTTTGAGACTTTTGTATGAGAATTACTCCAAGAGGGAAAATCTTTTGTAAGTTTTAGAAGAAACTGAGGTGGTTAGCAAAGACGTCAAATTTTCACTGAAAACATTTGGGCATTACTTAAATCTTTTTCTACAGTGGTTCCAGGCTAGATGATCTTAGAATCACATCTTTCTCCCTATGGCCATTAGGCATTTTTATCTCTTAGGAGAGGTAATGCGAACTAAATAATCTCTGTAACTCCCAGCTTATTGGATGATAGAGGTTTCCAGTCACCCCAGTCTCCCATACCTGATAAGCCTGACTTTTCTAATACTAGTCTTTATGTCATTGAAAGGAGCCCTCCATACAAAAAACAAAAAAACATTGGGGACCCTTGACCTAATTGCACAAGAAATATATACACACATCCCTAGGTATCTGCATGGGAATTGGTTCCAGGACAAAAGTCCCCACCCCTACGCCCTAGGATAGCAAAATCTACAGATGCTCAAGTCCCTCACGTAAAATGGCCTAGTATTTGCATATAACCTACCTACACTCTACTGTATACTATAACTCATTTCTAGGTTACTCTCAATACCTAACACAATGTAAATGCTGTGTAAATAATTGTAACTACAATATAAATAATGTGTAAATAGTTGGCTGCATGGCAAATTCAAGTTTTGCTTTTTGGAACTTTCTGGAATTTTTTTCCCAAATATTTTTGATACAAGTTTGGTTGAATCTGCAGACGAGGAACCTGTGGATAAGGAACCCACCAATATGGAGGGCCGACTGTACTTGACTCACCTCAAAAATTATACCAAGAAAGACAGTTATTAATTTGACAGTTTTGTTAACCAGCATCAATGAGTTCCCCTTGCCATCAGTGATACCATTGCTTTTTTAATTTCATTTTTCTTCTGATACTAGAAACTTTTTTGACAAATGCTGCATGTAATTCCAACCCACTCAGTTTCTCTCATTTCCAGTAGTACAGGTTTTATTTAATTTAGAAGAAACTCAAAGCAATAAAGCTACTGTAAAGTCTTGCCAAGGAGTCAGGAACAGCCTTTTGTTATTAAAGGTACATATCCATTCACTCTGTGAAGAAATTCTCTTGTCCTAAAAAGTGGTTTAAATGACTTTCAAAAATTTTCCAAAAAAGTAAGAACTCTAATCTTATTTTTATAAAATGTATCTGTATCTGTCTATCTATCTCTGCATATAGAAAAGTCTAGAAGGATGGATACCATAAAGTTGAAAGTAGTTTTCTCTGGGTAGTGAGATTTCAAGGGATTTTTTTTTTTTTTTTTTTTTTGTGGTATGCGGGCCTCTCACTGTTGTGGCCTCTCCCATTACGGAGCACAGGCTCCGGATGCGCAGGCTCAGCGGCCATGGCTCACGGGCCCAGCCGCTCCGCGGCATGTGGGATCTTCCTGGACCGGGGCACGAACCTGTGTCCCCTGCATCAGCAGGCGGACTTTCAACCACTGCGCCACCAGGGAAGCCCCTTTCAAGGGATTTTTGCTTTCTTGTTTAAATTTCCTATATGTGTAAATAGAAACTATGGTTCTATGTCATTGTCTGTTATGACATGTCTTAACCTCTTATGGTTTGCATAAGTTTTTTTTTTAATGTTCTTGAACATAATTTTTTTAAACTTTTTATTTTATATTGGAGTGTAGCCGATTAACAATGTTGTGGTAGTTTCAGGTGCACAGCAGAGGGACTCAGCCATTGATATACATATATCCATTCTCCCCCAAACTCACCTCCCATCCAGGCTGCCATATAACATTGAGCAGAGTTCCCTGTGCTATACAGTAGGTCCTTGTCGGTTATTTAAATACAACAGTGTGTACATGTCGACCCCAACCTCCCTGGCTATCCCTTCCCCACAGTAACCCTAAGTTCGTTCTCTAAGTCTGTGAGTTTGTTTCTGTTTTACTTGAACATAAAGTTTTTAGAGTCTCATTTACTTTATTTCTCAGCATTTTTAAAAAAGTATTTGTTTCCCCCACTTTCCATGACCTTTACCAGCTCTTTCTACTAAAGTGTGTTTTTATGTGTATGGTTGTTGTTGTTTATAATCTATATTACAGAACCACAGGGGAAGTTGTATCAGGTGTTGTGAGTAAAGTGTTCAACCAACCCAAGGCCAAAGCCAAGGAGCTAGGCATTGAGATTTGTCTAATGTACATAGAGATTGAGAAAGGAGAAGCTGTGCAAGAAGAGCTCCTGAAAGGCCTGGACAGTAAGAACCCCAAGATCATAGTGGCCTGTATAGAGACACTGAGGAAAGCCTTAAGGTAAAACCTTTTCTTTTTGCTTCAGTTCTGTTAACTAGAATATCTCAATTGAGTTTGGGTTCCTGGTTTAAACAGAAATGAAAGCTGTTGGGCTTGACTTGGCAGACCATACCGACCAGAAAAGTGACCTGGAAAAGCTAAAGCCATTCCTCAAGTGTGACACTTTGTATTCAGTCATTTTAGCCTTTAAGTGTGTTGCATAGTTATTTTATCTAAATCTCTTTCTTTTTTTTCTTTTATAAATTTATTTATTTGTTTATTTTTGGCTATGTTGGGTCTTTGTTGCTGCGTGTGGGCTTTCTCTAGTTGCGGCGAGTGGGGGCTACTCTTCGTTGCGGTGTGTGGACTTCTCATGTCGGTGGCTTCTCTTGCTGTGGAGCACGGGCTCTATGTGCGTGGGCTTCAGTAGTTGTGGCACATGGACTCAGTAGTTGTGGCTCACGGGCTCTAGAGTGCAGGCTCGGTAGTTGTGGTGCACGGGCTTAGTTGCTCTGCGGCACGTGGGATCTTCCCGGACCAGGGATCAAACCCATGTCCCCTGCACTGGCAGGTGGATTCTTAACCACTGCGCCACCAGGGAAGTCCCTAAATCTCTTTCTAATGAAGATGAGTGGGGGATATTTCTGACCTTTTCTCAGATTATGAATTAACTTTTTCATGGAAAAGCACTCCTCAGGGTAAGGAGCTCTGTTTCTCTTGTTATCCTCAGGCATAAATTTATGTACTTTGAAACGTTGGCTGAAGTAAACCTTTGTTTAGGTGCTTTTTAAAATAAAATAGAAGCAAATGCTATATGCCTTTAAACAGAAGCATAGCAACAGAAATAGAAAATAACTTTTACTCTTATGTAATAAGTTATTTTCAACCCTAGAATTAAGTGTTGTTTGGCAGTGAAGTTTTTCATGAATGGGATCTCTTTCAGGAACAAGTGGCTGTAATTTTCTATGGAAATCTGAATTAGACAAAACACTGGTTTGTTCTGATTTGGCAGTCCTTCTAATCTGATATCCTGTCCCCAATACTTCCACATGAGATACTTTAGAAAGCAGCTCTAGTGAAATCCTGAATGTGTGACCTGTGGGTGTGAAGATCGTCCCAACTCACCTCTCGTGATTTTGTATATGACCTACTTCTTGGAGAATATGCTTCCTTTGGTGTTTATCTTACATGAAAGTATCAAAATTCTTAAATTTTGTTAAACTGTCTTCAATTTATATCAGTAAACTTTGTCTTTCGCTTGGTTCATAATGTTCTTTTATAAAATTTGACTTTCACTTAGATTCTTTTGTGATAAAATTTTCCTCATCCCTAGCCTATTCTAGTATAGTAGGCATGTATTTTTATGAGTAGTAAATAGTGTGTTCATTCTGTCATCTTAGAAATTTAGTGAATTGACTGCATTGTCAAGACGGTGCTTGTCTTAATAGATTTGTTCTGTCCTTAGTAATGGGTTTCTTAATAAAAATATATATTATACTGTATTCTACCTTAAAATTAGAAGTTTCTAATCTGGAGTTCTGTAAACTCTGGCTATTTCATTTTTAAGCTGACTGGGAGAATAAGGGTAGAAAAAGGACAAGTTAGGTATATTGTCTTTTATGTCTTCCTTATAGATGTTGTTGTTTAGTCCCATTCCTGTATGGTTCTTTATTTGTCCTAAGGCATCTCAGAATCTGTAGTAGAACTACTAGATAGCTCTCTGGGACCTTCAGGAACTGTTCAGTCCTTGGTTCCAGAGCTTCCTCAAGCTATCTATGTTAGTGGTAGCTTCAGGAGACCAAAAATGTTCTGTGGCCCCTAAAACAAGCTTTTAGAACTTTTTCCCCCCTATAGTAATATGTGTAGTAAAGATTAGGTTTTGTATTGTTAAGGTAACTATTTTCCATTTGGACCTGCTCCATCTGTTTTTTTTTTTTAATATCTTTCAGAACTAGGCCAGGATAGTGAAACAAATAAACAAAAATCAGATGAAACAGTAGTAACGTAAAGGAAGATTAAGAGATCCCAAATGTTAGGTTCTTCAGACACTGTGATGAGTATTCCTAAACAGAATGGTTTATCGTCGCTATAAGTTCTTATTTTTCCTTTAGTCTTAAAGGTCTGCTGAACCAAGCTAGAATGTTTTTTTCTATTAAAATAAAAGAGATTTTAAAGGAAATATTGAAGATCATCTGGTTTATTTTCATGCTATGATGGCTATATTTGAACTATTTACATAAACTGGTGTCTTGTTAAATATCACTTTCTAGGGAAAGTATTTTCAGTCTCCTTCTTTAACCTGTTAGAGTGTGTCAGTAGCTATTACTGAGACATTTTGTTGCATTTGTGTACATTAGATAATAGATAAATAGTATATATGGATAGTCTTCTTTCATAACCGAATCTCTCTTGCTCCAGAATTTGTTATTCAGAAATGTTAGCAGTGAATCGGAAAGCTATATTTTTAAGTTGGGAACTTAAAAATATGATATGTGACAGATATATAATGTTAAATATACTGCCTTTTGATTTTAGTTTTTTATAAATGTATTTATTTTTATTTTATTTTTGGCTGCGTTGGGTCTTTGTTGCTGCACATGGGCTTTATCTAGTTGCAGCGAACAGGGGCTACTCTTCGTTGGTGCGAGGGCTTGTCATTGCGGTGGCTTCTCTTGTTGCAGAGCATGGGCTCTAGGCGCGCGGGCTTCAGCAGTTGTGGCATGCAGGCTCAGTAGTTGTGGTGCACGGGCTTAGTTGCTCTGCGGCATGTGGGATCTTCCTGGACCAGGGCTCAGACCTGCGTCCCCTGCACTGGCAGGCAGATTCTTAACCATTGTGCCACCAGGGAAGTCCCTATACTGCCTTTTTAAAAGAAGTCAGAATGCAACTGTTTTCCGCATGGAAAACTGAAGCAAAGAGAGATTTAAGTTGCCTGAAGTTATAGTGTGATAGCTTCGAGTCAGGAATGAAAGACACACTGCCAGGATTGGTGATCTACCAAGTGGAGTGAATCCCTGTAATTAAATAGAAGAGCTAATAAAAGCTTATTAAGGGACTTCCCTGGTGATCCAATGGGTAAGACTCCGTGCTTCCAATGCAGGGAGCCTAGGTTTGAACTCCGGTTGGGGAGCTAGATCCCGCATGCATGCCACAACTGAGTCCGCATATCGCAACTACGAAGTCCACATGCTGCAACTAAAGATCCTGCATGCGGCACCAAAGATGCCGCGTGCTGCAACTAAGACCTGGCGCAGGCCAAATAAATAAATAAATAAATAAATAAATAAATAAATAAATAAGCAAGCTTATTAAAAGTAGATTTCATTCATCTAAATATTTATAAATTGATTTGTTTCTATTTTAAACTTTTTAATGTACATACATATATATTTAAGATGTTACACAAGTGTTGATCCATTTTAGATTTGAGTAATTCCTAGACTGGTTACCTAGAAAGTTTTTAAATGGTAATATTATTTTGGGCTCTGGACATTAAATAATATTCTTAGAAGAATGGCATCTAAATACAGATGTTGTTATAAGTTTCTTTTTTCTTCTTCCCTAAAAAAACTCAACCTATATGTCTCTATTATATATAGATATAGAACTATGTTTGAGTGAATTCAGGCTAACACTTTACCAAAGCATATTGCATGGTGACAGTTTTTTTTCCAATTTTTACTTCTAGTGAATTTGGTTCCAAAATCATCTTACTGAAGCCAATTATCAAAGTGTTGCCAAAACTCTTTGAGTCTCGAGAGAAGGCTGTTCGAGATGAAGCCAAACTAATTGCTGTGGAGATTTATAGGTGGATTCGAGATGCTCTGAGACCCCCATTACAAAGTATAAACTCTGTCCAGGTGAGGCACAAAGTTTTTTGGTTGTCTTTGTATAAGGTTAATATGAAGATATTTCCTTCCTGTCATTGTTGTTGATATTCTGTCCTTACAAATAATTATTTTTCATTCTTAATTTTGAAATCAGTTTTTTCTGAGCGTACCTGTTTCTACTGTTACTGTGTCCTCTCAAGTTAAATACTATGCATTCACCGATGCCAATAGGTTAGTGTTGAATCTATGGCAGTTTATAAGATCCTTTTTTTTTAATTAATTACTTTATTTATTTATCTTTGGCTGTGTTGGGTCTTTGTTGCGGTGCACAGGCTTCTTATTGTGGTGGCTTCTCTTATTGCAGAGCACGGGCTCTAGGCACGCGGGCTTCAATAGTTGTGGCTCACGGGCTCTAGAGTGCAGGCTCAGTAGTTGTGGTCACGGGCTCTAGAGTGCAGGCTCAGTAGTTGTGGCTCCGCGGTGTGTGGGATCTTCCCGGACCAGGGCTGGAACCTGTGTCACCTGCATTGGCAGGTGGATTCTTAACCACTGTGCCACCAGGGAAGTCCTATAAGATCCTTTTATAATACTTTTGGGTGGCAGGACTTAATATCTGTTTAGACAAAATGCATTCTATTTTTTATATTTCAGTTGGTTTTGGAGACATTATTTGTTGCAAATATATGTGAATTCATGAAATAATGAGAGTGTCTTAAAAAGTGGATTTTATTCTTCTAAGTGCTTAGTCATACATCTTCAGTATAGTAGATATACATCAATTTGACTCATACTACAAAATGTGCACAATTTATCTTTTCTTGTTTGCCTTATTAGAGCCACATAAATAAGAAATTGGGTTCTGATCTATTGGTAAATATAAATATATTCTCTAATGGCAGAGATATAGATATGTTTTAAAAATATTTTATGATATTTGCAGTTGAAAGAACTAGAAGAAGAATGGGTGAAACTGCCAACAGGTGCTCCTAAACCAAGTAGGTTTTTGCGTTCCCAGCAAGAACTAGAAGCTAAATTGGAACAGCAGCAGTCTGCTGGTGGAGAAGCTGAGGGAGGTAAGCCACTTTTCAACGCTGGTTTCTATAAAAATTAGCAAGAACTGGCCCTGTCACAGTAACCTGTGTTCATGAGGTGCATTTTATAGGATTGCTGTTTAATAAAATACATACAATCCTATGGTTTGTAAGATTAATAATTCTGATCCCTCCTGTATCAAGATTTCATCAGGAGTGTGAAAGGACAGCTGATAACTGTTTAATAAGTAAAACTATTTCTTTCTTTTTTTTTTTTTTTTTTTTGGCCACACTGCGTGGCATGCAGGATACTAGTTCCCCGACCAGGGATTGAACCCATGCCCACCCCCTGCATTGGAAGGCCGAGTCTTAACCACTGGACTGCCAGGGAAGTCCCCATTTCATCCTTTTTTTTTTTTTTTTGCGGTACACGGACCTCTCACTGTTGTGGCCTCTCCCGTTGCGGAGCACAGGCTCCGGACGTGCAGGCTCAGCGGCCATGGCTCACGGGCCTAGCAGCTCCGCGGCATGTGGGATCTTCCCGGACCGGGGCATGAACCCGTGTCCCCTGCATCGGCAAGCGGACTCTCAACCACTGCGCCACCAGGGAAGCCCCATTGCATCCATTTTTAAGGGTTGTTTTGTTTTGTTTTCCTCCTGGAAGGTGGTGACGATGGTGATGAGGTACCACAGATAGATGCTTATGAGCTTTTGGAAGCAGTAGAAATTCTTTCCAAACTTCCCAAAGACTTTTATGACAAAATTGTAAGTAATGGTAGACTTCTTTCATTTATTTCATTTTAAATAATTACTTGAATATAATTAGAATGCGCTTCTGAGCCCTTTTCCTGGTGCACCCTCTTCCACCCCGTATCTTCCCTAATAATGTGAGTCAGTTGTTTCTTCTTTGTTCCCATACTACTTTGTATATGTACCTACTTTAGTCCTTCTTTTTACTTCTTTCCAGAAACCTGAACATTATTCTTGACTTATATCTTTTCCTCATTGACTGTCTGGTTTTTACCTTTAAATATCTCTCAAATTCATCCCCCTTTCTCCATCCCCAGGATTTCTTTCTCTACCCCGGGGTTACTTTTTTTTTTTTCCCCCTACCCCAGGCTTTCTTGACCTTGGCACTGTTGACATTTTTTGCCAGGTATTTCTTTGCTTGGGGAATTGCATGTGCATTGTTGTATGTTTAGCAGCATCACTGGCCTTTACCGATCAGATATTAGTAATACCATTCCTCCAAGTCATGACAGTCAAAAACGTCTCCAGACTTTGCCAAATGTACCCCAGGGGACAAAATTATCCCCAATTGAGAAAGTTTTATCCCAACCACTACCATCAGCTCTTGCCTTGTATGCTGCTGTAGTCTTCTTACAAGATTCCGTGTCTGCTCTTGCCTCCTTCCCATCATATTTCACAATATAATTAGAGGTGTCATTTTTGAAAATGGAAATCTTCCCATAGTATTGCCTCATTAAAATCCTTCAGTGGCTTCCATGGGTTTTAAGATGATGTCTGAAATCATACTGTAGCCATTGAGGTGTGATTTATGGTACCTTTGAGATCCCCACTTACCTTCCAGCCACATCTCTAATTCCTCTCACTCTCCATGCTCCAGTCATACTGAATTTCTCCTGGTATCAAATGTGCCAAACTTTTTTCCCCCCTAAACTCTAGGCCTTAACATATGCTGTTCTTTCTGCCTATAACATTCTTCCCCTCCCCCCCCATTTACCTCATAATAACTCTTCATCATCTAGATCCCACCTTAAGCACCACTTCTTGGGGGAGATCGTACCTGAAAGCCTAAACTGGGCTGAGTCCTCTTGTTGTATTACCAAAGCAGCTTGTACTTCTCCTGTCACAGTCATCATGACCTGATAGTTATTTTTTGAAGATCATCCTACCTCTGCTATCAGCTCCTTGAGTATCCTGTTATCTTCTGATTAACAAATAAATATTTGATAAATTGAATTGAGTTGTAATCTCCTTCAGGTGATGGGTTTGTCATCTTGTTTTTATCCCCAGTTCTCTCCAACAGTGGGTATTCAAATTCTAGTGAAGCATATTGTACTTTATGGCCACAAAACAAAAAACTAGCATTATACCTACAATCTGGAAAACTAATATCCAGGATTAGAACAGTATTGGTTGTTGGTTATATGTTTGTTCTTTTCTGGTCTTTCTAATGTTATCAATATGGAAATTCCTCTCTCCTGTAGATGTGCCGCTGTGAGATATGCTAGAAATGCTTTCTATTAATGTTTTCTGTTTAACACTTGCTTAAAGTTTACCCAGAAAATGAGAAGGAAAAGTCTATGGCATTTCATTCTGTTTACTTATTGTAGAACATTAGGCTTATGAAATGTTACAAAAATACTTTTAATATATGAACAAAATTGTATGTATATGAACAAAACATTCTGATTGGCTACGCAGTTTTGTAATTTTGATTTCTGACTAGCTTTAGAAAGTTTCTGAAAACAAAAAATATATATCTTTGAATTAGTAGCATGCAAGAAATAGACTTTTATTTTGTGCTCTTATTTTCTGTTCTACAAGTGACTCATATTGTGTTTTGTAGGAGGCAAAAAAATGGCAAGAAAGAAAAGAAGCCCTGGAAGCTGTAGAAGTACTAGTGAAAAACCCCAAACTGGAAGCAGGCGATTATGCAGATTTAGTAAAAGCTTTGAAGAAGGTAAATGTGAGGAGTTTCAGCATTGGTATCCCAACAGCAGACCAGGCCATTGAGTTTTTCTTCATCAGTCAATCTTTTTTTACCACAGTTACATTGCCATTTAGGGAACACTATTGATGGTTTTTGAATTATAGGCATACATTTTTTTAAGGGTTATTTAAAATGACTGTCCTAGGTTAGTTTAGAGGGATTGGTTTTCAATCTTTGTTTATTATCACTCTGACTTTAAATATGCTATTTGGTAGCTTATACAAATGTCAAGAAAAAGAGAATCTTGCTGATCTAGAACCAGATAGTCTAGTTTTATAATTCTACAGAATGAGCTTTTTAAATTGGCTCCATTTAATGGGACAAATATTAAATATGAAGAGCGTTTTTCATTAGATAGCAAGGGATACCACCCTGTATTATATTAGCATGTAAAGTGCAGGATCTGGGGATATGTGGTCAATTATAAAGCAGGTAAGTACTAAATAAGAAAGAAATATTTTAGGAAATACTCCTTTGTTATTGCCTAGGTCCAAACAAGTTGAATGCTGGGGTGGATATTTTTGTATGTACTGGCTTTTCATAAAGTCTGAAAGTATAGATCAGACAATTGTGGATGTAGTTATAGAGCTTAAGAACAAACTTTTTTTTTTTTAATTTACTCATTTAATTTATTTATTTGTGGCTGTGTTGAGTCTTCATTGCTGCGTGTGGGCTTTCTCTAGTTTGCGGCCAGCGGGGGCTACTCTTCATTGCAGTGCACAAGATTCTCATTGCGGTGGCTTTTCTTGTTGTAGAGCGCAGGCTCTAGGCACAGGGGCTTCGGTAGTTGTGGCACACGGGCTCAGTAGTTGTGGCTCATGGGCTCTAGAGTATAGGCTCAGTAGTTGTTGCACACAGGCTTAGTTGCTCCGCAGCGTGTGGGATCTTCCCAGAACAGGGCTCGAACCCATGTCCCCTGCCTTGGCAGGCGGATTCTTAACTACTTCACCACCAGGGAAGTCCCTGAAGACATTTTCTTGAATATAGCAAGGATGAAAATGTTTTGTTTGCTTCTTCAGCCTGAAATTGCAGAGGATTAGCATGATGGGGGGAGGAGCCACCTTAATTATATGTGTATATAAGAGTAATTCTCATTATTCATAGTACTTACGTTCTGTCAAGTCACCACAGACACTGAATTAGCAAATGCTGAACTATTGCTCCAATGGAAGATACAGCGTTAAGGTCCTGCAACCCTCTGGTCACATTTTCATCAACCGATCAATGCATAACCTTGTTTTATTCTGTTTGAAGACATCTTATTCAGTATGTATTATTGATCCATTAACATTGAACTCACAGCCAACAGAAATATAACTCGTGCCTGAACAAAGCCTACCTAACACATTTATTTTCTCCGAAAGGGACAACACAGCACTTTTGCACATAGGAACACCAGACAACACTTCAGCAATACGCTTGGAGGCCATTTTAAACAGTGAAAGCACCAATCAAAAGCACAAAAATACAAAAGACCAAGGCAGTAAATAGACTATGAAAAAGATACTTGGGGGGCTTCCCTGGCGGTGCAGTGGTTGAGAGTCCGCCTGCCGATGCAGGGGTCACGGGTTCGTGCCCCGGTCCGGGAAGATCCCACATGCAGCGGAGCGGCTGGGCCTGCGCGTCCGGAGCCTGTGCTCCGCAACGGGAGAGGCCACAACAGTGAGAGGCCCGCGTACAGCAAAAAAAAACAAAAACAAACAAACAAAAAAGATACTTGGGTACAGTATGAGAGCTGAAAGAAGAAGGCAGAGTATTGCATTGTTCATCTCAGCTGGGAATGTGCACATCAGGCAACATAGATTTTTCCCAGCTCTGTGCTTGTCTGTGAGTGACCAGGAAAGTGCCTCAATTATTGATTTGGGGCTTATAAGTTAATTTTAATGAGTAGATGAATTCACAAATATGAAATCCATAAATAATGAGGATGGACCGTATCTTCTCACAGTCTGCCTTCCTTTGCTTTCCTCTAAGTAGGATTTGGAGACAGGGATATTATTTGTCAAAATCGTTGTTCATCAGTCTTCCATCTTGAAGAGCCAAAGACCCAGGCAAGACTACAGTCGTCTCTTGCTATCCCCGATAGGGGGAGGGGGGGTTGTTCCAGGTGCTCCCACCTATACTAAATCTGTTCAAGTTCCTTGTATAAAAAGGCATAGTACAATGAATACTGTTGGCCCTCCATATCTGCAGTTACGGAGGACTGACTGTAATTAAAAGGGAATTGCCCTAGGGAAAAGACTTCGCCAACCTGGAGCCTGGGAGGAAAAAGGAAGGGTAGAAGGTGGTAAGGGGAAGTGAGATTCTAGTGGCCTTGAAGAGAGCTTCAGATTTTCTGTAAGTTCTAGCATATAATTTTTATCAGGAATCTTATGGAAACATATATTGCACTGAATTCTCAGTGGCTCAAATAAAAGCTTTTATTTTTCCCTATGTAATGATCAGGAATGTTCATTGGAATCAGGAATGTTAATAGTTGATGTTCTCTACATGCATTTTCTTAGGATATTAGCTTTTCAAATGAAGACTGTTCTGTGATTTCCATTGGCATTGTGACTATGAATATAAGCTCTCTCTGTATTCTATACAGAGAAGATTATGGATCTTTATATTTGGGTAGACATAGACAGTGGATTTCTGTGAGATCTTAGGGTAGCAGGAGGCACTTTCCCTCTTTACATGGTGGAGTGGGGGCAACCAATCAAAGGCAACGAACAAGTAAAAAGAAACTTAATGTTGTGGCTAAAATATTTAAAACAATGAAAAGTTAATGTCAATGTAAATTAACATGAAACATGACATTTTGTGGGGTTTTTGGGGGTTTTTGTTTGTTTGCTTGCTTTTTTATTTTCGGCTGTGTTGGGTCTTCATTGCTGCGCACTGGCTTTCTCTAGTTGCAACGAGCAGGGGCTACTCTTCGTTGCGGTGCATGTGCTTCTCATGGAGGTGGCTTCTCTTGTTGCAGAGCACGAGCTCTAGGAGCATGGGCTTCAGTAGTTGTGGCACACGGGCTTCAGTAGTTGTGGCTCGTGGGCTCTAAAGCGCAGGCTCAGTTGCTGTGGTGCATGGGCTTAGTTGCTCTGCAGCATGTGGGAGCTTCCTGGACCAGAGATCGAAGCCATGTCCCCTGCATTGGCAGGCGGATTCTTAACTACTGTGCCTCCAGGGAAGTCCCGACATTTTGTTTTGGTTTTTTAAATCAGTTTACAGTTTTTATGTTTTTTTATTTTTATTTATTTATTTATTGGCTGTGTTGAGTCTTCATTGCTGTGCGTGGGCTTTCTCTAGTTGTGGCAAGCGGGGGCTACTCTTCGTTGCGATGCACGTGCTTCTCATTGCGGTGGCTTCTCTTGTTGTGGAGCATGGGCTCTAGGCGCTCGGGCTTCAGTAGTTGTAGCATGCGGGCTCAGTAGTTGTGGCGCACAGGCTTAGTTGCTCCAAGGCATATGGGATCTTCCCGGACCAGGTTTTGAACTTGTGTCCCGTCCATTGGCAGGCGGGTTCTTAACCACTGTGCCACCAGGGAAGCTCTATATATATTCTTTTTCATATTCTTTTCCATTATGGTTTATCCCAGGAAATGGAATATAGTTTCCTGTTCTATACAGTAGGACCTTGTTGTTTATCCATCCTATATATACTAGTTTGTATCTACTAATCCCAAACTCCCAATCCTTCCTTCCCCCACCCCCTCTCCCTGCCATATTCATATTATATTCACCTGTGTTGGTCTTTGTAGACCCATCCCTCTTCCTTCCGTAAATAGTTTCTTCTCTCTAGTGTCTTTATCAAGTAATCTTACTAATTTCCCAATTTTACCCTTTAATGCAAATAGTAAAAAACTATTCATTTTGAAATTCCTTATGATATTCCTGAAATTATTTCATAAACTGTCTTCTTCTGAGTTGTCACCTGACCTAGCATATTTTGATGGCTTTCCTGTTCTCACGGGTTATAGTTCTTTATAAGATTCCTTTTCTCCCTCCCTCCCACCCCTCAGATAGCTTCTTTGACTTTGTCAATTACCTATGGATATTGGTTGGTATATATATTTTTTCATCTTTAAGATGTGGGTTTTCAAGGTGTTTTATTATATAATCTCCATTGACTTTCTCTGTGTTATTAACACTTTTTCACTTGGTCTTTCTTTTTCTTGTATTCATTATAGTTTTCTAAACACAATCATGATGGGTTTTGGGGGGTTTTTGGTTTGTTTGTTTGGTCAACAGTGTTTTTGTTTTGATTACTGTTTAGTGGCTTACACTACTAGTTAAAGATAAATACTAATTATTACTTAAAATCACATTGTAGGCCTAGATTTATGGAAGAAGTGACAGCACTTTTAATTACAGAATATTGCCCATTATTTAGTTTAAATTAACATTGTGAGCTAAAGCTTTCTTTCCCAGCTCTAGAACAGAGTTGCTGAGTTTTTCCTCAACGCTGGAATAGAGTCCCCCCACATACACTGTTTTTCTTAAAAATAAACACTTTTCCATATTCCCCACTCCCGTTTTGTTTTTGTTTTTTTGTTTGTTTGTTTGCATGTTTTGGCCGCACGGCACGGCATGTGGGATCTTAGGAACCCGTGCCCCCTGCATTGGGAGTGCGGAGTCTTAACCATTGGACCACCAGGGAAGTCCCCCCGCCACTCCCATTTCCCAGTTAAGAACAACTTGTTTAATCAAACTGAGATGTGTGACAGTGAGTGTTAATAGGCAGATATTGTAATAGATGCCTGGTTCATCGCTCACCAATAAATTCATTCAATCTTCTACTATATCCTGAACTATAATAGGTTCACAAGATCCTCTTCAAAACTTTACATTAGGATCATCAGTATCTGAGATTCAACTTCCACTGGTTATTGATCTAATGGTAACTTTAGAGGTAGTCTCTCTCTCTCTTTTTAAGAATGTCTTCTTTTTTTAAATTTTTTTAATTTATTTTTGGCTGCGTTGGGTCTTCGTTGCTGCACACGGGCTTTCTCTAGTTGCGGCAATCGGGGGCTACTCTTCCTTGCGGTGCGCAGGCTTCTCATTATGGTGGCTTCTCTTGTTGCAGAGCACAGGCTCTAGGCGTGCGGGCTTCAGTAGTTGCAGCACACGAGCTCAGTAGTTGTGGCTCTTGGGCTGTAGAGCGCAAGCTCAGTAGTTGCGGTGCACAGGCATAGTTGCTCCACGGCATGTGGGATCTTCCCAGACCAGGGCTCAAACCCATGTCCCCTATATTGGCAGGCAGATTCTTAACCACTGCGCCACCAGGGAAGTCCCTAGAGGTAGTCTCTTAAGGATGGGATTGAATGATGGCCTTTAACTGGGGCAGTATAACAAAACCACCTTTTGAGCTATATTAAAATACTGATATCCAAATCCCATCACAAATTCATTGAACTAGGATCTCTTGGAATGGGGCCTGGCATGTTTTTGATGCCCATTCCTAGAATATACATTTAGATGTTAAATATAAAGTCTAGCATGTAAACAATACCTGAGATGCTTTGGTAAGGAAAAATAATCCAGACGTTTACAAATAACCAATAATGTATTCAATACAAAACTGAATAGAATTTTTACTCCATAGATTTATAGTAATTACAGATTTAACAAAATGTTTATTAGGACCCTGATCTCATCTTCTCATAAGGAAAATGAATTTGCCATGAGTTTAGAGGGAGAATATGCTTTAGTAAAGAGAGCAAAAGCTTTGGAGTCAAAGCAGACCTAGGTTTGAATCACAGCACTACCATTTGCTAGCTCTGTGACCTTGAGCATGTTAATCTCTATTTAATTTTTTTTTAATAAATTTATTTATTTTTGGCTGTGTTGGGTCTTCATTGCTGCACGCAGGCTTTCTCTAGTCGTGGCGAGCTGGGGCTACTCTTTGTTGCAGTGCACGGTCTTCTCAGTGCGGTGGCTTCTCTTGTTATGGAGCACAGGCTCTAGGCACGTAGGTTTCAGTAGTTGTGGCACACAGGCTCAGTAGTTGTGGCGCACGGGTTTAGTTGCTCCATGGCATGTGGGATCTTCCTGGGCCAGGGCTTGAACTCGTGTCCCCTGCATTGGCAGGCGGATTCTTAACCACTGAGCCACCAGGGAAGTCCTCTATTTAATTTTTGAAATCCACAAAATTGAGATAATAATAGTACCTGCTTTATAGGGTTTGAGTGAAAATTAAATAAAATAAGGATTATAAAGCACCTATAAAATTATGGCATCTAATGTTTTAAAATTTTTATTGGAGTATAGTTGCCCTACAATGTTGTGTTAGTTTCTACTGTACAGCAAAATGAATCAGCTATACATATACATATATCCCCTCTTTTTCAGATTTCCTTCCTATTTAGTTCACTGCAGTGCATTAAGTAGGGTTCCCTGTGCTATACAGTATGTTCTCATTAGTTATCTATTTTATACATAGTATCAATAGTGTATATGTGTCAATCCCAATCTCCCAGTTCCTCCCACCCCATCCCACCTTCCCCCTTGGTATCCATACATTTGTTCTCTACATCTGTGTCTGTATTTCTGCTTTGCAGATAAGATCGTCTGTACCATTTTTCTAGATTCCACATGTATGTGTTAATATACAATATTTGTTTTTTCTCTTTCTGGCTTACTTCACTCTGTATGACACTCTCTGTGTCCATCCATGTCTCTACAAATGATTCAATTTTGTTCCTTTTTATGGCTGAGTAATATTCCATTGTATATATATATACCACATTTTCTTTATCCATTCCTCTGTTGATGGACATTTAGGTTGCTTCCATGTCCTGGCTGTTGTAATTAGTGCTGCTGTGAACATTGGGGTGCATGTGTCTTTTTGAATTATGGTTTTCTTTGGGTATATACCCAGTAGTGGGATTGCTGGATCATATGGTAGTTCTGTTTTTAGTTTTTTAAGTTGTTTTTAATAAATGTTAGTCTTTTAACCCTTACTCCTCAGCACTTAGGGAATATATGTAGGTGCCAAATAGAACTTCCTTGAATGCTATGCATTAGGGGTTCTTTAATTCAGGGAATCTGGAATGAAGTGTTCTGCTTATGAAATACCAGATCTTAGGGATAAAGTCCAAAATAGAATAGAAGCATTACTTCTACCTGGGAAAAGAGTGAAAAAACAAGGGCTTGGGAGCACTTAAAAGTAAAGCAGCTTTTTAACACCAGCTGACTTGAGCAGCATACCAAAGTAAAATCTTATTAGGAAGGAATTGAGGCATAGTCACTGTCTTGCTAGACTGACACAAATGCAGCTACTACCTATGACTTTTGATAAGTTCTGGGCCTTGTAGGGTATGCTATCGGAGGGTGGTAGTATAAACATTGCTGGAGGAGACTCTGCTAAGAGACTCTGAATACAAATCTGATGATCACTACATAACTAAAATGGCAGCTGCAAGGCCAGAAGCTCCCTCAGAGGAATGGTTGCAATGGCATTTGCAATTTAGAGTCCACATCAGCTTCTTTTTCTTTTAATTTAATTTTTAATTGAAGTATAGTTGATTTACAGTGCTGTGCCAATCTCTGCTATACAGCAAAGTGACTCAGTTATACACATATAGACATTATTTTTTTTAATATTCTTTTCCATTATGGTTTATCACAGGATATTGAATATAGTATAGTTCCCTGTGCTATACAGTAAGACCTTGTTATTTATCCATCCTATATATAATAGTTTACATCCCATCAGCTTCTTGAAGGTACCTACAACAGTTTCTACTGGTGTTTCTTGGGTATACATTTTTTTTTTTTTCAGTACGCGGGCCTCTCACTGTTGTGGCCTCTCCCGTTGCGGAGCACAGGCTCTGGACACGCAGGCTCAGCGGCCATGGCTCACGGGCCCAGCCGCTCCATGGCATGTGGGATCTTCCCAGACTGGGGCACGAACCCGTGTCCCCTGCATCGGCAGGCAGACTCTCAACTACTGCACCACCAGGGAAGCCCTTGGGTATAAATTTTAGAACTGGTACTCTGTGGTGTCTTTTGGAGATACAGCGTCTTTTGGCTTTCCTTGCCCCAAAGCAAAGTCAGCAGGCCTCCAGCTTCTCTGCCATTATCAGAGAGCCACCTCCTGCATAGTTGTGCAATGCTGACAGCCCACACTACTACCAACGGAGAGTTAACGATTTGACCTGGTTTTATGTATATTTTATCGGTAGAACTTTAAGATAGGAGACTAAACATAATGAAGGGAAGCTCCCAAATTTGATATTGTCAAGGAAGAATCTTTCCTCTTTTGTAGGAAACAAAGTTGGCTATTCATTACATAATAGCTTTCAGAGTTCTTTTAAGAATAAATTTTCAGTTCCCTTCTATGGGGCTGTGACTCTTTTGTTTTCCTTTCTTTCCACCCTTTGTAGGTTGTTGGAAAGGACACCAATGTCATGTTGGTGGCTCTGGCAGCAAAATGTCTTACTGGCCTGGCTGTTGGGCTAAGGAAGAAATTTGGACAATATGCAGGACACGTAAGTAACACTCCTTTTTTGATACAAATCAACAACGTTATCAAGAATGGCAGGCTAGTTTGCTTTATGCTTTAAAACAGCTTTTTGGCACAGATCTTTATATATATGGGGAAAGTAAATTTCTCACTAAGTTTTGTTAATACTGAGCATAACTCCTTACAACATTTCAATAAAAATGTCAATTGTAACTAAATTCACTAGCTTTATGTAGAAAATCAGGCACTTGACCTAAAGTACTTATTAGTTCAGTTGATTTGCTTATTACTTATCTACTTATTAATATCTTGCTTTGCTCTTAAAATATTATATACAGTATAACAGTATGAAGTATAACTTGTGATAACCAGAACAGAGTAAAAATGAGAGTAGGAAAGGCAATATAAAACCAGAAGTGAGATTAATATATAAGATGTATTTTATGGTGTTTTTCTATTTAAAAAAGTGGTTTACTTATATACTTGAGACATTTTATATAGGTTACACTGTTGGTGATATATCAGTTTATTATAAGAAACTCTGACTAGAGACATTCGTTGAACATAAATTTGGAAGCAATCAAGTTTGCTAACAGCTTTAACAAATTGTGATGTTTTCTTTAATTCTGGCATCTGTCAGTTGGCCTCTAAATCTCATCTGTATTACTTAAAATGGCTCAGCATCCTGAAAATTGACCATAGTGAACTTTAGGGTTTAACTTGCTAGCCACTTGATCATTTGATTCCCTGGATTGACTTTGAGAGTCTCCTAATAGTCTGTAGGCATGTGTCAGTTTTATATTGAAGCAAACATCAAACCTCACTTAATTATGGTATTTGGAGCTTGCTTACTCATAGCATTAAAAATAATTTCAGAGAACTCAACTGAAAAAAATAAGACACTACCAAATAAAAATAAATCATGACTAGCTTGTTACCAGGGAAATAAAAATAAGGGTCTTTAAAACCCTTAAACATGTAAATCACAAATTGGAGTAAAATTATAATCAGTATTTTTATAGTAATCATTACTTATTATATACTATCTCTGTGTGTGTATGGTATCAAGTGTATTGATTAGCTTTTGGTCAGCTTTGTGTTACTTAGAATATTTTATACTTCTGTATTATAATTTTTCAAACTAGAAAACAATCTTTAAAGTACATTTTAATTTACTAAATTTATAGTTAGGTGATTACCTGACAATTTAGTTTGAATTCTGATTCTGGCTTTGTGACATTTTGGTGTACAGCTTAAAGAATGTCTCTAGTGCTTTATAGTTTGGGGTATTTGTCTCCCCTGAAAATTACATCGTATACAGTGTTTGATATCAAGCATGTTAGTGTGGTTCAGCTTTATTTTCCTTAGCTACTTATAAACTGTCCTTTTAGCAATATATATAAAAGTGAACTTTAGCTTTATAGCTATTAAAATATCTTGATTTTTGATTGGCAGGGGGCAAAATGGCTAAAGGGAGTCAATTGTATGGTGACAGATGAGAACTAGACTTTTGGTGGTGAGCACGCTATAGTGTATACAGAAATCGAATTATAATGTGGTACACATGAATCTTAGATAATGTCATGAACCAGTGTTACATCAATAAAAACAAATAAACAGTTTTTAAAGGTATATTGATTTTCAGGTTTATAACTAATTATTAGTATTAAAGAGTCTTCTATATTTCTCCATGGAAACTGTATTTCTTCTGATCTGTATCACTTCTATGAAATTTTTTTTTAAATTGGGTTGGGGGAGGTGCCATTGAGCTTTGCTATATATTTTAGACCTTAAAAAGCAACTTTAATTTGCCTGCCAGCACAGTGCCTGGCTACATATACTCAATACATATACTTGGTATTCAATAAATATTTAATGAATTAGTGATAGTTTATAAGATAAAATAAACATTATAAAAATTCTGACTTTACTGATCTAAACTTAGTACTTGAGTAAGAAGATACAGTTCTGATCAAAATTGCTATAATTTCTGGTACCGTGTCTTTTTTCTTTAGTGTAGTGAAGAGGCAGAAGACATCGCAGTCCTATCAGAATCTTGGGTGGAGAGGAAGAATTGTATACTATACCTGTTCCCCTACCCTAGAACCACCTAGTTGAGAATCATTTTGTCCAATAAGAGTTGTTACTGATAAAAATGATTGTAAGGTTGCATATAAGGTACAGATGCAAAAAAAAAAAAGGTTGAGAAACATTGCTGTGGTGGTATAGGCATAAGATTGTTCCAGCATAAGATTCTTGTGCCCTTCAAGAAAGGAAATGACTTCTTAATCCAACTTAGATGTTTACTTTTTTTGTTTATTTTGGTAGAGGCAAACATTGTTTTAGTAAGTTTTATTGAGATGTAACTTACATACTATAAAATTCACCGTCTTAAAGTATATAATTCAGTGGTTTTAGTATATTCATAAGGGTGTGTTACCATCACTACTATCTAATTCCAGAACATTTTCACCACCCCAAAAAGAAACCCTATATCCATTAGCAGTCACTCCCCATTCTCCCCTCCCCTAGACCCTGGCAACAACTGATATACTTTCTGCTTCTGTGGATTTGAAGTTTCGTACAAATGGAATAATACACGTGTGGTCCTTTGTGACTGACATCTTTCACTTAGCGTAATGTTTTCAAAGTTCATCCATGTTGTAGCATATATCAGTACATCATTCCTTTTTTTTTTTTTTTGCCGAATATATTCCAACTATTCACCTTTAAAGGTTGTACCAACCATTTTGGAGAAATTCAAAGAGAAGAAGCCTCAAGTGGTACAAGCCCTGCAGGAGGCAATTGATGCAATCTTTCTTACTGTAAGTTGAGTTTGTGGTTTTGTCTAAAGTAAAGTTTGTCAATGTAATATTTTGATTGTTCTTTATGTTTGAGAAAAGCTTATTGACCACATTTTCTTTCTAAAGACCACACTACAGAACATCAGTGAGGATGTTTTAGCAGTAATGGATAATAAAAATCCAACCATCAAGCAGCAGACATCTCTTTTTATTGCAAGAAGCTTCCGCCACTGCACTGCTTCTACCCTGCCAAAGAGCTTACTGAAGCCCTTTTGTGCTGCTCTACTTAAGGTATAGACTCTCTTTGAAATTGAGGAAATATTTTATACCTAGGCAAGATTTTGTTTTTTCTATTGATTGTGTACAGTGACTACTTGACTTTAAGACTGTAGATTATTGTCTTTTGAGGAGAGACCCTCTGTAGCTTTGAAAATTGAATCCAAATTCTTGTATTATTTATGTTCCTGTTCTTGAAGAAAAGCACAAATTAGCTTTATAATTTCACTAACTACTAAAACTTTTATTTCTTATTTGGCCCATAAACTGATATTCATCTGGATCTGGTCAAGCACAGGCATCCAGTTTAGAGTATTTAAAGATCATTTGACTATGAAGCATTTTAGATAGAGGGTAAGAGGAAGGGTAACTTAATTGGCAAATAGAAAGCTAAGCTTAGATTCTGTGAATTGTAAAAAGCAAATTCTTTATCTAACAACCATCAGTCTGAATTAAAATCAGTAATACCTAAAGAACCTTGTATCAAGATCGTCTTGCTTACTTTCGGACTATAGCACATCAATGATTCTGCTCCTGAAGTCAGAGATGCTGCATTTGAAGCATTGGGTACTGCTTTGAAGGTGGTTGGTGAGAAAGCAGTAAACCCATTCTTAGCTGATGTCGACAAACTCAAGCTTGATAAGGTAGGTTAGTAATGGGTTGTAATGAAATTGGATAGCGGTCCTGTCTCTGTGCAATATGGGTTTGTTTACTGATATCCTTTCGATCAGAATTTCTTGATTAGTAGAAATATCTTTCAAATTATAAAAAATAAAATAAAATAAAATTGAGTGACCAATCTGTAGAGGAGGTAAAAATGATGTCTTGAGTTAATTTCATTTCTAATATCTGGAAAATTGCCTTTCTAAATATGAATGTCTTCCATCAAAAATATGGTTATTGTTTGTTTTTAATTTTCATTGGAGTATAGTTGATTTACAGTGTTGTGTGAGTTTCTGCTGTACAGCAAAGTGAATCAGTTATACATATACATATATCCTAATGTATATCTACTGCCAAGAAAATATGGATAATTTATCTTTGTTGAAAAGGAAACTTTTCTCTCTGAATTCTCATGTAGTTGTGGTTTAGAAATGACTTATTAAGTAATGTAATGATTGTGTTTCAAAGTTAGGCTCAGTGACGTCTATCTCAATTTCATTCTCCAGATCAAAGAATGTTCAGAAAAAGTAGAGCTCGTACATGGTAAGAAAGCTGGACTTGCAGCTGACAAGAAGGAGTTCAAGCCTGTGCCAGGAAGAGCTGCTGCTTCAGGGGCTACAGGAGATAAGGACACAAAGGACATTTCAGCACCCAAACCAGGACCCTTAAAAAAGGCACCTGCTACTAAGGTTAATAGATGACTTGGAAAATATGGTTTAAAAATTAGAATTTAGTAAGGTAGGGTCTGAATCTCAGGTTCAGGGTTGTTCTTCAATATGATTTCATTTGAGAGATGAACTCATTACAACATTCAAAATACAGCAGAGCATCTTTTAATGAAGATAGCATATTCCAATAGTACATTTGGTTATTTGAAACCTATATAGAGATAAAAATGGTAATGAAGATACAGGAGTACATTTTAAGGCATCAGAAAATATCATTAAATAATGAAATAGGGACTTCCCTGGTGGCACAGTGGTTAAGAATCCACCTGCCAATGCAGGGGACACGGGTTCAATTCCTGGTCTGGGAAGATCCCACATGCCGCGGAGCAACTAAGCCCGTGTGCTACAACTGCTGAGCCTGCGAGCCACAACTACTGAGCCCAGGTGCCACAACTACTGAAGCCCACGCACCTAGACCCTGTGCTCCGCAACAAGAGAAGCCACTGCAATGAGAAGCCCGCGCGCCACAGCAAAGAGTAGCCCCTGCCTGCTGCAACTAGAGAAAGCCCGCGTGCAGCAACGCAGCCAAAAATAAATAAAATAAATTTATTAAAAATAATAATAATGATGAAATAGTATGGCAGGGTACATAACATTAATAACGTAAGTTCATTTTCTAACCTAACATAAGGTCATTTTGCTAATAATGCTCTGGAATTGCAGCACCGAGTCTCCATTCCATCAGGGTCTCACTTTGTAGTGTAGAAGAGGGGGAAATGACCAAAGGCAAATATGGCATTCTTACAGTGAACACTTTTCTTGGACTGGATTCTCTTAAGCATGAAGTTATCTGCTGAAAATGCAAGAAGTTTGATTCTCTTTTCCACCCTGAACCCCAGCCTGGAGTTAGGAGAAGAGAACTGATATTTAGTGAGCTTTACTTTGTGAAGCATTTTACCTACATAATCTCATTTAATCATCATAACAACCCTTGAGATAAGCGTTTTGTGATCCCTGTTTTTCCAGAAAAGGAAATAGGGCTCAGCAAGGCTAAATGTCCTGCACATGCTCTTACAATTCACTTGTTTGTTTATTCTGTCTCCCCACACTGTATTGTAAACTTTAAAGGATAGAGATCTTATCACTGCTTGATGCCTTGTGCCTAGAAGAGGCTCTGGCATATAGCAGGAATTCTGCATATATTTGTTGAATGACCAGAGTTGCAGAACTGGGATTTGAGCCCAGGTATCTAGCTACAGAGTCTGTGTACTTTCATGTTATGCTGTCTCTTCAGTACTCCAGTACAGGGAGTTGGCAGCTATTTTCTCCTTTCTCACCAGCTCCTGCCTCTCTGGACAGTGACCTGGGCGCAGCACCTTAAGACCTTTTCTTATCTTGCTGAACCTTTCCATGCTAGCTGGCTTTCTCTTATAAAGGATTCTTTTCCTTCCCCCAAGAATAAGCTGAGGGTGGGGTGGGGAAGGACCTGCTTTTGTTCTTTTGAAAAACTCAGTAGGACAGTATCAGCCAATAAACCTACTAAGCCAATAAACATGTATGTCTATGTTTAAAAAAAAAAAGTAGGAGATGTATTAATTGAGGTGCCTCTCAATTAATAAAACAGAGTACTGTTATATACAAGAAAGGATCCAGAAGAGGTGTTCTAGTAAATCAAAGAGTGTAAAATTTTCTATTTTTACAGTGAGAAAACAATTAACTCTCTCTTCATGGGGTAGTTATTATGAACCAATAAAATCATAGTGCTAATGTGAACTGGCAAGTGTTAGAGGTTTCCATTGGATTAAAAACCAGCATCTTAGCTTTGCTAACCCCACCTTAAAAGCTCAGAATATGTTCAAGATAACAGTGGTTTCAGAACAGCTCTGGATGTTCAAGACTAATTTGGTCCTCTGTCATTTTATCTTTTCTTTTTAGGTTTGGGCATTGCTTAACAAATATCCAAAATAGGTAGAAGGAATGATGTGAACAGTGATGTGTGTTGCCATATTAATGTTACTGCCCTTGGCTGTGTACCTTATGACAAACTGCTATTGTGAGCTTTCAAAACTGGGGGTGACATAAATTTAAATCAAGATATTTAAATAGAATATTAGCAGATAGAATCCAGTGGGTACAATAGAAAGTATGAGCAACTGAACTTTATTCCAGGATTGCAAGGATAGTTTGATATTAGAAAAATTACTGAATTTATAGATCAAAAGAAGTCTAATTTCAGACACTGAAAAGGAATATAATAAATTTCAACATGTCTTCTTGATAAAAATTCTTAACCATATAGAAATGGATGGATACTTTGACATGATTAAGTATATCATTTTTATAGATTATATGATCATATTCTTGGAAAACCCAAGCAAGTCAACTGGAAAACTAATAAAACAATAAAAAATATTCAGTGAGATGGCCATCTTCAACATAACTAGAACACTCACTGAAACTGGCATAACACCTCTTTTCCTTCACAAATTAGATAGTTCTACAGTGAGTAATAACATATTCTCATGTTACTTGGAGTAACTTTGTGGTTAAATAGTGAGTAAATGTTATAACTCAGAAACTGCCCTTTACTAGTGTAGGAAGGATCTAGAGGCATTTAAAGGCATCAAACATTAATTCTCAAATTAATCTGTAAATGTAGCATAAATGTAGCATAAACCAGTTCATCGTTTTTATTTCATTTATCTCATTAGCTCATTTTGAATTAGAGGTTCTTTTTTTTTTAAATTTATTTTTGGCTACATTGGGTCTTCATTGCTGCTCGTGGACTTTTCTCTAGTTGCTGTTGTCTTTGTTGTGGTGCTCGGGCTTCTCATTGCGGTGGCTTCTCTTGTAGTGGAGCACGGGCTCTAGGCACGTGGGCTTCAGTAATTGTGGTACACAGGCTTAGTTGCTCCGCGGCCTGTGGGATCTTCCCGGACCAGGGCTCAAACCCATGTCCCCTGTATTGGCAGGCGGATTCTTAACCACTGCGCCACCAGGGAAGCCCTAGAGGTTCTTAATACAGCTTCTGCAGATTCCCTGTGAATGATCTTCCGGAGGTCTGTCTGCCCTTGAAACTGCTAAATTCTGTGGGCCCCAAAATATGGGTCTTTTTGTTGTCGCTGTTGGTTGAGTGATCCCTCATTTTAATCAAATTTTTGAGGAATCTCTAACCCCAAAATGTCTAAGAATCACTATTCTAAATCCTTAAGTGGTTTAATATTTTTCTGTTTGCTTTTAGCCTGGCGGGCCACCGAAGAAGGGGAAACCAGCTGCACTAGGAGGCACCGGGAGCACTGGAACCAAGAACAAGAAAGGGTTGGAGACTAAAGAAACAGTGGAGCCTGAGCTCTCGGTCAGTATTATATAGTATGCCTCAAACTCAAAACCACGGAAGGTCATTGCCTATGAGGAGATTCAAGTTCTTTCTTTTCTGAGTTCTGTAACATATAGTTAATGGATGTCTTTTTAGCTTATTGAAACTGTGCCTTGGACAAACTTCCCCTTTACAGCAGTATAATAGAATCCTCAGATACTAAAACACACCTATGGGAGTGTTCTTGTAGTTTTGGCTGGGGTATTCTTTTTTTTTTTTTTTTTTTTTTTTTTTTTCGGTAGGCGGGCCTCCCACTGTTGTGGCCTTTCCCCTTGCGGAGCACAGGCTCCGGACGCGCAGGCTCAGCGGCCATGGCTCACGGGCCCAGCCGCTCTGCGGCATGTGGGATCTTCCCAGACCGGGGCACGAACCCGTGTCCCCTGCATCGGCAGGCGGACTCTCAACCACTGTGCCACCAGGGAAGCCCCTTGGCTGGGGTATTCTTACATTCTTGCCATCTGTTTCTTTAAGCACTTATTAATGTTAATGTTTTGTATCTTACAGATAGAAGTATGTGAAGAAAAAGCTTCAGCTGTCCTTCCTGCTACCTGTATACAGCTTCTAGACAGCAGTAACTGGAAGGAAAGGCTGGCCTGTATGGAAGAGTTCCAAAAGGTGGGTGCACAGGGATGAGTTGAATGTGAAAGAAAATTACATCATACAGAAGTGATGAATTGATAAATGAAGGACTAGTCCTAATTGCTGTATTTTATAACCAGTGAACATGTCTGCAGGGTGTTAACTAAAGATGAGGTGGGGTTTTTATTTGCTTTTTAGCTGTGTGGTATTTATCTTTCAACATCTGCTTTCTGTGGCTTCTATCAGCTCATAACCTAAGTGATGCATATTCAAGAAAATTAGGTTTATTCTGAATTATAAGGCTTACATGAATTTTATTTTATTTTTAATTAATTTTTTTTTTTTTTTTGGCTATGTTGGGTCTTTGTTGCTGCGCTCAGGCTTTCTCTGGTTGTGGTGAGCAGGGGCTACTCTTCGTTGAGGTGTGTGCGGGCTTCTCATTGCAGTGGCTTCTCTCATTGCAGAGCACGGGCTCTAGGCACAGGGGCTTCAGTATTTGAAGCACGTGAGCTCAGTAGTTGCAGCATGCAGGCCCTAGAGCGTGCGGGCTTTAGTAGTTGCGGCGCGTGGGCTCAGTAGTTGCAGTGCGTGGGCTCTAGGGCGCACAGGCATCAGTAGTTGTGGCACACGGGCTTAGTTGCTCTGTGGCATGTGGGATCTTCCCAAACCCGGGATCAAACCCATGTCCCCTGCATTGGCAGGCGGATTCTTAACCACTGTGCCACCAGGGAAGTCCCTGAATTTTAATATTATGGTATTAAACTTACTAGGCAAACAGGTCTCTTCATGTAAACCACCCCTCATCCATTTCTATGTTTCCCTCTTTGTTGTCATGATTCTCAGAAGAATAGGTACTATCACTTGGTATGAGAATCTTCTTTAAAAAAAATCTGTGTTGGACAGGAGCATGGTGGTTTATTTTGGCACACACTCTTTGATTCTAATGAGGAGGGGTGTGGAGAAACTGCAAGAATGCTGCAACTTGTGCCAGGAGTCCTGGCTTCCAGTCCTGCATCCGCCACTCAGGCTTAGCCCTGAGGTGTGCTTCTTTGAAACCTGTACTTAAATGCTTCTAACCTACTCTACTTTGCTATGTTTTTAGGAAAATTGAATAAGTCAAAATATGTATAAGCAGTTTCTGTCATACACTGGGCAAATTAAAACTGTTACTGTTACTATCTATGGGACAAATTATTTGTGAATTCCTGAAACATGAAAAAAAGAGTTTCAGTGGCATCACTATAACAACCATATACCAAACATCCAACTTAAAAAACAAAGTAAACAAGCTCTCTCTGTGACCCTCCTCATTTCCATTCCCCTCCCTCCTTCAAAGGTAAACACGTAATTGATTTGGTATATACTGTTCCCTTGGAACTAATCGTTAATCCCTTAACTCTCATACTATCTTGTTTTACTTCAAGGCTGTTGAACTAATGGACCGAACTGAAATGCCATGCCAGGCATTAGTGAGGATGCTGGCCAAGAAACCTGGATGGAAAGAAACTAATTTTCAGGTATATTTAAATTAGAGATTTAATGTCTTTTATTGAAGTAATTTTCATTACATCATCCCATGGTGTATTAAAGAGGTATAGTTTGGTCATTTTTAGCTTGTTCTTTTTTTAAAAATCACTCAGCCAATGTGTCATGTAATTTTAAATGAACAGTGGAATGTGTGCATTTTGATTAAACACATAACTCTAACTTGGTGCACTTAGGAGTTTATATATATACAAATACTTACTGTTTGTTAATTCATATGTATGCATTTTTCTCATTATTTAGGCCTGGAAGCCCTCTAATATAGGGAGGGATGAACAATGAGATAGCTTTCTTATTTCTTTGCATAAAAAATAAATGTAGTCTTTAAATTGCCAATAAAAAATTACCACATAATCGGTTTAACTCATTAACTGATAATAGATATGAAATTGAGCAGTACCGTTATTTAGTCTAAAAAGTAGGTGTAAAGGGAGGTATAGGAAAGTAATACATGAAGGAAAACGGGAAAAGAATTTTCTTCTCCTCCTCTAGACATACATAGAGCTGATGGGAAACAAAAGTTTGAAATGTATCAGGTTTATTTTTGGCTTCCTGCTAGTCTCTTTTTTACTTCTGTTTTGCCGCCTCTTATTCTCTGTTTAGGACCTTAGCTCCCTTGCTCACTGTTCCCTTAGCACTGCATTATAACCTCATCCATACCATCCAGCTCCACAAAGGTTTCCCGTGCCAGAAGGTTCTGATACTGCCTTCTTCCCCTCACACCACCACTTTTAAAACTCCCCTTACGTAGCTTCTCAGATAGGTGAAAGAAGCACACCTGATTTGAGCTAATACCCTTCTTTGTATTATTCGATCCATAACAAGAGATAATTTTATATCTTTTTTTCCTTTATAACAACTTTCCTGAGGGTATAAAATTGTTTTAAAGGGTTCAGTGCAGCTGTTTTTAGTCTATACACATAGTCAGCAACTCCTACCACTATTTAATTTTAGAATATTTTCATCACCCCGAAGAGAAACCCCATACCCATCAGTAGTCACTCTCTATTCCTCCCCAAGTCCCCACCCCCAGTCCCTGGCAACAATTAATCTACTTTCTCTCTCTATGGATCACTTCTCCTGGACATTTCATGTAAATAGAATGATGTGGCCTTTTGTGTCTGGCTTTTACTTAGCATAATGTTTTCAAGGTTCATCCATACTGCAGCATATATCAACTCTACAGTCTTTTGTTGCTAAACAGTATTCCATCGTATGGATATACAACATTTTATTTACCCATTCATAAGTTCTTTGTTTTTTCTTCGGCTGTGTCACGCAGCATATGGAATCTTAGTTTTCCAACCAGGGATCCCGTGCCCCTTTCATTGGAAGCACGGAGTCTTAACCACTGGACCACCAGGGAAGTCCCTACCCATTCATAAGTTGATGGGCATTTGCATTGTTTCTGCTTTGGGGCTATTGTGAATAATGCTACTGTGAACTTTCATGTACAAGCTTTTGTGTGAACACATGTATATACCTAGAAGTAGAATTGCTGGGTCTTATGGTAACTGTGTTTAACTTTTTGAGGAACTGACAAACTGTTTTCTAAAGTGGCTGTACCATTTTATCTTTGCACTAGCAGTGCAGGAGAGTTCCAGTTTCTCTACTTCCTTGCCAACACTTGTTATTTAAATATTCAAACAGGACAAAGGGAAATATTTTTGGTCAAAAGTGTCTGAAGTCCCAGACATCTGCCATCATCACATTAATATCTTTATATTGTTTTTCACAGTTCCTTCCATTCTTCCACTTAAAAATCTACAAATTCTTTAAATCTCTCAAGTTCTGGTGTGTGTGTGTGGGTGTGTGTGTGTGTGTGTACACAAGGGTTGTAATTCTTTTTGTGGGCAACTCTAGTAGGAACTCTGAATTAGTATGGTCATTTTATTATGTATTTCAGGATGTATGCTCAGTATGCAGATAACCATAGGAGAAGAATATAGAAATTATATTTTTCAATTCATAAACTTCATGTGGTAACATTGCTTGTTAATATTTTAAAACACTGAGTGTTTTTTTTTTTCTGTCTTAGCTGTCAGCTACATTAATTGATAACAATTAAAGGATAAAAATTATTTTGGTTTAAAATTTGATTTTAGTTTGGTCATGTTCTCAGCTGTTACATCTTCAGGCTGCTATAAAAATAAGTAAATAAATAAATGTCTTTGGGCAATTCCCTGGCGGACCAGTGGTTAGGACTTGGCACTTTCACTGCCGAGGGCCCGGTTCAATCTCTGGTCAGGGAACTAAGATCCCACAAGCCGCGTGGCATGCCCCACCCCCGCCAAAAAAAATGTCTTTGGCTTACTCATAACTTTCTGATACTTATCCTTGTTCAGGTGATGCAAATGAAGCTTCACATAGTTGCTTTGATTGCCCAGAAGGGAAATTTTTCCAAAACTTCAGCTCAGATCGTCTTAGATGGCCTTGTAGACAAGATTGGAGATGTGAAATGTGGAAACAATGCAAAAGAAGCTATGACAGCAATAGCTGAAGCTTGTATGTTGCCATGGACAGCTGAACAGGTTAGTGACACAGAGCTCTCTTTCCTCAAGTTTTCCCAGTTTTTTCCCAAATTTTAATTTAAAGTTATTAGTTAAACTTTAGTTCTTTTCTTCTCAAGTAAAACCTTTTCTGATACTGTTTTACGTTTACCTTTAGTAGTTTTTGCACTGTTGCCTGATAATTAAAATTGTCTTAGTCAAGAATATTCTATTAAGAATGAAAGTAATTTTCTCTTAAGACATTATCATCCAGAGTGACCACTAATGAAAAGTTGTAAACAGTCCAGATTGCCTTTTAAGAAAATTTTTTTTATTGAAGTATTAGTTGATGTACAATACTGTGAGAATGCTTTTAATACTTCTGTCACTTACCTCATTTTCTTGTGTAAATTAAATATTTCATTCCTAAGGCATTCTTGCGGTTGTGTTAGCATCAGGAAAACCATGCTTAATCCACTACTGCCTTAATGTCAAGCTATATTTCTGTGAGAAATATGAGAGAAAACACAGATCTGTTTTGTTTTTTTGTATGTTTGTTTTTCCACTCCAGGTTATGTCAATGGCTTTCTCACAGAAGAATCCCAAGAATCAGTCAGAAACTCTGAATTGGCTATCAAATGCAATAAAAGAATTTGGTTTTTCTGGGTAAGTCAGAAAGAAATCAAGTACATGTTTTGCCAGTCTCTAACTGGTGATTATATTTGTTGTAGCTATTGCTGCTTATTTCTGAGAAGCCAGAGCTGGATTGTCTATAATTTATATAAAACAAGACTACCTTTGTTCCTGAAAAGCCTATATTGGCTTGTGCTCCTGCATTTTGATATCCACTAATATTAGAGTTCTCTAAGTTATTTTTCCTCAGGTATTTGTAACTGTCCCACAGAAAAGCCAGTTCCAAGGATTCCTAGTCAAATACATTTGGAAAATACTATATAAAATCACACTTGTTTAGAGATATGTAGTGCACGTTGGAAAATTAAAGGCTCTCAGAAGTCCTGCAGTTGAGACACTTGTTTAACCCACTCTTTCCCAAAGTTATTTGCCTATTGAACACATTTGTTTACAGTAGTCCCCCGCTTATCTGTGGTTTCACCTTCCACAGTTTCAGTTACCCACAGTCAACTGCAGTCAAAAAATATTAAATGGAAAATTTCAGAAATAAACAATTTATAAGTTTGAAACTGTGGGCCGTTCTGAGTAGCATAATGAAATCTCACTCTGTCCTGCCAGGGATATGAATCATTCCTTTGTCCAGTGTATCCCACCCATCAGTCATTTAGTAGCTGTCTCAGTTACAGATGGATCCTTGTGGTATTGCAGTGCTGCTGTTCAAGTAACCCTTATTTTACTTAATAATGGCCCCATGGGACTTCCCTGGCTGTCCAGTGGTTGGGACTTTGCCTTCCAATGCAGAGGGTGTGGGTTCGATCCCTGGTCAGCGAGCTAAGATCCCCCATGCCTCGTGGCCAAAAAACCAAAACATAAATCAATAAAGATTTTAAAAATGGTCCACATAAAAAAAGTCTTAAAAAAAAAATTGGGGGCTTCCCTGGTGGCGCAGTGGTTGGGAGTCCGCCTGCCGATGCAGGGGACACGGGTTCGTGCCCCGGTCCGGGAGGATCCCACATGCCGTGGAGCGGCTGCGCCCGTGAGCCATGGCCGCTCAGCCTGCGCGTCCGGAGCCTGTGCTCCACAACGGGAGAGGCCACAACAGTGAGAGGCCCGCGTACCACAAAAAAAAAAAATTTGCCCCAAAGTGCAAGAGTAGAGATGCTGGCAATTTGGATATGCTAAAAAGAAGCTGTAAAGTGCTTCCTTTAAGTGAAAAAGTGAAAGTTCTCAACTCTGTAAGGAAAGAAAAAAATGGCGTGCTGAGGTTGCTAAGATCTACAGTAAGAATCTTCTATCCATAAATTGTGAAGGAAAAAGAAATTCGTGAGTTTCATTGTTGCACCTCAAACTGCAAACATTGTAAGTGCTTAGTTAAGATGGAAAAGGCATTAAATTTTTGGGTGGAAGACATAAACGGAAAGAAAACATGACTGATGGCGATGTGTTCCACCCAAAAGCATGCAGACTATGAAGATTTCAGTAAGGGATCCCCTGAAACAAGTGACACCAAGCCATTTACTGCAAGTAAGGATGGCTACACAGATTCAGAAACAGGTTGGGACTGAAAAATGTAAAAATTACAGGAGAGGCTGCATTTGCCAGTGAAGCAGCCGCTGCATTTCTGGTAGAGTTGAAAAAATTGATTAAGGAGAAAGAACACACTCACATAACTTTTATTACAGCATATTGTTATAACTGTTCTGTTATTAGTTATTATTGCTAATCTCTTACTGTGTCTAATTTATAAATTAAACTTTATCATAGTTCCATAAGTATAAGAAAAAAATAGTATATGTAGTACTATCCACGGTTTCAGGTATCCACTGGGGGCTCTTGGAAGGTATCCCTCCCAGATAAGGGGGAACTATTGTATTTTATTTAACAAAATTTTATAGACTTACTTTATGCCTGGCACTTTCTAAATAATAACTCATTTGATTCAATCATCATTAAAAACCATGTGAGGTATTGTTCTCTCCTTTTATAGATGAGGAAACTAGGGCACAGAAAGCTTAAGTGATCTGCCCAAGTCACAGTTAGAAAGTGGCAAAGCCAAGATTTTTTTTTTTTTAATAAAGTTATTTTATTTATTTATTTTTGGCTGCATTGGGTCTTCATTGCTGTGCGCGGGCTTTCTCTAGTTGCGGCGAGCAGGGGCTACTCTTCGTTGCGGTGCGCAGGCTTCTCATTGCGGTGGCTTCTCTTGTTGCAGAGCACGGGCTCTAGGCGCGCGGGCTTCAGTAGTTGTGGCACGCAGGCTCAGTAGTTGTGGCTTGCGGGCTCTAGAGCTCAGGCTCAGTAGTTGCGGTGCACAGGCTTAGTTGCTCCGCGGCATGTGGGATCTTCCTGGACCAGGGCTTGAACCCATGTCCCTCGCATTGGCAGGCAGATTCTTAACCACTGCGCCACTACGGAAGTCCTGGGAGAAAAACATTCTAGATGAAGGGAACAGCAAGTGCAAAAGCCCTGTGGCAGGAGCACACGTGATATATTTTAAAAGAGCAAGGAGTCATTGTTCTTCAGAATGCAGTTGGAGTAGAAGAGTGAGGGAGTAGGGAGTGGTAGGAGATAAAGATTGAAGAAAGAACAGGGGCCCAGGTTGTGTAGGGCCTCAAAGTTTTGAATAAATTGGAAACCATTAGATAGTTTTGAGCAGGAGAATACGAGGATTACTCAGACTATAGTCAGAGAGAACAGATAGTGAAGATCAAGGGCAGAAGCAGGGAGACTAATTAGAAGACTACTGAAATAATCCTGTCAAGAAATAATATGGCTTGGAAGTATTATGACTCAGAATATATTTTGAAGGTAGAACTAAGCAAGATATTGAACTTAAGAGAGAAGAGGAGTCAAGGGTGACTCTGAGGAGTCAAGGATGGCCTGAGCAACTGGAGAATGAAGTGGCTGTTTACTGAGATAGGGAAAACTGTGGGAAGAACAGGTTTAGGGGGTCGGGCTGTGGACAATCAGGAGTTTGGTTTTGACAGATGTAGGATATCTACTAGACATAAAAATGGAAATGTCACAAAGGCAGTCGGATATATGAATCTGGAGTTCAGGAAAGAGATCAACACTGGATTGGTCTAATGCATATAGATAGTATTTAAAGCTTACTTTAAATGAGTGTAGAAGGAGAATAGGTGAAACTCAGGACATATCTAAAGGAAGCTGGTTCTGGAGTCTGGCTTTATAAAACTCCATTGAGTATTTTGAGGTTTCACTTGTTTTTCATTCTAAGTATCATTTCTTCTAGATTGAACGTGAAAGCTTTCATTAGCAATGTGAAGACGGCTCTTGCTGCAACAAACCCGGTGAGTACATACCAGCATGTATGGGAAGAGTAGTAAGTACAGCCATGTTTATGGTTCTGTTCTGATCTGAAAAGTTCTTTTTGTTCTGCCAGGCTGTGAGGACTTCTGCCATCACCTTGCTTGGCGTGATGTATCTGTACGTTGGCCCCTCTTTGCGAATGTTCTTTGAGGATGAGAAGCCTGCCCTCCTATCCCAGATAGATGCAGAATTTGAGAAGGTAAAGATTCCACAAATGATACAATCCATAGTTGACTTGAGAATGCTTATATTAGTTAAGTTTAAACTTTTAACCCTTTGGAATGAAGAATATGTATGTATTTGCTTTTATATGTATAAGGTATCCCTGGGAAGAATTCATAAGAAATTGATGATTTTGTGAGGAAGAGAATTAGATAGCTATAGTATAGGATGGGACATTTTCCCCTTTGTAGCTTTGGAATATCAAACATTTTGAATGTATTACCTCTTCCAAAAGTACACTAAATATAACATTAAATTTTTTTTTTTAAGTAAAAAGAAACTTGACCTTCCTTGAATAAACTTTCTAATTGAAATTGCTAAGTTTTGGCAGACTTGCTCTGTATTGTCTTGGGCATACAAGTCAAAAGACAGCTTTATGATTGAGAAGTCAGATTCTAATAGGCTTGTATAAAGATATCTTTTGTCACATAGTCTCAAAATTGGAATCTAAGTAGGAATTAAAATATGTGCTGTGTGAATATTAAGTATTATGAAGGAATATGAAAGTTTGACACAGGTACCATTCTCTAACCAGTTTGCTCTCATATTCTTCATCAAGTTCATTAGCCTCACTGACTTATTTGTGTGTAGATGCAGGGACAGAACCCACCTGCTCCAACCAGAGGGATTTCCAAACACAGTACAAGTGCTACAGATGAAGGAGAAGATGGAGACGAACCAGATGATGGGGGCAATGATGTTGTGGATCTTTTGCCAAGGACAGAAATCAGGTTTGTTGCTAATGATTTATTTGATGTATTATGCTTAATTCTTTTTTTTTTTTTTTTTTTTTTTTTGCGGTACACGGGCCTCTCACGGTTGTGGCCTCTCCCGTTGCGGAGCACAGGCTCCGGATGCGTAGGCTCAGCAGCCATGGCTCACGGGCCTAGCCACTCCACGGCATGTGGGATCTTCCTGGACCGGGGCACGAACCCGTGTCCCCTGCATTGGCAGGCGGACTCTCAACCACTGCGCCACCAGGGAAGCCCTATGCTTAATTCTTAATGGTGTCTTCTGTTTCTCAGTCAAGGGTACCTCTGTGACATCATTGTTCTTTTAGGCATCTGGAATTAAGGATTCTGTCTTTTTTTTTTTTCCAGTGATAAAATCACTTCAGATTTGGTGTCTAAGATTGGTGACAAGAATTGGAAGATCAGGAAAGAAGGCCTAGATGAAGTGGCAGGTATTATCAATGAAGCAAAATTTATCCAGCCAAACATAGGTGAACTTCCAACTGCCTTGAAGGGTCGACTCAACGATTCAAATAAAATCTTGGTACGTAGAATATATACCTGTTTTTTTCTCTCCCCTCTCTGCCCCTGCAAGGGGATCCTTTTCAGTAACCTTCACCAGCAAAAACAAAAAGAGTTAGTCACTCTATTGCTTTGAACTAGAAATAGCTTCCTTTAATTTCTTAAGTGTGCCTCAAGATATGTTGGTAGATGGCAAGTTTATTAATCAAATTTTCATGAATCTCAGATTTGCTGTTTACCGGGCTCTGATATTAAGTATTTTTATATAAAACTGCTTGTAACACATATAAACAGGTTAATTTCTAATTTTTAAATTTGGATTTTTATGTGAGATTTTTCTTAAACTAGACTTTACCTTACTTCAAAATTATAAAGCATTGTAATCTCTAGTCTAAAATTCTAATATTCCAATTTTATGAACTGATGATAAAAGGAGACGCCATCACCCAAAAATTATTCATAAGCTGATTAGTATCATAATGAGCTGATTTTTTTTAAGTAGGCCAGAAGCTTCCTACTGCATTGACTGTATATAGCAGCAAACTTGGAAAACTTTGAGCACACCTTGCTACAGTTTGAACATAAGGTGTTGGCTTTTCCCACCCAGGTGCAGCAGACGTTGAATATCCTCCAGCAGTTGGCAGTAGCCATGGGCCCAAACATCAAGCAACACGTGAAGAACTTAGGCATCCCTATCATCACAGTGCTTGGAGACAGCAAGGTAATCCTGACTCTTTTTACCACAGCTCTGTTCTGGAATAGGCCAGCCACATGACTGGGCTAAGAATAATCCTTTTTTTTTTTAATTTATTTATTTATTTGTTTTTATTTTTGGCTGTATTGGGTCGTTGTTGCTGTGCACGGGCTTTCTCTAGTTGTGGCGAGCGGGGGCTACTCTTCGTCATGGTGCACGGGCTTCTCATTGCGGTGGCTTCTCTTGTTGCAGAGCACAGGCTCCAGGTGCGCGGGCTTCAGTAGTTGTGGCTCGCAGGCTCTAGAGTGCAGGCTCAGTAGTTGTGGCCCACGGGCGTAGTTGCTCCGCGGCATGTGGGATCTTCCTGGGCCAGGGCTCGAACCCGTGTCCCTTGCATTGGCAGGCAGATTCTTAACTACTGAGCCACCAGGGAAGCCCCAATCCTTTTCTTAAATGTAAGAGCGCATGTAAACAGTTTATAAACTTTGTTAGAGAAGAGAATATTAGGAGGAAGATAGTAAAAATTTTTACCTCCCAGGCATTATTAAGGTGATCAGATATCTCACTTACTAGCTTTGTGACCCTTAGATAAGTTGTTTATCTTCTTTGAGGTTCAGTTTTTTATCTATGAAATTTAATTCTTACAGAATTAAATAAGCATCTGTACATAAAGTACCTGTACCTGTCTCATACAGTATGTACTCAAAAAATGGTTGCTATTATGATTATGATATCGTTGTTTAAGGTGTTGGTATAAAGAGTGAATAAACATAAATTTTGGATCATGTATTTTATTTTCTACCTGTTCCCTCAACTACTAGAGTAGGATCTTCTGGTACTTCAGTAAGATATTTGCAGTTTCACAGTCCTGGAATTTGTCGCGTTGAAAGTTGCAAGCTCTTATGTTTATCCTTAATTGAATATTCGAATGTCTCTTTATTTTTGTGTAATTCATTTAATTTGAGGAATTGGACTATTTTAATATTTTTCACATCAGTAAGTCGTTCTCATTCTATGAATGCAAATTAATATAAAAACAAAAATGTTCAGTCAAATTGTTAATTTCAGTCTAACTGTTAAGAGTTCTCTAACAGGTAGAATTACATTCTTTAGCAGATAAGCAGGGACATAAGAGTCCCCAGAAGTTCAGGAAACAAAACCTAAGAGTTTGTTCCCCTAACATGATATTTTATGCCCAGGTCACTGTTTTCCCTAATTAACTGAGTATAGGATCTTTACAATTTGGAGTTTTATGTTTCTAATTTACTTTGGAGTTTTAGTACAACATGGATCTACATTCTCTGTTTCAAAGAAGATGAAGTATGTTCCAAGTACGTTCATATGGACTTTAGAGAAACCTCCATTGTTCGTGTTCATAAAGTAACAGGCTTTTCACTCCCTGCCTCCAAACCATAGCAGTGTTACCTTTACTGATTCTCTCTTCCATTCAGAACAATGTTCGAGCTGCTGCCCTAGCAACTGTGAATGCTTGGGCAGAGCAGACTGGCATGAAGGAATGGCTGGAGGGGGAAGATCTTTCTGAAGAGCTCAAAAAGGAAAATCCTTTCTTGAGGCAAGAGGTTAGTACCACAAATATGATTTGCTTTACTCATGTCTTTTACCTTCACAGAGGTTTGGGCCTACCTAATAAACATACATGAATGGATAGAATGAGTTCCATTATAAAATCGCTAATAAAATGAAACCAAATTCCTGGAGCTTTTTTATTCATGTGCCTCCTTTTCCTTTTTCCTTTCATGTGCTTTTTTAACAATAAAACTTTTTAAAGGATTAGCCTTTTTGTGAAGTTTTCTCTTTTCTTGAACTCTTAAATGGTAAAGCAAGAGGTTTTAATCATGACATAAAAATAGTTCAGCATTCAAAAATCTACTATCATTGTCACCCATCATACCAACAGGCTAAAGAAAAGTCATATAATCCTATCAGTTGACACAAAAAAAGGATTTGAGAAAATCCAACAGCTATTCATGATAAAAGCTGTCAGTAAGTTAGTAATAGAAGAGAATTACCTCAAGTTAAATAAAAAAGCATGTGCAAAAAACCTCTATAAATGATAATATTCTTAGTGGTTAAAGACTGAATGCTTTCCCCCTAAGATCAGGAACAAAGCAAGAATGTCCACTTTCACTGCTGTTACTCAGCATAGAACTGGAAGTTCTAGTCACTGCAATAAGGCAAGAAAAAGAAATGAAAGGCATACAGTTGGAAAAAGAATAAATAAAACTATCCCTAACTGCAGATAACATGACTGTTTACATAGAAAATTCCAGGAAATCTACAAGTAAACTCCTAGAACTAATAAATGAGTTCAGTAAGATTGCAGGATACAAAATAAATGCAGTCACATTTGACAAAATTCAATCACATTTCTTTATAATACATTGAACATATGGAAACCAAAGTTACAAACACAGTACAGTTTACAATCACTCCAAAGAAAATGAAATCCTTAGCTATACACTTAACAAAACAAATACAAAATATGTCTACTGAAAATTACAAAAATGCTGATGAAGCATTCAAGGAAGACCCAAATAGATGTAGAGACTTGCCATGTTTGTGATTGGAAGATTTAACATAGTAGAAATTAGAAATGTCAGTTCTATACATTTAATGTATACATAATTGATGTATGCATTTAATGTAATTCTTATCAAAATTCAAGAAAGTTTTTTTTATAGACAGAGTCAAGTTTATTTTAAAATTTACATTCTAGCTAAAACAATCTTGACAAAGGAAAAAAAATGGAAAGAACCTCTCTACCATACATTAGGGCTTACTAAATTAAATTGCTAACATAATCAAGACACTGTGGGGAATTCCCTGGCAGTCCAGTGTTTAGGACTCCATGCTTTCACTGCCAAGGGCTCGGGTTCAACCCCTGGTTGGGAAACTAAGATCCCCCCAGCCAAGCTGTGTGGCAAAAAAAAAAAAAAAAAAAAAGACACTGTGATAGCAAGGGGTAGGAGGAAGAGGATAGACACAGATAGGTGGAGCTGAAGAGGAAACCCAGAAATAGACCCACACAACTATGAGCAACTAATTTTCGACGGTGTTTCCAAAGTAATTCAGTGGAGGAAGTGTGGCCTTTTCAACAGATGATGCTGGAGCAGTTGACATCCAGAGACAAAAAAAATAAACCTTACCTAAATCTCACATCTTACACCAAAATTAACTCAAAATGGATTATGGGCTTAAATGTAGAACATAAAACTATAGAACTTTTAAAGATAAAATAGGAGAAAACCTTCAGGATATAGAAATTCTTCAGGCAAAGAATTCTTAGACTAGACACCAAAACCACAGTTCATCAAAGAAAAAATTGATAAATTGGACCTCATCAAAATTAAGAACTCTTACTCTGCAAAAGACCATGTGAAGAAGATGAAAAGATAGGCTGGAGTGGGAGAAAATATTTGCAACCTCTATGTCTGATAATGGACTATCATCGAGAATATATATATATATATATATAAAGAACTCTCAAAACTCAACAGTTAAAAATCTAATTACAAAATAGGCAAAAGACATGAACAGACATTTCACTGAAGAGGATATGCAGATGGCAAATAAGCCCATGAAAGGTGTTCAGCATTATCGGCCATCAAGGAAATGCAAATTAAAACTGCAATGAGATATCACAGACAACTATCAGAATTAGTAAAACAAAAAATTGTGATAACACCAAATTCTGGCAAGCATGTGGAAAAACTTGAACACTTTCCTGGTGGAAATGTAAAATGGTATAGCCACTCCAGAAAACAGTTTGGCAGTTTCTTATAAGACTATACGTGTAGTTACTACATGACCCAGCAAATCTTGGGCATTTATTCCAGAAAAATGAAAATTTATGTTTACACAAAAGCCTATATACAAATGTTCATAGCAGCTGATTCATAATAGCCAAAATCTGGAAACAGCCCAGATGTCTTTAAACAGGTGAATGCTTAAACTATTGTATATCCATATGTGTAATACTATTTAGCAGTAAAAGAAACAAATTATTGATACATGCAACAAGTTAGATAAATCGCCGAGGAATTGTGCTGAGTGACAGTTCCAATTCCAAACAGTTACATACTATATGATTCTATTTATATGAGTTTGAAATCTCGTATTTTAGAAATGGATAAAGAGATTAGTGGTTACCAGGGATTAGGGAGTAGGTGGAGGGAAGTGAATGTGGTTATAAAAGAGGCAACACATGGGATCCTTGGGATGGAGCTGTTCAAAATCTTGACTGCGGGAATACACTAACACATGATAAAATGGTAGAGAAAGCAATATAGACACACAAATGAGACAAAATCAGACTGGGGCAAATCAGTATGATCAGTGGATTGTATCAATGTCAATATCCTGGTTGTTTATACTATAGTATAGTTTCATAAAGTGCTACTGTTGGAGGAAACGGAGTAGAGTGCCTGGGATCTCTCTCTATTATTTCTTATAACTGCATGTGAATATACAATCATCTCAATAAATATCTCAACTAAAAAATAAATGCAGGGCTTCCCTCGTGGTGCAGTGGTTAAGAATCCACCTGCCAATGCAGGGGACACGAGTTCGAGCCCTGGCCCGGGAAGACCCCACATGCCACAGAGCAACTAAGCCCGTGCGCCACAACTACTGAGCCCGTGCTCTAGAACCCATGAGCTGCAACTACTGAAGCCCGCGTGCCACGACTACTGAAGCCCATGCGCCTAGAGCCCACAAGCCACAACTACTGAAACCCTCATGCCACAACTACTGAAGCCCATGCGCCTAGAGCCTGTGCTCTGCAACAAGAGAAGCCACTGCAATGAGAAGCCAGCGCACCACAATGAAGAGTAGCCCCTGCTCACCACAGCTAGAGAAAGCCCATGCGTAGTAATGAAGACACAATACAGCCAAAAATGAATAAATAAATTTAGTTTTAAAAATTAATTTTAAAAATAAATAAATAAATAAATAAATAAATACAGATTTTCCTGGCGGTCCAGTCGTTAGGACTCTGCTTTCACTACTGTGGCTGGGGTTTGATCCCTGGTCGGGGAATAATATCCCACAAGCCACATGGCATGGCCGAAAGACAAAACAAAAATAAAACGAATATTTTAGAGATATAGAGAAAAACTGTCTATGTAAGGCAGAAAGCAGAAGTCCTGGTAGAACTTGTCATCTTCTGATCAAATAAATATTTTGCATCTTCTCTAGCTGGATAGTTCTTAGAATTAAAAAAAGAAGTGAAAGTATAAGATGCATTAAGAACTATTAAAGCTTTATAACTTAATGCTCAAACATGGTCCAAAAAACTGTGTCCTTATCTTAGCTGATTATCTTCATTGCATGTTTATCATTTCATTGGACAATGGAAATGACTGATTTCACACTGGAAAGTTGTAGTGTGAGAACTAATTCAGTGTTTGGTACTGATAAAATCATTAAGCTGAAGATCATAAAGACAGTTTTCTACGTGCCGTGTGTAACTGGTCTTTATTTCTTTTGGCAGCTTCTGGGCTGGCTGGCTGAGAAACTACCGACTCTCCGTTCCACCCCCACAGACCTTATCCTTTGTGTTCCCCACCTCTACTCCTGCCTAGAGGATCGCAACGGAGATGTGCGAAAGAAGGCCCAAGATGCCTTGCCATTCTTCATGATGCATTTAGGATATGAGAAAATGGCCAAGGCTACTGGGAAACTAAAAGTACTACTACTTGTTGCTGCTGTTAAAAGCCATTTAGAAAAATACTGAACATGAATTTATATAGGCAAAAGATCATATTACCTCCTATGAGTTTCAACTTGAAATCCCAGTGAGAGCAGAAATAAAATGTTTAGTAGTGTAGAACTTCTAAAGAATCTGCTGCCTTTGCAGGGATGAAAATTGTGACCTTCTAGAACGGCAGCTAATTTACTGTGACTTCATAATGTGTTACTTCTCTTGCACTATGTGCTGCCTCCCTTACTTCATTGGTATTTCAAAACTAGGAGCTCAAGGATTTGAAAGCAGATCTGTTAGTAAGCATAGCATGAGTATATCGTTTATGTGGCCTCTCACCTCTGTTATATTGTCTCCCTAGCCAACTTCTAAAGATCAGGTGTTGGCCATGTTAGAGAAAGCCAAAGCTAACATGCCAGCCAAGCCCGCTGCACCTGCTAAAGCAACTTCCAAACCCGTGGGAGGATCAGCTCCAGCCAAATTCCAGCCTGCCTCAGGTAACTCTTATTTTGAGAAGGTTAAAGCGGAACGAAATAGCCAAGGGAACTCTTAAAGAAATAGAAACCTTCATTTTTTAATCACATTTCCTCATGGCTTAGATCCCAAATCCTCCCTCCATCTCCTTACCCTCCTTTCATAAACATTTGTCAAGTTACCTGTTTTATGCCAGGAACTGTGCTGAGGGTTTAAGGATGGTTAATTTGATTTCCAACTCCAAAAAGGAGTTTTGGAGTATCACAATGAAATACTCCAGAAAGCAAGTGCTCAATCTTACTTTTAAGGTTTCCACAACTATTTTCTGCTATTGGATATTACAGTTAGAAGGAGAATTGGGACCATCTAACTTAACCCTCTTTATTAACAGGTAAGGAACACCAAAGGTTAAGTGACTTGCACAAGGCCAAACAGCCAGCCAGTGCCTGAACCAGCAGAGACCTCTGCTTAACTCATTCATAAATGAGTTCCCCTTCCACTACACTTGGCTGTTTGCTGATCCATTCTAATATGTACTAAACTTCTTCAAGGGAAAATTCTTGATTTCTTCATCCTAATGTTAAAATTTCAAAATGTACAAATAGAACACTAACCTGAAACCACTGCTCTTCTAGACTTATTGCTTAAGCAAAATAATAATATTCTGTTTAATGGGGTAGAAATTATTGATGCTATAAAGTTAGAAATTTTACATGTGTTAAATTTTTGGTATCAAAGTATATATTCATTTATAACATTTATTGGGATCTTGCTATATGGTATATATAGTTTACTGTAGTATCAAAGGTGATACACTCTTCCCTTAAGGAAGTATCAGTCTAACAAAAAGGTTTTTTAACTGCTATTTAGAAAATGGTCTTAAACTGCAGTTTAAATGTTGATAAAGGAGATGTAGATTTTCTGAATTAATTTCATAAGGAAATCGGGGAGAAAAAAGATTAGGAAAAAAATCTAACTGAAAGTGCTTTAAAAATGGATACATTTGTTTAAAAAAAACTTTTCAAAAAAATAAAATAAAAATAAAAATAATTTTTTAATAGATATATTTAAAACTACTGGCTTTCTCACCATCATTATATATTTAACCTGCCCAGAATATAGTGATATTAGTTAGAGTTTATATTTACAGTACATGCTTTTTTTTTCTCAAAGCACCTGTTGAAGATTCTGTTTCTGGCACTGTAGAACCCAAGCCTGATCCAAAAAAGGCCAAAGCTCTAGGAGTTTCCTCTAAAGCAAAGGTATGTTCATTCTGCAACTTAGATGTAGAATTGCTTTTAATTGTTTTATACACTGAGTCATTCTTTTAGCCAAGATCATATTACATATGAAAGATTATTACTACTCTTGATATTATCTAATTATAAAGTATTTATTTATACAAGTTTCTGTGGCTCACTTTTAATGTTACCTCAAAACCAAGACTCCTATTTTCAAGAGCTACTGCCAGGGTTTCTGTCATCCAGGTTTTGAGGGAGATTTTCAGTAGTAGGCAACTTCCTTTAAATTTGGCAGTTAAGTCATCGTATTAGAAGGTGTTCTGATTAGACTAAAAGGAAGTATCTTCTGTCCCCACACCAATGGGATTTGATGCATCACCAATCCTTTTTAGCATCCATGCAGAGTTGGACAATTTAAAGAAATGTTTTCAAATGCTCGACCTTAAATATCCCCTGGGTGTTTTTTCATTTAATTAAGTTTTTGAATCACAGAAAATTGTCATCAGTTTCTATATCAAGATTCAGAGCTTGTCAGTGTATTCAGAGAATTGACTGTTTAATACTTACAAAAGGAAAATTGCAGAACTGTGCAATCAGTAGTAAATCTAATAGTAAATATAAATAGAGAAAACTATTTCATTAACTGCATGTAACTGATGAAAGTATGCAGAGTAGGAAATGTTTTATTATCCAGTACATTTATTATTACATCCACATTATAGAAGGGGCACTCTGTGGCCAGTTACTCATTTTTCCTCCCTATGCTTGGGTCCTTCAACTCAGTGAGTTAGTTTAAATGAGTAATTATCTTCTGAACTATCCAGTGAAGCTGTTCTTTTCCTGTCCTTCTCCCTCTCCTCATCCCACATTTAACAAGCGCTTATTTCAGTATTTTGATCACAAGTACTCTGAAGTATTTTTGACTCTGTTCTTAATGCCACTTTCTTTTCAGTCTTTTGCAGTTTATGAAGCAGTTTCACATAAATGATCTCACATTTGTTTTGACTGAATGACTTAAGTGAACTAGAAAGAAATGCTGGCCTACTAAAAATAGCAGACTTTTGCTATATTTATAATATAATAATAATAATTCCAGTAATGAAATTCAAATTTTACCTTAAATATATATACCATGTGTTCACAATTTCTTTCCATCTGATACAAAGATTCTGAATCTTGGATTATTTTTAAAAGCCACTTAAAAAAAAATCTATCTATCTATTTATTTATTGGCTGCATCGGGTCTTAGTTGAGACATGCAGGATCTTTCGTTGCAGCACGCGGGCTTCTCTCCAGTTGTGGTGCTCGGGCTCCAGAGCACGTGGGCTCTGTAGTTGTGGCACGCGGGCTTAGTTGCCCGGTAGCATGTGGGATCTGAGTTCTCTGACCAGGGATTGAACCGGTGTCCCCTGCATTGCAAGATGGATTCTTAACCACTGGACCACCAGGGAAGTCCCTAAAAGCCACTTTAGTAACTTAAGTATTTAAAATGTTTCTAGCAAATTTCTCTCTAGAAACAGGTTCAAAGGGTCTCCAGTTACAGTAATGTTATAGAGATACATTTTATATACAGAGAAACAGAAAAGTTTTCTCAATTAAGTTATGTGAAATGTGTGCATACCATTCAAAATGTCATTAATATGGAAAGCTATAAACAGTGTTGAAGATTTCAAGAAAGAAAAGAACTATCCATTATATGTCAGTTATATCAATAATTTTTTAAAAAGAACTATCCAAGAAACAAAAATAGCCTGTAACCCAGACCACAGATATATAATAGCAGCTTTTCCAACCACATCACATGCCAGCCCAAGGACTAACCAACAGTTACTTAAGAGTGCCATTAGAAACATTTTTAGAAAACCTGAACACAAACATATCAAATGCAAGATTCTGTGGTTCATTTTTTTGTTTCATTTGGAATATGATATATAAAGGTGTCTCTGGTTTATATAGTGCCCTTTTGCTGGGCAGTAACAGCGAATTCCCAAGAAGTAGTAGTCTAGCTAATCAGTATTCCCTGTACCTTGGTTGTAGACTGCACAAGGAAAGAAAGTGCCAAGCAAAACCAGCTTAAAGGAAGATGAAGACAAATCTGGTCCTATTTTTATTGTTGTTCCAAATGGAAAGGAGCAAAGAACGAAAGATGAGAAAGGATTAAAGGTAAGGAAGAAATAAGAATCTTCAGGAGTTTTTTGCTTGTTTGTTTTAGTTTTGTTTTGTAATCAAGAATAATTTTTCTGTCTGAAATTCATATCATTGTGAAATATCTAATAATTAACTGAATCTTTTGCTTATAAATTATATCTTGTTTCTGTAAGACTATTTTTGGGGGGGGGGTTTGTTTGTTTTTAGAATCAAAGACTGGAAAGTAGTCATTGATTTTTTTTTATCAACTACACACATGTAATATGCTACTCCTTTATTCTTTCTTGTACCTGACACCTTAAAAGATAGATTTGGTAACTATATATGGCTAGTTTGATCATTTCATGCTTTTTTTTTTTTAACATCTTTATTGGGGTATAATTGTTTTACAATGGTGTGTTAGTTTCTGCTTTATAACAAAGTGAATCAGTTATACATATACATCTGTTCCCATATATCTTCCCTCTTGCGTCTCCCTCCCTCCCACCCTCCCTATCCCACCCCTCTAGGTGGTCACAAACCACCTAGCTGATCTCCCTGTGCTATGTGGCTGCTTCCCACTAGCTATCTATTTTACGTTTGGTAGTGTATATATGTCCATACCACTCTCTCACTTTGTCACAGCTTACCCTTCCCCCTCCCCATATCCTCAAGTCCATGCTCTAGTAGGTCTGTGTCTTTATTCCCGTCTTACCCCTAGGTACTTAATGACCTTTTTTTTTTTTCTTAGATTCCGTATATATGTGTTAACATACGGTATTTGTTTTTCTCTTTCTGACTTACTTCACTTTGTATGACAGACTCTAGGTCCATCCACCTCACTACAGATAACTCAATTTCATTTCTTTTTATGGCTGAGTAATATTCCATTGTATATATGTGCCACATCTTCTTTATCCATTCATCTGTTGATGGACACTTAGGTTGCTTCCATGTCCTGGCTATTGTAAATAGAGCTGCAGTGAACATTTTGTTACATGACTCTTTTTGAATTATGGTTTTCTCAGGGTATATGCCCAGTAGTGGGATTGCTGGGTTGTATGGTAGATCTATTTGTAGTTTTTTAAGGAACCTCCATACTGTTCTCCATAGTGGCTGTAACTATATATGGCTAGTTTGATCATTTCGCTTTTGATGTTGTTTTGGTTTTATTAATCAGTTAAAACTTTTCAAAATATATACATTAGAATTTTTAAAAATTCAAACAATACAAAAAAAGTACAGAAAGTATGAAAAGCATGTCTCCCACTCCAGTCTCCCTACACAGGGAGGATGTTATTACCAGTTATTCTGTGTATTACTCCAGAAATAATAATATTCCATACCTATACAATCATATATATATATATAAATATATAGCCCTTGTTTTACACAGATGGGAACATGCCATACTCTTTGTTCTGAATCTTACTTTTTTCTTTAAATGGTATTTGAAATATATATCTTAAAGATCATTCCATATCTGCACACATGTATGCATTCATTCTGTTTATTGATGCATCATATGTATGTACCTTTCTTTATCCTCAACCCACTATGTTGAACATTTAGGTTACTTCTAATCTTTCACTCTTATAAACTATATTGCCATAGGCATCTTTGAATATAGGTTTTGTGCACATATGTAAGTATATTTATATTAAACTCCTAGAATAATATGTACATTTAAAATTGTGATAGGTATTTCAAATTTGCCCTTTATTAAAATTGCACCAACAGTATCCACCATGTTATACAATAATAGATCATTGATTTTTCTAGTAAGAATTGCTGAAAATTCTATTCCTAGAAGATTTTCAGAGTTAAGCTTCCAGAAGTATGACAGACAGATTGAGAGTACATTTGACATTCATACTTAATTATACATTCATCTTGGTGAATTTAAAAATATCCTGTTAAACTGATTCCTGCAGCTGCTTTAAATAGAGTTCTGTACCACATTTCAGTTGAACACCTTACAGCTCCTTTTCACTGTTTTTTTTCAGGTGCTGAAGTGGAATTTTACTACTCCGCGGGATGAATACATTGAGCAACTAAAAACTCAAATGTCTAGCTGTGTGGCTAAATGGTTACAAGATGAGATGTTTCACTCAGACTTTCAGCATCACAACAAAGCCCTTGCTGTCATGGTTGATGTAAGTTTGCAACAAAATAAATATGCATGAATCTCAGGCATGAAAATACTGAGCCCTGTGAAATAATCGGAAATTTGCATGAATTGAGAAGGAACTGGAAAACACCATGTTCTCTGTTTTTAGAGCTTTCTTATTATCTGATAGAATAAATGACTATATGTCTATAATTCGGGGTCTTAAATGGAGGCTTAAAAATCTATCATTTTCTTTTTGCACTGCAGTAAAATTTGAGAGTTACTTGCCTAATAGAACTTAAATTTTTATACAGTCTAATTTGTGAGGGTTTTGTATTGTTCTCTTTCAAGCACTTGGAGAGTGAAAAAGAGGGTGTCATTGGTTGCCTGGATCTGATCTTAAAGTGGCTTACCCTGCGGTTTTTTGACACCAATACAAGCGTCCTAATGAAAGCCCTAGAATATTTAAAATTGCTCTTCACCCTGCTGAGTGAGGAGGAGTATCATCTTACTGAGAATGAAGCATCTTCCTTCATCCCCTATCTCATCCTCAAGGTAATGTGTTATTCTCACTTTGGAAGATTACTCAAGTTCCCAGCTACTTCAGTTCCTGTACTTTTATTCCCTCTCCCCTCTTCATTTATCGTATGATGATGATACCTTCCACCGCTCATTTTATTCTTTCAAGATATAGTGACACACAAGGGGGTACCTTTGCTACTCAGAGAATGCCTCACTTAATCATTATTTTCCTTGTTGACTAGGTCGGAGAACCAAAGGATGTCATTCGTAAAGATGTCCGTGCCATCCTGAACCGGATGTGCCTTGTCTACCCAGCCAGCAAGATGTTCCCCTTCATCATGGAAGGAACCAAATCCAAAAACTCTAAGCAGAGAGCAGGTAAAGCAACAATTTAAATTGAGCCCTATGTCTGCAACAGTGACCTCTAGAGGAAATAATTTATAGATGAACCAGGAAATTTCTTGATTCTAACCTTCTGATTTGGACTGTGAGAGTGATGAGTTGCACACTGGTGGAGCCACAGTATCAGGTGATACAGGCACCGCTCAGTACCACCCTGGTGACAAAATCAAGTGCACAGGGGCCATCTGACTCACAGGCATCTCTTTCTTCTAGGAGCCCTTGCTATAACTCCATTGTTTCATTGTGTATTTTATAGAAGGCAGTAAACAAGGAAGAATTCAGGGCAGAGCCAGAATAAGATTTTAGACCTTCATGTATGCCAGGGAAAATGTATCTAGTAAAGATAGGTCTCTGTGCCAAATCTCTGTTGAGTCTCCTTAATCTGGCCTTTCTCTCCCCAGAGTGCCTAGAAGAACTAGGGTGTCTGGTCGAGTCCTATGGCATGAACGTTTGCCAACCAACCCCAGGAAAAGCCTTAAAGGAGATAGCGATTCACATAGGAGACCGCGACAACGCTGTCCGCAATGCTGCCCTCAACACCATCGTCACAGTGTACAACGTACATGGGGATCAGGTGTTCAAACTGATTGGAACGGTGAGTGACTCTTCTCTGAACATTTTCAGCCTGTTGTGAATTGCAGGATCACTTAGGTGTCAAGTTTCATGCCATCTCAACTCTAAGTTTTTATCACTTTTTGTTAAAACCAACCTATCGATATGTCCTAGAATCCATATAAACCTTTGAGGTGTCTCTGATTACTGTAGGACATTTAGGCTGTGTTTTACTGGAAATTAGACTTTCTTTTCTGAGCATTCCCCTCATAACAATTTGCTTTAGATGAAAACTATTTTTGAATCAAGAAATCTGAGCTAGTCTGGGATTTAAATTCTGCCTGGCAATCTCCTCAGTAATTTTTAGTGCATTTATTTTCTAGTGAACAAGTACTCACTTGTGTATAATGCGGATTCTGGTACCTGTCAGATCAAAAGGGTCTTGAGCTGCAGCTATGAGCCAGACTCTCCAAGCATAGAAGGTTCTGCTTTTGACTCCTTACTTCCTCTGAGCCAGTCACTGCTGTGGCTGGACCTGTTCTTCACTCCAGTTACCTCTTAGTAGCACGTGTATTTACCCTGTGCTTATATATTTTTACTTGTATTGATCTCATTAAATCCTCACTACAAGGCCAGTGAAGGAACTAAAGCAGATGGGAATTCTGCAGATGACCAAAAGTGAAGCTTCTTGCCCATGGTCACCCAGCTAGTTAGTGGTAACACCAAAAAATGAGGAAGCTTCCTTTAATTCTTGACCTTTTTATTTGTAGTTATTCATAGCCCTTCCTTTTCTGTCCTTTCCTTCTTTCATATGTTCTCTTATATAGCAAGTCAGGTTTTAGCAGTAGTCGATTTTAAAATGATGTAGTGCTTTGAAAGGAAACTTACCCTAACGTACGAGGTTCTGTTTGCTTCGACATGAAAATGGATATTAATTCTTGGATCTTCCAATTAGGTTTTTAATTCTCTTCATATTCTAGTAGAGGGGTATGCTAATAAATTAAATTTGGTCTCTTTTGACAGCTTTCTGAAAAGGATATGAGCATGCTTGAGGAGAGGATTAAGCGGTCAGCAAAGAGGCCTTCTGCTGCACCAGTAAAACAGGTGGAAGAGAAACCTCAGCGCACACAGAGCATAAGCTCCAATACCAACATGCTACGCAAGGGACCAGCTGAGGATATGTCCTCCAGACTCAAGTATGTGGATGGAGATAGTTGTCCGAGGGCATCTCTGTGGACTTTGCCTTGTGTGCTCAGAGCTTAGCCTGTAACATAATCTTGAGTTCTCGTAGCCATTATCATGCATGACACAGTGTCTGAGTAAATGTCTTGTAACCAAATGTTAAATCCTTCAGTCTTCATTGTCTTTGTCTCAAAACCACTTCTAAATAGTCTTGTGCCTTCTTTCACTGCTTTTCCGTGGACAGAGTTATGTATCGCACTTATAGGATGTAAGTACTGCCTGCTAATTTCTCATTAGCAGGGCTCTTATATCTTTCTAACTTCTGACTTGGATTCATCCCCTCTGGAGGGCTATTGGTGTAGACTTTATAACCAGGTAGAGGGTGTCCAAGTATCCCATGAATCAAGCCTTCCCTGAAAGTCCACTGGCTAGCAGAAGTGTCAACTCAATGTCATGTGGCTAAAATATGGGCTTACCTTCTTCCTTGTGTTATGTTTGGTCGTGCACAGGTTCCTATTCGTTAGATAAGGCTGAGTAAAATGCATGCAACCCAGAATTGGCTTAGGGACTCAAAAAACTGCCTTCTAATAAGCAAGATAGCTCTATTTTAGATCATATCATGAGTATAATTTTAACCAATTTGAATTTGGAGACTGTGAATATCTATTGCTTGGATGTAATGCTGGCCCTGACCTGAGTGAATATTCCTAAAAAGAGGTGATTGACTGTCCCTCAAGTATAAAATTTACTGAACGCTGCATGGGATAATGCTTATAATTAGAAAAACGTAAACACTGGTTAAATTGGTAGAAAAGAACCAGGCAGTCTAGATATTTCTTAAATTTTTGCCCAGAAGTAGTGAGCTTTGAGTCAATATAAATATTCTTTATTATTTACTGCCCCAATTGGAATAGCATACAAGGTTTGTTGGCTTTAATGAACTAGAGAGAATACTTACAACTTGGCAGTACTGTAAGTACAAGTCAGTCTTCTCTCTTAGGATATTCATGAACCAGTGTTGTTGCCCACTGAAGGCACTTGCTTAGACTCAAGGACTTAAATCATTCAGGGGGGCTGAAACCAGAAGTTGAACATCTGTCTTGCAGCTTTGGGGCAGCTGGCAGTGCTACTCTTGCCCTTTGGTTAAGAAGTCTCTTTTAGTTCAGGAGCCTCCTTTTGCTTCCCTTAGCCAAGCCCGAAGCATGAGTGGGCATCCTGAGGCAGCCCAGATGGTTCGCCGAGAATTCCAGCTGGATCTAGATGAGATTGAGAATGACAATGGTACAGTCCGATGTGAAATGCCAGAACTTGTTCAGCACAAACTGGATGACATTTTTGAACCAGTCCTTATTCCTGAACCCAAGTAAGTTAACCCATTTCATTTAAGTATAAGCAGTTCATGATCATCAGAGTGTATATGTTGAAAAGAGCTCTCTGTGCAGTTAGAACTTTTTAGAACTATCTGACTAATAGCGGTTCTTTACTAAAACCTGGATCTAGTGGGGAACTGCATAATTCCAACTCATTGGGATACCTTATAATAAAGATTGAATATTTTCCTTTGCTCCACTCTCTAGGATCCGGGCTGTTTCTCCACACTTTGATGATATGCACAGTAATACAGCATCCACAATCAATTTCATTATCTCCCAAGTAGCCAGTGGTGACATCAACACAAGCATCCAAGCTCTGACACAGGTAATGGGGGTATTACCCATGACAGTAATTCCACTGGTGGCTGTAGAGGCTGTAATAGTGACGGTTGCACACTGGTTACAGTATTAAGGGAGGCAGGCAGTGTTCAGTACCTCCCTGATGAAAAAAGTGCACAGGGACCACTGCCAGACATCACTTGCCTCACAGGATAGAGCTGTGATAGAGCCTTGCTTTTTACAGTTGCATTCTTTCACCAGAGGCTGAAAAACAGCAATTGGTAAGAACCAGCTCTGATGGAACTTTCTTAGATTTTGGTGGGCAGAGACAAACAAATAAAATATCAGATAATAGTAACTACTGTGTAAATATAACTCAAATGGGGTGATGGGAGAGAGGGAACTAAGTACTAGTTACTTAGATTGGTGGTCGGGGTTCAAGCAGAGGACAGCTAGTACAAAAACTCTAGGGTAGGAATGACCTTGGTGTGGTCCAGGAAACAGTACAGGCCCATGTGCCTGGAACGTAGTGGGGAAGAGAGAGAATGGTACAGAATGAGATTTGAGAGGTGGATAGAGACCAGATCATGTGGGGTTTTAAAAGCCCTGAAGGAGGTTTTGGATTTTAAATGTGATGGGAAGCCATTAGAGAATTTTGAGGAAAAAGAAGCTACATGTTTTTAAAAAACCTTTCTCTTCTTCCTCTGCTTCCCTTCCCTAACAGTCTAGTCATAAAGCCAGGAGGAGGGTAAACAAGGTAGGCACCTACCTTGTGGCAAGGGGGTGGGAGTAGAGAGCCACAGTGGCCCAGTGTGAGGGTCTTCAAGCCCAAACATTGTGAGGAGGCTGTCATTCAGGAGGGGTGACACACAGCCGGGAATCAGAGCCAAAGCAGGAAGAGGAAGATGTCCGTGGGGGGAGCCGGTGTGGCATGGTAGAAGGACCCCAGGCAGGGTGAGGAGGACATCCATGTGTGTTGGAGGGGAGGAGGGCAGCATGCGGCTGGCTCAGAATAGGGAGTCAGAGCCAAAGCAGAAGGTGTGGGCCTGGGGAACAGCTGGTGGCAGAGGTGGGAGGTTGGTTACAAACAGAGGGATTGGTCAAATAAATATAATAAGGAAAATGGGAGCCAAGTTTCTTACTGTCAGAGAAGGGTGATACAAATATGGAAGGACAAGAAAATAGAAACTCTGGTGTTGGACCGGAATTAGATGTGTCAGTATGAACTCATGGTTTTCAATACACAGATATAGAAATAAATATCAATGTAAATGTATGTGCGTATGTATATATGCAGTATATAAATGTATGTTACAGATGATATGCATATATTCCCTGGATCTTTCCACTGAGAGGACCTGAGAACAGCAACACCCCAACAGCAATGAGCACCCCCAGATCTTGTCTCCTAAATACCACTTTCCTCTAAAAGGAATAACAGCTCCTTAAGAAGTGGCAGATTCCAGAGCTGAATCAGGGAAAGTACTGGATGATTCTGGAGTATCTTGTTGTGCTAGACAGCAAGGATAGGCTCAGAGAATTGTAGGGACATGTCAGAAGGACACACAGGCCAACTAGAACAGACTCCCTATTGGAAGAGAGCACAGTTTGAACATCAAAATAAATAATAATAGTAATGAGTTATAACCCCATAAACAATACAATTTGTAAATTTACTGAATTTAATAAAATAGGAAACCACAAGTCCATGCACATATAAGCTAGTTAAAAATTTGAAGAGAAATGGAATATTTACATAGTTTCATAGTACCTCTCCACAAAATACAAAGGACTAATATATTAAAAGTACCCTCAAAATACAAAATACCAAGAATAATTTGACAATAGAGGAGCCTAGCAGATACCACCTCGAGTGATCGAAGTAAACATCATCAATCATATGACAAAATGAAATCATGTACCACCTGATAGGATCCAGTGGGAATTCTGCATTACTTTGCTGAGATTCCTGATGTTGTCTATTCATGAGAAAACATCAGACAAGTGCAAATTGAGGGACATTTTCAAAATCTCAAGGTGAAGAAAGTCAAGGAAAGACTGAGGGAACTGGTCTAGAGTGTATGATTCTAGACGGGCCTTTTCGCTATAAAGAACATAATCGGGGCAACTGGAGAAAATGGGATAGAGCCTGAGGATTAGGTGATAGTAACATCAGTATTCCTGACTTTGATCCTTGTATCGTGATTATGAAAGAGCATGTCTTGTTAAGAAATATATGATGGGACTTCCCTGGTGGTCCAGCGGGTAAGACTCCACGCTCCCAATGCAGGGGGCCCAGATTCGATCCCTGATCTGGGAACTAGATCCTGCATGCATGCCACAGCTAAGTTCGCATGCTGCAACTAAGAAGCCCGCATGCCGCAGCTAAGAAGTGCGCATGCTGCAACTAAAGATCCCACATGACGCAACTAAGACCCGGTGCAGCCAAAATAAATAAATGAATAAATATTTAAAAAAAAAAAAGAAATACATGCTGAAGTATCAAGAGGGTCATGGAGCATCAGACTGACTACTTGTAAATGATTCAGGATTTTTAAAAGTTCTTTTACTATACTTCCAACGTTTCTATAATGTTCGAACTTATTTTAATTGGGGAAAAAGTCACTTCTGGCCACTCCATAGAGACCAGATTATAGGCAGGGCAAGAGTGGATTCTGGGAGGCCTGTTAGACTGTTAGGAAGCTATTGTCGAAATTCATATGAAAGATACGTGCACTAGGACGATCATTGTGGAGAGGAAGAAAAGTGAATGGTTTCAGGGTACCTTTCAGAGGTAGAGTCCACAGGACTTGGTGATAGATTGGATATGAAATGTAAGGGAGGAGAGGAATCAATAGTAGCTCCTTGCTGTTTGGCTTGAGCAACTGGGTGGATGGTGGTGCTGTGTACCGAGATGGGGAAGGATGGAGGAAGAGCAGGCTTGAGAGATTGGAAATCAAGAGATACGTCTTTGCTATGTTCGGTCTGAGCAGAAGGGCAGAACCGGAATCCCAGCACGAGGTTTTTGATGTTGCTTGACAAATAGCCTCCTGTTAACACTTTTGCTGTTGGAAGAAAACAAATGGCGGGGAGTCTGGAAAACAGCAACTTGAATGCATGCATCCCTGTTGCCTTTCTCTATCAACTTCAGTCCAAACCCATTTGCCTTTTCTGAGCAGAGGAGCTGGCGGGTCTGGTGGGTAGTATCTGAAGTGTCTAAGCAAATCTCAAGCTCTGTCTGGTACAAGTACAAGACTTTTTCCCATATGGGCCTAAGGAAAACCTGAGGTTCAATAGTGCAGAGCACAGAGAAGAGGATCAAAACACCAGAAATTCTGGAGAGAGATCTGTCTTATCTGTGGAGATCGGTAGGTGCCCTAAAGGAGGGGCAGTGGTGGCTTATGTGAGTGTTAATAGGAGTACCTGGTGTCCTCACTTGCCCCTAAGGAACTACAGGGAGCTGAACAGAAGGGCTGAATTCACTCTCTGAGGCTGGCAAGTCTCTGACTTTTGTACCTTTAGAGACCAAACAGCAGAAATGCCTGCTCTTGGTACTTTGCCAAACGACTGACAGCTTGCCATTTGGTATACCACAAGCCTACAAGGGCAGAAATGCTCTATCTCCCATTTATTGCCATTGTTGAGGGTTTCCAAAAGGTAGACCCAAGACTGAATCTTGAATATGTAGAGTAATAACATGCCTTAAGGCACCCAGTAACTGGGAAGAAGAATAAAACAAAATAACCAGAACAGCAATGACCTGGCAAAATGAAATTGCTAAAGGAGACAAGATGACCACAATGGGGAAGGGCATGGGGTGCAGAAAGATTCTTCCAAGCAAAAAAAATATGGTTTTAGAGTTTTAAAAAATTGAATAGATGGACTGACGGAGATAATGATCACTACAGAAACGGAATTAGTGACCTGAATGACGAGTGACAAGATCATTCAGTGCGCAAAGGACCGTCCTTTAAACAAATGATGGTGGGAAAAATGTTTATCCACATGCAAAAGAATGAAGATGGACTCTCATACCATATGCAAAAATTAACTCAAAATGGATCAAAGACATAAATATAAGAGCTAAAACTATAAAACTCTTAGAAGAAGACATAGGGGAAGACCTTCATGTAGTGATTTTGGCAGTGATTTCTTGGATATGACACCAGGCAACTAAAGAAAAAATAATTAAATTGAATTTCATCAAAGTTAAAACATTGTATGCATCAAAGGACACTATCACAAGAATGAAGAGGCAACCTATAGAATGAGAGAAAATATTTGCCAATCATATATCTGATAAAGGATTAATATCCAGAATATATAAGAACTCCTATAACTCAATGACAGAAAAACAAAACTGAGTTCAGAAATTGACAAAGGACATGAATAGACATTTCTCTAGAGAAGATACACAAATATCCAATAAGCAAGTAAAAAGATGCTCACCATCATTAGGCATTAGGGAAATATAGATCAAAACCACAATGAGATACCACTTCACACCCATTAGGATTTTTTTTTTTTAATGGGAAATAGCAAGTGTTTGCCAGGATATGGAGAAACTGTAATCTGTGTGTATTGCCGGTGGGAACTAAAGTAGTGTAACCATTGTGGAAAATAGTTTAGCGGTTTCTCAAAAAGTTAAACGTAGAATTACAATAAGATCCCCAGATGCCCTCCTAGAAAGCAGGGATTTAAGCAAATACTTGTGCACCAGGATTCACAGCAGCATTATTCACAATAGCTGAAAGGTGGAAACAATCCAAATGTCCATCAACAGATGAACAGATAAACAAAATGTGATGTGTATATATATTTATATATACATATATATACACAATGGAATATTATTCAGTCATAAAGAAGAATGAAATTCTGACACATGCTACAACGTGGATGAACCTTGAAAGCATTATGCTAAATAAAATTAATCAGGCACAAAGGGGCAAACATTATATGATTCCACTTATTTGAGGTACCTAGAATAGCCAAATACAGAAACTAGAATAGAGTTTACCAAGGGCAGGAGGGTTGATAGAGAGTTATTATTTAATGGGTACAGATTCTGTTTGGGATAATGACAAAGTTCTGGAAATAGGGATGATGGTTATACAACATTGTGAATATACTTAATGTCATTGGATTGTATACTTAAAAGTAGTTAAAATGGTAAATCTTAGTTATATGTATTTTACCATAATAAAAAAAATAAAACCCTGAGCAACAAAAAATTAAAGTACCTAGGAGTGATCAAGCAGTGTATAATATGTAAGACCTTGACAGAGAAAATTTTTTTTTTTTTTTTTTTTTTTTGCGGTACGCGGGCCTCGCGCTGCTGCGGCCTCTCCCATCGCGGAGCACAGGCCCCGGACGCGCAGGCTCAACGGCCATGGCTCACGGGCCCAGCCGCTCCGGGCATGTGGGATCCTCCCAGACCGGGGCACGAACCCGCATCCCCTGCATCGGCAGGCGGGCTCCCAACCACTGCACCACCAGGGAAGCCCAGACAGAGAAAATTTTTAAGTTTTGTTGAATGACATTATTTTGTTGCATTTCCAAATAAATAGAAATATACTATGTTCTCAAGATTCAGGATTATAAAAATGCCAGCGTCTCCTTAAATAATATCTGTAAATTCAATGCCATTCCAATCAAAATCTTAAGTTATTTTTCTGCAGTTGAGAAGCTGATTCTAAAATTTATATGGGAAATCAAAGGGCCTAAGAATAGCAAAGACAGTTTTATTTTAAGACAGTTTTTTAAAATAAAAACACAGTGGAGAGGATTTACATCACTGGGTATCAACAGTGATTATAGAGCCACTGTAATTAATTAAGTGTAGTACTGGCCCAGGGAAAAGCAGACAGAGCATTGGGATGGAACAAAGAGCCCAGAAATAGACTCACATCTAAAGGAAGCTTGGAGCAGAGGAGTCATTAAAAATCTCTTAACAAACGCAAAAAGTAAAAGATATGCTGACCAAATTCTTTGCTGATAACCCAACAAAATTTTTAGTAAATGATATTAATATCACAAAAATATTGGCTACTTGGAAAGTATGAAGCACCCTCCTAACTCATCAAAAAAAAAAATCAAAACTCTTAGCAGTGAAGGAAAGCATTTCACTCTACAACTATACTCCGAAGCTACGGAACTCAGAAAAATATATTGCATGAAATGCATTTATTATTGAAGAAAGGCTAAAATAAAGGAACTTAGTACTTATACTTAGAAATTCAAAAAATAAAAAATAAATCAAAAGAAATTTGAGAGTAGGTAATAATAAAGCTAAAATTCATGAAATAGATTTTAAAGATAATAAATCTAAAAGCAGGTTCTTGTTAAAAAAAAATTAAAATTAAAAATCCTAGCCTGATTAGAGAGCAAAAATGTAAATATCAGGGATGAAGAAAGAACCAACCATAGATGTGGAAGAGATTTTTTTTTTTAGATAAGATAACACACATGTAACCCTGTAGAAACTTGAAACAACTGATCCCTCTCCCAAATTTTTTGAAATAACCAAGGAATTTGGGGAGACCATTAAAAAATAAGGAAGGAAACCCAGAACCTAAAAAGAAAAGACAAATTTGATCATTTAAAATTTTAAAGATTTTAATGTGGAGAAATTTACCATATACTGTCAATAAACGAGTGTTATATTGTAGAATATATTTGCATATGACCATATGACTGATAAAGGATTAATAGCGACAGTAAACAGAACTCTTATTAACTCTTGAGAAAAAGAGAACCTAACAAAAAAAACTAACTCAAGGATATGAATAGGCAAATCACAGAAGATATCCAACTGGCCAGTAAACACATGAAAAGATGTTCAGCACCTCCCCCGCCACAGAAATGCAAATTAAAGTAACAATAGATGATCACTTATTTTATTTATTTGTTTGTTTATTATTATTTTTTTGGCCGCACTGTGCAGCATGCGGGATCTTAGTTCCCCAAACAGGGATCAAACCCTCGCCTCTTGCATTGGGAGCATGGAGTCTTAACCACTGGACCACCAGGGAATTCCCAAGATAATCACTTTTAAACCATCAGAGTGACAGAAAGTAAAATGAGTAGTAAAACATACAGCTGATAGAGACGCTGAAAAAACAGTACTCTCATACATTAAACGTAGAAATGTGAATTACATGTTAGTGCCTTTTTAAAGAAAGCAATATAGTAATATCTATTATACCGTAATTTTAAATGTTTCAGCCTTAAAAGTTAAACTCTTGGTGCATTTCTTTTTTAATTTATTTGACGGTGCCAGGTCTTAGTTGCAGCACGCGGGGATCTTCGTTGCCATGTGCAGAATCTTTGTTGCAGCTCACGGGATCTTTAGTTGCGGCACGCGGGCTCTTTTAGTTGCCGCATGTGGGAATCTAGTTCCCTGACCAGGGGCCGAACCCAGACCCCCTGCATTGGGAGCGTGGAGTCTTAACCACTGGACCACCAGGGAAGTCCCATGGCGCACTTTTTTTTTTTTTTTAGAAATTAAAACACAAGTACCTTGGGATATATATACACAAAGATGTTTATTGTAACATTATTTATAGTGGACAAAATATCCAAACTGGAAACAGGTTGAAAGAGTCAGGGAAAGATTAAGTTTTGGTATGTGCACATGTGGACTATTATGCAGCCTTTAAAAATAGAACTGTTTCTGTTGACTTTAGGGATTTTCATAATTTTCTGTTAGGAAGGCTAGATGCAGAGAAGTGTATGTACTATAAATATTCTTATGGAATAAACAGTGCCCTAAACCTTGACCCTATCTATGTGTGCATGTGTGGTTATAAATGATTCTGTGAACATGAAAGAATATATATCAGGTTGTTGTTGTTAATTACCTTGGAAAAAGAGTAAGCCCCCCCTCCAAAAAATATATATATTTGTTTTTATTTTGTCCATGTTGAAACAGAATTGTTAAACAGTTCCAGTTATATAAAATTGTATGTGCTTATGGGTATACATGCATAAAGAAATGTAAGTAGGACCACTGGCTTCCTCAACACCAGAGGGCACTATTCACATTGCAGTCTGTATAAATGGTGACCCCTGGAGTTGTGCAGTATAGCAGCCCTGCATGAAAGGATGGTCATGAAGATTATTGGCATGATTGTCTCAGGGTGTAATTTATGTAATCATAAAAATAAAGGTCTTTTTACAGTAGTGAATAGGAAATACATGTTTTTCCCATAGTAACATTTTACCATTAGTGACAACCAGTCTACTGAAGCAAAAAGAACCTGGATCCAGTTGTGGGAAACCTGAGTTTTGAGTTTAAACTAAATAGCCTGATCTTACTGGCCTCACTTTTCTCCTATGGTAAATGAAGATCTTACTCTCAGCCCTGTCTACTTCTTAGAGCTGTTGAAATGATCAAATGAGATAACAGGTATAAAAACACTCTCTTTAATAAATTAGCATTTAAACATAAGGATTATTATTCCTTAAACTAGATGGTGAGCCTCTTAGAATAGGAGCTGCAGTTAATTCACCTAATAGTCTTGCTCTGTAAATATTTGTTGAATGATGGAGTCCCTAAGGACTAGTTATTTATATGTAAGGTGACTGGGTTTTTTCAAGCTAAGATACTAGAAGTGCTTTGCTAATAAATATTACAGAGACTTACAGTGTATTCCTGCTACTTAGAAATATGAAGCTTGGAAAATACATCTTGGATTTTTGTTATCAGATCGATGAGGTCCTGAGACAGGAAGACAAAGCAGAAGCCATGTCTGGCCATATTGATCAGTTTCTGATAGCCACGTTCATGCAGCTGAGACTCATCTACAACACACATATGGCAGATGAGAAACTGGAGAAGGATGAAATCATCAAGTTGTATAGCTGTATCATCGGCAACATGATTTCGGTAGGGACACCTCTGCAGATCATGAGCTTCCCTTCAGTCTCTCATCCCACCCAGGTTCTCAGGCCTGAGTTGGTTCAGATGTTCCAGTGAAACATGTGAAACATATGTCATTTGTGGAATTTTACATGTAAGCCATTGGCTACTTCCAGTGGATGTTGGGCAACACTCCAGCTTACCTTATTGTTAGGATACTTACAGACTACCTGAAATTCTGCTTCCTGCCAGTTTCTTCATCAGTCATGGTTGGGCCTTAGCTGGCTTTTCACAGATGACTACTCACGTTAAAAATACTTTTATAACAGGAAGGAAGCACACCAATTAATTTTGGCTATTCTTGGCGGTTTGGGAGAGTGTAGTGATTTTTATTTTTTTCCTAATACTCTGAATTTTTATAAATACAATATAATCATTTATTAGAATATGCCACCCATGTTTATCTTCCTTGATCTGTATATTGAGTTTCATGGCTCTCTAATGCAATTATGATTGGATAGCTGTTTCAGATAGAAAGCCTCGCCCGAGAGGCCTCCACTGGAGTTCTGAAAGACCTGATGCATGGCCTCATCACCTTAATGCTGGATTCTCGAATTGAAGATCTGGAGGAAGGGCAACAGGTGATCCGCTCTGTGAACCTCTTGGTGGTGAAAGTTCTGGAGAAGTCAGACCAGACCAACATCCTGAGGTATATCTGTACTCTGAGCATTAGAGCCTGGAACAGCCTCTCTTTTGTCTACCCATAGAAACCAGGAGGCACTTAGATCAGTTGTAAGCTTAGGTTTGCCTGATAAGTTGATTTATTACTCTTCTCTTCCGCAAGAGAAGGTATTCCAACCTGAGACAGCAGTTAAAGCTAGTTAACAACTCAGTAAACCAGCCAGTATTAGGAGTTTTCTAGAATAGGACTGTGGAGTTTGTCAGTTACCTTCTCTTCTGTGTACATTTCATGTACGTTTCTTTCTTTCTTCGCTACCAGTGACAATGAAAAATAGTGACAAGCTTTACCATTTACCAAATGGTAACTTACAAAGCTTAAATGATGTTTATTTTCTTAATAACTATGAGTGTCAAGTAATCAAAGACAGTTCCTAATCCATGAGCTCTCAGTTTCTCAGATGGATAAAGAATTTTTACACGTGGCTTTTTAAAAAAATTTTATTGTATTTATTTTTTATACAGCAAGTTCTTATTAGTTATCTATTTTATACATATTAGTGTATATATGTCATTCCCAGTCTCCCAATTCATCCCACCACCACCACCACCCTCCCACCACTTTCCCCCCTTGGTGTCCATACGTTTGTTCTCTACATCTGTGTCTCAATTTCTGCCCTGTAAACCGGTTCATCTGTACCATCTTTCTAGATTCCACATATATGTGTTAATATACGATAATTGTTTTTCTCTTTCTGACTTACTTCACTCTGTATGACAGTCTCTGGGTCCATCCACATCTCTACAAATGACCCAATTTCGTTCCTTTTTAATGGCTGAGTAATATTCCATTGTATATATGTACCACATCTTCTTTATCCATTTGTCTGTCGATGGGCATTTAAGTTGCTTCCATGATCTGGCTATTGTAAATTACACTTGGCTTTCAATTACTGATTTTAATTGGAAAGCAGGTTTGAAACTTATTAATGCTGTTGTGTTGGGTTTGTTTTCTAGTGCCCTACTTGTTTTGCTCCAAGACAGCCTGCTAGCAACAGCCAGTTCTCCCAAATTCTCAGAGCTTGTTATGAAGGTGAAGTTGAAATAATTTGATCTCTTTCTTTCAAAGTGTGGGGAAAGAGGAGTTGGAACTAACTCAAATCAGTCAAGGCACACCTGAAAAATATAGTTGCTCTCCATTTTTCCCTTCCTCCAATTTATACCCCTAGCTCAGGCCTAAAAAATTCCTGGCCTCAAACAGTGAAAAGGAAGAGCTATTTTGTAAATACCTCACCAGCTTGCCTAGAATCAAAAGGCAAGAAGTTTGATGAAACAAATTTCTTTTGGGGGAAAAGATATGTATAGATTTATAATATTTTGGTCTATTTTTGGAAGACTGCAAATGAATGTATCTGTAACATCATAATACTGTTATTATACTGTAATAGTGTAAAGTATTTTGTCTCCTCGGGTTAGATTTGATTAGGTAATATGAACTACTCTACTCTCGGGTACCAAACAAACCCAAGACAGAATTTCCACATTTTCTCATCGTTTAGGGCCCCATCTCTAGGGAGTGGGAAGGAGGAATGGAGATGGTCAGGTAGATGGCTTGTCACACGTTAGCCAGTGACATGGTTGAAGTAAATAAAACGGTTCGTGTTTAGCAGCTGAACTTGAAAGATGAGGTGCCCCATTCATATCCCTGACCATCTTTTAGAAATGAATGATCCCAGAGCTTAGGGGAAATGAATGGTGACAGAGATTATCCTCATTCTTCAGTGACTCCTTCTAACTTTTGTTTCTTTTTTCAATAGTGTCTCTGGAGAATGGTTCGACTACTGCCTGATACCATCAACAGCATTAATCTGGACAGAATTCTTCTGGATATACACATTTTCATGAAGGTCTTCCCCAAAGAGAAACTAAAGCAATGCAAAAGTGAATTTCCCATAAGGACCCTAAAAACACTGCTGCACACTTTATGCAAATTAAAAGGGCCCAAGGTGAGTGAGAACAGCAAGCATTCCCAAGGGAGCTTGAGAGAACGTCACGGATATGGCATCGCTGCCATTGAATGTGCACGTTTCTTCCTCAGATCCTAGACCACCTAACAATGATTGACAACAAGAATGAGTCAGAGTTGGAGGCCCACCTCTGCCGGATGATGAAGCACAGTATGGACCAGACCGGGAGCAAGTCTGATAAGGAAACAGAAAAGGGAGCATCTCGAATCGTGAGTGTCTGACTTGAAAGATTGAGGGATGTGATCTTGTCAAAGGGATAAGCCACCCGAGCCTTTCTTTCTCAGGGCCTAAGATGAAGGCTCAGGGATTGGTCCAATCACCTTGACGTTTTCAAATATAAACTATAACCCTGGGCTTTTTGTTCCTAAGAAAGGTTTCTGTGTCTGTGCCTAAGGCACTGGTCCCTAGATAAATCCACTGTGAGCTCTAATTAGGGAGGGACTTTCCTTATCAAGTTTAATTGAAAACCTGAGATTGTTAATGTTTCTGCTGCAGCCCCTGCAGCACTGGTGCTTCTGTTATTTGCAGGAACATACCTGGAAGGTCTGGATTTTGAGATATTTTCAGTTTTTATCCAACCACTGGTTCCTAATTAATAACTCAGGTCTAACCAGTCATTCCTTGTTGTGTCTTTAGGATGAAAAATCATCAAAGGCCAAAGTGAATGATTTCTTAGCTGAGATTTTTAAGAAGATTGGCTCTAAAGAGAACACTAAAGAGGTGAGAGGGAAAGGGTTGAGAGGGAAAGGGATCTGCTTTATGGAAAAGAGTCACTAACAGCCATCCCCACCTCTTCCTTTTTCTTGTTAACCAGGGCCTAGCAGAGTTATATGAATATAAGAAGAAATATTCAGATGCTGACATTGAACCATTTCTGAAAAATTCCTCACAGTTCTTCCAGAGCTATGTTGAGAGAGGCCTTCGGGTGATTGAGATGGAGAGGGAGGGCAAAGGCCGTATTCCCATTTCAACAGGTATGGTTTCCTCTGGTAGCTCCAGGAATAAGCTCAAAATAGCTCCCAGCGTCAGCCACTGGAGGTTTTTGATGGGTTTACATTTATATCCGTGCACCTCAGTACTTAATGGTCACCAGTGATGCAGAGAGTAGTCAACCCTCAGTCACCTGCCTCGACCCATCGTGTTTGGCAACAGCAATGTCCTCTCCCCTTCAGACAGTGTCTCCCCTGGGCTCCCGGTCCTCCGTGCTCTCTTGCTTTCCTCCTTCCTCGCTGCTATTCCCCCTTGGCCTCTCTGACAGATCCTTCCTCTCCCTGAACTCTTAATGTTGACGTCCCCCTGGATTCCGTCCATGATTATCTCTTCTTTCTTACTCTCATCCCCTTAACTAATCCATCTACTCTCATCACTTTAAATACCATTTCTATGCCAGCAAAGCCCAATTTTGTCCGATGTCCAGCCCAGACCTCCTTCCTGATCTCTGCTGATAGATCGTGCGGGACATCTCACTGGGTTTCTGGTACAGTAGACATCATAAACTCAGCGTGTCAAAGACCGAGCTCCTGATAACCCCCCAAAACCTGCTCCATTTGCATTCTCCTCCACCTCACTGGAGGCAACCTTGTCCTTCTAGTTTGCTCAGACCCCCAACCTTTGAGTATTCTCTTTTTCTCTGTCAGGAAATTCTTTTGGCTCTACCTACAAAACATACACAGAATCCACCCACACTTCTCATATCCTTCACTGCCACTGCCCTGGTCTGAACGGCGTCTTCTCTTACGTGGACTGCAGCGCCCTCCTGCACCGTCTCCCCGCTGCCACTCTCGCCTCCCTGTAGTCATTTCCACACATAGCATCGAAACAGCGCTCCTCAAACATTTTCCAAAGGCTCTCCCTTTCACTCAGCAGAGCAAAAAGCCTTACAAGAAAGGCCTGTGAGGTCTGACATGATGTGGTCCCAATACCTCTAGAACTGCCTCTCTCCTACACTCTCTGACTTCTGTTCCACTTCAGCCTCACCAGCCCCTTTGCTGTTCCTGGAACGCACCAGGCGTACACCTTCTCAGGGCCTTTGCACTGGCGGTTTCTTGCATGTAGATTGCTCTTCTCCAGGACAATCTTTGTTTCCTCCACATCTTTGTCACTGCCTCAGTGAGGCTTCATTTAAAATTTGCGACGTACCCCTCACCCCCCCCGCCATAGTACGTAACCTCCTCTAACACACCATGTAACATAATGTTTATTAGATTAATTGTGTGATGTCCGTCTCTGCTAGAATTTAAAATCCACAAGGGTGGGAATTCCATGGCGGTCCAGTGGTTAGGACTCTGTGCTCTCACTGCTGAGGGCCTGGGTTCAATCCCTGGTCGGGGAACTAAGATCCTACAAGCTGTGTGGAAAATCAATCAGTCAATCCACAAGGGTAAAGATTTTTGTCCGTTTTGTTGCCTGGCACGTGGTGGGCACACAGTAGGTACTTTGTTTAATATATGAGTGAATGCTTATCCTGATGTTAAGCTGAAATATTACTGTCCCCCCAGTGAAAACGCCTATACTGGAGAGTTACTGCTCAAGGACCTAGGGACAAAAGGGAGATTTAGGAGGTATCAGTTACAAAAAATAGCTGTCAAGAGCCAAAAAAAAGGCCCAACTGCTAAAGTTCCCTCATCATGCAGAGTACAGCTCTCACATTGGTCCTGCATTTAGTTCTTTCTGAGTTCGGTGAAGCTCACCTACTGTTACATTCTAAAATCTGTTTGCCTGTGAAACTGTTCCTTTGTGGTTTTCAGATTCCAGTCATGTTCTCTCTCACCATGTATCTTTCTAAGCTGCAGCGTCAATTGTATTCTCTTAAATTGTTTCTTTTTGTTGTTCTTGTTTTTTCTTTGTTTTTTAATATTCTTCTAACATCTATTTATTTATTTGGCTGTGCCGGGTCTTAATTGCGGCACGCAGGATCTTCGATGCCGTGTGCAGGATCTTCGTTGCAGCATGTGAAATCTTTAGTTTCGGCATGCATGTGGGATCTAGTTCCCTGACCAGGGATCAAACCCAGACCCCCTGAATTTGGAGCATGGAGTCTTAGCCACTGGACCACCAGGGAAGTCCCTTTGTTGTTTGTTTGTTTTTCCAATAGTTGTTCTTATTTTTAACACCTTAAATTACCCCTCTCCGAGACCTGGAGTCTCTTTCTTTTTTTTTTTTGGAGTCTCTTTCTTGAAGAACAGCGAGCAGTGTCCAGTAGCCATGTATGGACATCCCATGGTTGAGCTGATCAGGGTAGAGCCTCCATTTCTCATTTCCAGAGTCCTTTCTTGGGAGGTTCAACATTTGCAACACAAGCATGTAACCCCACTGGTAACTGAATGCCTTAAAGTGTTCAGTCTTTCCTTACTGCCTTTTTGCATTAGTCTTCATTTTTCACCCTCTCAGAGTGTTCTCATCTGTACATTAAAAGATTCCTTTTTCCCTAGAGTAACCTCTTTTACTTTTCAGTTTACTGTTTTTCTTCCCAGTACTTTATCTTTTGACTAATATAATGCCTTTTCATTGATATCAAACTGGATATTTTAAATGCCTGCATTTTGTGATTGTTCCTTCTCAGAAATTTAGAACTGTGATGGATTTCGGTTTGGTTTGGTTTTGGTTTTCCCCTCTGCTGCCAGAATATTGACCTCGGATGCTCCAGTTCCTACCCCGCCTTGCTGGACACCGCAGTTTACCCCTCTTCCTTAAGAACAGACAGTAGCCTTGAGCTCCTTGTTGTCCTCCCCAGTTTGAATAAGAGCTTTGCCCTGTGTATCACCTGGTCCAAACCTAGTCTAATTCTTGCAAACACTTAAAGTCCTTAGGGGGACTTCCCTGGTGGCGCAGTGGTTCAGAATCCGCCTGCCAGCGCAGGGGACATGGGTTTGAGCCCTGGTCTGGGAAGATCCCACATGCCACGGAGCAACTAAGCCCATGCGCCACAACTACTGAGCCTGTGCTCTACAGCCCGTGAGCCACAACTGCTGAAGCCTGTGCACGGCAACTACTGAGCCCGCATGCTGCAACTACTGAAGCCTGCATGCCTAGAGCCTGTGCTCTGCAACAAGTGAAGCCACTGCCATGAGAAGCGCGGGCGCCGCAACGAAGAGCAGCCCCTGTTCGCCGTAACTAGAGAAAGGCCGCGCGCAGCAACGAAAACCCAACACAGCCCAAAAAAATAAAGATGAAATAGCAATAATTCTTCCAAAAAAAAAGTAAAATAAAATAAAGTCCTTAGGTTCTTCACTTGGGCACTTACCATATACTCAGGAGTAGCTTAGGCTCTTTGGATTGCCCAGGTCAGCCATGGGATTATAAGAATACAACCCCTGCATAGCTCAGGATGTAGATGGATGGTCCAACTTAACATTCAGTGCCCTTCTCTATCAGTTCTGGAAGTTCTCATTAAGCGTATCTTGTATATTTCAGAGCACCCTTTATCACCAACTCCAGGTAGATTCTTGTGGATTTTTTTAGTCTTCAAGTACAGCGGTGATATTCAAGGTCCAAGTTGTTCCCTTTGGTGGGAGGTTAACGAGGGCAGTCGGGGTGGGGGGGTGTATATCTGAATATTCCTTCTACATTTCCTACTTAGGCATCTCCCCCCAGATGGAAGTCACATGTGTGCCCACTCCCACAAGCACAGGGTCCTCCGTAGGTAACACAAATGGAGAAGAGGTGGGACCATCTGTCTACCTGGAAAGGCTAAAAATCCTGCGACAGCGATGTGGTCTGGACAATACAAAGGTACTGCTCCTCTCCTGTGTGGGGCAGGGAGGGCGATGACCAGCAGGCCAGGGACAGGCTGGCCAGAGAAGCAGTGTCCCAGCCTCAGGGTATGTTGCTCCAGAGCCACATCCTGACCTGATTGGACAATGTTTCTTCTTCTCTCAACAGCAAGATGACCGACCTCCATTGACCTCTCTGCTTTCCAAACCAGCAGTTCCTACCGTTGCCTCTTCCACAGACATGCTGCACAGCAAACTCTCTCAGCTCCGGGAGTCACGGGAGCAGCACCAGCATTCAGATCTGGATTCCAACCAGACTCACTCTTCAGGAACCATGACTACATCCTCCTCCTCCACAGCTAACATTGATGACTTGAAAAAAAGACTGGAGAGAATAAAGAGCAGTCGCAAATGAAGCCACCCCACTCCCCTGGCGCCCTGCAGCTTTAGTTTACTAAACTAGGAGTCTCATAGTTAAAGTGGCCTTGGCAGGCCTAGTGTACACAAACTGGTTGTATGTATCATACCATGGACCTGGGGGAGGAGTCGTTGTGGCACAAGTCTTTGCACATCCTCCGCTTCTCCCCGCCAGCATCCTGCCTCTCTAGAAGCCTGTCTGTGTCTTAGTTCAGTGTACAGACCTGTAAACAGGTGCCCTTCTCTCAGCTCAGACTAGTTTCCATAGCCTTTTTCTTTTATTTTTAATTGCTCATTTGTAAAGTTGTCCTAATCTTTCCTAGCTTTTAACTATTAGAAACGCTTTACTAGTTTTCCTTTGAGTTTGTGAGCTCTTCTCCTTGTAGCCCTGAAGGGTCACTGTATTCTCTATGAATGCATGGCATGATACAACTAATTTAAGAGTCTTTTATAAATAAAGTTTGCATTAACTATAACTGTGTCCCAAGATGCTCCGTCTCTGGGAGTGTTGGGCAGCTCTCCAGTTCTCCAGTTGGGCAGCTGGTTCTTGGGACCAGCTGGGTATTTGGCCAGTTAGAGAAAGGTTCGTAATTGCTGCTTAAGGAGCTCTGCCTTTTCTTGGCTCACAGACTTGGTCCTTTCACTCCTTTGGAATAAGAGGCACTCACCTCTCCTGCTTTCTGCATGCAACTCCTAGGGGAGCAGAGAAATCTCATTCCTCCCTGTTTTGAGATTTTGGTCACGACTTCCATCCCCTCATCAATCACCATGGTTCCAAGGAGCTCTTAGGCTCCTACTTCTTTTACTGCCCAAGTACATATGACATTGTCCCCAGGGATTAGCTGGGCTACAGTGGCTGTCACACCACATCTAGATTTGGGGTCATCTGACTAAAGGAGTACCGAGAGCATAGGGGCTTCCTGCCTGGTTAGCAGAGTCTCTGAATCTAGACTAACAGTTCCTTCACAGTCTCAGTAAAGGCTAGAAATAAACAGGATTCACATCTGCAATAACATTCCACAAGACCTCCTTCCACAGTCAGAAAACATTAAGTCCAAAGGAACTTTTCTACACCACCTTTTACTGAACTGGTGTTAAAGAAATGAAAGGTTGATGGAAAATGAGTCCTGTATTGATTCTAGTCATGATTTTCAGATGGCTCCTGTGCTGCCTGAAATAAATAAGAAATTAAACTTGCCTCTCTCCCTTATAATGCACACAGGAAGTAGGCCTTCACTGAAGGGACGACAGAGGAGTTCGTTGCTGTAGAGAAGGAACACATTTAGAAAGAATGGCTGTGCTTGGGTCTGGAATTGGCACAGCTAATTTGAAAAACCAAAGTCCAGCAGTCTTGTGAGACTGTGCGCCCTTGTTTAAAAACCAGATTTTGGGGTATTACAACTAACTTTTAATCCCTTCCCCCTGCTCTGGCTATAGCTCAGGGCTGTCAAGATCCTGCAAGCTCACTGAGTTCCCAGTTTTACCCTGCTTTCTGGTCAACTAGAACCGAAGAATGAGGACAGGGAACTCAGTCCTAATTCTCTCTTTCCTGATGTATTAAAAAATGGGAATGGAAAAAAAGGGGAGGGAAGGCGGGGGTGAAGGTTACCTACCTTAAGTCCCTTCCCGCTTTAAGCCATGATATCTAAAGATCTTAGATCCTAGGCCGAGAAGGTGACCACAAGGCACCCGTGCTCCACCCCCCTCCAAGCCCAGGGGTGAGACTTCTCAACAGTCCTGCAGACGGTCACCAAGTGATCAGCACCTCACACCAGTGGCAACTCGCTGTCACACGTTATCGTAGGCTGTAGTGCCTGCTTCCCCGAGTCATAAATGCACCCAACAGGAAGAGCAATACACCAATGTCAGCCAGAAACTCTGGAGCTACGTGGAAGGGCAACGATGTGTCAGAGCCGTGCTCCATCCCAGACAGTAACCTCTGCCATCAGTAACCTTCAGTAACCTTGAAGAATGTGCTGTGAAAAGGCATCTTAAAAGTTCTGTAACTCCTAAGATTTTGCCCAAACCCTGTAAGAATCCACTTCTACATCTTCTTGTTCCCATTTCTCAGAAAAACAAATTACTCAAGTCTGATAACTGCTGTGAGAGCAGAAACCCCAGGAAGCAGCAGCTCCAACACTATGCTATTTCAGAGACCAGAGAGGGAAGTGGGAAGTGGCAGAGGAACTTTCACCGTGCCAGGCACTAGTGAGAATAAGAGCAGCAACGACTGAACGGAGAGCTGACCAGGTACCAGGCATTTTGCTAACTACACATGCAAATGGCCTCACTTAATCCTCAAAACCTTATTAGGTAAGTAATGTCATTATAGACATCTTACACGTAAGGGAGCTGAGGCTCAGGGAGGTCAAGTGACTTAACCATGGTTATCCCCCCCCTTTTTTTTCCCCACTTTGGTCATGCTGCGTGGCTTGTGGAATCCTACTTCCCTGACCAGGGATGGAACCTGGGCCCCGGCATTAGAAGCGCAGAGTCCTAACCACTGGACAACCAGGGAGTTCCTGTGATTAGCCCTTTTAAGGCTGGAGCCAGAATATGAACCCAGGCAGTCTGGTGCTAGGGCCCCTACTCAGAACTGCTATCCCACAACCCTCGCAAGTGAAGACGCTTAAAATACTGAGCCTTTGGGCGGCACAGATCTGATTTTTTTTTTTTTTTTTTTTTGCGTTACGCGGGCCTCTCACTGTTGTGGCCTCTCCCGTTGCGGAGCACAGCCTCCGGACGCGCAGGCCCAGTGGCCATGGCTCACAGGTCCAGCCGCTCCACGGCATGTGGGATCTTCCCGGACCGGGGCAGGAACCCGTGTCCCCTGCATCGGCAGGCGGACTCTCAACCACTGCGCCACCAGGGAAGCCCTGATACTTTAATAACATAAAGATGTAACTACTCCCAGCCTCACTAGCCTACCCTCCTCCAGCCTCTTCTCTGGTCCCAGAACAGCTCTTCACAGCCTAGAGTGGCTAAAAGCACAGGCTTCAGTATCTCCTATATTTCAAGTCAGACTTTGACCCTTCTTAGCCATGTGACCTTGGACAAGGAACTTCTCCAAGTCTCAGTTTACTACCTTTTGTGAGGATTAAATGAAATAATCTATTAAAGCCCCAAGTCTGGAACATTTTAAATGCTCAATAAATTCAGGCTGCTATCTCCCCTCTTGCTGGACCCTGTTCTAGGGGTTGTGGATTCTTTAAGTCCTGCTTGTCCAGTAGTAGGATTGGCTCTTCCTGAGCTACCCATGAACAGCACTGTGAGCACTGAGGCTCATTGATAGAGTCACTTTTATTGAGAAATATAGTTTCAGGAACAAGCCACAAAAATAATTCTTTCACTGGATTGGCTTCTGTGATTTTGCAGTGAGCAGTGTAGAATGTGGGTGGCCCCCTAACTTCCAAACCGTTCAGTGACCTTCTGTATCCATTTCTTCAGGCGGAACACATGTGTGTAGAAGCCATATTTTCCATCCCTGTCACAGCCTTCACCCCATGAGACGATGCCCATTTGATACCAGCGGTTGTTAAAGGGGCTCTGAGGAAGAAACATGGGATTTCCAATAGAGTCAAGTCCAAGGTAGTGTCAGTATTACCCTGTCAAGCAATTGTTTCTGAAAACTTGGGTCCCTCCTCATCCACCCCAGAAGGATCTACCCACCAGCTCCTGGCCTTCTGGGAACTCAGCTTACCTTCATGACAAAGGGTCCCCCACTGTCGCCTTCACAAGCATCCCCTCGTTTCCCTTCACCGGGCTTGTAACCTTGAGAGAGAACAGCAGTACTCAGGGAGGGGAATAGCTCACACTCCAGCCACTCTCCCCTTCAAGAGATACTGCTGGTGAGTGTCCACTGACTCCTTCTAGGCATCCTTGACTCTGCTCATTTCCTCACCCCACACATCCAATTCTTAGGCAAACCTTGCCAGCTCAATCTTCAACGTACATCCCCAATCCAACCACTCCTCACCACTTCTACACCTGGTCCCATCACATACACGTCTCCCCTGAACCACTAGTTTCCCTAGTTCTACTTTTGCTGCCTACAATCCATTCTCCACCCAGTAAGTAGAATGACTTAAAAAAAAAAAAACACGTTAAACTGACAGGTGAGAGAATAATGAGAATTATGGCAGTTACCTTTATCCAAATATCTCCAGAAACAACATGAAGAACAACAAAGCTACACAAAAACCACACCTTCAACATAACTCGAATACAGAGAACACCTAAACTTCAAACCACTTTATCTAACTGTACATCTAATATCAAAACTTGTGTGGTCCTAATAAGACCTGGTTCCACATTTCCAAAAAAAAAAAAAAAAACTTGTGTGGAGATGAGGAGGGAAATATGTCCACGAGATCAAAGAAGTGGATGCAATGAATTAGGAATCTTGTAAATAACCCCAAATCTACAAAATGAATAGATGAAAAGTAAGTACATCTATACCAAGGTACTATAGGAAAACAATAAGAACCAAAATACCTCAGCTAACAAAAATTCTTTCCCAAACACAACCATGAAACAAGAAAACTAACTGAATTAAATATCCTCAAGCAAATTTTTGGTATGTGAAAAAGAATGAATCAGAAATTCAAAAATGAGGGACTTCCCTGGTGTCACAGTGGTTAAGAATCTGCCTGCCAATGCAGGGGACATGGGTTCAAGCCCTGGTCTGGGAAGATCCCACATAACGTGGAACAACTAAGCCTGTGCACCACAACTGTTGAACCTGTGTCTAGAGCCCGCAAGCCACGGCTGCTGGGCCTGCGTGCCACAGCTGCTGAGGCCTACCCGCCTAGAGCCCGTGCTCCACAACGGGAGAGGCCACTGCAATGAGAAGCTTGCGCACTGCAACGAAGAGTAGCCCCTGCTCACCGCAGCTAGAGAAAGCCCACATGCACCAACAAAGACCCAACGCAGCCAAAAATAAAATAAATTAAAAAAATTTTTTAATTCAAAAATTAATAAATGGACAGGGACTTCCCTGGTGGTCCAGTGGTAAAGAATCCTTCCAGCAATGCAGGGGACGCAGGTTTGATCCCTGGTCAGGGAACTAAGATTCCACATGCTGCGGGGCAATGAAGCCCGCATGCCACAACTACTGAGCCCGCATGCCTCAACTAGAGAGCCCACATACCTCAACGAAGATCCTGTATGCTGCAACTAAGACCTGATGCCGCCAAAAATAAAATAAAATAAATAAATGGACAGGGCTTCCCTGGTGGCGCAGTGGTTGAGAGTCCTCCTGCCGATGCAGGGGACACGGGTTCATGCCCCGGTCTGGGAAGATCCCACATGCCACGGAGCGGCTGGGCCCATGAGCCATGGCCGCTGAGCCTGCGCTCCGCAACGGGAGAGGCCACAACAGTGAGAGGCCCGTGTACCGCAAAAATAAATAAATAAATAAATAAATAAATAAATAAAATGGACAAAACAATGGGAAGTAATTAAAAGCAGAAAGTGGTCGAAATGGAACTCAGACTAAAGAAATGAGTCCCTCAAGAAGAAAAAGAAAGCAATGGAACAGAATTAATATGTATAATATAGTCCAAGAAAACTTCACAGAAATAAAAGATTGGATGTGCATATTGAAAGGATCCACTGGGAACCTGGCAAAGCTGATCTGAAACACTGAACTCTGAGACGTATCCTAAAAAAACTGAGACTTCAAAGATGAAGAAAAAACCTTCAACGCCTCCAAGCAAAAAACTCAACTCCCTTATAAGAGCAAAAGAATTACACTGGCATCAGATTTCAAAAACAACATACAAAGCAAGCAACGATAAAGCTGTATTTTCAAAAAATTCAAGGAAGGAAAATGTGAACCATGGATTTTATATTCAATCATGCTGAGCTTCAGGTGTCAAGGCTACAGAAAACCAGTTATAAATACATAAAAACTCAGGAAATTCTATACCCATAACTCTTCTTGAAAAATTGACTAGTGGACAAGCTTCATCCAACCAGGAGATGAATGCTTCAGCAAAAGGACTTATTAACTGTCTGACAAGTAGAAATAATACAACTAAAAGTATGAGAGGAGAAGAGAAAGAGAAAAGTAAACTCACTGATTGTAACAACTAAAAGAATATAAGAAACTAAGGGCATTTCAAAAAGGTGTAAGACCAAAGATAATGAGTAGAACAAAAATGCAAACCTTACTAAATATATGAAATTATTTGAAAAGTAAAGAAAAGATCACACAGGGAAAAAACACAGTAAATGAAACATAATATACATAAAAATAACAAAATCATATGAGATACTAATTCTATTAATCATATCAATAAATATGAATGGGCTTAACTCACTTTTTAAAAAACAAAAAGATTTTTAATTTGACTCACAAAGCAAGACTCAACAATGCTATATATGAGACAAAACAAAGTGATTCATAGAAGCTAAAGTTAAAGGGATGGACAGAAGTATATCAGGAGAATGGAAACAAAAAGAGAGCAGGGATAGTGAAGCTGAAGTTGAAAATAAAGAAGGACACTTCTAGCGCTAAAAGCCACAATTCACAATGAATAATTAACAGTTATAAATATCTGCACCAAATAACACAGCAACTGCCTTTATAAAGTAAAAGACTATAAGTGATGCAAGTAGACAGAAATATATTAATAATAGAATTCAACACACCAAACTCAGTACAAGACATATCAAGTGAACTGAAAATAAACAAGGATATAAATGACCTAAATAACAACTGATAAGGTACATTTATGAATATATATATATATATTGAACTTTACACGTGGATAAAGGAGAACACATCTACACACCTCAAGCACACATGTACATTCACAGAATTTGATCAAACGGTTCTCAGAAAAATCAGTTCCATAAAGTAGAAATATTACAAACTATATTCCTGGATTATAATGCAGCAAAACTGAAAATCAAAATACTAAAGGGCCCTCCCATCTGGAAATTTTTTTTTTTTTTTTTTTTGTGGTACGCGGGCCTCTCACTGCTGTGGCCTCTCCCGTTGCGGAGCACAGGCTCCGGATGCGCAGGCTCAGCGGCCATGGCTCACGGGCCCAGCCGCTCCGCGGCATGTTGGATCCTCCTGGACCGGGGCACGAACCCGCGTCCCCTGCATCAGCAGGCGGACTCTCAACCACTGCGCCACCAGGGAAGCCCCCATCTGGAAATTTTAAAACCACCTATTAACTCTTGAGTGAAAGGAGAATACAAACTGAAATTAGAGAGTTTCTAAAAAAAAATAATTCAAACATAATTCAATAATTCAAACAAACATAGTGTTTTCCATGAATGGTGTTTTCCATTCATAGCCCTACTCAGTAAAAATTGAAGATCAAAAATAAATTAACCAGGGATTTCCCTGGTGGTGCAGCGGATAAGACTCCGAGTTCCCAATGCAAGGGGCCTGGGTTCAATCCCTAGTCAGGGAACTAGATCCCACATGCATGCCACAACTAAGACTTCACATGCCACAACTAAGGAGATGGTGTGTCACAACTAAGGAGCCGGCGAGCCTCAACTAAGACCCCACGCAACCAAATAAATAAATAATTTTAAAAATAAAATAAAATAAAAAATAAATTAACCAAATTGGCAGCTCAAAAAGCTTTTAGAAAAAGAACAGCAAAGTGAACCAAAAGGAAGCATAAGGGAAAAAAATTAAGATCAAAGCAGAAATTAATGAGGTACAAAATAGAAAAATAATAAGCCTAATTAATAAGTCAAATTCTTAGGTATTTTGGTTTTTTCCAATCACTAGCTAATTTACTCAAGAAAAATAAGGAAGAAAACACAAATATATAAAATAAGGTGCCAAGGAGGAAAAAAACCATAAGAGAAAACACTGTAGCACAAGATACAATATAGACTTGAACAAATTGAAAGACATTTCTTGTCCTTGGATAGAATGGCTCAACATCAAAAGGAAGTCAGTTCTCCCTAATTTAATTTATAACTTTAATGTAATCCCAATAAAAATACCCACAAGTTTTTTATAGAGCTAGATAAAATTCATGCGGAAAAACAAACATGCAAGAGTTGCCAGGAAAACACTGGAAAAGAAAAACTACAAGAGAAGACAAGCTCTACTAGATATTAAAACATACTCTAAGGCCTCTATAATGAAAACAAGACAACATTTTAACACAATAGACAACAGACCAGAAGAACCAAACAGAATGTCCAGAAACAGACTTAGGCACACATAGAAACCTAGTATGTGATAAAGGCGACATCTCAAATTACTGGGGCAAAGACAGAATTTTTTTTTCTTTAGTATTTTTTAAATTTTATTTATTTATTTATTTATGGCTGCATTGGGTCTTCGTTGCTGCGTGTGGGCTTTCTCTAGTTGCGGTGAGCGGGGGCTACTCTGTTGCGGTGCGCGGGCTTCTCATTGCAGTGGCTCCTCTTGTTGCGAGCATGGGCTCTTGGCGCACACGCTTCAGCAGCTGTGGCTCGCGGGCTCAGTAGTTGTGGCTCACGGGCTCTAGAGCACAGGCTCAGTAGTTGTGGCGCACGGGCTTAGTTGCTCTGCGGCATGTGGGATCTTCCCAGACCAGGGTTCGAACCCGTGTCCCCTGCATTGGCAGGTGGATTCTTAACCACTGCACCACCAGGGAAGTCCCCAAAGACAGAGTTTTTAATAAACGGTACAGAGACAGCTTATTAGCCATTTAGAAAAAGATAAATTAGATCCATACCTTACATCGTGTGCAAGAATAAACTCCAAATGACTTTGATCTGAGTGTAGAAAAATGAAACCAAGTACTAGAAGAAAATATGAGTGAATTTCTCTATGACCTGGGTATAAGGAAGGTTCTTTTAACTCTGACTCAAAATCCAGATGCAGTAAAATGAAAGATTAATAAATTTGACTACATAAAAAAATTTAATTGGATGGCCAAAAAATAATAAAGGATAAAGAAAAAGAAACTGGAAGAAAATATTTGCAAAGTATATCACAAATAGAGGCCTAATATCACTAACATATGAAGAACTCTTTAAAAATGATGGGAGGGACTTCCCTGGTGGCGCAGTGGTTAAGAATCTGCCTGCCAATGCAGGGGACATGGTTCGATCCCTGGTCTGGGAAGATCCCACATGCCGTGGAGCAACTAAGCCCGTGTGCCACAACTACTGAGCCTGCACTCTAGAGCCTGTGAGCCACAAGCACTGAGCCCCACGTGCCCAGAGCCGGTGCTCCGTAACAAGAGAAGCCACCACAGTGAGAAGCCTGTGCACTTCAATGAAGAGTAGCCCCCACTCGCCACAACTAGGGAAAGCCCGCACGCAGCAACTGAGACCCAACGCAGCCAAAAACAAACAAATAAATAAATAAATTTATTTTTTTTAAAAAATGATGGGAGAGGGACAAAAAAATGGACTGTAAAAACATGGACAATTCACAAAAAAAGATATAAAAATGGTCAGTAAGGATATAAAAAGATGTTCAATTACAAAATATTGGAAATCTAAATACCCATACACAGGAAATGGTTGAAAACACTATAATACATCCTCCTAATGTGACTATAAAATTTTCTTTTTTATTGAAATACAGTTGATTTACAATGCTGTGTTAGTTTCTGGTGTACAGCAGTGATTCAGTTATACATATATTTTTTTCATATTCTTTTCCATTACAGTTTATAACAAGATATTGAATATAGTTCCCTGTTTTATACAGTAGGACCTTGTTATTTATCTATTTTATATATAGTTGTTTGTATCTGCTAATCCCAAATTCCTAATTTATCCCTCCCCTCTCCTTTCCCCGCTGGTAACCATTGGGAAGTTTGTGTGGTAAGTTTGTTTTCTATGAATGGATAAAGATGATATAAGATGTGCATGTGTGTGTATATATATATATGTGTATATATATATATATATACACACACATGAACACACACACACAATGGAATATTACTCAGCCACAAAAAGGAATGAAATAATGCCATTTGTAGCAACATGGATGGACCTAGAGATTATCATACTAAATGAAGTCAGTCAGACCAAGACAAACATCATGATATCACTTACATGTGGAATCTTAAGAAATGATATAAATGAACTTATTTACAAAACAGAAAGAGACTCACAGACATAGAAAAATATAAAAAATTTTTTTAATACGGAAAAGCTCTATAACCAAAATGGAATGAATTTCCAGGGTACATTAGGTGAAAAAAGCAAAGTACAAAAGAATATCTATACTGTGCTACTCTGTGAAAAGGGAAAAATAAGGAAATATACATGTGTCTGCTCATTTGTGCAAAAAGAAACAGAAGAAGAATAAACCTCAAACTACTGAGATTGGTTAACTGCAGGGCCTGGATGGAAATGCGGTGGAAAGGAAGGAGGTGGGAACAGGACAGGAGGAAAAGGGGAATATCATTCTCTGAGTGTACCTGTATAAAGAATCTGATTTTTAGACCATGTTAATACAGGCACACCTTGGAGATACTGTGGGTTCAGTTATAGACCACCACAATAAAGCAAATCATATGAATTTTTTGGTTTCTTGGTGCATATAAACGTCATGTCTACAGTATACTATAGTCTATTAAGAGTGCAACAGCATTATGTCAAAAAATATATACAGGACTTCCCTGGTGGTGCAGTGGTTAAGAATCTGCCTACCAATGAAGGGGCCACGGGTTCGATCCCTGGTCCGGGAAGATCCCACATGCTGCGGAGCAACTAAGTCCGTGCGCCACAACTACTGACCCTGCGCTCTAGAGCCCGCGAGCCACAACTACTGAAGCCCACGCGCCTAGAGCCCGTGCTCTGCAACAAGAGAAGCCACCGCAATGAGAAGCCCGCACACCACAACGAAGAGTAGCCCCCACTCACAACTAGAGAAAGCTCGCGTGAAACAACGAAGACCCAACGCAGCCAAAAATAACTAAATAAAATAAAAAATATATATACACATACTTGAATTTAAAAATATTTTGTTGCATACAAACTACTATGTATAAGATAAATAATCTACAAGGATATACTGTACAAACAGGGAATACAGCCAATATTTTATAACTATAAATGGAATATAACCTCTAAAATTGTGAGTCATTATGTTGTATACCTAAAACTTATTGTACATCAACTACACCTTAATAAAAAAAATATTTTGTAGCTAAAAAATGCTAACCATCATTTGAACCTCCAGCAAATTGTAATCTTTTTGCTGGTGGAGGGTTTTGCCTCCACGTGGATGGCTGCTGACTGATCAGGGTAGTGGTGCTGAAGGTGGGGTGGCCATGGCGATGTCTTAAAATAAGACAACAATGAAGTTTGCCCCACTGATGGACTCTTCCTTTCAAGAACAATTTCTCTGCAGCATGCAGTGCTATTTGATAGCATTTTACCCACAGAAGAACTTCCTTCAAACTAGGAGTCAATCCTCTCAAACCCTACCACTGCTTTATCAACTAAGTTTATGTTATGTTCTAAATCCCTTGTTGTCATTTCAACAATCTTCACAGCATTTTTACCAGCAGTAGAGTCCATCTCAAGAAACCACTTTCTCCTTATCCGTTAAAATTTTATCGTAAGATGGCAGCAATTCAGTCACATCTTCAGGCTCCACTTCTAATTCTAGTTCTCTTGCTATTTTCACCACATCTGCAGTTATTTCCTCCACTGATGTCTTGAACCCCTCAAAGTTATCCATGAGGGTTGGAACAACTTCTTCTAAACTCCTGTTCATGTTGATATTTTGACCTCTTTCCATGAAATCACAAATGTTTTTTTTTTGAATATTTGAATTTTATTTTTTAAACAGCAGGTTCTTATTAGTTATCTATTTTATACATATTAGTGTATATATGTCAATCCCAATCTCCCAATTCATCACAGCATCACCACCACCACCACCAATTTCCCCCCTTGGTATCCATACATTTGTTCCCTACATCTGTGTCTCTATTTCTGCCCTGCAAACCAGTTCATCTGTACCTGCAAACCAGTTCATCTGTACCATTTTTCTAGGTTCCACATATATGCATTAATATACGATATTTGTTTTTCTCTTTCTTACTTCACTCTGTATGACAGTCTCTAGATTCATCCATGGCTCTACAAAGGACCCAATTTCGTTTCTTTTTATGGCTGAGTAACATTCCATTGTCTATATGTACCACGTCTTCTTTATCCATTCGTCTGTTGATGGGCACTTAGGTTGCTTCCAGGACCTGGCTACTGTAAACAGTCCTGCAATGAACATTGGGGTGCATGTGTCTTTTTGAATTATGGTTTTCTCTGGCTATATGCCCAGTAGTGGGATTGCTGGGTCATATGGTAATTCTATTTTTAGTTTTTTAAGGAACCTCCACTCCACACTGTTCTCCATAGTGGCTGTATCAATTTACATTCCCACCAACAGTGCAAGAGGGTTCCCTTTTCTCCACACCCTCTCCAGCAGTTGTTGTTTGTAGATTTTCTGATGATGCCCATTCTAATTGGTGTGAGGTGATACCTCATTGTAGTTTTGATTTGCATTTCTCTAATAATTAGTGATGTTGAGCAGCTTTTCATGTGCTTCTTGACCATCTGTATGTCTTCTTTGGAGAAATGTCTATTTAGGTCTTCTGCCCATTTTTGGATTGGGTTGTTTGCTTTTTTTAATATTGAGCTGCATGAGCTGTTTATATATTTTTGAGATTAATCCTTTGTTGATTCGTTTGCAAATATTTTCTCCCATTCTGAGGGTTGTCTTTTCATCTTGACTGTAGTTTCCTTTGCTTTGCAAAAGCTTTGAAGTTTCATTAGGTCCCATTTGTTTATTTTTGTTTTTATTTCCATTACTCTAGGAGATGGATCAAAAAAGATCTTGCTGTGATTTATGTCAAAGAGTGTTCTTCCTATGTTTTCCTCTAAGAGTTTTATAGTGTCCGGTCTTACATTTAGGTCTCTAATCCATTTTGAGTTTATTTTTGTGTACAGTGTTAGGGAGTGTTCTAATTTCATTCTTTTACATGTAGCTGTCCAGTTTTCCCAGCATCACTTACTGAAGAGACTGTCTTTTCTCCATTGTATATCCTTGCCTCCTTCATCATAGATCTTGACCATAGGTGTGTGGGTTTATCTCTGGGCTTTCTATCCGGTTCCATTGAAATCACAAATGTTTTAATGGCATCTAGAATGGTGAATCCTTTCCAGAAGGTTTTCAATTTCCTTTGCCCAGATCCATCAGGGGAATCACTATCTAAGGCAGCTTTAGCCTTATGAAATGTATTCATTAAGATAATAAGACTTGAAAGAAAAAATTACTCCTTAATCCATGGGCTACAGAATGGATGTTGTGTTAGCAGGCATGAAAACGTTAATCTTGTGGTATGCCTTCATCACAGCTCTTGGGTAACCAGGTGCATTGTCAATGAGAATGAATATTTTGAAAGGAATCTTTTTTTTCTGAGCAGTAGGTCTCAACAGTGGGCTTAAAATATTCAGTAATCTTGTTGTAAACAGATGTGCTGTCATCACGCTTTGTTGTTCCATTTAGAGAGCACGGGGAGAGCAGAGTTAGCATAATTCTTTTTTTTTTTTTTTTTTTTGCGGTATGCAGGCTTCTCACTGTTGTGGCCTCTCCCTTTGCGGAGCACAGGCTCCGGACGTGCAGGCTCAGCGGCCATGGCTCACGGGCCCAGCTGCTCCATGGCATGTGGGATCTTCCCGGACCGGGGCACAAACCCGTGTCCCCTGCATCGGCAGGCGGACTCTCAACCACTATGCCACCAGGGAAGCCCTAGCATAATTCTTAAGGGCCCTGGGATTTTCAGAATAGTAAATGAACACTGGCTTCAACTTTTAAGTCGCCAGCTGTTTCAGCTCCTAACAAAAGAGCCAGCCTGTCCTCTAAAGCTTTGAAGCCAGGCAGTGACTTCTCCTCTCCAACTATGAAGGCCCTAGATGGCATCTCCTTCCAATATAAGGCTGTTTTGTCTACATTGAAAATCAGTTGTTTAGTATAGTCATTTTCATGAATCATCTTAGCCAAATCTTCTGGATAACTTGCTGCTTTACCTTGTAGTTTTATATTATGAAGACAGCTTCTTTCCCTAAACCTCATGAATCAATCTCTGCTACCTTCAAAGTTTTGGCTTAAGGGAATGTTATGGCTGACTTGATCTTCTATCCAGACCACTAAAACTTTCTTCATATCAGCAATAAGGCTGTTTTGCTTTCTTATTTATGTATTCACTAGAATAGCACTTTTAATTTCCTTCAAGAAATTAATTTTTTAAAATTTTTTTAATAAATTAAAATCTCTAATGAAGAAAAATTTTAAAAAAAATTTCATTCAAGAACTTGTCCTTTGCATTTACAGAGTGGCTAACTGTTTGACACAAGAGGCCTAGCTTTTGGCCTGTCTTGGCTTTAGACATGCCTTCCTCACTAAGCTTAATCACTTCTAGCTTTTTATTTAAAATGAGAGGGCTTCCCTGGTGGCGCAGTGGTTGAGAGTCCACCTGCCGATGCAGAGGACACGGGTTCGTGCCCAAGTCTGGGAGGATCCCACATGCCGTGGAGCGGCTGGGCCCGTGAGCCATGGCCACTGAGCCTGCGCATCCGGAGCCTGTGCTCCGCAACGGGAGAGGCCACAACAGTGAGAGGCCCACATACCGCAAAAATAAATAAATAAATAAATAAAATGAGAGACATGCAACTCTTCCTTTCACTTGAACACTTAGAGGCCATTGTAAGGTTATTGATTGGCCTAATTTCACTATTGTTGTGTCTCAGGGAATAGGGAGGCCTCAGGAAAGAGACGGAGGTGGGGGAATGGCTGGTTGGTGCAGCAGTCAGAACACACAGTTTGCTGTCTTGGCACAGATCATGATGCCCCAAAACAACTGCAATAGTAACATCAAAGATCACTGATCACAGTTCACCATAACAAATATAATAATAATGCAAAAATCTGACACATTGTAATAATTACTAAAATGTGACACATGAAGTGAGCAAATGCTGTTGGAAAAATGGCGCTGATAGACTTTCTTGATGCTGGATTACCACAAACCTTCAATTTGTAAAAAAACAATATCTGGGAAGGGCAACAACACAAAGCACAAACCTAAGTGTCTATCAACAGATGAATGGATAAAGAAGATGTGGTATATATATATATATATATATATATATATATATAATATTACTCAGCCATAAAAAAGAATGAAATTCTGCCATTTGCAACAACATGGATGGACCTAGAGGGTACTATGCTTAGTGAAATAAGTCAGACTGAGAAAAACAAATACTGTGTTATCACTTACATGTGGAATCTAAAAAATAAAACAAATGAATAAATATAGCAAAACAGAAACAGACTCACAGAGAGAACAAACTAGGAGTTACCAGTGGGGAAAGGGAACCGGGGAGGGGCAAGATAGGGTTAGGGAATTAAGAGATACAAACTACTATGTATAAAATAAATAAGTCACAAGGATATATTGAACAGGAAATACAGCCATTATTTTGTAATAACTTTAAATGGAGTATAATCTATAAAAACATTAAATCAGTATGCTGTACACCTGAAACTAATATAATACTGTAAATCAACTATATTTAAATAAAATAAAAAATACGTAAATAAAGCAAAGCATAATAAAACAAGGTATGCCTATAGTCCAAAAATAAACAAGTAAAGACAACAAAGATAGGAGGGAGGACCCAAAATTGAATACAATCATGAAACAAATGAGCCTAACTGTATTTTAAATAAATAACACAGGGAAGGAGGTAATAATTATCCAAGTTACTTTTAGACACAGTACTGTGACTATATATATATATATATATATATATATATATATATATATATATATATATATATATATATATATATATATATATCTTCAGGCTAAAAACAGAAACAACCATGAAGAAATGCTAAACTCTAGCTTGTAGGATTATTTTTCACAGTCATGGATGAATGATTCTCAAACTGTGCATTCTTGTATTAACCAAATAAGTAAATACATTACAGATAATAGGAATCAGATTTCTCATTATCAACAGAGACTGTTACAAATGTGGAAAGGGAGAAGCTAAAATTAATCCTATTGCATTGCAAGAGGGAGGAACACTCCCCAACTCATTCTACGAGGCCACCATCACCCTGATACCAAAACCAGCCAAAGATGTCACAAAGAAAGACAACTACAGGCCATTATCACTGAAGAACATACATGCAAAAATCCTCAACAAAATACTAGCAAACAGAATCTAACAGCACATTAAAAGGATTGTACACCATGATCAAGTGGGGTTTATCCCAGGAATGCAAGGATTCTTCAATATACGCAAATCAATCAATGTGATACAACATATTAACAAACTGAAGGAGAAAAACCATATGATATCTCAATAGATGCAGAAAAAGCTTTCAACAAAATTCAACACCCATTTATGATAAAAACCTTGGAGAAAGTAGGCGTAGAGGGAACCTACCTCAACATAATAAAGGCCATATATGACAAACCCACAGCCAACATCATTCTCAACGGTGAACAACTGAAACCATTTTCACTAAGATCAGGAACAAGACAAGGTTACCCACTCTCACCACTATTATTCAACATAGTTTTGGAAGTTTTAGCCACAGCAGTCAGAGAAGAAAAAGAAATAAAAGGAATCCAAATCAGAAAAGAAGAAGTAAAGCTGTCACTGTTTGCAGATGACATGATACTATACATAGAGACTCCTAAAGACTCTACCAGAAAACTACTAGAGCCAATCAATGAATATGGTAAAGTAGCAGGATACAAAATTACTGCACAGAAATCTCTTGCATTCCTATACACTAACGATGAAAACCCTGAAAGAGAAATTAAGGAAACATTCCTATTTACCACTGCAACAAAAAGAATAAAATACCTAGGAATAAACCTACCTAAGGAGACAAAAGACCTGTATGCAGAAAACTGTAAGGCACAGACGAAAGAAATTAAAGATGATACAAACAGATGGAGAGATATACCATGTTCTTGGATTAGAATAATCAACATTGTGAAAATGACTATACTACCCAAAGCAATCTAGAGATTCAATGCAATCCCTATCAAACTACCAATGGCATTTTTCACAGAACTAGAACAAAAAATTTCACAATTGGTATGGAAACACAAAAGACCCGAAATAGCCAAAGCAATCTTGAGAAAGAAAAACAGAGCTGGAGGAATCAGGCTCCCTGACTTCAGACAAAGCAACAAAAATCAAGACAGTATGGGGCTTCCCTGGTGGCGCAGTGGTTGAGAATCTGCCTGCCAGTGCAGGGGACTCAGGTTCGAGCCCTGGTCTGGGAGGATCCCACATGCTGTGGAGCAACTAAGCCCGTGCGCCACAGCTACTGAGCCTGCGCATCTGGAGCCTGTGCTCCGCAACAAGAGGAGGCCGCGACAGTGAGAGGCCCACGCACCGCAATGAAGAGTGGCTCCCGCTCGCCACAACTAGAGAAAGCCCTCGCACAGAAACGAAGACCCAACACAGCCAAATATAAATTAAAAAAAAAAAAAAAAAGACAGTATGGTACTGGCACAAAAACAGAAATATAGATCAATGGAACAGGATAGAAAGCCCAGAGATAAACCCACACACATATGGTCACCTTATCTTTGATAAAGGAAGCAAGAATATACAGTGGAGAAAAGACAGCCTCTTCAGTAAGTGGTGCTGGGAAAACTGGACAGCTACATGTAAAAGAATGAAATTAGAACTCTCCCTAACACCATACACAAAAATAAATTCAAAATGGATTTGAGACCTAAATGTAAGGCCAGACACTATCAAACTCTTAGAGGAAAACATAGGCAGAACACTCTATGACATAAATCACAGCAAGATCCTTTTGACCACCTCCTAGAGAAATGGAAATAAAAACAAAGATAATCAAATGGGACCTAATGAAACTTCAAAGCTTTTGCACAGCAAAGGAAACCATAAACAAGATGAAAAGACAACACTCAGAATGGGAGTAAATATTTGCAAACAAAGCAACTGACAAAGGACCAAACTCCAAAATTTACAAGCAGCTCATGCAGCTCAGTATCAAAAAAACAAACAACCCAATCCAAAAATGGGCAGAAGGGCTTCCCTGGTGGCGCAGTGGTTGAGAGTCCGCCTGCCGATGCAGGGGACACAGGTTCGTGCCCCGGTCCGGGAAGATCCCACATGCCGCGGAGCTGCTGGGCCCGTGAGCCATGGCCGCTGAGCCTGCGCGTCCAGAGACTGTGCTCCGCAACGGGAGAGGCCACAACAGTGAGAGGCCCACGAACCGCAAAAAAAAAAAAAAAAAAAAAAAAAAATGGGCAGAAGACCTAAACAGACATTTCTCCAAAGAAGATATACAGATGGCCAACAAACACATGAAAGAATGCTCAATATCACTAATCATTAGAGAAATGCAAATGAAAACTACAATGAGGTATCACCTCACACCAGTCAGAATGGCCACCATCAAAAAATCTACAAACGATAAATGCTGGAGAGGGTGTGGAGAAAAGGGAACCCTCTTGCACTGTTGGTGGGAAAGTAAATTGGTACAGCCACTATGGAGAACCGTATGGAGGTGCCTTAGAAAACTAAAAATAGAACTACCATATGACCCAGCAATCCCACTACTGGGCATATGAAAACCATAGTTCAAAGAGTCATGGGCTTCCCTGGTGGTGCAGTGGTTGAGAGTCCACCTGCTGATGCAAGGGACACGGGTTTGTGCCCCAGTCTGGGAAGATCCCACATGCCGCGGAGCGGCTGGGCCCGTGAGCCATGGCCGCTGAGCCTGCGCGTCCAGAGCCTGTGCTCTGCAACGGGAGAGGCCACAACAGTGAGAGGCCCGCGTACCACCAAAAAAAAAAAAAAAAAGTCATGTACCACAATGTTCATTGCAGCTCTGTTTACAACAGCCAGGACATGGAAGCAACCTAAGTGTCCATCGACAGATGAATGGATAAAGAAGATGGGGCACATATATACAATGGAATATTACTCAGCCATAAAAAGAAACGAAATTGAGTTATTTGTAGTGAGGTGGATGGACCTAGGGTCTGTCATACAGAGTGAAGTAAGTCAGAAAGAGAAAAACAATTATCGTATGCTAACACATATATACGGAATCTAAAGGGGAAAAAAATGGTTACGAAGAACCTAGGGGCAGGACAGGAATAACGACGCAGATGTAGAGAATGGACTTGAGGATATGGGGAGGGGGAAGGGTAAGATGGGACGAAGTGAGAGAGTGACATGGACATATATACCCTACCAAATGTAAAATAGATAGCTAGTGGGAAGCAGCCGCATAGCACAGGGAGATCAGCTCAGTGCTTTGTGACCACCTAGAGGGGTGGGATAGGGAGGGTGGGAGGGAGATGCACGAGGGAGGAGATATGGGGATATATGTATATGTATAGCTGATTCACTTTGTTATAAAGCAGAAACTAACACACCATTGTAAAGCAATTATACTCCAATAAAGATGTTAAAAAAGTCCTATTGCATTGCAATGGGAGGTTTCAGTGTCATCTCATGGTTTTAGACAGATAAATAGATAGAAAGAACATAGATATATATTTAGGCATATGCATAATACATGTATTTTCTAGTTCTGTCTGCTAAGAGGGACTAGGAGCAATGACACCCCAGTAACAATGTGCATACCTGGCACCCAGATCTTGGTTTCTAAATACCATTCTCCACTAGAAGGCAAGTAGGATGAACCTAGAACATCTTGCTGTGCTGAAAGTACTCAGAGATGGACAGGACATCTCCAAAAGTCACAGAAGCCAGGTTTTTGGGGGGTTTTTTTGACTCCCACTGGCCAAACCTGGGATAATTTGAACATTGTAATAATGATAGTAACAAATTATAGCCCTTAGAATAAAGAAAGGACCCATGAGTCCACAGTGACAGAGTGAAAGAAAATTCTTCCTTACAATAAGATGATAACTAATAAATGTAGAAGGAATGACAGAATTTAAAAATCACCATTTGGCAGCTACCAGAGTTAGGAGAACAAGTTGATGAGAAACAGGACAGAGAGTATTCAACTTTCTCCCCACAAGATATTAAGTCCTAAAAAGGAAAACAGAACTTTACAGTGAGAAACATGGCAGATGCAGATACCACCTTAACCAAGAGATCAGAGTTAATCTCACCAGTTATGGGACAGAGACATCATATGCCTGAAAAGGACACAACATCACTTAGCTTGAATCTGATCACTAGGAAACCTTAGAGAGAGCTAAACTGAGGCCAATCTACAGAATAACTGGCCTATACATGTCAAATATGTCTAAATCATGAAAGACAAAGACTGACAACTGAGTACAATGTGTGATCCTGGACTGGATCCTGGATGGGAAAAACGTTTTTTTTTTTTCTTTTGCTAAAAAAGACATCAGTAAGTAGGACAACTGGAAAACATTTAAATGAAGTCTAAACATTAGACCAAGGTATTATATCATTATTAATTTCTTTTTTCATTATTAATTTCTTGATTTAATAAATGTACTGTGGTTATGGCAGAGAACAACTCTGTTTTTTTGGAAATACTTAAGTGTATGGGTAAAAAAGGCAACATATGTACAATTTAGTCTCAAATAGTGTGTATATGTGTGTGTATAAATACACACACACACACACAGAACACACACACACAAAGGAGGTGGCAGAATCTGGATGACAGTATAAAGGAATTCTTTGTATTATTTTTGCAACTTTTCTGTGAGCCTGAAATCACCTAAAATTTTTAAAAATTTAAAAATTAAGTTAGATCGCTTACTCACCTGCCCCAAAGTCTCCAATAATGTCCTATCTCAATAAAAGGCAAAGTCCTTCAAGGCCCTGAAGGAAGCACCCATCCCCTGCCTGCCCACCTCTCTCCCCTCTTCCAATGCTGCCCTTCCTGTGTTTACTGCCCTCCAGCCACACAGGCCTCCCTGCTGCTCCTAAGACACGCCAAGCATGCTCCCACCTCAGGGCCTTTGTACCTGCTGTCCCCGCAAGTCTGGAGTGCACTTCGTCTAGACCGGCTCACTCTTTCATGTCTTCTAGTCTCTGCTTAAACATCACTTCTCAAAGAGGCCTTCTCCAACCACTCTGTGTCGATCGCCCCGTCCCCATCTCTCACTCCCTTACTCACCTTCATTTTTCTCCTATCAGGATTGCTATTCTAGATCTGCTTATTGACACACTCTCATTCTAGGAAGGAAGCTCTCTGAAGACACAGGAGACCCTATCTGTTAGGATCCTTGTTGGACACCCTGGAATACTGTGTGGACCACAGTAAGCACTCAGTAAATATTTGCTGAACGACTGAATGAATGAATGGCTTTTCCTCCACCCGTGGCCTCTGGTTGGTGTCTGGCTCACATATACTGACAACTTGACCAGTGACTTAGCCCCACGCCTAACACCTTAAATACACTATCTCGCTCAACCCTCACACAGCCTAATGGAATAGAGCCAGGACTTGAACCCAGGCCTGTGCTACTCACGTGTCTCAGTCCTCCCAACCCGAGGCCCTGCTGTTCCCGCCTGCCCAGCCACGCCCAGGGGACTTTACCAGCACAGAACATGTTGTCGGTGATGCGGATCCGGGTGGAGGCCTTGCAGACCGGCCGCTCCACGATGGGCAGGTTCACCACCTGCAGCGTGCTGGGCTGCACCTCAGCAATATTGGTTGTCCACGTCTCCCTCAGGTTGCCCCAGCCCGTCACTCGCCCTTTGTATCCAGCCTGGAGCAACCTTTGGGGAAGGGAGAAGGACTGAGTGAGAACAGACCAGTCTAGGAACCTCCTGGCCCCAACACCATCCCTTAGAGACCTGAATCTAAAACACCAGTGCAGGAAGACACTGAGGCCTGGAAAAGGGAAGGAACTTCGGCAAGGCAATAGGGTGTCAGAGTCAGGCCCAGAACCCAGCCCAGGCCCTCAGCTACCAGGCCCCTGGCTGCCCCCCAACTACCTGACCCCTGGCCAACCCCCACAGCTACCCGCCGAGCCACCCCCCGGCTGCGCTGCTGGCTGCCCCACTTGGTTGCTGTCTCCCTGTCGGGCAGGCACACGGGGTGGACATAGTCGGTGAAGCTGATGGGCTTCTTGAGCTTTAGCAGAGCGATGTCCCGGTCCAGGTTCTCCCTCCAGTTGTATCTGGGGTGGATGTGGATCTTTTCCAGCATGGAGATCTTTTCAATCTTTCGCTCATAGCTGTGCAGACCCCAGCAGAGAAAAGGAGAAGCTGTAGGCCACCCAATGAGGGGCAGCTGGTTCCCCGAGGAAGAAAACTGCCTGCCCTCAGGGTCTGGGAGTCAGGGTAACCAGCAGGCCACCAGTGAGGGGGAGAGGGCCGGCTCCTGTCCTGGCAGCTTCTTCCTGGCCTGAAGTTGCCCAGAGCTTTGGGATCAAATAGCCCAGGCAGGTAGGGGGAGGGACGCAGCCTGTAGGCCCTGATCCAAACAGCCTCTACTCAGAGGTCACACCTGGGCCGTGTCCTGCTGCCTGGAAGGGTGCTAAGGGCAGGCCAGGATTCTGCTCTCTGCAAAGGCTTAGTTTTTCTGTCCCCAGGTCCAAACTTCAGTCAGGACGTGGCCATATAGACTGTACAGCAGAGCCTACTGGGTTTTCTACTGTGGGAGATGTACAGACATATCCCTCGTGGCCCAGATTCACCAGAGCCCCTCACAGTCACTCGGGAGGACGCGGACCCCTGCCAGACACGCATGGGCCCCCACTTCTGTACCTGGTGCGGGAGTGCTTGCCAATGCGCACCAGAAGGTCCTTCTCAGTGAAGTTCTTGTCCCAAGGCGGGTACAGAAGACAGTGGGCAGCGGTGAGGATCCAGCGGTCACTGATGAGGCTGGCCCCGCACAGCAACTCCTGGGGACTCTTCCGGAAAAGCATCACCTGCCTGGGAGAAGAAGTGGGAAGCATTAGGAGGTGGGAGGGCTGCCCCTCCACCAGCCCTACAAGCGCAAAGTCCCAGGTTTAAGAACTAACTGGGCAGAGCTCCCTACTGGGCCCAGACACCAGCTTGACCTTCCCGTCCTTGGGGACCGGGGCATATATGTGACACCGCGGGGCTGCCACCTGCTTTTTGCACACACACCCCCCGCCCCAATCAAGCTTCTTCCAGGCCAGAGCTGGCACAGCTTAGCACAGCTCTGGGGTCAGAAGAACAGGAACCTAGTCCTGCTGTGTAACCCATTCACTAGCAGCGCCACTTAGGCGAGTCCCTTAAGCGCTCTGACCCTCAGCTTCACCATCTGCTTTGGAGAAGTAGCAAACCCAATCTCAAAAGGTGGCTGTGAGGGTTCGATGAGATGTTGGTGCTGGGCTAGGTTGTCTGTGGAGCCTAGACCTGTGAGGGCGGAGGAGTCTCCCAGGGTGTGGGATGCGGGCGCGCAAGGGGTCGGTGGGGTCAGGGAGCACGCACCAGGGCGCCAGGCCAATCTCCGCCTCCCGGCCCTCCACGATGCGCCCCTCGATGTAGGAATCGAACAGCTCCTGTTCCGTTTGGTCCTGCACCAACTTATTCTCGAACAGAGGCCGCAGGCCACAGTCTGCCGAGCCAGCGGGACCGTGAGGGGTCGAGCGCCGCAACACCCGCCCCCGCCCCACGCCGCGGCCCCACGCCCCTCCGGCCGCCGCCTGACCTGCCTCCCCGGCGCCGAAGGTCCTCTCGTTGAAGAAGGGCTGAAAGTTGTCCGCAGCAGTGCGTCCCTCTATGGCCACATCCGGTTCCTCGCCCAGCCCATATCCCACCTCCTCATCCACCGGCTCCTCTGCAGGGACCCAGACACCAGTTGCGGTTGGGCCAGGCCATTCCTCACCCACCCTCTGACCTCCCCAAGCCCCCAGGTAGCCGCGAAGGTCGGCTGGTGTAGAGGTTAAGAGCGCAAGCGCACCTGCGTTACTAGGAAACCAAATCTCGTGGGCCTCAGTTTCCTCAGCTGTAAGGTGGAACTAGGATTACGCCCACCTGATTAATGTCAGGTGTCATGCATGCACTCACTGGTGAGTGGTAAGCCTTCGATCAGGGGAGGCACTGTTCTTGTTATTCCCTCCAGCCTGTGTCCTCTCTCTGTCTCATGTCCCCTGCCCTGCCCTCTCACCACAATAGTCCAGGTCGCAGTATTCAAAGTCGCCAGGCTCCCCGGCCACGTAGCACCACGCGCCCTCCTCATCCCTGTCTGGGTTGCGGCAGAAGTTCTCCACCAGTGGGACAGCCGGGTTGAAGTCCTGGTCCTTGCTCAGAGCCTTGGCCTGCTCGCTGGCCCAGGCAAGGCAGGGAGACCCATGTGCAGTCACCGCCAGGCGCCCCTGGTACTGCTGGCCGCGATCAGGGATGCACATTTCCGATTGAGGTGACAGATTCACTGGGAAGTCTCTGGAGTTTGGGGTCGGCTCCACAGTGACTCGCTCCTGGCCTGGTGGGTGAGGAAACAGAGGAGCAGAGTGGGCGGGACCCCACGTGGAGCCCGACGGGATGTGAATCCCTGCCTTTCGGCCTTTCTCCTATAGACCTCAAGTCACTTATCCTCTCTGAGCCGCAGTCTGCTTGCCTGTGAAAGGGATTACTAATACGTTTTTGCAGGGTTATTGAGAGATTTAAACAAAATATATGGCATAAGTGTCTGGTGCATAATAAGCCAGAGATAGTAACCAGGTTTCATCTCCTGCACTATCTGTAATCTATTGGTAGTGACTGCCTGGAGTTTAAGGATTCTGTGCTTTCACAAGGGCACAGTAGGAAAGATAGCTGGGATCCACTGAGGATGTCTACACAGGCAGTAGGTCAGCTTCAGCATGCCTGCAACACATTTATCATAGGTGTTCAGGGGTGGGGGCTTGGTAAACTGTAGCTGTTTTTGTTACTATGATTGGCAACTCGCTGTAAGACTGGCCCCAGCATCCCGCATTGGGTCCTACAGGGATGCTTGAAGGACAAAGAAGAGCAACCCATGTTTGGTAGATTGAGTTACTGGCACTAATTCTTTACTCCTACCTGGATCCACCTGGATCCACATCCTCTGCCCTGTTATTTTACAAGCAAAGGTGTAAAGGTCCACCTCTTGACCTTGGCCTTGATCATGGGACTTGCTTTGGCCAATGGCGTGTGGGCAGAGCTGACTCTGCCAGTTCTGAGCCTAGGCTTAAAGATGTGTGTCTGCTCACTGCTTGGTATTTCTGCCACCCCCATGGAAGAAGCTGCTGCCTTTCAGCCTCCCCCCACGATGAGTACACATGGAGCAGACATGGACCCACCCACACAAGGAGCCAAGCTCAGCTGGACCCATTGTTTGACGTAGGGCCACCAGTCGAGCCCAGCCTACACCTGGACCCCACAGACGCGTGAGCGAGTGCAGCTGAGATCAGCAGAGCCACCCCAGCTGAACCTCAGACACATAAGAAATAAATGCGGGACTTCCCCGGAGGTCCAGTGGTTAAGATCTCCCCTTCCAATACAGGGGGTGTGGGTTCAATCCCTGGTCGGGCAGCTAAGATCCCACATGCCTCGCGGCCAAAAAACCAAAACAGAAGCAATATTGTAACAAATTCACTAAAGACTTTAAAAATGGTCCACATCGGCTTCCCTGGTGGCGCAGTGGTTGAGAGTCCGCCTGCCGATGCAGGGGACACGGGTTCGTGCCCCGGTCCGGGAACATCCCACATGCCGCGGAGCGGCTGGGCCTGTGAGCCATGGCCGCTGGGCCTGCGCGTCTGGAGCCTGTGCTCTGCAACGGGAGAGGCCACAACAGTGAGAGGCCCGCGTACAGCAAAAAAAAAAAAAAAAAAAAAAATGGTCCACATCAAAAAAAAAATCTTAAAAAAAAAAAAATAAATGCTTATTGGTGTATGCCCCCCAGCTTTTGTGGCTGTTTGTGATTTTGTGGGGTTTGTGGGGTTTGCAGCATTATTATGGCTATAGCTAGCTGACACATCATGGGAAATAATGATGACAGAATCATGCAGGGCTGGACTGTACGAGGCTTGCTCTGTGATGCTCGGCAAAGGGTACATGGACTGAAATGGTTAGGAAGGGCTTCCTGGAGGGAAGAGTGCCTCAAGCATGAAGTAAAGCATATTTAGAATGGGCCACATCCTGGATCATAAGGAAGCAAAGGCTGTGGAGGGAGGGGAGGAGGCTGGAAGCTAACTCTCTCTGGTCTCCTGACTTCACTAACCAACAAGCTCAAATATGCTGTCAATAACTAACACCAGCCAGGATCTTGATTCCCGTCCTGTGCTGCCAGGCCCATGAGGACCCATGGGCCTTGGCCGTGCCCACCTGATCTCCCCCAGCTCACCACAGACAGGGATGCTGCACTCCTCCCTCTGCACAGTGGGGAGCGTAGTGTAGCACCAGGGCCCAGTGATGCTGCCATCTGGGTTGCGGCAAAAATTCTCCTGCAGGTCAGCCCCAGGGTGGGTGGTAGAGTTGATTCTGGAACAGAAAATTGCTCAGCAGGAGGCGTCTCCCCAACCCCCAGTGTCTCCTCACCCCCTATTCTCAGCCCCCTGGCAGACAGGCCTGCCCATCACTCACTCCGGCTTATGTGGGTAGCGACTCCTCCACAGCTGGCATTCGATGCCTGACCGGGTGAAGCTCACGTTCCCTCGGTAGTTCATACCCAGACCTTCGGCACAGTTACCTGCAGAGACCCCCAGCCCAGGTCTCCTATACTGAGGATTTGTCCCCGCTTCTCTCCTAGTAAAGCTCTATCGGTCCACCCCCTCCAAGCTACCTCTGGTCCATGACCCTTAACCTGCATTTACTCAGCACTTCCTCTGTACCCAGCAGTTCTACAGTCCATTTAACTGTAGTCACCAAATATTCACTGAGTGCCCACTGTGTGACAACCATGTGACAGGCACTATGCCAGGTCCTAAGGACACAGCAATGAATAAGACAGTCATAGTCAAGGAGGTCCCTGCCCTCATAATGCTATTCAGTGGCTCCTTATAGCCAGCAGAATGAAAAAGTGAACAAGGTTCTCCGAATCTGGCCCTGGTCTAGGTGTCCTGTTCTCTTAGCTCCTCGTGCCTAAGGGCCTTTGCACGTGCTCTTTCCTTTGCCTTGGAATGCTTTCCTATTTATTCATCAGTGCATCCCACAAATCCAAGTAAAACTCTACTTCTTCTGGGGAGGAGTCCTTGATTCTGCCAGCAAACGAAATGCTCCCTCTCCTGGAATTTCCTTGGCACCTGGAACAGAACTTTTCCATCAATTACTTTGATGTTTTGTATTTTTGTTTTCTGATGAAACTGTGAACTCCCTGATCCTTTTAAAATCCCCAGCGCTCAACCATAGAGCTTGACACACAGCAGGGGCTGAGTGAACTGTCTATTGATTAAATTACTTAACAAATGAAAGCACGGCCAGTGTGATTAAAGAGGTCCATGTTGTGGGGTCTACTGTCCTACTAAAGGTGTATTCAGAATGCTGTGGAGGAGGGAGGATGCACCTTGGAGGCTCTGCAAGGTGGTGGCATTTGAACTAATTCTTGAAGGATAGGGGGGTTTTCAGTACGCACTGACAGCTGCTCCAGGGGGAGATGATAATGTCAGCAGGGGCCAGGATCTAGAAACATCTTGCCCTGTTGAGAGAAGTGCTTGCTGTCAGCAAGCTGGGGGGCTGGATTCAGGGTTGGTGCAATGGTAGATAAGGCTTGAAGGGAAGGTTAAGATCAGAACCTGCAAAATTCACTAGGCTAAGAAGCCTGTGCTTTATTCTCGGGGCAATGTGGAGCCACTCAAGGTTTTGGAGAAAGAATGTGACATCATCGAAGCACTGCCTTGGGGACATGGGGAAGACTGATTGGCATGGGCAGGGGCTCTGATGAGAATGAGGCCTTAAACATTATTTCATTACCCGTGCATTCGTTTGTTCCTCCAATATTAATCATCTTACTGACTGCCAGGCACAGAGCCAGGTGCAAAGACACATCCTTGACCGCGGGAACAGAAAGGCAATGTCAGCTGCTAGAGGTCACCACCCCTGGGCCACAACTCCTACCCCACCCCTACTCTGCTCTTCTCCCAGGCTGTCCCCTCCCATCCTGTCCCCACACTCTCATGTCAGTTCCTCACCTTCCAGACATTCAATGAGCTTTTCTCGAGGTTTCCTCACCGACTCACAAGCTGGAAAAGACCCAGAAACACCATTGAGATTGAGGTAGGGATAGGACACGTTCAAGTGAAGGGTGGGACGACATTCAGAAACGGAGAGAAAGGGATGCGTAAGGAAGAAAGGAAGGAAAGAGGCGTGGGTGGAGGAATGGATGATTGGATGGATCAGAAAATTCTCTGGAGTGGCGCACCCTCTAACTTGGGTCCCCAGGACTCCCTTCCTGGAGCAAACCCTTCCCAGTGCTCACCTGTGTACTTGGCCCAGAACACATCCTGAAAAACAAGGCTGAGTGTGAGGCTGTGGTAGGATCCTGCTTTGTTTTGTTCTTTTTGTAAACATCCTGTCTTCTCCTTATACTTTCCCCTTTCCCTTACCCTGGTCATGCTCTGGGGAGGTTTGTGGCCGAGTTTTCTACTTTTGCTGCTAAAAGCCCAAGCCCGCGGAGGAGAAGAGTGTCTGAGGAGCGGGGAGCTCCCCGCCTCCCCCACCCCGCCCCCGCCCCCGCCCCCGGCCAGACAAGACTGAAAGGGATTCCCCTGGGTGGGGTAGACTGGAGGAGAGGGGCCCAGGCAGAGCCCCAGGGAAGGGAAAGCTGCAAAAGGCTCCTGGAACACTGAGGCCACGGCCCAGGCCTGACCAGAGACCCACCTCCCAAGGGTGGCACAGAAGTAGCAGCAAAGCTAAAGCTGAGAGGCCATGCGGCCGGGGCCAGGGTCTCCAGAGACCCCAACATAGACAGATGTCTAAAGACTGAGGAGGCCCCCCTGCCCCGCAACGTCCTGGAGCCTCACCGTACCCTGGGGCCTTGGCATAGCCCAGGCACTGGGGCCTCCTAGAAAGGCTGAGCCGCTCATCAGGGCAGCCCAGGGAAACGGGGCCAGAGATGAAGTTATCAACAAAGAACTGTGATGCTCCCCGCTCCCCTCCTTGGTGCCCCCGCAGGGACCAAGGGCCCCCTTGGAGGGACCCCCGGCCCTCCCTCCCTGGGGCCTCACCGTGGCACTGGGAGACTCCAGGGCCTCGAAGGCCTCCTCACGGCTGCACTGCTCCTCCACACACTCTCGCTCCAGGTTGCCCTCACGCCACTCCTCCAGGAAGCCACTGTTGGCGCGTCGGACCCGCTGGAGCAGCGACAGTGCTTGCTGAGGGGCCAGGAACACTGCAGGAGAAGGGGCGTGGGACAGTGGCCTCAGGGGCCCAGGCTGTCTTAGCCACCATGGCGGCAGGAAGCAAGCCTGGCCTGCCTGCTGGTTTCCAAAAAGGGGGTGTCTAGGATGGTGGCAGGATCTGAAAGGCTGCTAATGGCAGCCACTAGCCCCCCTCCTTTCATGGGTCACCCCCAGCCCACCCCCCCATATTACAAGAGAGAAGCAGTCACTGTCTGTCCAGCCCTGAGCACCTGGCTCCTTCCCTAAGCTGGACACAGTGAGCCGAGAGCCACCTGGGGGCCGGCCCTGTGCTGTCGAGCCAGGGGACCGCAGCCCACAGGCCTACATCCCAGTCTGCCAGCCTGTCCCAGCTTCCAGGCCCCCCTTACCATGCTGGCTGTGCGCAAGGCTAAACAGGGCAGCCAGGGCCAGGCAGCCAGGTAGCCACAGGCCTCGGACGTGCGCCATAGTGTGTCCGCTCCCAGGACTCTGAGGACTTGTCCTGACCCCTCTGGGTTAATGTTGAACCAACATGAAGAAATCAGCCAGGAGGCAGAGGTCGGCAGGTCAGGGCCGTGGGGACAGGTGGATAGATAGTCCGCCCCCGCCATCTGGGAGGACAGGTACTCCTGGGACCAGGGATGGGTGGTCTGGGAGGAAGTCCCAGAGCAAAGACCAGCGTAGCCACCATCCAGCACCTCCCTCTCAGAGACACAGGCGAACTTGGGCCAGTGGGGTCACAAGATCTTCCTGAGGCTCCTTCCAGTCCTAACACACGGGAATGGTTGTTTTGATCTCTGTGTGTCTGTTTCCTCTTCTATACAGTGGGAAGAGTATCCTGTTGTGAGGACTAAAGGAGATTATCAATATACAGTAAGAACTTAATAATGAGTAGCTATATGGATGCAAACCAGTGGGGAGGGTTTTGTAATCACCACATGCACGTAAGAAAATGGAGGCGAGGGTGTGGCCAGATGAGAGCGGCCACCTTATCCCAGGACATACTGGGGCAGGGCCGGCCAACATTTGCCCTGGCCTCTCAGCCACTGATGGAGGGTCCCATTTCCCCTCTTCCTTGTCAGGGAGCCAGGGAGCTGTGTTTGTGTGTGGTGGTTGCCTGGGAGCGGGAGCCAGGCCCTCTGGTCTATTTTCTCTCCCAGGTCTCCCAGGATGCAGCCTGGCCCGGAACAGGGGCAGCTCAAATCCCTGGTCTCCACAGCAGGGCCCTCCCTCTCTCCCTGCCTATCTGCCCCGTGCCAGGCCTAGAGTGGCTGCTGGTCCCACACTATCCCTGCCCAGCCCTCCCCCACTTCCAGTTTGCAGTATGAAAGGTAAATATTAGTCCTGGGTCTCATTAGGACAGAGGGCCAAAGAGCAGGAACCCAGGGAGCACAGGTTCTCGCCTCGCTGTCCTTCGGGCCTGGCCGTTCAGGGTCTGGACTGCGGACATGTACAGTCTGGGAAGATCACAGGGAGCGGCCCGGTGCAGAGCAGGGGAGGCAGGGTTGGCAGAGAACTGAGGACCAGGACTCGACTCCCACGAATCAGCTTAATGCCTGGGTGGCCCAGTTCCTACATATATATTTATATATTTATATATATATTTACATTATACATATATATTCATTCCTATTTTTCTATATATTTTAAAAATTGAGGTTTAGCTTACATACGGTAATGTTGAAACCACTCCTAAGCGTTTTTTTTTTTTAAATTTATGGCTGTGTTGGGTCTTCGTTGCTGCACGTGGGCTTTCTCTCTAGTTGCGGTGAGCAGGGGCTACTCTTTTCATTTCGGTGCACGGGCTTCTCACTGCGGTGGCTTGTCTTGTTGCGGAGCACGGGCTCTAGGCATACGGGCTTCAGTAGTTGTGGCACGCAGACTCTGGAGCGCAGGCTCAGTAGTTGTAGCGCACGGGCTTAGTTGCTCCACGGCATGTGGGATCTTCCCGGACCAGGGCTTGAACCCATGTCCCCTGCACCGGCAGACAGATTCTTAACCACTGAGCCACCAGGGTAGTCCCCCTAAGTGTTTAACTCAAATTTGTATGCATACACCCACCAGATCAAGAGAGAGAACATTTCCAGACCCGAACATACTCCTTTGAGCCATCCCTGAGACAACCACTATTCTAACCACCATCACCATAAATCAGTTTTCCAACTTTCGAACGTCATGTAAATGGAAGCCAGCAGCATATACCTGTTTCTGTCTGACTTCTCTTGCTCAGCATGTTTCTGGGGTTCATCCCTGTTATGTGTATCAACATATCAGCAGTCTGTTCCTTTTAAAACTGTGTAGTATTTCACTACATGAATATTGTAATTTCATTTATCCGTTCACCTGCTGATGGGCATTTGGATTAGTCTCCAGTTTGGGCTATAATGAATAGTGTGGCTGTGAATATTCGTATGCAGGTTTCTGGTGTAGATAAGCACTAATTTCTATTGGGTACATGCCCGGGGATGGATTTTCTGGGTCACAAGGCAGGCATATATTTTAATAAGCAACTCTGACAAATAGTTGTCCTGAGTGGTTGTATTGGTTTACACTCCCACCAGAAATGTCTGAAGACTTCTGGACACTCATATCTCACCAACCTCTATCTCATCCATCCATTCCACATCAACCATTCTGATAGATATGTAGGTGTCTCACCGTGGTTTTAATTTGTATTCCCTGTTGACTAATGATGTGGAGCCTACACTTCTTTTTTTTCTTGGAGTGGAATGGTGAGAAGATCTCACCTCACTAATTTCTTTAAAAATTCCATGAGTAAGAGAAGGGGGCAGAGCTCTTGAGAAGTGGAGAGAAGAGGGGTGCGGTTTCGTCCTTCCTGCTTCAAGGTAGGTGATCCTCCTTTTTCTGAGGACAGGCTTGGGCCAGTGCTGAGTCAACCTGAGAGGGAGAAAAGAAGGGGGTGTTGCTGGCAGGGAGAAGGACAAAGCACATAACACATGGCACCTCTTCTACTGAGGGTTCGGGCGGCGCTAGGGGCCTGCTGACTTCCCCCTCGTTCCCTTGCTGTCAGAACCCACCACTCCCTACAGACAAGCACCACAGCATGAATGAGAGCACTGATTTGGGAGGCTGGTCCTGGGTTTCACTATCTGTAAAATCAGAATTATAGGGCTTCCCTGGTGGCGCAGTGGTTGAGAGTCCGCCTGCCGATGCAGGGGACACGGGTTCGTGCCCCGGTCCGGGAACATCCCACATGCCGTGGAGCGGCTGGGCCCGTGAGCCATGGCCACTGAGCCTGCGCGTCCGGAGCCTGTGCTCCGCAACGGGAGAGGCCACAACAGTGAGAGGCCCACGTACCGCAAAAAAAAAAAAAAAAAAAAAAAAAAAAATCAGAATTATAACAATATTCACTTCACAAGGCTGTTGTCGAAAAACTTAAATAAGATCATACTGGTCACTCTGCAGACTCTGCTTCGGAGCTGCAGCCCCGCTGAGTCCATGGCACACTCACGCGCAGACATGGCCATTAAGGGGCAAGTCTTGGGCCGTGACTTCCTCAAGCTGTTTACAGACAATGTTCCAAAGGAGAAAACTTTGGTTCTCTAAGCACTGGGAAGATGAGATCTGGTTATAAGGGTTCCTGCTTTCCCAGGCTTATTCCTGGATTTATGTATCAGGATGATGAATTTACATGCCACAATAGTACACACAGCAAGTCCATTTAGGGGGAGAACTTTTCTGATGAGAAATTCATTTTGAATATGTCCAGACATCTGGTCCTTGGCAAATGCTGGACCCGACCCAAATGGCTCTGTGGGTTGTCTGCACAGCTAAGACTGATGGGTTAGATGGCAAGCATGGGTTCTTTGGCCGGGAGAGAGAGATAGTAACGGATATTGTGGAGGCCATGGGCATTTTGAGTCCAGGAATGGCAAGACCAGCAAGAAGACTCTAGGCCATTCTGAGAAATTTGATTTAGTGTTTTATCTTATCTCCACCATTCCTTTTGATCCTGTGGAGAGCACCTCCCAGCTCTCAAATCCTGTTATCTTTGTGCTCTGACTTGCTGTAATTCTTTGGATTCCATATACCCCTTGTCTCCTTCCAGGTTTAGCTGGATTCAGGGTTTAGGCGTTATGAAGTAAAAACTAAATTACTCCCCCAAAGCACATTATGTTTGTAAAGTATCACAAGTCCTGCCACACAGTCAGCACTCAATAAACAGCACTATTACATGATATGATGCAACAGGAAATCCACAATGCTGCCTATGAAGTGTTCTTCCTAAAAAAGTGAACCTAGGCTGGATCAAACCTCTAGCTTTACTTACTGGTTTACAGGAAATACAGAGGACAGAGGAATAAGTTAGACACAACCACGAGGAATGAGGGACATTTGACAGGGCAAGTGACCCCGGTTTCTCTAACAAATTCATGATGTGGCAATGCAAGGGGTGGGTGGGAGAGGCTGTTCAGAATAATAGAAACCTAAGAGAGACCTAACAACCAAATGCATGAAGGGAATAAAATGACCATGACTGATTTAAACCTTTGAACACATCAACTGTAAAAAGACTATTTTCGAACAAATAAGAAAATCTAAACATAGACTAGATATGCAATGATATGGAAGAATTATTGTTAATTTGCTAATTGTTATATGACACATTGTTATATTTTTTTTAATTCCTCATGAGTTACAGATTACACTGAAGGATTTACAGCAAAGATGAAACAAGCAGGGCAAAATGTTAGTGATAATTAAATCTAGGTGGTAAGAAGATTGTTACATTATTCTTTTAAATGTTCTGTGGTTGACAACATTCACAGTGAAAAGTGGACTTAATTCCTTAATAAATGGAGGCTAGTATTATCAAGTGGGTTCTAGTTGGACAGCCTCCCTGTTTTCCTGGGTGAACACAAGACTGTACCTACCCTCTGTTTTGCAGAGAGGACCAAGGGAGAGCACCCCTCTGTCAGTGTGGCTCTGGAGGGATCCAAGCACCTCCATGGGTGCAGGGTCCCAATAGACTGAGCACACCCTCAGGCTCCAGGGCCCCCTGCAAGCCTCCCAGCCAGGAACCTTCTCTCTGGAACTCTCTCTGGGCCCAGTGGGTACTTGCAGCCAAGCGTGTCATTCCTGCTTTCCACACAAACACATACCTGCACCCTTAAAACAGATCCTACTTCCCTCCGAGAACAAGGCCATAAAGAGGGTTGCATTTCTGCCCAACAAGTTGCATCAAACAAAATCACGGGTGAAGTCAGCATTATACTGTAAAGCGAAGCTCTATAATCACTGAAAACAGTTGAATTATGTTCCAGGACATAGAGTTACAGAATTTCAGAGCTGGAAAGGAGATCAGATATTATTAAATCCAGACGTTCTGGGGTTTTTTTTTGTTTTCGCTTTTTTTTTTTGGCCACGCCACGCAGCATGCAGGATCTTAGTTCCCCGACCAGGGATTGAACCTGTGCCCCTTGCAGTGGAAGCGTGGAGTCTTAACCAATGGACTGCCAGGGAAGTCCCAATCCAGATGTTCTGAAGCCTAGGGCTCTGTGCATGTACTACAGGGTGGCCTTGTCCTTTTGCATATTAAAAAAAACAGAACTCAAAAATTGTAAATTTATCTTAAGACAAAAATAATTTTTTCCCTTTTGGCTGAAATTATGTCTTTTTAGATGGTTAATTACCTTATTTCTTCCTCAATCTGATCAGCAGTTTTCTAATTTGATTCAAAAATATGAGTTTTTATTTAATAAAATTTTTTTTTTTTAAATACAGGACCCACAGAAGAAAAAAAAAGTTACCAAAAGGGCTTCATGGTGGAGCCGAGATTGGGATCCACTGATCTGGTCCAATTTCCCCATGTCACTGTGAGGAAATGGAGCCTCTGAGCTGGGAAGCTAATTGGTCAAGGTCATACAGAGAGTTGGGCAAGGACCAGGACTCGACTCCTGCCTCCCAGGCCATCGCTGCAAGGGGGACTGCTGTATACCCAGAGGACATGCAACGTACAAAACTATTGTGAGTTATGCTGACCTGCCCAAACAAGCACTACCTATAGGCAACATGTACCTCAATCTTGCTTGTCTTCCAAGTTAAGAGGGCTGACTCCAATACTATTAATAACCAGCTACAACTTATTAATTGCTCACCATGTGGCAGGTATGTAGCACTGATGAGGTACGTACTACAGCTATCCCCATTTTATGGATGAGGAAACTGAGGCATGGAGAAGTAACTTGCCTGAGTTTATGCAGCTAGTTAAGGGCAGAGCCATGATCCATACCTGAACTTGTCTAGTCCATGATGCTCTGCATTGTTTAAAGGTCCCTAAACATGAATTAAATTTTATTCTATTGTCAGATTTTTTTTCACACTATTAAAGCTGCAAATCAGGATAAAAGATTCTTTATCTCCTGCACTTTCTGATGTTTGGCTCAGCAGCTACACACACTGCATGGTTTTGTTTGTTTGTTTGTTTTTGGCCTCACCATGCAGCATGCAGGATCTTAGTTCCCCAAACAGGGATTGAATCCGTGCCCCCTGCAATACAAGCATGGCGTCTTAACCACTGGACCGCCAGGGAAGTCCCCTCATCCTGTGAATTTAAATTTGCATCTGTGTGAAGTAAGTCAGAAAGAGAAAAACAAATATCGTATATTAATGCATATATGTGGAATCTAGAAAAGTGGTACAGATGAACCTATTTGCAGGGCAGGAATAGAAAGGCAGACATAGAGAACAGACGTGTGGACACAGTGGGGGAAAGGGAGGGTGGGATGAATTGGGAGATTAGGTTTGACATAAATACACCACCATGTGCAAAATAGATAGTTAATGGGAACCTGCTGTACAGCACATGGAGCTCAGCTCGGTGCTCTGTGATGGCCTGGTTGGGTGGGATGGGGTGGGGGAGGGAGGTCCAAGAGGGACGGGATGTGTGTATGCGTATGGCTGATTCACTTCGCTGTGCAGCAGAAACGAACACAACATTGTAAAGCAATTATACTCCAATTAAAAAACAATTTGCATCCGTGAAAAGGTGTCCAGCAACACTTTCACTGCAACTTTGCTCTATAGCAAGGAGCAGCATTCAAATTCAGTGCGATATACACCAAACAGCTCAAAGTGACTTTATCAGGGGATGGAGAAAAGGAGACGTAGGGAATAAAGGGACTTTCAACATTATAATGATGCAAGAATTATTTTGATTGGGGGGGGATATTTTCTCAATGAAAAAAATACTCCAGTGATCAGTCTTTCCAAGAACTGTCATTGCATTTTACTTTCATTGGAAGGGCACTAAAGTGGGTTTCAGGAGACCTGGGCCCTCTCCCGGTTCTGCTACTCACTGGTCTCATGCCTTAGTAGGTAACTTCTCTCTCGGCCTCCATTTTCCCATCTGTAACGTGAGGAAGTTGGATGATGCTCTCCGATGCCCATTCCCACTTCAGCCATGAGCGCTGGCTGAGCAGACATGCTCAAACCAGGTGGCTTTGAATTTGTTGGCTTTGATCTGACACTGCTCTGCATCACCAGGGACAGTCTCAGTGGAGAGGAAAGTCCCCCATCTGTGTGGGGATGTGACAAAGGGGGGTAAACATCCCAGGTTTTGGCCTGAGGACAGTTGTGGGGTATCGGCAGGCCTCCCCAGCAACCCAAAGCATCCCCATTTCCCTGTTCAGTATCAAGCGATGGGTATGTCCCCAAGTTAGCGAACAACGCTGGGCAGACACAGCTGAGGTTACCTGAGTTGGAATGACCCGCCTGAAGCTGGAGCTGGAAAAGAGTAGGATCTACCAGGCTGAGCCAGGGGGTTGGCTGACTCAAAACTAGTATTAGCAGCTGTTTTTCAGGCTTTGGATGGTGTGGCCTTTCTCTCCACAGATCGTCACCATCTCTTGCTGTCCTCCCTCTCCTTGGACAGTTTCAGAATGACGCTTTCCCAAGAAGTTATTCACATTGGGTGGATGGATGGGTTAAAGTCAGTGCAAAGCAGGAGACATGGGGCTGCTTATGACACGGAGATTGAGTGCTGGGAAGCCAGAGGACACGACAGGTCGCAATCCTGGCTCTGCTGTTTACTGACTGTGCGGTCTCGGCAGCTACCAACCCGCTCTGAACCCGTTTCCCCATCTGCGAAACACGCGGCACAACACCCTATTTGCAGGACAGAAGGGGGATGGAACAAGAACGTAAGCTCCCCTGTCTCTCTTGCCTCCCCCTCCTCAAAGCAATGCAGTCTGGCTCCCAACTGCCCTCACTCAGCTCACCAGCGACTGGCAAATTTCAACCTTCCCAACAGCAAAGGACATCGTTGCCCTCTTCTTCCTTGTTGAGATGCTCTTCCATCAGCTTCTGCGACTTACACGTTGCAGGTTCTCCTGTTTCATCGGACGCTGACTTAGTCTCTCCTGAGGAGCCTCCCCTCTCCCCGCAGGTTGTGCCCATTTCCCACTGCCTTCATGAGATCTCCCCCACAGGCAGCTCGACTCAACCCATCCCCAGCCAAAATCATAGCTGTCCCTCTCCCACCCCACGGCCACCTAACTTGCTAACTCAGAAAGCCGGGGTCAGATCTTCCTCTCTCCCTGAGTCTTTGACTTTGGTCACTTCTACCTCCCAGAGAATATGTCCACCCAAAGCCCTCCCCACAGCCTACAGCTCCTGCCCTCACCTCCTGCCACGCTCCGCCCAGCTCCTTGCCCTTGCTTGAACTCGCTGGGCTCTGCTGGTACTGTTTCCTCTGACTGGAACCCAGCTCCTCCTGCAGACACCAGCCTGGCTCACTCCTCTCCGTAGTTCGGGTCTCTGTCACGTCACTGGAGGCCTTCCCTGACGCCCTCTGTAAAATCACACTCCCAATGTTCAACCTCTCCACTGCATTACTTTTCTTCACTGCATTTACCATCATCTGACATGTATTTGTTTACTGGCTCTTGCCACACCAGAACGTAACTACATGAGAGCAGAGGCTGTTATGACTGCTATACCCCTAACAGCCAGCACGCGGGAAGTGCTCAGTATTTGTTGGGTGAATGGCTGCATTTCCACTACCACCCATTCCCAGCCACCTAACTGATTTCCCCACAACCGCACCTTGCCCGCTAGCCCTCTCCAGTGGTCTCTTCAATCATGAATCTGATCGTATCATTCCCCTGCTCAAAACCCTTCAAAGAGCCCCTCGATGTCCTGAGAATCAAGTCCAAACTCTTGAAGCAAGGCCTGTGTGACCTGCCCCTGCCCGCCTCCCCTCATTCTCTGCTCCAGCCACGCTGGTCTCAGGGCTCACACCCAGGCTCTCACCATGGGGCTTTTTCACACGCAGCCCCTCACATCCCCACCTTCCCCCACACCTCCTCATCCAACAAGTCACGGCTGAAATGCGGGACACTAGAGTGTGGAGGTTAAGAGCCTTACTCCAGTGCTAAACTACGTGGATCTGAATCTCAGCTCTGCCACCTAGTAGCTCTGTCACCTTGGCAGGACACTTAAAGCTCTTTGTTCCTGACTGTCCTCATAACTATCTCACAGGATTGCTACAGGATTATAGAAATAAACTCACATAAAGGACTGGCCCACAACAAAGGCTGTTTATTATCATTATAATTTCTTGGGGACACCTTCCCTGATGCCCACAGGTTAACCCATCCCGTTAAACACATCCACAGCACCGGGGAGTGCTCCTCTTTAAACTCTTACTGTTGCCCTTTGCCCCTTGCAGACCTGAGCTCTGTAAAGGGCGCTGCCTCTGTCTTGTCCACAGCTGCGTCCCCAGCACCTCGGGCAGGCCAGGCCCGCAGCTGATGAAACATGAAACACATGTTCATTCCTCGCTCTTTCCCTCAGCAGGGCTGCCTTTGGCCAGATACACAGAAGGGTGCAGACCTGCCCTAGCCACCTCCAATGAGTCTGGTGTCCTTCAGCACAGAACAAAAACCAACCTCACAGGCCTTCGGTGGTGAGAAAAGCTGCCAAAATAATCTAATGCCCGACTCAGAGACTTGTCAGCTGAGTGTCTCTGGCCTTTTAACCTTCACAAGTCATTCCGTTTGGTTCCAAATAGAAATGCTTGTCCCTCAGGGAGCTGGATGGGAGTGACTATTCCAGCACTAAGCACCCCAGCAGGGCAATAGTGCTGCCTGCGACCTGGCTACCTCACTGGGCAGGGTCACTTTTGCAACATTTAAAGAACAAGCACCTTGAGGAGTTCCCAGGGAGGGTGGCAGGACAAGCTCTACTGGAAGCTGATAAAGATCTTACATCTAGAAGTGGTTTACCTTATTAAGAGTCTTGGGAAACAAAGTGGTTGTCCATAAGCAGGAAGGGAAGTCCTTGACCTGCTTCTCATAGACTAGTCTCTATCAGGGAACCCAAAGAGAAAGATCCAGACCCCCAAGCTCATAAATACCAGTCTTTATACAGAGCTCTGCTGAGGGAAGGTGAGGGTGGTCAGGTGCCCGTCTCCACCTCTACCACTTCTGCCCAGGTGCTAAAGCCCATGTCCTTATGGATGAGCACCAGGCTGGGAGCAGGACCTGGCTCCTCGGGCACCACAAAGCACTTATCCTGGCTCTCGGAAAGGGTGACCTCGAAGACGTCCGGGGCTGGGGACCCGCCCCGTTCACTGCATGTGTCCAGTAGTTCTGGCTCGGTCTGCAGGAGCACCACGGTGGGCTCAGAAGCGGCAGGCGGCACACAGGGTGGGCTGGAGGATGGCCCGGGCTGATGACTGAGCTGGTGCCGCTTGAGGCTTTGGAGGAGAGTGTAGCCCATGCCACAGGTGGGGCAGCGGTAGGGCTTGTCGGCCAGGTGGGATTTGAGGTGGCGCCTCAGCTTGGTCGCCAGCGTGTAAGCACGGCCACACTGAGGGCATGGGAAGGGCCTCTCACCTGAGTGCAAGCGCTCGTGCGCGCGCAGCGTGTGGGGATCCCGGAGGGCCTTCCCACACACGGGGCACAGGTGGGCCTCCCCGGTGTGGGAGATGAGGTGGCGCCGCAGTTCAGGCAGCTGGGGGAAGGCGTCAGCGCAGTGTGGGCAGCGGTAAGGGCGCTCCCCTGTGTGCAGCCGCAGGTGCCCGCGCAGGCTGCCCCGCTGGCGGAACGCCCGGCCGCAGTGTGGGCACAGGAAGGGCTTCTCCCCCGTGTGGAGCCGCATGTGGTTCCGCAGGGAGCCCTGGTTGGCCAGGGGCCGCCCGCACACAGGGCACGGGCACGGGGCAGGGGCCGCTGGCACCTGGTGTGTCTTGCGATGCAGCCGCAGGGAGGGCCGGCGGGCGAAGGCCTTGCCACACTGGTCGCAAGTAAAGGGCCGGGCACCTGAGTGTACAACCTGGTGCTCTCTGAGGTCTCGCCGGGTGCCGTAGGCCTTGGTGCACTGAGGGCAGGGGAATGGCCGCACCCCACGGTGGCCCAGCATGTGGGCTTTGAAGCTCTCCTCTGAGCTGTAGCTCTTGCCACACTCGGTGCAAAGGAAGGGCTTGTGGCCCGTGTGCACGAATGCATGCTTCTTCAGGTGGCACAGCTGCAGGAAGGCCTTGCCACACTCGGCACAGCGGTACCGTCGCCCCTGCTTCAGGGAGCCTCCCACCGGGCCAGGGGCGCTCCGCAAGCATGTGGGGAAGCCAGGGTGCTGCTGCTCTCCACTCTGCTGGGCCCCGGGCTCTGAGGTCTTCGCTCTGGGTGGCCATTGATCACTGGGGCTACACAACTTCCTGACTAGGTAAGCACGCAGCTGGGGGCCCCTGGCAGAAGATGAGGAACTGGCCTCACTGCTCTCAGGGCCCTGCTGGGGAGTGGAGCTGCTCTGAGGTTCAGGTGGCATCTGGGTCTGGGGTGGGTCCTCCTCATCTACACGGCCATCCTGAGGCAATGGGCCGAGTGGCTGGCTCTCCTTGGAAACTTGGTCCTGGATTCGGGGCTTAAGTCCAGGGCTCACCGCCTGGATGCGGGGGGGTGACTGGTGACCAGGATCTGCAAGGCAAGAGTGGGGTGCTGGGCTTAGTAGAGACTGTAGCAGGGGGTCACGGTGGTCTCACCAGGAAATTATAGCAATATGTGTCTTCTCCTCCTCAGCCCCTGAACTGCAATGGCAGCAATGACACCAATCTCTTCCCTGGAACATGAGTCACACACTCTGTTTATCTTTCTGTCCAGTCTCAGGTGCCTTCTGGGGAGGCTCTCCTGGGAACCACAGTGTCTAGACATCTGGATAATTTCTAGAGAAAGGCCATCCCAGAGTGCCCTTGTTCTCCCTCTGGAGGCATGCACTTAGGATGAGTTGAGACCACCACCTCTCGCTTTAGGTCACGTGAAAATAAAGGAATCCCTAGCCCCAGCCCAGACAGAAAAAACATAAGAAAACTGGAAACCTTATACACAACTTGCTGTCTTTGTCAGTGTGACCCTACTATTCCAGAAAACTTAACTCAGGAAGATAAAACTTGCAAGTATCTATACAGTTGACCCTTGAAAAACACAGGTTTGAACTGCACGGACCCACTTATACGAGGATTTTTTTCAACAGTAAATACCACAGCACTACATGGTTGAACCCACAGATGCAAAACCACAGATGTGAAACCTTGGATATGGAGGGTCAACCATAAGTTATACTCAGATTTTCAACTGCCCGGAGGGTCAGTGCCCCTTAACCCCCGTGTTGTTCAAGAGTCAACTATATTGTTCATTTCAAGGAAAAGACCTAATTCAAAAAGAGACATGTACCAAAATGTTCATAGCAGCCCTATTTACAACAGCCCAGAGGTGGAAACAACCTAAGTGTCCATCATCGGATGAATGGGTAAAGAAGATGTGGCACATATATACAATGGAATATTACTCAGCCATAAAAAGAAATGAAATTGAGCTATTTGTAATGAGGTGGATGGACCTAGAGTCTGTCATACAGAGTGAAGTAAGTCAGAAAGAGAAAGACAAATACTGTATGCTGACACATATATATGGAATTTAAGAAAAAAAAATGTCATGAAGAACATAGGGGTAAGACAGGAATAAAGACACAGACCTACTAGAGAATGGACTTGAGGATATGGGGAGGGGGAAGGGTAAGCTGTGACAAAGCGAAAGAGCGGCATGGACATATATACACTACCAAACGTAAGGTAGATAGCTAGTGGGAAGCAGCCGCATAGCACAGGGAGATCAGCTCGGTGCTTTGTGACCGCCTGGAGGGGTGGGATAGGGAAGGTGGGAGGGAGACGCAAAAGGGAGGGGATATGGGAACATATGTATATGTATAACTGATTAAATTTGTTATAAAGCAAAACAAACAAATAAATAAATAAATAAATAAAATAAAAAATATCTGTATAAATTGAAAAAAAAAAAACCTTGGACTGATATTAAAATTAAGTTAATTAATGGATAATCATCGGATACCAAGAAAAAAAAAAAAAAGGAAAAGACCTGTCACTCTTTAATAAAAAGCATCAAATGACAGTTTACATCCCCAAACTCTGTGAACCTCTACCTGAAAATTCTAGCCTTGCTGTCTCCACAAATCCTAAACTACTGTGTCATGATCCTTACCCAACACTGATCGAGTCCCAACCCCATCCCACACTGAAAAATCCACCTTATACCAGACTTCAAAATTTCGAGAAATATCCAGGTTTTGCCCTTCCCTCTCAGAAATGCTACTGTTCTCCCCTACTGTCTTACGCCATAAGCTTTGCTTTGTCTTATCAACAGGTTATTTTGGTGATAACTGGGGAAGCCAGCATTTATTTGACACATACCTGTGCAAGGTTCTGCTACATCCTCCCCGGGGGAGGCCACTTCCTGTTGTACAGCAGACTCCACTTCTGTCACCACAGCCAAGGATGCCTCTTCCTCTAGCCTGGGCTGGGTGGGGCTCAGGCCCTCTGAGGGAGGCTGGGGCCACATCAGCAGCTCAAAACCTGGCAGCACAACCCGGTACACCTGCAGGTGGAGCCTCTCGCTGATCCGCACTGGGGCCACGTTTCCCTCACCCTCCAGCCTGCCCCGCTGCACCAAACTGCAAAGCAGAGCAAGAGTTAGCTCAGGAGATCCCCTTCAAGTGGCCCTCCCTGAAAGCCCCAGCTCCTGGGCAGTCTGAGTTCTAAAGGATCCCATGCCTTTGGAACACTCACTGCAAAGATCCCTGGGTGGGAACCAGAAGTCAGCTTCCGGTTCCATCCCATGCCACAACAGAAAGCCTCAAAGGAGCATCTTCACTACATACTCTCCTGGAACTTACCTAGTCCAGCCTGAACTCTGCTCACAAGCACACACATCTCCCCATGGGCCTAGTGACACGTCCTGAAATAAACCAATAAAAGTCTTTCTCCCATGTGTTGAAGGGGACCAGGGTGAAACAAACAACAAAAAAAAACCCTGATGTAACCTCTCCTGAGACAGATCTAAGATGAAGCCCCTAGAAGGTTAGTGGTCTCTGGTGTGCCTCTATAGGACTATGCCGTTCGAGTTTTCATTCAATAAAGGCCAAAAAAACTGTCCCCTCACCTCCCTCCCAAGTGTGGTGAATTACTGAATTGAACAAATTATTGCCTTTCAGTGAATACCAAAAAGAAGAAGTAGTAAGAGGTACCTCAACTGTAAATTTGTTTTTCAGGACTTATGCAATGGAATCCTTTACCTGTGCTTTTTCATCTTTTGTTCCAAATAATCCTGGAGAATTAAAATAAAGGAAACAGCCATTCCTTTATTTTACATATGAGTTAAACGAGGCCTGCCATCTAACTAGCTATGTGACAAAGCTAGGATTTGATCCCATGGCTTTTTTTTTATAATAAATTTATTTATTTTACTTATTTATGTTTGGCTGCATTGGGTCTTCCTTGCTGCGCACTGACTTTAGTTGCTGTGAGCAGGGGCTACTCTTCGTTACGGTGCGTGGGCTTCTCATTGAGGTGGCTTCTCTTGCTGTGGAGCACGGGCTCTAAGCGTGTGGGCTCAGTAGTTGTGGCTCGCCAGCTCTAGAGCGCAGGCTGAGTAGTTGTGGTGCACAGGCTTAGCTGCTCCACGGCATGTGTGATCTTCCCAGGCCAGGGATCGAACCCGTGTCCCCAGCATTGGCAGGTGGATTCTTAACCACTGTGCCACCAGGGAAGTCCCCCCATGGCTTTTTAATTCCAAAAACCTTTGTTCTTGACTTTCGTCATCATTGCTGACACTCTACTAATTCACCTTGTTTTTTTTTTTTACATTTTGGCTGCGCTGTGTGGCCTGTGGGAGATCTTAGTTCCCCGACCAGGGATCGAACCCGCGCCCCCTGTAGTGGAAGCGCTGGAGTCTTAACCACTGGACCCAGGAAAGTTCCATCTACTAATCCACCTTTTAATAATTTTTTGCACCTCCTCAGCTACCGAAAGTGAGGGGATGAGACAGTTCCTGAGAGAGAGGGCATAAACCATCTCCTATCTCTTGAAACACCCTGCATCTAACAAACTGGAGAGTTATCGAGAAACGTCTGATCAAAATTTTCAGTCACGGAGAGGTAAAGCCCTATCCCTCAATACCTCCTTCTGCTTTGTTTTCACTCCATGGCCCTTCTGCTCGGAGACAGACTCCTCTTCCAGTGGCCCCCAGAGCAGTCCTGGCTGCAAGGGTTCCCCAACACACCAGACCCCCAAGCGCTGCTCCTTGATGAGTGAGGGGCCAAGGGCCAAGCCCCGCGGGAGGCTCTTTAAAGCGAGGATGGCTCGGGTAGGTCCGGGCGAGAGGTCTTTGAGTCCCTGTGCACAGCCTTCTCTGGAAGGGCTCCATCCTGAGTCCGGGCCCAGGCGTGGATCGGGGGCTGCAGGGACAGAGAAAGACAGTGAAGAAGCGGCCCAAGAGGTCGTGGGGTGGGGAAAGGTGAGGGAGAAAACCCGAGGTCCAGCTAGGCCTCAGGAGTCTGAGGGATATGTAAGGGCTCCAAGGGGGTCCCGGAAAGGTTTGAGGCGGTTCGAGGGCTCTTAAGAAGCTCCCAGAGGTTCTGAGGGCACTGGAGGAGGATGCCAGGCTCGGGAGGAAAAGGGTCGGGGGGGGAAAGAGTTGACCAGAGAACGTCAGGAGTATCTAGGCCAGGGCCGAGGGTCGGAGACACCGCAGGTCACTCACCGAACTGCAGTCTCTCCCACTCCAAGGGCAGCTCCTCCGCCTCCTCCATCCCGGGTCAGAAAGCCTCCCTCCGCCGGAAGTGAGACTCACCTTCTCAGCTCCCCCCGGAAACAGCCATTGACTACCAAATTTCCTCTCGGGAAAGAATCGTAAGAGTCAGACCTCATTGGTGCGCAGGACTGGGAGTTTGGCAGTAGTGGTGAGGCAAATCTCTGTCCGAGAACAATACGAGTTTAGAATTCCGGAGGTCCACTAGAGATTTGAGTAGCCGGTAGAGAGGAACTAATTGTTTCAAAGGCTTCCTTTTGGGAGGGACGAGTCGGACGGTTATACTGTCCCTCCGCCAGGCGGGTACGTAAGCGCGCACGTAAGGAAGTGGGCGGGGCTCCTGGAAGGCCATGTTTGGACCGGGCAGTGGGTCGGAAGTGGGTCGGAGGTGTGGCGGAAGTGGCTGGGGAGTGAAGCGACAGGGAGGGGGTGGTTCCCATTCGACCGCGGAGCCGGATGTTTGCCTGTCTTTGACAGGCGTGGCAGAGGGAGCGGTGACCCGCCACGGTGAGCTGCGGGGCGCGGGGTCTCCCTGGGAGGTGGGTGGGGGGTGGGGGGAAGGGACTGGCCTGGTCTTCTGAAGGGATGGGATCCGGATGGGGAGGATCCGAGCGGAACCGAGGAAGGGAGCAAGGGTGGAATGGGGCCTGGGAACCTGGCCTTCCTGCTGCGGGGATTCGGCCCCCCTCGAGGGTCTGAAGTGAGAGGACTTTGCTTCCTTGCTGCCTTCTTCCTGGCCTCCTCGCTCGCTGTCATTGAGCAAGCTCGTGGGAAGGGGAAGTCTCCCTGGTCCGATCTGGGGAAGAACTAAGACCAAGAAATTTGGGGGAAGTATTCCACCCTTGCCACTTATTAGGCCACACTTTCATATCTATTTCTTAATCTGTGAAATGGGATAATTACACCCAATCCGGGTTTTGTAAACCATGAGGCTCTATGCAAATGTGATTGTAGTTAAAAGTTTTGCTGTTGTATTGTGGGATTTGCATTTTCACAATTTTGGAGCCCCAACTAGGAGGGCGATCCCCAGGCCAGAGAATACGATTTTAAGTTGTTATTTCAGTTGTCCACGGAGGAGATTAGGAGAGAAGCTTTACTTTGCCCTTTTGTAGAACTTTGAGAATCGCTTGAATGACAGTCCATTAGAGAAGTATTGAGAGATTGACCTGCACAAAGCAACCACCTTAAGGGAGACATGGATTAAAATCTTGACCTTGCTGTATGACCCTAAGCAACTTGCTTACTTTTTCTGGTCCTCGGTTTCTCAAACTGTAAAATGGGTTTAGTAATACATACCTCACTGGTGCTGTTGTGAAAAGATAATTTGTATCCAGTTCATGGTGGTTGGTTCCCTTTTCCTCTTAGGATACAAATTGATTTGTTCAGTCATTCAGCAAATGACTGAGCATCAACTCTGTGCCAGATGTAATTTTGAGTAGGCAGGGTTTCTTAAACGGGAAAGAGGGTCTGTGAACCCCTTAAAATTTCATGCAAGATTTCATGCATGTGCTGATTTTTCTTAGGGGAAAAGTCCATAAATTTCTCCAGAATTTCAGAGAGCTCTAGGACTTCCCAAAGGTTAACACTCCTGCCTAAAGTGATTCTTGAAGATTATTGTAAAGGTAGCGATTTTACCAACTGAGAAGGGAAAAACTAATCTGACAATAAGGATTATTTTGCAGAGTGGAGCAGGACTTGTAAGTGACAAGAGTTTTAGGCAGCCAGGATGCTTCATTTCTACTACTTTATGTTAGAATTGCCCTGCACTAGCTTCCCTCCCCCTCCCACTGAATGGGAGCTGAGCTTCTGGGCTCACAGAGGGCAACAGCTGTGGGTTGGAGGGTAGTGAGGGAGGCTAGGCTGGCTGGGAGGTGGAAACAACTGTGATTAGTTGGGCTGGAAAAGGAGCTTAAGGGGCGGGGGAGGGGTCAGTTCTGGAAGAACTGACAAAATAGAAGAGTTACTGGAAGAGGTGGAGTTCAAGATCGTCTCCCTTTTAGAGAGTGTCCCTCTCCCTCCCTCACACATACTTCAACTCCCAGCTGTTCCTTCTAATCCCGTTGTTCACTTCAGCACAAGTAATTTAGAATGCTGGAGAATTATATTTCTGGGAGGAGCCTTCACTTCTGTAGATGAGGAAATTTAGGCCTAGATAGGAAAAGGACTTGCTCAGCATCTTTGCGCCTCAGTCAGGACTATAATCCAGTTCTACATGTATCTCATCCCATGTTTTTTTCACTGCATCAAGCACCCACTGTGTGCAGAAAAACTTCTCTGGAACTGCTGTGGGCAGGGCTGAAGGAGCTCTTGGTGCCTGGGCAGTAACCAAACAGAAGGGATGGAGAGAAGGCTCAGGCATGGGGAGGGTTACTGTGAGCTAAATTCTGTCCCTGTTACCTGGCCAGGGGCCCCTTTGGGGGAGCCCTCACAGCTTCCTGGTTGAATATGGGGAGGAGCTTATAGCTGTATCAGGTGTGGATTTCTCAAGACTGAGGGTTGCTTGGAGTGGGGAGCTGGGGTGAGGGGTACAGCAGCACTCTCTGGTAGATATGCATTCCCAAACAATAGAGAACTTCTTTCTCTGTGTTTGTGGTAAGGGACTTGTATTTTGGTAGTGAGCAGTGAATAAGGGTAGCAGATAAGGCCAGAGGAGAGGAAGAAAAATACGTAGGTTTTTTTTTTTTGGTTTTTTTTTTTTTCTGGCTGTTTGGCGGCTCAGTTTTGGCTCAGGAGCTTCAAACAGCTTTTGCCGCTGAATTAGTGTGGTTGCCCTGGTAACAGGGTAGTTGTTGCTAGGTTGTTGCTAAGTAAGTAAGTAGGGAGCTGCTGGTTTGCCATCCGGATGGAGTCTTTGCTGTGATGTGTGCAGGCGGTTGTCACATCGCTCAGAGGTGTTCAGGATCTGGAGCTGGGCCCACAGTTCTCCTCTCTTCTCCCTACCCACGCCTGGGTCTTGTCTGTGCTCCTTATCTGCCCTGCTGATTCTGTGACCATATATGTCATTTTTTGAGGCTCCAGGAATGCACTGGACTTAGAGCAGCCTCGTTGGGGTTGGACGAGTGGGTTGAATTGAAACTCCCGCCCTCACACATATGGTGAGCTTGTGAAGGGAGAGGGATTGGCTTCAGGTTAGGGCTGAGGGCAGAAGGTGCCTCCTCCAGGCTGCACTCAGCCACATCCATGAGGCCACACCCCAGACCTGGGCAAACCCAGTTGCAGAGTTGGCTCCTCTCCCTCCCCGCATGCAACAGCTGTTGTTCTATTTTCCACCTCCTGGCTCTCTGGACTCTGGGTGTCATGGGCTTCCTCCTTACCCACCTGTACCCCCCAGTCCTTAAGGTGGTCTGTTGATCTTTCCCACCTTGAAACTAGTGTCAGGAGCTCCCCCCAGAGTAGATTGGGCTTGGGAGCCTCCAGGAGCCTGCAGATTGTCACAGTGACTGGCAGGAAGGTTCCCTTTCCTGCTCCTCATTCCTGTCCTGGGGCAAACCCAGCTGGGCCCCTTGGCCATCGCCTTTTTTTTTTTTCCCCGGTACGCGGGCCTCTCACTGTTGTGGCCTCTCCCTTTGCGGAGCACAGGCTCCGGACGCTCAGGCTCAGCGGCCGTGGCTCACGGGCCCAGCCGCTCCGCGGCATGTGGGATCTTCCCGGACCGGGGCACGATCCCGTGTCCCCTGCATCGGCAGGCGGACTCTCAACCACTGCGCCACCAGGGAAGCCCCATGGCCTTTATTTTTAGGTCTTATGGTCTCTGGCCACCTCCTCTTCCCTGGGCCAGGAGTGACGGATGGAGTAGCCAGGGCCACAGCTGACCTTTTTCAGGCAGGGGTTTGGAGCAGCCCTGTGCTCCTTAGATTCTTGCAATCTCTCTTCCCCATCACTGCTGGGGCCTGGGAAGCTTCTGTGCTCTATGACCCTGGAGGAGAGGGGCATGGCCCTTGAACCTCTGCAGTTGGGACTGCTCGACTGAACCAGCTGGGTGGTGGGCAGTGCAGGGCCTGGCACAGCTCTTCCTTATCCAGCTGGAGGGCCTGAAGGCAGGCACTGAGCTGTGCCATCCTATGCCCCAGCTGCCTTTTCTGGCAACATGCCAGAAAACTGTGGAGCCAGGAAAGCCAGGAGGAGCTACATGGAGCTCTTGGCAAGGATGAGGAATGTTGAGGAACAGGGACAAGGGAGCTTGGAGGAGGAAAGTGGGGAACAGGAGGGCTTGCTATAGAAGTTATGGGTGAAAAGAGTGTGTCACTGACCTGCCAACTCCCTCCTGTCCCCCAGGGTTCTCTTCAGGTTCTGCAGCGTGAAGCTGTGGGGCAGAGGCTTGGCCATGGACCCACTCTCAGAGCTGCAGGATGACCTGACTTTGGATGACACCAGCCAGTCTCTGAACCAGCTGAAGCTCGCCTCCATTGATGAGAAGAACTGGCCCTCAGACGAAATGCCTGACTTTCCCAAGTCAGGTGGGTACGGCTGGATCTCAGCAGCCATAAGCGCCTTAGAAGGGGAGACCCCCTTCCTGTGGAAGGAAGACCCCAGGAGGACAGGATGCGGGCAAACAGACCAGCCCCAGGGTGGGGCTGGGAGCACAAGCCTTACTGGGAGGAGGGCCAAAGAGCATGAATCTCAGGGAGAAAATTGTGCCAGACCCCCAGATGACCCCCTGACTTTGCTGTGTTCCTCAGATGACTCCAAAAGCAGCTCCCCGGAACCTGTCACACACCTGAAGTGGGATGACCCTTACTACGACATTGCCCGGCACCAGATTGTGGAGGTGGCAGGTGAGCACACCCGGCCTTGCACTTTTTCCCTCACAGTCTGCATCCCTGGCTTAAGGAAGCCAAGCCCTCCTGCCTTAGGGGAAGGGGCTGCAGGGGAGGGGCCGGCCTGACCCCTGACCCTGGGGCTATTGAGGCTCCATGTATCATTCATTAAAAATACAGACTTGATTGTGATGGCCACTTGGTCGGTTCACCTGCAACCACATCCTGACCTGTGACCTCATCATCTCCACTGGCAGATGGCGTGTGGGAGGCACTGTGAAAGCCCTGGGTTTGATTTCCAGCTCTGCAGTGTGAGCTCATTTCTTCCTCACAGGGTTGCTGAGAGGATGACAATCGTGAACGTATATCAGGGCCTAGCCCACAGCCAGAACATAGTTGGCCCTCAATAAGCATTCATTCATCTCCCTTCCCTTTGCCCTCAGGTCAGCTTTTCTTCCCCATCAGTTATTGGGGAGCAGGGAGGTGCCAGTCCCTCCGGGGAAACCCTACCTCCAAGGAAGTCTGGAATGGCAGACCCTCCTTCCAGAAGTTAGGAGCCACATGACTTCTGGAGCATCAGGTTCCCCGCAGATGTGCTACCCTGCTAAGAATGAGCGTGGAGCCCCCCTGGGTCTTGGCCTCAGTGAGCTCCCGCCCTCCTGTTCATAATGCAGGACCCAGAAGCCTCCAGGAGCAAGGGAGGTAGCAGAGATGTTGATGACCTGGTTTCTGCCTATAGGGTCCTAGTGCCAGAAGAAGAAATTGGAATTGTAGGATCCTTTGTCTTTTCTTCAGCTGTAAGCAAGGATGGCAGCATGGCCCTGCCCCGAGGCATTGGGGTGGGCAGGGGGAGCCAGGTAGCTTGTGGCCCCTGGAGCCCTGAGTGGTGCTGGCTGAGGGGGCCCTGGAGGCATCCGGCCATAGGGAAGCAGCAGGGAGCTCCGTCTCTCCTGAATGCTGGGCTCAGGGAGGGATGGGGCAGTTGAGAGGATTGTTCCTAATGTGAAGGTGTTTCCTTGGCATCTGTGTTCCTGATGCCTGCCCTGGTCTGGATTGGAGGACTTGGCTATGGCCTCTGTCACCCCTACAAAAGCAAGGCTGAGAGCTCTTTTTTGGCCTGGTCCTGCCCTGAGTACAGGAGAGTCACCTGAAGGCTCAGAACTTTCCTCACTCCTAGAGACGGACCTGACTGGGGCATGGGGATGTCTGATGTGAAGGAGTCTCTCAGCTGACATCCTCCTGGCTATGTGGCCAAGTCACAAGGCAGAGCAGGGAAGACTGCCCCCATCCCCACCAGGTGACCCCTGCAAGCAGAGCTGCAACATGTTTCTGTCTCTCCAGGGTGCGATGAGCCTGAGGGGGCCCAGCCAGGTAGGTGTGTTCCTGGCTGTCTGTGCTTGGCCTCTCTGGGCTGTGGATCAAGAAGGGCTCTTGGTGGAGGCCAGGTGGAGCCAGCTTAATTGCAGCCCCACTCCGGGGAGCTGGGAGCTGGGAGCTGGCAGTACTTGGGAGCTGGAAATAGCAGGGGATTTATGGGAGATTTGACAGGGTGGGGACTGTGTGGGGAGCCCACACATCCAGAGCCCAAAGGGAAAGGAGCTCCAGGGAAGGGGGGCCCTTGTCCATGGGGGTCGTGGGGCTGGCTGTAAGCAATGGCCGGGCCCGAGTGCTGGCTCAGGGCCCCTCTGGTAGGGTGTCCCCCATGTGTGTGCCTCTCTGACTGCTGAGAAGAGTTTGGAATGGCACTGCCAGAGCAAGAGTTGTTTAATGAGGCTATGGTGACTTCCTGGGAGGCCAGTTTCCTGGCCTTGGAAACCAGAGAAAGAGCCCACGTTGGAAGGGAGGGTGCGTTATGTCCCCAACTCCTCTGTAGCCTCTGTTCTCCTTGCTGGCAGTAGCTGTCATGCTCCATGGTCAAACCTGACTGGTCCACGTGGGTTCTTTCCAGTGGTGTGCTGGTAAAGGTTTAATAGTTGGCCCTCCAGAAAGAAAAAAAAGAAAAGGCTATTATTTGTAACATGTGCAATTTCTAACTACAAATAGCAGATTTCTAGCCACCAACGATGATGTCAGCTGGCTTGCAGTATTCCTGACAATTTCACATTTTAACCAATGTGCCCCAGCCCCCCACCTCCCATCTCCTTGGTTGGCCTGCTCTCAGGTCGCGGGAGTGTGCTGGTCTGGCGGGTCCCAGAACGCCTGCTGGAGGAGCTGCTCTGTTGCTGATTAATACCCAGGTTCCCCTGGGAAGTTCCTGATGCGTATCTTGGGAATGCAGAGGCTTCATTCCCTGGCGGCTGGTCTTTTCCCGGTGCTTTTTCCACAAACGCTGTGCCTCCTTTTTGAGCCCTCTCCCTCAGTGCTCTGGAGCCACCAGTGCTGCCAGCTCCTTCTTTCCCTTCAGTTTCCAGGGTAAATCTATTTGAATCTTCTGAGACGAGGAGGGGACTCCCAGACCTTTTTACACATGCTTCTTGTAGGAGCCGTTACCCTGCCTGCTGGCAAATGCCCGAGCCACTCAAGGACTTGGGCAATGGGACTCCACTCCAGGGAGGAGAGGACGGGCTAAGCCCTGGGGTTGCCCATGTCTCGTTCTTTGCTGGTCTGGGAGTCTTGCCATCCAGTCCCTCTCTGAGCCCCCTCCTTTGTCCCCCATCCCCATCCTGACTTTACTTGGCATGCATTTATAAAACACCTACTTTGGGAACAAGTCCAGTACTCAGCAGTGAGGATTTTTTTTTTTTAATATTTATTTATGCCTGCGTCAGGTCTTATTTGAAGCACGCGGGATCTTTCATTGAGGCGCGTGGGCTTCTCTCTAGTTGTGGCGCATGGGCTCCAGAGCACGTGGGCTGTGTAGTTTGTGGCATGCAGGCTCTCTAGTTGAGGTGCACGAGCTCAGTAGTTGTGGCGTGTGGGCTTAGTTGCCCAGTGGCATGTGGGATCTTAGTTCCCCGACCAGGGATCGAACCCGCATCCCCTGCATTGGAAGGTGGATTCTTAACCACTGGACCACCAGGGAGTCCCCAGCATTGAGGATTCATTGAGGAAAAATGCACATTCCCTCCTTCGAGGAGCGTACAGTCCAGGGAAGCGGTTCTTGAAACTGGTCAAGAGTCCTCCTTGAAAATATGAAAGGTGTGGACCTCTTCCCCAGAAAACACGTGCATGTGCTTGTAATATTTTTTATATAACATCATGACACTGGTGGATGCCCATTGATGGAAACCTGGTTGAGAACCCAATTTCCCATTTACAAGTTGCTGGGGCAGGTGAGCGGTGGAACTACAGGCCTCTGGCCTCTCACCTCAATTGCCTGCTTAACCAGTTACCAGCTCTTTAAATACCAGAGCCTTGTGAGCTCAGACTTTCTGCTCTGCCTAAGTCCTCAAATCTGCCGGCCAGTGAGGGCTGCCTTACTGTTGGAGGGCAGGGCAGTGATGAAGAGAATCTTTTAGAATCCTCCATGCTCCTCCCAGCATTTCCTGCTATACCCTGGCGTTTCCTCTGCTTAGAGGGGAGTAGACAGATGATGTCCCCCCACCCCACAGGCTCATAATAGAAGGTCCAGGGGTTTCTGAAGCTCCAGATTGTCCACGAGGGTGGCCTGGGCAGTCTAACCCTTCATCCCTACCCACTGCCAGTCTGCTCTTTCTTCTGTCAAAGCCTATGGGAAGTGAATCAGAGCAGGCCGCAGAGCCACCCCCAACTGGCCTGGAAGGAACTCAGCGCCTCAGGATCTGGTCCAGGGTGTGGAGGGGAACAGGTGACACCTGGTCTTTCAAAATAGACCTGCTGCTGGATGGAGCTGCACCAACTCCTCCTCAGACATGCCTGCAGAGGGTTCTCTGCTTGTTAAGTCTGGAGAAATTCTGCCCCAGGCTTTGGGAAACTGCCCAAAGCAGTTTCATATCCCAGATAACATTGTGAGCAAACTCAGAAATAGAACCGTGCATACCGTGTAATGCCGACCTGTGACAGGCTACCAGCGTTTATTGAATACCTGCCACATTGCTGGGCTCTGGACCATCTGGACATTTAAAGATGGACAAGACAGTCCCTGTCTTTGAGCTGCTCACAGCCACTAGAGGAGACAGACACATAAATAGTTATACAGGAGAGTCAAAGTGTTGTGACAGAGACGGGTGATGGTTCATGCTGGGAGCTATGAAAAGGGACAGCTAACCTGCCTGCAGGGAGGAGGAGGGGACACAGGCTTCTGGGAGATTATGCCTGGGATGAGTCTTAAGGATTCAGAGGAGTTAGCCTAGAGGAAGGGAGCAGAATTGCCTAGAGGAAGTCTGTCTGGCATGAGAGACAGAGGCTAAAGCCACCTGCTGCGGACTGGGCTGAAGGTGTGCATGGTGTGAGCCTTCAGAGGCGGTTGGTGGGGCCAAGCCTCAAAGTGAGCCTTTCTACGGGGCTTTTATACAGCTTGGGGTGGGGTTCAGGAAGAAAAGAGTCAAGGCAGGAGAGTCAAGGGCAGGTAGATGTTTCTAATTCTCCAAGGCTAGAAGCTGGGGCAGTTTAGAAAGGAGAATGGAGCCTCTCTCTGGGCTTGGTGGGCCAGGCCTCAGACCCTGACCCAGGAAATTCTTGGAGGGTCCTGGCTAGGACGTTTGGCTAGGGCCAGCAGAGACTAGGCAGTGTTCTGGGTGGAGATGGGATCATTGGAGGGGTTGATCCAGAGGCTGGATGCAGTGGGAGACTGCTGGGAGTCAGGCAATAGCTCAGGCCAGAGCACCAGGCTGGGCCACCAGCAGGGACTGGGGCCGTGCTGCCCACATTCCAGAAGCATTCCTCAGCCCCTCCACTGAGTCTTGCCCCAGCCCTTGAGAAAAGGGTCAGAGCCTTGGCAACCACTTTGGAAAAGCACTGAGTCCTGGGTTAAGTCACTCACTGACCAAGAAGGATCATCAAGATCATGGTTTATTTAACATGGAGAAGACACTCAGCAAGTTGTTGGGGGAATCCCTGAATCCTCAGAGGTAGGAGGACAGACTGTGTGGGCTGTGTAAGGGGTCTTTTTATTGGCCTCTGAAGCAGTGGGGATTAGGCAAGAATGACTCTGGAGAGGTGTGAGGGTAAAGATAAAAGGAAGGGCCCTGGGACATGGGGGAGTGGGGACCAGGCCTTGCCCCCATCGAGCTGTGCTTAGAGTCCCTGGTTCACACTGACCCTGGAAGAGCATCTCACCTTGGGGGGCTGTGGCATATGTCTCAGGAGCTCCCCAGCTTCATGACAAAGCCAGATGGTCAGACCATGAAATAGTGACTAGTTTTGGACAGACATCCCTCAGTGATTACACTCAAATGAGCACCTTCCCAAAGTGTTACAAAATCCTCTCTACTCCATGTGTTTTAGAATATCCTTAATGAGAAAGGAATGATTTTTAGAAATGTCCAGAGGTCAGTCAACTGTGGCAAATAATTCTGGAAGTAAAATCAGAAAGTGTTGTTAGTCAAGAACAAGACGTGATTATTAAGTAATCAGACTGATTTCCTCATTGGCCTCAGGCTTTCTGAGAAGGGAGCTTCAAGAAGTTTTTCAAATACAGGCTGCTCACAAGAGATGCTTCTGGAATAGGTGTGGAGTTTTAAGATGATGTACGGCAAGATAACAGTTGCTTTGGTGGGTGTGACTTTTTTTGTTTTCTTAGTTATAGTGAAATTTATATAACATAAAATTAACCATTTTAGGGGCTTCCCTGGTGGCGCAGTGGTTAAGAATCCGCCAGCCAATGCAGGCGACACGGGTTCGAGCCCTGGCCTGGGAAGATCCCACATGCCGCGGAGCAACTAAGCCCGTGCGCCACAACTACTGAGCCTGTGCTCTAGAGCCCGCGAGCCACAACTACTGAGCCCGTGTGCCGCAACTACTGAAGCCCGCGCGCCTAGAGCCCATGCTCTGCAACAAGAGAAGCCACCGCAATGAGAAGCCCGTGCACCGCAACGAAGAGTAGCCCCCACTCACCGCAACCAGAGAAAGCCCGTGCACAGCAACAAAGACCCAACGCAGCCAAAAAAAAAAAAAAAAAATTAACCATTTTAAAGTGTATACTTTGGTGGTATTTAGTACATTCACAATGTTGAACCACCACCACCTCTATCTAGTTCCATCATTTCATCCATTTCATCCATAGTTTCACCCATACCAACCCCCATAACCATAAGCATCAATCCCTATTCTCCCTTCCTCCCAGCACCTATAACCACTAATTTGCTTTCTGTTGTTACAGATTTACCTATATAGCTCATATAAATGGAACCAAACAATATGTAGCCTTTTATGTCCAGCTTCTTAGCATCATGTTTTCAAGGTTCATTCACAATGAAGCGTGTATCAGTACTCCATTCCTTTTTATAGCCAATAGTCCATTGCATGGATACACCACATTTTCTTCATCTACCCATCCATTGATGGACATTTGTGTTGTTTCCACCAGGCATGACTTTTTAAGAAGTCATGTTATTTTTTTGTGCCCCAGCTCTGTAGCCCTGAGACCACCTGTCCCTCTTTCTTCAGTGACACACCCTTGAGTGCAGGCACCTGCCCAGAGGTCTGTCCGCATGGGCCACTCTGGCCCCAACGCTAAATGGTACAGTCTCCAGGCCTGGCCCCTTTCAGATCCTCACCTGACTTCTCTTGGCTTATTGTTCACCCACTGTGCTCCACCTTTCTCCACACCTAGGAGATGACAAGTATGGGCGGAAGATCATTGTATTTAGTGCCTGCCGAATGCCCCCGAGCCACCAGCTGGACCATAGCAAGCTCCTGGGGTGAGTACCCATGGGGAAGTGATGGAACCCGTGCTCAGATCCCCACCACGGCCTGGAGCCATTTTCCTTACTGTCCCTTCCTGCCCCGGGGGTACCAAGCCACCTCCCTCAAGGCCTCCCCTGTTCTCCTGAGGGATATTGGGAGCACTGGGCTAGGTGTCAGATCTGGTTTCTAGTCCTGGAAACCATCTGTGTGACCTTGGAAAGTGTGTTCATCTCTTTAAGCCTCTTTTTCTTCACTCTTCTTGGGGAATAATAATACAGCCCTTGTTCCTCGTAGGAGTGAGATACTGCATTTGAAAATGCTTTGAAAAGTAAAATACCGTCCAAATGTGAGGACTGATTATGATAACGATATGGTGCGCTTCTGAGGCGGTTGCAGTTGTTCATCATTTACATGAATAATTAGTGTTATTTTGTGCCAAATCTGGTGCCAACAACTTCTGTACCTATCCAGGTTCTAATAGCTAAATACAGGTAATAGCTCTGTTTGGTCTAGAAATCTCCTGATGCAAGTCCGAAGGCTGATTGAAAGCAGGAGTTTGACAGACTGTGTTCTGATAAGTGTTCATTGTTGAGCCGCCACTAGGCCAGTGCTGGGCCCACAGCAGCTGCGGGATCCCTGGAGGCAGAGCCATAACTGACTTCCTCCTGAGGTCCTCAGTGTGTGTACAGTTTCCATCTTGCACTCCTTTCTTTCCTGACCCTTTGAAGCACTCCCTGCAATTGCAAATGTCTGCCCCACCCTTACCAGCTTCTTTGGGATCCTGAATGATTGTGTGTGTGGAGGGGTTGGTGTGGGATTGGGGACAGTCCGGGGCTACAGCAACAGAAGGGGAGGGCCTGACTGCAGAGGCTCTGCAGTCCTGTGAGCCAGGGCCAGGCCCGAGTCTCTCCAGCTTTGTGTGAATGCTTTCTCTCTGGTCTCCTGAGCCCTCCTCCCACTGCTCCTCCGCTGTGCAGGTAGGCAGAGCCTTCTTCAGGCCCGTCACATGGCCCAGCCAGGAACAGGCCAAGAAGCCCAGCCTGAGGGTGGCTGAGTCACCTGTCCTCCTTTCTGGGTTTATTGTCACAGCATCTGACAAGGCAGGTGACAGACTCCTGGCCAGATTATGGGCTGAGTGGGAGGAAGTCAGAGGAGGTGGATGGGAAAGCACCCAGCTTTCAGGAGATAGCGTGCTGAGCGAGGCTGCCCCCACTCTGGGGCTTTGTCTGCCTTCGGGAAGCCCTCTGTCACCCATCCTGTCCATCCTCCACTCCTTCCCAGCGGGATCTCCCCTCCACCACCTGGCCGGGCAGGGAGGCGCTTTCATCATGCATCAGTCCTGTCATCTTGTTTTCAGTCAGATTATCTCAGACTTGGCTTTTCCCAGCTGTCCAGCCAGATCTGGGGGGTTGAAATAGAAAGTGCCTGAAGCTTGGATGCAGAAGACCAGTTAAACTTCAACTCTGCCTCGTACTAGCTGTGTGCTTGGAGTCAGGTCTCTCCTGAGCCCTGTGAAATGTCATTGTATTCATTTGTAAAGCATCACAGATTTCAAAAATGTAGATAGCTATTAAGAAAAAATACAGACAGCAATAAACAAAGTCTCCCATAAACCCACCACCCAGAGAGAAAACCACTGTTAACATTTCAGTGTATTCACTTCCCATTTTTTTCTATAACATATACAGAACTCTATAGTCAGTTTTGTATCTTACATAATGTTTTTATCTTCTGAGCATTAAACATTCTTCAAGGATATCCTTTCAAAAAATTTTATTGACATATGTGTATCCAGAAAAGTGAACACATTATGTATACTACTTGATGAATTTTCAAAAACGAAATACACCCATGTCATCCACACCTACAAACTTCCCTTTGCTCTTCCAGGCAGTACCCCGAAGGGTAACCACTGTTCTCACGTCCAACTTCACAGATTGGTTCTGTCTGCAGAAACATCCTGTGAAGTATTCTATTTATAGATCTCCTGTGATTTATTTAACCAATATTCTGTTCTTGGACACTTCCTTTGCTGCTCATTTTTCCCCCCATTATAAAACAGGCTATAATGAGCAGCCTTTTACAAAAACATTTCTGTTCATCTCTGATTAGTTCCTTGGGATAAATTCCTGGACATATTTTTATCAGGTCAGAGTATGAACATTTTATAGCTTCTGATAAACATCACTTTATTGACCTCCAAAAGGTCATAACATTCATCAAAGGATGAGTGTATTTTCACTACAACTTTTGCTATTTTATTTATTTTTATTTTTATTTATTTTTTGCATGGCATGCGGTATCTTATTTCCCCAACCAGGGATCGAACCCATACCCCCTGCAGTGGAAGCACAGAGTCTTAACTGCTAGACCACCAGGGAAGTCCCTAACTTGCTATTTTATAGTCGCAAAATGCCATCTTTTTATGTGACAGCTGTTTTCAAACTGCAAAGTGCTCAATGTGTGTAAGGGGTAAATTACTGTATAGTGATAATGATGGGAATCAAGATAATAAATCCAGCATAAGACACCTCACATGTCCGCCAGTGCTGGCACCCATGGACCAATGTTTAGGTTAGCCTCTCTGGGATAGGTCGGGTTGTGTCTGGGCACTTAGTCACATCCTTGGGCACTTCCCAAGGCTCCTTCCTGGGCTTCCCTGGTGGCTCAGTGGTTAAGAATCCGCCTGCCAATGCAGGGGGCACGGGTTGGAGCCCTGGTCCAGGAAGATCTCACATGCCACGGAGCAACTAAGCCTGTGCGCCACAACTACTGAGCCTGCACTTTAGAGGCCGTGAGCCACAACTACTGAGCCCACGTGCCACAACTACTAAAGCGCACGAGCCACAACTACTGAAGCCTGTGTGCCTAGAGCCCGTGCTTCGCAACAAGAGAAGCCACCGCAATGAGAAGCCCGCGCACCGCAACGAAGAGCAGCCCCCACTCACCGCAACTAGAGAAAGCCAGCGCGCAAAAATGAAGACCCAACGCAGCCAAAAATAAATTAACTCATAAAATTTAAAAACCATCAGATTTCTAATTAATAACTGTAAGCTTTCCAAATCATTAAAAAAATAAAAAGGCTCCTTCCCTCCTTTCCCTCCTCCCCTCCTTACCCTCCTCCCCTTGGAAGCCCTTAGCATTCCTGCATGCCCAGCCTCCCAGCCTGGAGTGGTGTTCCTGCTGGGGCCTGGGAGCTGTTGGCCAACAGAGAGAGGGTTTTCCACTGGGCTCCTCTCCCTTTCTGGAATTCACGTTCACTCAATTCATACTTCTCCACCTCAGGTGGGCCCAACACCCGTGTGTGTGTTTGTGTTGGATGGTAGGTATTGTGTTGTGAGCCTAGGGAACTTGAGGTGTGGGTCTTTGGTCCACAGAACATCCAGTGACTGGAGCAGGGGAGGGGACCCTCTGACCACCCTGATCCCCTTTCGTGGGCACAGTGTTCTACAGACAGCACTGGGAGTGTAAAAGGCAGAGCTGTCCCATGATCAACAAGGCGAAACTTGGAGAGTTAGTTCACCTCCAGTCTCCACCACAAGCTGTGTGACCTCAGAGAAGCACTTGACCTCTCTGAGCCTCACTGCCCTCGCTCGTAAGAAGGGGATTGTATTGGCCTCCATTATAATGAGGAAGGCACGAGATACTGCATACAAAGTGCTTGGTAGACACTAAGAGCTGAATACTGGTAAATGGTGACTGTCGTCATTTCTGTTGACTCGGGGCAATCCTGTGAGTGAATTGTTATTCCCATTTTTACTGCAGGTATGTGAGATGGCTCCAGTTAGAGTCCTGGTCTCCTGACTCCTAGTCAGTGCTCAGACCTGAGAGCTGCTGTTGTTCTTATTATTCCTCCACCCAGCCCAGCCACTACCTCGTTCCTCCTCCACCCCAACATGGTGACTGATTATACAGCCAAGACAGACAGGGCAGGAGAGGGGCTGGCGAAGGCAGGAGGAGGGGATTCCTGGGGCACTGGTTCTGTCTTAGTGGGGCCCCACTTGCATACAGGGCAGGCCTGAGTGGGACTCGTCTCTTACAGATACCTGAAGCACACCCTGGACCAGTATGTGGAGAGTGACTACACGCTGCTCTACCTGCACCATGGCCTGACCAGCGACAACAAGCCCTCCCTCAGCTGGCTCCGGGACGCCTACCGGGAGTTTGACCGCAAGTGGGTTAGGGCCTCGGAGGAGCTCCAGGGCCCGGGGGCCAGCAGCTCTGCCGGGTTCTGGGCTGCCCTCTGTTTGGGCAGGAACGTATTCCATGCCGGGGGAGGCGGGTCCCCCCTACCTGGGTAAACTAAACACAGAGAGTCTCAAGTTGGAATGGCCTGGGCTTAAATCCCAGTTTCTCTACTTACTTGCTTTCCTAATCTATAAAATAGGGCGACAATGGCACTTACCTCGCAGGTTTACTATGAGTCATCAAATCAGTAACTGTACGTTAAGAGCTTAGCTCTGTGCCTCTCCTACCATGCCCAGTCCTGAGTTCCCCGTTCTGCCTCTGCAGGTACAAGAAGAATATCAAGGCTCTGTACATCGTGCACCCCACCATGTTCATCAAGACCCTGCTCATCCTCTTCAAGCCCATCATTAGGTGAGTGGGCCCAGGGCGGGGCACTCGTCTCTTGTGCTTCCCCTTGAACTGTGAAGCAGATACCTGAGGAAGCCAAGCATCCTGGGGACCGACCACTTTGGGGCTAGGCCTCTGTCTGATCTGGGTGGGCTGCTGAGGAGAAAGTGGAGGCCTGCTGAAGCGGGCCTACCCTGGACCTATACCCTTTCTTCCATCGGCAGCTTCAAGTTTGGTCAGAAGATCTTCTATGTGAATTACCTGAGTGAGCTGAGCGAGCATGTGAAGCTGGAGCAACTGGGGATCCCTCGCCAAGTGCTCAAGTGAGACTGGGGTGGGGGCTGTGTGTGCCCACCGGGCACACTGTCCACATATATCATGTTTGTGGGGGTAGGATGTGCTGGCCAAGGGGAGAAGCAGCCTTGACAGTGCCAGGATACACAGGGGAAGCAGATGTGATGAGTAAGGGGCAGCACATGGGGTCAGAGAGAGCAAGTCCAGATCCCGTATCTGTTGCTGAAAAGCTCTGTAACTGAATCTCTTTAAAGTCTTCACTTCTGTGTAGAGCTGGGTTGGTGGGAGGACTGAATGAGGTAATCCATGTAAGATAGCACAGAAAGTGCCTGACAAACAAGAGTTGTCATAGTGACGGCAGAGCCAGGTAGGGGCCCTGACGCTCCCCGCTGCTTCCCCAGGTATGATGACTTCCTCAAATCCACCCAGAAGAGCCCTGCGACAGCCCCCAAGCCCATGCCACCACGGCCCCCTCTGCCCAACCAGCAGTTCGGGGTCTCCTTGCAGCAGTGAGTATGCAAAAGGTGGGTGGGGCTGGCACCTGGGGACCAGGAGGGCTGCAGACCCGTCACTGCGTTGTGCCCACAGCCTCCGGGAGAAGAACCCAGAGCAGGAGCCCATTCCGCTCGTGCTGCGGGAGACCGTTGCCTACCTACAGGCCCATGGTGAGTGCTGGGGAGCCCTCTCCCCTCGGGAAGCTGCTGGGCAGGGCTGGGCGAGGTCCCAACGTGCACCAGCACCCACACTGACCCTGACTGGGACCCCAAGACACAGAATGGGTGTGGAGTCCGCACGTTGCTCCAGAGCTCTGAGACTCACCAGGCCCCACTGTCTCCCAGCTCTCACCACTGAGGGGATTTTCCGGAGGTCGGCCAACACCCAAGTTGTACGGGAAGTGCAACAGAAGTACAACATGGGTGAGTGGCCCCGGGGACGTGTCGAAGCCCAGAGGGCCAGTACAGATCGCGCGCGTGCACACGTGTGTATGTGTGTGCGTGTGTGAGGTTTCTGTGGCATTTGGTATAATTACAAGGGTCTCACTCCTGCCTGGTTGTCCCAGGCCTACTTTCTCGTAGGTCAGGCTTCTGGAGCCTGGGTTCAGGGTCATTCGGAGGCGAGGAATAACTGTGGTGTGTGCTCGGGGGCCCCACTCCCCAGATGGCCTGACCCTGTGCCCCCTGTCCCAGTGGGAGGAGGAGGCTTGTGGCCAAGGGTGAAGTCAGGCTGTGGGGCCTGCTTGGCCTCTGGATTGGCTGCTGGTCTCCAGGCTCGGCCCAGCTCCTCCCCTCCCCACCCCCAGGGCTGCCTGTGGACTTCAACCAGTACAATGAGTTGCACCTGCCAGCGGTCATTCTCAAGACCTTCCTCCGGGAGCTTCCTGAGCCCCTGCTCACCTTTGACCTCTACGCCCACGTTGTGGGCCTCCTCAGTGAGTGCCCCTCTCCCCCTTCTCCAGCTTCTGCAGGGTGGGGTTGCAGCTGGACTCAAAGCAGGCGGCTTTGGCCTGTCCTTCAAGGAAAGTCTGGTTGGGTCTTCCCCCTAGCCTCATGACAGGGCTTCCCGAACCAGTCCGGCCATGGGCCCCTGTGACCTGGGCCCCCCTTCCTCATAGACATTGATGAGAGCCAGAGAGTGGAGGCGACGCTGCAGGCCTTCCAGATGCTGCCCGAGGAGAACTACCTGGTGCTGCGTTTCCTCACTGCCTTCCTGGTGCAGGTGAGACCTCGGCCTGGGCCTCTACCGCTTACCTGGAGGAGAGAGGGAGGAGGAGTTGCCATGGCTGCTGCTCCTGGGCGTGGTTGCCAGGCGTGGGAGGCGGTGCCTGTGGCTTCCTGCTGCAGCCCCCTGATTCCTTCCACAGATTTCTGCCTTCTGTGAGCAGAACAAGATGACCAACACTAACCTGGCTGTTGTCTTCGGCCCTAACCTGCTGTGGGCCAAGGATGCTGCCATCACCCTCAAGGCCATTAATCCCATCAATACCTTCACCAAGTTCCTCCTGGATCATCAAGGGGAGCTGTTTCAGCCCTGACTCCAAGGGGCTCTGAGCCCATCCCCTGCCCCACCCACCCCCTTCTCTGATAGCCCCGGTTTGGACTCTTCCTCTTGGCTTCAGCCTTATGGGAGCCCAGGGCTCCTGCCCAGAAAGGGGCTGTGAGCCCCCCTGGAGACAGAAGCTGGAGCCAGCCAACTGGACAGCTCCTCCTCCCCTCCTGTCCAGCCCACCTCACCGGCCCTGGAGGCCTCGCTGTAACCACAAGACATTTTTCTTCGCCTTATACTTCTCACTGCCTCTTTGGATCCCTGGCTCCTGCCGGGCTCTGCAGAGCTGGCCTTGGCTCTTCAGGCAGGAGGACTGGCCCCAGCAACCGCTTGCTTACCTGCTTTCTCCTGCCTCTTCCCCTGGCAACTGGAGATGCCAAAATCACTGCCGGCTGGGCTGGTAGCTGGGGCTGGTCCTCCCCTTCCTGACTGCTGGGGAATGAAAGGCTGAGCTGGCCTGGGCTGGCCCTGCTGAGACTCCTCCCTGTCTGGGTGAAGGAAGGCCTGGTTGCAAGCACCCTGTTCCTGTCCTCCCCTCTGGTGGCTCAGCTTCTGGCACTTACACAGTTAACGAATGACAGCCTGGAGTCCTCTGTCTGCCTTCTCTTCCACACATCCTGGGTCAGGCTTTCCCAAGTGGTACTGCCCCCAGGGTGTCTTAGCCCCCTGGTTCTGCCAGGACTGGCAGCTTGGATGACAGGGCTGAGTCCCAGCATCCATTCAAAATAGACACCCCACTCTCACCCCTGAGAGCCTCCTAGCGTCTGGTCAGACCACTGACAAGCAGTCCCCGCCCACTCCACCCCCCATGCCTTGCCTCCCCTCCCTTCCTACTTGGACAGATCCTTGGTCACGTCTGATGTGGAGTCACACTGGTCCCTGCTCTGGCCAGGGTGACTCAGTGCCTCAGGATCTGGGGTGGCTCCTTCCTCCAGTTTTGGACTCCTGGAGGGGCTGGGTAGAGACTTTGCTAATTAGATTGGCCCCTGCCAGGTAAGTTCTAGCAACCTCCCCCTGGACCCTGATGATGATGGATATCCCTCTTTCCAGCTGTCCCTTCCTGGTGAACCACCTTCCTGCAGCCTTGGCCAGAGCCTGTACTGTGGCAGTCCTTACTGACCAGTCCTGCCCCATCTGCGAGCCGGGTGTGGCCTGGGCCTGACCTCACTGGGCTCTTTTCCCAGGACACTATCATGTCAGGAGTCCCAAGGCCTGGTGTGGCTGCTGTCAGTCCATGTGTCTCTAGGCCAGGCCCAGGCTTCTGCTTTCTGCCTTCCTTCCTTTGTATCAGGTGTTGCTCAGAGCCCCATTTACTGGGGAGCCTCGTGGATCTATTTGGTCTCTCCCCTGTCCACCCCCGACTGGTCTTTACCTGGGGGTGGGGGAACTTGTACTGTGAATCAAGTATTCACATTCACAGTGACTTCCTTGGCACCAATCATGTATTTCACCTTTGCACTTTTTATATTTCAATAAAAATGGAAAACTGCCCACCTGGCTGATAAGCAAGTGGGCATGGAGGCTCATAACTGGGTGGGAGATGTGGTATGGCTGCGGAAGAAGAGCAGATAGGGCTTCAGGAAGTCCCCTCCCCAGTCAATCTGACCCCTTCCTCATCCTGCTCACTTGTGAGCCGGTATGAAGCCAGCTTTCTGACCATATTCCAGGCTTAGAAGTGTGAGCAGTCACCTTCCTTTTTGCACCTATAGCATTCCAACTGGCCACCAAGTGCTAGATCCTAAAACCAGGACCTCTCTCCCCCAGACAGAGCAGACTGTGGTGGACCACAGCACAAGCTTTAGAGTGAGACCAGGGTTTGAATCCTAGTTCCATCACTCACAACCAGCTCTAACTGGTAATTGTCACGTAACTGGTCCCATGTCCGAGACTCTCTGAAGATCAGACACACAGTCGTCCCTATGTGTGGGGGACTGGTTCCAGCCACCCGACCCCATGACACCAAAATCCAAGGATGCTCAAGTCCCTTCTAACAAGTGGTGTAGTATTTGCAATATAACCTACACACATCCTCTCTTTACATCATTTCTAGATTACTTATAATACCTAATACAATGTAAATGCCATGTAAATAGTTGTCAGCATGCAGCAAATTCAAGTTTTGCTTTTTGGAACTTCCTGGAATTTTTTTTTTCCAAATATTTTTCTATCCAAGGTTGGGGGAACTCTCGGGTGTGGAACCCACAGATGCGAGGGCCGACCGTAACGTATACACTACATAACAGAATGAGTGCCCAGTGGGAACCCGAATGATGGTCATTTCACAGAGGAATGAAGTGATAGTCCCAACCTTGTACAGCAGCCAGGGTTGGAACCCTAATCTCCCAGCCATTCCGGTCCTCCCCACCCACCCCTCAGCCTGAGAGCCTTGGCTGTTTCCACCTGCCACCTAGTCACGTGGAGGCTATGAAAGATCCAGCTTTCCTCTTTCAAGCAGTTTTGCTTTGCTTTAAAGGTTAAGATGGTAAAATTTATGTTACATTATTTTACTACAATTGAAAAACTAAAATGGTTTGTCACAGGGAGGGCAGGCCAGAATTCCACTTGGCACTGGTCAAGTTCCAGCTGTCTGCTGCTTGCCTGCTGACTGCAATCAGGGGGCTATGATGGCCTCAGTCAGGCCTGTTCTTTTTTTCTCCTCATTGCTTGTTTGGGCTGGGGAAGCCGGGCCAAAGCTGCAGGATCAAGACAATGGTTACAAACACGGGCACTGAGTTCCAGGAAGCCAGTCCGCCTGCACAACCGTGACCTTCGTCCAGGTAGCTCAAACAGAAGGCACTGGCGGCCTGTCCCCCCGGCTCTGCTCAGCTCTAAGCTGGGTGACTATTTAGAATAGAAGGGCAGTGACCCAAGGAAATGACAAGACAGGGGAGCAGGAGACGGAGAGCTGTTTACTTGGGTTGGGCTCCTGGCAGGGCCTCTGCCAAGTGACTCAAAAGCCAGTTTACCCCTGCCTTGGCAACAGTGGGTCTCTGGGGGCAGAGTGTAGTGACATGGCTTAAAGGGGTAGGATACCATCAGACGAGGGGCAATTGAACACTTTGCTTTTGGGGGACCCCTAACTGAACGTGAGGACTCCAAGGACAGTCTTTCCACCATTTCTGACCCAGGAGTTGGATGCGTGGTCAGGTATCATGGTCAGCGTCACATGCAGTTCACTCACAAGCAAGGGCTCCCAGGGCCCAAAGCAGCAGCAGTGGGCGGGCCCATTCTTTTCAGCCCCAGGTTTGAGCTGAATTTAGAATTTTCTAACTAGTCCTCTTCTGCCCTGGGGCCTGGCTTCTGGCCTGAAGGGCGTGGGAGGCAACCAAGACAGCACTTACCTGGGTTTGTCAGTCTCCGGTCTCCGGCCTCCAGAACCACCTCTTCCTCTGGGACACCAGTTCTACCTCCCACTCCCTCCCGCCACTGCAGGCGAAATAGGAGGAAGGAGCTGGCTTTGCCAGGGCTGACACCTGCCATAGAAGCCCCCAGGGGGCCAGGCAGGAATAATCCCCACAGGGCTCTTCTACTTTTCCAGTGCCCTGGCTCCAGCTGTCAGATCAGGGCAGCTAAACAAACATGCATGGGACCTGGACTTCTGCTTACTTCACTCAGTCCCTTCCCTGTCTGGTTTGCTCAGCCACAACCCCTCACACCACATCAGCAAATATCCCAGCAGTCTGGGGAGTCCCCCGCCCCCTGCTTGGCCTCTGCTGGAAACATGGCAGGGACCTGTCAGTTCTCTTTCCCTCTGAGCCAAAGTCTGTTGCCCAGGGTGAGTGGTGAGCTGTGCTGGGTAGGAAGGATAGCGAGCTGAAGATAATGGCCTACCCATTCTGAGGATTTTACTATGGGCGTACCTCATGCATGTCTACTTCATACACGTCATCTCACTGAATACTCTCACACAACCCTTGAAATGAAAACATTACAGCCAAGGAAAATGAGGCTCTAAGAGGTTTCCTGGGACTTCCCTGGTGGTCCAGTGGTTAAGACTCCGTGCTCCCAATGCAGGGGGCCTGGGTTTGATCCCTGGTTAGTGAACTAAGATCCCACGTGCTGCGCAGTGCGGCCAAGAAAAAAAAGAAAATTCCGACCAGCCCAAGGCCCCAGGACTCCGAACAGCCTGAATGGCTCTGAAACCTTGCTGTGCCTCACATGGCACCACTCTTCCCTCCACGGAGCTTGTCGGTGACCCGGGGCTGCCCAGAAGTGGGAGGAAGTGGGCTAGGTTTTTCGACAGCTTGCAGGACAGGAGGCTATAAAGTACAGAAAAAGTTTATTGGAAATCTCTTGAATACATTTTAAAGTATAGCTCAATATTTCCAAATAAAGTAGGCTGGAGGAACGGGAGGGGCTCTCCCACCTGGAGACACGACTGGTCCCAGCCCTGTCCCGGGGGTGCTGTGCGGCTCCGTCGAGGGCTCATACCTTTCACTGTACAGGGCTGAGGGACAAGGGCCGGCCTCGACAGGTGCTCTGCTCCTCCCAGGCTCAGCTCAAAGTCAGGGCTTAGCCTCCCTGGCCTCTCACTGATGGGGTCCTGAAGAAAGGCTGCTGCCTGCAGAGGCCAACAATTAGGAGTCAAAGAGGCAAAGGGCTAACAGGCCTTCCCATGCTTGGCCTTGGAAGAGGGCGGCGGCTGAGAGATTAGGACGAGGTGGGGGAGTGGGGGAGTGGGAGGCAATCAGTAACTTACCAGGGCCTTCGCCCTTCTCAGTGCTGGGGCCTGGGGGGTAAGCCTGGATTGGTTTAGCAGGCCACAGGTGTGCTCTGGCCCAGTGACAGGATGGCCAGCTGGACGCCACTACTGGAAACACTTTTTTTTAAAAAATTTTATTTATTTTTATTTATTTTTGGCTGTGTTAGGTCTTTGTTGCTGAGCACAGGCTTTCTCTAGTTGTGGTGAGCAGGGGCTACTCTTCGTTGCGGTGCGCGGGCTTCTCATTGCGGTGGCTTCTCTTGTTGCAGAGCACGGGCCCTAGGTGCACGGGCTTCAGTAGTTGTGGCTAGCAGGCCCTTGAGCACAGGCTCAGTAGTTGTGGCACACAGGCTTAGCTGCTCTGCAGCATGTGGAATCTTCCCGGACCAGAGCTCGAACCCATGTTCCCTGCATTGGCAGGAGGATTCTTAACCACTGCACCACCAGGGAAGCCCTAGAAACACTTTTTTAGGCAGGAGAATGTGTGCACAGGGGCAGGGCTCAGCCCAACTGAGGCAGCATCAGAGCTGACCCCAGCCCTCAGAGATCAGCCTCGTAGGTGAAAACAATGTCATGTAAGTGAAAACAATGTCACGTGCACTTGCTAACAAACAATTGAGGGCCACCTGCTCTGCTGCAGAACAGCTGCTGCCAATGAATACCCCAGGTGGACCAGAGGAGCGGGGTTGGGCCTATCAGTTAGGCAGGGAGGAACAGATGGTCAGTGGGTGAGGCTGGGCCCTTGACTTAACTCAAGTAACAACACCTGAATGCCCAGCTTTGGTTTCTCAACAAGGAACCAATCCAACTAATAAACCTCAGGGCACACCCTGGGGTTAAAGAAAGGTGGTGGCTAGGCCTAGGTGGAAGAAGGAAAAGGCCCGTAACCCAGCCCTGAGAATCAGGAACAAATGCCCCAGGAGGAGGGGCCTGTCTGGCCTTCCCCGGGGCCACAGTGCCCCTTGGGCACTACACGTGCCACAACTCTGGGGAGTCATCACATTTCGCACCCAGGACTTCCTGGGCTGCCAGAACAGAGTCAGTCTCTCTGGAGAAGCTGGGAGATTCAGAGTTCTCACCAGGAATATGTACATGTCCAAGGCAGAGCGTGATGTCAGTTCAAATGCAGCAATTCTGGGAGGTTCTGCTGCCCTCAGCCAGCCCTATTTTTGGATCCCACCTTATACACATGGGAAGGGAAATCCTCAGGGCAGCAACCTGAATCCAAGGAACCTCTAAGGAGGAGGCGCTGCCCCAGGAAGAGGCCCTCCAACCTTCCCCAAGTGAAAATGTCTAACTTCAAACATGTTTTCTCTACAAAATATCTGATTTCTCTGAAAGTAATAAATATTTACTGGGTTCTATAACCAAGGAGCAATGACAGGGGAAGGGAGAGGAAAAAAAAGAACCTTTGTGGTGACTCCAATGACAGAATCCTAGAGAGGGAGGCTTCTGTTTCCATGTAGCTGAGCACAGGCAGCCGCCAGGGCTGCTCGGATGGGCTGGCACAGCCTTCAAGGGTGGGAATGGCCGACTTTAGGGTTCTTATCACCTTGGGCAGGAAGCCTGCCATACTGCCAAAAATACAGGCACGGGGCAGAGAGAGGGAGAGAGAGAGGGGAAGAAGATACCAGAACTAAAGGAGAAAGACCCTGAAGGAGAGCTTCCTTCCTTCCTCCTCCTAGCACTGTTTCCTTCCTCTTTCTGCCTCCACACCAGTCTCTGGGCCACCAGCTGGAATGTCGAATGGTGGATGGCAACGGCAGGCAGGCGAGGGGCCAGCTGCTGGGCAAACCCAGGGCAGGGGGCCGGCAGGAAGAGCGGGATGACAGCCTTTGTGAAGCAGCTGCTGAGGGCGGTATAAGCAGAGGGCCCTGCAGAGGGAGGTCAGAGGGTGAGTCCTCTCAAATGCTATCACTGGCCTTCACTGCTGCCGTGAGTCTCCAGGAGTGCAAGAGCAGGGACTTCCGGGTCCCCATGGGGGAACCAGCCTCCCCTCCACCTGGCTTGAAGCGGACAAGGGATGGGAGCAGCTGACGAGTGGGAGGCTCTCTGTCTCCTGGGACCACAAAAAGGGATGCTGCTGGTACTCGAGCACACCAACTTTTACTGCAGGGTTTCTACAAAGGCATCAAATTCTCGGACATTCTTCTCGTGCACAGCCAGCTTCTCTGGTAGTGAGTCCTGTACGGGGAGGGGAGAGAAAAGCTGCTTATTCAGGTAGGGCCTTGAAGCCAGCTGTCACCCTGGGCTGAAGGGAGCACGGCAAAGAGTCCGGCTCAGCAGTTCTGGGTTGGAGAGCAAAGTGCCGAGCAACTGAGCAGGCATTGGCCAGTGGGCCTTTGCCCAGCAGGGGTTAGTGGGGGCTGGGGAGGTGGACAGAACAGCCTAGGGAATCTAAGCCGGCCACACACATAATGAGATGGAAAAGGACCATGCCAACAATAGGATGACACAGAGAAATTCAACGTGAAGTATCTTTGGCACAGATGAGACTGACATTAGAATAACACAGTAGGTTTAGAGCCCTACAAATTCAGAACGTGTACAAATGATTTCTTCACAGCCTGTGGTGGGCAGGCATCAGAATCCCCTGGGGGCACATGAACAAGGCAGTCCCAGCCATACTCCCAAGAGATTCTGACCCGGCAGGTCTACGGTGAGGCCTAGGAATCTGCATCTTTACATCAGCTGAGAAAGGGATGGGTTAGAGGGGGTTGAGAGAGAACAATGAAAACAAAAAAACAGAACCATGAGGAATTAAGTTTAACTGCCCTCAGGTATCAACCATTAATTAAAATGTGGTCCTCATCAGGTGGTCTGTCTCCACTGATGAATTTGCATTTGAAGAGTTCAGCCATCACAGAAGACTTCCTGACAGGCACGAGATACTTGGTACTACAGGACTTACAAAGCAGCCGAGACAGGCCCAATACCCGGGCAGGTTTGGGAGGTTGGGGCAACCAGCCAGCACTGGCTACAGCCTCACGTTGAGCCTTTGGACTCCGGTTCCGTCCAAGCAAATTTCAAATGAGAGGCCAGGGAGCCAATGGTTAAAAGCCTAAAATCAGAAGCCAGACTCTTAGGGGTCAAAGCTTGTTTTGCCAGCTCAGTGTAACCACCAGCAAGCTATTTGCTCCCAGTGTCGTTTTTCTCATCTGTAAACTGGGATAATAAGAAAACCTACCTCTCAGGGTCATTGAAGATTCATGTAAAGCACTTAAAAAATGCTTGGCACCTAGAAAGCTTCAATAAATGTTAATAATAATGACATTATTGCTGTATTATTATTACTGAGCATGCTTTTCTGATTAAAGCAAATCAAGGGCAGCTAAACCTAGATTCCTATTCCTAGAGCCATTCCTCTGATTTCGACACAGTAGGTGATATTCCTACCTCAGGCAGAGGGACCCTGACATCTTGTGGCATGGGGCACCCTCAGTTTGCGGCTGTGCAGGGCACTCCTCTGCCCTTCAGAGACAGGAAATAGGAAACACCCTAAGCGGAGATGTGGTCATTACAGTCAGTATCAGGACATCTGGCTGAACACGAGAACCAGGGAACGAGCTCTCCGAGGAAAGGGCAAGAACACCAATGCTGGGGACCTTCTGCCCTGTACCACTGTCATCTGTCTGGCAAGCTTAACAGCTGATGGCAAGAGCTGTTGGAGCAGCCTGGCTTAGTGGCATCAGCAAGTAGAAGACATCAGGCACCAACAACAGGAGTGTGTGAGAAATGCTGTGACAAGAGTGCTGAGAAAAGGAGGAAATGAGCGCAAGCAAATTTGAGATAATGACCGCCAGGCACAATGCAAATCTCAAGTGTGATTCCAGGAAGGTAATGGTCTAAAAATCTCCATCCTGTTACAGGGAAGATGGGAGGTGTGGGCGTGGAGGAGTAACAGGAAGAAATTTCCAGGCCTGTGGAGCAGGAATGACCATCGAAGGAGGAAAGGAGGCCAGAGGATGAGGTGGGGTGGGGGAAGGGGTTTCCATACCAAGTCCTCAGCCATGGACTGTGCCCCGATATCTATGGAGAGGCTGCTCAGCTGAGGGGGGTTCTGAAATTCACGATAGAAGGTCCCCAAGTCCATCGGAAGAATGTCGTCTTTAGAAAAAGCTGGTTTCTTAAAAAACAAGACAGACTCAAGTTTAGCTTGCCTTGGACCAGAGGAAGATCAGAGGGGGGGTAAGCTATCAACAACCCTCTTTCCTTCCAGTAATTAGCAAAGAAAAGGCTCCTCCAGGCTTATCTTAGAGAAATCTTTACACCTTCCTCTTCCAGGCAGCTGAGTTAAGCCTGGTGATGACATCCCTCTCCCCTGGTTAGGTTTTTGTCCCCTTCCTTCACACTCCTCTCCTTGGAAAAGGACTATCCAGGGACTTCCCTGGTGGTCCAGTGGTTAAGAATCTGCCTTCCAGGCTTCCCTGGTGGCGCAGAGGTTGAGAGTCCGCCTGCCGATGCAGGGGACGCGGGTTCGTGCCCCGGTCTGGGAGGATCCCACGTGCCGCGGAGCGGCTGGGCCCGTGAGCCATGGCCGCTGAGCCTGCGCGTCCGGAGCCTGTGCTCCGCAACGGGAAAGGCCACAACAGTGAGAGGCCCACATACCACAAAAAAAAAAAAAAAAAAAAGAATCTGCCTTCCAACATAGGGGATGCGGGTTTGATCTCCGGTTGGGGAACTAAGATCCCACATGCCACGGGGCAGCTAAGCCCACGTGCCACAACTAGAGAGAAGCCCGCGTGCTGCAACGAAAGATCCCGCATGCCACAACTAAGACCCGATGCAGCCAAAAATTAAAACATTAAAAAAAAAAGGGCGGGCTTCCCTGGTGGCGCAGTGGTTGAGAGTCCGCCTGCCGATGCAGGGAACACGGGTTCATGCCCCGGTCCGGGAAGATCCCACGTCGCGGAGTGGCTGGGCCCGTGAGCCATGGCCACTGAGCCTGCGCGTCCAGAGCCTGTGCTCCGCAACGGGAGAGGCCACAGCAGTGAGAGGCCCGCGTACCGCAAAAGAAAAAAGGGCGGGGGGCTACCCATTCATGAATAGGACCTATGCAGTTACCACTGGAAAATCCCATTTCAAGTTGAATTTCAATCAAAGACATGGCACAAAATGCCTTACTGTTGATGGGCCTCCAAATGCCTCCCCAAGCAGGGTGTAAGGGCAGGTTCCCCACATAAGATGCACAGCCAGCACCCATTCCCTCGGCCTATACCGACCCATCTGATCCCCAAAGTCCTATTCAAGTGCAACGGATGCTTCCAGGTTTATTGCCCCCGAAGCAGCAAAGGTCAAGGAAGATGACGGCAACTTACGAAGTCGATCATGACGAAGTCGTCCTGGGTATTGCCACTGCTGCCCCCACTGGAGCCATCAGAGTGCAGGCTGCCCTGAAGAGGAGATGTAGTCTCTGGGGAATCTGGAGGATTCACCTGTTTCAGAATAAGGCAGAGGTAGGGGCTGGTTCTGGGCACTGGCTGTAAACCAAAAGCCAAGGAGCATGGCTAATGGTCTGTGGAGGAATAGTGAATGACTCGCCCAGGAAGGACAACGACTACGGCACCATCTCACTGCAAACTTCAGTCAATGGTGGACTCACCATGGGATCCACATCCTCCAGCTCCAAATTCTTGGGAGCAAACATGGCAAAGGGTATGTCCAAACTGGTCAGGGTCACCTGAAGAGACATGGGAGAAAGTATTAGTGTCCCCCTTCCCCCAGTTTGCCTGCTTCCTTAGAGCCCACCAGAAGCCTGGGGGTCCAGCACGTTTGCACACCTCAGCTGACCATGCCACCCCTCAGGTTCCTGTCTTGTTGGAGACCTCTCCAACCCCCCGTGCCTCCCCCTGCATGCCCATGGCATCAACAGGGGTGAGGGCTCCCCAGGACCCTGAGAATTCAGCTTTGGAAGCTGGACCCACAGTGATTCAGTAACAATTGCTTTTCACTGGCAGAGCTGAGGAGGAACTTCCTATTTCAAGTTAGGCTGAGGCAATGACACTTCAGTGTAACGTGTCTGTACCTAATGGCGTGGTCTCCTCTCCTATATGATCACAGAGCAATAGTTAACTTTTCTGGAGGGATGTCACAGGTTATTAACCCTCTTCACAAAAAATTCACACACATACACAACTTCGCATGCGATTTCAGTGGTTCCACAGATCCCAGGTAAGACCTCACTCTGAGGGCTCACACATTCTCACAGTTGCAGGGGCAGAAAAATCACCTGGTTGATGGGTTTGTTGACAAAAGCGCCCACTTTCCGGACAAAGATGGTCTCCAAGACATCATGGGGGGAGGCCCGTCCCTCACTGCTGTTTGACACAGTTTCAGTATCCTCACTGGAGCAGAAAGGTAATGTTGGTTCTCATTCTCAAACCATAGCAGAGCCTACTTGGTTCCCCATAAATCCACCATCTTGTGAGACTGCAGCCTAGGGCAGGAGTTACCCCCCACCAGCTCACATATGTGGGAAATGGCAATATGTGGTCTGGCGGCTGCCACTGTCACCCTCCCTTTTGAGTTGAGAGCAGAGGACTGCATTTCCTGGAGAAGCTAAAAATTATGCATATGTTAATGAAACTTGGTGTTACAATTGTATAGAGCTTACATAAAATTTAATCTGTAATACCAATGCTAAGCATCAATCATCGTGCATCTAGCAATCATACATATAGGCAAGCGGCTCTCATAAGCAGCTAATTTTAATATTAATCTAATTACAAAGCCAGCCTCAAGATTTTAGATTTTTCCTGTCTTCTTTTGTTATCTGAAGCTCCGCACCATGTTTCCTCCCTTCTCTCTGCCCCCAGTCATCCCTCTGTTCAGCAAGATGTTCCAATGACACATTCAATTTGGCTGCTCCCACTCCCTCCCTCTAGACTGAGGCTGAGTCCTGGAAGATGGGGGACTCCAGGCAGCAGAAACAGGGGCCCATACTGTCGCTGCCAGACTAGCAGTCATAGCCCTACAAGCAGCAGGGGATGGGAAAGCCTCAAAGCAGGGGCTCAAGATGGGAAACACTATGCAGTCCACGTGGCCTCTAGACTCCAGCCAGCAGGGAGGACCAGCATTTAAGAACCCCCTACACAGGGTCCTCTGTCTTAAGTTACTCCCAGTCATACCCCAGGAATCAAGGCTCAGAAAATGAGAGTGTAAAATGACCAAGAGGATCCTCCTTTGATTCTCTGACAGGAGGAGGGATAAGAGGATGGAAGCTTGGGGAGCCAGGAATGAAAGTAATTACTTTTCCTGATGGATGGCACAGAAAGATCTTCCCAAACAATCTCCCCCTCCTCCATCTCCACTGTGGGAATGGAAAAAAAAAAACCCCAGGAATTTCTATTATCTGAAAGTTCGTTTAAGATGTGGTGGGGCAATCAACGTCATTAGCTCTGGGGCCTTCCAGTTAAGGGAGGGAAGGGCAGGTCAAGACAGGCCCAGCTTCCCACAGAACTCCGAGTGTAATGGAAAGAGCGAGCCCAGGCCTTGCAATCCAAGGAGCTAGGCTTGTGTCTGGCCATCTTGTGAGCTAAGTGCTCTCTTAGGCAAATTGCTTTACCCTTCTGAGATCCTCTCGTCTTTTAAAAGGAAGTAACTGTGGTGATTTTTGTAGGGTGGGATTATGAGGACTTTTATTTCCACCTAATCAATGTCTTCAAATTTTGAATTTTACAGACTATCACTTCTGCAATCAGAAAAGACAAAGATTTTTTTTCTTTTTCAATTTTAGTGAGGGAAAATAGTTGTTTCTAAAGGATCTCCATGAGGCATTAACATAGTAGAAAAAGAAAATCAATCCTAACTACCACCACAGACACACTGTGACTCCCGACGTCAGGGTTATGGTTAACAACGCCCTGTTGTGGTCTCAGAAAACACTGAGGATGCCAAGGGAGTTGATCCTGGGGTAAGAGAGAAACATCTGAAAAACACCTTCACTGGATGAGGGTGAGAAGCACCAAGCCCGACGCTTGCTGTTAGCAGCAGTGCCCAGGGAGAGCTTCCTCACGTATCAGCTGCAATGTACAATTCTTATTGAGAATTTTAAGGATTCCACATTTTTCCCTCAAAGGCCAAGCCTGAGCCAATGCTGAAAGCTACTCTTTACTGATACCAAATAAGTGCATGTGCTGGGGAGGACAGGTCCCTGGCTGGTCCAAAGAGCAGCAGAGCCAAGACGTGAACTCACCTGCTGGAAGGTGTGGCAGCACAGTGGGCCCCATCAGAAGGGGTGTAGGTTGCCAGTCTCTCCTGGTCACCAGCCTGGGCACCGTGGGCAGGCTGGTTGGGAGCGAGGGGTACCCCACCTTCCTTCCCGGGAACCATTAGCTTTGGGGAAAAATGGAAAAATACAGCGAATCATGGCCGTGTCAGGTAGAAGGGGAAACTCACGGCCTAGCATGATGGTATCTGCTTTCCAGCTTTTCCATCACCAATGCTGCCACCAAGTGGGCAGGAAACCTTGGAAATCTTTATCCTCTCTGGGGCTCAGTTAATGGAAGACATGCATGGAAATGACTACAGAGGGAAAGACAGGGAGAAAACACTTGGGAAACTCTTCTTCCCTTTTTGAAGTCTAAAAGGGCCCCGCTCAGAATCATCTTAGTCCTCCAAAGCTACAGAAGAGCTTTGAACATTGGTGTCTCAAGAGGCCCTTCAAATGTGTCAGGGCAGGGGAGGCAGCGTAGGAACCCCTAGTGTCCTCCCCATCTTTAAAGATATACCTGGTAAGGGTGTGTGGTGTTTAAGCCGGCAGCAAACACTGCTGGACAAGCCAGGTCAGCTGATCCAACGCCCAGGGCAGCAGGCTGACAGGAAAGGCGAGAGCTTGAGAGCTAAGCAAGAGAAAAACAAAGAAGGGCAGAGGAAAGGAGGAGGAAAAAATAGGCAATCCTAGAGTATGACTAATGATCAAGATAGGCAGAGAGGTAAGGAATGGATCCCAGCCCACATCCTTACAGTGTGGGGGGCCTGAGGTAATAAGGGTTAAAGACAAACCAGGCCATTACTCTGTAAATATGAAAGCAGACTTGTTTGCAGTGGGATTGAGATTCCCAGCTCTGTGCCTTCCAAAAGCCTCAAATGAGTTCCTTGCGCCCCCTTTTCCCAGGGGCTCAGCTAACTGTTTCAGTTTCCACCCCGGTAGATCTGTGGAGCACAAGCCTGGGCAGAACTCGGAGCCAAAGTCATCAGTTTTTCCCAGGTCATTCTATTTTCTCCTTTGACCTTGAGGTCCCTTTGAAACAGAAGCAGTCTTCTCTAATCACACCCTCCATCACCACTGGGTTTGGGAGGGTTCCTATTTATATTGAAAAAGAAAGAAAACCATTCTTGGATGGTTTATTTGGAAAAAAAGATATAAACAACTCCGTGTATTTTTCACATCAATGGTAGGAGGAGGGGCTAATGACAAATCCTATTTTGGGCTGCTGTGCTATGGCTGTATACTGTTAAAAATCAATTACCATGCCTCAAAATAACCCACAGGAAACTTGGGGATATTTAAATAGCTATACCCTGTACTTTACAGTTTTTAAATAAAAAGATACCGCCTGATTATATATACCCCCTTCTTCCCAGTATGGACTCACTTGATGGGAAAAGGCCAGTCCTGCCATGGGGACCCTCAGAGTGTCCGTCACCACAGGAGTAGGGGTCTGAAAATGTGCCTTTGTGACAGTAAGCACACACTGTGCACAGATACACACAGAGACAGGAGAAACAAGAGAAGAAAAAAGAAAAGGGACTTGAGAAAGAAGTGAAAAAACTCTGGAAAGGGCAGTTGCAATAGAGGCTGAAATGTACAATGAAGTCAGGAGGGAAGCAGGGAGAGAGCTGCATGACTGCCTTTGGAAAAGGACCGCTTGGAAGGATGTGAAGAAGAGATGTTTATCCCTGGTGCTCTCCCTGATGAGCAGGTGGAAAACAAAGCTGAGTTGAGCTGCTATGACTTGGCGAAACCTGAACCAAGCATTAGTCTGCCTTTAGTCAAAAGAGGGTGGAAGTTAGAGAACAGCTTCCAATAGGAAGGTCCTGAGAACAGACACAAGTTGTGCTAAGCAGGAATGAGGATACTAAGGTTAAGATATTAGACTGAAAGCCTTTTTCTGGGGACTCAGGATCTGCAGGCTCAGGTTTAAACAGTTGACGTTTGTTGGCTGGAACTTTAAAATGCTCAGATACCCAGCTGCAAACTTTCCTACGTCATCTCAGGGAAGATGAGTGGGGGTGTGCAGGTGTAGGCATCAGGGTGTGTGTGTGCACGCTCTTACAGTCCCTGACGGTGTAGGAGAACTTCATGGAGTAAAAGCTGGGGCATTTTCAAAACTCATGATTTCAAAGCTAATTATGGGTATGATGATTGTTTTGGGTCTTGCTGTTCCATCTTTAAGTCTCACCAATTAGCTAATTAATGCCTAGAAATGGAGGTAGGACCTTAAGTCACAGTAGCAGCTTCAGGGTTACAACTATTTCTTGACTCAACTCTGTGCCCAAATGACATAATGAGCCTTATTTTGTTGGGGGGGGGGAAAAATCCAGCTCATTAACATGTATTTACTGGATTCTAGCAAAAGCTCAAATAGAAGTTGTTGAACGATTATGCAATTCCCTAGGTTAAACCAAGGAAGAAACTATTTCAATATTTACAGGAACAAGGAGACCAGATGGCATATGATTTTTCTCTCTCTCTTCTACCATCAAGGTTCTAAATGAGTATTTCTGCACCAAACTGTACCAGTCTTGATTACAGGTACTCAGGGAGAAGTGACAAGGCTCACCCATGGGTGCTCAGTATTGATGAGATCTTGACGTGATCTACTTTTAAACTGTAAGAAGACACAACTGAGACCATGAAAAATATAGACTCTCCTTACACAGGTTAACAAACTTTTTTGCAAACATCAGGTACAGAAACTACTTAACTTCCCTTTATTTTGGGGTCAGGTCGAATTTCCACTGTATCAGAGAAAAAGACAAACTGATTTGTTAAGGCCCAGGCTCACCATCCTTCAGATCTCCCAAGTTTATATACTATTTATGAATTTATCACATGTAAAACAAAACTGTTTAATGAACATTAAATGACATATTCACATTCTGATGATCTTAAAAAACAATCTACTCACTAATGTGCACTAGTAAGAAAGTGGGCTCTCCCCGCCTTTTTTGGTCAGGATTGTTCCATGTCAGCAAGTGTACCAGAAGCTACCCCCTCCCGGAGCAACGGTGACATCCATGCCTACATATACTAATAGGTGGAGGGAAAAAACAATTTCCACACCCCCAAACCAAACTGTCTAGGTAACTTTACAACAAGAATCTCTTTAACTCTAAACTGGGACAACAGGAATAATAGTGATCCATGGATTTTGTAAAGTGCTTCACACACCAGTTAGCTTTTGTGCTTAACTTCTGCTTTTAAAACAAATTAGAACTATAATTTTAATCCAGTACCTAACAACCCAGGATATAATAAATTAAATTTTTTTCTTAATTAAGAAAACATAGAAAATAAAAATGTATGCATAGCTAATTAATGTGTTGGGTCCCCCAAGTCAGATGGTGAAAAGATAATCTGGGGCTAGTTTCAAGGAAAGTAGAACTGACTGATGTCTAGAACCATCTAATATGAAAGCAAAGAGGAGGGAAATAATAGAGATGATGGGCAGGCAATGGGTAGAAGATGAAGACTTGGGGTGGAAGGGAAGAAATGTGCCCCTGAAATTCAGTCAGCTGGCAAAAATGATTCCTTATCTGAAGCAGTCTCAGTACCACATACCTCATACAACACTTCTTTGTGAGAAGTTCTCACGTTGTTCGGAGACTGTGTTTTATTGAAACTGGATTTGACACTGAAGATGGACTCGAGTGGAAAAGTTAATGGTTAAAAATGTTCAGAGAGGGAATGCAGATAGGCAGATATCTGTGTAACTATTAAGAAAAACTGCACAGTTGGTGTCTTACTGGCATTTTATGCTAAATTATCATTGGCTCCTTTTGTGCTCCTTCCATTATGAGGAACCATATTTACCACTTCAAAGAAGAAGTAGCTACCAAATTAACAAGTGTAGGTTAGAGTGCCTCTCTGGTACCAGAACACATTTCTGATTTTCTGTGACTGATTTTCTAGGGAATTTTCAGATGTCCCAGGAAGGTAAAGGTTACATGTAATCTTGCAGGTTAAGAATGATTACAGACTAGAAACACTGCAATATTACCAGCTGGATAAGAAGGCTCTCCCTCACCCCTCAAAATAACCTCCTTGAAATAATCACCATCACCACCAAAAGAGATTGTATCTAAATTCTGACACCATTTCATAAGGCCCATATATGTACCAAATAACTACTGCCACCCCAGATCCTGTTTCCCCCTACCTGGGATGGAGGGGAGGTGGAAAAAGAGGTGGTACACACTTCTTGAGAATCTTCCACAGAAGGATATGTTACTCCAGTGTCCTCACCAGCGGTTCTATGGTGAGTGGAAAAGAAATCATGAACTGACTGACGGCAGTAGTTTCAGAAAGGATATAAAGAGAGGTTAGATACGGATGCAAGTTGTGACATGAACTGTTTCAGGCAGAGTTCCTAATGGCAAGAGAGGTATGTTGAATCCTTGATAATTTCAAACATTTCCAGAAAGCAGCATCTAGAAGTTGACAATGGCTTTTTTTTTAATCCAAACATTTTACCTGACATATCATTTGAGAGGATTTTCTAAAGCCTGGCCAGTGTTGTGACCAAGAATTATCAGCAATAGAGAATGCAGTGAAACAAAAGTCTAGACTCCAAAGACAAAACCTATCCAACTTCATGAGTCCTTTACAGAAAGGCAGCATCTCTCCTGATACAAATCTATTCCAATCTCTAGAAAATTCTGTTATCTGGGATCTAGGTCTGGAGATATTTGATTCTGATGTATAAAACTGCCTTGTGCCAGCCAGTGGTGACCTGAAAACCATTTAATTTGCAAAGGACATTCTACAAATTACTGCCACTCTCACAGTCTCGAAGTAAAATCAAATCAAAAGTCAAATCACTACTGTCAAGATCCAAAATATCCAAGAATTTTCTGAGACTTGGTGCACCTTAAGTCTTGGTATACCCTATAGACAGCAGCAAGAATGAAAGCTGGCCACTCCACTTCCCTCCACATGGCGTCTCCATCAGTGCCCCCTGCCTATCAGTGAGTGCTGATAAAGGTGCTCTATGGACCTGTGCAAGATGGATGCTTCTGCCTAGCTGCAGTTTGGGGAAGTGTTTTTCACATTTCTCACCTGTAATTGCAGGGATGCATGGGCGAGGAGCTGGGATAGGGACGGTCCACAAAGTGATCAATAATAATCCCCATGATAGGTGGGGTCCTCTCAAAGTGCCTGTAATGCAGTAAGCAGATTGCCGTATTTGTTAGAATGCCTTGTCAAGTCCCCCTGAAGTCCTCAGAGAGCTCCTCGTCTCTTATCTATCGGCAGGAACCACAGAGCCTTAACTACTACATCCCTAAATATAAACCACCAATTCTACATTGGCTCTGGGACCCTCAGATTCTCCAATCTGGAAGAAGGGTTCTCTCAGTTCAGCAATGGAGAAGCTGAATTGTAGGCTTAGCCACAAGGTTTGGAGGAAAAGAACTTTAATATCTTTAGAAGAGTTCTATTGGATTCCAAGGCTCTTTCCTCACCTGGTGGACATGAATGCCAAGTTAATTCTGTAAGCACAAGAAAGAGTGATGGTGCCCACAGGGGTACCCACTGTCCCAACACGAACTGTCTGGAAACCTAGGAAAAGAGATAAATAATTAGGTTTTTCCAGAGAATACTTACAGTACCCGCAGTCTGTCTTTCCCTGAACCACTTAGCCTGTTGTACAATCTCTGGCATTACCCACTTAGCACCCTGAGTGCAGTAGCCTCAATTTCATACATACATGTATGTGTGTGTATGTATAGATATATTTTTTCAATTTATTCTATATTGACCTAATATTGCCAGGGGAAACAGCATTCTATTTCCAGATAAAACTACCTTCAAAGGGGTAAAATGAAGATTAGTCCTAAAGCTTAAACAAATCCTAACCAACCCTGTCCAGATGTGCTACTAAGACAGCAAAGGGGCACAGGGAGTTTCTCACACAAACACCTCAATTTATGAAGTAAATGCACTCCCACCCAAGTTGCCACCCCAGAACTAAATACAGAAAAGAGTCAGAGTGTTACAACAAAGCTTTCCTGGTTTTCTTGGTTTCATTTCCAATTTTTCAAAATTGTTGATGCTCATCAGAGACATTTAACATGCTCATTGTAGAAAATTAGGAAAACAGACAGTTGTATAAAGCAGGGGTCGCTAACCCCTGGGAGACCAGGCCACAGAGCAGGAGGTGAGTGGCGGGCAAGTGACTGAAGCTTCATCTGCCACTCCCCATCACTAGTATCACCCCCCACTTCCGTGGAAAAATTGTCTTCCACAAAACCGGTCCCTGGTGCCAAAAGGTTGGGGACTGCTGGTATAAAGAGTAAGAAAGAATACTGAGTTACTGGAACTTTTGGGAAAATTATTCAGTCATTCCCTGGTGGCTCTTTGGACCACCTACCTGTCTTTTCCTTACTTGTATCACTCATACTAAAATCACAAGCTATGTATTATTACAGGCAGCATCCAAGCATATCTCTGAAGTCAGGAGAGCTCTTAACAATACTACAAATGTTTTTCAACCTTGATACATACCTTCTCCTAAGCCATTCAGCTGAACTTCCCCAAAATATATTCTGTAGGGAAGCAAGAAAAAAAATGTTACCTGGTTCTTTATTCTAAGGGCCTACATACCAAACACCGAGAAACAAAATAAACAAAACCAACCCTTCTTATCTGCATGAACATCTCTCCTAATGGTGCAATATTGCTACCACTTGATTAAGCTGTAGGCATGGGCATGTAGATGGAGAGGACTGGTTAAGAAATTAGGAGAATAGGGACTCCCCTAGTGGCGCAGTGGTTAAGAATCCACCTGACAATGCAAGGGACACGGGTTTGAGCCCTGGTCGGGAAGATCCCACACGCCGCGGAGCAACTAAGCCCACGCACCACAACGAAGAATAGCCCCCTGCTCACCACAACTAGAGAAAGCTGGCGCACAGCAACGAAGACCCAACGCAGCCAAAAATAAATTAATTAGTTAATTAAAAGAAAAAAAAGGATCAGTTAGTAAATATTTTATGCTTGTGGGCCACATAGTCTGTAGCAACTACTCAACTTTGCTGTTATACTGCAAAAGTAACCACTGATAATACATAAACGAATGGAGAGGCTATGTTGTAAGATAATCTTATTTATAAAAACAAGGGACTTCCCTGGTGGTCCAGTGGTAAAGAATCTGCCTTCCAATGCAGGGGATGCGGGTTCGATACCTGGTTGGGGAACTAAGATCCCACATGCCGCGGGGCAACTAAGCCCGTGCGCCACAACTTCTAAGCTCACGTGCCTCAACTAGACAGCCTGCGTGCCCCAAACTACAGAGCCCACGCGCTCTGGAGCCTGTGCACCACAACTAGAGAGAGAAAACCTGCATGCCACAACTAAAGAGAAGCCCATGCGCGGCAACAAAGAGCCCGCGCGTCGCAATGAAAGATCCCGCATGCCTCAACGAAGATCCCACATGCCATAACTAAGACCTGATGCAGCCAAAAAAGAAAAATAAATACATAAATTTTAAAAATATATTAAAAAATAAAAATAAAAACAAGCAAATGGTCTGCTGACCATAGTTTGCTGACTCCTGCCATAAAGTAATACATGAATAACGTTAATAAACTGTCACCAAAGGAGATTTTGCTAGGTACCCTCTGACAAAAAGCTGACCATCAGCTCACTACTCATCTGAATACTGGTACAGTGCTTTTTTTTTTTTTTTGACAGTTTTGCTTTATTTATTTATTTATTTATGGCTGTGTTGGGTCTTCGTTTCTGTGCGAGGGCTTTCTCTAGTTGTGGCAAGCGGGGGCCACTCTTCATCGCGGTGCGCGGGCCTCTCACTATCGCGGCCTGTCTTGTTGCGGAGCACAGGCTCCAGACGCGCAGGCTCAGTAGGCGTGGCTCACGGGCCCAGTTGCTCTGCGGCATGTGGGATCTTCCCGGACCAGGGCTCAAACCCGTGTCCCCTGCATTGGCAGGCGGACTCTCAACCACTGCGCCACCAGGGAAGCCCTGGTACAGTGCTTTAAATAATCTGATTATGTTCCACTTTTTCTTGGCTATATTCTTTATTTATTTTTTATTTTTTATTTTTTTTTGCGGTATGCGGGCCTCTCACTGCTGTGGCCTCTCCCGTTGTGGAGCACAGGCTCCGGACGTGCAGGCTCAGCAGCCACAGCTCACGGGACCACCCGCTTCGCGGCATGTGGGATCTTCCTGGACTGGGGCATGAATCTGTGTCCCCTGCATCGGCAGGCGGACTCTCAACCACTGCGCCACCAGGGAAGCCCCTTGTAAACACTGTATTACTACAGAGATACAATGAAGACTTGAAACACAGGTATGAAAAGGACTAGGAGTCCTAGTTAACTAAGCTGATGACTAGTAGTGTAACATGGCTACTTACAGAAGAACCAAAGTGAAGGAAACTTAGCATAGGTAAATGGGAAATAAAAGAAAGGAATCTATTATATCTAAATAAAAGTCTAATAATTTTCAAATGGAATACACATCCTGAAACCTGGGAAGACAACAAAAATGTATTAAAGACTTGGAAAAATAAATATAGGTAGGGTTGCTGGATTATTTCAACAGAACTAGTTAAGTCTCTAATCCTTGGTCCTTCCATCCTGCTATACTAATTCTTCTAAAGTTCAGCTCTAGGGACTTCCCTGGTGGCACAGTGGTTAAGAATCCGCCTGCCAATGCAGGGGACACGGGTTCAAGCCCTGGTCTGGGAAGATGCCACATGCCACAGAGCAACTAAGCCCATATGCCACAACTACTGAGCCTGCACTCTAGAGCCCGCGAACCACAACTACTGAGCCTGTGTGCCACAATTACTGAAGCCCGTGCGTCTAGAGTCCGTGCTCCACAACTAGAGAAGCCACCACAATGAGAAGCCCGTGCACCGCAACAAAGGGTAGCCCCTGCTCGCTGCAACTAGAGAAAGCCCGTGCGCAGCAACAAAGACCCAAGGCAGGCGAAAATAAATAAATAAATAAATAATGTAATTAAAATAAATAAAATAAAGATCAGCTCTATACATGTAAGCCAAAGGCTAAAACCCATGGCTCATCACTAATATGAAACAGAGTCTTGGATGATTTAGGAACCCTTGACTTTCCATGCTCTGCTCTCACACTTTGCTACACATCCTCCTCACCACCGCTCTGGTCCTTTCGACAATCTGAGTACAGCTCATTTCTGCCTCCCATTTCTGTTCCTTGCAATCTGCTGTACACCCCACCTGGAATGATCAGGCTCCCTCACTTCCAACAGACGAAATTTTCTCTGCCTCAAGGTCTAGCTGGAATGCTACTTCCTCCATGAAGCCTGTCTTGATTCTCCCACCCAGAATAAACTCTTTCTTCCTGTGTTTTCACAGCACTTTTTTTCCTGACACTGCTATGCAAATCCTGCTTTTTACTGTGACTATGCATGTACCAAACCATTTCCCCCATTAGATTAGAAACACCAGTATGGCTGGGCCTCTGTATAGTTCTTCCTTGGGCCTACCACAATGCTTGCCTCAAAAGAGCACTCAAATATATGTTGATGTGAAATACTACAAGGAAAATACTCAAAGAACTGTTAACAAGTTCTTTATATCCACAGACAACTAATTAAAAACACACTGAATTAGCAGTTTGTTACACAAAAAGTTTTAATCTAACTCTGGAATACAGAACATTGTGGAGTCTTCCCAGGATAGCCTGTTTTTCAAAGTCTTAACTTCCTTTTCCAGAAATGGGATATATATCAGTAGGACTTCAAAATCCATTCTACAGGAGTCATGACTGTGTACAAACAAAAGAATAACGAACTTGGTTGCTTTGCAAAAAGCTGAGGTTCAGAAGGGAGAATAGACAGACAATCATAGTAAAGCTACAGCATCAACTATCCAAACGCCTGTCTAAAAACTAATCATGGAATACCTGAATGCTGGTCAGACAATGTGCAAAATGATGAGGCCCATGAGTGAATCATGAAGGTGACTGCTTACCTATACAATATGACATATTCATGCCCTTGTTTCCTGGACAGTCTGTAAGCTGGTGTCACCCTAGTTATAGCAAGGAGAGACTTCAGTAGCAACGACAGTCTGTTGTATACGGCATAGGAAACTTTGATTTCTTTATCACACCTGAGGAGCAAAGACACTATCAGCATTCTCCTACTCCACTAATGAAAAACAAAGAACAGAAATGCAATGAATAGAGATGTTAGTTATGTTCTATCTAGCTACTGAGATTAATTTGTTAGCATTAGAATATATATATATATAATTGAATCACCTTGCTGTACACTAGGAACTAATACAACATTGAATATCAACTATACTTCAATTTTAAAAACCTAAAAAAATCTGTTAGCATTATTCATAAATTCTGATAGAATATAATATGATTTGCAGTCTAAATAACCTTTCACAGAGTATTACAGTCAACAGAGATAGTCACAAATTAAGTGCTGGAACTGTATAAGATTAAATTTATTATTAAAACATGTTCTGAACTAACATTGTAGTTAGAGTTCTTTGTCAGCTTATCAACAGATTGTTGAAGTTAGCCAAAGTTTCACTTTCTCATGCACTAGACAAAGGCAGGTGGGCACCAAAAGGTATCCAATATGTTTTTTTTCTAGCTTTGAAGCAGTTATCTTTCTAAGAAATAAAGCAACACCCTTAAAAACAGTAATTCGATATTGCAATTGTACTACTAAAGGTGCAAACAATTTCAATGTACTATCTCACAAGCAGTTTACCTCTATACATCTAACAGGGAATCTGGAGAAGTGTCTGGTACTAAAATTTTGGACTCTAACCTGGCAGTTGCTTTCTATTTAAGAAAGAAAAATAATGACCATACCACTCATACTTATTAATAAGATTTTTCTTCTGATGTGTTGCTATTTCCTCAATTTTCCTATATATTCTTCTTGAAAACTAAAGCTTTGGGCAGGAAGTAAGCTAATCTGCCCTGAAAGAAGAAAATGGAGGGGGAAAATAACATGCATTTCCAATCCGTGACCAACACAGCATGTCTAAAGGAGTAGTGAGGGGAAATCTTATTGGATGTCTGCCACACAGAAAACAGACAAAACAGAGTAGTCATGTTTCAAGGGCTCAAGGGATTTAATCAGAGAACTATCTGTACTCTGGGAAAACAACAAATCCTTTTTCAGCTTTCTCTCTGCTCCTCTCCCAGTGGTGTCTGAATCTCTCTGGACTGACACTCCCTCTGAAGGTCATCTCTGTGGCTGGGCTGGAAGCCAAGCATGAAGCAAACTGTAGCAAAGACCTATTGGCTCTGTTAAGTGGTCAGAACCCTCTCCATGACTGGTACAAAGCCCTGCTTTTCACATGATGTCACGCACTTTATCCTCAGCTACCACAACGAAGGACCCTGAGACAGACCACTTACTTTTCATTCATTTCCAGACACCAGATTTCTAGCTCCATGGAATCTCCCTGTAGATGGAACAATTGAAAGATATTTCAGGGTTTTTTTAATCTTCTTTTTCCTTATTATAAAGCACTATACAGTCACTATAAAAATATTAGAAAGTATAAATAAGCAAAAAGAAGAGACATCAATTTATAATCCAATCAGTGATTTTTCTAAATAAAAGTGAGATCATACTATATATACTATTTTTATCACTTTTTAAAAAATTTATGGGCTTCCCTGGTGGCGCAGTGGTTGAGAGTCCGCCTGCCGATGCAGGGGACGCGGGTTCGTGCCCCGGTCTGGGAGGATCCCACATGCCGCGGAGCGGCTAGGCCCGTGAGCCATGGCTACTGGGCCTGCGCGTCCAGAGCCTGTGCTCCGCAACGGGAGAGGCCACAGCAGTGAGAAGCCCACGTAATGCAAAAAAAAAAAAAAAAAAAAAAAAAAAAAAAAATTTATTCATTTATTTATTTTTTGGCTGCATTGGGTCTTTGTTGCTGCACACGGTCTAAGCCCCTATCACTTTTTATCAATAAATACAACATGGAATTTTCCTTATAATTAAAAATTCTAGGGGACTTCCTGGTGGTGCAGTGGTTAAGAATCCACCTGCTTGGGCTTCCCTGGTGGCGCAGTGGTTGAGAGTCTGCCTGCCAATGCAGGGGACACGGGTTCGAGCCCTAGTCCGGGAAGCTCCCACATGCCGCGGAGCAACTAAGCCCGTGAGCCACAACTACTGCGCCTGCGCTCTAGAGTCTGAGAGCCACAACTACTGAAGCCCACACACCTAGAGCCCAGGCTCCACAACAAGAGAAGCCACCGCAGTGAGAAGCCTGCACGCCGCAACGAAGAGTAGCACCCACTTGCCACAGCTAGAGAAAGCCCACACACAGCAATGAAGACCCAACACAGCCAAAAATTAAATAAATAAATAAATTTTAAAAGTCTACATTATTTTTAATGGCTGCGTAGTATTCCAACATATGACAATTATTTTATCCAATCAGTACCCCCATACTTGGACATACAGCTTGTTTCTAAATTTTCACTACTACAAACAACACTGTGATAAACAGACTTGAGACTAAAATTCTGTATGCATCCTGACTTAGTTCCTTAAGGTAAATTTCTAGAATTAGAATTGTTGGATCAAAGAATATTCATGCTTCTAAGACTTTTGCTATGTATGTCCAAATTGCTCTTCAGAAAGGCCAACACTTCAAACGATGGAGAGAGCCTTTCCCTCCAATTCTATAGAGGATATTTTTAGGTGATACTCACAGTTAAATATCTTAACAAGCTCCTTACTTAAAAGTCTTTTTAGCTATTTGATGTCTTTAGCCAAACTGTTCAGTCTCTCTACGTGTTACTCTGAACAGACTTAGTCTAGTGGGTGGGAAAGAAAAAGAAAAGACCAAAGCCAGAATCCCTTAACCCTGTAACGCTCCCGTGTGTCATTGAGTGAGATGGATAGTCACATACTTTTGAACACAAGTAATCTTTTTACGAATCAGCTGTAAGAGGGCCATTCTTTTAGGTTTGGGAATAAACTCAGGTTAGTTTGCGGAGTAGAGAATTTTTACTTGTTCTAGATCAAATTTAAATATGTATTCTTAATATATATCCTTTTCATCACAGTGCCATCTCTAAATGACATGATGAATTTTGAATCCACCCCCCCCAAAAAAATCAAGGGATGACTGGACAGTAGGAAGTATCCAAGATAAATTGGTGTGGTTTCTCTAGGATAATCACAACAGTTTAGAATAGGATTACACAGATGGCTGAGAGAGGAAACAGTTCTTCCAGGGATTCCTTTTGGACTCCCCATGGATCGCTAAGAAAAATAATCCACAGTATAAATTGGTAATTCAATAAAGAAAAATATGAAGTTTTGTTTTATTTGGTGCTTAAGGTTGCCATGGAATAAGTACTGACATCATTCGTTCAACAAAATTGAGAGCCTACTGTGTGCCATCCCAGGCACTGTGCCACGCAGAGAGATGATTATTTATTTATATCCCGCTTCATTTCAAAAAGAATTTTTTTTTAAATTTTATTTATTTTTGGCTGCGTTGGGTCTTCATTGCTGTGTGTGGACTTTCTCTAGTTGTGGCGAGCAGGGACTACCCTTCGTTGCAGCACGCAGGCTTCTCATTGCGGTGGCTTCTCTTGTTGCAGAGCACAGGCTCTAGTTACGCAGGCTTCAGTAGTTGCAGCATGCGGGCCTGGTAGTTGCAGCGTGTGGGCTCAGTGGTTGCAGCACACGGACTCTAAGGTGCACGGGCTTCAGTAGTTGTGGCTCGCGGGCTCTAGAGTGCAGGCTCAGTAGTTGTGGTGCACAGGCTTAGTTGCTCCGTGGCATGTGGGATCTTCCTGGACCAGGGCTCGAACCCGTGTCCCCTGCATTGGCAGGCGGATTCTTAACCACTGCGCCACCAGGGAAGTCCCTCAAAAAGAACTGAAGAACTACACAGATAAATAAGATGTGGCAAAGCTGCTGACCTCAAGAATAAAAGTGTAGGGACTTCCCTGGTGGTCCAGTGGTTAAGAATCTGCCTTCTTATGCAGCAGACGTGGGTTCGATCCCTGGTCAGGGAACTAAGATCCCACATGCTGCAGAATAACTAGGCCCGTGTGCCTCAACTAGAGAGAAGCCCGTGCACTGCAACAAAAGATCCCACATGCCACGACGAAGATCCCAAGTGCTGCAACTAAGACCCGACGCAGCCAAAAAAAAAAAAAAAAAAAAAAAAAGGATAGTATGAACATGAATATGTAATGATCACCTACCATATGTTATGTTAGGTAATTTACAAGTAAGAATGAAATGAGGAAATATTATAGCTCTGCAAGACTGTGAAGTGTCATGTTACTTTGGTGGTGTTAGTGGAGGTGGGGTTAAGTAATTCGGACAAAGCTGCTCAGCTAGGATCTGAATTTGGGTCTGTATAGCTCCAAACTCATTTGCCTTTTATTATACCATGCACCCTCACAATCCTGTAGTGGATATTGATTAATAAACATGAAAGAAAGAATATTTGCCTCAATCCTAGCACGGAATAAGGTGAACAAAAACACATTAAAAAAACCCCACAATACAGCAAGTTATACTCTGGAAACAAACGTAAAGAAAACACACAGGAAATCTAAAGAGGGTTTAGAGAGGGAGATCCTCTAGAGCAGCGGTCCCCAACCTTTTTGACACCAGGGACCGGTTTCATGGAAGACAATTTTTCCATGGGGGGAGGGTGGTGTGGATGATGATGGTTCAGGAGGTAATGCACGTGATGGGGGGGATAGTTCAAGGCAGTGTATGCGAGCAATGGTTCACACATTAATGACAGCGATGGGGAGCGGCAGATGAAGAAGCTTCACTCGCTCACCCACTGCTCACCTCCTGCTGTGCGGCCCAGAGGTTGGGGACCCCTGCTCTAGGGCATATAAGTCTTGAAGGATGAATAGAAACATACCACATATAGATGATATATATGAAGATGAGGGTGAAGAGTCTATTCTAAGTTGTTGGAAAAATAAGTACAAAAACTACAACCTCGGGCTTCCCTGGTGGCGCAGTGGTTGAGAGTCCGCCTGCTGATGCAGGGGACACAGGTTCGTGCCCAGGTCCGGGAAGATCCCACATGCTGCAGAGTGGCTGGGCCTGTGAGCCATGGCCACTGAGCCTGCACGTCCGGAGCCTGTGCTCCGCAACGGGAGAGGCCACAGCAGTGAGAGGCCCAAGTACCGCAAAAAAAAAAAAAAAAAAAAAAAAACCACAACCTCCTCAGAGAATGATGAGGTGATCAGAGAGGGAAGGAGCAGGAATAAGGCTGAGTTGGGGGACTTCCCTCATGGTCCAGTGGCTAAGACTCTGCACTCCCAATGCAGTGGGCCCAGGTTCGATCCCTGGTCAGGGAACTAGATCCCACATGCCACAACTAAAAAATGATCCCGCATGCCACAACTAAGACCCAACACAACCAAATAAATCAGTATTTAAAAAAAAAAAAAAGGCTGAGTTGGAACCAGAGTGTGAAGAGCTTTGAGTGCCTAGTTAAGACACCATCCTGGTGGAGAGAAGGGAACCCTCCTACACTGTTGGTGGGAATGTAAATTGGTATAGCCACTATGGAGAACAGTATGGATTGTCCTTAAAAAACTAAAAACAGAGCTACCATATGACTCTGCAATCTCACTCCTGGGCATATATCCAGAGAAAAACATGGTCCGAAAGGATACATGCACCCGAATGTTCTTTGCAGCACTGTTTACAGTAGCCAAGACATGGAAGCAACTTAAATGTCCAACGACAGAGGAGTGGATAAAGAAGATGTGGTATATATATACAATGGAATATTACTCAGCAATTAAAAAGAATGAAATAATGTCATTTGCAGCAACATGGATGGACCTAGAGACTGTCATACTGAGTGAAGTAAGTCAGAAAGAGAAAGAGAAATATCCTCTGATATCCCTTATATGCAGAATCTAAAAAGAAATATACAAATGAACTTATTTACAAAACAGAAACAGACTCACAGACTTAGAGAATGAACTTACCATTACCGGGGGAGGATGGGGGGAAGGGATAGTTAGGGAGTTTGGGATCGACATGTACACACTGCTATATTTAAAATGGACAACCAACAAGGACCTACTGTATAGCACAGGGAACTCTGCTCAATGTTATGTGGCAGCCTGGATGGGAGGGGAGTTTGTGGGAGAATGGATACATGTATATGTATGGCTGAGTCCCTTTGCTCTGCACCTGAAACTATCGCAACACTGTTAATCAGCTATACTCCAATACAAAATAAAAAGTTAAAAAAAAAAAAAAAGACAGCCTTCTGGCCATAACCTTACCTCAGAAGTCTTGAGTGAGATCTCCACACACATAGACCTCCCGACGGCAGGCAGCTGCCCTGCCAGCGCTTTCTTCGCTTCATGTGTAACCTCTGGGATGTCTTTGATTGCTAAATTGAACTAGAAAACAAAAGGAACTTTGTGTTAAACACTCACAAGGAACATTATGGAAAGATTGTAAGTAGTAAGATTGGATGCTGAGTAAAGCAGGCATTGCTCTTGACTGATTAAGGACATTCATCTACTTCTCCCTTACCCATAAGATATCTTGCATCAAAGCCCCAAAACTCAGGTTGAAAAAGCTTTTCACCTATCACAGCGGAAAGCCAAAAAACAAATACATCAGACTAACATTGATGAAGAACATACTTTCCAAATGAATGGATCAAATGGAATTAGGTATTTTAATGTTATGATTTAGTAATACTAGAAATAGCATTATTTATTACTACACCGTGATTCCTTGTGACAAACACCATAGTATATCCCTTAACAAAGAATTGGAATTTTACCCAGTCTGAACCCGTTGGGGAAGAAGATGAACGAGTACAAATCTTCTCGCCCAGTCGAGCCTGGACAATCACTTGGACAGTCTAAAAAAGGCAAACAAACAAAAAATCAAAGATGAAAAGTTATAACAAATTGATTTGGCTCCTAATCAGGGTTAAAACCCTCCCAATGCAGGATTAAAAAGATGCCAGTGATCATAACTATACTTCAGGAAAGGGTAGGATTTAAAACCTTCAAGAACAGGTAGGAAAAAAACACGGCACAAAAATAATACTGTAAATATTCCTGAGGGCACAGTGTCAACCAATTAGAGAAATTACAGTTTAAGGCTTGTAATCTATAATATTCTCACATGGCAGAAGGAAAGTTGCACATGGTGGCTCTGACTTTCATAGAAAAACAAGTCCAACCATAGGTTTAAATATTCACTGCCATACACTTATGTAATCACAGTTGATTTAAACCAAGGATTCCACAATTATTCATAGGACTTGGCCCATATGGCAAAAGTCTTCCAACTAATTTTACAACCAGAATCTACTGCCTGGATTATTCTTACATAGCAATGGTTGAGAGGAAGGAGTGAGAGAGGTGGAAATGATTTTTAGATTTAGGAAAATATGCCTTCTAAAGCATTCAAAATTCAGTTTTAATTCTTCATTTACCCAGAAGGGAACAATAAGTGAAAGTGAGACATTTCAGAGGTAGTTGATGCTTACGGAAAGATGCCCAAACTTCTGTCCATTCCAGTCCGCGGTCTTTGTTCCCACCCCAAGGGAACATACTGTGCCAATAACCTGGCATAATAAGTTTGACATTTCTGCAAACAGGCTTGCAAAAAAAAATTTTTTTTGAACAAGTAGCTGAGGAAAATTGGAAGCTACTTTTTAGTTACACCCCCAGTACCGCCCCCAAATTTCACAGTTTGGTTTACAACAGACAGAAGTATCCCTTAAAATGGGCAAGCTGCAAGCTGTTATGCTATATTTCCAAAAAGGGAGAAGCACGGAAGTTATTTCTAACAGTTCTAGGCTCAAGAGAATGGATATAGTACCTTGAGGGCAAAAAACTTAATGAACTTGTCCAGGTCCTTTCTGTCCTGGGAATTGAGATCAGTTTCCATTGCCTATAGGAATCTAAAACAGGAAGAAAAAAAAAAAAGTGTTGAAAAATGTGACTAATATCTTTTAAAAGGGATTGCTACAACAAAGCATACAGAGATGGTATTGTCTACTAGCTGTATGAATAGTCACGTAGGAGGTAAAAAAAATTTCCCCCCTGACTAAAGACACCAAAGTGAAAAATACATACTATCTTTTGAGCAAAATAAATTCCACACAAAGAGCTAAATCTGTAGACCTTAAAAATAGATGAGACAAGCCATTTTACCTGAATCTGAAACTTTGAGCTTTTAAATATAACTTATATATTTAAAAAGTTGTATTACTTACCTATTAAAAAAGTTTTATTACCCAGCATATTGAAGACTAGGTGTTAATGAGACAAAAACTTTATTAAAACATAAAGTGAGTTAACATTCCTTCAAAGGGCCAGTAAATCAATTTAACTTTGGGCGGGAGTGGGGTAGGGGTGGGGGTGGGTTTTGGACCCTTTTTGAGAATCCAATGACATGACAAGCCCTTTCTCCAAAAAAATGCACAAATACAGAAACTTTGGGTATATTCAGGGAGTTCATGAGTTTCACGAAGTACATCATAAACCCCCAGGTTAAAATGTTTTGAGAAGGGGCTGGTATGAGGAAGAAAGCACTTATGGAGAAAAGACCATGAACAAAGGCGTATAAGCCACAGAGAGCAAAATGGGTTTGGAACTATTAAGTATGCCAATTTTCCAGCGGTTGTGTATGGCTGGCTGGGGCCAGATCACGAGAGTCTTAAATACAGTGCTAGAGACTGACTTGCGTCTAATATGCCAGAAATGGGAGCACCCTCAGGCTTTTGAGGAGAGGAAGCAACACGATCCAAATGCTGCTTTAGATGACAGCTTTGCTGGCATATTGTAGAATAGTTTTGAGTATGGAAAGCAGGGAAACCAATTAGGCCCTTGGCAAGAATTCAGGCTTGTGGTCAAGGCTAAAACTCGAATACAGATACAGACATGATTTGGAAATAGTATGGATGGGAGGTATTTTAAAGGAAGAGCTAACAGGATTTAAAGACTGAGTGCAAAAAGTTTAATGGGTTTTCAGTTAACAAAAAAACAAGAAAGCCAGAAGGACAGCTAGTTTTAAGGAAAGGTATAAACAAAAGGATAGAGTTGAAGCAGGAAATAATGAATACAAGTTAAAAAAACAACAACATTGTTCTCTATTGAGGTATAACTTACATGTAGTGAAATGCACAAATCTTAGGTGTACAGCTCAATAAACATTTTGTATGTAAACACTCATACAGTGACAACCCAGATCGAGTTATAGTACATTTCCAATAATCCAGAAGATGCCTTTGTGTTCCCTTGGTCAATAAAACCACCAAAAAGTAACCATGATTCTGACCTCTATCACCATAGATTAGTTCTGTTTGTTTTGAACTTCTTATAAATGGAATCAAATAGTATTAACTCTACTGTTGTGTACCTTCCTTTGTTCAACATTATGTCTGCAAGATTCATTTATAATGCTGCATGTAGCAGTTTATTCTTTTTCATTGTTATGTAGCACTCCATTTTATGAATATGCCACAATTTATAAATTAAACTGTTGATAAACATTTGGGTTGTTTCCTGCTTTTAGCTGTTATATTCTTTTTTTTTTTTTTTTTTGGCTACATTGGGTCTTCGATGCTGCGCACGGGCTTTCTGTAGTTGCGGCGAGCAGGGGCTACTCTTCCTTGTGGTGCATGTGCTTCTCATTGCGTTGGCTTCTCTTGTTGCGGAGTCCAGGCTCTAGGGCATGTGGGCTTCAGTAGTTGTGGCTCACGGGCTCTAGAGTGCAGGCTCAGTAGTTGTGGTGCACGGGCTTAGTTGCTCCACGGCATGTGGGATCTTCCCGGACCAGGGCTCGAACCCGTGTCCCCTGAATTGGCAAGTGGATTCTTAACCACTGCACCACCAGGGAAGTCGGTTATTATATTCTCACATGAGAGTTTCTGTGAATATAAATACTCACTGCTATCAGATGTAGAGCCAGGAGTGTTGTTGTTGGGTCACAGAGTATGCATATGCAGGCATACCTTGTTTTATTGCACCCTGCTTCACAGATATTGCCCCCTCCTTTTTTTAAAAAACAAATTGAAGGGGCTTCCCGGGTGGCGCAGTGGTTAAGAATCCGACTGCCAATGCAGGGGACACGGGTTCCAGCCCTGGTCTGGGATCATCCCACATGCCGTGGAGCAACTAAGCCCATGCGCCACAACTACTGAGCCTGTCCTCTAGAGCCCACGAGCCATAACTACTGAGCCCACGTGCTACAACTACTGAAGTCCACGTGCCTGAAGTCCACGTGCCTACAGCCCGTGCTCTGCAACAAGAGAAGCCACCGCAATGAGAAGCCCACGCACTGCAAAGAGAGTAACCCCTGCTCGCTGCAACTAGAGAAAGCCCGCGCACAGCAACGAAGACCCAATGCAGCCAAAAATAAATAAATAAAATAAATAAATTTATTAAATAAATATTTGAAGGTTTGTGTCGACCCTGTGTTGAGCAAGTCTATCAGCGCCATTTTTCCCATGGCATTTGCTCACTTTGTGTCACAGTGTCATATTTTGGTAATTCTCAAAATATTTCAAACCCTCCACCAGCAAAAAGATTACAACTCACTGAAGGCTCAGATGATGGCTAGCATTTTTTAGTAATAAAGTATTTTTAAATTAAGGTATGTACTTTTTTTTTTAAGACATAATGCTATTGCACTCTTAATAGTCTATAGTTTAGTTTAAACACACTTCTATATGCACAGGGAAACAAAAAAATTCATGTGATTCACTTTATCACAGTGATCTGGAACCGACCCACAATATATCCAAGGTATGCCTGTGTTTAGCTTTGATAGATACTGCCAAACAGTTTTCTAGGACCTGTACCAATTTGCATCACCACCAACAGTACGTTAGAGCTCCCAGTGTTCCACGTCTACACTACCACTTCGTATTGTTGATTCCTTAGCCATCTTGGTAGGAGTGTGGTGTTATTTCATTTAATCTGCATTGAATGACTGATGATTAAATTAGAGATGAAATGATGATTGCCTTTCCCCCACTGACACCTTTTCATATGTTTATTAGACATTTGGATATCCTCTTTCATAAAGTGCTAGTTCAAGCCTTTTGCCCACTTAAAAAAATAGGTTGTCTTTTTCTTACTGAATTGTGGGAGTTTTAAAAAATATATAGTGGATTCAGTACATTGTTGGATATGTACTGCAAATACCTTCTCCCAGTTTGTGGCTTGCCTTTCTTGTGGAATTTGTTTCTTATCATGAGAGTCACGACATACTAATGGACAATGGCCAGACTATATATATAAAGATAGAGCTCTGACCCACAATCTGCAAAAATCCAGCCCAGGAAGCCAACCTACTATCTACACTTACCAGTCAAGGAAGTCAGACTATCTCTAGCAACCAGTCCAGGAAGTCAAACGATAACCCCTGTAAAAACTGGCCCCAAACAGCCAGGACTTGATTAACTGACAGCTTCCCTAATTTTTATCCCTGCTTCCAACTTAGGACCAACCAGAGAAAGCCAAATATGTACCCCAACCAAACATATAGAATACCCCCACTTGTAGTCAGGCTGCCTACAGCTTCCTTGTGCCAACAGCCCCAAATTAGGACATTCCTGAAGGCTTCCCTGCCTTTTTTCCATTATAAAGCTTCCCCAGTGGTCTACCTGCCTTTGCATCTCTGTCAAAGGCAATTGCTGGAGCTGACTCCTCTGCTACTGCAAGCTCTGAATAAATGGCCTTCACCTGTTCTCATCTGGGTGGTTTTTATGTCCACATTAAATACAGATTTATTGAGGTATAACTGACAATATCAGAAGTATAAGATAAGTTTTGACAGGTTTATAACTGTAAAATTATCACCACAAAATAGTGAACATAACAATTACTCCCCCAAAGTTTCCTCATGTTCCTTCGTAATCCCTCCCTCCAGCCGCACCCCCATAATCCCCCATACCTAAACAACCTCTGATATGCTTTCTATCACTAAAGATCCCTATCTGCATTTTCCAGAGTTTTATATAAATTAAATCATACAGTATGTACTCTTTGGCTTCCTTCACTCAACACAATTATTTTGAGATTCACCCATGTTATATTTTTTTTCACCTATGTTATATTCTATGTTGATAGTTCATTTCTTTTTTTTTAGTTTTTTTTTTTTTGATGTGGACTATTTTTTAAAGTCTTTATTGAATTTGTTACAATATTGCTTCTGTTCCATGTTTTGGTCACAAGGCCATGTGGGATCCTAGCTCCCCACAGGGATCGAACCCACATCCCCCGCATTGGAAGGTGAAGTCTCAACCACTGGACTGCCAGGGAAGTCCCGATGGTTCATTTCTTTTTATTGCTGAGTATCATCCTCTTACGGAGTTTCCTGATGATCAGAGGTTCTTTATTTTAGTAAGTTCAATTTATCAATCTTTTCTTGATAGTTAGCACTTTTCTGTGTCCTGTTAAAATTTTTTTTGCTGATTTCAAAGTCATGAAAATATTCTCCTACATTTTCTTCTAGAAACATTACTGTTTACCTTTCACATTTAGATTCGTGATCCATCAAAAATTAGTTTGTATATGTGGTGTACATTAGGGATCAAGGTTCACTATTTTTTGCCAATCAGTTCAGTTTATTTAATAGGTTGAGTTAGAAACACCTGAAGATCTGCCTGAAAATGCTAAATCTGCAGCTAACGGAAAAGGTTAAGACTGAGATTAAAGTTGGAGATAAATCTCAAAAAAGAAGGAATAATTAAAACTATAGCAACAGATGAAATCACCAAGGGAGATAACAGGAAAAAAACAAAACAACGACCTTGGAATACATTTGCATAAAAGAACCACAAAAAGAAATTCAAGAGCTAATCAGAGAAATAGGAGATAAAATGATTTCTGAGAAGTTTTCATTGAAACTGAAGGAAAATTAAAGTTTCAAGATTGAAGGGATGGTCAAACGGTGTAAGTTCTTGTGGAGGAGGCAAAACTTTACCTCTACTCACCTTAAACTTTGAGCTGGGACTCCTTCAACAAAAAGACAGATTAACAAGAGAAAAACAGTTTACTGACTAATGCAGCACCTACCACAGAGGAGAAACCTCAACAAAAAATAACTCAAAGCAGTGGCTTAGAACTATGGCTCATATGGGGTCTTCAACAAAGAATAATAACTTCATAGAGAAATGACAGGACAAAGGAAAGCAGTTTTAGGCATTCAAGAGTGCAGGCTGAGGGAGGAAACTAAGTAAGGGAGCAAGGTTTGTTTGCAGATTTCTCTGGTGTCTTCTCAGGTCTGATAAGAATCTGTCTCCAGTAAAAAAGGGGAATTTATATCTCGCCTTTAGGCAGAAAACAGGAGGGCAGAGAAAGGTTCTCCTGCATGTGCTGCTTCTTAACTGCCTTCAGCTCAAAATAATTACGTCAAAGAGGCATATTTGGGGATGACATATTCTGGATTCCTTCATTCTCAAGAGGAAAAGGCCACTGGACTTGGCATTACGTTGTTAATGACCTTTGAGAGGAGAGTTTCTTAGGGTGGTAGTGAGGAATGGATTCAGCTACTTCTGAGATGTTAGACAGGAAAAGAGCTCAAGCTTTTCTGTTAAAAGGATTTTCCCTGTAGGACAGGAATATCTGAGCAAATTTATGGGGGGGGGTGGGAAGAAACCAATGAAGGAGAAATAAAACCTTTGAGAAGAAATAATTGATGAGATGCCACAGGAGAATCTACTGATCAAATTACAAAGGACTCATCTTTGGGGGCCTATCAAATAATATGCTTGACATGTACACCCACCTTCAGGCCTTCCTAATTTTGGTTGAAAAGAACACTAACAAATATTAAAGTAAAAATAAAAAGACCTTTTAAAGGGTTAAACAGCTCAAGGCCCTGAAGCAACATGGCAACAGATCTGAGATAAGAACAGTGCTGGAGGGTTGGGCTGCCCCTATCTTACACTGAAGTGGGGAAGTGCTCCCACTACCAGAGCATCTACCAAAGCACAAACATTACAATGGCACAATGACTCTTGTGACTTTTTGTACCACTGGACGCACTCAAAGGATTATGTAACTAGAGTTAGTTATTGAGCCAAAAAGGGTGGTCTCCACAGAAAAAAAGTTCTCTCAAAGGGATCAGAGCTTATTGTCCCCTTAGGCCTAGGCTATCTATCAAGGATGTTAGTTCATCCTTTACAACAGAAATGTAACAGAAAGTTTACTTTTGCTTTGCACTTTGCAAAATTCCTTCTTTGAGTGCTCCAAGGAATATAAAGGGAAATTTGGTACAAACATTAAAAACACTGAATTTTTTCTTTTTTTCTGCCCTTTACTACACTAGCCAATTACTGAATCCTTCAAACTTATGCTTATACAAAATTCTTTATATTAGCGGCATTTTCATTTCCATAGATAACCACCTTAATCCAAGTCTCATTTCTTATCTAGAAGAGACTCTCTTGGTTCCTTACTTTACCTTTGAAGAGGATAGGCTATGCCATCCTAAAATATGCCACTCTGGCATAAAGATTATTTTTAGCTGAAGACATTTGAGATTCAACAGATGTAGAAAAGAAATCTTCCCAGAGCTTCCCTTATCTGACTAAAAGCGGAAACTTCTAAGAAATGAGGACTGCCATAAATTCCCATTTCAGGTTGGCTTCTGCTCCCAGGAGAGAGACCTAATATAAACCTAATATAAATCCCCTATCTGGGGGAGTTTCATAGTCATGAAGAAGATGGAAAGACCATTTGCACCCACACAAGATAAAGTTTGTTATCACAAACTTTCTTATTTCCCATTTTTCTCCTAAACACCCATTCTTCTTTCCTAAAGAAACTAATTTTTCTTCCCATAAAACCTTTTTCCCCTCTCTTTCTCCTACTGAGTTAGGCATATAAGTCCCAAATTTTTACCACCTCCTTGAGCTATTCATCACTGAGCACTCCTGTGGTATACACTTTGCAGGCATTAATAAACTCTGTCTTTTCTCTTGCTAATCTATCTTTTGTTGGTTTAATTTGCACACCCCCATCTGCTGAATCCAAAAGGTTATAGGAAAAGTTTCTTCCCCAACACCTCCTTCTAGATTATACTGTAAACCTCAAGTAAACCACTGAAAGGCTAGTCTAATAAAGCATTATGTCATCATATTGCTCCTATGTGCCAGAACTTTGGGCAGACTCCTCAGTCTAACCTTCAAGAGCCCACAAAGTCAGCGGGGAAAATAGGTAAAGTGATTTTGCAAAGGTAATCAGAGGCTTGCTGGTACTTTCAGGAAAGATCTTGGTCATTGAAACTAGCAAATAAATGGTGGTCCTGGACAAGGATCTAGTCCTTGGATGTACATGCTTAGGAAACTAATTTTATTAGTTCAGTCAAGATTTGGGGGACTTCAGTTACAAGAGACAGTATACATACCATAAATCCAATTTATTAATTGAGAAATAAAACTGCCAAGTCGATAAAAAGAAGCATCAAGTGATCAACATGTTGCCTTTCCTACAGGGAGACCATTTTGGGAAACTAAAATCGTATCAACCCACTATTAGCTTCATATATCCTTCTCTACCTCAGGAACAAGCACATTGGACTTCTGCCACCACGAGTCTAGAGAGGGCCTTCTTGGCTGACAATGAATGTATGTGACTTTCTTTCCTTTAGACTTTACAGACCACTGCCCGTATCAGTCACTGTCACCAACATGATCTAACTGCCAAAGACCCCTGATGAACAGGTTTTAAGAAAACTGGCTGCTAGAAGACTAAGCCAAAGTAGGGCTTTTAGGTTACCACTTAGTTTAAGTCAAGGCCACTTTACCTCTTAGCATTCTAGTCTCTCAATTACATAGCAAACTCTTCTGCAAGTGAAGCAGGAGGGAAGGAGGCAGGGCACAACCTTTGAAAGAATGACATAGCCTGAGGACATGACGTAAACTGAGTAGAACCAAATGGGTCCAAGATGGCAGACAAGTCGACTTCCACTAGACCTTGAGCCTTAGTACACGCTCACATCAGCAAGCTAAATGACATACCCACAGGCGCCATGACAGTTTCAAGACAGACCACAAGGATCAAAAAGTGGGCAGTGGCCCAATTCCTAGAAATCCCCACCCCTTCCTAAAATAGCTGGAATACTCCTCCCACTCATTAGCCTATGAAATTACCCACTCCTATAAAAACTGACAACCCCATACCCTGGTGCCTTTCTCACCTTCTGAGATGGCCCACACTTTGTCTGTGGAGTGTTTCCCCCAAGGCTGCTCTCACCTTCTGAGATGGCCCACACTCTGTCTGTGGAGTGTGTTTCTCTGTAAATGAATCCACTTCTTACCTATCACTTTGTCTCTCACTGAATTCTTTCTGCTATGAGACAACAAGAACCTGAGCTTCATTAAGTCCTGAAACCATGTGTGTGATCTCAGTTGGAAGACCATGGGTTTTGTCTGGGTTTGAGTCCCAGCACATGGGTTCAAGTGCCAATCTGAGGTGCGAGGTTTCACAAGCATTCAAATTTCATGTCCCTTTCCTGTTAATATGTTGAATAAGCAAGCTCATCAGTGCTACTTATTACCTTATTAAATTTTTTTGCCTTAGGGACATAAACCAATTACTATGTATGATTTTGGATATTTACAAAAAGTTCTATTTGGTTCCCACCCACATATACTTGATTAAATTTACCAGGGGTCACCTCTAAAATGGCTTAATTAGGCCAAAAGTATATTTATGAATCATAATGCTCCTAATATTGCTGTCCCTTCAAGTTTCATCAGCATCTATTTCCCCAGACTTGCCACTTGTAGCTTTTCTTGTCTGAGAAATACCTCACTTAATTAAGGCCTTTCTTCAAGGCTTAAGACATTTAACAAATAACAAAAACTATTTACTGGACCTTGACCAGCAATTTCAATTTAGCAACATTCTCTACACATCATTTTCATTAACAGAAGTTCATAACAACAAATAATTCTGTCAGGTTCCCACAGTGTTTAGAACATGTGCAGACTCGTGCCATACTAAAATGTTTTTAAACAGTTATCTGAAAATAGAATGGATAAGCAAAATGTGGTATATACATGCAATGAAATATTATTCCACCTTAAAAAGGAAGGAAATTCTGACACAGGCTACAACATGGATGAACTTTGAGGACATTATGCTAAAGTGAAAAGAACTAGTCACAAAAAGACAAATACTGTATGATTCCACTTATATGAGGTACTTATAGTCAAAATCGTAGAGACAGAAAGTATAATGGTGGTTGCCAGGAGCTGGGGGGAAGAGAGAATGGGGAGTTGCTGTTTAATAGGTAGAGTTTCAGTTTTACAAGGTGAAAAGTTATGGGGACGGATGATAGTGAAGGCTGCACAGCAATGTGAATGTATTTAATGCTGCTGAACTGCACACTCAAAAATGGTTAAGATGGTAAATTCTGTTGCTTGTATTTTAACACACACACAAAAAGAAAAAAAGATGCCATTACTAAATAAATAAAGTTTCCCATTATTATGTAATGGATGTAGATAATCACCAACTCCCAAATACTAGACAGAAGATTTTACAACACTGCTCAAGTGCAAATGATACAATCAGGTAAGGGAAAAGTACAGTTATCTGGATAGACAGGTTTTTTAGATCTTTTACTTACTTTCATACTGAAATGCTAATTTTAAATTTTAAAAATACGAGTTCTTCTTAGGCAGACAAAACCCATTTATCTCAACTAATTTCCCAATCCTCAATTAAAAGCACAGAAATATAAAAGCTATAAATAAACCCAGAAGAAGAAATAACAATGAAAGATGTCAACAAAATATTGGGGGAAAAAAGTGAACAGACTGGTTAAGGATAAAGGTTCAACGTTTATTTCTGCTCACTCCTAAAAAAAGGGTGGGGGACTTAAAAAGCATACACACAGACAAAAGATAACAACATCAAAGTTCCGGAAGGTAGAAAGTAGAAGGAATAGATAACTGACTAAGCAGAGCACAGCTGATACTCAAGCCAGCAGCGGGAGAAACCCAAAACAAAGAAAGCTCTTCTGAACCAAAGAACCTAAGAAAGTCTAAGGAATTAGTCACCAAGTAGCTACTAAAGTAGGGTGGCAGATGGGGCTGAAAACAGGAGGATTATTTCAAAGTCCACGGAAGAAGCAGTTAGACCCACTCTAAGCCCTACACCCACACCATGACCCCACTCAGACCAGAACTGCCCTTCCTTCCTAACGTTAGAAGGCTGGACATTGGGAGGTCCCCAGATGGTGGAGTAGGAAGACCCTGATCTCACCTCCTCTCACAAAACTTACAATTACATACAGAACAACTATTGAGGAAAAGGACCTTGACCCTAACTAACCCTAACCTACCAGAAAAGATCTTCTACAACTAAAGATATAAAGAAGGAACCACAACAAGATGGGTAAGAGTGGGGAGTCCCAGTACAGTCACGACCCATGCCCCTGGTTGAGGAACCCACAAACATAAGAATAATTACCATTTCAGAGATTCTCCCCAAGGAGCAAGGGGTCTGAGTCCCACATTGGACTAACCAGCCTGGGGATCCTATGCCAGGAAGACAAGCCCCCAGTATGTTTGGCTTTGAAGGCCTGTGGGGCTTACATCTGGGAGCACCAGAGGGCTGTGGGAAATAGAATGGAGTCTCTTAAAGGGCACACAAACTCTCACATGTGCCGGGACCTTTAAGGCAGAAGTAGTAATTTCAAAGGAGCCTGGGTCAGAACTACCTGCTGATCTTGAAGAGTCTCCTGGAGAGGCAGAAGGCAACTGGAGTTCACGCTGGGGACATAGATACTTGTGGCAGCCATTTTGGGGAGCTTGTTCTACCACATGGACACTGGTGCAATCACCATTATGGAATCCTCCCTCTACCACTAGTATGGTGTGTGTGTGTGTGTGTGTACACACACACACACACACACACACACAAAATGGACTACTACTCAGGCACAAAAGAGAATGAAAATTTGCCATCTGCAACAACATGATGGACCTGGAGGGTATTACACTTGGTGAAATAAATCAGAGAAAGTCAAATACTGTATATTATCACTTATATGTGGAATCTAAAAAAAACAACAAATGAATGAATATAACAAAACAGAAACAGACTCATAGATAGAAAAAATTAGTGGTTACCAGTGGGGAGAGGGAAGGGGGGAAGGGCAAAATAGAGGTAGGGATTAAAAGATATAAACTACTATAAAATAAATATATAAAATTAATAAGCTACTAAAGGTTGTTGACTAACAATCAACCAACCAATCAATCACCTACAAGGATATGTAGCCAATATTTTACATTTATTTTATTTATTTTTTTGGCTGTGCCATGCGGCATGTGGGATCTTTATTCCCCAACCAGGGACTGAACCCATGTCCCCTGCATTGGGAGCATGGAGTCTTTTTTTTTTTTTTTTTAACATCTTTATTGGAGTATAATTGCTTTACAGTGTTGTGTTAGTTTCTGCTGTATAACAAAGTGAATAAGCTATATACATACATATATCCCCATATCCCCTCCCTCTTGCGCCTGCCTCCCACCCTCCCTATCCCACCCCTCTAGTTGGACACAAAGCACCGAGCTGATCTCCCTGTGCTATGCAGCTGCTTCTCACTAGCTAACTGTTTTACATTTGGTAGTGTATATATGTCCATGCCACTTTCTCACTTCATCCCAGCTTACCCTTCCCCCTCCCCAGCAACTTTATTTTTATTTATTTATTTATTTATTTTGATATTCTTAATGGAGCATGGAGTCTTAACCACTGGACCACCAGGAAAGCCCAGTAGCCAATATTTTAGGATAAATATAAATGAAGTATAATCTATAAAAAATTTGAATCATACCTGAAACTAATATAATATTGTAAATTATACCTCAATTTAAAAAAGTAAAAAAAACACTAAAATAAATAAGAAAAATAAAAAGGACTGGACATTAACTTTTTAGAAACAGTGAATCAAAAACATGGTGAACTTTGGTTATCAAAGCCTTTATGAGACACTCCCTCTCCTACCTCTTGAGCCTCCTTCCTCACTAAGCTTGAAAAATACTGGCAGCTACAATGGACGCTTTCATCAAGTGACTGGTGATCCTTGGCTGTCCCATTCACATCTGAGCATCAGGCACCAAAAAGCCAGAAACTCAGGGTATATGAGTGAGGCTGGTAAACTGGTAGGGCTCAAAGAGGGTCATCAGAAACAAGCTGGGCGCAGCCTCACCCTTTTTTCTATGGAAAGAAACCTCAAAAGAGGAAAGAAAGTGTCAATATATAGAGGTTTTTCCCTCCAAAGACACTTAATTTCTCCAGAGAAGCCTCCAATCTCCTGCTGAGAACAAGTTTTCAACTCCTTTGGGTGAGTTACAGGAGTGCAACTGTTGGATCATACGGTAAGAGTATGTTTATTTTGTAAGAAACCATCAAACTGTCTTCCAAAGTGGCTGAACCATTTTGCATTCCCACCAGCAATGAGTGAGAATTCCCAATGCTCCATGATCTCTCCAGCATTTGGTGTTGTCAGTGTTTTTGGATTTTGGCCATTCTAATAGGTGTGAGATAGCAACTCATTATCTTAAAAGATACCCCTTTGGGGACTTCCCTGGTGGTCCAGTGGCTAAGACTAGGCACTCCCAATGTAGGAAGTCTGGGTTTGATCCCTGGTCAGGGAACTAGATCCCACATGCCACAGCTAAAGATCCCGCACGCTGCAATGAAGATCACGCATGCCCCAACTAAGACCAAATAAATAAATAAATAAATAAATATTTTTCAAAGATATATCTTTTGCAAATATTTTCTCCCAGTCTGTAGCTTGTCTTCTAGTTCTCTTAGACAACCTTAGTTTTTTTGAAAAGCAAATTTATACATGGAACTAATCTAATATTGAAGAGTTAAAGTTTCCTTGATTTATCTTAAGGATGAATGTTATTAAGCAAATTCAGTTGTTTTGAGTAACAGCTCCTGGCATATTAACAATATTGCTTTCATATTTGTTTAATGCCTACTTCTATTCACACATACTCTACAAAACAGTAACCTCAAAACTATTACAGAGATAACAGGACATTTTGCCTTCAATTAAAAAAACAAACTTGCTGACAAATGCTCAGCACAACATTATTTTCAAGACTGATAAGTGTTTAAATAACACTTTACACCCATAAAGTGTTTTTAAACTCATGTTTGTCATGCAATATGTAAAAGTTTGGGGAATACTGAAATTAAAACGGACAATTTTACATTTGCTTCTTCAACTAACAGTGGAAGAGCAGAGATAATCTTTTCTTGCCGTAGTCATTATTCTACAGCAAGAATTTTCACATTTTCTCCAACACTGGTTTCAAAGGCAGTTGTACAATAAGTGGGGGGAAAAGAATGCTTCTTCACAGTAAATTGCCACTTAGTAAATGTATAATAAATAAAGATTTAGGAAAATCACCATTTTGGGAGTTCCCTGGCGGTCCAGTGGTTAGGACTTGGAGCTTTCACTGCTGTGGCCTGGGTTCAATCCCTGGTCAGGGAACTAAGATCTCACAAGCCGTGTGGCGCGGCCAAACAAACAAACAAATCACAATTTTTCAATCATCACAGGAATAACTGGTTCAAGCAAATCACCAGTGGATGATAAAACCACTGTAAATATACCTTTTGCAAACAAATTTTCACGCAGTCTTCCTGCTTATTGACTTATTAATTACAAAGAGAAGTCAGATGAACACAATCTTAACAAAGTAATCAAAGAAACATACCAACTGAAAAACTGACATTACATTCTCTTGATGTGATGTAGGGAGAAGGACATGTCACTTATGTAGCTTTTACATTAAAACTGTATAGGGGGGCTTCCCTGGTGGCGCAGTGGTTGAGAGTCCGCCTGCCGATGCAGGGGAAACGGGTTCGTGCCCCGGTCTGGGAAGATCCCACATGCCGCGGAGCGGCTGGGCCCGTGAGCCATGGCCGCTGGGCCTGTGCGTCCGGAGCCTGTGCTCCGCAACGGGAGAGGCCACAACAGTGAGAGGCCCACATACCACAAAAAAAAAAAAAAAAAAAAAAAAAAAACTGTATAGGGGCTTCCCTGGTGGTGCAGTGGTTAAGAATCCACCTGCCAATGCAGGGGACAGGGGTTTGAACCTTGGTCCGGTAAGATCCCACATGCCACGGAGCAACTAAGCCCCTGTGCCACAACTACTGAGCCTGCGCTCTAGAACCCGCGAGCCATAACTACTGAGCCTGTGTGCCCCAACTACTGAAGTCCACGCATCTAGAGCCCGTGCTCCGCAACAAGAGAAGCCACCGCAATAAGAAGCCCGCTCACCGCAACTAGAGAAAGCCCGCGCACAGCAACGAAGACCCAACGCAGCCAATAAAAACCAACAACAACTGTATAACCCAAATCTAACCATGAGGAAGCAATCAGATGAGCTTATATTGAAAGACAGGGCATTTTACATAATAATGGGCTTGTACTCTTCGAAAAAGTCAATCTTATGAGAGAAAAAGTCTGAAGAACTGTTTTAGAGTAAAGGCAATAGGAGTATGACAACTAAATACAATGCTTAACCGAGGACTTTTTTTTTTTTTTAAGTTGCTATAAAGGAGGGTATTGAAACAATTTGGCAACATTTGAATACTGACTGTATACTACATAACCAGTATTGCATCAATATTAAATCTCCTGAATTTGATACAATTACACTTTGTTCAATGTTCTTGTCTTAAGAGATACAAGTAACTTTTCTCAAGAGTCCAGGGGAAAAGAAAAAAGTAAGAAATCGTGTGTTGTTCTATTATAAAGTATGTGATACATACAGAGAGAAGTAAAGCAATGTGGCCAAGAGAGAACAATGTATGCATGTAGGTGAAGAGTATATGAAAGTTCACTTTAATAGTCTTACAATTTTTCTGTATATCTTAATTTTTCCAAAAAAATCTAACAAAATCCATTCTCATCAAATGGTCTATAGCAGGGTAAAGATCTTAACTAACTTTCACCCAGCATAAAAGTTTTCTATCTCCTTGTAGACCTATTTCAAATACAATTTTTCCAACATCTGAATGACTGCTCTAGCTATACTTCCAAGATCCCATCACAGGATATCCTTGCCTTGAGAGTGAAGGAGACAAGGAGTTCAATGCACTGCGCCATGTCAGATACAAGTTTCAAGACTTAGAGGACATCCAACAACAATGTGGACTGAACTAAAGTTATCAGTCACACCCCACATACGAGTGTCAAAACTCAGAGGACATCCAACAACAATGTGGACTGAACTAATGTTATCAGTCACACCCCACCCCTGCCCACTACAGGTACATAAAAATGCAAATAAGATATGACAATAATAAGGTTTTGATACACAGCTAAACCAGAAAGATTGAAAAATCCCAGGTTCCAGAAAAAAAGGTAAGTTAAAGCCATAGATATAAGGGAAAATTGATGCCAGGGAGCTGAGGTTTATGGAGAGCAAGGTCAGATTCTTATAATGAACACATGAGAACAAGAGTGGGGTGTGAGGGAATCATGCCTCAAGCTTATGGGCAGGTAGAAACCTCCCCTGCAGAAAACCCCAGAGCCAAGTGCGCCTTGATCAGAGGCCAGAAGAATCCTAGAAAAGCAGTGAAGAGCTTTGCCATCTATCATGGCAAGGTTGTGAGGTGGGGAAGTTACTCTCAAACCTTCAAAAGCATACATCAGTAAGGTACACAGATATAAGATCCAAAATTACACTACCTACATAGATGGTAAGGAAACAAAAAGCCAAGAAATTAACCTAAAAACTTGTCCAAAACCACTGAAACTCCTAGAAACAGGCAGAAGGAAGCCTGAAGGAGCCTTGAGAGAAGCTTTCACAGACTTGGATCATCAACAGCCTACTGCCAGGCCATTCATAACCCTTCCTTCCAACTTTTAGCTAGATGAACTCAGAATTTAAAAATCTGCAGACTGCACATGGAAATAAAACACCAAGAACTCAAAAGAACAAGACAATGTGAGAGACTACACATCTGAGATAGGAGACTGGGCAAGCTAAGAAGAAATACGCTTATTTATGAACTTGTTAAACACGTTGACTTACAATGTTAAGGCAGTAGGTTAAAATTTTTTAAAGAATCACTTTATATAGTTTTTCTTAACAGAGTTATAATTCACATACCATAAAATTTACCATTTTAAGGTGTACAATTCAGTGCTTTTTAGTATATTCACAAGGATGTGCAACCATCACCACATTTTTATCACACTGAAAAGAAATCCCACATCTGTTATCCATCACTCCCCTTCCCCTTCTCCCTGTCCTTGGCAACTACTAGTATGCTTTACTGCTATGGACTTGCTTATTCTGGAAGTTTCACATAAAGGAAATCCTATGTCACCTTTTTGTAAACCGCTTCCTTCACTTAGCATGTTTTCAAGGTTCACTCTGTATTTTATCAAGTGTCAGTACGTCATTCCTTTTTATGGCTGAATAATATTCCACTGAATTGGCAGACTACATTTTGTTAATTGACTCATCAAGTGATGGACATCTAAGTTGTCTCCACTTTTTGGCTACTGTGAATAATATTCCTGAGAACACTCATGGGTAAGTTCTGGTGTTAACATATGATTCTCTTGGGTATATACCTACAAATGAAATTGCTGGATCATATGGTGATTCAACATTTAATGTTTTTGAGGAAGTGCCAAACTGTTTTCCAAGGCAGCCATGCCATTTTACATTTGGTAATGGCTTAATTTTAAGATTAGGGTATATAATGAGTACAGAGATGACAGACATTATGAATGGGTCTTTCTTTTTTCTTTTTTCTCCAAGTATTTCCTTGTTACTCCTTTCCCTTTTAATCCATAATATACAACCCAGATAAATAGGCTACTGCTGTATTCTTTAAGGTTTTTTTTTTATTTACAAAAACAATGGATAGTTCTTCTCTCAGAAAACAAATGTAGTTGTAATTTGTATGACTTCAAGCTAATTTTAAAAAGTTTTTATTATGAAAAATTCTACACATCACTCAGCTTCAACAGTGTAGAATAAGGTCTGCCCTTAGCCTCTGCCAGAAACACAGGTAATTTCTCCCTGGAAGAAAATAATGTTGTCCTAACCCATAAATTATCTCTATAATTTTTCATATACAATTTCTGGCACATGTTAAAGTAAACCAGGCACTCAAGGAGACAAACACAAATTATCAAAATCCAAAAGATATTAGAAACACATTAACAGTTATCAGACACAGACCTTAAAATTACTATGCTTAATATGTTCAATTAAATGAAGCACAAAATTGAGAATTCGGACAGAGAACAAAAATGTATAAAAAGTAGGTAAGTATGATCCAGCCAGATTAGTAGGGAAACATAAAAGTGAGCAAAAGAGACTAACAGTAGATTATAGTAGGGAGTCAATGCAGATTCTTCTATAGGTAAAAATTTAGGGACATTAATCTGAATATAGAGATGGGGAGATGAAATAAAGGGACTAGAGGCAGGAAGACCAGCTAGGAAGCCATTTCAGTAATCCAGATGAGAGTTGGTGATAGCACTGGATTAAGGTGAGGCAGTCAATAAAGGAAGGAAAGAGCAAATAATTTCAAACAAACAACTGAATAATTTGGCAAGAGATTATACAAAAATGACCCCAGATAATATCTCCAGCCCCTAAAACTGGGGAAAGTTAATTAACATCAATTACTGAAAAAATAATTATGCTTTCCAATATTTAACAGTTTTTAAATGTTCTGGATTCAGGCTTAAAAGCTCAGTATGGCAAATCAGGAACAGTTAATAAGAAAAAAGTTAAGGGAGTTCCCGGCGGTCCAATGGTTAGGACTCTGCGATTCCGCTGCACGGGGCACGGGTTCAATCCCTAATCAGGAACTGAGATCCCGAAAGTTGGGTGGTGCAGCCATAAAACAACCCCCCCCCCAAAAAAACCCAGTTAGGTACAAGTTCAAGGGTAAAGAGAACAAAACTGTAATTTCCCCACTTTCTAGGCATCAGAATTAGTAAATCATAAAGATCTTTTTTTCCATTTAGAAAGTTCTTTGTAGACAAATGAGAAACAGAATGGAAAAGTTTAAACAACTGAAATAGTCTTCTACCAAAAGTTACAAAGAAAGTCTGAAAATAAAGAAGGAAGCAGAGATACACTCACTTGGGAGGGGGGCGGAAAGAGGAAGAGAAAAGAAAGAAAAGAAAAATAAAGCAGGGCCTTCCCTGGTGGCGCAGTGGTTAAGAATCCGCCTGCCAATACAGGGGACACGGGGTCGAGCCCTGGTCTGGGAAGATCCCGCATGCCGCGGAGCAGCTAAGCCCGTGCACCACAACTGCTGAGCCTGCTCTCTCGAGCCCGCGAGCCACAAATACTGAAGCCCACGTGCCACAACTGCTGAAGCCTGTGCGCATAGCGCCTGTGCTCCGCAACAAGAGAAGCCACCGCAATGAGAAGCCCGCTCACTGCAATGAAGAGTAGCCCCCGCTCGCAGCAACTAAAGAAAGCCCACGTGCAATGAAGACCCAACGCAGCCAAAAATAAAATAAGTAAAATAAATACATTAAAAAAAAAGAAAAAGAAAGCAGAAGTGTCAATATTTATGACAATTCCAGACCAGAAGTGATGAAATGAGATTAAAAGGGACATTCAGTAATGATAATCTCTGAAAATATGATAGCCATAAACCTTTACATATAAGCAATATAGCAATAAAATACATAAAGCAAAAATTCCTAGAGATACTAGGAGAGCTTGATAAAACCAAAACTATACCTGAAGATTCAACATACCTCTTTGATATATCAAGTAGATATAAAAAATTTTTCAGGATCTGAATAATAAAAACAAGTCATTCATATATATATATATATATAGAGAGAGAGAGAGAGAGAGATGGTGGCATATAGTGCGAGTCACTCAATCTTTCTGTACTTCAGATTCCTTTCTCATAGGGTTGTGGTGAGGATTAAATGAGATAGTTCCTGTAAAGAGTACTTGCCACATATGAGATCCTCAATAAAGCTCTTGGTTATCTAACTCTACCTTTCACATTATTCTCTTAGGTTCAAGGGACACCACAAACTAATCATGTTCTTGACCATTAAAAAAATTTTTTTCCAAGATGTTATTGCCCATAATCCAATAAACTAGAAACATATAATAAAAAGTTAACCGTGTATACACTAGGAAGCTTTTTATAATCAACACTGAAATAAAAACGAGTTACAAATGATCTAGAAATTAACAAAATGAAGAATATTTGACAATAAATGAGACACAGCAAAAGAAGAATTCAGAGGAAAATTTATAGTCTTTATAATTTAAAAAAAATCTCAAGTAAGTATTCAATTTAAGAAACCAGAAAGTAAAGTAAACCAAAAGAAAATGGGAAGTGGGAATAAAGATAAAAGACAAAAAGCTGTGTTTGATTAACTAAGGAACAATTTAAAAACCAGTCTAAAGAATACATAATGCCAGTATCTGATTTCTTGAAAATTCCAACAGAAATAGATTAAAGCATAAAAACACCCTTAAGCTTATATTTAAAACAGGGCATTTAAACCTCTACAAGTATTTCTCTACATAATCTCTCCTAATGACATAATAGCTCTGGGCAATACAGGAGGAATGTGAGGGTGGCGACAAACCACCCTGGAAATCCTTGAAAGAATAATATGATTTTTAACTCTATTTCTTTCATATTTGTATGAACCAAAAGTCAAGAGTGAAAACAGTATTTTCCAAAATAAGAATACTGGGTTATCACTTCTATACATTCTTTATTTACCTTTATTTTTACTAAGATACTATTGACAGACTGGGCATGTCAATTGAGCTGTTTTTCTATGTAGTGGTGATTCACTATCTTCTGCCTTCTCTTGTAACCAAGGGCATATGGGGGACACCACCAGGGCAAAAACAAATTTCTTGTGCCACCTATACTGGTATTTAGAGGCTTTCTCTAACAAACTGGCTCACATTTACTCTACAGTTAAAAACAATTATTTAAAATTAATTTTACATCCTCTTAAGGGATTTAAAATCTTTTTAAAGATTCAAAACTAATTTTACATCCCTTTAAGGATTTTAAATCGTTTTAAGATTTAAAACCCAAACTTCAAGTTGTTGTTTTTTTGTTTTTTTTGGGGGGGGGGCGTGCACCACTTGGCATGCGGGATCATAGTTCCCTGACCAGGGATCAAACCCGTGACCCTCTGCGGTGGATGCGTGGAGTCTTAACCACTGGACTTTGAGGAATTTCCAAGAAAAGTTTCTTTTTCCCCTTGGTCATAGAGGTTTCTAGTTAGCCTCCTCTGCATTCTCCCTTTGCATACACTGCCTGTATCCTGTCAGGGACTACCTGCAGTTTTTACTGCTCTCCACAATTTGACAAAGAGGAGGCAAGGACGAGTAACCCCGTGCACCCTCTCTTCTATTAAATCCATGCATGAAAAAATGAGGCCCTATGGAAATTTATTTTACTCAACTCAACACCCCAAGTTGGAAATTACGTCTAAATTATCCACACATAAAGTTTAGGCAAGCTTTTTCCAAGAATAAACTTTTAGTAAAGTATACATATTTTAAGACTCTAAAGTCAACATACAAGCCAAAAAAATCTTAAGCAATATAGTAGTTCAAATATTAGTTGAATAGCCTGCATTTCTTACTCAGTGAGTTTCTATACTTTTCTTCCATTAAAAAATAAAACTGGGCTTCCCTGGTGGCGCAGTGGTTGAGAGTCCGCCTCCCAATGCAGGGGACACGGGTTCATACCCCGGTCTGGGAAGATCCCACATGCTGCAGAGCGGCTGGGCCCGTGAGCCTTGGCCGCTGAGCCTGCGCATCCAGAGCCTGTGCTCTGCAACGGGAGAGGCCACAACAGTGAGAGGCCCACGTACCGCAAAAAAAAATAAAAATAAAAAAAAAATAAATAAAACCAGGGACTTTCCTGGTGGTCCAGTGGTTAAGACTCCTCGCTCCCAATGCAGGGGGCCTGGGTTCGATCCCTGGTCAGGGAACTAGATCGTGCATGCTGCAACTAAGAGCCTGCATGCCACAATTAAAGATCCGGGGTGCCGCAAAGAAGATCCTGCACGCGGCAATGAAGATCCTGCGTGCTTCAGCTAATACCCAGCGCAGCCAAATAAATAAATTTTTTTTTAATTTTTAAAATTTATTTTTGGCTGTGTTGGGTCTTCGTTGCTGCGCGTGGTCTATCTCTTGTTGTGGTGAGCAGGAGCTACTCTTCATTGCAGTGCACAGGCTTCTCACTGCAGTGGCTTCTCTTGTTGCGGAGCACAGGCTCTAGGCATGCGGGCTTCAGTAGCTGCAGCATGCAGGCTCAGTAGTTGTGGCTCATGGGCTCTAGAGCACAGGCTCACTAGTTGTGACGCATGGGCTTAGTTGCTCCGCGGCATGTGGGATCTTCCCGGACCACAGATAAAACCCATGTCCCCTGCATTGGCAGGCAAATTCTTAACCACTGCGTCACCAGGGAAGTCCCATAAATAAATATTTTTTTAAATAAATAAAAACAAAAAAACTTAAGTTGAATAATAAAGGGTCATAGAGTGAGGAATGCAGTGCTCCAACCATAGTGTTATGAATGTCATTTTCATCTCTTCTATAATAATGTAAAAAGTGTTTAAAAAGTAAAAGTTTTATGGATTTCCAAGCATTACTAAGATTAAATAAGTTCCCTCCAGATAAAAATTCCAAAATAAATAACCTCCACTCCCAATGGAACAAAATGTAATTGCAGAGCTTTGGTAATGAACCTTATCAAGTGACAGCAATAAGTTCTATAGTGGTTGCACTTTCTGATTAGTCAAAATTATCTTTGAAAACTCACTCACGTAGTAGGACTCATGTCTTTGGAAGCTCAATGTTAATGTCTTAGGCTTCTTTTTGCATTTAGGCTATGGACACCCTGCTCTGAGTCATGGAGGTCATAAGCTGATGCAGCTGAGTGGATACAAGCAGGAAAGACAATGGAAAAAAAGAGATTTCTTGCCCCCACCTCCATACAGTACAATTCCAGTACGTGTATAGGGTAGGACTGAATTGTGTCCAGCTGATTTTTGGTCCTTAAATAAAACAATATAATTTGGAGTATTTAGTAGCTGAAGATCTGCAGTTTTTGATCTGCAGTTTACACTTGAGGGGAAAAAAATACAAATAATAAGAACTGTTAGGTGTAAGTAAAGAAATAGCAATTTTTATGAAATGTAAATCTCAAAAGTTGCCATAGCCGTCTTAACTTCTGACCCAAAGGGGTACAATTTGAAAACAGTGGGAGAATTAACTACATGCATTTTACTATACAGATCAATACATATGACATTTGCTTCATCACTTATTCATCATCCCCTGGGTATGAAAAATATTAACTCAGGATTCCCTTCCACAAGCACTTACAAGACTTCTGCTCGGCTGAAAAATGGAGTTGAAAGAAACAAACAAAAACATATAACTTAATTGGAGCCACAATATCGACACATGAAAGGACTAACACATAAAACAACACACAATAACCTGGAGTTAATTTAGTGTAAAGAAAGGATCTGTTGTTTCTTATTATTGCACATCTCCCATTGAAGGTGTTCAATAAATTCTACCACCTTAGGAGATGACTTTTAAAGTAAGTGTAATGAAAAAATAGGCACTTTTGTTCTTTAAATATTCGTTCATTCACATCCATTCCCCCGCCCTCCACCCCTCTCTCTCTGGCTGTGGGATGGCCAGAGAGGAAGGAATACTAAAAGTGAAACGCTACACTGAACTGACCAGAAAAACTTGGTAAATAACTGACTGAGAAAGTGAAAACTGAGATGAGTTAGTGATGAATCCAAGAAGGTGCTTAGCCACTTACCCAGAGATTTACTTAATGAGAATGGATCGCAGGTTTCCACAGGTCATTCCACTGCCAGTAAGAGAGTCGTGAACCTTGGGTCCCTTTTTGCACTAGTCAAGTCACCCTCACCTACACGCGGAGTACATAGTTGGCACTCAACAAATCTTCACTGAATGAAAACCTATCTCATTCATACTGGTACCCAACCACAGAGTTATGGGCCCACAAATTCCTTCCAAAAAGCCTTACGACTTAACCCAAAGAGCTGAGAAAGCAGAGTCGAAAGCTCTGGGCATCTCTGTAAGGACTGGGAATGATCAAGGGCCAATGAAGCCTACAGTAACCCGACTTCCCAAAGAAAGCTTAGGGGACTGACCTACAGCTAGTAGGCTTCGGCTTCGCCAGGACGTACCCGACAGGCCGCAGGCCGCAGGTCCACAGCCTCCCACCCGGGGGCGCTGAGAGATCCGGGGGTATCCCCCCTAAAGTTAGTACCTGTGAAGCTGCGACACAGAGAGTGGCTCGGGGCTCTCATTACGGAGGCCGGGGCCTGGGGCCGGCCAGCTGCGCCTCTTGGCTGAGAGCTCCGCGCTCCGGAGCTGCACTGACAGCACGGGTCGCAGATAATACCTCACGCCTCAGGAGCCTCGTGGCTCGCAGACCCCGGGAGTTTCGTTCCCAAGACTGCGCGAGTTGTCGCACTCACGTCTACAGGCGCTCTTCAAGGCTTCCCTCACAGCTCAAGTGATCACTCCTGCCTTCAGGCCAGCAGCCGGTCGCTTCCCGGCGCCGCCATCGTTACTGTTTGTTTTCATCCGCTTCGGTGACGGCGGTGGGAGGAAGAGGGCTATGGGGGAAATACAGCTATCTTACCTCAGCCGCTCTTTCGGCACAGTGTGGATGACCTACTTAATCTCTTCCCTCTTTGACGTTCCCATAAAAACCGGTTTCCTTACCATGTAAGTCTGAGTCACCAATCTCTTCAAGTGTCTCAGAAAACAAAGGCGTAAAGAGGCGGTCTTTGAAAGAGCGTGAACCTTTGGGCCGTGTGTGGAATGTGCGCCGGCGAATCGCAGGTCGCGGCGGCAGCTGCAGTGAGGACGCGGCTTGGGGCGGGCGGTGACGCGGGAGGGCGGTGCCTACACAGAGCGCCGTGGCGGCTTGTGCTCGGCCGCCGGTTCCGGAGGAGGGCCGGACCCGGCTGGGTGGGTGGGAAGTGCGGCTGGTAATCTGGCAGCCGCCGAGAGGTGGGTGAGTGGCCTCGGCTGACTTTGAGTGGCCGGGGCAATCACACTTCCGTATCCATTTCTAAGACATCTTTTTAAAAGCCTTGGAGGTGGAGTGTCTTCTCAGCCCTAGCTCTCCCAGCCTCTTCTTTTGCGCCTTCCTTCCAACCTGTCTGGTCTTCCCTACTTCCTTGCCCTCACCCTCACGATTTGGATTTCTTGGGGTGAGGGGAAAGGCTTTTGTTACAACACAGAATCTCCGTCTACCAGCCTGGGTCGTGGGCGGTTTTTTGCCCCTTCATCCCTTGTTAGACTAGTTTGAACAACGACACTCCTCCCTCCCCGCCCCCGTGTCTTACCCCTTACTTATCAGGTGGAGCCAGAGGGCTTTGGGTAATGAATCCTGCCGTGACTAATCCCTGTCCTGGGTAGCTATGACTTACGTCAGCTGCTTCGTGGCCTGTATAGTTAGGAGCAGATCTCTTTTACTTTGTGGATAATTATGCCATCACTTCCATTAATCTTTTGTTTTTCCCAGTGCAAATGCCAGGCATTAAATGAGCCACCAAAAGTCAGCCCCCATTCTCCTTCAAACCAAAGCAAGCCTGTTGTATTGCCATGAGTTAGTGGAGCAAAACCGAATTACAGTTATAGCACCTTTTGAACAAAATGGAAATTTGAGAAAAGGATCTGTTGTAGCCTTTGAATCGCTTTTTTTTTTTTTTGATGTGGATGATTTTTAAGGTCTTTATTGAATTTGTTATAATACTGCTTCTGGGTGTTGTTGTTTTTTTAATGTTTTTGGTTTTTTGGCCGCAAGGCGTGTTGGATCTTAGCTCCTCCACCAGGGATCAAACCCGCACCCCCTGCCTTGGAAGGAGAAGTCTTAGCCACTGGACCGCCAGGGAAGCCCCTGAATCACTTTAAAATCTTTGGTACGTTTCTAACGTTTTTTGTTTTTTTCTTTAACCTTTACAGAGAGAAGATTATAAATGCCAGAGCCATTTAAATGATGGTTAGCTGTTGAATTCTGACACTTTCTTAAATACCTTCTTGCACCAACATCTTCAGAGGGAAGAGTTCAGGAAAAGTAGCAGAGGGAAGGAGAGACAACAGTTACATGTACCATGGCTATACCAATAACAGTACTTGACTGTGATCTCTTGCTATATGGCCGAGGTCACCGCACATTGGACCGCTTTAAGCTGGATGATGTGACAGATGAATACTTGATGTCCATGTATGGGTTTCCTCGACAGTTCATTTACTACTTGGTGGAGCTCTTGGGGGCGAGTCTTTCTAGACCTACTCAGAGATCCAGGGCTATTAGCCCAGAGACACAGATCCTTGCAGCACTGGGCTTCTATACCTCAGGTTCCTTCCAGACTCGGATGGGAGATGCTATTGGAATCAGTCAGGCATCTATGAGTCGATGTGTTGCCAATGTCACCGAAGCGCTTGTGGAAAGAGCTTCGCAGTTCATCCGCTTTCCAGCTGATGAAGCCTCCGTGCAGGCTCTGAAGGATGAATTCTATGGGTTGGCAGGGATGCCAGGGGTCATAGGGGTGGTTGACTGTATCCATGTGGCAATCAAGGCACCAAATGCTGAAGACCTTTCCTATGTGAACCGCAAAGGTCTTCATTCTTTAAACTGCCTCATGGTGTGTGACATCAGAGGGGCACTGATGGCTGTGGAGACAAACTGGCCGGGGAGCCTCCAGGACTGTGCTGTGCTACAGCAGTCTTCTCTCAGCAGTCAGTTTGAAGCTGGGATGCACAAAGAGAGCTGGCTGCTTGGTAAGTCTGCAGGTGTAAATGCTTCATTTTTGTAACTATAGAAAAAAGTTTGGGCAGAGTAGAATGAAATATAGGGATCTATAGACCTGAGACTCAGTCCTGTTGTGTTTTAAACACGACCTCAGATGAGAACTCTCTGAGCCTTAATTTTTTTTTTCTAAGCAGGACTGAAACAGAAGTAATGTCTTTTTTTTTTTAAGTCTTTATTGAATTTGTTACAGTATTGCCTCTGTTTCATGTTTTGGGTTTTTGGCCTCGAGGCATGTGAGATCTTAGCTCCCTGACCAGGGATGTAACCCGCACCGTCTGCATTAGAAGGTAGAGTCTTGACCACTGGACCACCAGGGAAATCCCCAGCCTTAATTTTTTTAAATCAACATTTAAAGGACACTTGTTAACATTTAAAAACATACAATTTAGGGGGCTTCCCTGGTGGTGCAGTGGTTGAGAGTCCGCCTGTCGATGCAGGGGACACGGGTTCGTGCCCCGGTCCGGGAAGATCCCACATGCCGCGGAGCGGCTGGGCCCGTGAGCTATGGCTGCTGAGCCTGCGCGTCCGGAGCCTGTGCTCCGCAGCGGGAGAGGCCACAACAATGAGAGGCCCGTGTACCGCAAAAAAAAAAAAAAAAACCATACAATTTGACCCAGCTCTTCTTGGAGGTACATGTTCAGAAATATGTAAAACAAAATTACAAGCATTTGCATCGCAGCAGTGTTTTGTACTCACAAACAACAATAGCAACAACAACCCTACAAAAGCATTCCTCTTAAATATAGCCAAGATACTTATCAATGCAGATCTGGTTAAATATAGTACATCTATACAGTTGAGCCTTAATTTTTATCATCTGTAAAATGGTGAAAATAATGCTAAGGGCAGTAATACCTATTGTTAGGATTAGGGAATATATATGAAAGTTCACTCTAAAGTACTGTGCAGATGTATTATTTTTGCCATTGGTGATTGTCACCATGATATCTATATGAAAATGATAGTAGACAGTGCATATATACAGTTCTTATGGAAACTCACTTCATAGATCAGTTTGCCTGAGTGCCCTCGGAAAGCCTGGCTTAATGATCTGAGTAGGACAAGAACCTATTCAGTACTGAGCAGTGCAAACTGATGTGACTGTAGAGCTGGGAGGAATACGGTTAGTTAACAGTGATAAAACCCTCGAGCCTGGCAGCTTTCTTTTTTGTTGTCGTTTTTTTTTTTAAAGCACCCTTCTATGTGAGCAATAGGACAAGGGTTATCTTGTACACAACATGTTATGTGGGAGATGAAGGCACATTAAGGATTGGAAGACCTCTCTTTAAGGCCACTAATCATGTCTGCACTGCACATGCTCATAACACAGTGTTTTACATGTAATAAACACTCAGGAATTTTTCTCTTTAATGTGTTGACTGGCAGTTAAAGAAAAACCTCCCCTTGGGACTTCCCTGGCGGTCCAGTGGTTAAAACTGCACGCTTCTACTGCAGGGGGCACAGGTTTGATCCCTAGTCGGGGAACTAAGATCCCACACGCCACAGGGGCAGCCAAAAAAAAAAAAACCTTCCCACCCCTGCCCACTGTTCCAAGTGAGGAGAAGAGACTGCTCACACTGATTGGTTTAGAGCTGCCAGGGTACCATGGGTAACATCTTGGAACTTAACTGATTTTCTTCAGTTGTTGCTTCTACACACTGTTGTCAGCGCCCCACCTTCTTGTTACCCTACTGGAACTTTGTCTTAATCCCACCTTTTGCCTACTCTGAACTTTCAAATTCCATTTTCATACAACTCACACCAAGAAGTGAAGGGAAGACTGTTTGCAAGTGTCTCATCCAACTACTTCTTCCACAGCTGGGGAAGTACTTGGGTTCCAAGCTGATTTCTTGTGAAATCACTTTGGTACCCTAACTCTAAAACCAGCTAAGGGGACTTCCCTGGTGGCGCAGTGGTTAAGAATCCGCCTGCCAATGCAGGGGACATGGGTTTGAGCCCTGGTCTGGGAAGATCCCACATGCCGCGGAGCAATTAAACCCATATGCCACAACTACTGAGCCTGCACTCTAGAGCCCACGAGCCACAACTACTGAGCCCACGTGCCACAACTACTGAAGCCCCTGCGCCTAGAGCCCACAGCAAGAGAAGCCACTGCAATGAGAAGCCCGCACACCGCAATGAAGAGTAGCCCCCGCTCGCCGCAACTGGAAAGAGCTCGCAAACAGCAACGAAGACCCAATGCAGCCAATAAATAAATAAATAAATAAACTTAAAACACATGGTTTCTCATTTAAAAAAAATAAAGCCAGCTAAAAATGATTGAGCACTTAGAATTTGTCAGGCAATCTTGTAAGCACTTTGCATTGGATTATCTCACTTAATCCTTATAAAAACTCTTAAGGAGTTAAACACTAATATCAACATTTTCACAGAATAGGAAATTAAGCACAGAACATCTGTGTCATTTGTGTTTATGTTTTAAACTGGATCATGTGAGGAGTTACTCTATTTGGCAAATGATCCTTTTGTTAGGACTTCAAGGTCATGTATGAATTACTGATTTTCTTTTCCTTCACCCCTTGGGACCCCAGATTCAGTTGGAATTATGACTTTAAAGTAGTTTGTTGTTTACAGGACATAGTTGAAAATAAGTAAAAACTCGGACAAATTTTTATTTATTTTTCTGATTCCCCTCTTTACAAAAAGAGTGGAAGTGGAAGAGATGGATATTGCAACAACATTTAACAAATGTTTACTAAGGCCAGTTTTGGTACCAGACCACATGCTATGCACTAATGATGCCTGGAAAGTATACCCACAGAAGTTGATGATGTGGAAATTGACTGCCTTAGTACTATCAGTTCTAACACAGACCGCCTGGAAATCCTCCATGAGCCGTAAAAGGCAAACTAGTTTGAAGACCCCTTAACTAGTATAGTGTTTCACAAATTTTCCAGATCAAAAGAGTTATCTGGGAAATTTACTTAAGATGTACACTTCTGGGCCCCACTTCAAACTTCAGGAATGAGAATCTTCAAGAAAAGAATCTGGACATTTTTAACACGTGTCCTAGATGATTTGTAATGAATAGATGTTTGGAAAACATTAGTCTGGATGTGTAGGGAAGACTGGCAGGATTATAAGGAATGACAAGATGTTAAAAGAGAGGGGGAGATAAGATGGTTGATTGTGGGACTTCCCTGGTGGCGCAATGGTTAAGAATCCGCCTGCCAGTGCAGGGGACATGGGTTCAAGCCCTGGCCCAGGAAGATCCCACATGCTGCGGAGCAACTAAGCCCGAGCACCACAACTACTGAGCCTGCGCTCTAGAGCCCGTGAGCCACAACTACCGAGCCTGCATGCTGCAACTACTGAAGCCTACACGCCTAGAGCCCATGCTCCGCAAAGAGAAGCCACCGCAATGGGAAGCCCACGTACCGCAACGAAGAGTAGCTCCTGCTCGCCGCAAATAGAGAAAGCCTGCGCGCAGCAACGAAAATCCAACTCAGCCAAAAAAAAAAAGAAGATGGTTGATTGTATCTTAAGAGCACCATCAGATTAGTAGAATGGTACTAGATTTGCCAAACCTAGAACTAGCTGTGATTCCCCCTTGTTTTGTTTTTTTTTTTGGTTTGTTTGTTTAGCATATTTTCATCTTGGGTGTCATCCCTTCATGTCCTCATTCTCGTATGCCCCTTCAGAGGGCATCACCTAATTCCTCTTCTCTAAATGTACCTGCTCCTACAAACAGTTCAGCCTGAGTTATTTCTTCAGCTCTTGGCCTAGTCTTGTTAAGCAGCTTTGGGTAAGATCTGCCAGAATGTCTCTTGGATGACTGATCACGTAAGCAATTGTAGTCTGTTTAGGAATTCTGATCCTAATCCCCTCCTGAGTGTCTGTCTTCCAGTGGTGCTTGGATTATAACCAGTTAATGATGATGGAGCATTTTATAAGAGGTCTACATTAACTAGCTTGTCTTGTATGTCTTCCCAATTAAGGCTCATACTGTTTCTTAAGAGACGTTTAACAAATATCTAGAATCTCTTTGTTTTGGTAGTCATCTTAAATGTTTTTCTTATTCTCTTTTACAGCATTATACCATTGTTTTAGTGACTTTGAGTCTGACATTATTAGCATTTAGTGACTAGCTCCTTCCTCTTCCTGTGCCTAACATATCAAAGGATGGGTGATGTTTATTTTTATTTTCTCACATGTAAAATGAGGTCAGTAGTATCTGCCTAGTGGAGTTGGGATTGGACAAGTCATAGATATTATTTTCATTATGATTTACAACATCAGTTTCTAAAATTCAGTATTTAGTAAGGATGAGTTCAATTAAAATAGGTTGTACTTAGGAGGGAAAAAGCCAGCTAAATATACAATTTGAAAATTTTGTGAGCCATCTCAGATATTTAAAGTTAATCCAGTTAAACCTAAAACTAATACAATGTTATATGTCAATATCTCAGTAATTTTTTTTGCTTTGAACGAAAGTTTATGGCATATCATTAATAGAAATTAGTGGAAATGGCTATGAAAGTAAAAGTTGAGGTGAATCATCTGAGCTGACTTAACTTGTTGAATCCAACACAACCTTTATCTTAAATCTCCTTGCTAACAAATTTAGTGATAATTTTTTTATACTACTACTTAACAAGTTAATAAAGACATGGTACCCATGAGAAGCTAATCTCATTTAATGGGGGACACAGTTTCCATACAGTTCTGCCAATATTCCCTAGTATCAATCTACACCTTCTTCGCTAATCAACACCAGCTTATTCCAAAAGAGCTCATGGTTAACGAAAAAGGCCAAACTCCCTTGACCTTAAAAGAAAATTAAGCCCAGGGCCCACCCCCACCCCCGTTCCCCCTCTGGGGTATAAGGTTAGTGTAAACCCACAGTGTAACAGTGTATTGCTTTATGGAGGGGGTGTGGTTGGGAGGGAGACACCATGGTGAGGAATGAATCCAAGTCACACAAGTATAGGAAGCAGTGAGATAGTAATACACAAAATGGATAACTGCAGTCATTTTCGTAGAGGACTCAACTCGTGGAAGAAGAACTTTGATTGGTGCTGCAAAAACATCTGTATGAAGTAGAAATTGATTTCAATAACATTAGTAGAGAATATGTTCTAGAAAGTGGAGGTAACTGGATGCAAAATCCTGGTAGCAATTTAATAGAACAGTCCCAGCTGGCTAGGCTGAGGCCAACACCTAATGAAGACGAAAGCCTTGTCTGTGGGGAATTTTGGATGATACCTGGAGAAATATTACACTGTGCATAAACCAGATTGTGTTGTTTTCACAAGTGTTGTAAAGTTTCATATAGTAAAAGGTTTTTTCTACATGCACTTCAATTTCACAGCAAGAGTGGCATAGGATACCTAAACACAGAAGAGAGCATTCATGCAAGATATCTAACTCCTTGATATAATAATGCATACAATTCAAAATGATTACACTATCATCACATCTAGGGCTTTCTGCAACTACAAGGTGGCAGTTATGGAAAGCATGGCCCTTGGTATAAATATCTAAAAACCAGCCACCACCTTCTTCTATGTGTGTTCTCTTTTTGCATTTTTTCTTCATTTTTCTTAATCAACTCTGCTGTTGCTGCTTCTTAGCAAAACTGGTAAAAACAAAATTGTAATAATTGAACATAGCGCTCTGGCAATCAAGACGTTTAAAACCTTCAATCTTCTGGGGTGAAGAAAGCACTGTGTGACATTTAGAACTCTGATTTACAAACAGGGTGGTCACAAATTTTCCTGGCTTGAAGACTTCCACAACTTTCCTGATCAGGTCATCATAGGAGGTCTGACTTAAGTTTGTTTCAAAGCTAACATAAGAAAATTCTGGTTCTGGAGTGATGTGAATAGTCCAATAAGTTCCATCCAGTTTCATTCCATTCATTGAATACCCACAAGGATTGAACAGTGTGGCATCAATGACAGAACCTGGTATCAGTTCACGAATTCCACTCTCACGAGTGATATCCTTTGCAGTAACACCATCTTTCATGTAGAACTGGTCCATAACTGCTGGATCAAGCTCACTCATCAGAATTTCCAGGGTTTGATCTGGCTGATTGATTACCCGACTCTCTGGGAAATCCAAAGTATACAAGTACCAACAATCAGAATTCATACGTCCCATACAATATGCTGCTCCATTTGGGAAAATTGCATTAAGAAACTCTTATTTCTTCCTGGAAATTCCGGTGTGGGTACCCTTGGTGAGAAGGCTTCATGAAATTCTTACGAGAGTAAAAGAAGCTTTGAACTGAGTCAAACCCACTGTAATCCCTAGCAAGTTTCAACAGGGGAACCAGTGCTTTCAGCAAGAGGGTGGTACCACATGTCTTCAAAATGAAACGTCTCTTGGAGACAAACATGCTACTCTCACTGAGTACATAAGCTTCCTGCTTGTCAGTTTTTGTCATACTTATGATTGAACATTGCACATCCTTCAAAAGTATGTCCCACTCAGATCTTGGGATGGTGTGAAGATCCTCAGATCCTTGGTTTGCATCGGGTTGCTGCCTGGAGAACCAAACCTCTAGCAGCTTCTCGGTCCCTTCGACAAAATGTACAGCTTCCATCACTGTGAGACTAGCGAACAACCAACAACCACAGAAAATCAACTAAATTAAAGCTCTTCTCCCACCGCTGCCGCCACCGCTGCGGATTGTTCCAGCTGTGTTACTAAAGTTCAGGTTCCTTTTTGGCTATAATTTTATATTAACTTTTTTAAAAAAAACATTAATAAAATTTTTCCGGCTTTTTGTGTGTGTGTCTGAGCGAAAGTTGAACGTGAGTCTGTTGGAAATGGAGGCAGATACAGCTCAGTCTCTTGTAGTCCGCTGTTTCCCCGTTAGAGAGAGTAGAGCCAGTGCTAGCTAATGTCGCCGGCCATACTGTGGGAGCCTCAGTAATTTTTTAAATTTAAAAAATTGCATTTAAAATAAAGTTGGGACTTCCCTGGTGGCACAGTGGTTAAGAATCCGCCTGCCGACACAGGGGACATGGGTTCGAGCCCTGGTCTGGGAAGATCCCACATGCTGCAGAGCAACTAAGCCCATGTACCACAACTACTGAGCCCACGTTCCACAACTACTGAAGCCCGCATGCCTAGAGCATGTGCTCTGCAACAAGAGAAGCCACTGCAGTGAGAAGCCCATGCACTGCAACGAAGAGTAGCAGCCATAAATAAATAAATAAATAAATTTATTTTAAAAATAAAATAAAATAAAGTTAACCCATGGGGAATTCCCTGGCGACCCAGTAGTTAATACTTGGCTCTTTCACTGCCACGGGCCGGGATTCAATCCCTGGTCAGGGAACTAAGATCCCACAAGCCGCATGGTGTGGCCAAAAAAAAAAGAAAAAAAAGAAATGTAAGCTCCTAAAAGAAAGGAGTGCTATATGTTTGGAACAGTGCCTAGCACTCTCTGAACAATCCATAACTATTTACTGAAATTGATGGTGGGTGAGGAACACAGCAACTATACAAGTTGGTATTCCTCCGGTCTATTTGTCTCAAATTTCTAAGGGGTTGTTCCTCTGAGACATTTCATCTTCCAGATTTAGTGAGTCAGGACAATTAAACATTATAGAAACATTGTACTATTGTAATGGGACATTGCACCCCAGTTTTGTTTTGGTTTTAGCACTTCCCAGGATTATTCCATAAAGAAGTCACTTAAGGGAAATGCCTTGTGTATATTATTTTAATTGACTTCTGATTTTATTTCTTTATCCCTATTACTATTTGCATCATTATATTTATGGTCTCCTTGTTAATGTGAAATTCTACCTGTTCCTCTATTACAAAGGCATGGTTCTAATGAAGGTAATATCTAGGAAGGCAGAACACCTGAGTTCTCATCTCTGCTGGGAATTTTCTCTTATTCTTCTTAGCACTGGGAGAATGAATGATTATTGTCTATGAAATACTCTGAAATTCCTAGGTAGTGCTTTCAGACCTGACATTTTAATGGTAAAGTCAGAGATTTTTCCTCACAAGTGTTTTAAGGTCTCTTGGCAGAATTCTCTTTTTCTCTCTTGCACTCTTGCTCTTTAGAGATTTTTAAGATTGGCTTGCTATGTGATAGTTTCTATTAACCTTTTTTTTAAAATTTATTTTATTTATTTTTGGCTGCGTTAGGTCTTCCTTGCTGTGTGCGTGCTTTCTCTAGTTGCGGCGAGCAGGGGCTACTCTTCATTGCGGTGCGTGGGCTTCTCATTGCAGTGGCTTCTCTTGTTGCGGAGCACGGGCCCTAGGCACGCGGGCATCCGTAGTTGTGGCTCGCGGGCTCTAGAGTGCAGGCTCAGTAGTTGTGGCGCACGGGCTTCGTTGCTCCATGGCGTGTGGGAACTTCCCGGACCAGGGCTTGAACCCTCGTCCGCTGCATTGGCAGGAGGATTCTTAACCACTGCGCCACCAGGGAAGCCGTATTAACTTTTTATTAAAGAATAATATCTCTGAATTCAGAAAATCCTGGAATTCCCTGGAGGTCCAGTGGTTGGGACTCCGCGCTTCCACTGCCGGGAGCCCGGGTTCGATCCCTGGTCAGGGAACTAGGTTCCCGCAAGCAGTGCATCGCGGCCAAAAATAGAAAATCCAGAAATTTCATTTCCTCCAGTGCCTTCACCTCTGTCCTACATTCTTTCAGACTTAGCTTTCTTTAGCCGGGTCAGCTTTTTTCTCTGTTGGTTTTAGCCAAGGGTATTCCCAGCCAAGACTCACTCTAGTCTTCCTGCTCGTGACTAGCTGTGGGCTCTTTACCACAGCATTTCCCTTTTCATTTCCCTGGTGTGCTTTGGCTCTGGAAGCTGTTGCATTTTCTTGTCCATTCTCTGTACATGTTCCTGGATTTTCCTTTTTGTTTGTATTCCACTTATAAACATCTGTGATGTCTTTGGGCCTTCCCCACAGGTGACAGTTCCTTCTTTCTCCGCACCTGGCTTATGACCCCACTTCACATTCCTGAAACTCCAGCCGAATATCGCTATAATATGGCCCATTCTGCAGCTCACAGTGTGATTGAGAAGACTTTCCGAACCCTCTGCTCCCGATTCCGCTGCCTGGATGGATCCAAGGGGGCACTGCAGTACTCACCGGAGAAGTCCAGCCACATCATCCTGGCCTGCTGTGTCCTCCACAACATCTCCCTGGAGCATGGGATGGATGTCTGGTCCTCTCCAGGGACAGGACCCGTGGAACAGCCTCCTGAGGAAGAGTATGAGCACATGGAGTCCTTGGACCTAGAGGCTGACCGTATCCGTCAGGAGTTGATGCTCACTCACTTCAGCTAATGTGGAAGGTGGGGAGGGGGGAGGCTTTCCAGAAGGAGCTGTGACAAACTTTCCCTCTCACCACCCCCTACACAGTTCCATCATCTAGCATGACTGAGTGTGTGGACACTTGTCACAAACTGACATTTAATCTGCATGTTTTAGAAAGGTTGAGGCTAGGCCAGAATATCTTGATTCATTTGCAAGTTTATTAACTAAACCAAAACCTCCGAGACAACAGTTCTCTACTATCCATTGAACACCAGATTAGCACCACTCACTCATTTGAAAGTTCCCTGGTTGCAGACATTTATATCATGCTTACAAAATCAAAGCAGAGGGAAAACTAGCATCTAGACAGCCAGAACACTTTGTTTCAGTTATCTAGAGATTTCAAAAGAAAACAATATTTGTCCCGAAAGATTTGGATGGTATTTTAGCTTTTCTACTTTACTACCTATATAGGCATAATCTGAGGCAAGTGTGAAGAGTAAATTTCAGTTGGGAAATGGTCCTCTGACATAAATAAATGGCTACTAATGTGATTTTTCAGCTTTGTGTTTTTAAGAGGAGGTTAGGGACAGTCCAAAACCTCCATCTTAATTCTGTCTGTAATTACTGAGCTGTGACTTGGACCTAGTTCCCAGGGAGAACATCTGGACTCCAATCTCTTACTTCCAACCCTGAGTAGGAGCTAAAGGCTAAATGGGTTTAAGAATTCAATCGGCTTAAAGAAGACAAGTCAAATAGAGACAAAACAGCAAGCTTACACTTTACAGGGGATCTAAAGACCCTGAAAGATGGATGGGCAAAGGAAATTCACCCAGGTTTAGACAGTCCACATCTAAATAGATCACATTTCTTATGATTATGATGTTAGGATGTCTTTTTGGCCATTCTGCTTTGAAATTCCTTGTTCAGAAAGAAAGTTTAGGGGATACAGAAGACATGTATTAAAAAGGAGAGGTAAAATGAATATAATTTCTTGGTTTGAAATGAATTTTGGAGTTAGACCTACTTGAATATCTTCTGTGCAAAGTGATGGACAGAACTTCTCAGGAAATAAATAATCCTCCACCAAGTCTTATTCTAAAATTATACTGATATAAAAATAACCTGGGCTTCTCTGGTGGCGCAGTGGTTGAGAGTCCGCCTGCCGATGCAGGGGACATGGGTTCGTGCCCCGGTCCGGGAGGATCCCGCATGCCGCGGGACGACTGGGCCCGTGAGCCATGGCCGCTGAGCCTGCGCGTCCGGAGCCTGTGCTCCGCAACGGGAGAGGCCACGGCAGTGAGAAGCCCGCATACCGCAAAAATAAATAAATAAATAAATAAATAAATAACCTGATTGGAATAATGAAAGTGTGAATTAGGTTCACACATTGGTGCCTTTGCTGGGACAAAATAGAGCCTTTCCTGAGGATTGTTTTGTTCCCAGTTTCTCAGCCACTCACCCATGTGATCCCTCTGAATTGTCCTCATGGATCATTTCCTACCTGCCTTTGGCAGTGTTAATCTGGTGATTTTCAAAGTAAAGAAGTGAACAGCTGATGACAAAAGAAATTTGGAAACAAGTTGAAGGTGACTCATCCACAAGATTAAAAACAATTATGGATTATTATCTGCTGTTTATTTCTACTCCAAATGCTTTTTTCCATCATCATCCTACTCTGTAAGGAGTGGGTCCATTTGGCAGGAGGTTGAGCTTAACAAGTGCAGTGATATTGCTGAGATGGGAGTGGACAATGAAGAGGTGACTGGAAACTTTTGTTCTATTCATTATGCAATAGAGGTGCCCTGTTATGTTTTTTTTTTCTTTGTCAAGTTAAACCTGTGACCCAAGCTTGCTTTGTCTCCCTGATAAGGCAATATTTTAACTCTCACAGTCTTTCCAAGTTTCCTGAGATGGGTACTTTTCCCTCTAAAGTTTTGGTTCTATTATGAGTATTGCATGAGGAAAGGCATACTGCCACCTGTGCATCTTCTTCTTCTTTTTTTTTTTCTTTGCGGTACGCGGGCCTCTCACTGTTGTGGCCTCTCCTGTTGCGGAGCACAGCGGCCGTGGCTCACAGGCCTAGCCGCTCCGCAGCATGTGGGATCTTCCCGGACCGGGGCACGAACCCGTGTTCCCTGCATCGGCAGGCGGACTCTCAGCCACTGCGCCACCAGGGAAGCCCACACCTGTGCATCTTAAGAGGCAAGGTGGAGTGTAATCTTGGAAAGTGCCTAGCATTTATCTTTCAAAAACCACATTAAAGGAAAATTGGGGTTTTTCACAACTTAACTCATTAGATGGTGACATGAAGCCTCAGTGGGAGGGACAGTCTGGGGGAGAATTCATTAGCAATTTCAAGCCTATTACTTGCACACCAAAGATAATTTCTAAGTGCTGAACAGACCAAACATTGGCTGGAAGTGTTTTTCCCTGGGAGCATTTTATTTCCTAATAATTCCACAGAATAATGGTTAAAATCTATTCCTTTAATCTCCTTTCAACCTGGATTTTTATAGGCCAGGATTTTTTTTCAGCCCAGTTACACTTTCCTCAGAATGACCTAGGGGAGGGATCACGATCTGTATTTCTAAATTGCCAAGGGTTTGCTTATAGGGACTTTTTATAGGTGCCTGAGAAGTCTTCTCTTGAGGTCCTTATTGTGGATTTATAGTATCTTCCTGGTATAGCTTTGGGACAAAGTCAAGGATTTCACCTGTCTTATATAAGCCTCATCTTCCCATAGATGATTCCATCTGGCCAGCATAAAAGTTTTCCAGATTTGCCCTTAGCTGTTCCAAGACAGCAAAAGTCCCAGGATGTATTAAGGGAAAACTACAATACTGGGTTATCAGCAGTTTACTAATTCCAAATTATACAAAAGAGGGACCATAAACATATTCTTAGTTTAAAATGAACTAAACAGAGATGGAGCTCCTTTCTTGGACTGTAAAGGATCTATAGCAAGTTAATCTAATTTAGGGACAAAGAAACAAGACACAATTTTAATGGGATCATATATGAAAAAGTATAAGAGATAAGGAGGAATAAAATAGAGGCTATATAGATAATAGACATACTACAGTTGTATCCCTACCTGACATAATAAACTGGAAACTCAAGAACTGAGCTTAACCATTGATTTCCCTGACAGTGGAGGGGAAGTTAAGAAGAGATCAAGAAAATAAATTGGAGTTTTAACCACTGTGCATGCATATATCCTCAGGTCCCTCTTGCTCCCTAGATCCCACCCAGATTTTACAAAATTGTGAGTATAAGAGATAACGGACTCAGAATTAAGTAAAAATAGCAATGCAGGAAGGAAGAAAAAATACTAGTTGAAGGCTGGGGACACCCCAGGAACCTAACTGCATAAAACTCACAGGTTTTTTATTTTTAATGTGACTACCATCTAATACCCTACCTCGTGATAATCAGATAAGAGGTATGAGATCTTTTGATATTAAACAGGAACAAGAAAAGTAGACCTTGAAATCACAGGCTGGTAAATTTCAAAAAGTCTTTTGGAAAGGAGTCTCCATGTTTGCCCAGCAAAACATTCTGTTTCAGTCTGTTTAGACTTTTTCTAACCCTTACATATGCAGTTGTCTTTATAGAAGGGCTGATTTCCATGCCATTCTAGAGTCTTAAAAAGTTCAGACATTTCAATCCATTGATAAATTCCACCACTAGAAATTTATCCTATATAAATAATTCCAGAGAAGGAAAAGCCTGTTATGGTTCTGTGAATGGTTACCTGCTGTTCTGGGATCTCTCCTCTTCCCTGGGCTGCTCCTACATCACTACACAGCTTCTACCTTTACCGTCCAACCCAAAGTGTGTACATTATCCCACAGTGCCATGAGACCAGACTACCAAAGAACAATAGAATTGCAACGCAAAACCTACAAGCAGCTCATCATTTTGGCTGCTCAAGGCCTAACTCCGCTTCCTGGACTTTGTAATAAGATGACTCATGGTACTGCTACAGAATCACATCTTAGGTTCAGGCCTGCTTCCTACCACCCAATGTGGTAGGTTTCTCAGAGCCCAGAGCAAGATAAGGAACAGTCTCCTCCCATTCTCTCCTTTTCCCTCCCTTCACCCTTTATCACAGGCAATTCCCCCAGGTCAATAAGCCCCAATCCTCATTCCTGGTTTAGTCATTTTAAAAATATTTATTTATTTATTTATTTATTTATGTTTTTGGCTGCTTTGGGTCTTCGTTGCTGTGTTCAGACTTTCTCTAGTTGTGGTGAGTGGGGGCTACTTTTCGTTGTGGTGCACGGGCTTCTCACTGTGGTGGCTTCCCTTGTGGAGCACGGGCTCTAGGCGCACAGGCTTCAGTAGTTGTGGCACGCGGGCTCCGTAGTTGTGGCTCGCGGGCTCTAGAGTGCAGGCTCAGTAGTTGTGGCACACGGGCTTAGTTGCTCCTTGGCATGTGGAACCTTCCCAGACCAGGGCTCAAACCTGTGTCCCCTGCATTGGCAGTCGGATTCTTAAGCACTGCACCACCAGAGAAGTCCCCTGGTTTAGTCTTTCCAGATTCTTTCCACATGATTGACAGTGGCTATATTTATTCTTAGGGTGACTAACTCTCCCGGTTTGCCCTCAGTTGTCGCAGTTTTAGCACGGAAAGTGCTGTGTCCTGGGAAACCCTTTAGTCCTTAGCAATCTGGGACAGTTGGTCACCCTACTTCAGGGTAAGCATCCTCTTACCTTCAAGGGGGGTGACTCCTCCACAAGAATCCTATCAGAATACAATAATCAACAATCAACATAATAATGAGTTATTGAGTTTTTAACACCAAGGTGTAGGCTTCTGTGTTACATCCCAAGATGATCTTTCCTTCTGCCCACCTGGTTTCTTTTTCTCAGGTCTTCCTCCAATGTAAAAAGATTTCTGTGGGTTTGAGGGTTTCAACCCCTGATCTTTTGTGATCTACTCTTCTGTCCAAATATACTTGATAAGAACAAATAGTAGTTTACTGTCACTCTTGAAACAGTTTCTCTAATGTAATTTTTTTTTTTTTTTTTTTTTTTTTTTTTTTTTTTGTGGTACGTGGGCCTCTCACTGTTGTGGTCTCTCCCATTGCAGAGCACAGGCTCCGGACGCGCAGGCTCAGCGGCCATGGCTCACGGGCCCAGCCGCTCCGCGGCATGTGGGATCTTCCCGGACCGGGGCACGAACCCGTATCCCCTGCATTGGCAGGCGGACCCTCAACCACTGCGCCACCAGGGAAGCCCTCTCTAATGTAATTTATCTGTAAAGATGCAACTCTGCCTGTAGAATAAACCATCTTTTCCATGGTTTCACAGAGCAGTCTAGCCTCAGTTTCTCAAACATCTCCATTTTCAGATGTTGATTTTAGGTTTATATTTGCATAACCTTCAGGTGTTTTTCCCAAAATAAATGTCTCCAGATTTGAAAAACCTAAAACTTCTTATAGCCTCGAAAGTAGTTTGTTTAGTTTTCCTCACTGAAATCAAGGTTTCAAAATAAAGTCATTGTATGGGTCAAGTTTGAGTGAGGGCTGTAGCTTTAGACACTTAAGCCCCATAAGCCTCCCCAAGAAGGAAGCTTCCCTAAAGTGTGTATTCTAGAAGTAGAAACTCAGCCCTGGGAAACAGTAAAGCAAAGTCTAGGAATTTGGCAGACTGCTTATTTAGTCATCTCCTAGAATCCAGTTGCCCCTGACTTTTCATGGGTACATGGCTTCCCAGGATAAGGACAAATTCCTAGTTAGGTGTGGCTATGTGACTAAATTCTGGCCAGTGGAATGTAAGTGGAAATGTCCTGTGCTATTTTCAAGATGTGTCCTTATGGCTAGGAGACATGCCTTTCCTCTTTCAGCTTCCTGCTGGTTGGAATGTAGACATGATGGCTAGAGCTTGAGCAGCTGTCTTGGATCTAAGACAAAAAAACACTTATTGAACATATCACAGCAACAACATAGAAGCCTGGTCCCTGATGCTGAATGGCCACACCTTACCCTAGATTTCTTTTATATGACAGAGAAATAAACCTCTGCCTTGTTTCCTTACTCTTTTTTTAAAATTAATTAATTAATTTTTGGCTGCGTTGGGTCTCTTTTGCTGCATGCGGGCTTTCTCTAGTTGCAGCGAGCGGGGGCTACTCTTTGTTGTGGTGTGTGGGCTTCTCATTGTGGTGGCTTCTCTTGTTGCAGAGCACAGGCTCTAGGTGCGCGGGGGCGTCAGTAGTTGTGGCATTTGGACTCAATAGTTGTGGCTCATGGGCTCTATAGAGCGCAGGCTCAGTAGTTGTGGCACACGAGCTTAGTTGCTCTGCGGCATGTGGGATCTTCCTGGAGCAGGTCTCAAACCCATGTCCCCTGCATTGGCAGGCAGACTCTTAACCATTGCGCCACCAGGGAAGCCCCTTGTTTCTTTACTCTTTTTGTTTATGTGCAGTAGCTTCTTTTTTTACAATAAATAAATAGTTTCATTTATTTATTTTTGGCTGCGTTGGGTCTTCGTTGCTGCCTGTGGGCTTTCTCTAGTTGCGGCGAGTGGGGCCGAGTCTTCTTTGTGGTGCCTGGGCTTCTCATTGCGATGGCTTCCCTTGTTGTGGAGCACGGGCTCTAGGCACGCGGGCTTCAGTAGTTGTGGCTCGCGGGCTCTAGAGTGTGGGCTCAGTAGTTGTGGCGCACGGGCTTAGTTGCTCTGCGGCATGTGGGATCTTCCGAGACCAGGGCTCGAACCCATGTCCCTTGCATTGACAGGTGGATTCTTAACCACTGTGCCACCAGGGAAGCCCTGTGCAGTAGATTCTAATCATTAATAATAAGGTTATAACTGCCTCTTTCCAGGAGATGCAATACCTATTACACAGAAAATGTTTGGAAGCAAGATACATATTCAAAATGGGAAGCATGTTCAGTAAATCCTCTCAATGGAATACTGTGCAATTGTTTAAAAAAACAACTATTAAAGACTTTAATAGGGAAATAATATAATGCAAAAAAATAACACTATTGTATCTCTGCTTAAATTAAACTTTAAAAATTATGTAGAGGAATTCCCTGGCAGTGCAGTGGTTAGGATGTGGTGCTTTCACTGCTGTGACCCGGGTTCAATCCCTGGTTGGGGAACTAAGATCCCACAAGCCACATGGCACGGCCAAAAAATTAAATAAAAAGATAAAATAAAATGAAAAATTATGTAGAATATTTCCAAGGACTTTATGAGAACATGAACAAATTAAAAGTTCGTGTTTTGGACGCAGATTGTTAAATTCTTTCTTTCTTTCTTTTTTTTTTTTTAAGAATTTCAGCAGCTTTAATAATCAAGCTCCTTGAGGAAGCACTGCATTGCTGACTGTGATACATAAGGAAAGGTTTATGTGAGAGTCTTTTGGTGCACATACTCAAATATCAACTCTTCTCATCTGGACAAGGAGAGTGAAGTTGTAATGGCTTCTGAGATTAAATGAGGGACTCTCAGACCCTAACAAGGAGAAAAGTTGGTTTCATGAAAACTGTTTAATTGTCCTACCTTTAAATTGGCCTTTCTATAGCTGAAGGGAAAAGATTACTCCAAAAGTATGTTTGGTTAAAGGACTCAGCTCTTCCATGAAACTGTCCTTAACCAAAATGGTACTATTTTAATTTTTTCAGCACATATGTTTATGATCTGTATCATAACATTATAGTCTTATATGTTGATTTGAAACTATTCTCTATAGTTATTTTATACAGTTCATTAAGTAAACCTTTTGAGCATTTACTGTATGAAGGGTACTACTGTTAAGCACAGCTACAGGTTATATAATCCTTGCCCTCAGAAGGCTTACAATCTAATAATAGAGCTAAGGCAAATATCTACTGTAACATAAGGAACAGTGAAAGTACTAAGGGACTTGCAAAGAGAGAGGTGTTATATTTGGTAGAAGATTGAAAAGGGTAACATCAAGGAGGTGACATTTAAGATATATAGACTTCCTGGAACTTCCCTGGTGGTCCAGTGGTTAAGGCTCCACGCTCCCAATGCAGGGGGCCCAGGTTTGACCCCTGGTCAGGGAACTAGATCCCGCATGCTGCAACCTGGAGGATCATTTCAACAAAACCATTCTTCCCAAAGTCATGCAGGTATGGGGTACTATCAGCTCCAGATCTTCCTTCTTGATGGTGACTTTTGCCAGTTCCTTCTCCCGCTCCTGTTTGGCTTTCTGCTCCCGGGACCGTCTATCCCCAATCACGGACATGGCCGTCTCCAGATTGGAACTCTGGATCTCCTTCTCTTCGGCATAGTCGGTGACTCGCTCCAGGTCCGCCGCCCCACTGTCATGTTTCCATGGCTTCTCTGGAGGCCGCTCCGGGCCGCTGGTCTCAGTCTCCAACTCTAGCTCCACGTCCCCCTCAGTCGCCATGTCGATCCCACCTCGCCGCCCCTAAAATTCTTTCTTTTTAAGCTTTTATAAATGTTGCTATAATGTTTACTCATTTGAAAAGTCCTCTAAACAGTGATAGACAAGGGACTTCCCTGGTGGTGCAGTGGTTAAGAATGGGCCTGCCAATGCAGGGGACATGGGTTCAAGCCCTGGTCCGGGAAGATGCCACATGCCGCAGAGCAACTAAGCCCATGTGCCACAACTACTGAGCCTGTGCTCTAGAGCCTGTGAGCCACAACTACTGAGCCCATGTGCTGCAACTACGGAAGCCTGCACACCTAGAGCCTGTGCTCCGCAACAAGAGAAGCCACCACAATGAGAAGCCCGTGCACCAGGACGAAGAGTAGCCCTGCTCTCTGCAACTAGAGAAAGCCTGTGCATAGCAATGAAGACCCAAAGCAGCCAAAAATAAATAAATAAATAAATTTATTTTTAAAAAAGTGATAGACAATAAAGCGTTTTGTCCTCATATTATGGATGCTGGTCTTATCCTGCATTTTATACATATGAGTTGTTCCTTAAATATTTTCATGAATTTAAAGGATTTTAAAAAATTACAATAAATTGTGAATAAAGCTAATGTTTTAAGAATGTGGGCTTTCACTTTGATTAGATTATATACTCTTTAAGGGCTGGGACTATCTTTTCTTTTTACACCTTTACTCTCCAAGTCTCCTCCCTCCTTCGAAGGAGGTAAGGTAAACTATTATTGCTCACAGTTGGTAACCCATATTGTAGTGATCTATATGATTTACTAAATTGTGCCTGGGATGAACATATTAATCCATATTTGTGCTGACCATATTAGTCTGTCTACTAAGAGACTCCAGAAAAAGGCTATTGTGATGATAAAAATGTCAACACACTTCGTTAAGTTCAGAACCCAAAGAAACTTGGTTATTATGTAAGAAGCACACCTGTGGTTCTAGGCCTTTGGAATAAAATAAAAGAGAAAAGCAGTACGTGTATTATTTATTTATTTATTTATTTATTTATTTATTTATTTATTTCCTGTCTTAAGATCAGACTACAGAACCCTGAATTTTCCAGTTTCTATCTTCTATGCTTATGGAAGCTAAATTGGAGCTTTAATAGAGATTATTCACTCTGTTCCTCAGTCTGGATTCTCTCATTCTCTCTGTCATACCTCTATCTATATACCTATCTATCTATCATTTTTTTCATTCACCTCACTGTTTCATGAGGAAACTAAGGTCAAATTTGCTCAGTTGGGATAGTGTTGAGAGTCCATAAGGTAGTCGCTGAACTATAGTTAGATAACGTGTTATTATACTATGACTTGATCTTCAACACTCTCAAGAAAAATTCGGTTCTCTAAACAATTTAGACAGCAGGCAGCTGACACAGAAAATGGCAGAAGCCCAGTCTGCTTTACTCCGTGGCTTATGATCTGGGTTTGTTTATTTATGCCTTGGACAGGAGCCGGACCTTGAGTTGGAGCGAAGCTGTTTTTCGACGCTCGACTCTACTGCCTTGAACGATTGCCTGGGCGCTCCTCCTTTGATGTCTGGGCGTTCGTGTATTCGGTGATCTTTTGCGCCGTCTTCTTGCTTGATGTCTCCCGAGCGGTGGCGGCGCCGGTTGGAAGGCTGACTTATGTGCGAGGCCCCGCGCTCAGGCTGCTTTCTCCCGCTGGTCGGTAGAGCGGACCCCTTGCTTCCTCCTTGCTTCTTCTTCTAGCCCAGCCCACTCGCTGGGCTGCAAACTGAGCCCCCTCCCGCCTTTCAGGTAGGCCACGGGAGGAGCCTGGGAGGCCCGGCCCGGCATCCTTCCGCCGCCGGGTTGAGAAGACCTTGGCGCCGGCGGGTGGGCGGCGGGTCGGCAGCGGAGACACGGCCAGAGGAGGAACTACCCGGCTGTGTTCGGGGGCGCGGTCGGTGAGGCGGCGGGAAACTGAGGGAGAAGCCGGAAGGACGCAGAGATGGTGGGGCTGCCCGGTGCGGTTCGGTAGGGAGGGGATGTTGGCTCTGGGGCGGGTGTCGGTACCCCCAGTGTGTGGGGAAAGTCGCTTTCCAGGAACGGATAGAGCTTTGCGCGCTTTGGCTCTCCTTTATTCCTCCCCCTCCACCCCCCAAAGGCTCCGGGTGTCATGACTCAGTTGCACTGGGGACACTTTCTGAGTCCGGCCTTTGAAGGGGCCTTTGAATAGGTGGAGGCTTGTGGAACAGGGCCCTCTGGCTCCTCTGAGCGAAGTGTCATGTTCTCGCCTTTTTTGGGTAGGGAAACTGAGGCTGATCTAGGACGTGACTTTTCCCCGTAGCCCTGACAGATCTTTAAATGCACCGTAAGTCATTTTTTGTTGTTTACCAGTTCAATTTTTTCCCCCCCACTTTACCAGTCATTTTATCCACATACTGATTTGCCGTTTGATTGTCTGTGATCCCTCCTTCCTAGGAATATAGAGTCCGTCACTGGGGATTGCAGAAGTTAAGGGACCACGCGATCTTTGGCTGGTTTTGCTTTTTAAAGTCTGTATCATTTTAGCGAGAGTAGAAACAATTTCTTTGTTTCTTGATAGAAAATTTTGTTTGCTGTCTGTTTTGCTTACTGGTTGATACTTATTTCTCCTTCTTCCCCTCAGCCTGTTTCTCTTTGGAAGTCTTTCAACTGTGGTGTTAAGTGGTTAACGTCCTGCAGAGGATGGTCAAGATTTTGAAGTCAGATATTTATCCTCAGAGAGTGCTTTCTAGGAAGAATCCAAATAAAACTCAAGGAGTCTCTTTCGGACCAGTTTTGTATTTGACTAGTGGCTTAGTTACTGCATATACTAGAGTTAAAAAGCCTGTGTGTAGAAATCATTCAAATATTGAGATATTTAAATTGAAAGTTAGCATTCTGGGAACTCCATTATGTTTTCCTTTTCTCTCCCAGCTTGGAAATTTTGGAGACTACATGTTCTTACTCATTTTATTTTCATTGGATTCAGTGTCATGATTCTAATGTGTGTAATATCTTTGTTGAAAGAAATAACCTAAAGGTCATTCTAGGTTGAATAAGTATTTCTACAATACGTATGTAGAATCAGTAGGAGATTGGCTTTCTTAAGGGAGAGGAGACTAAATTTGTAGTCCTTGGATGGAAACTATACAAGTCTATGTTCTTTAACAGATTTAGACTTCTCATATGAGTTTTGGAGGGATTATTGTTCCTTATTATTATTATTGTTATTATTATTATTTTGTTGAGGTCAGCAGGATTTAAATGAAGGGCCCTTGATCATGAGTGATTTCCTAGTTACTAGGACCTTAGTGCTCCCAGAAAGGGATTCATGAAGAGTCATGAGACTATCTTTATGGAGAATCTAGATTGGGAAGTTAGGTTAAGAATGTGTGTTCTCTGGAAAAGTTTTTATGGTAGAAGAGAATTTATATCAGAGGAAAAAATTTGGAGAAGGAAAGGACATTACCCTCTGGGGATTGATAGGTTCTGCATAGAATTTAGAGTTAGTGTAGTATCTCAGTGGCTACTAATGAATGCTAAATAATAAATGGAATTTGCTCTGAGTGTCAGGAAGAAATGTTAGGAACATTTTGTTATGCTTCCGTAGAAGATAATTAGCAGAGGTTTAAGTTGAATTGAGGAGGACAAGAAATATGGTTGTGCTGGTGGGGAGGGGTAGAGCTTCTTATCAGCTTCTCCCCTGCTTTGTGATAGAAATTCACTCAACTCTTACCTTTCTTGGTTAAATCTTGGGTTCTTTCAAAGTCAGATCAAGCTCTCTCCTGGCATTTCTTTTCAGAATTTACAAATTCAGGATGTGGCTGAATTATTCTGTCTTCTCTTCTCGGGGATTGTTAAAGATGTGAACTTCTTCGAATGTCTTCTAGAACTTTTCCTAGAAGGAGTTATGTATAGCACTTGAAAAAGATTAGTTATGTATATCACTTTGAAAACAATCGGTTATTTTTATTAACAGAGCAATAACTTATTTTTATATTGTATAATTTTCAAAATATTTTCAGCTTGTTTTAGGATACTTATGAAACTTTTATTCTTTCGATCATGCTCCTTTATGCTGCTTATTAACACTGAATCCAGAACAAACATTTATGGTCTTCAAGGATCTTCATGAACGTTTATGTTGACAGTTTATGTTGACAATTTATCTCACTCTTCCCATTTATCTCACTCTTAAAGGAATTGGAGAAAAAGTTTGTTGTTAGCACACTGAGGTCTCTTTTTTTAAGATACTTCTCAGCCCTGATAGAGTTATTTTGGAATGGGATGCAAATCGTTTTGCCCAGTGGTTTGGTTTACCAAAAAAAAAATACCCTTAAGTTCCTTTAATCATAGTCATGCTTGTTTCTTTCTCCAGTTGTTCCTCCTAAAACCAGAGAGAACTTTCTGTTTCTTGTCATAATTTTTGTTTGTACGGAAGTGCTATGGTACAACTGTACCACGGTTTGGGGGTAATTTATATTTTATATTTTCGAACCCCTTCTACCCCCAAGTTAATTAGATCGTTTTTTTTGGTCCCTTTTTCTCAAAGCTAAAATTAGTTGCTGATAGATAAAAATGTTGTGATCGCTTATTGTCAGAATATATTTATATGCTCAGTAGTATGTGGCAGTCTGCCAAAGTGATGTGGCTAGAAGAAAACAGATTAAGGAATCAGGAGACCTGGGTTTAAGTCCTAGGTTTACCAACTTACTAGCTGAGAAATCTTGCACAAACTATTTAAGGAGGCCATAGGGAAGGTTACTGTCCTTTATTGAGCATTTACTGTGTCGTGTTCTTTGCAGGTGTTAATCTCACTGAATGCTCATAACAGTCCCTTAAGGTAGATATTAATTTCCCCATGGATACTGAACTCACAGAAAGTAAATAATTTGTCCAAGATCACACAGCAAGTATGTAGCAGAGCTGGGATTCAAATTCAAGGCTTTGAGTGCTTTTATGTGTCTGTATTTAAAGAATGGGAAAGATAGTACTTCTATTGTAATACTTCTGTTGAGAAAAAAAATACATGAAGCTGCTTTGAAAAGATAAAGTGCTCTTCACATGTTAACTTCTATGCTGTCTTACAGCAACAATGAACAGATGTCATCTGGGTTCTTGGACAGCTTGCTTCTTTGAAGGCAGCATTATGCCTGACAGTCATGGAGGATAGAGGTGACAAACATTAAATGCATTGGAGAAGCTTACTACATGTTTGTGGAAAGGAGTAAGTCCTTGGAAGTGCTAGTGAAAGAGTTGTAGGTGCTGCACGTTACTCCCTCTATTCCAGTTAGTCCTGGCTTGTTTATAGATTAGCGTAGTCTTTTCTAACTTGTTCTCTGTCTCTTCCTTTGCTCTTAGAGTTGATAATCTTCACTTCACCTAAATTTTTTCCTTTATTTATTGAGTATTGTTGCACTGCGTTTTTTCCTGAGGTATGAAATATTCCAGTCAGACCTTTTGGATCTATTCCTTGATTGTGACTGTATGTTTCAACCCTTACCTTTTCAGACTTTTGTTCATCTACCAAATATTTATGGAAGTCTCATTAGATGCTGGGATATAAAAGTAGACATGAGTGTTCCTGCCCTTATGGAGATAATTCCAGTGGGGAGCAGAGTTGACCAGGTATCTGATAAAGATTGAAATTTAGGCTGTGCTATTAAGGAAACAAACAAGGGCTGACAGAGGGAGAGATGAGAGAGATGAAGGAGTGAGGAAGGCACTGGGAGTTCACGGGGATTGGGGTCTTCAGCCATGGCATCCTTAAGCCCCCTAAAAAGTTGGAAACATACCATGATTCAGTAAATTAATGTTCCCCTGTTGCCATTGCAATGGAAGTCTTCATTTAAGATTGCTACATAAAATATTTGTCTGTTACTTAATGTATGATGACACTGGATTTGGCATAGTAAAGGATAACTATGACTTAATGAATATCCAGCATGCTTGACTAATGAGTTTAATTTTTTACTTCTTATGTGTTAGTTTTCATTTATTAATTTTTTCCACAAAAAAACTGTCCTTTGGAAGTTGAGTTCAATGAATTTGAAAACTGGATACATGCCTTCAGGTGTTTGTAGCAGGGAATAAGCTGAGGTATTTAGCTTAATATAAAAGGAGAGATTTAGGAGAATTGTCATGAAATTGAGAGAGGGAAAATGTAGGTTGCTGTTGGGTGTGTATATAATAACACCTACAATCTTGTTTGGTACTTTTCCTGCAAGAAATTAAAAGTATTTTGCAAACATTTTTTCCTACTACTTACTGGAATTATATTTCTATCTGTAGGATTCACTGAGGCAAATTTCACATTTCATGATTTCATCATTTGTTTATTTCTGCTTCCCAGGATAGAACATATATTCTCCCATGAACCGAAATTACTTTGTTTTAGGTATATATGCCTATGATATAATGAAACATCTGAAATTTTGCTGAATTTGAGAGGATTAGTATGTATGTTTGATTTGGGGAGAGAATTGGAGTATTTCTGTCTAGCTGACCTGTGAAAACAAGGCAAAAAAATATGTCTTGCCAAACTCTTGAAATAATAGCATAGTGGTCCTGATTCTGGAGCCAGGCAGTCTGGGTCCAAATCACTGTGCCATTACCTAACTAGGTCTGCGACTTGGGCAAGTTAATTAATCTCTCTGTGCCTCTCCTCATCTGTAGAATATCATACGGTTTGTTGTGAGAATTAAATGAGTTGACATATGTAAAGTGTTTAGAATAGCACATAGCACTATATATGCCAGCTGTTATCATTTTCAATATTGTTATAATAAGCTAAAGACTATATGTTCTTCAAAAGCAGAACAGATAATAGTGATGCTTAGATTGAAGTGTAGGGTCTTTTGAGAAAGCTTGAGTAAGGAATAGGAAGTTAAAGCAGCATATTTGTCCCTCCTTCCCCTCAGTGTCCTTCAACCTAGAGTGACAGGATAAGTCTTTACTGGGAAAGAGAAAACCTCCAAAGCAACAGTGTCTGAAAGAGTTCCAGATATTAGATTGAGGGCAAAACTTTGAGGATTTTGTAATATATGTAGCAAAACAGTCTAGAGTTATTTTAGGAACAGAAGAACATTTCTTTGCAAAACAGGTAGAAAATGATAGTATCTGAATTTTACCATATATTTGAACTGTGATTGGTGCTTGAAGGATTTTGAAGAGAGTGATTAAAGTTGTGGAAAAGGGTGATATTTAGGGAAAAGTCAAAGCAACCAAATCACCTTGGGTAAACATCTGGAAGAGTGAACATATTTTTTGCTTAGTGGTAAAGACTGAGCATCCAGTAGAGTTAGTTTTTCTGTTTGTTTGTTTTTTAATTAATTTTATTTTTGGCTGCGTTGGGTCTTTGTTGCTGCACGCGGGCTTTCTCTAGTTGTGGCGAGCAGGGGCTACTCTTCATTGTGGTGCACGGGCTTCTCATTGCGGTGGCTTCTCTTGTTGCGGAGCACCGGCTCTAGGCGCGCGGGCTCAGTAGTTGTGGCTCGCGGGCTCTAGAGCTCAGGCTCAGTAGTTGTTGTGCACGGGCTTAGTTGCTCCGCAGCATGTGGGATCTTCCCTGAGCAGGGCTCAATCCCGTGTCCCCTGCCTTGGCAGGAGGATTCTTAACCACTGCGCCACCAGGGAAGTCCCAGAGTTAGTTTTTTATTACTGTTATCCCTTCATGCATTATAAATTGTGGGTTTCTTCAGTCTTTGCCTTAACTGTTTGTCTTCATCTCCAAATCTCTATAATATTCCTGCTCTGTCATTTAAAAAAGCCTATTTAATGACTATAGTAGCGTCTGTTTTTTCAGTCATTCATCCAGTAAATGTCTATTGAATGTTTACCTCTGTGGGAGATGGTGAGGATACCCTAATAAGAGCTGATCAGAGCCAGTGCTTATTGAAGTGCTTTGCACCAGGTACTGTACTAAGTGCTTTGTGTTGTTGATTCTTTTCATTCTTATAACAACCTTATGGCGTAGGTACTTTTGTTCTCCCCATTTTCTAGATGTGGAAATGGTGGCACAGAGAAGTTAAGCAGTTTGCCCAAGGTCATAGAGCTCGTACGTGGCAGAACCAGGATTTGACTCCAAGCAGCCTGGCTCCGCTGCTCCTAATCCCTAAATTATACTGATTCTAAACTATCAATACTTTAAACAATTCTAAACTCTCTAAACTACTGCCATTATACCAAGAGTACAGTGGAAAAAATAGACGTTGTCCATGCCCTTAAGGAGATTATGATCCAGAGGAGAGAGAGGCAGTAAACAAAAAATACACCAATAGGGACTTCCCTGGTGGTCCAGTGGTTAAGAATCTGCCTTCCAATGCAGGGGACGCTGGTTCATCCCTGGTCGGGGAACTAAGATCCCACATGCCATGGGGCAACTAAGCCCGCATGCCACAACTAGAGAGAAGCCCACTGCTGCAACACAACGAAGAGCCCGTGCTGCAACTAAGACCCGATGCAGCCAAATAAATAAATAAATATTTATAAAAAAATACACCAATACATGTATAATTGCAAAGTATGTAAAGTCTTATGATGGAAAAGTAAAAAAGATTATAGCAGGGGGACGTGAATTATATTGGAGCTTTGGGGGAGGTTTCTCTGAAGAAGTGATATTTAAGTAGAGACTAGAAGGATGAAAGGGGAAGGGAAAGGAATAGCATGTGTAAAAGCCTTGGGGTGGGAGAGAACTTGGCACATTTGAGAAGCTGAAAAAAGACTGGTGTGCTTTGAATGCAATGAGCAATGGGTAAGAATGGGGGGCATAGGATGAGGATAGAGACTTAGGAGGACTGTGTCAAGGATTTTGGATTTTTTTCCTAGCTATAATCAGAAGCCTTTGAAGGTTTTAAGAATGAGTGTTGTAACCTAATATATGATTAAAAAAAATTATTCTGGCTACGTTGTGGAAATTTTTGAAAATGTGGTGGAAAAAATTGGAAATTGTGGAAAATGTGGAAAGAGAGGAAGTGGGGAAAGTCTAATAATTAGGATGCCTTATAGTGGTCCAGGCAAAAGATGACAATGGTTTAGATTAGGCTGTAGGCAGAGGAGATGGAGGAAAGTAGAAAGATTCAGTAGATATTTTAGAATTAGGACAGAACGACTTAATGATGGATTGGATATGTGGGAAGAGAGAGGTATCAGGTATGATTCCCAGATTTCTGGCATGAGTATCAGCATCTCAGAAGTGGCCATTTCTGAGGTGGAAATATTGGAGGAGGGGTAGATTTTAACTTGAGTTGGGGAGTGGAATGAAAGCCTCAATTTTAGTCATGCTAAGTGTGAGATATCTGTGAAATAATACACGTGGACCCATCAAGTAAGCAGTCATTGAGCTAATGCTCACAAGTGGCGCTGGAAATAAATCTGGATGCCCCAGTATATAGGTGTTAACAGTGAGGGAAAATGGATGAGTTTACCCAGACGAAAGGCATGTATAGACTAGGAGGAGAAGAGCGCTTAGGGCCAAGCTGCAAGGAATTTAAGAGAAAATCTCAGAAACTGGGAGAGGAGCGTGTTTCAGGGAGGAAGGGATCACCTGTATTTTGTTTGATTTAGCAACACAGAGATCACTGATGATCATAGCAAGAACAGCATTGGAGGAATGTAGGGCCAGAGCCAGATTAAAGTGGGTTTAAGAAGTGGAAAGGGAGGAAGTGGAGATGGTCTGCATATTTAGATTACTACCATGTGTGTCTTCCCATAAGAAGTAAGACTTTAAGAGGAAGTAATATCATAAGGTCCATGAACATAGGAACAGTACCTTTTCACTTTGTTGTCCTTGCCTGCTTAGCCTTGGTGTCTTGCGAAAAAGTTGTATTAAAGCAGAAAGGGACAAGGGAATGAGGATATTCTCAAGATGGTGAGATAATGATTCTCATGGTCTTTATATGTGGCCTCGGAGTTTAAGGCTTTATGTATACTTTTTAGCTTTGCTATCATTAGCCTTTCTATTTTCACCTCCCTACCTAATGGATCTTTTGTATTTTAGTATTATTGGTTTTGGATTTTTTAAATTATTATTGTATTTATTAACCACCTGCTTTGAGCAAGCACTTTTTTCTTTCTTTTTAAAAAAAAATAATTTATTTTTGGCTGCGTTGGGTCTTCGTTGCTGCACGGGCTTTCTCGTTGCGGCGAGTGGGGCCTACTCTTTGTTGCGGTGCACAGACTTCTCATTGCGGTGGCTTCTCTTGTTGTGGAGCACAGGCTCCACAGCAGGCGTACACACTTGCTGTGTACGCACGGGCTTCAGTAGTTGTGGCTCGTGGCCTCTAGAGCACAGGCTCAGTAGTTGTGGCGCACGGGCTTAGTTGCTCCGTGGCATGTGGGATCTTCCTGAACCAGGGCTCGAACCCATGTCCCCTGCATTGGCAGGCGGATTCTTAACCACTGTGCCACCAGGGAAACGCCAGTTTTGGTTTTTAAAGTTCATTCCTTACCTTTATCTTTTTGTTACTGCTTTCTTATGGTCATTATTGCTATAGCTAATTAGCTGTTATGTTTGGTTATTTACTTTATTTCCCTTTATTCATTCACTTATTTATTGGCTCTTGTTTCCATATGGGATACTATATAACTCTAGACTTTATTTTGGTTTCTATTTTGTTTCCCATTTACATATTCTTTGCTCAAAGTCTAATTGGCTATATTGAAGTGATATTAAACATTTTGGCTACCATTCTGCCTAGAATTTTATATGATGACTTTCCTGGAAAGGGTAAGAATTTTATGGTTATTGTGCCCATTAGTTCTCCTAGCATTCTTTTTTTTTTCTTTTAAAATAATTTATTGAGGTAAAATTCACATAACACAAAATTAACCATTTTAAAGTAAACAACAGTTCAGTGGCATTTGCACAGTGTTGTGCAACCACTACCTCTATCTAGTTCCAGAACATTTCCATCATTCCAAAGTAAATTCTCTTTCCAACTGAGCAGTTTCTCTTCATTCCCCCCTTCCACTAGCCCCTGGAAATGAGCAATCTGCATTCTGTCTCTATGGATTGATGTATTTTGGATATTTCATATAAGTGGAATCATCTAGTATGTAACCTTCTGTGTATGTATAGACCAAAATTTTGTTTATCCATTCATCCATTAATGAACTGTTTAGACTGTTTCCACCTTTTGGATATTATGAATAGTGCTACTGTAAACATGCATGTGCATGTACTTGCTTCAGTTGTTTTGGGTACGTACCTAGGAGTGGAATTACAGAGCCCTATGGTAACGTAATTGTGATGATTCTTCCTAAACCATAGGGATCAAAGCCAACACCTGCAGTTTCTATAGAGTGTGTGATGTGAGAGTTGTTGGCTTAGATTGGGATTGAGAATCTCTTTTCGTGTGTTTAACTTTTTGAGGGATTGAGTTCTCCTTTACTCATTTTGTTATTTGCATTTTACTGATGGGATAATTGAGGTACAGCATCTGCATGGTTTTAACTTCATATCTTCTTCAGAGCAAGTCAATGATGGAACTGGGAATTTAAGACTCTTAATCACGTTCTTTGTCTAGGTGACCCACTGAAAGCCATGTGGCATTTATATGAAGCTGTTTGAAATAGGTTTCCTATATTTTATAGTCTCTTGAAGGGGTATTGTTCAGGTGGTGTTAAGCAGATGTTTTCTTTCTATAATGGAGAAGACAAGAGGGAATGTGTTTTAATTGCAACGGAAAAGATATAGATTACAAATTAGAAAGAACTTCCTGACTACAAGATACTGGAATGTTACCAAGGAAGGTTGTGAAATATCTTTCCCAAAGACTTTGTTGATTTAGGTGTGCACTTCTTAAGAAATGAGGGAGATTACAAAGATGACTTCCCGAGGTCCCTGGTAACCGCAGGAAATAGTTGTTTGATGGTTAATCAGACAGTATCCCTGGCATTTTAATGAGTATATTTTCATTTTCCTTATGAAGAAATAATCATTAGAGAGTAGGTGAATTGCTCAAGGTCTCCTGGTAAAATAGATTAGCATTCTGAATCTTCTTGGCTCCCAAGTTGAATGCTTAGGGATGTGTTCTTTATTGTAAATGAGTCTCTTCATGGCTGTATGATGTATTATTGTTATAATTCTTCCTAAACTGTAGGGGGTCAAAGCCAATACCTGCAGTTTCCATAAAGTTGATAATTTGAGAGTTGTTGGTTGAGCTTAGATTGGGACTGAGAACCTCTTTCCTGTGAAAATGGATTTAGTCTCCTGTTACACATATAGAAAATGGAACACATTATCAGTAACAGACTAAGGTAATAGATTCTTTTTTTTTTTTTTTTTTTTGGTTAATAGATTCTTAATGACTAGTTTAGGAAGGGCCAGGTTAAAGTTGCTTGGGTGAAGGTGCACATGACATCAGCATATTTTTGGTTTGTAATGCCTGGAGAAATAGAAGCTAGAAGATGGGCAAATGAACATTAGATTCTGTTGTAGAACATGAACATAAAAATACTCATTAAATGCAATATTAAGTAGCCAATTTAAATTCTCAGCTCAGGAAGTGCCAAATTTAAGGTGCTCAGAACAGCATTAACTCATTCACCTGACACTTGAGGTCTGCATTATGGTAACTCATAAGGGATCTCAGGTCCATTATCAACATTGTGCTTTGAGATCCATGGGTCATTGACTGACTGGGAAACTAAGCTGGGAGGGGGTATTACCATTGGTACCTTTAATGAAGGGTTTGTTAGGTTTGTTTATTTTAGTTGAGCTGTGGGAGCATTTACTTGTTTACTTCTTTGCTACTGAAGATAACCATCAAGTATATTTTATTGAGCTTTCTTGAATTGGCAACAACTGCTACCCCTGCAGGATAAAAGAGGGGGGAGCCGACTTGCCAATACTTACCATGTGCCGGGAAGTTTATATTTGTTCCTCCATGTAATGTTAATAACAAACCTATGAAGTGGATGGTGGTATCTCTGTTGTAAAGGACAAGACAAAGTGATCCCTCATGAGGGGTCTCAGGTCTGTTATCAGAATCGTGCTTTGAGGTCTACTGGTCCTCTTACAGATGGTGAGTGGCAAAGCTGAGATGGAGAAGGCAGCCTTCTGTATTAAGCTAGTGTATTCTTTGGAGGTGCCTAAGGGATGTCCATGAGAGTGAGGAAGAGCTTTGGTTCTCCCAATCTGCTTAAACCAGAGCAGCTCAACTTTGATCTCTTTTATATTTTAGTGTTTTCACATAAGATTTCATTTGGAAAAAGGGTTTTGCTTCTATAAAAACAAAAAAAGGAAAGGAAGAAAACATGGAAGACCACTGTGGAATCATGAAAGAAATTAAGACAACCTGAAGATTGAAAAGATGGCTAATTACATAACTGCCGATCAGGAAATTATGTCAGAGTTTGAAGTGACTTGATGTCACAGCCACATGTGCAGTGCAGTTATTCTGTTCTTAGGGAGCATAGGATAGTGGGAAAAGAGCATGGACTCTATAGAGTTTAAATTCTAGCCCAGCCCCTGGGTAGCTGTGGAATTTGGGGATTCTTCTTTAAACCTGGTGTGCACCAGTGTACGATACAACACCTATCTTTCAGGAGTTGTTGTAAGGATAAGAAATATCATGTAAATACTGTGAGTGCCTGGCTCATAGTCATATCCCCCCCAATACTAGCTATTGCTAAGATGATGATGATGTTGATGATGGCAATTTTTTAGTGTATTAACATTGCCTTCCCAAATGCCTGAAGAGCTTCTGCCTTATCAAGGATAGGCAGTCCTTTACCTCTGTATATATGTATCTCATCATGCTTAGCATGTCTGTTTTTGATAAAGTTCATCTTTAAACCGCACATGATTCATGAATGCATCTATCATTGATGAAATGAGAAAACTTGAACATCACTAAGTTTTTCATTGGACTTAAAGAAGCAGGAGTGGAAAGGAACTCCATATAATGAGTTGAGAGACTTGGGCTTTTGTCTGAGAGCTGCCCTTAGTGAGTCTTGTAACAATGGACAAGTGAATTTTTACCTTTTTAAGTCCCTATGTTCAAAATGATGTCTAAGTCACTTTTAACTCTGCACATCCATGATTTCACCAAAAAGGTTAATTTCTTTTCATTGCCAAAATTTCAAAAATTACAGCATTAAGGAGCTTTCTGCTGATTTGAGCTAGCAGCTTCTGTTCATACTAATTGAGCATGTCTGGGGCAGTGTTTTGTGTAGAAGGACATTGCAGACCTTTTGCCAGAGATCACGAAGAGAAATATGTGACTTGTAGACTATGAGTGGAATTGAAACTAAGAACAATTGTAAGGAAGCTAATGACACTTGATTTCGGGAGGAGAGCTGGATTCTTCAAACCCACAGCACTTTGTACTTCCTTGAGGGTAACACTCGCCACATATCAATATGGCAGTTATAGTTACAGTATATTGCAGTTGCAGTTTGAAAGCTCTTTGAGGTTGGAGGCCTTTTCTGTGTTTTGTTTGTTTGTTTTTACCTCTCTTTCACTGTCACCTATGATAGGTCCTGGCACATAGTATAGTCCCCTCAGACGTGCTAAATGGAAAAAAAGGTTGAATCAGAGTCAGCAGACATTTAGAAAACGGATTCTGCCTAAATACACTTATTACACTTATTGAATCTCTTCTGTTGACATGTGATATTATAGAAAAACCTGATAAAGTGGAAAAAACACTTGTCTTGTACCTTTGAATGCCAGCTTTACCACCTGCTGGCTGTTTGATCATGGGCAAGTAATTTCACATCAAGCCAGGTTTTGGTCTGTAAAATGGTAGTGGGGTAGGAGGGCGCTCTAGAGATACAGTACATAAAACATTAAGCGCTTAATCGTGGTAGTTGCTGTTTTACAAATGGATGTCTTAAATGTTGTCAACAATATATTTTGCACTTCTGCTTGAAGGAGGAATACATTTTCAGGGAAGTTTGTTTGCTATGGCTTCAGTATGTTGGAGAATTATCCCCCCTTGCAGTTTTCTGCTGAAAAGAAATCATTTAGCATTTCTTCCTCCATGGGCCCCCAGGATGGTTCCATGGAGGAGGCAGAGAGGGGGATGGGATCCTCGAAGAGCTGCTGAAGACCTTGCATTTTTGCAGATCTCTTTAGAATGCTACTTGTATATTGTGCTCTCACTGAATGCACCTGGCTCAGCTATGGCACATTAGCACGGTAAACATTTGTCAGATTTGCACTAGTCAGAAAATTTTCTATACCTGCCATCCTTCTTAGCACTTAAAATTTTTTTTTTTTTTTTTAGCTCTCTATGATATAGTGATAGGTGAAGAAGGTAGGCTGCAGGGTAATGTGTAGTATGTATGATCCCATTTTGATACAGTAAACAAAAAGTATTAAATCCATGCGTGTTTGTATGAGCAGTGAGTTTGCATGGTTATCTCAAGAGGGAGGGAATGGGATGGGTAGGGAAAGAGATTGACCACAGACTATTGTTTTACTTGTTACAAGAGGCATGTGTTGCCTTCATTTCTGATTAAACTTTTTGTTTACAGGTTATTGTAGGTTTACATGCAGTTGTAAGAAATAATAGTGAGAGATCCTGTGTGTCCTTTACCCAGTTTCCCCCAATGGTAACATCTTACAGAACCATAGAATACTGTCACAACCTGGGTATTGCCATTGACACAGTCAAGATACAGAACATTTCCATCCCACAGGATCTCTCCTGATGCCATTTTATAGCCACTGCTGCTCCCCCCGCAACCAAATCATAATGATCTGATAGTGCAGTGGATAAAGTTGCAATAAAGTTTTTGTGCAGATGATCAAAGGAAAATACCCCCTGGGGGAGATGGCCCATCTCCCACTCCCCCGGCCCTATCTGTCCCTGGCAACCTGTCATTTCAAGAATGTTACGTGGGACTTCCCTGGGGGTGCAGCAGTTAAGAATCTGCCTGCCGTTACAGGGGACATGGGTTCGATCCCTTGTCCGGGAAGATCCCACATGCCGCGGAGCAGCTAAGCCCATGCACCACAACGACTGAGCCTGTGCTCTAGAGCCCGCAAGCCACAACTACTGAGCCACGTGCCACAACTACTGAAGCCCGCGTGCCTAGAGCCCGTGCTCTGCAACAAGAGAAGTCACCTCAGTGAGAAGTCTGTGCACTGCAACAAAGAGTAGCCCCCGCACGCTGCAACAAGAGAAAGCCCACATGCAGCAACGAAGACCCAACGCAGCCAAAAATAAAATAAATAAATTAATTAATTAAAAAAAAAGAATGTTATGTGAATAAAATCATATAGTGTGTAACCTTTTTTTCTTTTTCTTAGTTAAAAAAAATTTTTTTTTGGCTGCATTGCCGGTTATGCGATCTTAGTTCCCCGACCAAGGATTGAACCCAGCCCAGGCAGTGAAAGTGCTGAGTGCTAAACACTGGACCGCCAGGGAATTCCCAGTATGTAACCTTTTGGATTGGCCTTTTTCAATCAATGTAATTCCCTGGAGAGTCATCCAAATTGCATGAATCAATAGTGCTCCTTTCTTTTTTTTCTTTTTTTAAAAAATATTTATTTACTTATTTATTTATTTGGCTGTGTGGGTCTTTAGTTGCAGCATGCAGGATCTAGTTCCCTGACCAGGGATGGAACCTGGGCCCCCTGCATTGAGAGTGCAGAGTCTTAACCGCTGGACCACCAGAGAGGTCCCAGTGCCCCTTTCTTTTTAATTGCTGAGTAGTATTCCATAGTTTGGATATACTTCAGTTTGTTTAATCACTTGCCCATTGAAGAACATCTGAGTTTTTTTCCCAGTTCTTGACTATTACTGATAGAGATGCTGTGGACATTTGTGTACCTTTTTTTTTTTGGCGGTACGCGGGCCCCTCACTGCTGTGGCCTCTCCCGTTGCGGAGCACAGGCTCCGCGGCCATGGCTCACGGGCCCAGCCGCTCCGCGGCATGTGGGATCTTCCCAGACCGGGGTACGAACCCATGTCTCCTGCATCAGCAGGCGGACTCTCAACCACTGCACCACCAGGGAAGCCCCTTGTGTACCTTTTTTTTGTGCGAACATGCGTTCTCTGGGATAAGTGCTGTATGGTATATGTTGCTTTTTTTTTGGCTATGCCGTGCCACATGGGGGATCTTGGTTCCCCAATCAGGGATTGAGCCCGTGCCCCCTGCATTCGGAGCTTGGAGTCTTAACCACTGGACCTCCAGGGAAATTCCTGTATTGCTCCCCCCACCCCACTTTACTTACTTATTTATTTATTGGCTGTATTGGGTCTTAGTTGCGGCACGCGGGACCTTCGTTAAGACATGTGGGGTCTTTTTTGTTGTTGCGGCGCATGGGTTCTTCCTTGCAGCATGAGAGCTTCTCTCTAGTTGTGGAGTGCAGGTTTTCTCTCTCTAGTTGTAGCACATGGGCTCTGTAGTTGTGGCGTGCAGGCTCCAGAGTGCGTGGGCTCTGTAGTTTGCGGCACGTGGGCTATCTCGTTGAGGTGTGCAAGCTCAGTAGTTTGGCGCGAGGGCTTAGTTGCCCCGCGGCATGTGGGATCTTAGTTCCCCGACTGGGGATCGAACCCACGTCCCCTGCATCGCAGGACGGATTCTTTACCACTGAACTAAACAGGGAAGTCCCTGTATTGTTTTTTTAAATTAAAAAAAAAAAGGAAAAAAAAATTAAAGGTAAAACAACTTATTATATGATTGCCTTTCAAAGTACATATTCAAACCCTACATTCTTGGTGTACATAACTTACTTATGTTGATTTCTGGTATTTTGCGCTAGCAACAAGGCAATAATAATAACACTGTAGTTTTCCTTGTTTCTTTCAACTGATGATGTGTGTATTTATTACAAATAATAATTAACACTTACAACCTACCAGGAGGCAAGTAATGGTTAGCGCTGGTGTGGTTAACTCCTTTATAGATGGGGAGGTTGAGTCATAGGTATTGTGGAATTTGCCTAAGGTTATAGCACTGTGTTCTGACTCAGATTCATTCAGATTTATTTCTTCTCTTTCTGTCTCCTGAATTAACTCTTTGTAATTTTGACCTAGGTGTGAGGACACGAAAAGGGTTTTTTTCTGTATCTGAGGTTTAGTGCTTGTTCTGTAGAAACAATATAGTGTAGTGGTTAGAGTATGCACTTTGGCATCTGATTTTTTCTTTTTTCTTAGGTCTTTATTGAATTTGTTACAATATTGCTTCTGTTTTATGTTTTGGTTTTTTTGGCCCTGAGGCATGTGGGATCTTAGCTCCCTGACCAGGGATTGAACCTGCTCCCCCTGCATTGGAGGCAGAGTCTTAACCACTGGACTGCCAGGGAAGTCCCATCTGAATTGATTTTGAATCTCTCCTCCACATGGACAAACCATTTAACCTCTCTAAGCCTCAGTTTTGTGATTTGTAAATGGGGATAATGATAGTACTTATCTTCATAGTGTTGCTGTGAGAAGTAAATGAGATAATGTGTGGAAAAGTGCTTAGCACTGTCAGGTATGTAGCACATATTCAGTGAATGTTTGATAAAAGTATTGCTTTAAATATATGTGTTATATTCTGCCACTGGGCTTGTCTTTATCAGTTGGATGATTGGATAAATATTGGGATTGGGATCTTACTGCCATGTACTTGTAAGGCTTTAAGATTGCTGTAACTTTTGAGATAAGAATACTTTCTTTGAATGCTATTTCAAATTTAGTCTTATATATAATTATTTAAAAATAGGAAGTGATGTTGGATTATATTTATTGTAGTATTAGTTTGTATGAAAATATTTTAAAGTTTCTCCTGAGTTATTCATATTTTCTCAGGCTCATAGTCATAGAAAACTAGAAAGTGATTCTGAACTGTTGATTTCCTTCCTTTAATCTATCCCCCCCCAAAAACATTGCTTTTCATATTTTCTTCCTAACATTTATCAGTACTTGAAAGTGTCATCATTTTTTTAATTACATAAATAATCACATAAGCTCCTTGAGGGCAGGTATGTTCTCATTCGCTGTAGTATCCTCAGTGCCTAGAATAGTGCTGAGTACATAGTAAACACTTGCTGGCTGTCTGTTATTGCTTTTGCATCTTTCCAGTCCCCCTTAAGTGTTTTTTATTTGGGAAGTAGGGGAAATACAATCCAACTTCTAGTCAGAGCTTAAAATGGCTAGGTTCTTAAAATCCAGTGCCTTATTTTGATTGGCTGAGAAATGTGATTGGCAAGGTAGAAGGGCATCTGGACCTTTCAGCATAAGAGCTCTGCATTTAATAATTTGACTTCTCCTTTTCCTGAAGCCTTGAGGGAGATTTTTCCTTTCCCTATTCTAGTCAGCCAAGAACCTGACCTGGGCTGACTCTAACATTGGAGAACACTGAACACAGTATCTGCTGAGCCAAGGACTGAGAGTCAAGCTCTGATACTATCTGAAGGAAAAGCCTGAATTCAAATCCTGCTTTGCCCACTGACTCATCTTGCAAACCTAGATGAATTTCTTAACCTCTTCCAGGTTTAAATGTTCTTATTTGTCTGGTGAGTAATCTTACCTGTCTGGGCTTGTGAGGATACCTGGCTTAATGTTCTTAAAGCTTTTTACAGTACTGTTGCTGTGGCTCCAGGAGTTTCCAGGAACTACTGGGGGCAGTGTGGTACTCCAGGGAGGAGAGCTGGACTCTTTTTCCCAAAGACTACGCAGAAAACAGAAAGATGTGATCCTTCGTGATTTGAAATCGGCTCTACTTCAGCCTCCTAATGTTGTTGGTGGATGAAAGGTATGTTGTTGCCAAAGCCATTAGGCCTGTTTGCCTGAGGCAGCTGGGGTCAGTTCCCACTTCTGGGGTTAAGCTGTTCTTGTTTCTGTGAAATTTCTTCCATCAAAAGCTACTCTTTTTTCTTTCTTTCTTTCTTTTTTGCTTGCTAGTAGGAAATCTCTTGCCATTTTTATGCACTTCCAGTAGCCTTCCTGGTCCTGATTCTGTTGACAGCTTGGCACTCAAAAATTGAGCTTCAGTTTCTTTTTGGTTCAGTGGTTTCCTCTGTGTTCTTCCTTGAGTTTTCAGGGGTTCTCAGCTCACTGTTTTCCCCAGAAGAGTTTGCAGGTGAAGCTTCATTTCTTTTCTCTTCATTCTTCTGAGGTAAGTGAGAGTATGGAAGATTGTCAGCCTCAAATTTGGGTCTTACGGCTTTCTGTTTCTAGCTTTGATCATACTTTGTTCTTGAGCGTAAACTTTACTATGTTGCAGACATTAGGTTATATCTTTGTGAGTTACTTTAGGAAGTGGTAGTCAGCAAAATCTATAGCAGAAAAGCTGGTGTTTTTTTCCTCCCCTTCATTATAATAACAGTCACTAGAATTTATTTAGTTTTATATCTTCAAAGCATTTTGGAAAGTTGTTAGCTTATTTGTGATATACCCTGTAGTGGTCTTCCTTACACTGAGTTTATATATAAAAAACGCCCTGGGGAGTGTATGAGAAAAAGATAGATATGAGAAAAAGAGGTTACATTGCTTGCTTATCTCTTGGTAAATTTGGGCTGACAACCTTTTACAGGTACTTGATTCACTATTATCTCTTAGCCTAACTTTCTAGAGGCACACCAGTTGTATTTTAGAGTATTTGTAATTCTGAACATAAATGCTGTGCATGTCTACAGTACAGGTGCAGGTTCTATTAACATTTTATTTCTGGTCTTTGGCTGCTTATAAAGGGGCTGTGTATAATTTTGATTGTATAGGTCTTGATTCCATCAAATTATTTGCTTTTAGTTTGTCGGGTGATTAATTAGAGGTACTCTCTGATTCTGCTTCATAGCCACCGTAGTTTCCTTTGCACTTTCTCTTAGAGTTGCATGTGCCGGACTTCTTTGTGTGAAGTCCCATTTATTGTTTATTCTGATTACTGTTGGTTCCTAATTTGGCTTTTACTTAGAAAAGTTGTAATCCTGCCTTGAACTTTTTGCGACTCCTAAGATACTCCAAGGATATTATTCCTTTAAGGTAGAAAGAGAGGGTGTTGTTACTTTAAGTTTTTATATGTGGAGTGTGATTTGTTCAAGATTATATAACACCTCAGTGGTAGGAATCTGTCAGTGAAGCTTCTTACCTATTAGCCTTATCTTTACCCATTAAATCACATCACTTTTATATCCAGCACTCTCAAGCTCAGAAGATAGAATATCCCATATTCCCAACCTTGCTCTCAGAAAATCCGCTGCTTCTGTATTTTGTTCTAAATATTTTGTGTTTCAAATATGAGTATAAAGAAGCATTGTCATATGAGTATAAAAAGTACAAAAGACTCCTGTCATCTCTGTATATGTATTTTTTTAGGTTTAGGCTCCCCTCCCCCTTAGTAGTGGTAGGGATGGATTTGCCCTGTTCATACTCTGTTGCCTGGCCTTGTCTTGATTAATGACATGTACATAATGAAATGACTTGTTGAGATTAGTTAATGGTACAAAGTTTTCTCTTTTTGGAGATATTTGACTCGTAGAAATTGAATTTATGACCTTGAACCAACAGCACTACCTATAACTGACCACTTTTTTTTTCACCTAGGTGTTGCTATTTATGAGAGTTTGGTGTTTGTTTTGGGCTTTCCTCACAGTTGGATATAAATACACAGACATATTCATTCTCTTCTATGTTAGGCACTAAAGTAGGTACTGGACTAGGACAGACATGATTTTCGCCCTCACAGAGCTTGTAGTCTAGTGAGGAAGATAAAGTCCTAACAAGGCATTACGTACACTGGGTATTAGGCAGTAGTGTTTTAGTTATATGTTGCTGTACAAAAACCACCTCTGATGTGTGGGGGTTTTTTTTTCCCAAAACTGGCAAGCATTTCTCCAATTCTCAGCAGACACTGACCGGGTATCCTACAAATTTAACTCAGTTCTGACACTCTCTACCTGGAGATAGCGTCTGATCCCACAGGTTTAAGGGCTCAGTCCCAAAAAGCTGCACCCCCTCAACTTTAGATGCTGATTGCAAGTCCAGGTTGTAACCTGTGCTTCTGATTGATGGGCTATAGGTGGTAGGTTCCCACAACCCCCTTTTTGGGTTGGACTAATTTGATAGAGTAGCTCACAGAACTCAAATATTTACTTATATTTACCAGTTTATTATAAAGGATTCAGATGAACAGCCAAATGAAGAAGTACATAGGGCAAGATCTGGAAGGGTCCCAAGCACAGGAGCCTCTGTCCCTGTGGAACTGGGGTTCATCACCCTCCTGGGCTGTGAATGTGTTCACCAGCCTGGAAACTCATCAGATCTTGTACAGTAGTATGTATGTATGTATGTATGTATGTATGTATGTATGTGTGTGTGTGTATGTATTTTTTATATCCATTTATTTATTCATTTGGTTGCACTGGGTCTCAGTTGCGGGAGGTGGGCTCCTTAGTTGTGGCTCGCCAGCTCCTTAGTTGCGACATGTGGGCTCCTTAGTCGTGGCATGCAAACTCTTAGTTGTGGCATGCATGTGGGATCTAGTTCCCCGAGCAGGGATCGAACCCGAGTCCCCTGCACTGGGAGCGAGGGGTCCCCTGCACTGGGAGCGAGGAGTACCAACCGCTGCGCTACCAGGGAAGTCCCTTCAATAGTTTTTATAGCACTTAATCTGCAGGCCCATCTATCCCCTTTCCTCTCCCAGAAGTCAGTGGGTGGGACTGAAAGTTCCAACCTTCTAATCACTTGGTCTTTCTGGTGACCAGCCCCATCCTGAGGCTTTCTAGGGGTACCTCCCTAAGTCACCTATTAGCATAAGTTTAAAAGAGACTCCTTATGAATGACAAAAGACTTCTATCACTCAGGAAATTTCAAGGGCTTTAGGAGCTCTGTGCCAAAAATGGGGACTAAGACCAACTATGTATTTCTTATTATATAAATCACAGTATCACACCACCTCCAAATTTGTGGTTTGAGACAATGATGTGTTTCTCACGATCCTGTGGGTTAGGAATTTGGGCAGGGTTTGTCTGGTTGGTTCTTCTGCCCTGTGTCGCATCAGTTGGAGTCACTCATTTGTCTGCTTTCGGCTGGTGACTGGGCTGGGTTAGACAGAGCAACAGGGTTTCAACTCATTGGTCTGGCACCTTCAATGTGGCCTCTCCTAGTAGTGTCTTATCATCCAGGTCTCTCTATATGGTCTGTGTCTCCAATGGGACATCCTGAATTTCCTTGCAGCCTGGTGGTTGGCTTCCAGGAGTGAAAGTGGATGCTGTCGGTCCTGGAACTGGCACATCATCGCTTCTGCCATATTCTGTGGTCAGAGCAAGTCACAGGGTCAGCCCAGATTCAGGGAGAGAAAAATATGTTCTTATCTCTTGATGGGCAGAGCAGCATGGGAGTAGGGTAGAAGGAATTGATGGAGACTGTCCTTGGAGAGAACCTAAGTTAGACTAAGTTAGTTGTGGAGAATCCTAACTCTAGCAATGCACGGAGGTCACTAGCATATGTGTCTGCCATGTGGATCAGAAAGGGTTGGTATGAGGCTCTACATTGAAGACTCCCCTTTTTCTTTTCTCAGGTGTGTTGATGTCATATTTCATGTTTGACAAAGGGGTATGCACAGACATGACAGAGTATGTTCAGTCACATTCTTTGTTGACTGTGTTTTTTGAGATTTATGTTCTATCCTGGTTGCCGTACAAAAGTAAATTACTGTGGCATCTATCTCTATTTCCTAATAGGTAATTTTTTTATTTGGATGGATTTGGTAGGTTTGTAGGATAAACACGTAGTAGCTGAATTTCATGATATAGTCTTATTTGGCACTTTATCAAATTCAGAGTTATTTCTGGTCAAAGGTTTTGAAGTCCCCTTTTCTTGCAAAAACTATGTAAATAAGTTGCTGTAAAGGAAGGAATGAGAATTTTTTTCATTTTTCCTCAGCATCATTTTTTTTTTTCTGGCCGCACCATGGGGCCTGTGGGATCTTAGATCCCCCACCAGGGATTGAACCCGTGCCCTTGGCAGTGAAAGCGCAGGGTCCTGACCATTGGACTGCCAGGGAATTCCCCTCAGCATCATTCTTTAATTTCTTGACCTTTGAGGAAATGAACATTAAAAATAGAAAGCAAGCTGATTTCCAGTTGATACGGTAAGACAGTGAAACGTTGGTTGAGGGCCTAATACATGTGAGACTAGTAGATGAAATAGGAGAGAGACCACATAGGAGGTTTTATCTCAGGCATTAGGGAGTTTTCTGTTGTAATGAAGTATGTAGACTCTGGAGCCAGACTGCCTGGGTTTGGATTCTGAATCGAGCACTGACAGTGTGACTTGTTCTCTTAGGGCCTCATGTACCTGAGGATTGTAAATGAGTTACTTTATGTAAAGTGCTAAGAACAGTGGGAATGAAAAGGACTATGCAAGTGTTAGTTATTATTATTTTAACCATTATCTCGAGATTTTATTATTATTTTTTTAAAGGTTACAGTGGTAAGATTTTTTTTTTAATACATGAAATGGTTTGGAGACCTTTGCAGTGGACAGTCTCATTTTGCCTAGAAGAATTTGTGTTTAATTAGTCTGATTGTTTATAGGACTTTGTGGTCTTAAATATTTTTTTTTCTCATTAGATTCTGTAATTCTTTTTTTTTTTTTTTTTTTTTTTTTTATAAATTTATTTATTTTATTTATTTATTTTTGGCTGTGTTGGGTCTTTGTTGCTGCGTGCGGGCTTTCTCTAGTTGTGGCGAGTGGGGGCTACTCTTCATTGAGGTGTGCGGGCTTCTCATTGTGGTGGCTTCTCTTGTTGCGGAGCACGGGCTCTAGGCGCACAGGCTCAGTAGTTGTGGCTCGCGGGCTTAATTGCTCCACGGCATGTGGGATCTTCCCGGACCAGGGCTTGAACCCGTGTCCCCTGCATTGGCAGGCAGATTCTTAACCACTGTGCCACCGGGGAAGCCCTAGATTCTGTAATTCTTCATTATAGAATGAAGGTATTATTTTGGTACAAGCACTGGAATTATATAATAGCAAGCACTTTTCATTTGGTAAGTCTTTTAATCCCTGTGGTAATCCTATCATATACATACTATCTTTTACGATGATGAAACTGGAGTACAGGGAGGTTAAGTAACTGTTCCAAGAAACCTTCACGTACCAAGAAAATGACAGAGCCGTACCAAGAAAATGACAGAGCCGTACCAAGAAAATGACAGAGCCGGGATTCAATCGCCAGTCTGATTTCAAGACCCATATATCACTATACTATACTATCTCTTATTTAGAAATTATGGATAAAAAAATTAAACAAACATTACTTAAAGTTTCTCTATCTAGACTTAAACCACAATTAGCAGTTTGGTATATCCTAGGATATCCTTTAGTACTCTGCATACAATAGATACACAACTCAGGTAATAGTTGAAGTTTTTATGCTTCCAGGTGTGTTTGCTTTCAGAATTTGTTACCTGATAACAGTTCTAGATTTGTGATGCTTTGTCCCAAATTCCCTGCTCCCCTCCAAGTTCAGTCTACTCTAGGAGTCAGGCAAGAGCTATATAGAGGCAGGGATGGTTGCTGCTGTGGTGCTTACATATTTGGACTTGGATCATGTATGGTGTCATTTGAAGTGTCCTGAAATGCCCTGTAGAAAGTCCTATTAATGAAAACAGAGCTGCCAATTGTAGAAAACCCTGTGTATTTCCACCCACATGGAGTTTCTAAAGAGTACTGGGCCACTTTTAGGCCTCTAATTAAAGGCCTGCCATTTTGTAGTTAATTTTCCAGTTGTTGGGAGAACTCTACTTATGCAGGTGATCCTAGGTTTAGTATTTAAAGGATTTTTTTTTTTCTTTTAAAGAGTTAACCCTCAGGACTTCCCTGAGCGGTCTATCAGTTAAGACTCCGTGCTTCTAGTGCAGGGGGAGCGGGTTTGATCCCTGGTTGGGGAACTAAGATCCCGCATGCCACGTAGTGCGGCCAAAAAAAGAAAAAGCAAAAACAACAAAAAAAAGAGTTAACCTTGGGTTGAATCCTGTATGCTATTTTGGGATATATATTGGTATTACATGGCTGAGTTGACTCTTAGACTTTGCCTACATGGGCATAGTGAAGTGGAGAGAGATGCAGTTACTCAAATAAATGAGATCATCGGACTGCATTTTAACAGTGCTTCCAGGCCTAATAACTTTCTGATTCACACCCCTGGAATGCTATTGGTAGGGAGGATTTGGGGTGTGAATTATTAGCCAGGTTTTGCAGATATAGCTCTAAGTTGTTGGTTCTGTTTTTTAATTCACTTTTTATGTAGAGATAGCCCAAATCTCATTTAATTATTTTTGCCATACAAATGAGTACAGTACTTTCCCTGAGTACTTTTTATTTTGTTGTCTGGTAACAGCCTTTGAAGTGTTTCTTAGGAATCTGCTACTCTTGGGAATCATGGCATCTCAGGTCTCAGAGGTTTTAGTTGGCCATATTGTTTGGTGAGGGAAACCATGGTGAACCCCAAAGAGGATTCAATAATAATGACAACAATAACAGCAGTGGTCTTAATGCCCCACCACACTTTTCTTTTTGTGTTTTTTTTTTCTTTTTTTCTTTTCACCACACTTTTCTTATTGGAGCCTCACAACAACTTGATGAGGCAGATGTTGCAATTCCTATTTACAAAGGGGGCAGAAAAGTCTCAAAGAGGTTAAATAACTTGTCCAAAGTCATATTGCTTGAAGCTGGAGTGAAATTGCTAGCATAAGGTGATCAAATTGCAAGGAGAACCTGTAAGTCTGACTTTAGTTTCCACTGGGCTGTGCATAATCTCTAGGTGACTTTTATTAGTGCTCGTTAAATATAATTTTGTCCTAGAATTAAGCAGAGAAAACCTTTCAAGGTGGTTATCTTCCCATCTTTTTAGAGTGATCATCATATTATGGAGGGGGGGTGGTTAGAAATGGGGTGGAATAACAAATAATATTTGTGTTATGTACATATCCCAGTGGTGCCCTTTGGTTGTACGTGCACAAGGCTTTTGGTGATTGAGGATTGATTCCGGGGGCCTGTGTAATGATATCACAAAGACTCTTCTTGGCACCCTTTGTCCCAATCTGGTTTAAGGGACAGATTGGGAAACTTGTTTCTTCCTCCTTTTTAAAAAGAGGAATGAAAAACACACTTGACTGGCATTTCCTCCTCAGCAACAGGCCTGCCTGACTGCAGTTTGATTTAGCTCCTTTTGTTCTTTATGGAGAACAAAGTAAAATTTCTTCTCGGGTGACTGTAAGGAGTGTATCAGGAGAAGGCCCCTTATCCTTTTAAAGAAACAGAGCAAATATTTTTTCTTCAGACAAAAGAGAGACTGTGCAGTTGTTTTAGTTCCTTTGACTTCTTGCCATCAGTCAGACTTTCTCTTGTTTGAACTGTTGGTGTGTTTAGGTCTCTGGGAATTGGTAGACAAGCTCTTCAGTAATCCTGAGCTTTAGTTTTTGAATTTTCTTGATAATTGGTATTTGTAGCAGCTCTTCCCTCGTCCTTCTGATTCCTGTAGGAACTTCAGACTGCATCACAGTTTTCTGAATCATCCAATGTTTGTGACCTATATTTTCTTCCTCTTGAGTTACACGAGGTCAGAAGGTCAGACTTTTTTTAGGAATTGGACTGCTGCTGTGTTCACCACATTTTATAAGATTATAAATGGTTTAAAAGTACTTTTAATGTTGCACTATAGGTCAAGGAACCCTCAAAACTCATTTCTGCTGAACTTCTCTATATTAGGTAAAAGAATGATTGGCTCTAAAAAAATTATAGGCTCAGTTAAGGGTTAAGGTGAATGGATGGGAACTGTATTTCTGCCACCTTCCTGGTTAGTAATTATTCAGATTTGTGGCAGTTTCACTTCCAGACTTTTGGTCTTAAACCATGAGTTGTCAGGGTCACCAAGGAGATTATTTCTTTCCAGTTAGTTCATCCTTAGTTTATGCAGGAGGTTGGCCTGCACTGTGTTGACATATTATTGACATGTGTACATAGTATTTATATTGTAGGCTACTGGGGGATGAGAGCTGTACTACAAGGACACAGGCTAGAGTGTTCCTCAGTCAATCTTTAGGGAACTTTGTGCTGTATGTGACTAGGAACTTGGAATTATGTTTTTCTGTAGAATCTTTCTGACTTTTTAAATTTTAATATTCCAGGGAGAAAACTCATTTCAGCACAGGCGATAAATATTTTTCCTTCTGTATTTGGATGCATCTAGTTGTGTACTTTTTAGATTGCAGCCTTTCATGAAGTGTAAAGAGCTGATTATTGTTTGACTTTTTACAATAAGCATTTATTACTTTTTAAATTAAAAAAATGAAAAGAACACTGCCTTTTCTGATGATTGTCACCTATAATCCTGCCACCCAAAAAGAACCATGGTTAATACTTTTTATATTTCTCTTCTATCATTTTTTTTTTATGATTTTAAAAATTTATTTATTTATTTATTTTTGGCTGCATTGGGTCTTCATTGCTGCGTGCGGGCTTTCTCTAGTTGCGGTGAGCAGGGGCTACTCTTCGTTGCGGTGTGCGGGCTTCTCATTGCGGTGGCATCTCTTGTTGCGGAGCACGGGCTCTAGGCACACGGGCTTCAGTAGTTGTGGCATGTGGGCTCAGTAGTTGTGGCATGCGGGCTCAGTAGTTGTGGCTCACGGGCTGTAGAGTGCAGACTCAGTAGTTGTGACACACGGGTTTGGTTGCTTTGCAACATGTGGGATCTTTCCCAGACCAGGGCTTGAACCCGTGTCCCCTGCATTGGCAGGTGGATTATTAATCACTATGCCACCAGGGAAGTGCCTCTATCATTATTCGTAAAGATTTAAAAAAAATAAAATTTGGATCATACTGTGTATATAATTTCTATTCTGCTTTTTTCACTTAATATGTATTTTTTCACATTATTAAATATTTTAAAAATAAATTTTGAATAGGTAATTTCAAAAATAAAAATGACATAAAACAAAAACACTGAGAAGTCTAGCTTCTATCTTTGTCTCCATTTACCTTGTCCCTTCAGTCCCTAATAAGTGACCATTAATTTCTCCTCTTTTTCAAAAGTTAGCCTTACTATATATGTTGTTTTGCTCCTTGCGTTTTCCTCCTCTGAACAATGTATCTTGGAGATCTCTTGCTATCAGTACCCAGAGAATCTTCCTTACTGTAGATTAGTCATTTAGTCCCCTTTAGAGACTTGGGTTGTGCCCTATTTTTGCTATTACAAACAATAAGAAGTAGTAATTAAAGGGAAAAAATTAAGCATTTACTCTGCTTCAGTTATTAAGGGAAAGTTCTTTCCAGAAGAATGTCAGCTAATAAATGTAGAAATAATGATGGAATTGGAAAATCAACATATTCCAGCCCCCAAATGAAATAATTTAAAAAGGAACCATCAGTGATTGCTGAACGATTAAGCAAAAGGTTGAAGAGGAACAGCATATTCACATGGTGCCAAACGTTAGCCACAGATCAGTAGTTGTAAAGGGGGAAATATACCTTTATAAAGAGAGCTCTGGCTGTTACAGACTCAGCCAAGTGATCATGTTTTGCCAGATGATCATGTAATTTACCAGGTCTCACTAAATGGAACAGTCTGAGAATATGATGTGCTGCATCATGAGATGAGGTACATAGGTAGCATCACCTGAGAAGCATTTTTGCCCAAGCCTCTTAACCTAAATCTAGTCAGTGTTTACAGGAAGTATTAGGGATAGAGATGCAAGCTAAATGGTACTGTGAGGAAATAATCAGACAAAACTAGGATGTAACTGTCAACTGCAAGTCAACAAGTCAACTCTCCTGGTCTTTTTAAAAAGCTTGTGTTGTAAACAAACAAACAAGCATAAACAGAACCAACCAAAATAAAACTTGGAGGCCATTCTAGAGTAAAAGAGACTAAAGAGACATAACATCCAAATTCGTTGCTTGAACCTTGATTGGGTTCTGGATTTTTTTTTTTTTTTTTTTTTGCGGTATGCGGGCCTCTCACTGTTGTGGCCTCTCCCGTTGCGGAGCACAGGCTCCGGATGCGCAGTCTCAGCGGCCATGGCTCACGGGCCCAGCCGCTCTGCGGCATGTAGGATCTTCCCGGACTGGGGCACGAACCCGTGTCCCCTTCATTGGCGGGTGGACTCTCAACCACTGCGCCACCAGGGAAGCCCTGGATTTTTTAAAAGACACTTTTTGGTGTATTTGGTGTATTAAAGGCACAAATGATAATGGGTGTGATAATGGTATTGTGGTTATGAAGTTAAATGTCTTCATTCTTAGATGCACAGTGAGGTATATAGGATTAGAGTATCTCAATACCTGCTGAAATGGTTCTTAGGAAAATTAAAACAACCCTTATATATCTCTATCCATAGAGATAAATGAGGCAAATTTGACAATATATTAGCAATTCTTGAGTCTAAGTGGTGAGTAGTTGGTATTTATTCTACTGTTTTCAACTTTTCTGTATATTTGAATTTTTTCAATATATAGTTGAAGAAACAGTGTTGCAATGAATGAGGTTTATATACATATTCTTTTCAAATGCCATTTCACTGGGCTGCATATTCCATTGTTTGGAGGGACCACAATTCTTTAATTGTTGCACATGTGTATATTTTGCTGCTATTTGACATTTTAGTAGAATTTGTGTTTATTTTGTGACAGTTTTATACAGTTAAGGCTTGCAGTGGATGAGAAAAAGGAATTGAAATTTTTTCTTCTCTTTCCTCTATCCTCTATTCTGGAACTTGAATGGGGAAGAGAAAAAGAGAATGAGAAAGGTACCTTGAAGTGGTTCTGTGCACTTGCTTTTACGTAGGAGATAGAATTGAAACTGCTGCATAAGGACCATACCTTAAGTAATAGCCTTTTAAAATAGGTTACATGTCCTTTAGTTTGGAGGCTGCCCAAGTGATAAGGAGGACAACTAGCAACTAGGGAAGCAGCTTGGCACAGAGTGGGGAGTGCAGATTTTTTTTTTTTTTTTTTTTTTTTTTTTGGCTGTGCTATGTGCCATGCAGGATTTTAGTTCCTGGACCAGGGATTGATCCTGTGACCCCTGCATTGGAAGCACGGAGTCCTAACCACTGGACTGCCAGGGAAGTCCCCAGAGTGCAGATATTGTGTTGTGATTTGTTTTGTTTTTGACAGGGTTTTAGACCTTTTGGTTAGTAAAAAAGTTCTTACTGCCTGATAAAAAGAATAACTCCTTTAGACAATGGTCTGTTCTTTAGATATAAGGCTGAGCTATGGAGGATATGGGAGGAATTTAAGGATGAAATATTCTTGGAAGAAAAGTTCTGGGAGAAGGGTTTTTTCTGAGAAGATGTCATTAAATATGAAAAAAACAGTACTTTCGTCTTTGAGCTAGAATCGTATTTGCAGTGGGAACCTTCTCTGACTGCAGAATAGATGTTCTTTGACATTAATGTCTATACCTTAGATTTCCATGAAGGCAACTTACAAGGACCTGAATGGCCTCATTTTAGCTGCTTCAGCGTGTAGAGCTATTGCTCGCTCCTTCTCTTCCCGGGCCTGGTGTGACAGTGGCTACTGAGGACCATGAAGGTTGTTCCAGAGAAGAATGCTGTCCGGATACTCTGGGGGCGAGAACGGGGCACTCGGACCTTTGGAGCTCAGCGACTTCTGCAGGAGCTGGTGGAAGATAAAACCCGGTGGATGAAATGGGAGGGCAAGGTGAGAAAAATGGGTGTTTTTCACATAGGAGTTGTAGGGGCGATGGTAGAATGGGGCCTTAGAATGGCTTAATGACATAGAGTTGGGGTACAACTATTTTGTGTAGGAGAATTGATATATCTAACTTGGTTTTTTGTGGGGGAAGGTTTTAATAAATTTGGAAGCATAATAGGCTAGAAATATCATTTTTCTTTAGAGCTAGATATTTTTCCTGAAGGTAATTTAGATTTATCTCTCAATTTGTAGCTTGATCATTGTCTCCAGTTTTTAAGCTTACACTGTAAATACTAGTCTAGAATGGTTTGGTGCTTTTGAGATAGAGTGAGCCATAGTTTATAAATAATGTATTTTAACTTTTGTTTGTTTGTTTCTCAGAGAGTAGAACTGCCGGATAGTCCACGCTCTACCTTTTTATTGGCCTTCAGCCCAGACAGGTACCACCAAGTCCTTACCTAAACTTTACCTGAGACTTGTGACAGCATTGCTTTCTGTGTATTTGGCCTAGCTTGATCTTCCAAGTCAAATCCCTAAAGGCTCATTTTTAAAAAAAAAAATTTATTTTATTTATTTATTTTTGTCTGCGTTGGGTCTTCTTTGCTGTGCGCGGGCTTTCTCTAGTTGTGGCGAGCGGGGGCTACTCTTGGTTATGGTGCTCCGGCTTCTCATTGCGGTGGCTTCTCTCATTGCGGAGCACAGGCTCTAGGCACGCGGGCTTCAGCAGTTGTGGCACGCGGACTCAGTAGTTGTGGCTTGCGGGCTCTAGAGCGCAGAATCAGTAGTTATGGCACACGGGCTTAGTTGCTCCGCGGCATGTGGGATCTTCCCGGACCAGGGCTCGAACCCGTGTCCCCTGCATTGGCAGGCAGATTCTTAACCACTGCGCCACCAGGGAAGCCCCCTAAAGGCTCTTTGAAGCACTGAATGAACAGAGCTTTGCCAGTGTTATCAGAAAGGGAAAGAAAGTAGATGAGCAGTGCTAACCATAAAAATAATGGGAATAAGCAAAGGAGTCTATGAACGTCGAGGATCAAAACTTGGAAAGTTTCTCAATAAGAATCCTTTGCCTGTGTGAAATAGGCCACCAATAGTGTGATAGTTTTCCCTGCTGGAAAAAATATTCTCTGAAGTGGTTATGTGTCATCTGGGGACAGAATGGAGAAGCCAAAAGCTTTTAAAGATGAGAATGTTTCTGTTGGTTGTAATGCCCAAGTTGTAGTTTTTATCATGTTGGGATGATAAAATTTTCAAAAATTTTCATTTTTGTCCAAAGCTGATAAAGTTTATTACCCTCCCACATGCTTCACACTTACTTCCTCCTCTTTGATTCCCTAGGACTCTCTTGGCCTCCACCCATGTAAACCATAATATCTATATCACGGAGGTGAAGACAGGCAAGTGCGTTCACTCTCTGATTGGACACCGCCGCACTCCATGGTGTGTCACTTTTCATCCCACCATCTCAGGCCTTATTGCTTCTGGCTGCCTAGATGGGGAGGTTAGGATTTGGGATTTACACGTAAGTGTTTCCTTTTCTTTGGTATTCTAAATGCAGAGACTTGTTTACCCTTGGGTTCTTAACTCTGGAGGAGAGACTAGCCAGGTTCTCAGGACTATATCTGAGTACTTACTCAGTAATCATTGCCTACTTACTGATAGGGAGTCTAGCCGACAGCCCTCCATTCTGAGATGAACACCCTGTTTAACTGTCTGCCCATTGTGACATAGTACAGGACACTCTAAGACGTCTTCAGGATGGATTTCTCTTGTTTTAGATCAAGGATTGTACTGTATTCTGATCATGATCATCAAAGCAGTGTGCCCTTGTCCTGGTGACTGGCTAGTGGGTAGTTGTGCACCATGTCATGCACCAAGCTTGAGTTTTCACAGGCTACACAAACAGGAGCTGTGCGGGTGCTCATTGCTTACAGATTGTAGATGACAAAACTGAGCTGACACTAATGTTTTTCTGATAAAGTCGGTGACACTGCCAGATCACTGGTTTTGTACGTCGTTTTCAGAGGACATACTTAAAGTAGGCCCTACAAGTAGTCGTTTTATGTTAAATGGACCCCCTTTTTTTTTTTTTTTTTGAAATTGACATCTCAGTCTGCTGGCAGCTTGTAACCTAAGAATGTCTGGGATTTGTTCATTCATAGGGTGGCAGTGAAAGCTGGTTCACAGATAGCAACAATGCCATCGCCTCCCTGGCTTTCCACCCTACGGCTCAGCTCCTGCTGATTGCTACTGCCAATGAGATCCACTTCTGGGATTGGAGTCGACGGGAGCCCTTTGCCGTGGTGAAGACAGCCAGTGAGATGGAACGGGTCCGGTGAGTGCTCCGCCCACCAGCAATGTCTGGCATAGGGTTAGCATGGCAGAGAGCACTTACCCGTGCTTGCACCTCAGGAGACAGATTATTATCTCCGTATTATCCCTGCTCAGGGCAGGGTGTTATCCCTATGGCTCTTCCTACTTTTTAAGCATCTGGCTAATCAGCCAGGAAGCAGTTCATATTGTTCATTTCAGCTGTTCCATATTGGCCTCATCTTCTGGTCTCTGTAGCCTTTTTTTTTTTTTTTTTTTTTTTTTTTAATAATCCTGAAGGGTATTCAGGTGGTGGGTAGCTTGGTGGGTAAATTGCTCATCCCTGGTTTTCTGGCAATGGAAAGTGGAGATGTAGATATGTATCCAATCTGCTAGTAGATATTTACATATTTAGCCTTCAAAATCAGCACACATATTGCCTGAATTAAAGTCGATGCATTGTTTTCCTTTGGTCCTCTTGGTATCGCAGTTGGATATTAGCTAATTTTCTAGCCTCAGCTGTGTCACTTGATGCTGAGACTGTTCCTTGTCACCAGCACTCGTGCTTCTTGCCAGTGTAGCTGCTGTGTGAGGGGAGACCTGAACCTGTGGCAGAGTATGGGAGCATTCTCTGCTTTACTATTATGATGGGCTCTTAGACATGAGCAGCTGTGTGCTTCATGTAGCTAGCTGCTTCCTGGGATGGAATCCCAGGTGTTTTTTGAAATTATTTTTGCGACACGTATTCCCTTATTCTGGCAAGTGTGAGGACGTAAGAAGAAGTATTGAGCTTTATTATTTTAATCTGTTTGAAAGTTTTGGAAGTCTGTAGCATTAAGTGGATACCTCGGTGATCCCACAATTGTCAGTAATGATTTCCAGACGTTTTCTCACAGGTTTCCTCTTCTCGGTTAACATAATTTCTCTGTGTCTCTGTCCCTTTCTTCTGTGCTTTCAGTCTGGTGAGATTTGATCCCCTTGGACACTACTTACTCACAGCAATTGTTAACCCCTCTAATCAGCAGGTAAGTTAGTCAGCAGTTTCAACTCTGTCTAAACTGTGGGTTATTTTCTCAACTAGTGCTCTAAGTCTGATTATATTGGACTTCAATTTTCAATGTCCAAGTGTTTCTTTCCAGTCAAGATTCAAAACTAGCTTCAGACTGTATTCAAAGTTATAGCCATATCGTGACAGGGGAGTCCATTCTGAAACCCCTGAGTGATCGTCCCAGTAGAAGTAACCAGGCCGTGTTGGATAACTTGTCATTCATGTGCCTCTGGCTGGTTGACATTTTGCTTCGCCTTACTGCCTCCATGTCATGGAAATGCCTTTCGTAACAGAGTTGGTTTGCCAGCTGTACTCGTTCAGAAGTGTTGCTAATTGGAAGTGAATAATTGAATACCATATGACGATTCTGAATCTGGAACCGGTTAGTTCTCAGTACTTCAAGGATGGAGTTGTTGCCTCTCTAGAAAGGTTTTCCTTGGATGATTATCAGTAGTTTTTCTTGATTTACCTGCAAGTTCTACCTAACTACCTGGCTCTGCCCCCGCCCCACCTTGGTCCACGTTGCAGGGTGATGACGAACCAGAGATCCCCATAGACGGAACAGAATTATCGCATTACCGTCAGCGTGCCCTCCTGCAGTCACAGCCAGTGCGCCGGACGCCTCTCCTCCACAATTTCCTGCACATGCTGTCCTCCCGCTCCTCTGGCATCCAGGTGGGAGAGCAAAGCACAGTGCAAGATTCTGCCACCCCCTCACCCCCACCGCCTCCCCCTCAGCCCTCCACGGAGCGTCCCAGGACTTCCGCTTACATCCGGCTCCGACAGCGGGTCAGTTACCCCACAGCCGAGTGCTGCCAGCACCTTGGGATCCTGTGCCTTTGCAGCCGCTGCTCTGGCACTCGAGTTCCTTCCCTCTTGCCACACCAGGACAGTGTCCCCCCTGCTCCTGCCAGGGCTACTACCCCTTCCTTTTCTTTTGTACAGACCGAGCCCTTCCATCCCCCGGAGCAGGCCTCATCAGCGCAGCAGGACCAGGGCCTCCTGAACCGGCCGTCTGCCTTCAGTACAGTCCAGAGCAGCACTGCCGGCAACACGCTCCGCAACCTCAGTCTGGGTCCCACCCGTCGCTCTTTGGGAGGCCCTCTGTCTAGCCACCCTTCTAGGTATCACCGAGAAATCGCTCCCGGGCTGACAGGATCTGAGTGGACCCGGACAGTGCTCAGTCTGAACTCCCGCTCTGAGGCGGAATCCATGCCCCCGCCCAGGACCAGTGCCTCTTCGGTGAGTTTGCTGTCTGTGCTGAGACAGCAGGAAGGTGGCTCTCAAGCATCTGTGTACACTTCAGCCACAGAAGGGAGGGGTTTTCCAGCTTCAGGGTTGGCAGCTGAGTCAGATGGAGGGAATGGCTCCAGCCAAAACAACTCGGGCAGCATTCGCCATGAGCTTCAATGTGACCTGAGACGCTTCTTTTTGGAGTATGACCGGCTTCAGGAGCTGGACCAGAGCCTGAGTGGGGAAGCGCCCCAGGCCCAACAGGCCCAGGAAATGCTCAACAATAACATTGAATCCGAGAGGCCAGGCCCCTCCCATCAGCCCACCCCGCACAGCAGCGAGAACAACTCCAACCTGTCCCGTGGCCACCTGAACCGCTGCCGCGCTTGCCACAATCTCCTGACCTTCAACAACGATACCCTGCGCTGGGAAAGAAGCGCACCTAACTACTCCTCTGGCGAAGCCAGCTCCTCCTGGCAGGTCCCCAGTACCTTTGAGGGCATGCCCTCGAGTGGCAGCCAGTTGCCACCTCTCGAGCGGACTGAGGGCCAAACGCCAAGCTCCAGCAGGCTGGAGTTGAGCAGCTCTGCTAGCCCGCAGGAGGAGAGGACTGTGGGGGTGGCCTTCAACCAGGAGACAGGCCACTGGGAACGAATTTACACCCAGTCCAGCAGATCTGGAACTGTGTCGCAGGAGGCCTTACATCAGGATATGGCTGAGGAAAGCTCCGAGGAAGATTCACTCAGGAGGTGAGCAGATGCTTTCCTGTCTTCTCCTGTATCCCTTACTTTCCTCCTGATATCTCTTCCTTCAGTCCTGTGGGTGTTGTGGCTGGATCTGGAGTGTCTGGGATCCATGCATCATGCATCTGGTTCTGATTTCCCTAGCTTCCATTGCATCTTCTTGGAAAATCTTGCTCTGGTGGCGGAAAGAGGATAGGCCTGGCAGTATGAGTCAGGTGACTCGGCTTGCTCCTTTTCTGGCTAAGCTCATGTGACGTTTAGCCTCGGAGGAGAGTTGTAGATGAGGTTAGAGAGGCATGAGGAGGTAAAACCGTTGACTTCCTCTGCTCTGCTTTTTGGCCTTCTCCAAGGATTGTATGTGCACGACTGGTTATTGTGAAACAACAAAATGTCCCAGAGAGACTAGGAAAAAGTAGTAAAAGAGAACCCTGCTTAGGACAGATGAGTGTATTGGGTCTTTGATTGTGTTGCTTTGGACAAATTCTGAAACCATATCTTTTGGAACATTGCAACTTGACAAAAGGAAAAGAAAATAGTACATATATATGTCAAGGAAAAATTTTTTTTTTTAGAGATACATGTTTTTTGGACAGCAAGTTAGTTGCTTAGTTAAGATTCTTTGAGTAGATCTTCCAGATGGACATTCACCTCGAGGTGGAGAAGAAGAAATTCATAGAAGGAAGGCCTCTCCATACTTGGATTGGCATCCCAGGCAACTCCTTCATGGAAGAAACAGAGTGGGTGTAGTTGATCGCCCACCACATGTTCCGTGTATGGCTGTGTGCGCATCTATCTTGATTTATTAGGGACTTCTTTCTGTAATTCTGTAAAGGTCAAATCTAGCATAATCACCAACTCCCAGAATATGCTTGTTGGATCCAAACAGCATATTGCTGTGCATTACATCCTCTGTTGAAGCTACTGAAATTTCTCTGACATAAGCTTCTAACAAGGGTGGGAATATGGATTGTGCACATAATGTACTTGTTATTTTGGGAGAATGCTTTAGAGAGTTACCCAGTTAATAAGTATTTGTTGAATTATATATATTTTTCTAGCACTGTGCTAGGCACTGTCAGGAGTACAAAAGAAGTATAATACCTGGTCTTTGCCCACTGGCAGTATACGGTGTTGTTGTAGAGGCAAGACTTATTTACATGTAATTACATAAAAAATGTAAATGAGCCGAATGCTTCATTGTATGGTACTGAGATTAAATGTAGTCTAATTTCAGAGAAAGGGAAGGATCATCAAAGAAGTCTTTACAAGAATAAGTCTTGAAAGATGGGTAGGATTTGGGAAAGGGGAAGACCTTTTTATTTTGGGGGTATAGCACATGCTAAGGGAGGAAAGGGCATGATGAATTCAGGATAATAAGAAGTTACTTAAGGGCAGTTAGTAACGTGAACACAGGGAGACTTGGTCAGATATGAAAGATAGACGAAGTACCTGAGATTGTTACTCTGCCCGTTTGATTGAGGCCAGTTCTGGATTAACATCTAAATTCCCAGCTTTGGAATACTTTGCCTTGCATAATGACCCATATCAGGAGCATGAGACTCTGTTCTTCCTTTTTGTCAAGAGAGGTGAGACCGTAGCAAGCATAGTGCCTGACATATAGTAGGCATTCAAAAAGTTTATTAAAGGTAGCAATAAAGGACTATCTTCAGTTATTGCTCTAAAAGCCTACCAGTGCCTCTTCCACTAGCATCCGTGGGTTTGTGGTCATCCTCTGTCCGTTCTGTTCTAGCAGAACCTCTTCATGTGTTGCTGTTCTGAGAAATACCTGAGTTGTTTAAAAACTGTTGTTTGATAATAATTAGAGATACCAATTACTGAGAGCCTACTACTGTGTTCTAGCTTTGCATTAATTATTTCTAATTTCCACAGTAACTCTGTGCAAGGCAGGTATGAAATTTCCCATCTTCCAGTTGAGGAAGGAGTGGCTCAGAGAAGTCAAGTTTCTTGTTAAAGGTCACACAGTAGGTTGCTGAGTGGAGATTTGAACTCCAGTGTACATGACTAAAGATTTTTCTAGGCTGCCCTCCATGGTGTATTTTTTTTAAATTAATTAATTAATTTATTTTTGGCTGCGTTGGGTCTTTGTTGCTGCGTGTGGGCTTTCTCTAGTTGAGGCGAGTGGGGGCTACTCTTCGTTGTGGTGCACGGGCTTCTCATTGTGGTGGCTTCTCTTGTTGCAGAGCATGGGCACTAGGTGCGTGGGCTTCAGTAATTGTGGCATGCAGGCTCAGTAGTTGTGGCGCACGGGCTTAGTTGCTCTGTGGCATGTGGGATCTTCCCGGACCAGGACTTGGACCTGTGTCCCCTGCACTGGTAGGTGCATTCTTTTTTTTTTTTTTTTTTTTTTGCGGTACGCAGGCCTACTCACTGTTGTGCCCTCTCCTGTTGCGGAGCACAGGCTCCGGATGCACAGGCTTAGCGGCCATGGCTCACGGGCCCAGCCGCTCCGCGGCATGTGGGATCTTCCCGAACCGGGGCACGAACCTGTGTCCCCTCCGTCGGCAGGCAGACTCTCAACCACTGCGCCACCAGGGAAGCCCCTGACAGGTGGATTCTTAACCACTGCACCACCAGGGAAGTCCCCATGGTGTATTTCTTAAAGTGATAATCTCATTTTTAGATGAACCATTATTATGTTTTTCTTTTCTTTTAACTTTTTGTTATGGAAATCTTCAAACATATAAAAATTAAAAGAAAAGTAGTATAAATGAACTCCCATATACCTATCACCTGGCTTCAAAAATTTTCAACACTCGTCTGTATCCCTTACCCACTCCCAGCCACCCAGACATCATATAATTTTGTCTGAAAAGACTCCAGTATGTTTCTCTAGAGCAATTCTGTCTAATAAAATGTCCTATATCTGTGCCATCTAGTATAGTAGCTACCAGCCACATGTGGCTATTGAGCATTTGAAATGTGGCTAGTGCGATCTGAGAAACTACATTTAAATTTTAACTAATTTAAATGTAGATAGCCACGTGTGACTAATATATTAATAGTCACTTCTTAATAAAGTAGGCCATTTAAAACCCAGAAACTATTAAGGATCTATCAGAATTTTTTGTAGGCAAAAAGTAGTATGTGTTTGTGGTTTAAATAAAAAAGTTCAAGCATTTAGAAATGTTATGTTGTAGAAAATGAAGTCCCTTGTCATCTTGCTGTAAACAATTATATATATATATGTATATATGTATATATATATATATACACACATACGCTTTTTAAATTTTAAAATATACAGATGCACAGTTCTCATTGTAAAATAGTATATTAATCCAGTGGTTACATTATTTATGGAGTTGCTTTTCAGATGAGCTTGAATGAGGTGTACCACGAGGGTTTACATCCTATCAAAAATGAGGTATATTGTAAAATATTCTAAGTGCACACCATTAAAGAAGGGCCACCACTTCCTCATAAACTGAGGGGCTGCATTCTGGTCTAAATCACTAATATATACTTGTGTTAATCGGCATCTTCTACCACCTTCTGAAGGTCCAGTGTTCTCTGGCTGATGAGCGGCCTTGCTTGGATTTCCCCAGCAGGTGTCACTGTTGGGCTAGGCTGGCAGGGAAGAGAAGGTGTCCTTACTGTGTGTGTGCACGTCTACTTGAAGGGAGGGGGTTTATTCTTCAGCCTTGTAGTAGAGATGGACTAAGGAGGCATGTTTTGATCCTTGGTGTTGCTGATATAATCTATAGTGTTTTCAGATAGTGAGAATATGAAGCAAAAGTGTGTATTTCAGTGTAGCTCTATGTTGCTGAACAGTGATGCACAGTTTATCTCCTTTTGCCTCTGGGCAGTGGAAGGTGACTGTCTCTATATAGTCTGACTCTAGGTTACAGTTTATAACTTGGATGGCAAGCCCTTTGCTTCACCATGAGAAACTTCTTTTGGGGTCTGATAGCCCAGGACTTAGCAGGAAAAGATGAGGGTGTTGGGGCTTCTTGCAACAGGGTCCTTGTGGCCTTGAAAGGCTGGTATTAGGGAAAAAAAGAAAATTATTTAAATGGCATCTTAAAATTGGAGAAAACCTAGAGTTTATTTAGTCCAGTGTCTGTCTGTCTGTCTCTGTCTCTTTTTCTAATTGATGAGAAAACTTAGATGCAGAGAGGGGAAGTGACTTTTTAAAGAGGTGCTTGTAGCAAAGATGGGAGTCAAACTCCTGGGTCCTAAAGAGGGCACTCTTTCCTCCTCTTCATTTGAAATTAGTGCTTTCACACATCAGTTTTCTCTGTCAAAACTTCTGTTGCTCCTGTAGATCATTGCCTGAGGGGACTCTTCAGTTGACTTCCTTTGTAAAAAATTGGAGCTCTGATAGATCATTTGTAATTATTGTCACTGGGTAAATGTAATCAACATGATGTTTCTAGGGATACAGGAGAAACACTGTTTTAGTTATTTGCCGTAGAACCGCATTGATTAGTCCTTTTATTTATTATCATTTTTAAAAATATTTTTTTGGTTGCACCGCGAGGCATGTGGGACCTTAGTTCCCCGACTAGGGCTCGAACCCGCACCTCTTGCATTGGAAGCACGGAGTCTTAAATACTGGACCACCAGGGAAGTCCTGATTAGTCCTTTTAAAGTGATCCCAGTTAGGGAAGTTCACTGTTAAAGTCTCAACAATTGGGGTATCAAATTTGGGCTAAATCTTCCCTAACTAAAATTGTTACTGCATTCCTTCTCCAGATAGGTAACAAGGCCTTGTGTCTGAAGTATTTACTAAGATCAAGTGTGTTCTGAGAACAGACATCTCTTGATCTGTACTTTTCCCTTATGATAGGTGAAGATTGGAGAAGACATTCATGGTTACAAGCATAAAATTTGACCCAGAACCTCGAAAGTTAGAATTGAAAGCCCTCATTAGATTTCTATGTTTTTTTTTAAATTATTTAATTTTGACTGCGTGGGTCTTCGTTGCTGCACGCGGGCTTTCTCTAGTTGCAGCAAGCAGGGGCAACTCTTCGTTGCCGTGTGGGGGCTTCTCATTGCCGTGGCTTCTTGTTGTGGAGCACGGGCTCTAGGTGTGTGGGCTTCAGTAGTTGTGGCATGCGGGCTCAGTAGTTGTGGCTCTTGGGCTCTAGAGCGCAGGCTCAGTAGTTGTGGCCCACGGGCTTAGTTAGTCCGCAACATGTGGGATCTTCCTGGACTGGGGCTCAAACCTATGTCCCCTGAGTTGGCAGGCGGATTCTTAACCACTGCGCCACCAGGGAAGTTCTGAGATTTCTATGTTTTTTTTAAGACTTTTGTGAGGGAATTGCTTTGTTGGAGCAGCCTGAAACCTCTTGAGGCTTCATGGGCCAACTAACTTGCTTGAGCCCTCAATCCCTCAGCTCTAGTCACATGGGGATTCTCCCTGGAGCTACAGCAGAACATCGTTGATGGAGGGAAATGCATGAATGACTGTGTCCATGGGGCTAGTCGCAGGTCCACAAGAGGGAGAAGGCAAAGTAGAAATTAGGCAAGTACCAGTCTTCTCAGCATGATTGTAATATAGATGAGGTTCCATCTCAAGTAGTTCTTCTGTGCCACTGACCTGAGTCTACAGGGTTTTATATATCTAAAATCGCTCCCAGTTTCTTTGGATGGGGAGTAGACTCAGCTTATTATTCAGAACCTAACACAGGGGTCCCCTTTTCCTTTGGGAAACCTTCTCTGATTGCCCCAAATGATCACTTTCTCTTCTTTGCTGTTTGTGTACTACATATAGATACTTCCTTGTAGTATTGCACCCATGACAGAGAAATATTTGTTTCTCTTTTTGTCATTGAGCACCCTGAAGGCAGTGACTGTGTCTGTGTCCCTACTGTACCTAGAATACTACCTGGCACATAGTAGGTGCTCAATAAATGTTAGTCATATTGAACAAATGGAATTGAAATTACATCCTCTGTGGTTCAGTATGCAGTGTATATCCTTTTTGGCTTTCTTAGTAAAAGAGAAAAAAATCATTATATCACATCCTTAGTCTTCTAGAGAGTTCTTGGCTCAGTGAGTACTTGTTGAATAAATGAAGTAACATAACTAGAGTTGTACGTGGTAGACACCTTCTATAACTTGAGCTCAGGTGACCTAAAATTTGTTCTCTGCTGTTTCACCATTGAGCCATGTTTCTAGCTTGTGTATTGGTTTTGCTGAGGGCTGTAATAAGTCTTAATGCACCTGGTCAGCTGTCCTTCATATTGGCTCCCACTGATGACTCAGGGCCTGCACACTCCTGAGCATCATCTGCAGGTTCCTCTTGAGACCATTTTGTTGGTCTTGGCTTGGCATCTCAGTGATATTAATATCTCTGGCAGTCAGTGCTTTTGTTTTGTTTTTTTTCTTCTTAAATACTCTGCAGTCTCAATGATGGAATACTTGATCTTGATAAAGTTCAAATTAGATGTGAATAAGCCAAATTAGATGTGATGGTTCTGTTTCCCATTGGTGGTTTATGTTTCTTTTAGTTTCTTTGGAAAGCTTTTACTGAACTTTCTTAGAAGTAGGATGATTGGGGATTGAGGAAAATAGGTTCTCATCTTTTTTCATTTTGGGGGTCTGAGCATTATTAGAATGAATCTTTTTTTTAAATTAATATATTTAATGTATTTGATTTTTGGCTGCGTTGGGTCTTCATTGCCGCACGCGGGCTTTCTCTAGATGCAGGGAGCGGGACTACTCTCCATTGCAGTGCACCGGCTTCTCATTGAGGTGGCTTTTCTTGTTGCAGAGCACGGGCTCTAGGCACACGGGCTTCAGTAGTTGTGGGCGCGGGCTCAGTAGTTGTGGCACATGGGCTCTAGAGCACAGGCTCAGTAGTTGTGGCACACAGGCTTAGTTGCTCCACGGCATGTGGGATCTTCCCGGACCAGGGCTTGAACCCATGTCCCCTGCATTGACAGGCAGATTCTTTTTTTTTTTTCCTTTTGGGGTACACGGGCCTCTCACTGTTGTGGCCTCTCCCGTTGCGGAGCACAGGCTCTGGATGCGCAGGCTCAGCGGCCATGGCTCACGGGCCTAGCCACTCTGCGGCATGTGGGATCTTCCTGGACTGGGGCACGAACCTGTGTCCCCTGCATCGGCAGGCGGACTCTCAACCACTGCGCCACCAGGGAAGCCCTACAGGCAGATTCTTAACCACTGCACCACCAGGGAAGCCCTAGAATGAATCTCTTTTAGATTTGAAATGATTTTAGTTTGTTCCCCCCACCCCAGGGGGCAGGATCCTTATATTAAGAACGAGTTTTGCTTTACCTCTAATTATGCCCCCCCAAAACTGGTGGACTCGTTGTCTTTTGATATTCAAATTAAAATAAGCCCTTCCTAACTTTTGAGCTTTTACTCAGAAGTTTGGGATTTGAGGACAAAGAATAGGGAAGAATCCTTAACCAAGGGAATTTAATATGTGGATGGGCAAATCATGACTAGTTCCTTCTGGGAAAAGAGAGAACCAGGTATTGAGAAATCAGAAAGGAGACAAAGCTGATGGCGGAATTAAGCAGCTTAGTTTTAAGAGTAAGGGAAGCCGAGGGGGAAGATAAACCCAGGCCTTAAAGCAGGAAGCTCCTATGAGGGAACGTGGCTCTTGTTATAACCCTGGGAATTGGGCTGGTGAAATAATTACTCTGATTGATCGATTCATTCATTCATAAGGTTGACAAATATTTACTAAGTACCTACTGTGTACCATATACTATTTAAGTACCAGCAAGAAGTCTCTTATTCTAATGAGAGAAAGAAAATAAACATATAAATAAAATATCTAGTATGCCAGATGGTGTTAATTTCTATGGAGAAAAATATTTGAAAATATAGGTGTTTCTGGGGTGGAAGTTTGTAGTGCTAAATAGGGTCATCAGAGGAAGTCTGGTACAGTGACATTGGAGCAGACACCTCTTCCTTCCTTCAAGCAAGTAAGGGAGTAAACTCTGTATACATTGGGGGCAAGGGCATTCTAGGCAGAGAAGGGCAAATGCAAAATCCCTGATTGGATTGGAGCACAGTGAAGGATGGAGTGATAGAAGATGAAGTTAGAGAGGTAATGGGGACTAGATTATGCAGGCCTTCTAAGATATTTAAGGGATTTTACATCTTACTCTGAGTGATTTGGGAAGCCTTGGGAAGTGGAGTAGCATGATCTTATATTTTAAAAGGATCATGTGGCTGCTGATTGACAATAGACTGAAGAGGCTCTGCTAAATAGGATAAATTAAAGTTAGGCCAACATCACACACTTTTAGATTAATTGGTGTCTTGATTATGTGGTGAAAACCAGAAGGCGGGAGTCAATGATTGTGTCAGAATTAGAAGGGCCTTAAATGTTTGGATGAACAGTTGCCAAATAAATAAAGAAATAAAGCCTCTTGGCAGGCATATTATCTGCAACAAAGCCACCCCCATCCCCCAAGCATGACAGCATGTTATTAAAACTGTGAGGAAGGGAGAGCCTGAAAAATTTGTACTCAGCAAGGTATCATAAATGGAATTTTGAGATGCCTGTTTTGTCTGCTTACAAAACAAATACAAATTCATTTGTAAAAATTCAAACATAGAAATGTGTGATTTATCTATCTATAGTGAATGTCCTCTGCAGTGCTAACCGCTGTTAGCAATTTGTGTGTTAACTTCAGAATTTTTTCTCTGCAAATGAAAGCACTTTTTTTATTTATAAAAATGGGATCATACTAAATCTACTCTTCCACCGTTTACATATGTCACTTAATATGTCATGGACATTTTTCCATGTTGATGTGTATAGATCTGCTACATTCTTTTTAACAATGGCGTTGCATTCCAACAATTGGATGCACCATAATTAAACAAGTCCTCTGTTGATAGAATCTGTATTGTTTCTGGTTTTTGCGTGCAGAAACAGTGCTGTAGCATCTTTGCATACTTGTGCAGGTGTCTCTAGAGGAGGATGAATTTTCAGAACTACAATTGCTGGGGCTGAAGAGTATGAACATTGTTAATGGTAAAAATTAATTGTATTCATTATTACTAATTTAAAATGAATAAAATGATATTTTCTATTTTAGTGAGCATAATTTCATAGATATTCATAATTTAATAGATTAGGACTCCTAATCCTGTGTTTTTTCCCCTCCCGTAAGGTCTGACATTTCTTAGTTGTAAATCCTACCACCGGGTTTTTCAGGAATCTGATCATCAAGGTTGAGAAGGACTTCTAACATATGCCACCTGGAGGTGTTCATGTACTTTTCTTCTCCAGTAGCCTTGTATGAGGGAGACGTGGTTCCATCTTTGACATTCACTTACTTACTGGCTTTGGGCCACCTAGTCCTCCTGGCCTTGTTAAATGATTGAGAGAGTCCAGATATTTCTTGCCCCATCATAAGGCAGTAACATTTAGATATTTAAGTTATTTGTTTTCGGGGATAGTTAGAAAACCCACTTCTCTCTTTGGCAATATGAGGGTGAGGGTAGAGTAGAAGAGAGGGTACCATTGCTGTTCATCTTTTTCCCCTTCCCTGCTCATCTGCCCAACTAAGTCACTCTGTATTTGAGCCTCTGAATTCTGAGTGTGATCCCTGGTTGTATCCTCTGTTTCAGTGACTAGGACTTTTTCTGTGAAGGGCAAGTTTGTAAATATTTTAGGCTTTGCGTAGGCCGTATGGTCTCTGTTGCAAATACTGAACTTTGCCATTGTAGCACGAAAGTAGCCATAGACAATAGGTAAGTGAATAAGCATGGCTCCGTGCCAATAAACTTTACTTACGGACACAAATGTGATTTTTATATAATTTTCACGTGTCATGAAATATTCTTCTTTTGATGTTTTTCAGCTATTTAAAAATATAAAAACCATTCTTAGCACATGGGCTATACAAAAACAGGCAGTAGGCCAGATTTGGCCTACAGACCATGGTTTGCCAATCCCTGCTTTGTGTGAATATGACTTGGAATGGAAGAGAGTTGGGTGCTATAGTAATAAAAGGCATTATGATAAGGAGGGCCCTGGAAGAGGTAGGGAGGGGACCCCTGCACTTGTCTCTCTCTGTACTTTGGAGTAGATGTCCTGAGTATTGGCTCTTGTAAGATTCTTTGACGGTTAAGAGCAGGCTTAAGTGCATGAAGAGTTTCTTGTTTCCTCTGCTTTCTGCCCTGAAGCAAGGTTTTTTAACCTTGCTATATATCTGTCTTGGGAATTGTTTGCAAGTGAGGAGGCTTGCCCTGGTGTTAAGGAGGGTGTGAGCCTCCAGGTCCTCCAGGCATTATGCTTGACAGGTAGCCCTTCCCCCACTGCAGGTCAAATTAACACCTGTTGGGCTGATCTAAATTATCCCCCATCATCCCTCTGTCTGGGGCTGAATGGTGTAGAGCAGGCTGTGTGCTTTGTATACACACTGAGAACTTGAAAATATGTAATCGCTTCTGTCAGCTCAGAGTGTTGGAGTGCCACAGGGACTACAGTGGGATCTATGTGTACTGTAAATATATTTGGAGCAATTTCCCATGTACTCATTTTCCCCCCTTCAGATCCCCTTCTCTACTGTTGTCTGTTCAGAGTAGTGCTCTAAAGGATGTGTTGGAGGTTTTGCTAAGACAATAACACCAGGTGTATGGGGTTCTGTTTGCATAATATATTTTGCTTATTGTAATCGGTCCCAGCCCATTAGAGCTGTGCAGGTAGCTTCTCCTCCTCCTCTAGGATTTCTTATATATTTATGGGGAGGAGGAGGATCCAGTACGTCATCTGCTCCTTCTTGGAAGCACTCCTGACAATGTGTTCACATGAGCACATTTGGCTTTAGCAGGTGGGCCTGTTATATTAGCCCAGAGATTGCAAAATAACCTTCAGGTGCATTTGTTTGGCCCTCACGATGTCACTAAAAATTTCAGTTTTTTCTACATAAATCCAGATTTCTGGATTCTCTTGAAAAAAAAAATTAGATCTGGCTTACATTCCCACATAATAACAGTCAGCAGGAGTTGAGTAGTTGTTGCCCCTTTAGTCAAGGTGTGGACTTTCTTTGTGCCTTAGTCTGCACTGGGCTGACTTCATCCATTTACGTTTCCTGCTTAATTCCAATTACGTGTTGGTTACCATTGCATTCATTAGCTCAAGAAGGTCTTCTTAAGTTCCCTACCCCTTGTCTCCACCAGGGGGAGGCACTGGACATGGCAGTACTCTCTCCTCTACCCCACCCATCCTGCCTAATTCACGCATAAAGGGCTCCCCTGCTGGCAGTAGGCTGACTTGCTGACAGCCCCCTCACCTGAAAAGCTGCCTGACTTTTTAATAGCAACAATTAATAAACTCCTCCTTTGTTTCCAAAGAGGGAAGGTGGGGGTGCCAAGCTTATTTGCTGGCTGGGGCACCATTCAGTGAGCAGACCTCTGTCATGTCAGGTTATGCAGTATGAAAGTAACCTCCCTTTCATGATGAACTATGTGAAATCTTGGACAAGAATGTTTGCACCCATCTCTCCCTGTGAGCGGAGTGCCTTGGACAGAGGGGTAGGTTTCAGTGAAAAGGCCGATTGATTTGGATGTCACCCACCAGAAAATTAAAATGAAGTTAGAGCAAGAGTAGAAACTTGTAATAATAAAGGAATCAAAGGCTGAAAGTATGACCTTGTCATAGAAGGAGAATTGCAGCTTGTTAACATTGTGCTCTTTTCCTTTGCTGCATCAGAGAGTATGAGTTTGAATCTTTTTGCCTCTTTTCCTCCCCTACACATGTTCATATACATTTCTCAATTTTCCTCTATCTCCCTGCTGTCTCCTTGGATCACTTCACCTCAGCAAGGTGGCTTTTATCCTTTCCTTTCTTTGTTCTGGTGGCAAATGTAACCTATTTTGGGGGTCTTTTTTCTTACTGTGATAAAAAAACATAAATTTACCCTCTTAAATTTTAAATATACAGTGTTGTTAAGTCTGTGCACATAGTTGTACAGCAGATCTCTAGAACTTTTTCTCCCTGCAAGAGTGAAATGCTCATTGAACAATTCTCATTTCCCCCTACCGCCATCCCCTGGCAACCATGATTCAGTTTTCTTTTTCTGTGAGTTTGATTGCTTTAGATCCTCATATAAGTGGAATCATGCAGTATTTGTCTTTTGGTGATTGGCTTATTTCACTTAGCGTAATGTCCTCAAGGTTCATCCATGTTGTAGCATATGACAGGATTTTCTCCTTTTTAAATGCTGAATAATATTCAGTTGTGTATATATACCACATTTTCTTTATCCATTCATCTGTGGATGGACCTTTAGGTTGCTTCCACATCCTGGCTACGTGAATAATTCTGTAATGAACATGGGTGTTCACATATCTCTTTAAGATTCTGTTTTCAATGGCTGGATCATACAGTAGTTATATTTTTAATTTGTTGAGGAACTTTTATGCTGCTTGTCATAGCAGCTGCACCATTTTACAGTTCAACCAACAGTGCACAAGGGTTCCAATTTCTCCACATCCTTGCCAACATTGTTATTTTCTGTTTGGATTTTTTTTTGTTTTTTGTTTTTGGAGATTGGCATCTTAGCATGCATGAGATGATATGTCATTGTGGTTTATTTGCATTTCCCTGATGATAAGTGATGTTGAGCATCTTTTCATATGTTTGTTGGCCATTTGTATATATTCTTTGGATACCTGTCTATTCAAGTCCTTTGCCCATGTTTTAATTGGGTTTTTGGTTGTTGTTATTATTAAATTATAGGAGTTCTTTATGTATTCTGGATATTAACCCTTTATCTGATAAATAGCTTACAAACATTTTGTCCTATTCTGTGGATTGCCTTTTTATTCTGTTGTTTCCTTTGCTTAAGTTTTAAAAGTTTGACGCAGTCCCAGTTGTCTGTTTTTGTTTTTGTTACCTGTGGGTTTTTTTTGTGTAGTATCTAAGAAATCATTGCCTATTCCAGTGTTATAAAACTTTTTCCCTATATTTTCTTCTGTGAGTTTTATAATTTCAGGTCATGTGTTTATATTTTTAATCCATTTTGAGTTAATTTTTATCTGTGGCATAAGATAATGGACAATCTTCATTCTTTTGCATGTAGATAGCCAGTTTTCCCAGTACCATTTGTTGGAAAGACTGTCCTGCCCTCATTGTGTAGTCTTGGCACCCTTGTCAAATATCATTTGCCCATACACACAAGGGTTTATATCTGGGCTCTCTATTCTGTTCCATTGGTCTATATGTTTGTCCTTATGCCAGTACCATACTGTTTTAATTGCTATAACTTTGTAATATGTTTTGAAACCAGGACAAGTTAGGCCTCCAGCTTGGTTCCTCTTTCACAAGATTGTTTGGCTATTCAGAGCTCTTTCTGAGATTCCATATGAATTTTGGGATTTTTTTTTCTCTTTCTGCAAAAAAAAAAAAAAAAAAAAAAAGGAAAAAAAATGCCATTGGGATTTTGATGGGGATTGCATTGAATCTGTAGATTGCTTTGGGTATTATGGACATTTTAACAATGTTAAGTTTTCCAATCCATGAACATGGGATGTCTTTCTTTTTATTTGTGTTGTTAATTTTTTTCAGCAGTGTTTTATAGTTTTCAGTGTACAAACCTTCCACCTCTTTGGTTAAATTTATTCCCAAGTATTTTATTCTTTTCGACACTGTTGTAAGTAGGATAGTTTTCTTAATTTTCTTTTTAGCAGATGTAACCCTTTTAAAACTAAGACAAGAAAGAACTCTTTTTTTTTTTTTTAACTTTAGTCTAGTGTTTTCCCAGAAGTCTAGCACTCTTTCTTTTCTGCATGCTTTTCTGATTCCTTTTTATGCTCGTCTCTTTTGAGTTCTCAAAATTGAGGCAGAAGCTGGGCTGGTCATTTTCTGTTAGCTCCTTGAAGGCAAAGGACCATTGCTGTAATGGTTATCCTAACAGAGTTACTGAATTTAAAAAAATTTTTTTAATTTAATTTAATTTTTAAAATTTATTTATTTTATTTATTTTTGGCTGTGTTGGGTCTTTGTTGCTGCGCGCGGGCTTTCTCTAGTTGCGGCGAGTGGGAGCTGCTCTTTGTTGCGGTGCGTGGGCTTCTCATTGCAGTGGCTTCTCTTGTTGCTGAGCACGGGCTCTAGGCACGCGGGCTTCAGTAGTTGTGGCACGTGGGCTCAGTAGTGGTGGCTCGCAGGCTCTAGAGCTCAGGCTCAGTAGTTGTGGCACACGGGCTTAGTTGCTCCGTGGCATGTGGGATCTTCCCGGACCAGGGCTCAAACCCATGTCCCCTGCATTGGCAGGCAGATTCTTAACCACTGCACCACCAGGGAAGCCCCCAATTTTTTTTTTAATTGAAGTATAGTTCATTTACAAAGAGTTGCTGAATTTATAGTCATTCCTAGAGCAACTAAATTTGGCAGCTGTGTTAGATGGTACTATTTTGGACGGGGTAAGGTGTATGTGAGAGAGAGAGAGACAGCGGGAGAGCGAGAGGTGTAGATACATCAGAATGTGTTTGTCGTGTGATCTTTGGCCAGTGGTTCTCAAAGTGTGGTCTTCAGACCAGGAACATCAGCATCTCCTGCTGATGTTAGAAATGCGAGTTTCTGGGCTCATTCCAGACCTACTGAATCAGAAACTTGGGGTGGGAGGTGTGCAGTCTGTGTTTTTAACAAGCTCTGCAGATGATTTTGATATGCACTAAGTTAGAGAATACTGTTTTAGGCCACCCAGGAACTCTTAACATCGCAACCACCACCTCCTCCCTAAATCTCTGTAATGTACTAAAATTCCTTTGCATCATCCATCACCTTTATTTTTCCTTTTGCTCCTGTCCCATGTGTGATGCAGTGTTACTTTAACTCTCATAGTCTCCTTAGGTTCCCCCTCTTTTCTTGTAATGTATTCTAATAGAAGGATTTGGATTTGAGCAACTTTGGATTCAAATTCTGGCCCTATTGTGTGACCCTGGGCAGATTAAATATCCTCTCTGAACTTTGGTTATAAAATCGTTGTTATGCAGGTTAAATGAGTTAAGCATCAGTTGCTTTTACATGTTTAGACGCTCAAGAAATGCCAGCTCTTTTCTCTCTTTCTCCATTATTACTCTGCTCAAAAAACAAACAGAAAAAAAACAAAAAAGCAAACAAAAACTCCTTTTGCCATGACACATTCCCTACAGGTCATTTTCTTTTGTATCTGTTAGTATCTTTTTTTTTTTTTGGACTTCAGTCTTCATGGTCTATCTATGAAATCTCACCATGTAAAATTGTAGTAAACCAAGTACATAAAAATGTGAGGTGCTGTATAAAGGAAAGGGTAAGGAACGGCTATTGTGATAGGGCTGGTGCCAGTTACTCCCATTAGTCACTTGCAGCAGACGCAATGAGATTCTATTTTAGAAAGTGCAATACTACAGAAAGTAGTTTGGCCCATAGCAAGGGAATGGGATATTATCTTCATTTTTCCTGCACTCTATTATAATGATCTGTGCAAAAGAAACTATTTGCCTCTTGATAAGAGAGGGAGTACAGATAGCCTTAGTTTCCCCAATTCTAGGGTCACCTTCAATATTGAGAGGGAGCTGTCCAGGTCAGAAGTGTGTTTCAAAAAGAAGGAGAGCCTGATTGAGACAGGTAGAAAAGAGTAGAAATTTCTAAATTGACTGTCACCCTTTTGACCAGTACCAAGACCTCATGCTTTGGACAGTGAGCAAGTTTGCACTGAGTTTCATTGTTTAAGGTCCCTTTCCAAATGTCTTGTTTGGTGTTTTGTTTTGGTAGCCGAGTTTCCCTTGTAAACTAACTTTTAATGCTGCTGTTGTAACTAACTTGAAAGTTCTAGAAGATCAGGAACTATTTCATTCCATCTACTGATGCATAACCAACCAAAAAACAAAACTAGTGACTTAAAATAACAATTTTATTATCTTTCATTGTTCTTTGGGTAGACTGGGCTCAGATGAGGAATTCTGCTGGTCTTGCTTGGGGTCTCTCTGGAGTCATCTGGAGGCTCATTTGGAGCAACTAGGCCTATTAAGTGCTCCTCTCTCCATGTGGCCTCTCCAGTAGAGTAACCAGACTTTTTATGTAGTGGCTTAGCGCTTCCAAAAGTGACAGTTCCAAGAGAGAGGAACTGGAAGCTGTCAGTTCTCAAAAAGGCTTAATCCCAGAACTCACCACTTTTTTTTTTTTTAATTTTTCACCACATTTTCTTTTCTTTTTTCTTTCTTTTTTTTTTTTTTGCGGTACGCAGGCCTCTCACTGTTGTGGCCTCTCCCGTTGTGGAGCACAGGCTCCGGATGCACAGGCTCAGCAGCCATGGCTCACGGGCCCAGCCACTCCGCGGCCTGTGGGATCTTCCTGGACCAGGGCACGAACCCACGTACCCTGCATCGGCAGGCGGACTCTCAACCACTGCGCCACCAGGGAAGCACCACGTTTTCTTGATTAAAGCAATTAACAGGCTGGTCTAGATTCAGTGTGGGAGGAGACCACACAAGGGCAAGAATACCAAGAAGTATGATTCTTTGGAGTCCATCTTCAGATACTAGCTACTGCAGGGACCATATCTATTTTATGTACTAATATATACCCAATAATAGACACTCAATAATTATTTGTGGTTTGAATCAGTGGTTGGATGGGCCAATAGCCAGATTGGTGGATGGTTGACTAACTGCTCTTGTTGGTTTATTTGGGTGAGGCTTATGTGATTCTTAGGGCTGAGATACCCATGTCTCTGCCTTTATAGTACCAGTCCTTCTTCAACACATGTTTTTCTAGGAAACCACCTTTGTAGGCATAGTGACTTGGGTGGCTAGGTGTTCCCTGCAGGTACTTTGGGAATTGTAATCGAGGGAAGAAAAAAATAATCATTGTTTATTAGACTGTACTGGCTACTATACTTATGTTCTTACTTAATCGTAACAACCTTGTGAAATAGGCATTTCCCATTAAATTTGGACACTGAGGTTAATGAACTTGCCCAAGGTCACACAGCTAATAAGTGACACAAGATGATGAGTTAAACTGCTATTTGTTTCTGAAGCTAAAGCACGGACTTGCCTCATATATTAGTTATTCAGTTTCCCTTCATTAATCTCAGACTGTTAAAATGTGTCAGAGGGTTTCTCAAAAGCAGCACTATTAACGTTTCAGGCTGGATAATTCTTTATTGCGGTGGAGGAGGGGGGAGCTGTCCTATGCATCATACGATGTTTAGCAGCATCCCTGGCCTTTACCCACTAGATGCCAGTGTACTCCCCCCACCCAGTTGCAACTACCAAAATGTATCCAGACATAGGTCTCCTGGGGGGAACCCCCTCCCATTGAAAACCATTGATAAGTTATTTCATGATTTTCTGTCCCCGACCTTGCTGTTTTTTGATATTACATTTCACAAGGAACTGACAGTGGCTTCAAACTATCTTATTTTTATAATAGTTATAATCGTACTGCCTGGTTCTGATGCTCTTGAGTCATGCCTTTCTCTCATTGCCTCTCTTCTCCTTTGCCTTGTCTTTTTGCTTTTGTCTGATTCCGCTAAATAAAATGCAGCTGGATAAAGTGTAAGGACTTTCTACCCAGGTATTGATTCAGCAGGCATTCAGATCTCTGAGATTATAACCATTAGTGCTAGAGAAAAGAAGGCAGTTTAGATCTTTTAATTATAGTGGAGTTGGGGGGGGATGCATAATATTTAGCAAGCTAGAAATTAAATGGCTTCCAGGCTCCACAGAGTTAATCTTCATGGTAGTACTGATTGACATGCATGTGCAGTTCTTTTGGGAAACGGGGGAGGAGAGTAGAAATTGCAGGTTTTCTCCTAATTGTACTTTAGGTGTCATTTATGACAATTTCGTGTTGTCTAGACAGAGGGAAATGGTAGAGAAATTATTCCAGTGGAGTCAAATGCTGAGTCCAAAGGGAATCAAGAAGGTTCCTGAGGTCGGGATCAGGGTGGAAGGGCAAGTAGTATACCCCCAGAGGTGAATCAGTGAAAATCAAATGTCACTAAGAGAAGCAATTCAGAGTGAGCCCAGGATATAAGAAAAGTGATTGTACTCTGAGCTTTGGGTTAGCGCAAGGGCTGACAGTGGATTGTTTGGGGGCTCAGCTGGGAGTCTCTGCCCTCTTTTCTATTTCTATAGACTCCAGAAACCTAATTGCTTGAACAGACAGCCAGGAAGGCTGCCTCTTTGCCTCTGGTTAATAAATGCCCCAGCCCACTGTGCATTCCTTTTTCCTCATTCTCTTGTTAGGCTTCATTTACTAACTCCTCTTTGCCTTCCTGATGTTGGCCCTAAGGTTTTACTTCATATTATAGAATATGCTGTTTGCAGTATACCAGGGTCGGTAGAACGAATGGCCCTCGTTGAGGGTTTTTAAAATTTCAGGTCAGGAATGTGAATGTGAAAAATCATCTGAGAAGAAATGTGCAAGGTTTGCTGTTATTGAAACAGTAAATGATTATATCATATATCCTTTGTAGTATTAGTAGGTCTAGAGATAGACTTTTTTGGAATTGTCTATTATTCTGAATAAAACTAGCTGAGGGGGACTTCCCTGGTGGTCCAGTGGTAAAGAATCCGCCTTACAAAACAGGGGACGCGGGTTTGATCCCTGGTCAGGGAGCTAAGATCCCACAAGCCACAGGGCAACTAAGTCTGGGCGCTGCAACTACTGGGCTCGCGCACCTCAACTAGAGAACCTGCGTGCGGCAAACTACAGAGCCCACGTGCTCTGGAACCCATACACCACAACTACAGAGCCCATGAGCCCTGGAGCTTGCACACCACAACTAGAGAAGAGAAAACCCATATGGTACTAGAGAGAAGCCATGCGCCGCAAGAAGAGCCCGTGCGTTGCAACGAAAGATCCCGCACGCCTCACTGAAGATCCTGCGTGCCACAGCTAAGAACCAATGCAGCCAAAAATAAATAAAATAAAAATTTAAAAAATTAGCTGAGAATTCAGGATTATTGAATTCTGTAAATCTCTTCTTGATTTGGGGGGAAACCAGTCAATTATGATTCACTGCCTCTTAAAAAATTTTTTTTTATTTTTAACATCTTTATTGGAGTGTAATTGCTTTACATTGCTGTGTTAGTTGCTGCTTTATAACAAAGTGAATCAGCTATATGTATACATATATCCCCATATCCCCTCCCTCGTGCATCTCCCTCCCACCCTCCTTATCCCACCCCTCTAGGTGGTCACAAAGCACCGAGCTGATCTCCCTGTGCTGTGCGGCTGCTTCCCACTAGCTACCTATTTTACATTTGGTAGGGTATATATGTCAGTGCCACTCTCTCACCTCGTCCCAGTTTACCCTTCCCCCTCCCCATGTCCTCAAGTCCATTCTGTACATCTGTGTCTTTATTCTTGTTCTGCCCCTAGGTTCTTCAAAACCATTTTTTTTTAGATTCCATATATATGTGTTAGCATACGGTATTTGTTTTTCTCTTTCTGACTTACTTCACTCTGTATGACAGACTCTAGTAACTGCCTCTTGATTAAAGTCCAAACTTGCATGTCATGACTGCTGCTTGTTGGTATGTGTGCATGTGAATATCAGAACTAGCTCTGGAACTTGTTATTGATGTGATCCTACTCATCCTTTGGTGAAAAGCCTCTGATCTAAATTCCTAGTTTAAAAATGTCTGTGGTCTGTGGGCAGACCTCCCAAGTCTCCCAGAGAGAAAGAATTGGAGACAGTAAACATGTCCATGTAGATCACCTTGGACCTTTGAGTTCAGATGCTGACAAAAGTGAGTTTTTATTATAAATGGAAGTTTCATATAACTATAGTGTGATATGTTGAGGATATAGTGTGATATGTTGAGGATATACAGGAGCTAAGCATAGCGCCAACCAATCATTTTACAATTGTATTAAAAATAACCTATCAACTATGCTCCAATATAAAATAAAAATTAAAAAATAAACAAAAATAACCAAGTACCTAATGGTCAGCAGAGGGTCCGCTGTTCTAAGAGGGGTCTGGCTGACTTTTCAGGCAAGACTTTCGTATAGCTAGATACACAATTGCACACCCCGTATGAATTGTTTCCACCTTCTTCCCTCTTGGTGTCTGTGATTATGTTGTGCTCTGATATTTTGCCATCAATTGCTTGCTGCACAGAGACATTGAGGGATATGTTAATGTTTTGTAAAGATGTTTTTCTGGTAAAAGGCTTTACTTTAAGCCCTGTGAATTGTTTATGCTGGATGATGGTAAAATAAGGCTGATCCACACAACAGGCGCTGTGAGCTCTTTCTGTAGCATGTCTGTTTTTTTTCCTGAGATTAGCCTTTTAGCAGTGCCACCTTGCCTTGGTCTGCCTCACAGCAGGGGCAGGAATTGCCTGCCAGTCTCTGCTGGCAACTGCATCATGTGCTGCAAGTGCACCCCTAGAACTAGGGGGCCCTACAGGGATCAGATGAGTGCCTGTCATTGGATAACTTAAGCGATAATTGCCAGTGTGTGAAATGGGGAGGCTTGGATGCCTCCGCTTTAAAGCAGAGATGTCAATTTGGAAATCATAATAGAAGTGTCGTTTCAGAACACACAATTATTTTTTACAAAGAATAAGGGCTTGTCATCTCCCAGCCCTGGCATGCGCCAAGGCAGAGATCTGGGGCTTGCCGAGCAAGATGCAGAAATGAAGGCAATATTGTATCCAAGTTTCTTTGGCCTCCCACCTCTTCATTCCCCTGAAAACATTGCCCTCTTTCCCCTGTGAGGTCTCTTTCGGCAATAAGCTGTCCAGGAGCATCAGTGGTAGCTTCCCAGGCAAGTAGCCAGCCTCTGACTTTATGACTTAACAAGCCTCCTAGGGACCAGGCTGCACTGCATTTATCAGGACAACTATGTCAGCACTTAAACCTGAAGGGCTTAAGTGACTGAAGGGATGAAGAGTGATGTAAGCAGTTTCTGAAAAACTAGTTCCTTCAGGAATTTCAGTGTGAGTTTTTGGACATCCAGAAACCTTGTCTGAAAGTCACAGGGTCAGTGAGGGGCAATCAGATATGTCTTCTTGCTTATTTTTCCAAGTCTACTTAGGCCTGCTGATTTATTCACTTAGATATTTATTGGTCTCCTATTGTGTGTTAATTAGGATGTGAGTTTTAATGGGGATAAAAAGATGACTTGGACCCAGTACTTGCTTTCATGTACCTTGTAGTCCAGTAGCAGAGAGAAGAAGACATATTTACAGGGAACTGCAGTACAGGTGACTTGGGAGAAGGCCTTTTAAGAGAGGATTCACATGCTACAGGGTGTGGGGGAAGAAAGGGTGAACTTCTGGCTAGAGGAGTTAGGTATTTGAGCTTTGAAGGAGTTTTACAGACAGAGATGGGGAAGAACTTTCCAGAAAGAAGAAATGGCCAAGCTAAAGACAGAGGTGAAGCAATGAGGGTGTGTTTAGTTTAGCTAGAGCAATAGTTCTCAAAGTGTGGCCTGGGATCCCTGAAGTCAAAACTATTTTATGATACTGAGATGTTCTTTGTCTTTTTCACTCTCTTGCATGAGTGTTCAGTGGAGTTTTCTAGACACTACATGATGTGTAATGAGGTTATCACTCTGATGGCCAATGGAATGTGTGCTTGTGTATTAAATTTTTCTCAGTTTTAATTTCAAATATAGTACATATTGATAGATAAAACCCATATAAACCAAAACTCTTTGGGGTCATCAATAATTTTTTTTAAATTTATTTAATTTATTTATTTTTGGCTGCATTGGGTCTTCATTGCTGCTCACAGGCTTTCTCTAGTTGCAGTGAGCAGGGGCTACTCTTCGTTGTGGTGCGTGGGCTTCTCATTGTCGTGGCTTCTCTTGTTGTGGTTGTGGAGCACGGGATCTAGGCGCATGGGCTCAGTAGTTGTGGCTCTTGGGCTCTAGAGTGCAGGTTCAGTAGTTGTGGCGCACGGGCCTAGTTGCTGCGCAGCATGTGGGATATTCCCGGGCCAGGGCTCGAACCCCTGTCCCCTGCATTGGCAGGTGGATTCTTAACCACTGTGCCACCAGGGAAGCCCCATCAATACTTTTTAAGAGTGTTAAAGGAACTCTGAGACCAAAAAGTTTGAAAACGATTGCACCAGAGCAATGAGTATGTTCAGAAGGAATGAGAAATTTGGCTGCAAGGCTTTGGATGTCAAGCTGAGGAATTTGGATTTTATTTCCTAGGTGGAAGGGAGTTATTCCTTTGGGTTTGGCTTCCCTGAACTGAACTAGCAGATGTCACCCAGACATCAGAGCCAGACTGGGAAATTACTCTTCAGGCACGGGGCACCAGCATCTTAGCTTCTAAGAGCAACTTCCCTTATCAGTATATATAGGTCACAGAGTTTTAGCAATTGATTGTTTCCAGTGATTGGAGAAGGTCTGTACATGTTTGTTGGCTTTAGTTTGTTGATTTTCTCTGTGATCTGACAGTTAGTTAAAAGAATATCTTTAGGATATAGTTGTTTATTAAGGAAGAGTTGTCACTGGCTTGTTTATTTGTCTAGACTGGTACCCAAACTTTCTGCTTCTCCACCCCGATACCCATTGAGTTTGAAACAAAGATGCTTTACTTTTTTTTTTTTTTTTTTCCAGCTGCGCTGTGCAGCTTGTGGGGGTCTTAGTTCCTGACCAGGGATGGAACTCATGCCCCCTGCAGTGGGAGCACGGAGTCCTAACCACTGGACCACCAGGGAATTCCCCAAAGGTTCTTTTCTTTTGGGTAACCCATCTCATCTGCCCTGACAACTTTGTTCTTTTCCAGAGCTTTCTTCTACTACTATTTTTTATTGTTTTCCTAGTCATCAAAGGATACAGCTGATCTAGGGAACCGTTGTACATATTCAGAGTATTAATTAGGGAAGGAAGAAATAGTTGTATTCATTTAAAATATTAGGAATTTTACAGCTTGAATTGTGTTCCTATTGACTTATATTTTAGTAGCGCTTAATATTAATTTTTGATAACTTATTCTAGTGTGTAATACTTTAATTTCAAGTTTTTCTGTTACATTCCTTAGTGACTCCACCTTATCTTTCAAGGGATTTTATGTAAGCAAATATTTTAGAGCACGGGTGGGCAGATTTTTTTCTGTAATGGGCCAGGTAGTAAATATTTTAGTCCTTTCCCTATTAGGACTACTCAGCTCTGCCTTCCTAGCTCCAAAGCAGCCACAAACAATATTTTTCTTTTTTTTTAATTAAAAAAATTTTTTTAAATTTATTTTTGGCCACGTTGGGTCTTTGTTGCCACACACAGGCTTTCTTTAGTTGTGGTGAGCGGGGGCTACTCTTCGTTGTGGTGCGCCGGGTTCTCATTGCGGTGGCTTCTCTGTTGCAGAACACAGGCTCTAGGCACGTGGCTTCAGTAGTTGGAGCAGGCAGGCTCAGTAGTTGCGTCATGTGAGCCCTAGAGCATGCCGACTTTAGTAGTTGCAGCATGTGGGCTCAGTAGTTGCAATGTGTGGGCTCTAAGGCACGTGGGGTCAGTACTTGTGGTGCACGGGCTTAGTTGCTCCATGGCATGTGGGATCTTCCCGGACCAGGGATCGAACCTGTGTCCCCTGCCTTGGCAGGCGGGTTCTTAACCACTTTGCCACCAGGGAAGTCCCCATAGACAATATTTAAATGGGTGGTTGTGGCTGTGTTTGGATAAAACTTTATTTATAAAAACAGGCAGCTGGCCCAGTGCCTGTAGTTTGTCAAACCTGCTTTTTAGAGGCAACTTGCTATTTGAAGAAACTCTTTTTAAGAAATGAGTAGTTCTTTTGAAAATGAGTAGTTTTCTCTTTAGTTTTCAGTGGTTTACTTTTAGATTTTGTATATTGGATGTTTTAAATTTTGAAATAATTTCAGACTTGCAGAAAAGTTGCAAAAATAGTGCAAGGAATTCCCATATACTCTTCACCCACATTCCATAAATATTAACATTTTACCACATTTGCTGTATCATTTTCTCTCTTTTGCTCTACCTGTATGTGAATATAGTTATGCCTTTATTTATAGTTTTTGTATTTTATATATTTGTGATTACTGAATTTTCTTAAAGTAGTATGTAGTTTGATAGAACAGTGGCCTTTAGACTTAAAAAAAAAATCTCTGTTAGTAAAAGGCTTTTGAGCAACTTGTGTGTGCGTGTGTGTGTGTGTGACATTATGGTTATACATTTTAAATCAAAAGTTATAATATTTTCCTGTTCTCCAGTGGATCAAAAGAGCAGAACCCCTGATGTACCTCACTTGAACACCACTGGTTTAGAGAATAAACCTGGCAGACTTGTGAAGACAGGTTTTTTTTTCTCTGTCAGAGCTTCAATGACTCTTTAAAACATTCTAAATAACAGGTCAGAATGAAATGGTAGCTTCAAGCTTGAACAAGCTTGTCTGAGCCTATCCTAAATCCTACCTGACTTCATATTACTCAACTACTTGATTGATCATTGTCAAGTGAAATTTGTGGTGGCCAGAGCAGAAAGCACTCAGCTGCCATTCCATTCCTTTTTCTTGTGTCATTTCCCCATCTATGGCTCTTTGCAGGAAGCTAACTGTGAGAGAGAAAGATCTTTCTTTGAGTTTCCTAGGAGTGGTGGTGATATTTACTCGTTCTTTCTTTATTCAACACCAATTAGAGAAGTGTTTTTTAATCCCTCAGATAGTGTTTGTGTTGTAACTGTAGAGAACTTAATGTTTCATCAATGATACGTGTATGGGGGTGCTATTCACAGTAACTGGATCTCCTGATTTTGTGTATTAGCAGTTAAGATGCCATATGTGTATGACTTGCTAGTCCACTGTATTGCCTGAGGAGCAAATGGTGCCAACACATTCTAGTAAGTAGGTACAGGGGATATATATATGTTCCAGAAGAACCTCATCAGGGACTCCCCAGAGACAAAACTTAACATTTTGGTATAACTCTGTTTTAAGACTCCTTCCTAATTAAGGTAAGAATTTAGGATGGGAAGTAGAGTTTGCGGGATTATAAAATGGAATCATTAAAATTGAAATTGTCTAAACCAAGCTCTTCTGGTTCAAGAATCTCCTTCACAGCATCTCTAAAAAGTCATCTCATTTCTTTGAGTACCATCACTGCCTTGGCAGAGTAGTGGGTAATATTGGCCTCTTAATTTGGCAGGGTCATTTTTCAGGCAGAAGTACTTGAGAAGGATATATGTTGGTCACTCTGGAGGATGCCTCTTGTCAAAGGGCCTCTGCTTATTAAGCAGCCATTTAGAGGGTAACACGACAGGGCTCAATGAAATTCAAGACTCGTTCCAGAACCCTTTGGGATAGAACAAGCTTCTGGGTGTTCCAGGGCAGTCAGCTGCTCCCAGATCTTGCTTCTGTTCTTCAGCTCCTGCCTAATTCCTATAGGACAAATTTATTAGTAGTGAATATATGATGGCCTAACCTGATACTCTTCTCAAAATTTTGCTTTTCTTCTTTCTCCAGTCTGTGTACCTCTCACTATCCCTTCCTCTCACAAATAGTCCATATTTCAAGATTCAAAGACATGCCATTATTTTACGTGCTCCTATGAAAGAAGAAAATCCTGCCACTTAAACTGCGTCACACAATTATAAAATGTATACTAATTTCAGACACATTAAAACGTGGGGGGGAAGCGTGTCTTAGAGTTGATGAAACACAGCATTGCTGCTGCTGTAAACAGTGGTATCATTGAAGATTCAGATTTTCAACCAGAGAGAAGTGTTTTATTGCTTTCTTCTCTTCCTCATTGGTTTCATTGTATTCACTCCCTTCAGTGGTAGGACTGTTTAACTTGTCCTAAGTGTGGGGATTAGAAGCCTTGTCTAGATCCAAAACATCATGTAACAGTTATTTTCCTGGGTGGGAAAGGTAGCAAGCCAGGTTGACAGGGCCTCTGCTGTATCTCTTTCCCAGGCTGTTAGGGAAAATGCTTCAGTGAGCCAGTCGCTGGGATAAAGTGACTGCACATGACTATACCTAAAGCCAGCTGGTTTTAATAACAGTGAATTGAATTAACTCAATTGGAAAAGATTGGTAGCTGCTGTCCTTATCCTGCAGATCTGCTTTAAAGAAGAGTCCAGCAGGGAGCTGGAGACCTGCTCCTGGTAGAGCCAGGCATAATGCTGCTGGAGAGGAACAATATGCATTTCTTTCTGAGTCCACTTCCTTTGAAACGTCTTCTATGGCAGGAGCTTGATTGGCTGCCAAGGCACATTTGAGTTGGGAAGCAGTGTGGCAGACATGGCAAACTGGGGGGCCACGAGCCATGTTTGTCAGATGTGTTTTAACTAGCCCTTCCTGTACGAAAAGGAAAAAAATGTTTTAGCTAAAATGTAACAGGAGATTTCATGCAAAAGTCCAGATTTTTGGCTTCCCTTAAATAAATAGGAAGAGCCAGTGTTACTGGACCCATTCTAGTTGGGACTCACAGTGGATACATGTACATAGTGGTCTGAAGCATTTTGGAGTTGACAGGCCTTCACTGGAGTCCTGGTGCTATCACTTGGTAGCTGTGTGCTGCAGTGCAATACACTTAACTTCTAGGCCCATTGATCTCATGTATGTATAGTAATGCTTACCTTTCTAGGCTGTGGTGAGGTTTAAATAAAGAACTACATGTGAAGTGCTTAGTATTTGCCTGGCACTAAAAAAGTGCTCAAGAAAATACGTGTGTAAGACATATGATCATTGAATTGACAGTTGGGCTAGATTATATAATTATAGATTTTTATCAGTTGTTCAGAGAGCCGTAGGAGGACTCACAGAAAGGGTGTGGGCAGAGCAGAATGCGTAGAAGATGAGGGGCTGTGGATTAGGATGACATGCAGGAACTGAACACCAAGGTAAATGTTGGCACTACATGATAGTCTCTACGTATGCCTCATTTTCCTGTCCCATGTTGATCCCAACCTCCTATTTGTCTACTGGAGGTACTGCGAATAGAAATAAGATCATGTCTCTAAAGCACTTGTTCATTTCTCACAGAAGAGCAGTATTCAACATGATACAGTGGCCATATCCAGTGTGGGAGCTCTGGAGCTCTTCATTTACTTATGCCTCTAAGTGCTTATAGGAAGGGTGTGATCCCAGATAAGAGGTGTTAGCTAGCTGCAAAGGGGGATGTTATTTATCTCTCCCCCCATTTTTCCTTATGAATGACCTCTGAGTTGGTAATTGACAGGGATTATTGCCATTTTTTTAATCTCTGCTAGGAGGCTGCTGGAGTCTTCCCTCATTTCATTATCCCGTTATGATGGAGCAGGATCCAGAGAGCACCCAATTTACCCAGACCCAGCGAGGTAAGGCCGAAGTGAGAAATGGCACTAGGTGGGGGGGAGGGACTGCCCTTGGGGTTGCCAAGCTGTTGGAAGCCCCATTCTGTGCCTCTCTGGTCCTGGTGCTCTTTTACTCTTCAGTTACAGTTTTGAGACAGGTGGTTCAGGTGATTGGGAAGTATTACAGGTAAGTGAACAGAACCTCTGGTGACAGAGGGTTATGACTGAGCCCTTGTCCTTTGGGGCTCATTTTTGTAAGTGGGACACTAGAGGAGGGACCTGAGGAGGTCATTGGCAGAGTCACAGGATATTTCTTTTCTGCTCATCAGAGAGGCTGTTGCCATTCAGATGGACAGCCAAAAGGGAAACAAAAGTTTTTATTAATAGGGAAGTCACTTACAAATTAAAAGCAAATAATTCTCTCTCATTTGAGAGAGAATTTAGAACATCAAAAGGCAGAAATCAAGTTCATTCAGATGTTGAAGTTTTGGAGACTATATGACGGAAGAAATGACTGACAAAAGGGTAACTGAATAAAACAAGTTGCCATATTATTAAAGTGCTTGCCTTACCCCCATTAGAAGACATTTAAAAGTTCTTGAAGAGATAAAAAGAAAAAAAGAATTCAGATGAGTTTAAGGCCCACCTTTACCTTATACTGGTAACTCAGGACCGAGGATGGGGTGTTGAGTTGATATATAACATTTATTTATAGTGAGCAGCCCTTTGGGGTTGTCACAGCAGGACTTAATAATTCTGTTAATGATCCGAAAGGGGGATAACCTGCACATTCTCTAGCAACAGCAGACCGCACATTGTGAGGCTTTGCCAAAAGAAGAGGGTAATTTATAATGGTGGGGTTGAAGTTAACAGTGTAGGTCAGAAAAGGCTAAATGAGGGCTTCCCTGGTGGCGCAGTGGTTGAGAGTCCGCCTGCCGAGGCAGGGGACACGGGTTCGTGCCCCGGTCCGGGAAGATCCCGCATGCCGCGGAGCGGCTGGGCCCGTGAGCCATGGCCGCTGAGCCTGCGCGTCCGGAGTCTGTGCTCCGCAACGGGAGAGGCCACAACAGTGAGAGGCCCGTGTACCGCAAAAAAAAAAAAAAAAAAAAAAAAAAAGAAAAGGCTAAATGAGCTTTGCTGTAGATTAAGAATTTAAAGTCTGAAAAAACCTTTAGATCAAGTTGTTTCCAAGGTTATTGAGTGATTTTGTTGTTACTACAGTTATGTCATGATACTGAGCATTCTTTCTGAGATACTAGTGAAAAGATTCCCTGTTATCCTCTTACTTCCTTTTTCGTACCCCAGAAATGGCAGATCAGGGAACATGGGGATTGATGACTTTAAAACGGGTAGGCAACTTAGATGATGACTGAAACAAGGAAGTTTATGTTAGTCTCTAGTCATATTTGAAAGTAATAAGCCCTAAATAAGAGAAGGAAATATTTTGCATGAATCAAATTCTTTGAAACCCTGAGAGAACTTCTTGCTGTGAAACAGTTTCTTTTAGGACAGTAATGGGAATCTCATCCCCAGAATTTTTAACCTGACAAAGTTTAACGGTGACTCTTAAAGACCATTATTTGTCCTCCTTTCATGTAATAAATTTGTTATTTATTCCTACTCAGATCTCTTTATCACAGAAAGGCCAGACTTTGTGGTGGTGTTATTTTTACATTTTCCCTTTAAACACAAAAGAGGGTTTTTTGGAGGGGGAAGTATTCTTCCTTGAAGAAAACTTGAGGAGTTATTTAAAATATTCACTTGGAACACTTTTAGAGTTTGATAATTATCCACTCTTCAGTAGGAGGATGATTGTTACCTCATTACTGGTTGTTTAATTTCTTTTTCCTCTTAGATTTCACCCTGCATAATCTGTATAGGTCAAAGCCTTTATGAGACATGTCAGCATTCAGATCCTTAGCTTCCCTCTGGATACCTAAAAAGATGAGGCTGTGATGTACTTGTACTTAATAATTGTGAATCCATTTTTCTTTACCATTGATGCACAGTTTTGTAGCTTAGGGAATTCCTGTCCAATGGTGAAATTAAACAATTGAGGTTACGTAGTACTGAATTTTTACCCCTACATAAAAGGACAATCTTTATTTATTATTGTCAGCATCAACATTATTTCTACCTCTATCACCATAATATAATTTTTCCATTAGTTAAGGTAGGCTATCAACTCAGTAATGAGTGTATTTATGGTCACTTTTCAGAATCTTTTCTAAAAAAAGAATCTTCATTCTCCTCTTAAAACTTTTTTTTAACATTCTTTTCTACTCTGACTGACTTGAGAATTTAACCAACAATGATTGATTTCTACTGGAAGTTTTCTGTATATTTGGTAGCTATAGGAACAACTCAACAGTATTGGCTTCTGTCTGTTGAAAATTTAGGGTTCTTGATTCATCCTTGCCAAATGCATGGGAACAGGTGCCCAAAGAGACAGTGAAAGTTCCACAAGTTGAAACTTTAAATCTTATGCTCTGATGACCTTGGCCAAGGCCTCTGTACATCCCATGCCCACCTACTGTATAAAGATAATTTGGATTCAGAGGTGCCAAATGCAGCATATTGTTCCATAACACAGACTTTTGAGTTCCAAAGATTGTCACCTGGCCTGCTTGGAAATTCTGTTTGATGGTTGGCCAGAAGGACACCACCTCTGATGAGAGGCATTTCAGAGGCAGCCCTGTTTTGTGTAGCAGTTGACTGCATGATCTCCTTTGGTATGAGTGAGTAGATTTACTGAGGATTTACTTAGAGGCTTACTTTGTCCAGGGGTAATGAAAGGTCAGGCAGGAAGATGTTTGTAAATACTTTTCCTACCATTTGGATGTAAGTATTTCCATTTCCATTCTCAATCAGTTTTTCCAGATTTCCATTAAAAAAAAAAGTTACATGCTTTTTTTTTCCTTCTATATTCAAACATTATAGAAGTTAAGGTCCCTAGGAATCCTTACCAGGATTGATGTGTTTCATTTTTTTGTTCTAGTTACAGAAATAAATATTTTTATGTACATATTAGTATATACATACCATTCTTTAATTTTTCCCCCACTTAAAATTTTATTTTAGAGGGCTTTCATTGTGCATATATAGGGATATTCTTTTCAATTGTTATATAATGTTTCTTTGTATAGATATAATTTATTTAATCTGTTGGTGGACATTTGGGGTGTTTCCCAGTTTTTCACTAGTGCCAGCAATATATATATATCTCTTCGTATCCTGGTGTGTTTCTGTAGGATAAAATTACTAGTGGAATTGTTGAATCAGAGTTGGCAGGTTTTAGGTCTTGGGCAGGTTTTAAGTCTTGAAATTTCTTAGTAATCCCCTTAATATTATATATAAAACATTTTTCTTTTACTGTTCTTCTCTCACTTTTTCAGTTCACAGCCTCAAATTATATGCGTTGTGAAAGATGGAGGAAAAACTCGAGAAAGAAGGGAATGTGCAAATTGTATAGGACACTAGACATTTTCATGGAGTATGAAGACAGTGAACCATAGCTGGAAGAATATAGACCTTTTACTAATTTAAAGTAAATTAAGTCTTTTAAGACTAATTACTGAGAACAGCCATTGTAAGGGAGAAGAAGAGTGACTGTTGTCTTCTGTGTTGCTCAGTGCCCACGTAGCCTCTGATGCTCTGTCGTAAGAAATAGAAAAAATCTGTTTTTTTCTTTTAGATTTTCTGTTCTCCCGAGTATATTTTACTCTCAGTCTCTATCCTGAATATTTTCTCTGTGTTAAAATATCTGGATAATCTGTAAAGGAGGGATAAGAGGTTCAAAGAGGTAGTTTTAAGGAGCTAGGACAAATCTGGAGCTACAAGTATTTGTTGGAGAAGAAAGGAGTCCTGGTGAAGGTGATGCCTGAAGATGCCTTCTTTAGTCATCTCGGGTTCACCATCTCTTGGCCTGTTTTCTCATCTATAAAATGAAAGAAGCTGTGGTCCCTTTCATTTCTTATATTTTGAATATGGATGATTAAGGAAAATCTGCGCATCTATATAAAGGGCACACCCTGAGAAGTTAAAAGAGGTCCCTTAAGAAACTAAAAGAAAGGTCCAGTGTTAAACTCTTGGAAGGGGCAGCTGTTGATCAGATGATGACTGATTAAACAGCCTGTTTGCCTTATCTCAGAACAGAAACACTGGTGGTAGTCTGATAAGCATATTGTGCAGTACAAGCCTCCTGGTGAGTTAAATGCCGTTTATTTTTCACATCTCCAGAGTTCGCCTCAGCAGGGAGATGTGATGGGAGAGCTGGATTTACTGTCTTTCACAGTATTCCCCACATTAGTGCTAGTTTGTGTTTGTTCATCTCTGTTTCTCTCAGATTATCTCCTGCTGCATACTATGCCCAGAGGATGATCCAGTATCTCTCACGGAGAGACAGTATCCGCCAGCGTTCTATGCGCTACCAACAGAACCGCCTCCGTTCTTCCACCTCCTCCTCTTCCTCAGACAACCAGGGTCCATCAGTAGAGGGAACCGACTTGGAATTTGAGGACTTTGAGTAAGTATATATTCAACTTGCTTTCTTACCCCTCCTCCCGAGCTGTGCGTGCTTCCAGGTTGGCCACTGTCTGAGCAATAGTGGTTTGACATTCTTGCTTCAAACCCCTAAGTTATTATTTATGAGAAGTAGGATGGGGAGAGGGACAGAGGGTTAAAATGCCCAGGGCACTCCCACCTCTGGTAGTTGCATTGCTGATTCCCTGAAGCCTCTGGGAAGAGACAGCCCATTGGGCCCCAGGCCAGGCTGGGAGAAGATGGCCGCTGCTCTTTAGGCAACTTTTTAATTTCCCGTTTGCGTGAACAGTGACTGTGGAAGTGCTTCATGTGGACTGTCTTCATAACATCAGGGAGGCAGGAGGGTTCGTGTTTTTTCTCTTAAGCAGAGTAGATACAGAGATGAACAACAAAGACGATACTCGGATTTCCCTAGGAGACAGATTCTCTCAGTACCCTTAACCACACTGCTTCTCTGAGGTCCTACTCCCTTGCCCCTAAACGTTCTCAGTCTCTCTCTACCCCCAGTAAGGCTCCTTTGGAAGTTGCCTGTCAAATTAACGTGGGGGTTGAGAGGTGATTCCTTGCTCTGCTAGTCTCTTTGAGCGGTTGGCTGGGGTACGGGGGTGAGCTAAAGGAGCAGCGTCAGCCCCGGGCTCCAAGGTCAAGCTCCCCAATCTTCCTGCTGGGTTTTACATTCTCTGACCTGCTGCTCCTGACCTTTCTAGCCATGCATTGTGTTCCTTTCCATCTTGAAACTGAGCTTTCCTGGCTTGTACCAAATTGGACATTTGGCTCTTGCTTTGACTCCTATATATTTTGATATTCTCAAAACATGCAGAATAAGAGGGAAGGGTGGTTAAACATTTTTCTTTCCCCGTCTTTTTTGCCGGCAGTACTGGAATAGGACAGCCTGTCAGTCATCTTCCTTTTTTTTTTCCCCTTCATCTTGACATAGCCTGGTCAGGTCTGGGATCTTAAGAGCTCCTGCCTCCCTTCCACCTTCCTCTTTCGTGAGCTGAATGAATAGTTCCCCAGGAGCCATCTTGCAGTGGAGCTTTATGAAGTGTTTGAGAAATATCTTTGCCAGAGAGGACCAAGAAGGTGGGAACACCCTTTGTACCAGTTGGCCTTCCTGATACAATCCTTAAACACACTGGCCAGTTGTGCACTGGGAAGCAGAAGGAACACTCAATGGGAGGCTCATTTGTCTGAGGAAGATGTAAATGTGAAAGGAATGCAGGGATGCCCTCAAACAGCTGTGCTGTGGCAAACGGAGCAGGGGTGGTGGGAGAAGGGCCCAGCTGCTCTGTGACTCTCAGATGTGTCCTTCTGCCTTAAGTCCTCGCTGGGGGAAGATGGACGTGGGCACAGCAGTGAAGGGAGAGTCTCCACTCCTTTAGCCAGGCAGACACCTGTAGGGAAATATGTTCCCCTGTAGAAATGATTATTTTTCCAGCACCGGGGTCTATTCAGGGAAGCAGTTTCAACACACAGTGCCAAGGCTGCTGGGACTTAGTGCTGCTGAAAAGCCTCGGTAATCCCGTGGAGCTCTGGGAGTCAGTGCAGATTGCATAGCCCTCTCTCCACGCATGTTTGGAAGGCTGTTAGCTCTTCGCAGTGGTGAAACGTGGGGCTCATGCCTTTGAGCTGTATCTTGCCTCGTGACTTGTCCTTCACAGTGGAGTTCTGGGTTAGTTTAAAATGTTCTGTTCTCATCTTACCTTCTCTTTCTTCTGTTACCACCTCCTCCCTTTCCCCTTCCTTCCCCCTTGATTTTCCTGTGTCAGACTGCCTCCTCCCTGTGCTCCCCACAGCCCACTTCTGCTCTCGCCTCCGCCTGGCTTCAGCGCAGCCTGAATTTACATCACCCTCTTCACCTTTCATGCTCTGACTTACCACTGTATTGCTCCCTGGTTAGTAACAACGGGCTGGTTTCTCTGAAGCCCCTCCGAAAGTCCCTCCCCTTGGTGTTTGCCTTTCTTGTGGGGCTGAAGCAGACTATAATCTTGTTTTTAATAGCAGCTGTGGATTAGTCACCTCAATATTAGCAGTCCAGGTCTTCTAGTAAAGGATGTTGCTGGCTGGTTGATACTGAGTTACCGTCTGTTCATTCTTTCTCTGTCTCTTTCCCCGCCCTCCTCCCCCTGCTGTAAACCGAGGGCTGCTTGTGGTTGTGCCTCTTCTCTTAATTTCTAGGTACTCTGAGGGGAGAGAAAGTGAGAAATTAGGGAATGTACCAGCCCATTTTAATTTCTCTGCCCCAATCCTTTTCCTCAGCTTTGATAACTAGAAAGAAAGTTACAGGCTTATACAGTCATACTTTATAGTTCTTTCAAGTACAGAGAAGCAGATTAAGTTAGATATGGCCTGGAATCCTAACACATAGGGTACCATTAAGAGAGACTGTTCTCCTGGGTTTCCTCACCTTCACAACACAGCATGGTCTTGCCTTTGCCGCCCCACTCCGACCTCTTTACTCTCCTTCCATTTGCTAAGTCATAGATCATTTTGCCATTCTCTAGCTTGTCCCATCCAGGTGTATAGGGACCTCAGAAAACAAAAGGGAGACATTACGCAGATCCCATCTTTTTTGGTTCTCTTTCATCATCCATTGAATGGAAGGTATCAGCTATCATATTTTTCATGTATACTAATTTATAACATACACAACATTTGTAGTATATATAAATATACTAATATACATATATCTTTTAAAATCTTGTTTACTCCTTATAATAACTCAATGAGATAGTTGTTCATTTCATTGTGTTTTTTAAAATAAGGATACAGAGACTTGACCAAAGTCAGACATGTCTGAGATTAGAGATCAGGAGCAAGCATGTTTAGTGTCTGACTTTAGTGTCCTGCAGATTTAAAAACCTTTAAAAATGATGTCCAGCCATATTTGAGCCCTTGCTCCATGAGCTTGCTGTGGAACAAGACTATCTAGATTTATCGCTAGGGAAGATAGGTTTGAAGGTTGGTCAACATCAGGTTAAACTTTCTGTTCTTTTGTGGTCTGGATTAGTGACAATCTTCCCAGGCAGGCATCTTCTCCTGTCATTTGTCTCTGTCTGTGGCAAGGATTGAGACTGCAGGGTCCCTGTGTTTATCAAAATGCACAGGACATCCAGAAACCTGCTGTCAGGAGGTCTGTCCTGAAGCCCTCAGCATGTCTTTGCATAAAGATGTTCACAAGCAGGGTAAAGGTGTGGCTGCCCCTGACCCTGCTGTCTGCCTCCTTCTGAGCTCAGACTACCTGCTAGAATGTAGACAGCAAATAAGCATAAGGAAAACTCACATTTTTATTTTCACCATCCCTTTGGAAAGAGGGAGGGAGGCTTTTATGAAGCCCAGGTTGAGTGCTGTGTTCCCGTAGTTTCTAAGGCCTGCAAAAGAGGTGGTACCTGTGACTTTATGACTATTGTTCAAGCTACCCTCACCCTCCTCCTCATTTTATCTGTTACTCTAAATGTAATTATAATCCTAGAATCATCTCCAGTTCATCTTCTTGCCTCTTTTTTTTACCTGCTTTGCCTTCCAAGGCAAGGATACCCTGAGCTAATGACAGTCAGAACTGGAGAAGCTTCAGATTAGACCAGTCACAAATATCTCCAACACTGCGTAATTATATTCAACTTCTTTTTTTTTTAATTATTTATTTGGCTGCATCAGGTCTTATTTGCGGCACACGGGATCTTCCTTTGCAGTGCGCAGGCTCTTTGTTGCAGCATGCAGGCTTTTCTCTAGTTGTGGTGCGTGGGCTCTTAGAGTGCATGGGCTTAGCAGTTGCAGCGTGCGGGCTCTCTCGTTGTGGTGCGTGGGCTCCAGAACGTGCGGGCCTAGTTGCGGATCTTAGTTCCCCGACCAGGGATCGAACCCGTGTCCCCTGCATTGGAAGGCAGATTCTCAACCACTGGACCACCAGGGAAGTCCCTCAACTTCTTAAAACTTGTTGCCAGCACAGAGAGAACAAGTCCTTCATTCACAGTTGTGACACCGGTCTGTACTTGGGGAAAATATCTCAGTGAGAATTCTAGTCTTTCAGCCTAGTCTTTCAGATGAAGTGTCTTGAAGTCAGTTCTACTTATTTTATTAACTCTTCTAATTTATCTCGTTGTATTTGGGTTCCTTTTACCCAGAAATCCACGTTGTGACCAAATATGCAAAACCGTTTCATTGTGAAATGAATGACAGTCATTTCTGGTTGCCCAAGATGGGTTCTGGTTTCTTAGTTTGGCATGATATGTTCTAGCAGTACCACATACACATGTGCGGAGGAGCCTCAACCAGAAGGCTTTCATGGTCCCCTTGCTAGACACCTTCTAGCAAGGAAGTCATTAAAAGGTCTTCTTGGTATATAATGTAGCTGAGGACAGTTCTGAAGGCTGTCACTCAGTTCTGCCATCTGATTGGGTGTGGCATAGAAGTTACTCGCCTTTATAGTTCAGAATTTAATACTCTTCATCGGCCCTTTTGCCACTACTGAAATTTAACTGAGTCACACAAAGACAATATGTTAGAAACCCGATGATGTTACTCTTATCTGTCTATAGGTGAAATCCTGACAGCTTTGTGAGACTCATATACTTGTGTCAGGTTCTCATGGCTAGAAATTTCAGGAGAGTGAAGCCACATGTCCTTGGTAGTGTTTGCCCCTGCTCTCTCTTCTGTGCCCCAAATTTCCAGGACTCCTATGGGAGTCAGTGACTACTAATAACAGATATGTTACTTAGAGCCGAGAAAGGGCAGGGGCAGATCTTCAGAGCGAGAAGTCGCGTACTTCATTCTGAAACGGGGTTGCCTTTGTCTCTTCCTTGGACTTACAGACCATAATCTCTTTGATATTAGAAGTGCAAGAGAAACTATAAGGGAACACGCTGTAAAGTGACTATTCTCTCTACAGACTGGAACCTGCCAAAGCAGTCAAGGATCAGGCAACCAGCTACAGTTATTGAGTGGTGGTACTGTATAGAAGTAGTTCTTAAAGTGAGATGAGATAAGAAACCATTCACTTCCTTTTTACCAGAGTTTTAAATAATTTCATTTAATTGATGTTTGTGGTGGTTGACTGTTTTTTACAGCGTGGGTTTATAAAAGAGAAAGTCTTAAAATAGGACTTTTCTCCAGATATACTTAGAAGAAAGGCAAATAAATGCATAGTCATAGAAACATGAAACAGCATGGAGCATGTCAGGAATTCCCTTGTTGACAGGTATGGTCAGGTTGTAAAGTCCAAGCTACAGCAGGAGATGAGCCCCGAGAGTTAGCGTGGCACCAGATCTTGGGGAGTTTTTTGTGCCTTGCAAAGGAGGAGAACTTTACCCTGCAGGTGAGAGGGAGTCACTGAAGAGTTTTAAGCTATGGAATAACATCGGATTTTTACACAATATCTTATAAGATAGACTGTAATAAGGTACCCCTAAAGTACAGGACAGCATTGTATGAAGGGAGAGAGTACTTGGGGAGATGTGAGAAGGCTTCATGGGTTTCAGCTAGGTGTGAAGACCCCATAGGACTTCGACGAATTGACGTGGAGGATGGAAGTAGGGAAGGAGAGTCTAGACAAAGGAGTAGCTTAAGCAAAAGCCCAGACACAGAAGATTTACAGGGTTTGTTCGGAGACCCTGCATACATCTGTGGTTAGGGCAATGGAGTATTTGTACTTTGAGCGATAAGATTGGAAAGACATGGACTGTGGAGGGCCTGGAGTGCCTGGCTGATAAGTTTTGACCTTGTTTTTGTCTAGGGACAGCCATTATTCAACATGTGTTTTAGGCAGCGAATTCTGACAGCGGTTGTTAGGCAGGTGGCAAATATATGGATGCAGGAAAACCAGTTAGAAAACAGTGGGCAAAATACATATGAGGACATATGAGGACTGAATGTTAAGTATTGGACATAAGAGGCCTTGGTGTTTTGTAAGAGTGGGGCCTGCTTGTGAATGTTCCTGGGGAGATGAGCTGTGTGAGAGCTCAGCTGCCTCACTTCCTACTTCTCCAAATAAAATGTTGCTGGAGTCCTTTTTTACTCTTACTGGAACTGATTTTGAACTAAGTTTATAAAGTAGCAAGTGACTCCCAGAACAGCTGTGATTGGAACTGGGATCTCTTGTTAGTGCCCACTGGTCCCCAGAGCCTGACAACTATTGTCTAGGGAATAGCCCCACGTTCCAGTTTTGGCTGAGCCTGTGATATGCCATTTGATCTTTGGCAAGTCCCTCTCCTACCCTAGGCCTCAATGTCTGACCTTGTAAAATTAGATTAGATAATCTCTGAAGTTTATTTTAGCCCTAAAGCTCTTGGATCTTTGTTGGAGCTAATTAACTATCTTAGAAGGATTTCCCTTGTACTCAGCAGAGGTAGAATAATGAAAAGTTTCAGAAAAGTGGAGAGACTTCCTGAGGATTAGGAATAGGATATCTGGTACCTGTGGAGCCCCAATAGATTTATAAAATATATGCCTACCTGAATTCCAGCTCTTTCCTGAGGATTTTGAGCCTATTGCTTAGAAATATATAATATTGCTTGGCAGCTTTAAAATTAGTATTCTTTCTGGGCAACTAAAATACATATGAATATTTATTATGAGGAATGCTAGGAGAAGAGAAAGAAAATGGAATATATCTGGATTTAAAGAATTAAACAGCTGTGAGGGAAGAGGGGGAAAGGAGGATAACTATCACTTAGAGATATGTATTTATTTTTTAACATAAAATGCACAATAGGAATATGGATTTGCATAATACATGCAGATGAAATTAAAGGTAGAACAAGAAAGGAGAGGACTTCCCCGGTGGCGGTGGCGCAGTGGTTAAGAATCCGCCTGCCAATGCAGGGGAAATGGGTTCAAGCCCTAGCCCGGGAAGATCCCACATGCCACGGAGCAACTAAGCCCATGCACCACAACTACTGAGCCTGCGCTCTAGAGCCCGTGAGCCACAACTACTGAGCCCACGTACCATAGCTACTGAAGCCCGTGTGCCTAGAGCCCGTGCTCTGCAACAAGAGAAGCCATGGCAATGAGAAGCCCGCGCACCGCAGCAAAGAGTAGCCCCCACTCGCCGCAGCTAGAGAAAGCCCGCACGCAGCAACAAAGACCCAATGCAACCAAACAAACATTAAAATAAAAAAGAAAAGAAAAAGAAAGGAGAGGAATTTGTAAGTGGTAATTATCTGTTATATTACTATTCCTTGGAGAAAAATTAAGGCTCTGAAGTTCCATGCTATTAGATATCCCCTATGAATGATGTCAGCTGGGCCTGTGCCTTCCTCCCAGAAATCTAGCCCCGACATGCGTGCACAGTCCTTCGAAGTAGAGTCTAGTGCCTTACTAATAGCACTCGAGTAAAGAAAGGACTTGGCCAAGATCACTGTGCCATCCAAGGACAGGAACACCAGCTAGGCCTTCTATTGTCTGGAGATTGAGTAGAAACCGAAGAGCACAGGGAAACAAGTATTATTTTAATGGTCTAATTTTCAGCACAGTCAACTGTGTATTGTCAAGAAGACAATGGCCTTTTGAGCTTTGTGCTGCCAGAGCTTCATTTACAAAGGCCCAAATCAGAGCTGTTTGTCACTGAGTAGTAATGGCAGCCTGACTGTCTGGTTAGGACTCAGACAGCAGTCTGTAGGTGTATTTTACATTCCTTTAAGTTACAGCCTCTCTCTGAGGCAATTAATCCCAGGCATTTAGCAAGAGTAGCTGCTGTGTTTCTCCCTTGTTCCATAGATGCATTTTCTTGTATTTGGCACTTGTCTTGGATGCTTGTTTGAGGGGTGTTTTTTCCTTACAAAATCTTTTATGAGAAAGTCTTATTTTTTCCCCCCTCTCCTTCCCAAATAGCCTTCTGAGAGTTAATCAGAGATGCACAGAGTTCAACAACTGGGAAGGCCATTAATAACTCAGCCAGCTTCTATCCTGCTGGCTTAAAGGCAGCTTCTGGCTGATGAAATTGATGAGGATTTCTCTGGTGTTTCCCTGAAAAGTATTCTGGTGAGAAAGAGTCCTCCAGTGATAGGGGAGTGGTACCAGCGTGGTTGCATACTCTGGCCTTCACTGTTTTTGTTTTTGTTTTTTTTTTAAGTACCCCCCTTGAAAAGGGCATGGGCTATGTTATGTTAGGCCCAGTATTTAGCACCCTCCATTATTCCTAAGGTAAACTGTCTCTCTGGGTCTGCCTTTCTCCCACTGTTCATCTGGCAGGCATCTTCTAATCTTTAGTCTCTGCCTAAATTTGCCTTCTTCATCTCGTGGAGGCTTGCTCCATGTTGGTCTTGTATCAGCACTGAAGTGAGTGTCAGAGTCTGTGTAGTTTTCTCAATTGAACATTATTTTAAGTACTTTTAATTTCTTTGCCCTTTTCTTGAAACTCTTTTTTTTTCCTTTTCTTGAAACTCTTAACCACTCTTCCTCTCCCCTCACTTCTACCCCGACCCCGCCCTTGCAGATATCCTTTGCATTGAAGTTTGTTTCCCCATCTCAGCTCCTTATTTTGAATTTTCCCTTCTTTCTAGACTATAGAAGCTAGAGTCATTAGTTGCTCTTTTCACCTCTAATTTATTTAGAGCCATGCTTTTAGTCAGGGATTTTTGTGTGTCAGCATTAAAACCTGGGGCTTTTGCCCTCTACTTGCTTAACTTGTCCTGTGGTTGGACATTCTGGCCTTTGCCACCTTACCCATTCATGTTTTAAGTTTTTCCTGGTCAGGAAATGTTTGAGCTGTTCTAGGCTATTTTCTCCTAGATGCCTGTGTTTTTTTCTCCCATAGGCAGCATCTCATTTGCGTGTTCACCACATTTCACATTTTACTAATTGTTCTGTGTACAATTCTGTCATTTCTCCTTCTTTGCTAGTGTGCTCAACACTTTCAATTGGAAGTCTTCTCTACATTTTATTGAGATGCTGTTTAACTCCTACTTCCCCATCATTAGTCAAGATGTTAAGCTGAGGAGCAGCAGATACATCTCCACTCACTTAATATTATTGCCTCTTTTGCGGTGCCTAATGTAACCATCAGTCTGAGACTGCTTGTATCTGAGCCAGCTGATTTTCATATATATATATATATATATATATATATATATATATATTATATATATATATAAAATCTTCCGGTAATCTCTAAATAACATAAAGCCATTATCTCTGACCATGTTTTGCCCTTCCTCCTCCCTTTTTTTTTTTTTACGCGGAAGGAGAAATTGAATCAGAAAGAAGTTAATTGTTTTTAGATTTTAATAACAATTAAAAGAGGCTTGTGAAATATGTCATAGGAGCCACATTTTCTCCCAGCCCTGGCATTTGTCCATTTTTCTAAGTTATCTTCATATGTCCTTTCACCCAGCTCTGTGTCATGTTTTTTTGTTTGTTTGTTTGTTTTTTGCGGTATGCAGGCCTCTCACTGCTGTGACCTCTCCCGTTGCGGAGCACAGGCTCCGGACGCGCAGGCTCAGCGGCCATGGCTCACGGGCCCAGCCGCTCCGCGGCATGTGGGATCGTCCCGGACCGGGGCACGAACCCGTGTCCCCTGCATCAGCAGGCGGACTGTCAACCACTGCGCCACCAGGGAAGCCCTGTGTCATGTTTGATTCTGGCAACTGCTGATCAGTACTGTCTCCTGTACACCCCTCTCCTTCCCTGCTCTTCAACTCTGCTAATGCCAGATAGAATACTGTTTATTGTCCAGAGAGAGAGGGCTCTTTGGCCCTTGTTCAGAAGTAAATTGTCAGCTCCACAACGTGGTTCTGGGAAGGCCAGCTCTTTCTTAGCTGTAGAATAAAGTAATTGGATTTGTCCCATGATGCTTCTTTCTATAACTTAATTTTCAACCTTTTTGAGGCTTAGGACCCTTCCCCCCCCCTTAGGACCGTTCTTAACTTCAGTATGTGTTCTAACTTCTCTCATGATAATTAGTTGTACTTTTAGTGCCCATCCGTAAGTAAAATATACTGTTACGAAAAGCTGTCATGAATTCACTTGTACTTTTAACCGAGTTGGTACTTTGATCACAACTTGAATCTACATATACTTGAAAAATAATAATTACTTAATTTGGGAGCTGTCTTATTTGTTTGATATTCGGCTACTCCTTATAATAATTTGTGGGCTCCCCAGAGCTGCAGTCTGCTGGTCAGGAACTTCTGATCTCGTTGTTCTTTATAATCCCCTTTTCACTTTCCATATGGTCTTATCTCTCTTTCCTTGCCTCTCCCTTCATCTGTAGAGTTTCAAGTCAAAGGAATATGATACATTAAAGAAAACAGTAATACGCTTTCTCTTCTGGGAAAATAAAAACCAAGTACTGACTTTTAATGGATCAGCTTCCAATATCCCTGATATTGATTTGTCTCTAAATGCTCAGCATCCAGTTCCACCAAGATATAAAAACCTTCCTGGGGGGCTTCCCTGGTGGCGCAGTGGTTGAGAGTCCGCCTGCCGATGCAGGGGACACAGGTTCGTGCCCCGATCCCGGAAGATCCCACATGCCGCGGAGCGGCTGGGCCCGCGAGCCATGGCCGCGGAGCCTGTGCGTCCGGAGCCTGTGCTCTGCAACGGGAGAGGCCACAGCAGTGAGAGGCCCGTGTACAGCAAAAAATAAAAAAACAAAAAAACAAAAAAAAAAACAACCTTCCTGGGCTTTCATTTCTGGTTTGTAGGGGTCCCAGTAGTACACTTGAAGGCCAAAGTGTTGTCTTAACTTTGGTTACAGTGCCAGTTTGAAGATTATCTCATTAAGTTGAAGATAATCCAAAGGAAGAATTTCGAAAATACCCCAAATCAAGCTCTCAAGAGGTTCATTTCTTTTGTGGAGTTGGTTAAGCAGCTAATTAACTGCTCTATCCAGCCAGTGCCCTTTGGCTTATTGTTCCTTTGATGCATTGGAAACTAAGCCACGTGAAGTTTCTGTCTTCTCTTGTAGGAAGCAGTGAAGTGTAGTGGAAAGAGCAAGGGCTTCAGAGTCAGATGGATCTTCCTTGAATCTTGTGTCAACCACTTACTAGTTGTGTGACCTTGGGCATTTGCCTCTCTGGTCCTTAGTTTCCTTATCTGTGAAACAGATCTAATGAGACTTACTGGGAAACTTGAAAGATTAAATGGAGTAACATATTAATAACCTTTGTATTAGGACTTAGTAGATATTTAATAAATGGTGTTTATTACCATTACTTTAACAGACCATAAAGAAAATAGTAGACTTTTTTCTTTTTAATCAAATGACCGAGCTTAGGATTGCATTGTCTAATAATCTTCATCATTGTTAATTTTTCAGTCTCTAAAAGAAAGGACTGCCTAGTCTTTTTCTTGTGTTGTTTTTCTTTCACATATCCATGATTTTTCCACACCAAGGACCTAAACAGTTTTAAAGATAACCATATGTTGAATGAACTTGATGGGAGAATTCTTCTTCCTTCAAGATCCCCCGAAGCGATATTTTCTCTATCTTTCAGTCTAGAAAAAGACATTTATATACACATCCATTCTAAATTCTTTTAGAAGATCTAAACTTGGCTTCAATTTCAGATGCTGCAGAGTTCAGAGACCACATTATTTCAAGAAAAATCTTCCTTCTTACTGAACTGTTAGTAAATGCTCATAAATATTTTAATTGAGGTACTCCAGAAACGTAGTATATTAATGTGCCACCCAAATTAGTAAGCAACCAGATGACTCATTTCTCTGGGACCTTCACCTAAGTGTAGGAATTTAGTTTGCGGGATGTCTGTCTTTTGGGCTGGTGTCTGTTTCTGCTTTAGTGACTCTCTTAGGTGTAGTCTTTTTGTTTTCTCCAGGGACAATGGTGACAGATCCAGGCACCGAGCTCCACGAAATGCCCGGATGTCTGCACCTTCACTTGGACGCTTTGTCCCAAGGTAAGAACTGGATAGTCAACTTTTATGAGAGACTTTTCTGAGGGAGGCTTTATGAGAGCCTGGGATTTTTAAACCTACTTTCTGGTGTGGATTGTCCATATCTGGAATTATTTCCTAGTGAGCCTACAGTCCAGCCCTGCCACCTAAAGACTTGACAGGAAATGATTAACCACAATGAAAAGACATAGAAAAATGGCATTGGGAGCATCCTGTTCAGGAATAGAAGCCCCAGCGAACTTTAGAAGAAAGATTGGAAGAAGATACAAATGTGTGAAAGGAATTTTACTCTGCTCTAGGTTTCTGTGGATTCCTAGGCTTAGTGGATCCCTTATCTTTGATTGTTGAGGGTTGGTAGATAGTATATCTCCTTTGTTTTAAGGCAGTCTATAGTAGGCTTTTAACGCGTGATTCCTTCATATAGGCGTTTTTTTAAAATTAATTTTTATTGGAGTGTAGTTGCTTTACAATGTTGTATTAGTTTCTGCTGTACAGCAAAATGAATCAGCTATGCATATACATATATCCCCTCTTTTTTGGATTTCCTTCCCATCTTATAGGCGTTTCTTGCTGCCTGAGTACTTGCCTTATGCTGGGATTTTTCATGAACGTGGACAGCCTGGCTTGGCTACTCACTCTTCTGTTAACAGGGTCCTGGCAGGTAAGGAGTTGTTTCTTTGGATTTTGAAAATTTAAAGGGGGAGGGAGCCGTGTAAAGCTTTCCCCTCCTTTACCTATGTTGATGTGATGGCATCTTGGCATCTGGCTGAAAACTCTTTTTTAAGGTCTTGTACTTGGTTCCTTACTTCAGGGCAGGAAACTACAGATTGAGAAAAGCTGCCTCTTTTGCCCATTCCCACTTCCTTCAGACATCTCTTTTTTAATTAATTAATTAATTAATTAGTTAATCAATCTATTTTTGGCTACGTTGGGTCTTTGTTGCTGCACACAGGCTTTTCTCCAGTTGCAGCGAGTGGGGGCTACTCTTTGTTGCAGTGTGTGGGCTTCTCATTGCAGTGGCTTCTCTTTGTTGCGGAGCACGGGCTCTAGGCATGTGGGCTTCAGTAGTTGTGGCACGTGGGCTCAGTAGTTGTGGTGTGTGGGCTTAGTTGCTGCACGGCATGTGGGATCTTCCCGGGCCAGGGGTCGAACCCGTGTCCCCTGCATTGGCAGGCGGATTCTTATCCACTTCACCACCAGGGAGGTCCCCAGACATCTTTTTTAAAATTTATTTAAACCATTTGTTTCTTAGTCCAGCAAATAGACTTTTTAAATTGAATGATGAAGGTGCCTTGCTCATATTTTATTGTTGAGGTACCCATGAGCCAGATCCTGTGATTTAATTAGGACTGAAAGCACACCTCTCCAACCCTTTGCTGCTGCCAGCACATGGAGTTTCCAGGCCCTGTGGAACCTTCAGAGGAAGGAGGAGGAGAGGGACCCATGAAGCTGGCTTAGAAATTTCCACAGAATAGAAAATGGACTGGACAAGCCCAGCTGAGGCAGTTTTATGGTGGCTGAATAACTTAGTGACCAATGTTTTGGGGCTAATATGCGTGATGTGACTGGGCCGAGACCCAGTGTATGCTGCTGCTTCTGGGCAGTCTCTAGAGAAGGAAACAAAGCAGAACCTATTTTTTTTCTGACAAAGGTTTTTCTCTTTTCCCCCCTCCCCCCCACCTCCACTGCCGTCTTGTAAATTTATGTATGTGAAGGCATTAAAAACTATAAAAATCAAGCCACATTTTGGTGTATTTTTTTAAAATAAATTATTTAATTTTTTTGGCTGCGCTGGGTCTTCATTGCTGTGCGCAGGCTTTCTCTAGTTACAGCGAGCAGGGGCTACTCTTCATTGCGGTGCGTGGGCTTCAGTAGTTGTGGCATGTGGGCTCAGTAGTTGTGGCTTATGGGCCCTAGAGCACAGGCTCAGTAGTTGTGGCGCACGGGCTTAGTTGCTCCACAGCATGTGGGATCGTCAGGGATTGAACCTGTGTCCCCTGCATTGGCAGGCGGATTCTTAACCACTGTGCCACCAGGGAAGTCTCTTGGTGTATCTTTAATAAGCATCTTTATTTAAAAAATTCAAATGACATTACGTTTTGGAAAATCTGGGCCACGTGTTGGTTAAAGGTAGAAAGGGATCGGTGTGAGGCAGTAGCATTGTCGGGCTGGGGGAATATGATTTCTGACCAAGCTGTGTGGCAGCTGGTAGGCCATGGGACCTGGCTTCCTTTAGGTAGCAGTATCCTTGACCCAGTGTCAAGGCCTAGAAACCCCAGAAACCTCAATGGTTTCTCTCTACTGGACACCAGGGCTTCATAGGCCCAGACTTGGTGGGGGAGTAGACTGCACCGTGGTGTCCTGACAACCTTGACTGAGGAGGGCCCTAGTCGGTAAACAGACCCTATGGCTCTGTGCCTCTCCTTGCTTGGCGCTTCTGTGTGGCTTGGCTAATGGCACGTGGAAGCTCCTCACTGGCAGATAATCACTTGCTGCCAGACAGCACTACAGAGTTCTTCTCCACCCTTCTTTGTTCCAGACATCTGCCTCTACCACCCAACACAGCAGCTCCCTGCTCCTCTACTGCTGGGAAGTCTCTATTTCCTTTGCATTTAGTTTTTTTGGAACAGCTGTATGTTGTTTTTCTCTCCTTTGATCTAATAACTCTTTACCTCCATTTCTTCTTCCCTACTTTATGCCCAGAGGTCTGACCCCAAATAACCCAGTTTCACTTATGGATACCTTTGAATATGGGGGTTATGTTCCAGCAGGCAGTTTACAAACATGAAATCTACTGAGAAAAGTTCTCTAACAAAAGATGTAGAGTGCCTTGAGAGGAAGGAAATCTAAGCTCATTCTTGAATTAGATAAGCGGATGGTTTCCATTCACATTTAAACTCATTTCTCCCATTTTCTCAAGATGCGTGTTGCAGAGTATCCACTGGTCTTTTCTTCTTTTTTCATTTTTTTTTTATTGAAGTATACTTGATTTACAATGTTGTATTAATTTCTGCTGTACAGCAAAGTGACTCAGTTATACACATATATACTTTCTTTTTTATATTATTTTTCATTATGGTTAATCCCAGGATACTGAATATAGTTCCCTGTGCTATATAGTAGGACCTTGTTGTTTATCCATTCTGTATGTAATAGTTTGCATCTACCCCATTGGTCTTTTCTTAAATGCCCTCATCACTTGTAGACATTTGGATGTCCCTCCAGATTCTGTTGACAGTTGTGTGTTACTTTTTTTCTTCTCTTAAGAAAATGCCAATGATAATAATAACAGCAACAAAAAAAAGCTTAACATTCATTGAGCATTTGCTGTATGCTAGGGAGTGTTTTAAGTGCTCTTCCTAGTCATATTTCATTTCATTCTCACAGTAATCATATGAGATGAGTGCTATTATCTAACAGTGGTGGGAACTGAAGCCCAGAAGGCTAACTTGCCCAGAGTGATGCAGCTAGAAGTAGAGGAGCCAGAAGTGAACCAGGCAGCGGGACTTCTGTTTCCTAGTCTGCCTGCCTCCCCACGGCTATTTTTAAGGACAGAGCATCAAAATAGCATTCTTCTTCTAGGTCCTTAATCTAGAAGAGGGAAGGAGGTCTCAGGGAACTTGGCTGATCTTCAGGGGTTTTCTTATTTGTTCTAATTCCTCTATTTTAAGTGGTTTCTAGACATAGCTTTTTATGACCCAGTAGTGCTTGCTAAGGAAAATCTTATTATATAACAGGCCTTTCCCCGAGCCTTCATGCCCTCCTGGACACAGATGTTTTGCTTTTTATTAAACTTATTTGTGATCATGTAATAGATAGAGCTGCTGTAATAATGGCTTTTGAAGTGAAGACAAATTAGTGTTTTAGCAGTAAGCACTCCCAGTTTTCCTGGAAAGGCACTTTCTCTTGTATGATTGGAATGAGGTTGTGATGGTCTCAGAACAATTAGATTCAGTAGACATTTGTTCCGCAGCTGTGTGCCAGGCACTGTTGTAGGCTACCAGAGTGAATAAGACAGGAAAGATCCCTGCTCTTCTGTAGCTCAAAGTTTAGGTGGTTGGTTCTACCTCAGTCTTGCTGTTCGGTTCTTAGCTCCAAACATAAGGCGGAACCCTTTGTATGGTGAGTGGCTTTTTGTAGGGGTGAAGCATGGAAATTTGGCAGACCTGGAGGGACAAAGTATATACACACCTGCAGTTTTAGGAGGCATTATCAGTGGCAAATGAGTTTTCAATGGACCCTAGCCAAAGCCATTCAGAATCATCAACAAAAATGGATTTGCAGAAAATTAAGATCCATTCTGCCCACTTCCTCCCACAAGAGCCTGAAAGTAGTAATATAAAACAGAAGCTGCTACAGAAAAGTGTTTTGATAGTCTGTTAATCTTCATCTCTTCCGCCTTATCTTGTTGTCTTCTCCACAATTCTTTAGGTTCCTGGTGGCCTCCAGTCACCCATCAACCCACACCAGGCCCCTTCTTCAGCAGCACAAATTCTGAACCTGTACTTAAAGAGGTATAACTACATTTAAAGCTACTGCAACTTTACCGGTATATTTTTGGGGAAACACGCAAAAGTCTGGGGCGCTCCCCCTGCTGACTTTTTAGCAGACAGCTCTAGCTCTGGGTAGTAATAGCAATCTATAACAGAGAAGGAAATGAAGTTAATGACTGCCTACTATGGGCCATGTACAGTCCAAAGTGCTTTCCCATACATTATGACAACCCTATGAAGTAGATGGTGTGTTTCCATTCTGTAGGGAAGAAAGCTGAGGTTCAGAGAAGTTACATTACTTGCCCAATATAATGCAGTGAGAGGCGGACCTGGAACTTTAAACCAGGTCTGCCTGACTCATAATAACTCTGTTCTGCCTTCTGTGCCATGTTTTGCCTGAGTTCAAGTAGGGAGTGTCTGCCGAAAGGTTCTTAAGCCTATAATATTTTTCTGCATGCTTGAGACCTCATATAAGTGAAATGAGAAGCCCTGGCATTTGACGTCTTCCTGGTAATTACTGGAAGAAAAACGCTGAGGGATAGGGACCTGGGTAATGTAGGGTATTAGTTATCTGTTCTGTCTAATCTTTTTGACTTTCATCCTAATGAGCATCTGCTCCCAGCAGATGTGATCCTGATGGATTTAATTTAGTATTTTGATTAAAATCAATGGGAAGTGTCAGGATTTTTTTGCTTCTAGCTACAGGTCATTGGGGCCTGGTTGAGTGTCATGGGCTTTGTGCCCAGTCATCCTAATTTCTCTTAGGATTTCTTCTTTGAGCCATTAGTTTAGGAGTGTGTTCTTCAATTTTTACAAATTTCCTTCTGTTGTTGCTTTCTTATTTAATTTTACTGTGGTCTAAGAACATACTTTGTATGATTTCAGTTACTACAAATTTATTGAAACTTGCTTTATGGCTTAGCATATGGTCTGTTCTGGAGAATGTTACCTGTGTGCATGGCAAGATTGTATATTCTTTTGTCACCGTGTGGAGCGTTCTGTAGATGCCAGGGAGATCTACTTGGTTGATAGTGTTATTCAAGTTTTGTATACCCTTGCTGATTTTCTGTCAGGTTGTTCTACCCATCATTAAGAATGGAGTATTGAAATTTCTAATATTATTCCTGAATTGTGTATTTCTCCCTTCAGTTTTGTCAGTTTTTGCCTCATATATTTTGGGACTTTGTTGTTAGGTACATATATGTTTGTGATTGTTTTGCCTCCCTGATGAATCAAGTTTTTTGTTATAAAATGTTCCTCTATCTCATGTAATATTGTCTTTTTTTTTTCAGGTATAGATGATGGTACAATATTATATAAGTTTCAGGTGTACAACATAGTGCTTCACAATTTTTAAAGATTATATTCTCTAGTAATATTGTCTTTAAGTCTAGTTTTTCTTATATCAGTATAGCTACTCCAGCTCTTTTATGAATGTAGATTGTGTAATATATCTTTTCCCATCCTTTTACTTTCAGCCTATTTATATATCAGAATATAAGTGTGTCTCCTATAGAAAGCATATAGTTGTTTTTTATCTAGTCTGAAAATCTCTGCCGTTTGATTAGATTGTATAGTCCATTCACATTTAACGTTATTAATATAGTTAGATTTTTGCCTGCCATTTTGCTGTTTGTTTTATGTATTTCTAATGTCTTTTTTAATACTGTTTCTCCTTTACTAACTTCTTTTTTTTAATTAATTAATTAATTTGTTTGTTTTTATTTTTGGCTGTGTTGGGTCTTCGTTGCTGTGCGCAAGCATTCTCTAGTTGTGGCGAGCGAGGGCTACTCTTTGTTGTGGTGCACGGGCTTCTCATTGCAGTGGCTTCTCTTGTTGAGGAGCACGGGCTCTAGGCGCACAGGCTTCAGTAGTTGTGGCACGTGGGCTCAGTAGTTGTGGTTTGCAGGCTCTTGAGCACAGGCTCAGTAGTTGTGGCACACGGGCTTAGTTGCTCCGTGGCATGTGGGATCTTCCCAGGCCAGGGCTCGAACCTGTGTCCCTAGCATTGGCAGGCAGATTCTTAACCACTGTGCCATCAGGGAAGCCCCTACTGACTTCTTTTGTATTAAATGGATAGCTTCTAATGTGCTATTTTAATTCCTTTCTTGATTTTAAACTGTACTTTATCAGGATCTACTTCAGACTTATAGAAACTTGATTCTGGTAAGATACAGAAACTTTGTTCCATTATGGCTACATTGTCATACCCCTCCTTTGTGCTATTATTGCTATATATATTATGTCTGTATATATTACAAACCCAGCGATACAGTGTTATAATTTATTGCTTTATGTAATCTCTTATCCCAGGCATCCTTCTGTTTGTTGCCTGTTGTGAGTAAAATAGAGCTACCCCTTTTGCAAGAATTTACTTTTCTTTTTCTTGTTAACTTTATTTTTGGTTGTCTTTTGCCCCTTTCCTCTTTTGTAAAAACACTGATCCTCTTTCTTAGATATTCCCCACTTTTCTGGTATCTTAGGGAATTACTATCAGGAGGCCTGTCTAATCTAGTTTGGCCAACTAGGTGGACATCTGGGTCCTCGGCTTGCTGACATTAAAGAATTAGTCTAATTTCTCAATTTAATATCATAGTTGTTTAATACAACAGATGGTTTAATTACTGTATATCAGATCTTCATTTGAATTGGCAAATCTAGGAAAGATAAAAAAGTAGTGAATACAGTTGAAGGCCATCATGGTATACTTACATGAGTATGAACAGAAATGAATGATAATTCTGGTGTTGGACCTTTTATCTCCTTGGCTGGACCCTTCTCCATGTTCTTTACCTCTCCGGTACCCAGTTGCCAGGCTAATAAAGTAAGTGGCACATTCCAACTCAACATCAATTAAGGTATGAGATTACATCATTAATTGTTTAATAATAGCTGTTTATAAACCCCAGATAAATGGACAATTAGTGGTGGTGGTACTAGCTAGGACCTCTTTAATAATTAACCCAATTACCTTTCATTCTGCTCCAGTGATGAAAGTAAAGGCGATAAGGGGCTGGCTTGGTTGCCTGGGAAGCAGCTCCTTCCAGAGAACCCAGCTTTCACAGATGCCTTACACAGCATCCAGGGCCTTTTACTGATTTGGTTTCAACCAATCACTGGAGCATCCATGCTCTCTCTACCCCAGCCCTTTGCTGCATCTCCTTATTCCACTAGTGAGAAGTATGCTTGTCGAGAACCTAGGTCCTGGTTTCTAAGCTGAATTATCTGTGCTTCTTCAGTCTTTTCTAGAGGAAAATACTGGGCCTTGTCAATGAACTTTTCTGTTCCTTTTATAATGTGTGACTAAGTTTTTCTGTGCCTCCATCTCTCTCTACCGTAGGAAGTTTCCTCTTGATCTCTCCCCACTGATGCTTTACACCTGTGCTCTTTCTGTACTGTCACTTTGAAATGTACATAGAACTTTCTAAATGCTTAGCATTTTCCAGAGCTCTTTGGGTCTTTTTTTTTTTTTTTTTAATTTTTGGCTGTGTTGGGTCTTTGTTGTGGTGCGGTGGCTTCTCTTGTTGCGGAGCATGGGCTCTAGGTGTGTGCACTTCAGTAGTCGTGGCACGTGGGCTCAGTAGTTGTGGCTCACGGGCTCTAGAGAGCAGGCTCAGTAGTTGTGGCACACGGGCTTAGTTGCTCTGTGGCATGTGGGGTCTTCCCAGGCCAGGGCTCAAACCCGTGTCCCCTGCATTGGCAGGCGGATTCTTAACCACTGCACCACCAGGGAAGTCCTCTTTAGGTCTGTTAAAAGAATTGAATGGTTCTGCCCTTAATGGAGTTTACTGTCTAGCCAGGTTGTAGCCTGAGTTTCTATGTGTTTTTTGTTTTTGTTTTGGCCCTGCCACTAAAAATTTAATAATTCCCCTGAGAATTTAACTGCCAATCCTAATAGATTAGTGTGTGTGTGTGTGTGTGTAACACAAACCTGGGCTTGGACCAAGAACTTATGGGTTTTGGTGCAGTTTGAAGTGACTCTGAATGTACCCCCGTTTGTCTTTTGCATGGGTCTGTGAGCCTGAGTGGAGCTTGGGAAGGACAGCTGCCACTTGCAGTGTGGAGTTGGTTTGAGAGGCAGTAGAACAAAATGTTCAAGAGTTTGGGCTCCAGAGCTAGACTATCTAAGTTCAGATACTCATGCTGCTACTTCCTAGCAGTGTAATCTTGGTTAATTTATTTTACCTTTTCTTGGGACTCAGTTTCTTCATCTGTAAAATGGGCGTAAGAATAGTATTTAGCTCATAGAATTGTTTTGAGGATTAAATGAGCTAATATATATGAAACACTTAGAATAGGTTTTTGTTTTGTTTTGTTTTGTTTTTGCACAAAGTAAGTGTTCAATAGATTTTAGCTATTATGATTATGATTTTTATTGTAAATCTTGGGGACCAGCATGAGTTAGACCTGTGCTAGTCTCCTCAATGATTATAACCTTGCTGATCTCTCACTGTTCTGTTTTCCTCAACAATGGTTCACTTCCTGGGTACCAAGCAGGGCTTGTTCTTTGCTATTGTCAGTGAGTTGAAAAAACTGGGAGCTTGTGCTCTAAGGCACCAACAGATGGTAACCTGAAGGTCCCTGTGTTGATAGTTTGACATGCTAATGTGTCCATTGTTGCCTGTAGTCATGTCAACCAAGGGGGTTAGATTAGAGGAGTCACAGAGTTTGCATTTGAGAAACCCTTTTCTGTCTCCCATCAGAACCTGCGCTCATGAAATAAGCATCTACTCTCCAGACTAAGTGCTTGCTCCTATGTAACCTTGGCAACATGGGACTCTCAAAGTGGACCAATAACATCAGCATCATTTGAGAACTTGTTACAAATGCAAATTCTTTTTTTTTTTTTTTTTGCGGTACGCGGGCCTCTCACTGTTGTGGCCTCTCCTGTTGCGGAGCACAGGCTCCGGACGCCGCAGGCTCAGCGTCCATGGCTCACGGGCCTAGTCACTCTGCGGCATGTGGGATCTTCCCGGACCAGGGCACGAACCCGTGTCCCCTGCATCGGCAGGCGGACTCTCAACCACTGCGCCACCAGGGAAGCCCAAATGCAAATTCTTGATCCCTACCTCAGACCCACTGAAGCAGAAATTCTGGTTGTGGGCCTAGGAATGTGTTTTTAAAGAGTCTTCTAGGTGATCCTGGTGCACTTGAAAAATTGAGAACCACTGCTCTAGATTAACTCATTAAAGCTAGGAACAGAGGCAGAGGGAAGAAATGGGAAGAGACGACTTGCCACACATTAAGGAGTGTGCCTGCAGGAATCTAAGATTTGTTGGTCCTAGTGAGCTCCTGGTGTATAACTCTTCTTGATCTGGAGCTAAGAGTAATGGGGGGAAAAATGAATGAATTTGTTATTACCTACAGAGTGCTCAGCTGGTATATAAGCCATTTTTACTTGATAAGCTTTTATTGAGCTTTTGTTGTTTATATGGTACAGTGTTAGGTTTATGATAGTACCCAGATGAAAAAGACATGATCTCTGCTCTCCATAAGCTTACCGTCTACTGCGTAAGCCCATCGTGCTCAGAAATAGCTATAGGACAGTGTGTATTGTGCTAAATGCTAAGGTAGACGTATACACAGAAAACTGGCTATGAGAGCACAGAACCTGCCAGCATTTCTGCAGCAGAAAATATGAGTCTAATATTAAGCTTTTATGCTGGGACAACAGGTTCTTGTCAGCTCTGCTAGGAGTTTTATTCCTAGGAGAAATTGACCTATAACTTTTCTTGTAACTTCTTAACCAATTTCCTATCTCTTCCCCTTCTTGCTCCTGAAAAAGAAAGGTTAGCATCAACATACCTGGATTGAGATCCCACTGTTTACTTGTACTGTAAGTTCTCTGTACTCTGGGGCTTCCCTAGACCTAGAGTGATCTCAAAGTTTATTGAGTCCTGTGGGCTGTGTACTTCTTAGAAATACTACTCATTTTGAAGGTGCCAGCTGAAGATGCCCTCTAGGGCTGTAAGTACCCACTGTAATGCCAGGACCCTTTTACTTTTCTTAGGTTATGATTGGTATACGCTTTGACATGTTTTACAACCCCTCAAAACAACAGTATAGAAATCTACAGAGGAGATGTGAGGAAAGAAAAAGCAAAATATGAGGTCAAAGCCCATTTTTTCCAGTGGAGGCAATAGCCAGTCTCCACTTTACTTAAGATTAGAGGTCTTATACATACTCTGGAAAGACTTGAAACAGTCTTCTTTGCTGTCCCGTCTACTCCATCATTTTTTACCTAAGTGCTTGATATGAATGTTAACCCTCCACCTCCTTCTTTTTTAAAACTCTGATCTCATATTAGCTTTTCTTCCTCTTTCTCAGACCATGTCCTTGGGCAGTCTCATTTATTCCAAACTGGCTGGAAATGCCATGGGAGCTGGCAGACAGCACCTCTCATCCTCTCTACCAAAGTAGATCCAACCCGTGGGTGTTAATTTCTTTTCTTTAACACCTGCTGATCCACAAGGCCAGCTCTTCCCCAGGGTCCTTGTGGCACTCAGCTAGAAGCCAAGAGTAAGCACAGATATCTTGGTATAAGCCATGAGGTGGAAAGAGGCACCTGCAGGTGGGTGACCAGGGACCTTTAGAAGTGTTGAAACTCTTTGGGGGGGGGTGTTTCTTTTGGCCAGGTGTTTAGTGTCACCCCAGAGCCGGAAAGTTATCCTGTAACTACATACGTCAGCCTGTAAAAACACTCTCTCGTATTACAGGGCTACCATGATGAATCCCATAAGCCCAGCCCGCTGCAGCTGTGTGCCATGCAGAAGGGGCCCAGCTTCATTCCTACTGCCTTGAGCTGTGGGGTTGTATACTTTGGGACTGCTTGGCGAGCAAACTCATGATTTTTACTCTTATGGCTCATGCCTGGTGAAGCACAAGCCAATAAATATTCTTCCTAGACAGAGAATTTAACTGGTCCAGGCTACAAAGGAGCAGAGGGAAAACTGGACAGGAGGTAAAAGGTGGAAGTTCCCAGTGGGAACAAGAGTCTTCAGGGGGGTCGGATATACTGTAGGCATGTGAGGAAAATATATCATTCACTTTCATGAATAAATCTGTCTAAAAAGGTGAATTTTCTCCAGAATCTGCCATATTGCCAGTGGCTGCTTTTGGTAGTATTTGCTCGTTTTTCCAACAACAAGATTTCACAACAGAGGCTCTTTATTGTAATATCCTTGGACTAGTAACACAAATGAAAAGAATGACGTGGAAATATCTAGTCACTCCTGCTTATCGGAGAGTTTACCTAGGCAAATAGCTCGGAGACTGTGACAGTTCTATATCAGCATTTAAATTTTTCCAAAACACTGCCCCTTGTGCTGAATTGGCAAAAGGGTTGTGGACAGAAAGAATGCAGTAACTCAAGCTTAGATTTGACCATGAGCTGATGTTAGATCACATTTGCAAAATGTGGAGACTGTGGTGGAATACAGTGCTTCAAATGTGCTAAAAACAAAACAAAACAAAACAAAGACCCAGGAGCACTTACTGTATGCCAAGTAGTGCTCTAAGCACTTCTCACATATTACTTCACTTAATCTTCATAATATTCCAGTGATAGCCTCTTATTACTCATTTTTATAAATGAGGAAACCGAGGCATAAACAGATGAAGTAATTTGCCCAAGACCACAGCTAGTGCTTGACAGAGTAGGAATCAGAACTCAAGCAGTCTAGCTTTAGATTGGGACTTTTCAAATAGAACCGTCATGGGGTATGGGTGATTCCATGTTGGTAGAAAAAGAGGCTGAAATGTAAACCCTGGCTTTACTTTAAGAAAACAAAAATAATTTGTTCAGCTACAAAACTGCTCTTGGGGAGGGGGCTACAAATTCTCATATACTCTTGTTGCAGCTCCTTTCCACTAGAAAGAGCCCTGTAGAAGAACTAAATTCCCAAACAATGATTCCTGAAGAGGTAATTACACTGTTGCCATCCCATGGGGAAGAAGGCTGGGTCGGTGATTACATTCCAAAACAAAGCTGTTTGGGTATAATTGCACTGTGCTGTTCTTATCAGTCTGGGGAAGGCAGGCCTCTGGTCTCTATCCACATTGATTTTTGAGATAGAATCCAAATAGCATTCAATTAATAGGCAAGGCCTAGGCATAGGGAAGTCAGCCAAAATAGCCAAGATGACAGACATTAACTTGCTGTTGGCATTTTCCTTCCACTGAAGTTTTCCAGACGTTTAAGTATCAGCAAATTTGAGGGAGAGACCATTTGAGGAAATATATTTGGCTAATGAAGGGTTAGAGACCCCCGCTCAGATGCTGTGCCCCAAAGCCCTCATTGGTGTTTATACATGAAGAGGAAATGGTTAGGTGGCAATGAAATTTCCCTCTCATCAGGAGTTTTTGCTCTATCAAAAGTTGGCCCTTCCTTCAAATCTTTCCCTAAAACTTCTGGGGTGTGTGTGTGTGTGTGTGTGTGTACATATATATTTATATTTATACGTATTTTGTGTGTATAGCTTCTAGTTGTCCATCAAAAAGCCCCTCTCTGGTTCTGTTGAGATTATAAGGCTGACTTTTGTTAAATTTCAACAATAATCTCTAGACCTGGACTGGAAGAAGAAATAAAACTAATTAATTATTTTGTTTTATGATTCAGAGGACAGAAAACCGCCAGTGACCTCTTAGGCATGCTTGTTGAACTGGAGCAGAGAAAGGGGAAACATCTGTGTTATCAGGTTGAGGGTTGCACAGACCCTTCGGAAGTGGTGTAGCCTTGGCCATTTTATCAGTTAGCTTCTGCTGCCTCACAAACCACCCCTAACTTTACTGGCTTTAAAAAAGTGTTTACTATTCCTTAAAATTCCATGGTTCCTGTGTACAGTTCATCTGGTCTGAGCCAACTTGGCTGCTCTGTGTCAGCTGATGACTTGTCTGGGTATTGATGGTCTTGGTGTAATAAGCAGGACAGTGGACTGCTGAAGATCTCCACATACTAATCGCTGGAACCTGTGAATATGTTACTTTATTTGGCAAAAGAAACTTTGCACATGTGATTAAGGTTACAGATTTTGAGATGGGGAGAAGATACGGAATTATCTGGGTGGACCCAGTCTAATCACATGAGCCCTTAAAAGTAGAAGAGAAAGGCAGACAGGTCAGTCCAAGAGATGCAGTGATAGAAGATGGGAATTGTTTGGCCCTCAGCTAACAGTCAGCAAGGGAAAAAGAACCTCAGTCCTAAAAGTGCAAGGAACTGAATTCTGCCAAAAACAAAGGAGCAAGGAAATGGATCCTCCCCTAGAGTCTCCAGAAAATAACATAGTCCTGCCACCACCTTGATGTTAGCCCCATGAGACCCATGTTGGACTTCTGACCTGCAGGAATGAAAGCTAGTAAATTTATGTTAAGCCACTAAGTTTGTGGTAATTCGTAATTATAGCTGCAGAAAACTAATAAAGATGGCTTCACACATATCTGGTAGTTGACAGGCTGGTTGGCCTCAGCTGGATGACTTGTCTCTTTTCTCTTCACCAGTTTCTTCACACAGTGTCTCAGGCTTACAGAGAGAAAGGAGCCATCAGACCCCAATACACAAGCACTTTGCAAGTCTCTGCTGCCACTTTTGTTATTGTCCTGTCAGCTAACGTAAGCCACATGGCTAAGCCCAGAGTCAGAGAGGGTACTCTCTTTAAGGGCATGGATACAGGGGGGCTTAAATCATTAAAGGCCATTACTGTAACATTCCTCCACAGCGAAGTAGATTTTTGAGATCTGAGGTAACCTGGTAACTCATTCTAAACAAACTGCTTTTTAAAGTGTCCTTACATATACATGAAAGGAAAGTTTCAGCATACCAAGGGATACAGATGTACAGATTTTGAATTCCAGAGAAGCATCTTGGTCTAAATAATTATTTGGTTTATTCAGAGAGACATGAATTTAGAAATTACATCCAAATGGGAAGCTAGATCCTGGTTTTTCTAGACATAGCATTTCAGAGAAACTGCCTTTTCTCTTTCTCTGTTTTCTGGGATGTAGCCCTCTATTTCTGTGTGCTGGAGGGTAAAAAGATGTGCAAAAGAGCTCTGTGGGTGGTTGGGCCCCTTGGGGCCACATGTATTTCTGTGTAGGAGTAAGACTGACAGAATTAACTGTGCGAGCACTTACTAAATTGGCTGTAAGTGAACCTGTACCCATGGCATTATTTATAATCCCCAGCTCCTTTAACAGAAGCAAATTGGAAGAAAAGTTCCTAAGGCAAGGGATCTTTGTGTGCCCAGTCACTGTGGCACATTATGCGTTTTTATAGCAGTGGTTGGGAGAAGCTAGAATTCAGTTCTCCTCAAGCATAGGAGTTAGCTTTTGCTTGGCCTTATTGATGAGATTGGTTAAAAGCTATTTTATGGGCTCCAAATGTGAGTGCATGGATTGGGCCTCAGGGCATATAGAGACAAATTTCACATCCACTAGTCATTCTTTTAGGACATCCTTGATGTTCAGAGCCATCTCCATGATTGGTGGGATGCAAGCTCTGCTGTTGGTGAGCTCTGGATTTTGCACTGGGCAGTTGGGTTCAAAATAGGATGGGCTGTGTACAAGAAAGATGTATACTTATCATAGGAGATTTTTTTTTTTTTTTTTTTTTTTGCGGTACACGGGCCTCTCACCGTTGTGGCCTCTCCCACTGCGGAGCACAGGCTCTGGACGTGCAGGCTCAGTGTCCGTGGCTCACGGGCCCAGCCGCTCCGCGGCATGTGGGATCCTCCTGGACCGGCGCACGAACCCGTGTCCCCTGCATCGGCAGGCGGACTCTCAACCACTGCGCCACCAGGGAAGCCCCTATCATAGGAGATTTAAGCTGGCTTTCACAAGAACTTCATCCAGCTCAACAGGGAACCCAGTGGTTTAGTGTGTTTACTGAACATCTCTTTGCTCTGTCTCAAAGCTTAGCCAAGATTCATGAAATGACTGTGAGGCATAAAGGGAGCTGCCACAGCTTGGAGAGAGAGAGAGAGAGAGAGAGAGAGAGAGAGAGTGTGTGTGTGTGTGTGTGTGTGTCCATATTTGCTACTAGAAAGTGAAGAGAAGCTTAACCTGGGATGGGGAACTGTCGATTCCACTCCCCAGAGGAGGTGGAGCAGTGGTATGCCTTGGGAAGGAAAAAGAGTGTGGAGAATGGAAGTGTAGAGACTGTTTAAAGAGGCAGAGACTCTCCCCAAATAAAACTACAGATTGTCTCTTATTCCCTTGATAAGAGGTTAGAGTGTGTAGTGATGGGATTCAGCCAGTATCCTTCCATTCCTCTGCCTTTGCTCTTTGGGTCCCCTTCCCCTCCTATCTTTACCTTTATTTATCATGGGTCACTGAATTTGAACTTGATGTTCTTTTAGGCAAAATGAATACAGCTAACATAAGACCTAATTGAGAGCTTATAAAAGTCACAAAGTGTTTCTTGGTCTGAATATTTTCATTGATTCTGCTGAAGTGAGGTGACTGGGAGAAAGGGATAAAATGTTATATTGCTTACTAGGGTAAACTAATTAAACCTGAACATATCAATACAAAGCTTGAAATAAGTTTTTTCAAATACCCAGTTTCTCCACCCCCATGTTCTAGGTAGAGAGACTACAGGGACAGCTTAAGAACACCTGCTCTAAAGAAGTTTCCAGCTATTCTAATCTTTGTCTTATCAAGGAAGAATTTTAAGGTCCTATGGGATAGAAGCAGCCAGCACCAAGGGTGAGCTTGGGAGTTCTTAGATACCTCTCTGGCACCATGATGCAACCCAAGCTACCCTTAAAAATAACACCATCTAAGTGATGTGGCACATATATACAATGGAATATTATTACTCAGCCATAAAAAGAAACGAAATTGAGTTATTTGTAGTGAGGTGGATGGACCTAGAGTCTTTCATACAGAGTGAAGTAAGTCAGAAAGAGAAAAACAAATACCGTATGCTAACACATATATATGGAATCTAAAAAAAAACAAAAGGTTCTGAAGAATCTAGAGGCAGGACAGGAATAAAGATGCAGATGTAGAGAATGGACTTGAGGACACGGGGAGGGGGAAGGGTAAACTGGGACGAAGTGAGAGAGTGGCATGGACATATATACCCTACCAAATGTAAAATAGATAGCTAGTAGGAAGCAGCCTCATAGCACAGGGAGATCAGCTCCATGCTTTGTGTCCACCTAGAGGGGTGGGATAGGGAGGGTGGGAGGGAGAAGCAAGAGGGAGGGGTTATGGGGATATATGTATATGTATAGCGATTCACTTTTGTTATACAGCAGAAACTAACACACCATTGTAAAGCAATTATACTCCAATAAAGATGTTAAAAAAAGAAAAAAATAATAATACCATCTAAGTGAAAACAGTGAGCTTGCTCTGCTGGCAGCTTCAGGACCTAACCTGTCCCCACCCCACCTATTGAACTGCCAGCCCTAAGACTCATTTATAGAATTTCTTGAGCTGCCACTGGGTGGAAGTACCAGAGGAATTGGACATAGAATTTGGAGGTTATAGTGGTGAAGGAAAAGGCTGACTGGTGGTTTATGTCCTTCAGCGTCATGTTTACTTTTTGTCCCATTCTACCATTATTTCCAGGTACGCTGTGTTTTAGTTTTGGTTAGTGTGGACTTATTGTTAGTCTTCATTCTCAGGCATGAAGTCGAGTTGCTTACCTTTTCCTTTGTGTTATTAGTGTCTCTCCTACGTGGGACTCTACGTGCTACGTGTTAATGCACTACAGAGAGAGACAGTGTTCTTTTCTGGCACCTGAAGAAAAGTTGTTAGAGTTTAGAAGTCTTGAAAAAAATAATCATAGTCTTGGTATCTGGGGATCTCCTTTATTTAAAGATGCCTGCTGCGGGGGCTTCCCTGGTGGCGCAGTGGTTAAGAATCCGCCTGCCAGTGCAGGGGACACGGGTTCAAGCCCTGGTCTGGGAAGATCCCACATGCCACGGAGCAACTAAACCCGTGCGCCACAACTACTGAGCCTGCGCTCTAGAGCCCGCGAGCCACAACTACTGAGCCTGAAAGCCACAACTACTGAAGCCCGCTCACCTAGAGCCCGTGCTCCGCAGCAAGAGAAGTCACTGCAATGAGAAGCCCGTGCACTGCAATGAAGAGTAGCCCCTGCTCGCTGCAATTAGAGAAAGCCCATGCGCAGCAACGAAGACCCAACGCAGCCAAAAAAAAAATTAATTAAAAAAAAAAAGAATGCTGGATAAAACATAGTAAATACCCTTTAAATATATAAACAAACAAACAAATAAATAAATATGCCGGGAATTCCCTGGTGGTTCAGTGGTTAGGACTCCACCCTTTCACTGCCAAGGGCCCGGGTTCAATCCTTGGTCGGGGAACTGGGATCCCACAAGCCTCGTGGCATGGCAAATAAATAAATAAACAAGCAAACAATACAATACAATACAATACAATACAATACAATAAAAAATAAAGATGCCTGCTTTCTTTGCCCTCTTCATTTTGTATGCTAGACTTCCCTCTTCTATGTCTCTCCTGATCTGAGACCTTAAAGTAAGAGTGAAAAGGATATGGCAAGAAATTATGGGATTCTTATAGCAAGAGCTAAGCAATGTTGGTTACAATTTGACTATTTCACATTTTATAATTTTACATGACTCAAAACTTTTGTGTGGGGAGCATAACTGAAACTATCATCCTTGAAATGGCTTCAGGGCCCTGTCTCTAAAGGGAAATATTGGAATTTTGAGTTCTTAGACCTCATTTTGACAAATTGAATTATCCTCAGAACTCCTCTTATATCTTTCTTTTTTGTTTCTTTATTGAGCAGTCTGTGACGGGAGGGGATTTTTTTGTGTGTGCATAAATAGACTCAATCAAAGAATATTGCAGATTAATACAGGCAAGATTAAGGTCCAGTCTACTTCCCAGAGAACCGCATTCCTCCCCATTCCTTTTTCAGCCTAGGACCTGGACATTAAACTTGAATATTTCACTTATGTTCTCCTTTGGCTTTGATGTTCATAAATGTTGAACATTAGGAGTTACCAAGGGCACCCATAACTGCTTTCTTCTGAGAAGCCAAAGGTTTGAATTCTTCTTTTAATCATAACTAATCCTTTTTATTCCAGATTATACCTAGCATTGAATGGCCTTGGAGGCTGCATGCCAGTTACTTGACTAGGATTTAAAGTTAGTTGGTTTTCTATTCCACTTTCAGAAGGACCTAAAATACTTTATTATTTATTTATTTATTTAAAATTTTTGCTGTTGATAAGACTTTTTTTCCATTTAAAAATTTATTCAGTCCATCCCACTCGTTTTCTCCTCTCCTCCCCTCCCCTCCAGGTGCTTAGGTTGATCCTGTGGGAACATAATGTTGTCATCCTCATTCTGTAGATATCTGTGGACGTTCTTAAGCTGAGCCTTAAAATTTCCATTTCTCAGCTCTACTCTGTGTTGCTTCTCTTATGACTTTCTTGACTTCAGCTTTTTAAAAAATTAATTAATTAATTTATTTATTTATTGGCTGTGTTGGGTCTTCGTTGCCGCATGCGGGCTTTCTCTAGTTGCGGCAAGCGGGGGGCTACTCTTCATTGTGGCGCCCAGGCTTCTCACTGCGGTGGCTTCTCTTACTGTGGAGCATGGGCTCTAGGCGTGCGGACTTCAGTAGTTGTGGCACATGGGCTTAGTTGCTCCGCGGCATGTGGGATCTTCCCAGACCAGGGCTCAAACCCATGTCCCCTGCATTGGCAGGCAGATTTATAACCACTGTGCCACCAGGGAAGTCCAACTTCAGCTTTTTCTCCCCATCTTTCTTGCTCTAAAGATCACGTCCAGCATCTCCTTAGAAGAAGACAGATAGGGATTAGCTGTCCTCGGTGAACCAGTATTGTATTTCTCTCCTTGAGCCTAATTTTTATCTGCTAGGCATAGGGGAAAATCTAGAATGAGTACTAGCCCTTTGTATTGGGTTGGCCACAAAATTCTTTCAGTTTTTAAGTAAAAACGAAAGATACATTTTTCATTTTCACCAAGAACTTCGTTGAACAACGTTATTCACTGTTTTGTTCAACTACCTTCTGCCATTTTTTTTAGGCAATTTCATAATTCCATCTTCCCAAAACTTTTTATCTTTTTGAGCAAAGAACTGTTCCAGGTACCTTTTCCAGTCTTCCTGGGAATTGAAACGTTTTCCATTAAGAGAATTTTGTAAAGACCGAAATAAATGGAAATCCAAAGGTGCAATGTCTAGTGAATATGGTGGATGAATCAGAACCTCCCAGCCAAGCAATAACAGTTTGTGCCTGGTCATCAAAGCAACATGCCATCTTGCGTTATCCTGATGGAAGATTATGCACTTTCTGTTGACTAATTCTGGACCCTTTTTGTCAAGTGCTGCTTTCAGTTGGTCTAATTGGGAGCAGTACTTATAGGAATTAATCGTTTGGTTTTCTGGAAGTAGCTCATAAAAGAGGACTCCCTTCCAATCCCACCATATACACAACATCACCTTCTCTGGATGAAGACTGACTGGCCTTTGGTGTGGTTGGTGGTGGTTTATTTCACTTGCCCCATGATCTCTTCCGTTCCACATTATTGTACGGTATCCACTTTTCATTGCCTGTCACAATTTGTTTTAAAAATGGAACGTTTTCGTTACGTTTCAGTAGAGAATCACACACGGAAATACAGTCAAGAAGGTTTTTTCGCTTATGTGGAACACAAACATCAAAGCGATTCACATAACCAGGCTGGTGCAAATGATTTTCAACACTTGATTTGGATATTTTGAGTATGTCGGCTATCTCCCGCGTGGTATAACATTGATTGTTCTCAGTTTAATGTCTCGATTTGATCTTTATCAACTTCAACTGGTCTACCTGACTGTGGAGCATCGTCCAACAAGAAATCTCCAGCACAGAAGTTCACAGATCACTTTTGACATGTTCAGTCAGTCACAGCACCTTCTCCATACACTGCACAAATCTTTTTTTGCGTTTCAGTTGTGTTTTTACCTTTCTTAAAATAATAAAGCATAGTGTGCCAAAAATGTTGCTTTTTCCTTCCATCTTCGATTTTAAAATGGCTACACAAAAATTCACCAATTTTGATGTCTTTTTTTAAATGCACACTGATATGACAGCTGTCACATACAATCTAACAAATTTGTTTTGAATGATGTTAAAGGCAACTAAGTGCAACTAGAGCCGTCTTACAGAAGAAAACGAATGAACCTTTTGGCCAACCCAATAGGTTTTTTTCCCCCTCTGTTCAATAGACAGTATAGCTGCATTAGAAAGAGTAGAATTTAGGGTAGAAATTAGGGTCTCTCTTTGTATTTGAGAAGTATGTGAATGGATCTGTTCATGTCGATCTTATACCTCAGAACAATGATTTGTTCATTTATTCCCTTATTCATTGGAAACTATCTTCCCCTAGTGGTTCTAATACTTATTAACTTCATTATGAAAATAATCAACCAGGAAAAATACCAAAACTGAATGATTTTACTATTGCTCTCATTGTTATTCAGACAGATAATATAGTTTTGGGGGGTTTTTTGTAGCCACATTGGGTCTTCGTTGCTGCGTGCAGTCTTTCTCTAGTTGTGGCGAGCGGGGTCTGCGCTTCGTTCCAGTGTGTGGGCTTCTCATTGCAGTGGCTTCTCTTGTTGCGGAGCTCAGGCTCTAGGCGCTTCAGTAGTTGCAGCATGTGGGCTCAGTAGTTGTGGCACGCGGGCCCTAGAGCGCACGGGCTTCAGTAGTTGTAGCTCACGGACTCTAGAGCGCAGGCTCAGTAGTTGTGGCGCACGGGCTTAGTTGCTCCACGGCATGTGGGATCTTCCCGGACCACAGATAGAACCCGTGTCCCCTACATTGGCAGGTGGTTTCTTAACCACTGCGCCACCAGGGAAGTCCTGATAATATAGTCTTATAGTCTTGTTTTTAAGTTTGTGTGTAATAAATTCAGTGGAATATACTTGTTTTTGTTTTTTTTGGCCGTGCCACGTGGCATGTGGGATCTTAGTTCCCTCAACAGGGATCGAACCTTTGAGCCCTGCAGTGGAAGCATGGAGACTTAACCACTGGGCCGCCAGGGAAGTCCCGAGTGGAATATACTTCTTGAGTGCTACAACTTGCTAGGCCCTACACTAACCCTAACCCTAGGTTTTATCTGTTTCCTTACTCTTGATCATTACATGACTCTGTCACAATTTCCCCCACAGGTAACAGGAAAATAATTAACTTTGATCTGTAACAAGGCTTTACCCAAAGATATCAATAGAATACTTAGCCTATCAGAGAATTGTGTTACAAAAATGCAAATTATCACTTCTCTAGTTTTCCTTGTGTCTCTTAACCACACCTAAAGTTCCTACCACTCAAACCAGGCTTCAACAGCCTTCTTTTCTTCAACAAGCTTTTTTGGGAGGTACAGTGTCTTTCCAGCTTAGCTTCCTTAGATGAGGTCAGTTGTTTCTCTGGCTGTCAGAGAGGCTGTCATTCTGATGTGATACAGAAAGATATAGTCTTTAATGAGCGCCTTTGGCGCTGATTGTCAATTGCTTATTTCCTGGTGATGTTGCATTAAAGTATTAATTAACCACTAAATTCAAGTTGACCTCTTAGTCAAGGAGGCAGCTTTGCTTTCCTGAAGGGAGGCTGGCTTTTCTTGTACAACCTAGCATGCTGGTATTCCACTAAGTTTTGTCTGGTGTGTAAAATGCAGTTTTGCTAAATAAAACTGTTATTTCAGTGTGAGGTTGACTTTGGGCCTGAGGATGTCACACATGTGTTCTAGAGTAGGATATAAGTTGGTAGGAGTAAGAGGTAAGATGCTGGTGCCAAAGACAGAGCTTGTGTTTCCTAGAGCATGTGAGAAGTTAGGTTGGAGTGTGAACAGTCAGGGCAGGGAGTACTGTTCTGCTCATTGATGCAGTACCAAAGGCCATCAGACGTGTGCTGTGAGACACTGTCTTATTAAAATAGTGCTGGCGTTTTTATTAGTGTTGACTTTACTGTTGCGTTGAGTCTTTTAATCCCTTCAAAAATACTGCCAAAAAATCTAGTACCCAAAGTGTACATTGTGAACACAAAAAGACTGAGAACTACTGATCTTGTGTGTTAGGAGCTGAACTAGACATTGACAGCCGGGTTTTCGTCATTCTGGCTCTTTCAATAATTCACAGTGTAATTTGAGTGAGTCATTTTGTCTCTTTGTCCACTTGACAGGTGAGGATGTGGTGCTTACCTCCATGTTCCTTCCAGGGATTAAGTGGAAAAAAATGGTAAAGCACTCTTAACTTCTTTGAAAAAGATATTATCTGAAGTTAAAAGGAATAAAAGTAGATGTTTGTCTTAGCGCCCAGGTTATTTGCAGTACCTGAACTACTTGGGACAAGCCAAGACTGCCAACTTTAGATGTTCCGGTGACAGGAACACCTTGATGCTAAGAGACAGGCTTAGGAGACTGAAAAGGATCCATCTCAGCTTAATAAAATGAGTTGCTGAAGCACATCTGAGTTGTGCTAGGCACCCTTGGGACATAAAATAAATACTTCTTGATGAACTAAATAGAGGTGGTTACAGCAGCAGTAACAGGAAGCAGGACTTGTCTAGGGTTTGTGCATAATCTTCTCATAGGCTGAATGTAGTTTGTGAAGTGTCCTTTGACTCTCCTTGACTAATTATTTTGATCTCTTCTCAGCTTTCCCAAGAATATAATGTCAACCAAAGATCTTAGGCCATTCCCTACTCCTTCGTAAAAGTTATGTGGATATGAAATAAGACATCAAGTCCTGAAAGTAGAAAGTTATTTCTTAACCACTTTGGGAGGTTAAAAATGCCAACATAATCTTAAAGAAATAACCTGATAAAGCAAACCTGTGTAAATGAATTTATTATTGCCTTGGGGAGAGGCCATATAGCTTAATACTAAAGGACAGCTGAATTCAAATTTCATCTCACCTCTTACTAACTGGGTGACCATGGGAAAGTGGTTTAACTTATCTGAGCCTCAATTTCTTCATCTGCAAAGAGGGGTTCTGTAAAGCCTTTCAGTGACGACCCTATTTAAAATTGCCAACTCTTCACCCTTTGTACTTCCCATTCCTCTTCTCTGTTTTATATTTCTCCATGACAGTTAACATAATTTAACATGCTTTGTGGACTCATGTCTTTGTTATTTGTCTCTTCCTCCCCACAGAATGTAATTCCCATGAAGGCAGGAATTTTTGTCTGTTTTGTTCACTGTCTGGCATGTCGTAGGAACTCACTAAGTATTTGTCTAATGAATAAACAGATTTCCTGTAGGATACTTGTGAAGATTGAATGGGAACATTAATTGAACAAGAACTTATTGTGTCCCTTGGCACAAGATAAATATTTAGAAAATGGTAGCCATTATAGTTCGTGAAGTATCTTGCTACATATTTTTGAAAAATGAACATAAACCACAGTGCTCAGTTATATCTGAATACAAGGTATGGATATTAGATGATTATAACTTTAAAAAAGTGAAATATATACTTCTGCTGTGTCTTGTTCTTAGATTTATTTTACTCTCAAGGTAACATATTCAAATTGTACCTAGGTTGTATAATGTATTTATAATTTTACAATGTTTATCCTTGTAGTCTCATGTTTGTATACATATTTTCTGTCTCTCACTAAATTATTAGTTCCCTCAAGTCAAGAACCTTGTCTTTTTTCATATTTCTAGTGCCCAGTGCTTCTGTTATAGCCTATTTTGCTGTAATGCAAGAGTTATATTCCTAAGATATTCAGTGTAATAAAATAAATTCTGTTTTAAAAACAGTAGTTTCAGGGAATTCCCTGGCAGTGCAGTGGTTAGGACTCAGAGCTTTCACTGCTGAGGGCGTGAGTTCAATCCCAGATTAGGGAACTAAATCCCACAAGTCGTGCAGCACGGCCAAAAGAAACAAAAAACAAAACAGTACTTTCATTTGGAGGCAGGAGGGTTATAAGAGCTAGAGAGTTCAACATACAACAACACATTTTACCTGAGACAATTTCAGTTAAACTATATTACAGCTATATGTATATAAGCATAAAGCCTATACCAACCAAACCTAACATTTGATTACATCTTCCTTTTCCTTAAGAGTGATGGCTGGGCTTTTTTTTTTTTTTTTTTAAATAACTACCAGCACATACAGCTTACTGCACATTCTTACCACTTTTTTTTTTTTTTGCCATTTTTAAAAATTGAAGTGTAGTTAATTCACAATGTTGTGTTAGCCTCAGTTACACAGAAAAGCGATTCAGTTATAAATAAATTTAAATATATATATTCTTCTTCAGATTCTTTTCCATTATGGACTATTATAAGATATTGAATATAGTTCCCTATGCCATACAGTTGATCCCCGCCACCCATCCACTTTATATACAGTAGTGTGCATATGCCAATCCCAAACTCCCAATTTGTCCATCTCCCCCTCCCTGCCCCCACTGTCCCCCTTGGTAGCCACAAGTTTGCCCTCTATGTCTGTGAGTCTATCTCTGTTTTGTGAATAAGTTCATTTCTATCATTCTTTTAGATTCCACATATAAGTGATATCATATGATATTTGTCTTTGTCTGACTTACTTCACTCAATATGACAATCTCTGAGTCCATCCATATTGCTGCAAATGGCATTATTTCATTCTTTTTATGGCTGAGTAATATTCCATTGTGTGTGTGCCATCTTTAATGATGGCCATTCTGCTTGGTGTGAGGTGATACCTCATTGTAGCTTTGATTTGTATTTCTCTAATAATTCGTGATATTGAGCATCTTCTCATGTGCCTGTTAGCCATCCATATGTCTTCTTCAGAGAAATGTCTATTTAGGTCTTCTGCCCATTTTTTGATTTTTTTTTTTAATATTAAGCTGTATGAGCCGTTCGTGTATTTTGGAAATTAATCCCTTCTAAGTAGCCTGGTTTGCAAGTATTTTCTCCCAGTTCATAGGTTATCTTTTCACTTTGTTTATGGTTTCCTTTGCTGTGTAAAAGCTTTTAAGTTTAATTAGGTCCCATTTGTTTTTTTTTTTTTTTATTATTTCCATTACTTTAGGAGACAGATCCAAAAAAATATTACTGCAATTTAGGTCAAAGAGTGTTCTTCCTATGTTTTTCCTCTAGGAGTTTTGTAGTATCTGGTCTTACATTTAGGTCTTTAATCCATTTTGGGTTTATTTTTGTATATGGCGTAGAAAATGTTCTAATTTCATTCTTTTACATGTAACTGTCCAGTGTTCCTAATACCACTTATTGAAGAGACTGTCTTTTGTCCATTGTATATTCTTGCCTCCTTTGTCATAGATTAATTGACCATAAGTGTGTGGGTTTACTTCTGGGCTTTCTATCCTGTTCCATTGATCTGTATGTCTGTTTTTGTGCCAGTGCTATACTGTTTTGATTACTGTACTTTTGTAATATAGTCTGAAGTCAGGGAGCATGATTCCTCCAGCTCTGTTCTTCTTTCTCAAGATTGTTTTGGCTATTTGGGGTCTTCTGTTTTTCCATACAAATTTTAAAAAATTTTGTTCTAGTTCTATGAAAAATGCCATTGGTAATTTGATAGGGATTGCATTGAATCTGTAGATTGCCTTCAGTAGTATTGTCATTTTAACAATATTGATTCTTCCAATGCAAGAAGACAGTACATCTTCCATCTGTTTGTGTCATCTTCAATTTCTTTCATCAGCGTCTTAAGATTTCAGAGCGCAGGGGTCTGTTACCTCCTTCAGTAAGTTTATCCCTAGGTATTCTATTCTTTTTGATGGTAAATGGGATTATTTCCTTAATTTCTCTTTCTGATGTTTCATTGTTAGTGTATAGAAATGCAATAGATTTATTAATTTAGTATCCAGCAACTTTACAGAATTCATTGATGAGCTCTGGTAATTTTCTGGTTGCATCTTTAGGATTTTCTATGTATTGCATCATGTCATCTGCAAACAGTGACAGTTTTATTTCTTTTCCAGTTTGGATTCCTTTTATTTCATTTTCTTCTCTGATTGCTGTGCCTAGGACTTCTAAAACTGTGTTGAATAAAAGTGGCTAGTGTGGACATCCTTGTCTTGTTCCTGATCTTAGAGGAAATGCTTTCAGCTTTTCACCATTGAGTATGATGTTAGCTGTGGGTTTGTCATATATGACCTTTATTATGTTGAGTTATGTTCCCTCTATGCCCACTTTCTGAAGAGTTTTTATCATAAATGGATGTTGAATTTATCAAAAGCTTTTTCTGCATCTATTGTGATGACCATATGGTTTTTATTCTTCAGTTTGTTAATGTGGTGCATCAAGTTGATCAATTTGCAGATTTTGAAAAATCCTTGCATCCCTGGAGTAAATCTGACTTGATCATGATGTATGATATTTTAAGGTATTGTGGGAGCCAGTTTGCTAGTATTTTGTTGAGGATTTTTGCCTCTGTGTTGGTCAGTGGTATCGGCCTGTAATTTTCTTTTTTTGTGATATCTTTGTCTGGTTTTGGTATCAGGGTAATAATACTGGCCTCATAGAATGAGTTCTGAAGTGTTCCTTCCTCTGCACTTTTTTGGCATAGTTTCAGAAGGATAGGTGTTAACTCTTCTCTAAATGTTTGGTAGAATTCACCTGTGAAGCCATTTGGTCCTGGACTTTTGTTTGTCAGGAATTTTTAAATTATTGATTCAATTTTAGTACTGGTAATTGGTCTGTTCATATTTTCTGTTTCTTCCTGTTTCAGTCTTGGGAGATTTTACCTTTCTTGGAATTTGTCCATTTTTTCTAGGTTGTCCATTTTATTGGCATATAGTTGCTCATAGTAGTCTTTTATGATCCTTTATATTTCTGTGATGTCAGTTGTAACTTCTTTTTCATTTCTGATTTTATTGATTTGGACCCGTTTTCTCTTGATGAGTCTGGCTAAAGGTTTATCAATTTCGTTCATCTTTTCAAAGAACCAGCTTTTAGTTTCATTGATCTTTTCTTTTTTTTTTTTTTTTTTGTGGTACGCGGGCCTCTCACTGCTGTGGCCTCTCCCGTTGCGGAGCACAGGCTCCGGACGCGCAGGCTCAGCGGCCATGGCTCACGGGCCCAGCAGCTCTGCAGCATGTGGGATCTTCCCAGACCGGGGCACGAACCCGTGTCCCCTGTATCGGCAGGCGGACTCTCAACCACTGCGCCACCAGGGAAGCCCTCATTGATCTTTTCTACTGTTTTCTTAAGTCTCTGCACTTCTTATCAGTTTTATCACCCATTGTTTTTAGAGTGCACAGAACCAGAACCACTTTAAGAAGGCAACATTGTTCAACCAACATTGCTTCATTCAACAAATGTCTGAGGGCTTTCTGTGTACCTTTCAGTATCCTATGCCCTGGGGATACAGCAGTCATGTTTTTCTAAGTAAACTGAATGTTCCAGGTTTGGGATCAAATTTCTGTTCCTGATCCAACTTACATGATAAATATTTACATTTTGGATAAGTTCCTATGCTTATACATTGTTACCACTTAATGCATATTTATTGAATTAACATCTGACAAAATCTTTTCTCCGTTCCTTACTAATGTGATTTTAGAGCTTATTCAAATCCTTGGGACAGACAGTTGAAGAATATATAGTTAGGCTGAGTGTTTTAAGCAATTTTTTTAGATATCCTCTTTTCTTAGGCTGCATTGACCTGCTCTCAACTTCATTTATAAGAAAGTGGATGATCTCTTATATTTTTTGTTCCTTCACAGTGACTTGTCCCCCAAACTAATGACTTTTTCCAGGACTTCTCTCTTTATTAATTGAGATATAATTCACATATAAAATTCACCCTTTCAAAGTGTACAATTCAGTGGTTTTTAGCATATTCACAGAATTGTGCAACAATTGCCACTGTGTAATTCCAGAACATTTTCATCACCCAAAAAAGAGACTCCATACCCATTAGCAGTCACTCCTATTCCTCTCTTCCCACACAGGCCCTGGCAACTACTTTCTGTCTCTGTGGATTTGCCTCCCCTGGACATGTCATATAAATGGAATCATACAATACATGGCTTTTTGTGTGTGGCTTCTTTCACTTGGCGTAATATTTTCAGTGTCACTCCATGTTATAGCATGTGTCAGTACTTCACTTCTGTTTGTGGCCAAATAATATTCCATTGCTTATGGATATGCCACATTTTATTTATCTATTTGTCAGTTGATGGACATTTGAACCATTCCCACTCTTTGAATAATGCTGCTATGAACATTCATATACAAGTTTTTGTGCAGACATATGTTTTCAGGTATCTTGGGTATATACCTAGGAATGGAATTGCTGCTTCATATGATAACTCTGTGTTTAACTTTTTGAGAAACTGACCTCTCTTCAATAGTAACTTCCTTTGATCACTTTCCTTTTTGAAAGCTTTCCTTTCCTGGCTTCCCTTTTCTCCATGTACCAGGTCTACTCTAGCTCTCCTGTTTACTTTGGTCTTCTTCAGTTTTCTGAGTTATCACTTTTATGAAAATAACTCAGACATTTTTCTTTTTTCTTTAATTAATTAATTAATTAATTAATTTTTGGCTGCGTTGGGTCTTCATTGCTGCGCACAGGCTTTCTCTAGTTGGGACGAGCGGGGGGCAACTCTTCATTGTGGTGCACGGGCTTCTCATTGTGGTGGCTTCTCTTATTGTGAAGCATGGGCTGTAGGCATGCGGGCTTCAGTAGTTGTGGCATGTGGGCTCAGTAGTTGTGGCTTGCAGGCTCTAGAGTGCAGGCTCAGTAGTTGTGGCACACGGGCTTTGTTGCTCCATGGCATGTGGGATCTTCCCGGACCAGGGCTCAAACCCATGTTCCCTGTATTGGCAGGCGGATTCTTAACCACTGCACCACCAGGGAAGCCCCTCAGACATTTTTCTAAATTCTTTCCACTTTGAATGGCCCACAACCTTCTATATTTAATGCGTTGGAAGCCAAACTTTCTCCCACTCCCTATTTTTAGTAATTTTACCAACATTCTTCTTGATGCCCAGGTGCTAGGCCTGTAAATTTTTGTGGGTTATTGCTTCACCCCAGCTACCTATATTCTGTTTCCTGCCGTGTATAGGTGATTCATCCCTACTGGAGTGTCTCATTGTTTCTTATTTCTCTTCTCACTATTCTAACCTTGATTCTGGCCATTGTCATACCACTGCAGTTTTCTTTCTGGTGGCCCCCTGTTTCTAGTCTTCCCACCTTTAAAATATTTGCCAGGGGCTTCCCTGGTTGCACAGTGGTTAAGAATCCACCTGTCAATGCAGGAGACACGGGTTCGAGCCCTGGTCCGGGAAGAACCCACATGCCACGGAGCAACTAAGCCCGTGCGCCATGACAACTGAGCCCACGTGCCACAACTACTGAAACCCGTGCACCCAGAGCCCGTGCTCTGCAACAAGAGAAGCCACCGCAATGAGAAACCTGCGCACCGCAACGAACTCGCCACAACGAGAGAAAGCCCGCGCACAGCAACAAAGACCCAATGCAGCCAAAAATAAATAAATATGCTCATTGTATAAAGAGAATGGGAAAAGAAGGGTTACGACTAGCAACTTACAACATTTCTCCTCCAGAAGAAACAAAATTGTATGTGAAAGGCAATATAAATTTATTATACTATTCCTGTATGCTATGAATATTTATATAGTCATAATACTGTAACTAATTAACATTATTTAACCTAAAAATGGGGTATAACTATTTTGGTAGGATGAGGGAGGAAAGAGGGCAGGAGAAATCATTTCTCATCTTAGGAAGCCAGTAGATAATTGCTGAAATTGAAAAATTAGTAACAGCAGAAATATGACAGTTAATTATCAGAAGAAAAACAGCTGAAAGATTTGGAAAGTAATTGCTTCTGGAGAGCAGAAATCAAGGGAGAGGATGGAGCAGGAGGCTGCTATTTAACTTTATTAGCCTTGTAATACTCTTTAACTTTTAAAATCATGTGTATGTAGTATTTTGATAAAAATTGAAATTTAAAAGCTATCCACTTTGTAATTCCCTTACTCAAAAAATTTCAAAGGGTTTCTGTTTCCTGCTGTACAGATGACAAATTCCTTGTCATTTTTTTAAGCCTTATTTTATATTCTTCTTTATATGAGCCTTTGCTTCCCACTGAACTGATATTAGCCCTTGAACCCTGAATCACCTTGAGCAGTAGCCTCTTTCTGCCTTGAATCATTCTCCCCCTCTCCTCCTTTCCAAATCCTTTGCTCCTTCCTTTAAGCCCTAGCTCCTATTTCTTCCCTAAGCTTTCCTGGTTTCCCCTCCCTAAGCCCAGTGACCTTTCCTAAACAGCTGTGGCTCTAGTCATCTGTACCATTCATTAGATACTTAAGTTGCCTTTTCTTGTTTGTAATGTTTTTGACATAACTCTTATCTCCCCAACTGAATTATTGGCTTCAGCCAAGCAAGAAGGACATCATATTACCATTTTATATACATCTTCCACTATGTATGTTTGATAGATATATGTTTAATATTCAGTTCTCATTCAGCCATCAGAAAGCTTTCTGGTTTGAGATCACTACTCTTTATTCTGGGCATGTCTCAGGACTCCGTACTTTGGTCTAATAATCTATCTCTGTCAGCCTTAGTGAGGTTGAAAGCCAAGATTTTATCTCTTTGCTGGTGATATTGTCATTGGTTGGCACAGTGTGCCTGTTGTTTTTGTAAAACATAACATGGACAGTGATTTAGGGCAGAGGATATATTGGTTGAGGGTGTGGGATCTGGATTGGTCGGTTTGCATGCTTGTAGGCAATTGTTTGCTATCTCTAGGAATTAGCTAATACAGGGAGGGGCAGTCTATCAGTCTGTGTGGCCCCCAAGATAGCAAAGCACCATAAAATATAGAAAACAAAACCCACTTCATACAGTGATGCACACACACACACAAAATTTAATTTGCTATTTCAGTGGTTTCTTGGAGCTCCTGAAGACTGTCTATAGACCCAGTGTTTAAAACCCAGTCTGGGCCCTGGGAGCTCTATGCCTTTGAATACAGTAGTTGAGTTTAGGCTGCCTCTTCATAAGAAGGTCTGTAGTTAATTATCTATTAAGGCAACAGAGTGTAGCAGCTGCTCAATTTTTTATGGTAAAGCTTTCCTTTCTACTTTCTTTTGACTTTTACCCTAAGAGCTTATTTGTGGGTATTTTGTGCCAAGAGGGATAAGCCTGTATCCCCTAATTGCTACATCAAGTCTGTACTCATAGGGCTTCCTGATGACATTTTAAATACATAGAAATTTGAATGCATGAACTGTCTGGTGCTGATTCTCTGCTGCATTTCTGCTCTGGCACCTGCTCCTCTCTTCTTGGAGTTTATCCCATTGCCTAATTCTGTACATTGTCTCCAAACCTTTCATTAAGCATTGTTGGAAATTTTGCTTTTTAACCTCAGCATCCCCGCTTATCTTTTCAACAGAAACAGAACCGTCTCTGGCTACTAGGCATTTCCTTGAGTGAAAAGGTCCCCATCTCGCCTTTTCTGACTTTTCAGAGCATGAAATGGCTGTGATAATCCTGTTGGCCTCAAGGCAAGAGCCTTGCAGAGGCAGACAAAGGGGACGGCGTGCTCCCAGCTCGGATCCTCCAGAGGCCAAAGGGAGAAACTTTTTAACATTAAACCAGCTTGCAGTCAAAAACCTGGCCACCCCTGCTTTGTTTTGGCTGCAGTTAAGAAGGAAGTAAATTCTTAGAGTGTTTCTCCTGCATGTAATCATCAATTTTTTAGTGCCCTGAGTACTGTATTTTGTAGATTTCCAGAGGTTGGGTACTTTCCTAGAGTTCAGAAATTAAACAAAAGTGGTTTTAGGAATTCTGGAGGTGTCCTTCTGCTGGTTGAATGGATATTTCTCAAAGCCAAGGGTACTCTGGCTCCAAGGCAACAAATTGAGTTGCAACTATGTGGTTTGTGCAAAGTGCTCTTTTTAGGGCACAAGGACTGAGAGGTACTTAAGTCTCTCAGAGGGATTTAAGATAGTCCGTACTCCTAAGAGGCTAACAATATAGTAGTAAGAGTCTACATATATTCAAAGAAACCTTTGTTTCTGTGTTTAATACAGAGTTATCACACACCTTCTGTGGCAGAGCATCAAGATATTTCATACAAAGATGAGAAAATCATGTATTGTCTTCCAGTCAAAAGAACCTATTTATGGGAATTCCCTGGTGGTCCAGTGGTTAGGTCTCAACTCTTTCACTGCTGTGGGCCCGGGTTCAATCCCCTGGTCAGGGAACTAAGATCCTGCAAGCCGCGTGATGTGGCCAAAAAAAAAAACAGGGAACCTACTTATAATGGAGTGTGGGGATTCAGGTCCAGGGAAAGTGTTGAGCAGGAACAGAGCAAGTATACTTGGCTTACAGATTTTGAGTTGGACCTCTGGTGGACTGAATTTTGTACTTGTCTTAAGTGGACAGGATAATGGCAGAGTCCTGCCTGGACAGGAGGGCAGGAGATAGAGCAGAAGGAATATGACAGAATAAGAGAGAGAAACAAAATGCTATGGGGCTTCCAAAGAGAGGATCATGTCAGGTTAATGAGATCAGTAGACTTCTTGGAAAAAGGGATTGGGAGAGTCCTTGATCAGGGACGGGTATTGGGGGATTTTAGGAAGCATTTGTTAGAAGAGAGAGGAAAGAGTCTAGATAGTAGGAACAGTATGAAGCAAAGTATAAAAGTGGTGATATATTTAAAACATATTTCCAGAAACACATGACTAATGAGCAGTAAGAGATAAGCACAGAAATGTAGATGGCAGACAGATTGTTGAGGGCCTTAAATAACAAACCAAGGAACCGGCCCAGTTTAGGCAACGAGGAACCATTAGAGATTTTTGAGCAGATGAGTGACACAATCAAAACTCTGCTTTTAAAAGTAATCAATCTGGTATTCAAAGATGGATTGGAGTGAGGAGAGTGGAGAGGAAGATATATAGATGGTTTTGTAAAGGACAAGGGCCCATAGCTTAGTGATAACTGCAAGATTCTTTCATGATGTTACTTACACCCTAAGCGGCCTATAGAGAAGTTTGCAGGTTGTCATGCATTCTTTTTTTTTTTTTTTTTTTTTTGAATAGACTTTTTTTTTCTTTTTCTTTCTTTCTTTCAATTTATTTATTTATTTATTTTTGGCTGTGTACGGTCTTCGTTTCTGTGCGAGGGCTTTCTCTAGTTGTGGCGAGCGGGGGCCACTCTTCATCGCGCTGCGCGGGCCCCTCACTGTCGCGCGCGGCCTCTCTTGTTGCGGAGCACAGGCTCCAGCCGCGCAGGCTCAGCAGTTGTGGCTCACGGGCCCAGCCGCTCCGCGGCACGTGGGATCCCCCCAGACCAGGGCTCGAACCCGCGTCCCCTGCATTGGCAGGCAGATCCTCAACCACTGCGCCACCAGGGAAGCCCTGTCATGCATTCTTTATGATGACTACGGACAGAGTTCGTCTTTAAAAGGTATGGGTACCATCATGCTCACTGGCTTTCAGGCATCCCTGAAGAGTGATAGCAGGCCCAGTTTATCTCAGCAGCTCTGGCAGAGAGGAAGAGACTAAAACATAGCTTAAACTCCTTTGCTTTCCCTTGTGAAATATCCCTTTCAAAGACTAGAATTTTGCCACAGGCCTTTCTCAGAAATTTGTCTAACCTGACATTAAAAATAAATCTTTCGTTTCTTCAAGGTAAGATGTTTTAAGGTGGCATCTAAGAGAAAAGCTTAGGGCTGGGCATCTGTTCGTACGTTTCATCTGTGCAGACAGACTGTTCCTAGTGTGAACCCAGGAAGCCTATGGCCTTAGAGCCTCCGCTTTTGTTGGGTACAAAGTTTGTGTGACCATATGCCATTCATAGCTGCCTGCTGGATGGTTTCACCAGTGCAGTAGCTCAGGCTTTACATGGTATAAACTTGATTCACTGAGACACAGGATATGTTTCTGTGGGAGAAATCTTTCATGTCAAGAATTCCAAGTAAACGGAATATGGCCGTCTCTGCCCACCTTTGGAATTTAGTGGGACTGCACATCCCAGAGTATTTCACTTTAGCCAATTACTGCCTCACCCATTCTTTGTTGGACAAGGCTTGAGATTGTGGGGAAGCATTTAAAGGTCTTTACCTTGTGTCCTCGGCTTCTTGCTTGTTTACTTCCTTCCTATCCCCTTTCTCCCTCCCTTCAATAGTGAGAAATTTTTTTAATATAAAGAAGTATAAATACATACATACAGGCACACACATATATAACAAGCATCTGTGCCGCCACACCAAGATTTAATAGTTGTTAACAGTTTGCCCTGCTTGCCTCAATTCTTTTTTTTTTTTTTCTGACTGCCGCGCAGCATGCAGGATCTTAGTTCCCCGATGAGGGATCGAACCCATGCCCCCTGCAGTGCAAGCAGGGAGCCCTAACCACTGGACCTCCAGGGAATTTCCCCCCTCAATTCTTTTTTTTTTAATATGGAACACTTCACAAATTTGTGTATCATCCTTGCGCAGGGGCCATGCTAATCTTCTCTGCATTGTTCCAATTTTAGTATATGTGCCACTGAAGGAAGCACTCCCCTCAATTCTTAAGAATAAAATCTTTTCAGATAAAGTCGAAGTTCCCTTTGACTTCCATAATTATATTTCCCGTTCTACCTAGAGGCAGCCTCTATCATGACTTTGGTTTATATAATTGCAGTCCCTCTTTTATAACTTAACATGTTAGTAAAATATCATTGCTTTGTGTTTGTTTTTTAAATTTATTTATTTTATTTACTTTTTATTATTTTTGGCTGCGTTGGGTCTTCGTTGCTGGGCGCGGGCTTTCTCTAGTTGCTGCGAGCAGGGGCTACTCTGTTGCAGGGCACAGACTTCTCATTGCGGAGACTTCTCTTTGTTTTGGAGCACGAGCTCTAGGCACACGGGCTGCAGTACTTGTGGCTCGCGGTCTCTAGAGCACAGGCTCAGTAGCTGTGGCGCACGGGCTTAGTTGCTCAGCGGCATGTGGGATCTTCCCGGACCACGGCTCGAACCTGTGTCTCCTGCATTAGCAGGCGGATTCTTAACTACTGCACCACCAGGGAAGCCCTGATTTGTGTTTTAAGAGTTGTATTTTTATAAGTGGTATCATACCATATGTATCATTTTTACAACTTTTATAATTCAATATTATGTTTTTCATCAATCCACAATGACACAGTTTGATTGATTTGGTTTGTTCCTTTTAATTGTTGCCTAGTATTCATTTATACACATTATCTATTCCCTATTGAAGAACATGAAACTTTCTAGATTTTTACTATAACAACATGCCTTGAACTTTCTTGACATATGTCCTTGTGTACATCTGTGGCATTTTTTGTAAGATATTCACCCAGAGATGGAATTGTTCTGACTCCTTTTTAGTCAAACAGCACAGATTTATTGGTTACCAAAGACATAACCCTCTTCTTAGATGTATGAAGGGTATCTCAGAGTATCCTTCTGTCACTTGGTAAAAATGGAAAACTTGAGGTTTTTGAATTTTATTGCAAACCCAGGATCAAGGAGTTTTTCTCGAGTCCTTCAACTAGTTAGCTTCATGGAACAAATAAATGTATATGTTGAATATAGGGGATATTAAATGGTAAAATGTACAATTTTTCCATAGATCATTATAAAGGTAACTTCTCACTCTTCCTGTTTTCCCTTCTAAATCTTGTTTAAAAAAAAACAAACAAAACAGGTTCATTGTAATTCAGCTAATATCAAAATATGTACTGTAGGGCTTCCCTGGTGGCGCAGTGGTAGAGTCCGCCTGCCGATGCAGGGGACACGGGTTCGTGCCCCGGTCCGGGAAGATCCCACATGCCGCGGAGCTGCTGGGCCCGTGAGCCATGGCCGTTGAGCCTGCGCGTCCGGAGCCTGTGCTCCGCAACGGGAGAGGCCACAACAGTGAGAGGCCCGCGTACCGCAAAAAAAAAAAAAAAAAAAAAAATATGTACTGTAAAATGCTTAAGTCTCTCCTCACCACTCTTATCCTCAGTCCCATTCCCCAAAGGGAATTCTAAGTCCTGCAACTGTACAGTATTTAAAATTTAAGTGGAAAGTTGACCCCTTTCTCTCAAGGAGTTCACCATCTTTGGAGTATATCTTTCCAAATTTTTCTCTATGCCTCATCACACACATATATATTTATATACCTATTTTTTTCTTTATTTTGTTTTTTTATAGAGATGGGATCATACAGAACAATATATCAAGGACATCCTTCTGTATCGGTACATACAGATCTACTTTGTTCTCTTGGATGGCTGAATGGTGTTCCATAGTATAATTGACCATAGTTTGTTAAGCTGTTTTTTTCTCGATGGATGTTTCAGTTTATTTATCATTAAAGACAAGCTCTTTTTGCAAACTATAATTGCTTAGTCCCATTCCTGGATGTATATACTGGACTGAAAATTAACATATGATTTGGTTCTTTATAATTCAGCCTGTCCCTATAATAGATATAGGTAGTAAGGACTGTCTAGGGCATGTCTTCTCGCTTGTGGAAGGACAGTTCATAGGCTAGCCGTGACCTTCCTTGCAGCTCCCATTGGTGCTCCTCATCCTTTGTAACTGTATGAATGGCAAAACTCTAAGTTCTGCGACTGTACAATATTTAAAATTTAAGTGAAAAGTTGAACCCCTTCTCTCAAGGAGCTCATGATTTTAAAGAAGAAGGAAAGAGACCAGGCAGTATCAACTGAAAATTGATGGCTAAGTGTACACAGAGATATAAACACTTGAACTCATTGCAGACTTTATGTACAGGTAACCTGCAAGATGACAAATGTTTTGTGTTATGAAAATGGCTAATGCTGTGTGGGGAGGGATTTCTCCCTAATTCTGAAAAGCTTCCAGAAGGAGGTGAGATTTTATTTAGATTTTATCCAGATTGTTGTCTAGCTTCCAGGTGCATCCTTCTAAGCAGTGTCTCAATATGGGGCTTGTTAATAATGCTTTTCCACTTTGTGCCTGATATTAATGTCTGAACAGTGGATTTTAATTAGAAACTATTTCAAATTAGCTATCTTTATGTGACAAGTGTTGTTCTCCCAGGATCCCAGAGCACATGCCTGGCTCTGGGGACTACTCACGTTTCCGAGCAGTTTGTGGTTTGAAACAGGCCCATTTACCAAGGTCTCTCCCACTTATTTTTGCTCCAGACTTTCCACCAGTTGGTGCCTGCACTTTAGAACAAAGGTCTAGAATCTTTTTTCCACCTCTGATCTGGAAAAAACCAGCCAGGCTGGGCCAGTAGGACAGAATGTCTTTTTGAGTATCTTAAAGGATCTAGTTACTAAGATTTTTGTCAGGCTCACTTTTAGCATAATCAGGATGTAGTTTTTACAAAATGCTCAACCGTCTTCCTTTAAGCAGCTGCCACCACATGGATTAGGAATTACTAACCTTTTGACCTTACTCAGAAAACCCTAGTCACTTTACAAAAACTAAGTCAGCTGGATGCTTTATCTCAATGTCGCAAGTCCTAAAATATGCAATATTTCCCTCGGACTTACTTGCAGGAAACCCATATGATCGTCGACCTTATAGATGTTTCCTTCACTCCAAAGTGAATGTGAAGTTGGCAGTCAAGACTGAGTATTGTATTCTGTATCCACTTTGTGATCTGACTTCACCTTTGCCCTCCAAGCCCAAGGGGCTTCTTTGTTGGCCCTCAGAGCTTACTCAGCCTTTCTGTCCCTGGGTAAATAGTAATGTGGCAGTGACTGCAGTGAAGTGACGCCATGCTGTCTTTGGAGCTCGAGTCTCCTCTAAACTGAGTGAGCCAGGCTTGAGTTAAAGAGTCTCACAGGCTTGGGGCCTCTGTGCCTTCCACTCTGGGAGCAGCCTGTGGCCTCTTTCTTACATGCTGGCCCCAACTGACTCAGCCCAGTAATGCGTACCCTGAAATGTACAGGTGTGATTTGACAGGAGCTTTTCACCCTTTACAAACTGGGCCTCCTAATGAGAATGTAGACTCATAGAGCAATAATTCACGTGTAGGTGGCCTGTAAGGAAAGTTTTAACAAAAGAGTTGGTTGAGAAGCTGATTTATTTTCTTGCTTTAACTCTCTTGTCATGTGCTGAGTGGGGGCGTAAGAGGAGGGGCGGGTGGGGAATGGTGCTGCTGAAAGCATTTGTCTTCATTTCTGCCATCTCCCAGTGTTTATTACCCTGTGATCGGCAGATGAGGAAAGCTGCCAGTCAAACCCACGTTCAGCACATTTCCATTTCCCTTCATTGCAGATTTTAGGCTTTTGAAATTTGCATCCTCTTTGCAGCAGTAAAGGTCGTTTCCCTCCTGCTGCTGACAAGCCCAAGACCCTCAGGTCCAATTCCTCTCACTTCCACCAAACAATAAAAGCCGCAGGAGCTTCAGCAATCTAAGACAGGTGATTGGTGAGAGCTGTTCAGTGTTTGAGTTGGTCAGTCGCTCTCTTTATCTTTCTCTCTCACCTCTTTCTCCCTCAGTACTTTTCCCCGCCTCCCCCCGCCCCATCTCTGCCCATCCCTCTGCTGCTCAGGCACCCACCGTAAGCAGCCCCGTTGTGCAAAGGTGAGATGATGACAGCTTTCCGGACTCCTTTCCTGGCTTCACTCGGGGACCCGCCTAAGCCAGTGTCCTTCCAGCAGCAGAGGTTGCTAGGACCTATATATAGGAAATGCCAGGTTGTGGGGGATGTGGAAGTGGAGGTAGAGTAATTCTTAATACTCTCATCCACCTGCATGTCTTCAGTCAGAAGTAGAGGCTTTGAGGAAATCCCTGCCTGGTGGGAGTCAACGCAAGGTTTTTTGTTTTTGTTTTGGGGTTGTTGGGCTTTTTTTTTCCTCCGTTTCTCCTGAACACATTGGGGTTTGGAATGCTGTTCCTAAATATCTTCCTGTAGCATGTGTTCTTGTGAGCTTATTTGTGTTTGTCTTAAATAATGTTTGTGGGTGGAAGAAAGGTAATGATATTCATTTCTTTGAAAATGGATGTTCTGCTTTCATAATTACTTGTCCCAATTACATCATTAGTGTAAGTGTAGATAATTGCTTCATTAGGACATACATATCGAAGAAGGGGAGGTCTACAGAATGGTTGATGAAAACAGCCCTCAGCGTCTTCATCTACCCACACAGGAGCATCTTAGCTTGACTTCAGAGAGCTAGCAGGTACCAGTCACCCTGCCAACAGTCAAGATTAATCCTGGGTTTTAATGTGATAGGAGGAAGGAGTGAGGACCCAGTGAAGAGCAGCTTACTCCTTTGCTTTAGGCTGGTGATGCTTTGCTGAACTCCTGCTGACACTGGTACCATCAAGGCACTGTGATTCAATCATTGACGATCTCTGAATTGGGAAGCAAAGTGGTCTTGTGGCAGCCCCACCACCTTTGGACTTTCTGAAACTTTCTAGGTCTATTGGCATGAGCCCTGTGCTCTGTTTGACCTCTTTGAATGACTTATTATTTTTTTTGAATGGCTTTTTAAGGGGAAATGGCCATGCCAGGCCTAGAAGTTACATTCTCCCATCAGACCTAAGGACCACCTGTAGGTTTGAAAATGACTGTGATTTCACACCGTGTCTGTGAATGACTTTATGTGTGTGCTATCTAGTTGTGCATTCTTTTTTTTATATAAATTTATTTTATTTTATTTTATTTTTTGGCTGCGTTGGGTCTTCGTTGCTGCGTGTGGACTTTCTCTAGTTGCAGCGAGTGGGGGCTACTCTTCGTTGTGGTGCGTGCACGGGCTTCTCATTGCAGTGGCTTCTCGTTGCGGAGCACAGGCTCTAGGCGCACGGGCTTCAGTAGTTGTGGCACATGAGCTTCAGTAATTGTGGGGCACGGGCTCTAGAGCTCAGGCTCAGTAGTTGTGGCACACGGGCTTAGTTGCTCTGCGGCATGTGGGATCTTCCCTGACCAGGGCTCGAACCCATCTCCCCTGCAGTGGCAGGCAGATTCTTAACCACTGCACCACCAGGGAAGCGCTGTGCATTCTCTCTTTTAAGACACATTAAAAACAAATGCCAATACTACGTACGTGCTTCCACTTATATGAGGTATCTAAAGTAGTCAGATTCATAGAAACAGAAAGTAGAATTGTGGTCTGAGGGGAGGGTGAGAAGGGAAGTTGTTTAACGGGTATAGAGTTTCAGGTTTGTAAGTGTAAGGTGAAAAAGTTCTGTTTCACAACAATGTGAATATACTTAACACTACTGAACTGTAACTGTAACTAACTGTACACTTAAAAATGGCTTAGATGGTAAATTTTATGTTATGTGCTTTTTACCACAATTTTTAAAAAAGCTAATATCAGATTCTGTGTACTACTTACTCCAGATAGGAAGGCTCTATCCACTGCCCTGGCCCTAATGACCATCAGGTTAATTTCTCTTCTTCCTCTTGGCCTGTTCTAAAGCTTACTCTGCTGTGGCCACATAATCCTGGTTTGAATTGTTTTGAGAAAAATTTTGATGACACTGTGATGCGTAGAAATCTTTCATAGCTGTTTCTTTCCCCTTCCTTGCACAGTATCTGTATTCCAGGCCTTACTAATATCCTTGTTGAGTTCACAGGCTATAATTTATTATTTTGTTGGCCTCATCTAATGCCTTTGACCGCAACGGTATCTTTCTTGGTTCTGCTCCTAAAGTTCATGATTTGTATATGGACTAATGCTACCCTTGTTTTTATGAGCAGGAGCTTTAGAGCCTTTAGGAGTTTACTGGATGATAAAATTATGTTGGTTTAGGGACCGGATTCCTGCTAAGAGCACGTATAGTCGGGAATTCTCTGGCGGTCCAGTGGTTAGGACTCTGCGCTCTCACTGCCTAGGGCCCAGATTCGATCCCTGGTTGGGGAGCTAAAAACCCCACAAGCCACAGGATGCGCCCCCCCCCCAAAAAAAAGGGACACATATAGTCAATGACATCTGTATCTACAAAATACTTACCCTTTAATTTATGTTACATATGTTTCGGACCCGGGGAATTCTCTGGTGCTCCAGTGGTTAGGGCTCCACACTTACACTGCCGAGGGTGCAGGTTCCTGCAAGCTGCACAGCACAGCTGGGGGAGGGGAAAATTATATATATATATATATATATATACACACATATATCGGACCTTTATTGTATAATGGTTGATCTCAACATCAGTTTCAGTGACCAGTTAGAGCAGTTATTAAACAGCCTAAGTCTGATAGACCACATACCTTACTGAGAATATTTCCTATGTCATAATTATAGTCACCCATATGATATTTTGGGGGGGTCTTTTTTTGTTTTAATTTTTTTATTGAGGTAACATTGGTTTATAACATTATATAAGTCTCATGTGTGGAATATAAAAAATAAAACAAAAATAAGTGAACAAACCAAACCAAACCAAACATGTAGATACAGAGAACAGAGTAGTGGGGTTTTATTTTTGTGTTTTTACAGAAAATGATGTCCCCTAATACTCCTCTTATTTTTTATTTTAGCCTCAGAAAAAAGCAAAGACTCGCTTCAGCTATAGGTGATATATTCAGAATTGTTTTGTTTTGTTTTGTTTTTAATTTATTTTTGGCTGCGTTGAGTTTTCATTGCTGCGCGTGGGCTTTCTTCTAGTTGCGGTGAGCAGGGGCTGCTCTTTGTTGCAGCGGGCGGGCTTCTCATTGCAGTGGTTTCGCGTGGCCTTCAGTAGTTGTGACACGTGGGCTCAGTAGTTGTGGCTCACAGGCTCTAGAGCACAGGCTCGGTAGTTGTAGCATGAGGGCTCTAGAGTGCAGGCTCAGTAGTTGTGGCATACGGGCTTAGTTGCTCTGCGGCATGTGGGATCTTCCTGGACCAGGGCTCAAACCTGTGTCCCCCGCATTGGCAGGCAGATTCTTAACCACTGAGCAACCAGGGAAGTTCCTAAAGACTGCGTTTAAATAAAGCTTTCTGGAAAGAGTAATAAGTGTTCTTCCTAGGATGCCATTCAATATATACTTATGAAGAATGCTTTTTTTTGTTTTTTGCGGTACGCGGGCCTCTCACTGTTGTGGCCTCTCCCGTTGCCGAGCACAGGCTCCGGACGCGCAGGCTCAGCGGCCATGGCTCACGGGCCTAGCCGCTCCGCAGCATGTGGGATCTTCCCAGACTGGGGCATGAACCCGTGTCCCCTGCATCAGCAGGCGGACTCTCAACCACTGCACCACCAGGGAAGCCCAAGAATGCTTTTTATGTCCAAATAATCCTGTGTTGTATTGCTCTAAGAATTATTTTTCATGGACAGAAACCAATTTATTATTTACAAAGAACTCAGACAATCTATAAAAAAAAAAAACTTAAAAATACCCAAACATAAAAATACACAAAAGATGTGGGTAAGCAGTGCACAGTAAAAGAAATACAATGAGCCAGTAAACAAATATGGAACAGAAAGATACTCACCAATACTCTTAAATTATTAAAGAAGTGCGAAGGGATACCAAAAATGGAATTGCCATATTTTACTTCATAAATTGAACAACAGTTATATTGTATACTGTTTTTTAATAATAGCGTTATTGAGATGTAATTCACATACTGTATAGTTCACCTGTTTTAAGTGTACAGTTCAGTGGCTTTTAGTATATTCACAGAGTTGTGCAATCATTGCCACTATCTATGTATTTCAGAACATTTTTATCACCTTGTAAAAAACCCCATGCCTATTAGCAGTCACTTCCCCCTCCCCCCTCCATTCGCCTGTCCACTCCAGCCCTAGGCAATTTCTGATCTACTTTTTGACTGTTGCTTTTCCTATTCTAGACATTTCATGTAAATGGAATCATACAATATGTGGTCTTTTGTGCCTGGCTCTCTAAGAAGAATTTTGAAAAGTTGCTTAGTTCTTCAGTTGGATCCGCCTTGGGGTTTCTAGTTTCAGTTCTACTGACCAATTAGCAAGCTGGTTCTTGGCTTCATATCACAACCAAGCAGAAGAAGAGTAACTGTGTTTCTGGGCTGATGTGTGTTTTCGCCCCCAGCCCCATTCTTATTCTGTCTTCCCAGCAGCAGCACAGTCAAACGGCTGTTCTGAATTAAGCCGCCTGAAATGCAGCAGTTTTATAGGACTGAGATATAATTTAATTGCTTCCTTCTTTGTAACTTGCCCTTCTTTAACCTCCCGAATTAGCTTTTCTGATAGATTTGCTAATGATTCCTATTGTTCCATATTTTCACTGTACTGTTGAATCATACTCTTCATATCCTTGCTCCTAGAACAGATCTTGGAGAGAGCCTAAAAAGCTGTTTTGGAAAAAAGGGTCCCTGATTCTCCTTTCCAAGGAACAGGAGAGAAGAGTCTGAGAGAAGCAGAGGTAGAGAGATGTATGCAGACTTGGTAGAGCTCACCTACCATGTGACTGTCATGACTATTAAAATTTTATCCCTAGACACACATTCCCAAGGCTTCCAGCCTGCAAGTTGAACACAGGACTCAGAGAATGAGACTTAGCAGTTTGTTTTTTGCCATGGTTGTTTTCTTTTTCTTTCTATTTTTAAAGAAGAGAACGTTGTTTGTTTTTTTTAAAATATAAATTTATTTATTTATTTTTGGCTGCGTTGGGTCTTCGTTGCTGTGCGTGGGCTTTCTCTAGTTGCAACAAGTGGAGGCTACTCTTTGTTGTGGTGCGTGGGCTTCTCATTGCGCTGGCTTCTCTTTGTTGCAGAGCACGGGCTCTAGGCATGCAGGCTTCAGTAGTTGTGGCACACAGGCTCAGTAGTTGTGGCTCGCGGGCTCTAGAACACAGGCTCAGTAGTTGTGGTGCACGGGTTTAGTTGCTCCGCGGCATGTGGGATCTTCCCGGCCCAGGGCTCGAACCCGTGTCCTGTATTGGTAGGCGGATTCTTAACCGCTGCGCCACCAGGGAAGCCCTCCATGGTTGTTTTCTGATGGTTGGCCAGGATCACTGGATTCAAGTTTCTTTTCCCTTTCATTTTGTCTCTCGTCAGAATAATCTTCATTTACTCTTTTGCTCTGAGGCTCCAGAAGAGCTCTGTGGTTGTGAGATAGAAAGTGAACTGCTATGACTAACAGTATGCTTATGGACAGCCACTCTTTCCACCATTTCCTAGAACATGAATGAGAGTCTTGGGCTCTCTCTCTCTCTCTCTTTTTTAATTAATAGGCTTTTTTTTAGAGCAGTCTTAAGTTTACAGAAAAATTAAGTTGAAAGTACAGACAGTTGCCATATACCTTCCTCCCTCCCCACACACCCATAGCCTCCCCCACCATCAGCATCCTGCCCCAGAGTGATTGATACATTTGTTATAATCCATGAACCAACCTTGAAACATCATTATCACCCGAAGTCCATAGTTTACATTAGGGTTCACTGTTAGTGTTGTAAGTTCTGTGGGTTTTGCCAAAAATATGGTGACATGATCCACCATTATAGTACGATACAAAATAGTTACACTGCGACAAAAAAAGTCTCCTTGTGCTCCACCTGTACATTCCTCTCTCCCCCCAAACTCCTGGCAACCACGATCTTTACTGTGTCCACAGTTTTGGCTTTTCCAGAATGACGTATAGTTTAGAATCATACAATATATAGCTTTTTGCTTCTTTCACTTAATAATATATACTTAAATTTCTTCCATGTTTTTTCATGGCTTGATAGCTCATTTCTTTTTAGAACTGAATAATATTCCATTGTATGGATGTACCACAGTTTACTTATCCATTCTCCTATTAAAGGACATCTTGGTTGCTTTTAAGGTTTGGCAGTTACAAATAAAGTTGCTGTAAACATCTGTGTAGGTTTTGTGTGGACATAACACCTTCAACTCATTTGTGTAAATACCAAGGAGAATGACTGCTGGATCATATGGTAAGAGTATGTTTAGTTTTGCAAGAAACTGCCAAACTGTCTTCCAAAGTGGCTGTACCATTTTGCATTCCCACCAGCAAGGAATGGGAGTTCCTGTTGTTTCACATCCTGTTCCGCATTTGGTGTTATCAGTGTTTTGGATTTCAGCAATCCTGACAAGCGTGTAGTGGTTTCTCTTTGTAGTTTTAATTTGCAGTTCCCTGATGAGGAATGATGTTGAGCATCTTTTCATATCTTTATGTGCCATCTGTATATCTTCTTTGGTGAGGTGTCTGTTTAGATCCTTTGCCCATTTTTTAATTGGGTTTTTTGTTATTGTTGAGTTTTAAGAGTTCTTTGTATATTTTGGATACCAGTCCTTTATCAGTTAAGTGTTTTGCAAAGATTTTCTCCCAGTCTGTTGTCTCTTCATTCTCTTTAACAGTGTCTTTCACAGAGCAAAAGTTTTTAATTTTAATGAAGTAAAATCTGTCAATTTTTTCTTTTCATGGATTGTACTTTTGGTGTTGTATCTTAAAAGTCTTTGCCAAGCCCAAGGTCACCTAGATTATCTCTTATATTATCTCCTAGGAGTTAGAGTTTTGTGTTTTCCATCTAGGTCTATCCAATTTGAGTTAATTTTTTGAAAAGTGTAAGGTTTGTGTCTAGGTTTATTTTATAGTTTTGTATATGGATATCCAGTTGTTTCAGTACTGTTTTTAAAGAGATTCAATTCTCTATTGAATTGCCTTTGCTCCTTTGTCAAAGATCAGTTTACTATATTTGTGTGGGTTTATTTCTGATCTCTTTTTTCTGTTCCATTGGTCTAGACATAGATCAAGAATAGGTCTAGGGCTTCCCTGGTGGTGCAGTGGTTGAGAGTCCGCCTGCCGATGCAGGGGACACGGGTTCGTGCCCCGGTCCGGAAAGATCCCACATGCCGCAGAGCAGCTGGGCCTGTGAGCCATGGCCGCTGGGCCTGCACGTCCGGAGCCTGTGCTCCGCAACGGGAGAGGCCACAACAGTGAGAGGCCCACGTACTGAAAAAAAAAAAAAGAAAAAAAAAAAAGAATAGGTCTAGACATAGATCTAGAATAGACATATTCTTTCACCAATGCCACACTATCTTGATGACTATAGCTTTATAGTAAGCCTTGACGTCAGATAGTGTCCTCCAAATTTGTTCTTTCTTTGCATATTGTGTTGGCTATTCTGGATCTTTTGCCTTTCCAGATAAACTTTAGAATCAGTTTTTTGATATTCACAAAGTAATATTCTAGGATTTTGACTGGGATTGCATTGAATCTATAGATCCAGTTGGGAAGAATTGACATCTTAAAAGTGCTAAATATTCCTATCCATGAATATGGAATATCTCTCCAATATTTTTTCAGATCTTTTGTGATCTGTTTCATCAGATAGATCTTGTACATGTTTTGTTAGATTTATACTTAAGGTTTTCATTTTTTTGGTGCTAATATAAATGATATTGTATTTTTAACTTCAGATTCCAATTCCATTTATTCATTTATTCATTGCTGGCATATAGGAAAGCAGTTGACTTCCATCTTGCAACTTAATATAATCACTTAATAGTTCCAGGAGGTTTTGTTTTTTGCTTGTTTGTTGTTTTATTCTTTGGGATTTTCTACATAAACAATTATGTTATCTGTGAACAAAGAAAGTTTTATTTCTTCTTCTCCAATCTATGTACCTCTTACTTACTTTTCTTGTCTTATTGCATTAAGTAGGCTTCCAGTACAGTGTTGAAGAGGAGTGGTGAGAGGAAACATCCTTGCTTGTTCCCCGTCTTAGGGGGAAAGCATATACAGTTAACCCTTGAACAATGTAGGGGGAAAGGGACTCTGACCCCCGCACAGTTGAAAATCCATGTATAACTTTACAGTCAGCCCTCCATATCTGCTGTTCCACACCCTTGGATTCAACCAACTGCAGATCCTGTAGTACTGTATACATATTTATTGAAAAAAATCTGCATGTTAGTGGACCCATATCGTTCAAACACATATGTTTTTCAAGGGTCAACTGTCATTTCTCACCTTTAAATGTAGCTATGGGTTTTTTGTAGACATTGTTTATCAACTTGAGAAGTTCCCCACTCTTCCCAGTTTGATGATAGTTTTTATCAAAAATAGGTTTTAGATTTTGTCAGGTGCCTTTTCTGTATCTATTGATATGATCATATGATTTTTCTTCTTTATCCTGTTGATGTGATGTATCATTATTAACTGATTTTGAAATGTTTAACCAGCCTTGCCTACTGGAATAAATCCCCATTTGGTCATAGTGTGTAACTTTTTTTAATACATTATTATATTCAATTTGCCAACATTTTCTTGAGCATTTTTACTTCTGTGTTCATAAAAGACATTAGACTGTAGTTTTCCTTTCTTCAACGTTTTTGTCCAGTTTTGGTATCAGGGTAGTGCTGGCCTCAGAAGCAGTCCCACTTCTGTTTTCTGAAAGAGATTATGGAGATTTGGTGTAATTTCTTCCTTAGGTGTTTGGTAGAATTTACCAATGAACCCACCTGGGCCTGTTACTTTCTGTCTTAAGAGGTTTTTAATGATTGATTCAGTGTAATAGATATAGGCCTATTCAGATCATCTGTTTTTTCTTGTGTCAATTTTGGTAGTCTGTGTCTTTCAAGGAATTTTGGTCCATTTCACCTAGCTTATCAAACTTGTGGGCCTTGAGTTGTTCATAATAGTCCTTTACTGTCCTTTTAGTGTCCATGGGATCAGTAGTGATAGCTTGTCTTTCATTCCTGGTATTAATAATTTGTATCTTCCCTCTTTTTTTCTTTGTTAGCCTGGCTAAAGGTTTATTGATTTTATTGGTCTTTTCAAAGAACCAGCTTTTGGTTTCATTGATTTTTTTTTCTCTATTGATTTCCTGTTTTCAGTCTCACTGATTTCTGCTCTAATTTTGATTATTTCTTTTCTTCTGCTTACTTTGGATTTAATTTGCTCTTCTTTTTCTTGTTTCCTAAAGTGGAAGTTTAAATTATTGATTTTAGATCTTTCTTCTTTTCTAGTATGTGCATTCAAAGCAGTAACATTCCCTCTAAGCGCTGCTTTCGCTACATCCCACAAATTTTAATTAGTTGTATTTTCATTTAGTTAAAAATATTTTAAAATTTCTCTTGTGATGTCTTCTTTGAGCCATGTGTTACTTAAAGTGTGTTGCTTAATCTCCAAGTATTTAGGGATTTTTCCAGTTATCTTTCTGTTACTGATTTCTAGTTTAATTTCCTTGTGTTCTGACAGCATACTTTGTATGGTTTCAGTTCTTTTAAATTTGTTACAGTGTGTTTTGTGGACCAGAATGTGGTCTGTCTTGGCCTAAGCTGTTTTTCAAGGAGAACATTACTAAGGAGTCTGGGTCCTATGCATTTGCTCTTAATTCTGAAATGAAGTACTTCTCTTCCTTGGTCCTGGCACGTTATTTGGGCCAGTCTCTTACAAAAGAACCTCTGTCTATGAGCTGTTGATTCCAGAGCTATACCTATAGAGGAAAAGCATACAGAGATTGGAGTAAATGATTAAATAATTTTAATGGTGGCTATTTATTAGACATTTACTATTTGCCACCACTTTGCATTTATTATTTCAGTAAGTTTTCCAAATAGCCCTATAAGTTGAAAGGATTTTTATTATCTTTTTACAGATAAGGAAACTGAGGTTCAGAGAAATTGATTTACACAGAGTGATACTAATATAGGTACTAGCAGGAGGAGTCAAAATCGGGTCCATCTGATTCTGAAGCCCGTATTCTCAGAAACAGTGTTAAAAACAGACACATGAGATCCCAGTTCAAGCCAAACTCTAATCCATGGCAGAAATGGAAAACTGGAAGTTTGCTAAAGGAATATTTGTATAATGCTGTGCCTTTTATTGGTTTCTCTCCAAAATCAGTATCGCTAACAGTTTTGGTGCCTTTAGCAGCGAGCATTCCAGTAGTAGTGCTTCCTAAGGAGCACTATCTTGGAGTTAAAATGTAGGCTGGGGCTTCCCTGGTGGCGCAGTGGTTGAGAGTCCGCCTGCCGATGCAGAGAACGTGGGTTCGTGCCCCGGTCCGGGAAGATCCCACATGCCGCGGAGCGGCTGGGCCCGTGAGCCGTGGCCGCTGAGCCTGCGTGTCCGGAGCCTGTGCTCCGCAACGGGAGAGGCCACAACAGTGAGAGGCCCACGTACCACAGAAAAAAAATAAAAAATAAAATAAAATGTAGGCTGTATTTATCTAACTTAGAGTTTCCCAACCAGGAATGATTTTGATCCCTAGGGAACATTTGGCAATGTCTGGATACATTTTTGGTGGTCACAACTGGGTGACTACTGGCATCTAGTGGGAAGAGGCCAAGGGTACTGCTAAACATCCTACAATGCACAAGACCCACCCCACCCCCTAAACAAAGAATTATCTGACCCAAAATATCAATAGTGGAGGTTGAGAAAATGTGAGTCTAGCTTGTTCCATTCTGTTATTACTGAGAAAACCTTGATCCCTCAGAAATCCCTCAGCATTCTGTCAGGATTTGGTTTCCAAGGCTAAGTGCCTCCTATGTAAATACTTTGTGGCTCAGTCCATTAACTCATTCTGGCACATTTCCTATACCTTGAGCTTAGTAGCCAGCCAGAGGCCTGTTAAATGGTTGGGGTTTTTTTTAATAGGGTGATACTTTTTCTTCCTGATGTTTCTTGAGAGACAGGCTCAGTTGGCCTGCAGCTGTTACAGAAGAGAACCTGGTGACAATAATCTGTTGCTGGCATCTTTAGCTCCCTAATCTATGTTTACGCGGCACTGAAAATCAACTCTCCCTGCTGCCAGGCCCCATTCCTCCTCAACACTCTGGCACCAGTGGCAGAGAATACCTCCCCAGTCTCTTCCACACAGTACAACCATACATGATTATTTTATTGCACAGCTGTTTTCCAGAAGACGTTTCCTGAGGCATGGATATACAGGATGCTTCTGGAGCTGTGAGTTGGAGTCTCAGTCATTTCTGTTCCAGTTGCAGATATATCCACAGCGCTCTTAAAGCATCTGGTATTTTCCTTAACTGTTTTCCTGTTTGTAGCTCTTGTCCTTTCCCCCATATTTTAAGCTCCTACAGTACGGGGTTTGTTTCTTCAATTTTTTTCCTATCCTAACTTAGGAACTAGCATTTCTTTCATCATATACTAAGAAAATCAACTTGCCTTCTTCCATTTTGGGTTATATGCTTTTCTATTAAAAGTTGGAGGAAATTATAAGGAACTAAAATCATTTGAGAGAGACTGGTGGTCAGAGGTTGATATCAACCATCTAGATATAGATAAGCAAGCCAGAGGAACAATTCATGAACTCAATGGAATTGAGCCTGGGTCCAAATAAAACTGAATAATTCTTTCCTGAGTAGTGGACCTTGGAATTTAAAAAGTTACTTTCATTATCAAGGAGGCCTAGAAAAATCAAGAAATTTCTTATTAAGGAAGTCCTATAGGGGAACTTCCCTGGTGGCGCAGTGGTTAAGAATCCACCTGCCAATACAGGGGACATGGGTTCGATCCCTGGTCCAGGAAGATCCCACATGCCGCAGAGCAACTAAGCCTGTGTGCCACAACTGCTGAGCCTGTGCTCTTGAGCCCGCGAGCCACAACTACTGAGACCGCATGCTGCAACTACTGAAGTCCGCGCACCTAGAGCCCATCCTGTGCAACAAGAGAAGCCACCACAATGAGAAACCCGCACACCGCAACGAAGAGTAGCCCCCGCTCGTCGCAACTAGAGAAAGCCCTCGCGCAGCAACCAAGACCCAACACAGCAATAAATAAATAAATACATAGATAGATAGATAGATGGATAAATAAATAAATTTATTTATTTACTTACAAAAAGAAAGTGTTATAGGTAGCTTACCCTCCTCATGACCCAGTTCAGCAAAATTTCCCAAGTCAGGTATCATTATTACAGAATTTTCTGTAAAGTTTAAGCAAAGGCATATATTTACCTCATTTAAGTGATATGCCACAGGGCCCTCAATAGGGATTTTCTTTTTTTATTTGGCTGCGTTGGGTCTTCGTTGCTGTGCACAGGCTTTCTCTAGTTGTGGCGAGCGGGGGCTACTCTTCGTTGCGGTGTGTGGGCTTGTCATTGAGGTGGCTTCTCTTGTTGTGGAGCACGGGCTCTAGGCACGTGGGCTTCAGTAGTTGTGGCACGTGGGCTCAGTAGTTGTGGCTCACGAGCTCTAGAGCACAGGCTCAGCAGTTGTGGTGCACGGGCTTAGTTGCTCCACGACATGTGGGATCTTCCCAGGCCAGGGCTCGAACCCGTGTCCCCTGCAATGGCAGGCGGATTCTTAACCACTGTGCCACCAGGGAAGCCCCCTCAATAGGGATTTGAGGTCAGTGGGCTCATTGACAGAACCCTCAAATGCTGTCTTTCTTAGGCCTTCAGAGAGATCGTGACCATTTTGAACAATGTCTTTGAATCTGCAAGATTGTAAAGAATGTATTGTTTGGATGGTATTGGTTTATCTAAAACAGTATTTCTCAACCGTTATTTTATCATTACCCTCCTAAGGAGCCTTTTTAGACATTTTTTTCCCTAATCACCCCCCTCCCATGAAATTTTAATATCACAGATAATGCTGTGTATCTGTTCATATACTGCAGTACTTTGGCAGGGACTGGGGATTGTACTATCTAAGATTTTTCCCCCACCATGAACAGTTTTCACCCCCATGGGGGCAGTCCTGCCCATGTTGACGACATGTTAATCTAGAAGTATCATCATCTTGGGAACGAATTGTTTGTACCTTTCTTAACAAATTGAAACAGGGACAAGGACTCTATCAGTAAATTAATGTTAAAAAAGAGTCTTCTCATACAGCGGCCTGAAGCAACTGGGGAAGAGTGAGAAGACTACTTTTCTCATATTTCATAGCTTATATGGAGGACATTTTCTCTCTGAACAACCTCTTGAACATCTGAGGAAAGAACAGGGAAACACCAGGAGTAGCAGAGCAATAAATGCAGCGCTCTAAAAGGAGGGGAAAAAAAAAAAGACAAGACCCTCTTGCAGTGACATGCAGAGGAGGAACATGGTGATACTGAAGAATCTGGGTATAGAACTGTCCATTGTTCCAAGGCTAGTCAGCTCTAACAAGTTCAGTTTCTCAAAGTCAGAGTTGATTTGCAGCAGAGAGTACCATTTAGGTTGTGTAGCACATAAGAATGTTCTATTCTCCCAGGAGGGTTTGGCTGTGTCTGATCAGAAGGGTGGGTGTGTATGAAATGCACCTCGGAAGGAGGAGGAGGAAGAGATGACATGTTCAAGTAAAATGAAATACAACTGCAAATTAAAGTGTCACCCTGTTTTAAAAAAATCCCTTTTTTATTTAATTGGTTACCAAGGAAAAAAATGTCATATAGAAGTGTATGTCTCAGGGAAAGTTAAACTGTGAGATGTTACAAGTGAATCTGGATTCAAGGAAGTTCTCCTGGGGTGGGGCAGGGCAGGGGTTATAAAATACTGCCTTAATAAAAATATTCTGAGGCGGAAAAGCTAGGCTCATAAATTTCTATTGTGTTACATGCCAGAGGTCCAGAAGAGATTAACAAATATTACCTCATTTGTTCTTTGCTGTCTCTCTCTATCCTATCAGCTGAATGCTGGCTGCCTCTTCCCTGGGGGAAGCCTCCTTTTGAGATGTTTTATTAGGAGGAAGGTCATATACAAAGGAGATGCTTTCTCCCAAAGGGTGCTGCTTACTACAAAGACATCCAGGGACTGAATGCTTTTCTGTGTTAATGGTGTCCTACCATTTTTCATGTTTCTTTCCCAGCATTTTTATGAACACCCATTTGTCTCTTTAGATTGTGAGCCTACCAGATAGGATATATACAGTACGTGCCACATTGTTGGCACTCAGTAAATGTTACGTAATAATGGGAAGGGGGGCTGATTTATATTATATTATACTATACTATACTATATTATATTATACTGTATTATACTATATTTACATGTAGAATTATTCTTGAGAAACATGTCTGGTTTCTCTTTGAGATAGAGACTTGACAGATAGGACTTGTCAGCTTTCTTCAGCCTTAATTGTGATTCTTCCTTTTCTCCTTCTTCTACTAATCCTAGTTTTGTCTCATGTTTGCAGTGGAAACATATAGATAAACACTATAATGTGCTCTCTTTGTCTTCTCCCCCACCAGGGGCAGTGATTGGTGATGGACAGTCTGCCGTGGCCAGTAACATTGCCAATACTACCTACCGGCTCCAGTGGTGGGACTTCACTAAGTTTGACCTCCCAGAAATCAGTAATGGTAAGCCAAGGTAGAACTGGGGATACTGGTGGAAGGTCTGTCTCTTACTGGTGAGCCAGAGCTCAGAAACCCACATAGCACTGGATTTTTCATCGCCTCGTTGAGCAGCTCACTGCCGTGTGCCATTTCTACAGTTCTTCTCCAACTCTCGTTAAGCAATTCAACAAACGTGTATTGAGTACCCACCCTGAGCAGTGAACAATGCTTTGGTACAGTGATCAGAACAGTGCTAAGGTGGACACCAAAATGAAGATGTCTGCCCCAGGAGTTTACCAACTAGTAGTTCATTGTCCCAAGCCTAGAAGTTTGGGTGGAACTGAGAAGAACAGGAGGAGAAGGGAGTGTAGGAACTGAGAGCCAGACCCTTGAGGAAAGACTACACTGATGATAAACTCATTTATTAATCTAGGTCTGAATAGAACAAAGGGAGTGGCGTGATTGATGTGTGATTTACAAACATGTCTGTCTGTCAGTCCGTTTTCCCAGCATCTACGAGTCCTCAATCCCATGTCCCAGTTGTTTGATTGAAATCACATCATTTTTTAAAATTAATTAATTTATTTATTGGCTGTGTTGGGTCTTCCGTTGCTGTGTGAGGGCCCTCTCCAGTTGAAGCGAGTGGGGGCCACTTCTCGCCGCAGTGTGAGGGCTTCTCACTGCGGTGGCCTCCCCTGCCGCGGAGCACAGGCTCCAGGCGTGCAGGCTTCAGCAGACGTGGCACACGGGCTTCAGTAGTTGTGGCTTGTGTGCTCCAGAGTGCAGGCTCAGCAGTTGTTGTGCACGGGCTTGGTTGCTCCGCAGCATGTGGGATCTTCCCGGACCAGGGCCTGAACCCATGTCCCCTGCATTGGCAGGCGGATTCTCAACCACTGCGCCACCAGGGAAGCCCAATCACAGCATTTTAGACATCTCATTTCACTTTCTATCTGATGATGGACTCTCACACATCCCTGGGAAGTGGTGGTTCAGCCTCTGCTTGAACACTTCAGATAGGTCACACTGTCTGATGAGTTGGCCGTAGTCCATCACTGCTAAATTCTTGTTCAAATGTTTTTTCTTATACCCAGCCACCATTTCCCTTGCTGTCACTTCCTCCCATTGGTCCTAATTCTACCTCTGAATATCCATAGAATAAGTTTAATGATGTCTCTTCTAAGTGACAGTTCTCCAGCTATTTGAAGATAAACTGCCATTTCCCTTTAAATCATTCTTTTTGGGCCAGAATTCCTGAGATTCCTTTTACGATCTGGTTTTCAAATCCTTGACAGTTCTGCTCATTTCCCCTTTAAGCTTTGAGGTGACAGAACAATGTAGAACACTCCAGATGAGATCTGTCCAAAACAGAGTACAATGATGGTTTGGACAGTGTTAGTTCAGCCTAAGATTTCAACAGCTTTTTCTGAAGCCACTGTTGAGTTTGCCGTCACTTAAAACTCCTTGATGGGACTTCCCTGGTTGCACAGTGGTTAAGAATCTGCCTGCCAACGCAGGAGACACGGGTTCGATCCCTGGTCCAGGAAGATCCCACATGCCGTGAAGCAACTAAGCCCATGCACTACAACTACTGAGCCTGCACTCTTGAGCCTATGAGCCACAACTGCTGAGCCCGTGTGCTGCAACTAATGAAGCCTACGTGCCTAGAGCCCACGCTTTGCAACAAGGGAAGCCACCGCAATGAGAAGCCCGCTCACCGGAATGAAAAGTAGCCCCTGCTCACCACAACTAGAGAAAGCCCGTGCACAGCAACGAGGACCCAGTGAAGCCAAACATAAATAAATAATAAATAAATGTATTTATTTATTTAAAAAATACTTGATAACTATTAATAAACCAAGACTTTACCGTCCTATACTTACTTGCGCAGTTCGAATGTTTCAAAAACCAAAGGTTTGTATTTGTTTCTGTTAAGTTTTATCTTAATAGTGCCAATTGCTCTTCTTAGTTCCTGCCTCTCAACAATTTTTTGAACTTTGATTCAGCCCTTTTTTTCCCAACCTTACATCATCTTCTAATTTGATAAACATACTTTCTCTGTCTTTTTTTTTTTTTTAACACTGAGTACTTTAATTCTTTTTTGGGGGCGCTGCATAGGGTCTTAGTTGCCCCGAGGCATGTAAGATCTTAGTTCTCCGACCAGGGATCGAACCCGAGTCTCCTGCATTGGAAGGTGGATTCTTAATCACTGGACCACCAGGGAAGTCCCTCTGTCTTACTTTGTTTTTCTGGTTTTTTTAAAGATACTTATTTATTTACTTATTTGGTTGCGCCGGGTCTTAGTTGCAGCAGGCGGGCTCCTTAGTTGAGGCATGAGAACTCTTAGTTGCGGCACGCATGTGGGATCTAGTTCCCTGACCAGGGATCGAACCCAGGCCCCCAGCATTGGGAGTGCAGACTGTTTTTTTTTTTTTAAATAAATAAATTTATTTGTTTATTTATTTATTTATTTTTGGCTGCGTTGGGTCTTCGTTGCTGCGCGAGGGCTTTCTTGAGTTGCGGTGAGCAGGGGCTAATCTTCGTTGCAGTGCGTGGGCTTCTCATTGCAGTGGCTTCTCTTGTTGCTAAGCACGGGCTCTAGGTGCACGGGCTCAGTAGTTGTGGCTCGCAGGCTCTAGAGCTCAGGCTCAGTAGTTGTGGCACACGGGCTTAGCTGCTCCGCGGCATGTGGGATCTTCCTGGACCAGGGCTCGAACCCGTGTCCCCTGCATTGGCAGGTGGATTCTTAACCACCGTGCCACCAGGGAGTCCCGAGAGTGCAGACTCTTAACCAACTGTGCCACCAGGGAAGTCCCCCCTCTGTCTTACTTTGGATTGCTAGCAAAACTAGTGCATCGGTCAGGACTTTGCACCAAGTGTTGTGGTATGTTCCTGTAGGCTTGCTCTGTGTCAATTTTGGTTCACGAATTTGCACCTAGGCTTGGTTGTTTGCATGTGAAGCCCATATTTTTCTATCTTGTCTATGGTTATTGTAAGAGTTGGTCAGATACCTTAAAATAATCAAGATAGCCCCTTCTGTGGCTTTCACAGTATGCCAATCTTGGTATCCTTATCAGACCATGAAAATGAAGTCAATTTTTCATCTCCTGATCTTAGTGAAACCTCAGCAGCAATCATTTTTTCCTAAGTGCTTTTAAGCCGCATGTTCGGTAATCTATTCTTTAGTAGAAATCAAATGCAATCTACCTTTTCCTGTATTAAATACTGTTTGCTTGTTTATAGATTTCTGGCCCAGATGTTTGCCATAATTTTCCGTAGGTACTTTGTTTCGTTATTTTATTTGCTTCGTTTCTTTTATTATAATCTGAAATACATTTACCAAAGATTTTTAAAATATAAAAGGATATACAGTGAAAAGTTTCCCAACCCTGCCCCCAGCTACCCACCACTCCACCCCATAGGCAGTCACAATGAGCAGTGTCTTGCATATCTCTTCAAAGATATTGTATGCATATACAAGTACATGCAAATGTTTGTTTTTCCACCTCTACTTAACCTAAATGGTAGCATGTTCTACATACTTTTCTTTCTGTACCTTGCTTTCTTTACTATATGTCTTGGTGATCTTTCTGTATCATTACATAAGCATTTACTCAATTCTTTTTTAATGGCTGCCTAGTATCCCACTGTCTATTTATTTATTTATTTATTCATTCATTCATTCATTCATTCATTCATGGCTGTGTTGGGTCTTTGTTGCTGCATGTGGGCTTTCTCTAGTTGTGGCGAGCGGGGACTACTCTTCGTTGCGGTGCGCGGGCCTCTCATTGCAGTGGCTTCTCTTGTTGCGGAGCACAGGCTCTAGGCATGCGGGCTTCAGTAGTTGTGGCACACAGGCTCAGTAGTTGTAGCTCGCGGGCTCTAGAGCGGAGGCTCAGTAGTTGTGGCGCACGGGCTTAGTTGCTCCATGGCATGTGGGATCTTCCTGGACCAGGCAGGCATATCCTTAACCACTTTGCCACCAGGAAAGTCCCCCACTGTCCATTTTTTAACCAGTTATTTTTTAACCAGTGTTCTGCTGAGGAATTTTTTTTTTTTTTTTTTTTTTTTGTCTGCTCCGGGTCTTAGTTGTGGCACACGGGATGTTCGTTGTGGCATGCAGGATCTTTAGTTGCAGCATGCGGGATCTAGTTCCCTAACCAGGGATTGAACCCAGGCCACCTGCATTGGGAGTGCAGAGTCTTAACCCCTGGAATACCAGGGAAACCCCTCTGCTGAGGAACTTTTAAGTTGTTTCCAGTCTTCTGCTATACAAACCATGCCACAGTTTGTCATTTTGCACATGTGCGAGTATATCATAGGATAAATTCCTAGAAATGGAATTGTGGGGAGGAAGAATATGTAGATTCGTGATTTTGGTAGATACTGCTAAATCACCCTCTGTAGAGATTATACCAATTTATACACTCGCTTTTGGTTCATGAGAGTGCATGTTTCCCTAAACTCTTGCTTGTAGAATGTGCTATCATATTTTGGGGTATTTACAAATCTGATGGTAAAAAATACTATGTAGGTGGGACTTCCCTGGCGGTCCAGGGGTTAGGGCTCCGCACTTCCACTGTTGGGGGCGAGGGTTCAGTCCCTGGTCGGGAAAGTAGGATCCTGCAAGCCGCATGGTGTGGCCAAAAAAAAAAAAAATAGTATGTAGGTATTTTAAATTTGTATTTCTCATATTATAAACCAGGTTGTGTGGCTCTGCATACATTTAGCCACATGTGTTGCCTTTTCTTGGCTTGTCTCTACTTTACCTTTTTTTGTGTGTGTGTGTTGTTGGTCTTTTCCTTACCAGTTCTACAGGAGCTCTTTATAAATCAGAAAATTAACTCATAATAGGAGTTTCCTGGTTGTCATTTGTCTTTTGACTCTGCTGAAGGTTATTTTTGTCATAGAACTTATTTTAAGTAGTCAGAATTATCCAACTTTCCTTTTATGGTTCCTAGATTTTGTGGCAGCATCAAGAAGATCAGTTAGTACTTTTATATTTTAGTTTTTTCCTTTAAATCTTTGATTCATCAGAAGTTTAACCTAGTCCTAAATAAGCAGAGTATGATCCAACTTTTCCCCCATGTGCTACTCATTTGTCGCAACCAATTTATAAAATGATCTATTTGTCCCCATTGATTTGGGATGTCATTTTCATCCTATTCATTTCCTGTTGAGTATTTAGATGTATTTCTTCTGTCTCTTCTGTCCCAGGGATCTGTCTGATTATTCATGTAACAGTACCACATTGGTTTAAGTTTGAGGCTCTGTTTTAGGATCTGGTAGGACTAGTCTCCTCTTGTTATTTTTTTAATCCAAAATTTCTTGCCTGCTTGAACATTTTGGTTTTCTGTATGGACTTTAAAACTACCTCGCTTCTTCCCTTCATCCCCCTGAAAAAATCCTGTTAGTGTAATTAATGTGATCGCATTAAACATATAAAGTAACTTAAGGAGACTCAATATTTTTATGGTATCTTCTTATGTAAGAAGATACCATACATAAGAAGATACTTATGATTTTTCAGTTTCTCCAAGTCTCTCTTGTGGTCTTAGGGATGTTTTAAAGTTTTCTTCATGTAATTTTATACATTTTTAAAGTTTATTGTTACAAGCTTTAAAAAAATTTGTTTTACTGAATTTGTTTACTAATTATAGTTGTTATTCAGCTAAATCTCATGGGTTTTCTAAGTATGTTATCTGTAAATAGTATTAATTTTACCTCCTCTGTTCCTAGTTGTACACCTGTGATTTCTTCCTCTTGTCTGAGTGCATTGGCTGCTACCATCAGAACAATGTTAAATAATAGCAGTCATCCTCATATCATTCCTGATTTCAGTAGAAAAACTTCTAGCTTTTTCCCAGTAAGCATATTGCTGACTTTTGGGTTGAACCAGAACTAGTTTATTGTTTTAAGGAAGTCATTATTCTTATTTTATTGTGAGTTTTTAATCAAGAATAGATACTCGGAATTCCCTGGCGGTTCAGTGGTTAGGACTCCCCCCCCAACCGCCCCCGGCAAAAAAAAAAGAATAGATGTTAAATTTAGTCATGCCTTATCAGCATCTGTGAAGATGATCATGTTTTTTTCTCTCCTTTGACCTAATAATGAGATCATTATGTTTTTTTAAACAAGTATCTGTAGATTTAATTGACCTTAAATTAATTTTTAAATCCCAATAATACCAATAAACTTCCCTTGATTATTTTTGTTTTAATTTATCTATTTTTGGCTGCGTTGGGTCTTCATTGCTGCACGGGCTTTCTCTAGTTGTGACGAGCAAGGTCTACTCTTCGTCGTGGTGCGCGGGCTTCTCATCGCGGTAGCTTCTCTTGTTGCAGAGCACGGGCTCTAGGCATGCAGGCTTCAGTAGTTGTGGCTCGCGGGCTCTAGAGCACAGCCTCAGTAGTTGCAGCGCATGGGCTTAGTTGCTCCGTGACGTGTGGGATCTTCCCGGACCAGGGCTCAAACCCGTGTCCCCTGCATTGGCAGGCGGGTTCTTAACCACCGCACCACCAGGGAAGCCCCGACATCATTATGTTGATAGATTCTGTAATATTGAACCCAACCTTACATCCCTTGAATAAACCCCACCTGGTTCATGGTGTATGCTTTAGCATTAAATTCTTTCCATGTAGCTTGCTAATAATTTAAGAGTTTTCTCCTTGAAATTTGTGAGATGGATCTATCCTATTCTTTTTCATAAAATCTATGAGTTTTGGTATCAGTGTTATGCTTGTGTTACAAATATAATTTGAAAGTTTTTCTTTTTGTCTGGAGCAGCTTAAATAGTATTGGAATTACTTGGTACTTTTTATACTTTAAAGGTCTGAGCCTGATGCTTTTTTCTTCCCTTTTCTTCGCAAGTATAGGGAGAGGTAGTTCTTTGATAACGTTTTCCTTGTCAGCTGTCCTATGATGGTTAAGCAAATGAACTCTTCAGCTATACTGTCCAGGTCCAAGTCTTGCTCAGCCACCTTCTAGCAGTGTGACCTTGGTTACTTAATCTCTCTACACCTTAGTTTCCTTGTCTATAAAATGAGGGTTATAATAGTGCCAACCTCATAGGATTGTTAGGAGAATTAAATTAGTTAACATTGATACATGTCAGGCACTCTGAACAGCATCTGGCACTTTCTGTAGTAAATGGTCAGTAAATGTTAGCTCTTTTTATCATGTCTTTTTCTTGGAAATTATACCGTGATTCTTTGAGAGTATGGCTATAATTCTAAAGTCACCCCTGCCCCTGTTTTCAGTACTCTGAGAGGCGTATTTTCCATCTCTGTAAAGTGATGTTCATGTAAAAAAGATAGTTCTCTTTTAACCTGTTGCCTCATCTGTAATTGGCTTCTGATCCTTCTGAAGCATGTTGTTTCTCCCCAGTTGGAGACAATTTTCTTTGATAGAAAAACCAAATATTCAGAAGAATACAGGCATTGGATATGCTGCTAGCAGAGCTGAGATGGTCTTTTTGGTTGTCCTTAACATTCTTTGTACAAGCCTCCACTTGTTCTGACTACAACTTCCTGTCATTCACCTTCTGTGTTCCTTCTTACTTCCTTTGATCATGGCTGTTGTAAAACCTGAGCTGATCAAAAAGCATCATGTGCAGACAGATTGACTCATTTAGTTTGGCTCACCTTTCTTCCTCATTTAAGTCCTGTGCGGTGTTAGAATTCTGCTTTTTAAAAGTGCCCTATTTTTCTCAGAGTTTTGGCCTTGGGAAATACTTGGCATTCTAGGAGTTTGGGGCGTATATGTCTGATGGTGGCCAGTGTTCCTTGCCATGGTATTACCCTCTAGAATGACAGCCACTTTCACCTGAGGCTCCTGTAATTAACTCTAACTGCTTTTCCTGGTTGGTCTGAATAAAGTCTAGTTACAGTTCTGAATCTGGTAGATTCAGCTGTCAGCAGAGTTCAGTTGGGAATCTGTAGGATTCGTTTCTGAACGTTGCATACTTCCCAGAGGAGGGAAGTGTTTGGCTTTGGCACAGCTCATGCCTGGGAGCCACTGGCCCTCAGTTCTACTCACGTGTTCAGCAGCCACTGTGTTGTTAAGAGGCCATCTGACTTATCTGAATTGAATTTAACTCTTTTCTAGAATTAGGCTAAGGAGTGTTACCACCTGGTTCTCTTAGTTGAGATACAGGATTAATGAATTACAATCTGTAAAGTGTTTAGAAATTTGTGAATAAGGCCTCATATAACATAGATAATTTTGAAACCGCTCTCATGGGAAAAAAAATAGCTCATTAGATTCACTGCGGTTTTTAAGAGTGAACTCTTATGGGAGAATAGCATTAGTCACCAGGGTGCCCTGACAGAACGGACCTTAAGAAACCCAGGGGCTGAGCAGTGTGGGGCACACACACATACAGAGAGGATGTAGTGATTGGTGCCATTGGGAATGCTTATGTAGTGTCATCTGGAGCTCCGTGCAGAGGTCCTATTCTGAAATCTGAGGGCTCAGAGATAGTGAAAAGGACATTTTCCTGCTGATTTAAACCGCTTTGGGTTTTCCAAATCCATATCTAATGCATCTGTAAAAGTACTGCAACTGCTCATCGCTCCTGTGGCCTCATCTGGCCAGCCAGCAACAGGCTACAAGCCGATCTTTGTACAGGGTGTTCGTTTATAATTTATGGAGCTGATAGAAGAGCAGAGCCCTGTGCTCCTCCAGGCATCAGTACTTCTTACCCCTCCCATTCCCTGCTAGGGCATTTTAACTTGGAAATCATTTATAATTAGGAGGAGATGACATTGCACAGTCTGGAACGTGGCTTCCTGCTGTCTTCTGCATCGTGTTTGCTCCTCCTGGAGCTGCCCCCTGAAGCTCTTAAGCAGTTTTGATTTGAAAAATCCTTTCTTTCCTAGACTTGATTTCCATTCTCAGCTGCCCAGCTAACTGCTCCATCATCATTCCCCACATGTGTTTTGGCTTTAAGTGCAGGGCAGTTTGCTGGAGCTCCAGCTCAGGGGTCAAGGACTGTCTGGTGAGACAGCAGTTTTCAAGTGTGGTCCCAGACCAGCAACATCAGACGCCTGGGAACTTGCTAGAAATACAAATTCTCCGGTCTCACCCCAGCGTTCTGTGTTTTAATAAGCCCTCCAGGTGATTATGATGCATGCTGAAACTTGAGAACCACTGTGGTAAGGCAAGGCAGGGAGCAGAACAAAGATTTCTAGTGGTGTGTCGGTTGCCACTGTCTTAAACTGTATTTCACTTCACCTTTTTCTCTACCTGCTTATTACATCATTATTGAGTCCAAAAAGGATGAGCTCTCCTTGTCATTAGTGCATTACTTTGCTATGGCCTGAGAAAAGAAGGAAATCTCTCCTTTTGTAATTTAACTCATCAAAATTTCAGCCTTACGAGAAGAAGCTGCATGAACAAATTGAAGCAGTGACCACTCACCACTGTAACTGAATATTTCCATTTCCATCTGAACATTTCCATTTCCATTGCTTGTTGTATATTAATTTCCATGAAATTAATATACAACAAGCAATAAACGTAAATTGCTAATTGGAGCTTTGAAATATTAATGAAACTGTAAACACACCACCCAGTGCTCAGTGAAGCTACCAGATCACTCTGTGCCTACTACATCCCCTTCATTATGGTAGAAGTAAAACCCTAGATCCCTAGCTGTACAAGTTCTGAAAGGGAGCGTGCTGCTGGAGAAGCTCCGTTTTAATTTTCAGCATTCTCTTTTCATTTGTTATTTGCATATCTCTCTCTGAGCTCACTGCAGGAACTGGGAGCAGTTGCGAAATTGGGTGGAGTTGAGGGGAGGGGACAAAATTTGGGAGATGGCCATTGACTTGGAATCATCATAATACAGTACAAACACAAACACCATGGCTTGAATTTGAGGCTGACAAAATGCTTTTTGTCTATATGCCCAGTTTTTCGTGGGCTTAGAGCCCAGCCTCCCAAAAGAAGGAAAACCCTACTTGTACTTTCCCCCCCACCCGCAGACCCCTCTTAGTAATTAATCGGGCAGTATCTAGTTCAGTGCTTTTTTAATGTTGGTGGTGAGTTTTGAGGGTCATTGTAGGCTTCTATATGTTTGACTGAATTGCAGGTTAACACATATAAGCTAGATGTCTGTAACAGCAAGATACAAAGCCGACTTTCATAAAATACTCACCATGCATTTTTGGGACATTAAATGTAGATAAAATGGAAACCATACAAAGCTGTCTTAAAGCCCACAGAGTCCCATTTCCTTTTCTGTTTATTTTCATGTCCTACTTAATATTTGTCATTGCCTTCTTTCTCTCTCTGCCTTTGATGGTTGCAGTCTAAATTGTCAGTTTCTTTTTACCTTTTCGAGGATTGTGCCAACATAAAGTTTAGAAAACCAAGATGGACTCACTCTTTTTTTTTTAATAAATTTATTTTATTTTTGGCTGTGTTGGGTCTTTGTTGCTGCACGCGGGCTTTCTCTAGTTGCAGCGAGCCTGGGCTACTCTTCGTTGCGGTAGGCAGGCTTCTCATTGCATTAGCTTCTCTTGTTGCAGAGCATGGGCTCTTGGCATGCAGGCTTCAGTAGTTATGGCACGCGCAGACTCAGTAGTCGTGGCTCGCGGGCTCTAGAGCGCAGGCTCAGTAGTTGTGGCGCAGGGGCTTAGTTGCTCCGCGGTATGTGGGATCTTCCCAGACCAGGGCTCGAACCCGTGTCCCCTGCATTGGCAGGCAGATTCTTAACCACTGCGCCACCAGGGCAGTCCCTGGACTCACTCTTGAAGCTCCCCCAGTTGCCTTGGTTCTGTATCCCCAACTGTAATCATGTGTCAATCCAAGGAAGGGGGAGGAGGTTATCTTTTTGGCAGCAGGCTTGGGACCCTGAGTAAGGAGCAGACAATCTCAGTGCTAACTAGATAAATCTAGCCATACAGGCTCGAGCAGATGGTGGGTTGGAAGTTGAGCAGTACAGAGCCCTAATGGTGATAGCAATGAGTATTTTGGATGTCATTATCTTATTAGTTAGCAAACAGAACCATCCTTGTGGTCCCTCCTCAGCTTTATGTGTAATGGTGCTGTAGGTGTCAGCCCCCAGGAGTTGGCACAATAGCCTAATCAATGTGTTCTGATGTCTTTTTTGATCTCCTCTGTCATCTCTGTGGCTTCATTAACAACACACACAGGGAAAGGGGGATGAATATAGAGTTTTAGAAATCACTCCGAATCCCTGATCCCATAAGTCTCAAGTTCCCCCTGGAAAGCAGCTCTTTGTTTTGTTTTCCTTAAGGTAATTTCCTGGGGAAACTTACCCTTGACCTTCTGGGTCAGGCCATTTGGCATCCTGCAGTAGATCACCTGGAATCTGGTGAGGGCAGCTGAGCTTGCCTTTTTGTTTGTTTTAACCATAATGCCTCTGACAGTGGACATCTGAAGTAATCTCCTTCAAATAAGAGAAAGTGAATTAGTCTCTTTGCATGTAAGTGGATCTAAATGAGACAGAGCCCAGAGGAGCTTGGTCCCTTTGGATGTGTTGTGTGTTCTGGTCATGCCCGTGGTGTGGGCCATCTGATTCCAGGCTCACATCAAGGGTAGGCCAGTTCCTCCGGGCAGGGATTTGCACAATGGGCCTCCGAGAGGGATTCGAATGAAAGCCGAAACAAAGCATGCAGGCACAGCCCCAGAGCTAGCTAACATCTCATTAGTCCCCTCATGTGGAACGATTCTCCCCACCGACAGGCATTCCTCCACCCCATCCCCGACCCCACCCGTTCCCTCGTGCTGAGCCTGCCTGCTGCCTGGCTGACCGTGCTTAATTCTCAGTAACTGCTATGTGCAGACTGGGGCTGCCCACGGTCATTGGCTTATGGTATGGGTGAGGGATAGAGTGTAGTGAGAAATGAAAATAGTTCCAGCCATCCAGCCAGGGCTAGGCTTTGTTTCTCTTTATCCTCTCTTGTGGAATTAGGGCTTAGCATTAGCAAGGAGCCGTCCAGAAGACTGAATGAAGTCTCTGAATGCTCCAGTTTTCTTAAATGAGAAAATAAGACAAAAACTGGTGAAATGATTTCCTTCTCCAGGGTCACATAGAGGCGGGGAGTAGGATTCTCACCCCCAAGGAAGTTTTACCTGGATCACCTTTTTCTTGGAATCAGTGGGTTTACATTTTCATTCATCTCAGTTTTGATTTTTTGGACAATAACAGCTGTTGAGTGGCTCTCCAGGAACAATTGTTGATAACTTTTTCCCCAGCTCATCTCTCAAGTGATGTTTCCTAAGTGTGAGCTAAGACTCAGCAGGTGGTTGTGGTTGTGTTGACTCTCTGTAGTTTCCTATTAAAGTGGTAGAAGAGACATATCTTTTGTGTGTCTTGTGTTGCTTGTTCCATGACATTTCAGTTTGATAAGGCAGCCTTTAGTATTTCTAGAGAGGGTTCAGGTTCCGGCCCTTAGAGAGGCCCCCAGATTTCTTGACCCAGAATTTTTTATACCATCAACTCCAAACTTTCTTACCCTCTTTTCTTTCTTTGTCTGATGCAGCCTCCATGAATGTGCTGGTGCAGAACTGCAAGATCTACAATGATGCCAGCTGTGACATTTCTGCAGATGGCCAGCTTCTGGCGGCTTTCATCCCTAGCAGCCAAAGGGGCTTTCCTGATGAAGGCATCCTGGCAGTGTACTCTCTGGCCCCCCATAACCTGGGCGAAATGCTCTACACCAAGCGATTTGGTAAGGGATAGGAAGCCCAACCTAGTGACAAAGGGATGCTGGTACCTCGGCCTGGGCATTCCTAGGTGAGGTATAGCTTAGGTGGGAGTAATGGTCACATACTGCCCCTGCTTCACTGGGGCACGTGTCAGAGGAAGATTGCTTTGTGCTGGCTGGTAGCATTGCAGAGGAATCTCAGAATAAGATTCCTCCCTACCGCAGTGGCATCACTGGCATACTCCTGTTGTTATGGGCAGGAATAAGGGGGAGCTTCGTTCTTGGCCATGGCTTGGGGAAGTGGGCACACACACACTGCAAGGCTGTTTGGCATTGTGTATTAAAAGCCCCCAAAATGTATGTTCTCTTTGATCCAGTAATTTCACTTCTAAGGAAATAATCAGAAGACTATACAAGATTTATTTAGAAGGATGTTTACAGCAGTGTTATTTATCATAGAGAAAAATGTCAAATTGTGAAGAGTTGCTTAAAGAAATAATGGTGCATTAATAAGGCAGAATACCATTTGGCCTTTAAAATGCTCTTATAGAAGACTATTTAATGGTGAAAAATGTTCGTAATGGATGAAGTGAAAAAAGTAGATTTCAAAAAAGTAGTATTTACAGTATAACAATTTTTTAATGTGATTCTATGATAATACTGGTTAGCATTTATTAAGTACTTTTTATGTGTCAAACACTGTACTCAATACTTTACATGCCTTCTCATTGTACTCTTCACTACAGTCCTATGAGATTAACCCCAGGATGACCAAACAAAGATGAAGATCAGAGAGAAAGAGAAAATACTAAGAGGGAAAATTATTCCCTTGTAATAGCAAGAACTCTGGGAGATGTCTCTCTGTTTTTCTGGCCCTCAGGTCCCAATGCCATTTCAGTGAGCCTGTCCCCGATGGGTCGATATGTAATGGTGGGCTTGGCCTCACGAAGGATCCTGCTGCACCCCTCCACGGAGCACATGGTGGCCCAGGTCTTCAGGCTGCAACAGGCCCATGGTGGCGAGACCTCCATGAGGGTGAGTGCATTGCCCGTGGCTTCACTGTATGGCAGCTCTTCTAGGCCTGGCTGGCAGGGTAATGCAGGACAAGGTTGTGGTCTCCCAGCCAGGACCAGAGATGTCATGCCCATAAGGAGCCAGGAAGGACTCCAGTCCAGCCTAGTAATGACCAGCAGGCCACACTTTTGGAAGCTCTGGACTATTAAAAGGCAGGGGCTTTCTCATACCCTAAATCATGAGCTGGGTCCCCAGAGGCCTGAAAGGATCTTTGCATCAAGACCAAACTGAATACTTCCTTACCTCAACATGAAACCTTTAGTCTGGAGATACACAGAGAACCCAATGAAATATTTATGCTTCTTTTTAAAAAAAATTTTTCAGGACGCAAGCTATAAAAAGAGATAGATAGTATACTATGAAATGTTCTTTTCCTGAGGTTGTAGTCACGATGGAGGATAAGGACTTTGGGCAGCTGCTGTGCTCTTAACTGTCCCGTCCACTTCACTAGCAGAGAAATGTTCTATTTAGGACCCTTTCTTGTCTGAAGCCGTCCTTGCTTGTATTGCCATAAAGGCCTTCTGGGCATCCTGGGGTTAGTGGCCTCCTGGACTCACCCCGTCTAGTTTCTGACTGAGATTATTCCCACATCCCATGGGGGCTCATTTGGCCAGGGTTTTGTCAAGGGGAGTTGAGCATTTGAACACTTCTCTAATCAGATGGTGTTTAAGCTCGGTCTCAATCTAAGAACGTGTGAATTCCCTTAGCACTTTATGCTGTGCCATTTATAGTTTTATGCACTTGTTTATGTGTTGTTTTGTGTTTTCTTTAGCAGTGTGGTGTGTATGTTTAATCCACTCAATTAGGTTCAGTGTAAGCTCCTTAGGGGCATATCCCCCGGGGTCCCTCATTTAGTGCCACACATGTAGATGCTTGTTGAATTCAGCCTGGAATATGAAGCATTTGTTTTAAAGAAAAAAACCCTAAAGATAGGACCCATTATATACAAAGCAATAGAAAGTGGGTGGCCAGGTGTGGTGTCTCCAGCCTCTTCTCCCTCCTGTCTCCTACAAGGACCTTCTATCCAACTCTACTGAGCCACTTTCCAAGCCCCCTGAATTAGTAAGGCTCTCTCTTGCCAGGGTGCCTTTACCTGGAGTGCCCTTTTCTCCCTGAAACCCAACTGCCTGCAAGCTCTTCCCCTTCTATGGAACCTTCCTAAACAGAATTGATCACTCCCTCCTGTGCCACCCCTGTACCTAGTACACTCTCTGTGTTAACACTCATCACACCAAACTGCAGTTATTTATTTCCACATCATTCTCCTCTCTTGGCCCATGAGCTCCTTGAGAGTAGGACCATGTCTGTTTCATCTGTATGAACTCCAAATACCTAATAAGAAACCTCTCATTTAGGAGAAGCTGAATAAATGAAAGAGAATCTCAAGAAAAGCATCCTTATTGTTTCTAGGTGGTAACTAGCAGAACCACTGATAGGTGACATCGTGTCCCGTCATGTCTCTGAAAGGGTAGAAACAAGGCATTCTCTGCTCTTGACGTCACAATGACAGGAAAGTTCTGATTCTTGAATCCATGTGACTAGAAATATTTGACATTGAGTGACTGGGAGAGGACTTTGTGGGAAGTTCATCGATCCTATTTTCTTACCTAGATACATGAGGATGGAAGGTGAATTTTAGTTTAAATATTCTTATCTTAAGCAGATTTGGATGGTAAAAGTACCTGGTGTCTGCTTTTTACCACCTAGAATCTTGGTCCTTGCTGTTCTTCTAACCCTTCCTACCTAATTGTGGAATAATTGTTTCTAATCATTAAGAGACAGGATCTGATTTCAGCAACACTAATGGACATCTCCAGCCTCTTCTGGAAACGAGGGCTCCTGCTCACTTTTGGGCACAGCCTGCCAGTCCTCCATCCTAGCAAGGTTCCTCTTCTCTATAAGTAGCCAGAAACATCTGGCTAAAGGCAAACAGCTCCAGGGCGGAAGCCAAGATTCTGTCACATATGGGGCCGGCAGCTCAGGGAATGCAGTTGGAGAAGTCTGCTGTGGAGATGTAGGGGCTCAAGGCACCTAGCCAGCTGCTGCATGCCTCAGAACAAAGCTACTTCTCAGCATTCCCAGCAGGGGTTTTTTGATTCTCAGTAGACCCCGTCTGCCACTTAGGAGAGGGAGCTGAAGTAACTAGAAAGCTCTCATTTGGGAAGCATTTCTCTCACACAAGAGGCAGGATCCGGGCTTCTCAACAAGGTTTTGCTCACCCTGTGTCCACCCAGTCTGACTTTAAACCCCCGTGCTACAGAAAGATTTCTGGTTTTCCAGGTCTTGGTTGCCCCTTACGTCCAAAGGCACCAAAGCACTCAGCACATGTCCCTGAATTCAGTCACTGGTGGAAGGGAAGACACCAGCTTTTTTGGATAGCTGTGCTGTACCACCGTTTAAGGCAAGAAGTGCATTTTTGTCTGAGAACAGGGAGCGAGGGTTTAATGGGACAGTAGAGCATCTCCCTCTTTGCACAGGTAAGTATAGGTGGCTGTCTCCATCTGTAATGTCAAGCTCTGTCCTTGAAGGAAGTTGTGGGTACTGGGCCTGTCCTAGAGCTTTTCTACCCAGAATCCCCCTTCTCTGTGGTGTTACCTCTTGGAATTCACTGTGGGAACGTTCAGAGAGGTGAAATTGTTGGGCCAGCAGACGTTCCCAGGAGAACATCCTCCAGAGCATCGACTTACTTTAATTCCCACTAAGGGACCATCTCTCCCCAAGAGATGATCTCTTACACAATCCCATATGAAAACTCTTGTAAAAATGAATTGCTAATTGCTCTTCACCTTGGCATGCTTATTCTAAGCAGTTCTTCAGATCTCTGGATCAGTGCTTCTCAAACTGTGCTCCTTGGACAACCTGCATTAGAATGCATGGGGTTCTTGTTAAAATACAGACTCCACTTCAGACCAAAATCAGAATAAGAATTGGGCAGGAAGGGGACCGGGTATTTGTATTTGTAAAACAAGCTTTCCAGGGCTTCCCTGGTGGCGCAGTGGTCGAAAGTCTGCCTGCCAATGCAGGGGACACGGGTTCGTGCCCTGGTCCAGGAAGATCCCACATGCCGTGGAGCGGCTGGGCCCATGAGCCATGGCTGCTGAGCCTGCGCGTCCGGAGCCTGTGCTCCGCAATGGGAGAGGCCACAACAGTGAGAGGGCTGCGTACCACACACACGCACATGAAAAACAAGCTTTCCAGATGATTCTGATACGCACTTGAGTTTGAGAACTGCTGTTCTTAATGACTGCTTTCTTCATTTTAGGTTTCTGCCCTCAGCCTCTTCAGCAGAGGCAGAGATACAGTCTCAGGTTTACTTCTTATCGTGGTTTTATGTGTGATGCTTTGATCCTTTGCTAATTTTGTTGCAGGCACAGTGGTGTTTGTGTTCTATCTCCTATAAAACTCTTAGCTTTTTGGCTGTCAGTGTGCTTCACCTCCCATTTTTCTCAACTGTTGTTGCTTTACAGGGTTCTCCCTTGAATATCTCTATGTGCTGAATTACTTTCTTCCCCATGTTGAGTTTAATTATTATCCTTGTTTCTAGGATCTAGGGTCCTCAGATATTTCCCTTCTCTGCTTACTAAGGCTAGGCTTAGTCTTCCCAATTTTAGTATCATTGGCAAATCAGGAAAAATAAGACTAGGCACATATTTTATCTCCCCTTCTGTCTGTCGATTCGAGGCTCTTCCAGGATGAGTATGCTACTATCTCTGCCTCAGGGTCTTATGTGCCATCTGACTCCCTCATACTTGAGCCAGTAGGACTTTTTGTTAATTTCTGTTTGGTTTTTAAGTTAGGCATTTAAAGATTGTTGAGCTGAAGTTTTGATGAATTCTCAAAACACTAAACTGCCTGAGTTCTCTCACTGCTTTCATTTTCTAATTGGAACAAGGCACAATATTGTAGCAGAAAACTGCAATTAATTTTCTAAAATTATGGCAACTTGCACAATGTAATAACTTTGGTTGTAACCAAGTGAAAGCATAATAACAAAAATATAAAATTACTAATGAAACCAGAAATAGTCATATAGCAAACTATGCCTGCAGTTTGTAATAAGTGCTGTTTTACCTAGGAATGGGGGCAAACGTCAGCGGTCAAGGTGTGGGTGTAGGTGGGGAGGCAGTGCTGGGGCAGTTTGGGCAGAAGTGATGGACAAGGGACTTGGGTGGGAGAAGAAGCCCTAGGACAGAAAGCAGTTTAGCTCTCCTTTCTCCATGAGACAGCATTGTGCTCTTTAAGGCCAAGCCTCAAACATCAATACTTAAGGGTCAATTTTATTGAAAGCTTTTTCTTTGTGGCTATGCGGTGAAACTGTATTCAAGGGTTGAGCAACTAATACCCAGACAGATTGTTAGTTTGGAGGGGGTGTTGGAAAGAAAGCCCGCCCCTCCCTCCCTCCACCCCTCTCCCTCCCCCCTCTTCTCCCCCCTCTTCCTCTCTTCTCTCCCGCCTCCCCCAACACCTTCTTGACCCTGAGAGCTCTGCTCTTCAGTAGTGGACAGTCCCCTTGTATACCTTCTCCCTCTAGAGCTCCAGCTCTAAAGATATGCATCCCCCTCATTCTCAATAGGTCCTAGGCAGCTGGAAAAGGAAACAGATTTTTTTTAGACCTACAACCTACTCATATCTTAACTGGCCAGTAGTTCTCAATGTGTATTCCCTGGGACTAAGTCAGCATCATCAGGGAACTTAATAGAAATGCAGCTTCTCAACCCTGTCCCAGGCCTGCTGAATCAGAAGCTCTGAGGGTAGGGCCCAGCCATCCTTGTTTTACCAAGCCCTCCAGTTGAGCCTGCACGCTGAGTCAAGATTGAGAACCAGTCCTCAACTGCATGGGGATCCCAGTTAGACCTCACCTGTCAGTATAGCTTTGTTGTTTTCTTTTTTGCTCTCACCTTGTCTCTGGAACCTCATCTGGTTTATTTCTGTGGCTCCTTTAACCAGATCTTTCATATACTTTCAGGAAGTTGAGAAATTGATGAGTACCTCCTGCCCTTAGCATTTCTGGATCATGCTAGCATCCTAGTGGTGGTACTTTAAAGAGTAATGCTGTGGGGCCTTTTTCCCAATTCTAATTAAAACTCTACCTGCCCACAGTTGACTTTGTTCAGGCTCTTAACTGTGATCCCATTCCTGTTTGCCTTTGTGCTATAGAATACAGAGATTCTTAGGCTTAAAAAGTGAGAAGAAATATCTTTATCTTTCTCTCCAGGACCTTCCCCATCTGAAGGTGTAGTTCTTGAGTTCCTTTTTCCAACATTCAACTCACTGTTATCCTTGGAAGGAAGATGTCGCCGTGGTACCCATTAATGGATATCTTAGTGTCACCTTGGTTATAAAGAAACATTAGTTGGCTTTCTTTATTTCATACCATTTCATAGCCATCTTCACAGAACAGCCTAGTGATGACTGATTATTATTATTATAAGTTCATTAAAATGAACCACAGAAAAGGCTTGGTGTCCAGAGTACTCAAATTAGTCATAACTAAATTGTAGCTTAGACCCTGGGTCGGGATGGGTAGCCAGCACTGTCAGCACTGACCAGCATTATGTAACTAACATGCATAGGCTCTTCTGGCTTGTCCTAGCTCCATTCTTCAACATCTAATCTTTACTGTGGCTTACTCCTTGCCCTGAATTTAGCCTGTGATCAAATCCAGTCATCAGTACTTCCCTAGATTCTAAAAGTTTCGTTTTCAAAAGTGACCTAGAGGGCTTCCCTGGTGGCGCAGTGGTTAAGAATCCATCTGCCAATGCAGGGGACACGGGTTCGAGCCCTGGTCCAGGAAGATCCCACATGCTGCGGAGCAGCTAAGCCCGTGCGCCACAACTACTGAGGCTGTGCTCTAGAGCCCGCGAGCCACAACCACTGAGCCCACATGCTACAACTTCTGAGCCTGCACTCTAGAGCCCACGAGCCAAAACTACTGAGCCCGTGTGGTACAGCTACTGAAGCCCACGCGCCTAGAGCCCATGCTCCACAACAAGAAAAGCCACTGCAATGAGAAGCCCGCGCACCGCAATGAGGAGTAGCCCCTGCTCGCCGCAACTAGAGAAAAGCCTGCGTGCAACAATGAAGACCCAATGCAGCCAAAAAAAATTAAAAAAAAAAAAAAAGTGACCTGGAACGCTAGTTCAAGCCAGAGTATTCTCCAGCAATCTAAGGGAACTGAGCTTCTTCTTAATCTTTTTTTTTTTTTTTTGCGGTACGCGGGCCTCTCACTGCTGTGGCCTCTCCCGTTGCGGAGCACAGGCTCCGGATGCGCAGGCTTAGCGGCCGTGGCTCACGGGCCCAGCCGCTCCGCGGCATATGGGATCCTCCCGGACCGGGGCACGAACCCGTATCCCCTGCATCGGCAGGCGGACTCTCAACCACTGCGCCACCAGGGAGGCCCTTCTTCTTAATCTTATCTGGGCTTGGGAGTGGCAAAAACCAAAAATAAAGATATTTTATTTTTGTATCCTAGAAGGGTACTATTTCTTCAAGGGGAGATTGGGATAAAAGAGAGACAGCTTTGTTGTCAGAAATGATTTACTCCTTCCTAAGATTTTGTCCTCATTAATTTTCTTAAAGCTGCTTGTCAGTTGATTAAAAGCTGCTCCCGCTGCAATTATCTTAAAGTTGACTTCTGAGATGTGGTACAAAGCATCTATCCTCAAAAAGTTCCTTTCTTCACCATGTTGTAGGAAAGGGGGAGGAGATATGAGAGAAGTCAGGGGTGTCTCTGATGCAATTTGTCAGAGAAGGGAGGGGGCAAAATAAAAAATTTAAAATAACATTAGAGCTACAATCAAAGCCATTAATTTAGGCGAATTTTTCCATGACAAATTCCTCCAACTTTGATGCTTTCTTTCCTCCATGGCTTCTTAGTAGAGCACAATCTATGCTGCATTTTATTCTTTTCACTCAGCAAAATTTTATTGTGCCCCTACCCTGGGCCAGGCACTTTGCTAGGTCTGGGAATACAATGAACAGAATGGATCTGGTCCTTGCTCTCCTGGTGCATACGTGCTGGACACCTGGCTTCTTAACGGGTCTTTTCACTGCTGTATCCCCAGCCTTCACTGTGCTTGGCACACAGGAGGCACTCAGCATTCGTTCTGGGAATGTGTCACTTTGAAATCTTGTGTGCTGTGTATTCCCTGCACATACATGAACACACACCCCTACTCACCAGCACCATCAGTGTGCCTAGCACGTGCCTCAGGAAATGGTAATTAAACATAAGTATTAGATGTAATTCTTATGAAAATAGAGAGTGTCTTGCTCGTGACCCCAGTTCTGCCCAGTATCAGTGAGTTTCTCAGGGTTCCGGTCACAGCACTGAGAAATGGTGAGAGATTCCCAGTGGCTGTTTCAGAAGTGAAAGGCAAAACATTTTGTTTTTTAAGAATTGGTAGGAGGGGCTTCCCTGGTGGTGCAGTGGTTGAGAATCCGCCTGCCAGTGCAGGTGACACGGGTTCCATCCCTGGTCCGGGAAGATCCCACATGCCGCAGAGCAACTAAGCCCTTGTGCCACAACTGCTGAGCCTGTGCTCTAGAGCCCGTGAGCCACAACTGCTGAGCCTGTGTGCCACAACTACTGAAGCCTGCGCACCTAGAGCCCGTGCTCCACGATGAGAGAAGCCACCGTGATGAGAAGCCTGCGCACTGCAACGAAGAGTATACTGCCCTCACTCACTGCAACTAGAGAAAGCCCGCGCGTAGCAACGAAGACCCAACACAGCCAAAAATAAATAAATTTATTTAAATAAAAAGAATTGGTAGGAGAACCAGCTTCTGCATTTGTAGAAGCTAGAAGTATTTTATTGTAACTCCCATCCTGAGTTTTCTTCTTTCAAAAAAATATGGATCAAGTAAAATGTATGAATATATTGAAAGACTCCCTTATCTGAGCTGAATATCTAGAACAACTACTCATTTGGCCATTTCCTTTGAGATTTAGAAAACTGAGGAAGGTCAAGCACTTGTGCTGTGCACAGAGGTGTGGGCACAGGAGGAAGCAATTATTTTAACTTCTGGGAGTTCCAGGAGCATTGAGTGCCTTGGTATTTGATTTAGCACAGAAGTAGATCCCTCAACTGAAGTAATCTCTGCGCTTCAATCCTAATGGCCAGAGATGGACTTTGGAAAGCATCAGGCCAATTGAAAAATAAAATTCTTGTTCTCTGACTGTCCTTGGGACCTCTTTGAGGGGAACAGGTGAATAAGACAAAGTCTGTAGGTCTCAACAAATCACAGGAGATAGGCTGGAAATAAGTACAAGGCATCAGGTTATCAGGAACAGAGGAGGGCAACAAGTTCCCAAGAGATAAGAAAAGGAGCTGTTTGCTCTTCTTTTCTGCTGGGGGAGCTTTGGTTTAAACAAGAGTGTTCTAGGCAGATTTGTTCCTGCTTCAACTGAACAAAGAGTCTCGAAAGTAAACTGACTTGGTATTCCGATTTTTGTTTTTAAATAACCACTTTAAAATCAACATTCTATGAATTCTAAACTCCAAAGTAGAATATAAAGAAGGCTTAGAGACAGTAAAAGAAATTAAACGTTCTGAAAAACAATCACATTTTCCTAGGGATGAAGAAACTCCAGTAATTGATGAATCTAAGCAAATCAACCCAAAAGAAAAAAAGGATGACCGTAGTATCCCTCCCCCTGCCTGTTTTGGGATGTGTGCATTTCTCAGCCTGCGACAAGATGTGTAGCCATCCATTTCCAATGAAAAGGTCAGCTGTCTCTTAGCATCTGCTTTCCACTGATTTTTTCCCTCTTTCCAGAGAGTTAATTCTCCTCTAGTAACCCTCTCTAAAAGCTTAAAACCTCCCTTGATTCTCATCACGACCCAGAAGGCATTTCTCCTCCTCACAGTTCCTTTCTTCCTCAAAGCCCCTTTGGCTTGCAACTTCTCTCATGGTCCTTCTGGCCTCAGTTTCCAGTTGTCCTCTTCCTTCAACCAGCTTTCATTGTCTTGGTTAAAACAAGGGAGATCTGCCGACCGCACTTGACCTCTTGCCACAGTGGCAAGTTTCCAGCTTTAAGGATACTGAGATTCCCAAATGTAAACAAGAAAACCGAAAAGTGTTTTCTTTTAGCTTCTTATTTGGGCTGATCTGAGCAATGCACTTTGCTACTTGGACTAATGGTGTGAGCTTTATTGACATGTGGTAGAAAAGAAAGCATCTTGTTGAGGGCAGCAATACATTTTTCCTCTCAGTTTTAAAAAGATGGAGAAGAAGTTTTCCCACTGAGTTCCCCTGGCTACCTCTTGTTCTTTTCCTGTCTATCTTTGAACAAGAAACAAGACCCTTTTAGTTTTGATCTGGGAACTGTTTTCTTTTGTTCCTACTTCCTATTAGAGACTTCGAGGGATAGAGCCAAGAGGTACAAGAGATTGTCTTGGACCCCTGAAGTAGAGAAATTATCTTCTCCCACTCCTTAGAACTGTAAAGATCTTGGTGACCTGACTCATTCCCTATTGACATGCTGAGACTGCACTGACTCTAAAAAATTTGTTCCTTCTAGCTCGTTGATCCCAATTCCCTTCACAGATGTTATACAGAAATGAGAACAGCCTGCCTGGGGAGGGGGGTTTCTGTCAGCATTTGTCGTCTACCAGGGAATAGCTGCCCCGGAGACAGGTTGAAACCAGGCCTCTGCAAACATGAATCCGCAGCCAGGTTTTGTATCCAGCCCCACAAAGGGGCCCCAGAACCTGATAATCCTCCTCCAGTATAATGGAATTTGGTGGTGTAGCTTCATAAGGTGTCACTTTTGTCAGAGACGGGGAGGCATTTTTGGCAGGTCCCCGGCTTTGTCCTTAACATCTGACGGGGAGCTTCTGGGCACCTGACTAGAGTTAAGGAAGGTTTTACTGGAGATATATTTGGAGTGCCTTAAAATAAAGACCAGAGCTTCCTTTACTGTCTCGGATCTTCGTTCTTGTCAGTGCTGATGAACTTCGGGTTTATGGAGCCAGCCCCCATTGAAATCTGGGAGGAGACTCACAGATCACCCAGTCACTGGGTTGGAAAGACTGTTGGCCGAAACCATAAATGGTTTGGGAGTAGCCAGAGCTATAGCCATCTGTCAGCACTGGGGAGCTTGTTGCCCAGTATTCTCTTGTCTCTAGGGCTAATTGTGAGGGGTAGTTCCTGTCCGTGAGGTACTTTCAGAGCTGTTAAACTGCGGCCAGAGAAAGGAATGGAAACTACACCTCTGGGTGTTTTTCCAAATGGGCCAGATTCTCATTCCTCTAGGGTCCTTTCATTCCAGGCATGTGTGAAATAGGAACATTGGATCAGATGACCTCTCAGAACCTATAAATCAGTGATCCTACCCATCCTGCATCCTCTGTGTCATCTCCTTGTCATCTCCTTCCTTCTCACCCCCACATTAGAGTGTGATAAGTAAGCAAGTGCATATCAGGAATTCTGGAGGCTACTGATCTTCACGTGGCATTTTCTGGCTTCCTGCCACAAAGCAGGATTTAGCCTAATACCCAAACACTGGAGGAGATGGGCTCTTGGGAGCTGCCCTTTCAACACTGTTTAAGGACTTGGGCAGGGTGGGGAGCTGCCAGAGTCAGAGGACAAATCGATACCCCATGACTCCTATAGCCATGGAGGTTGTGAATATCTGTGCAGCAAGGTTTAGGGGTCTCAGCCTTTAATTACTTCTCTCCAGTCGCTCTGACCTTGTCTCACCTAAGCTGGGTCACCCATCATACTGGCTTCTTGATGGTTTTGTCCCCAGAGCAAGTTCCTGTACTTAGAAGCAAATTGATAGTATTTGCTTGTTAATCCCTCTGCAGCAACAGACTATAAAAGGTAAATTTGTGACGTGTGAGAGGCTTGTTTGCTTCTTTCCTGGTCTGGAACATTTCTAGAAAAGAGTCCTTGTTCTTGTGAGACCGTGGTCAAAGCACTCAGCACAACCTCAAAGCATTTGATTTACTAACTGCATTGTCTCCCTTCTTGCAAGACCACTTTCTCTGGCCCTCTGGCCCATTACCTGCAATAATGAATCATTATGATTTTAAGGGACACTCTTGTGAAGCCCATTAGAACTGCCACAGGCGAAAAATAAGGCTCCCTTCATCCAACCCACTGAAATTAATACACATCCCTTCTGAACTCTGGGTGTATCCCCAGCTTATATTATCTGACCTTTGGGAGAAGAAAAATTTAACAGATTAAGTGATCCCAGCCACAGTTGTCTGATCACAGCCACTTTGTCCTTTTGATTTGTATATCAAGTCATATTTAACCATATAGCCGATAGGTTGGACAGAAACCATTGATTATCTTCTGGAAAAGTGAAAACCTCTGTGAGAAAGGATGAAGGCACCACACCCATCCCCTGACCTGAAGGAAAAGAGTTGATTAGGTGCAAAGGGAAAAAGACTGGCATTGCCATCTCTGTGGACAGTCAGCCAGTAGTGAGGCCGATGGAGAGGAGTAGCCATGAATTCATTTCAGGCTCCTGCCAGGTATGTACGTGTAAGGAAGGGATTATCCAAAGGTCAGGCAAGCATGTTCTGGATGACTAGTTTAGAAATTCATAAACTTCATTGGGCTCTTTTTCAGTAGTCTCCTCAGACCAAAGATTTAAGGAGCCCTGGTTAATTCTTAAATTTGGAGTTGAGTCAGATGGGGAGGGCATAGGAGGCAGGAGGTTCTTAAGGCAGCAGCAGCCATGGGGCAGTCTGTCTTATGCCTCAAACCAGAGCCAGTTCCATATTTGTAACAGACCCATTCGACCTCAGGACCATAACAGGGCCGTTCCAGCAGTGTGCTGTAAGCTGCCCAGGCACATTTCTCAGCACCACAAAGCCGGGGAATTTTTATAACAGGATTCTCTGTGTGTGTGTCATTACATCGAGCACACGTGCTGCTGTCTTCTCTAGTCCAGAGGCTGTCCTGGTAAAGGCCTTTCAGATGCTACCCAAGGCACATGAACAAGTTCCCAAATGCAGGACTTCTTATCACTTGATTTCTGTAAATGGCGTGGACCCTTAGCTCAATATTTACCTTTTTGGGGGAGCGGGGTCTCTCATCAGGATAATCAGAAAAATAATAATTATTATACTGCCCTAAATTCAGTTTTTAATATTACTTTCTAAATCACGCTCTCATTTGTTCTCTCATTTTTTTTCCCTTCCATCAACCCTTAGGGACAGGTAAAGACAGATGAAGTTCATCCTTATTTTATAAAAACCTGAAGAGGCTAAAAGAGAAAACATTGTATTGACTAAAACTCCAGTTTATAGATTCTCAGCCTCACGTCCTTTTCATAGGGCCTGATGACGTGTTTTTCTTGTTTGTTTTTTGTTTTTTCTTTAAGCCCCAGATGCGGGTTCATGGTAATAATAACAAGAGTTACCATTTATGAGCTTGCACCACGTCAGGCATTTTATATACATCATTTCTTTTAATCTCCCCTATTATTTGAGTGTTGGTGCTGTCTCTTTTTAAACTGAGATCCAGAGAAGTTGTTACGCAGTGACGCCAGGACTCAAACCCAGATCTTTCTGACTCTTAAATTGTGCCCTTCATTCTTCCACTGCCCTGCCCCTGTCTCTGACTAAAGTCGATTCTGGAACATTGTGTAGATCAGTAGCCAGATAGCACCTTCAGCCCAACCTGAGACAAGCTAAGCTGCCCCCTGAGAAAATAGTAGCTTTGGAAAGATGTAGACTAATGAAAGGAGACTCTCTTTGAAAAATGGAACTGATCTGTTTAATGGTGATTTATAAAAGCTAGAAAGAAATCTTATACCTGTGTGTTCAAGATTCCCCTCTGCCCTGCTTCCTACATCTTATCGCACCTTTTAGGTTTCCTTAACAATAGCAGTTTTAACATTGCTTTTAATTAGATGAATTAAGAATGTTCTTTGATGTTATCACCCCCTCCCGCCCCCCTATCACCTTCAGTTCCCCATTACAGTGAGAGTGCTGTGATTTCCATGGTAACAGGACTACCAGTGGAGCTTGGCTCTCACTGGTTTGTCTGGTCAGAGGAAAGTTTGGGGCAGTCCTTCCTGGTGTGCTAGGCTCTGCATGGGGCTTTCCAGGGGGTTACCTTAAAAGCGATGAAGTGAGAAATGTTAAAGGCTGTGAGGAGAGCATAGCGAAGCTTCATGCAGAAGGGTCCAAGTATGCCCCTGGTATTTCCTGACAGTCCTTAGCCCTCACCTGAAGCAAGAGGGTCCCACCCTCCCCTGTGCTTCCCCAAGTTCTCAGATACATGTTAAGAGTCATCCCATTCCCAGTTCAACCATCTCTTTTCTTCCCTGTGGTTAACTTGCTTTAGGCTACAGGAGGGACTTTGTTCCCCTTGGATTGTGTTATTCTTGGTAACAGACTGTTTCTCCTCCCGTTCTCTTTTCTTCCCTCTTTTTCCCTCACCCAGAGAGTTTTCAACGTCCTTTATCCCATGCCTGCTGACCAGCGGAGACATGTCAGCATCAATTCTGCCCGGTGGCTGCCCGAGCCAGGGCTCGGCCTGGCCTATGGTACCAACAAAGGAGACCTGGTGATCTGCCGACCAGAGTGAGTGGCTCAAGGGGCTGGCAGGGTGGGGACTCGGGGTCATCCAGGCTGAGGACTGGAGTCGTCAGCATTCGCCTGTGGATCTGGCCAGTGAGGTGGGGTCTTTTTTTTTTTTTAATTTTTGAATTTTATTTATTTATTTATACAGCAGGTGCTTATTAGTTATCCGTTTTATACATATTAGTGTATATATGTCAGTCCCAATGTCCCAATTCATCACACCACCACCACCACCACCCCCGCCGAGGTGGGGTCTTCTAGATGGGAAATTCGAATCCTGCTAGAGCCTGACTCATTCTTGGCATCACTCCTTAAAGTGTCCTTTTCACCTAGGGGATGGTAAGGTTAGCTCTCCATTCCAAAAATCTTCAAAAGACTGGTATAGTTATTAGGTGTTTTTAAATCTAAGGCAGTATTTTTTTTCTTTGTTTTCCCTCCTTCTCTGGTTTCCTAGTGATAGTAAAGTCTCCCTGCAGGCAAAAGCATAGATATCAAAGATTCTTTTCTAAACCCTTTTTTTTTTCTTGCGGTACGCGGGCCTCTCACTGTTGTGGTCTCTCCCGCTGTGGAGCACAGGCTCCGGACGCACAGGCCCAGCGGCCATGGCTCACGGGCCCAGCCGCTCCACGGCATGTGGGGTCCTCCCGGACCGGGGCATGAATCCGTGTCCCCTGCATTGGCAGGCGGACTCTCAACCACTGCGCCACCAGGGAAGCCCTCTAAACCCTTTTTGAAAAATTCAACAGGTGGTCTCAGGTTTGTGTAAATGCCATAGACATTAACCTAAGAAACAAAATTGGAAATATTAAAGCCCTAATTTGTCAAGCTACGGATCTCTGACAGCCTGGCTCTGTCTGTGTCCTGCCTGTTTTCCTTTCTGCTTGGGGTTCTGGCTCATAATAGTGAAGGCAGATTGAAAAGCTTAGTTTAGAATAAAAATGATAATTAACTGGTCTTGATTGAAGTAGGGGGTAGGAGGCGACAGGGAACCAAAGCATCTCTGTCTTAAGTCCTGATGAAACCCGCTTCTCCCCTTCCTCTGGCTTTTTGGAGGAGAGAGGTCTGTTCAGGCATCCTTTCACTCAAGACCCTGGGAATCAGCCAGGTCTGTCATCAATTTCCAGACCCAGCCAGGTGGGGAGAGTGAAACTCTGTACTTCAGTGCAGATCAGGCTGATTGCTGCGTGGGTTACTGCGGGCTTCCAGCCGACTAAATGCCACTTCTGCCTCCAGGCCGTCCTAATGTTGTCCTTCACTTGGTGCAGAGTCTTCTCCAAGGGTGGCCTGCAGATCACAGAACACACATGGTGTGGCTGGTCTGGTAGGGTCTTTGGCTGCTGGGAGTGTCCATGTTGCCTTTTGATAGGGCCCTTGGTGATTTTTCCTAAAGTGTGTATTTGGGTCAGTTCTTGTGGCCTGGTAGGTGACTGGTGATTGAGCCCTTGTCAGCTGAGCTAGGTCGGTGGCCCAGGAGAAAGAAAACCTGGTTCTGATGACAGCTCTTTTATTCCACCTAGAATTTTCGGAGCCCCTTCCAAAGGGAAGCTGCTGTCTCAGCCTGACCTAGTCAAGCTGCTCTTGGAGCTGGGAGACTGCTTGGTTCTGCCAGCCACACTCTCCTCAGACTCCTGTCCACAGAGCCCCTTTCACTAGCTCCTGGTGCCTCTCCAGAACACAGCCTGCCTCTTTCACGACTGTGCCACTGTTAACCCAGGTGCTGGATCTGTCCGTTTCTGCCCTCCCTGTAGCCTGTCCGTAGTCTCAGGATCAGTCTTCCCTGAACGATTTCTTTTTCCCCAAAGCACATTATCTTACCTCTTCCTCTTTTCTTAGAAATTCATAAGAGGACTCTAATAGGCATCTTTCCCAAAACTGGAAAAGAATTCTGGATTATAATTTCACTCTTACCAACACTGTAGTTACAGGCCTTTCTTTCCCTGATTCTCCAAGACAGCCTTCCTTAACATTGTTGTCTTGTCCCTGGCTCCAGCTACGAACCTTTGTCCCAACCAGACTCCCAGCCCCTTCTCTTGCAAAAGCGATCTGCTCTTACAGAGGCAGTGTCTCTGCTCCAAATTTGTCGTGGCCCCACAAAGCTTTTATGTCTACAACCCCAGCCTACATACTTGGTGTGACTCACAGACATCTCAGCCAGACATGAAGCTGGCTTTGGCCTCTCTTTTCTCCCCATATGTCATCTTCAGCATCCACTGTCTCAGCAAGCTGGAGCCATCTTGAACTGCCTGGGGAGTTCTCTTACCCACCAGCAACTCAAGTCTTTTCCATGACAAGATAGCACTAATGGGCTTCCCTGGTGGCACAGTGGTTGAGAGTCCGCCTGCCGATGCAGGGGACACGGGTTCGTGCCCCGGTCCAGGAAGATCCCACATGCCACGGAGCGGCTAAGCCCGTGAGCCATGGCCGCTGAGCCTGCGCGTCCGGAGCCTGTGCTCCGCAGCGGGAGAGGCCACAACAGTGAGAGGCCCGCGTACCGCAAAAAAAAAAAAAAAAAAAAAGATAACACTAATGTTTGACACAGCGAACAGCACCCCATCACAGACCAAGTTGTGTTGGACTCAGAGAGAGCTAGTTGAGGCTGCCTTTTTGGTGTTCCTGTTTCTTCTGATTTCTTGGGTTGTGTGGGTAAATGCCCCATACCTTAAGCCCAGTATTTAAGGGTACCATATAAAATTAAGATGGACATGACTTTGTCCCAAGTTGTCCAAAGCTTCTCCAGTTCTCAATCACCTTCATTTCTGTACTTTAGGCAGGAAATACTATGAACAATATTCAGGTAAGTAAGTTAAGACTCACCCGAGGTCTCCCAGCAGATCAGTGACAAAATGAGCCTTTCTAATTTTCCGATCCAGAGCTCTTTCCTGTAGCTGATTCTTAACCTTTTTTCAATCAAAAACCCCTTTAGAATTCCGACGAAAGCAACATACTCTCTTCCACAGAAGAATATACCGCAAGAACACACATATAATTTTGTAACTCTTTTAAGACCTCAGGTGAAGAATGCAGCTCTAGATCATGTTGAGGCATTTAAGTGGGTCAGGTGACTGATGCAGTGAGAAATGAGAGACGATAAGTGAGAACATGTACATCTTTTTTAACAGTCTCTGAGTGATCTCCGGCCTCGAACGAGGAGAACAAATAAATAGGGAAGTAGAAGCTCAGGGTTGTTGCCTGCTGCCTGGCCCTGTGTGACACAGCTCCCTGGCACACCCATTCCCAAGGGCACATGAGCCAGCCAGCCAGCCAGCTGGGCCAGGATTATAGCCCTCCCTCCAAAACAGGTGGTTGTCTGCCTTTATCTCAGGCACAGGCAGCTTTACCACATTTTGTACTTTCAATCCTGTTCTTGATTTCTCCTCCATTGTCTCAGCCTTGGCACTCTCTCCAAGCACAAAGACAGAGGTAACAAGCTCCTTGGGCATCTCTTGAAGGTATTAAAACCCCACTTGACAGTAGAAAAAAGCCTAAGGAAACACTCCATCTCTCCAGGCACAGAAATTCTTAGGACAGGTGAGGAGACGGACCACTGGCCCTTCCACCCATATACAGAGCCATTTCAGTGGCTGATAGCCTGATCCCCACCCCACCTCCCAGCAGTGAGATGCTCCTTTCTCCTTTGCTTTGCTGTCCGACCCACCACCCCTCCCAAGCTGCTCCTGTGCCTCTGGCTGTCTGCCAGCCCAGCCAACCCGCCCCCCCCCATCAGTAACCAGGGTGGGTATGAAGTGCCAGATTGATGTGAGGGGCTGCTTGCTCACTTCCGTCTCATAGATCAGCCCTACAAACGGCGGGGTGGGGAGGTGCTGGGAAGACCTCTGAGAGTCAGCTCAGAAGACAGAATTCAGAGACTCGTGTCAGAAGAAAAGTAGGCTGGGGGGAATTCCCTGGTGGTCCAGAGGTTAGGACTCGGCGCTTTCACTGCCGAGGAGGGCAGTTCTGTGTGAGAGCGTTTTCACCACCGAGGAAGCCAGGCTGGCTCTTAGCTGTGTTCAGGGAGCCCCAGGGGTCCCCAGCTGTGAGGAGTCACTGAACCAAGCCCAGAAGCACAGCTCACAGAGGCTGTTGAAGGAAGCCAGGAAGGCTGACCCTGACTGGCCTTTCCCATTCTTCTTCACCCCTCTGTGTGTTTGTCTAGCTTCCAGGAAGAACCTAGAGCAAACAGTGGTGACTCATTCATCCTCCCTGAGGTCCAAGGAGGAAGGAGAGGGTTGGGACTGTTCTTTAGCTTACAGATGGAAATAAGCAACACTGAATATTGAACACTCAGAGTTTCAGTAGCCAGAGAGGGTATCTTCAACTCTCTTCCTTGGTACAGTGCCTGGAATTGCAACCAGATCCATGAGCTTGTCGTAGTCGAAGCTGGTCTGACCATAGAAGGTAGAACAAATCATGGCTGGAATTGGACCTCTCAGTGGGGAGCAGAGAGTATTGGGGTCGAGGGGGAGAATGGAACAGCATGTTGATAGCCTCCATCACTCCTGTTCTGTTTGGCAGTTGATATCCTCAGTAAATGGCCAGAGTTCATAGCCTGGAGCTGATGGCACATGCTACCAGATGGAAAGTGTTTGAGGAACTCTTTGACCATCAGCATCATGCTGGCAGTCGCAGCTCAGAGAGTGTGCCTTCAGGTGGCCTTTTCTCTGAGATGGGAAGGAAGGTGCCTGGTCACGCAATACATGGTTTGGTATAGGTTTTGGTGTGAGCAGTTTGTTGTCACTAACCATCCCTGGGTAGCAGGAATTACAGACGAAGGATTTGGCGGCGACCCACATGGTATTGCCACCTGTCAGTAAATCTTGACAAGTTTGTAAATCAGAGACTCCCTGGCAGCTGGCTTCATGTGGAGCCTCATGCAGCCAAGATTTGCTCATCAAAAATTGCAGTGGTGGCTTTGTTTTCTGGGGGCCTCTGCTTTTGTTTCTGGTCATTTGCCTCTTCCCTCACGTAAGGTCTTCTCTCACCTTTGCTCTCCAATGCCCTGTTGTTCTCAGACAACCCTCACAAAAATAGCTGAGTGTCTGGTGACTCAGCTCCCTGTGGTCTCGAGGAGAAACAGCAGCTCGCTGAGATCCAGGAAACATGGCCCGCCACCTCCTGTGCGGCTATGGGAGTGGCGGAGATTCGGGTTGAGGTGTCCTGGCTCAGAGTGCTGACCTCAGTCCTGGCCCCCGGGCTGCCGTGAGAGGCAGCCACCTGACAGCAGGTGTTGTTACCCTGAACTTTAATTCTTTATTGATGTTCTTTCAGAGGGCTCGTCTGAAGATCACACCACATCTGCCCTCTAAGAGGAGTTGGGAGGGGTTTAGTCCAGAACAGGGGGAGGAAGAGTACTTTTGTTTGGCTGTGGCTCTTTCCCACAGGTAAAGCCTAATCCCTAGGATCTTAGTGCCCCTCTAGTGATGGATTTGGGGTCCCAGTGCCTAGGCCCGTTTCCTTTCACCTGAGGTAGCACAGCCTCCTGACATGCACCTGCTCACCGTGCAGGCCCCATCAGGCCCCTGCCCTGTCCAATACTCACATTTAGGAAGGAATCACCTTACATCACCCCCCCACAACTCATCTTTTCCTGGCTGATCCTCACAACCCACTGACTTTCATTTGTTTGCTCTTTATTGAAGAAGTTCTGTCGTTAAAGGAAGGTGACCTCAGCCTCTAGGTTAAAAAACTGGCTTCCGTTGGAGCTTTTCTTAGTCAGCTCAAGACGGGGTGGCTTAATCACCAGAAATTTATTTTCTACCATCTGGAAGCTAGAATTCTGAGATCAGGTGCTGGCATGGTTGAGTTCTGGGGAGGACTCCTTTCCTGGCTTGCAGACAGCCACCTTCTCACTGTGTCCTCACATGATGGAGGAAGAGAATAAGATCTCTCTCTCTCCTTATAAGGCCAGAGTCCTTTTGGGTTAGGGTCCCAGTCTTATGACCTCATTTAACCTTAATTACCTTCTAAAGACCCTATCTCCAGATACAGTCACTTTGGGGGTAGGGTTTCAACATGTGAATTTGGGGGGGATTCAGTCTATAGCAGAGCTCTTCAAGCACATATGCATGCCCCGTCCCTCTTAGGAGCAGAGGTAGCTTTTTTGAGTATCTCCTACAATCTCTACATAGACACTGGAGTTCTCATCAAAGGGCTCAAAGACACCTCTTTCCCAACTCATATCCCTCTTCCTTCACCACCATCAGTGGCACCCCACCCTCAACCATGTGATTGGTGCTAGGTAGCTGTCTTGCATTTTGGGACCCACCACTGGCAGCCAGGCTTGCTGCCTGAGGTGGCACATCAGTATAGAAAGATAAGAGGCCACTGCTTCCCTTCTGGCAGTTTTGCCTGCATGGGGTTGGAAGAAACTGCCTGATACTCCATTGCAGGGAAAGAAGGAACCAGGAAAAGGTTGGCAGCCCAGAGAACTTGATGGATAGAAGCTCTTCTCTCTGCTGTCAGCAGTCCAGCCCATCGCTGCTGGAGTTTCTCTCCTCCCTCCCCCAGGGGAAGTTTGTGAGCCCTCCAGGGTCATCTGCAGCTCTCCCAGTTGCTTGTCCAGCCTCTACCTGGCAAAGGAGCCTCTAGGGCCAGAATAGAAAGAGATGTGGGCCTCTCTGGCTCAGTGGGAGCTTTTTCCTGCTTAGACTTCTGAGCTCCAGGCAAAGTAAATATGTCAAGGTGCCCTCATTTTCCTTTCTCCTGACCCCATGGCTGTAGGGAAGACCCAGTGGTGAGAGCCTGCACTCTCTGTTTCTGAGCACTAAGCACACCCTTTAGATAGGGCTGTCCATGGCACCTGGTGTCTCCAGGGCCATCTTAGCTCCTTTCTCATATGTCTGAAGAACACGCAGAACTCACTGCCTATGACTGGCATGGCTATTTTTTAGCTCATCCTTAGCCCCAAAGAGGAGCCAGTTAGGCTCTGGGGGATGGAAGAGGCTAAAGCCACCACTCCAGGCTTTGGGGCTTTTGGAGATTCGTCTGGTCTTCTCTACACTGAGTATCCTGATGCAGGAATATCTTTGGTCCTGGCCTCAGCCCAGCCCCAGGAGAGAGGAAGGAGGGAATTGCAAGGAGTTCTGGCCATTCCCTATCTAATGTCTTCCACCTTTTCTCCTTCCCAACTGATTTTCAGGGCCTTAAACTCTGGTGTTGAGTACTACTGGGACCAGCTGAATGAGACTGTCTTCACTGTTCACTCCAGCAGCCGAAGCAGTGAGAGGCCTGGGTGAGTTTGTGAAAGAGGAGGCCCGCCCTCCCTTCTGCAACCAGTGGGCTCTGGAGCAGTGCCCTCAGACTGTGCTCCAGGGCTCTGTAGCTGCCCGTCCTCAACCAGAGCAGCTCCTCTTTGATCTGCTTCATGCATTGAGCTTTTGCACGTGATTTCGTTCGAGAAGAGTGTTTCATGGCTAAGAAAGAGAACAGAACCTCTTCCCTCAGAGCCTTGATTTAAGACAAGCTAGGACACCGTCTAGCCCTCTCATTCTGGCGTGGTATCTGGGCGAGCTGCGGTGAGGAGAGAGGAGTGGGACACTGGAGAGGGATGCCCTCCCTAGGAGATTGCTTGTGGGCAGTCTCCCACGTGACCCAGGCCTCAGGGTCCAAGCTGCCCAGAGCTGCAGCCCAGGAACAGACCCTCCCCAGGGGCCAGTGAGAGAGTAGGAACCTGGTACTGATCCTCTCATCACTTAATTCATTAACGAAGACTAGAACATTTTGAGAGAAAGTCCTGGGTCGATGATAAAGCCAAAGCAATCACTGCTTCCTAGAGGAAGTACAGGGCACAGCTGGAGGAGTAATCCCCAGAAGCAGCTACAAATAGGAGCGGCTGGTGACTGTCTTGAAAGTCCTGGGCTCCCTCTGCTGCCAGCTCGAGCTGTCCTGAGGGTCAGTGCCTAGGAAGTGCCCAAGGAAGGGGGTGTATAGCTTGGGGCCTGGGCCCTACTCATTGGCAGCTGGCCCTCCCTGCTTTTAAGAGTCTATTTTCAGAAGACCCCGAAGGAGGATCCCAGAGCAGCTTCACAGGAGTCCTGGTGCTTTTCCTCCAAAGTGGACATTCAGTGAAAGTTCCAAGAATTTAAACTGGAATCTTGTCAGCATATAGTTAGAAGGAAGGAAAAGCTAAAGAGAGAAAGGGCCCTCTTCGGCTGCTCACTCTTTGTCCCGTGGAGCTCAGCTAGTGGCTTCCTGAATCTAAGGAAACGTCTTTTAAGATCAGCCATCTCTACCTCCCCAGAAAGGCCCTCGTTTGAGTGACTGGACCAGCTGGGTTTGTAAAACTGGACGGTTCTGCCGCCTCCTTTCATTGTCCTGGGGTGTGGAGTGATCTGGAGGAGAACACAGGCGAGTTCACTGCCATCGGGAGGCAGCTGCGGGAGCGGGCCTCTCAGCCTGCAGGCCCTGGTCCAGGCTATGCCCTGGGGATTGGCATGGAGCACACGGAGCTGTGTGTGATGTGCTGTCCCCAGCCCTGCCCGACTCCGCTCTGCCTTTCTCTCCGTAGCACCAGCAGAGCCACATGGAGGACAGACAGAGACATGGGCCTGATGAATGCAATTGGGCTGCAGCCCCGGAACCCCACCACCTCAGTGACATCTCAGGGCACCCAGACTCTGGCCCTTCAGCTGCAGAATGCCGAAACACAGACAGAGAGGGAGATCCAGGAGCCGGGGACAGCAGCTTCGGGTCCTGGTGAAGGTAGGAGCCGTGTAACGCTAGAGGGGAAATGAGACCGGGAGAGTGGCGTGGGGTGGGGGCTGGGACCATTCTCACCCCTCCCTGAGGCTCCCGGCCCCTCCACACGGACAGCTGGTGCAGGGCGAGCACCAGTGCCGTCAGGGTGAGTGCCCCTCATGTGGTGGCGCCTCCTCGGGCAGGAAGGTCATTCCCCCGATCTGGGTCACTGCTCCGGCAAGCCGAGCTGCTCTCACAGCTTTGCTCAGTCCCACCAAGGACCCTGACCTCCTTATCCTCTAAAACTTGGAGGACCCAGGGTGTTCTTCCGGAGAGCGAGCACAGAGTCACCTAGATAGAGGAGACTCCCTGCTGTGATCTCTCTTTTCAGAGACACGCACCCCAGGCCTCGGGCTTCCAGGACCACCCCACAGGGTAGCTTGTCTCCCCCTGCCGCCAGCCTGGCAGAGTCGGGACTGCCACAGGTGAGGCCCTCACACACCCGTGCTTCATGGCCATTTTTTTTTTTTTTTAATTGCGGTACACAGGCCTCTCACTGCTGTGGCCTCTCCCGTTGCGGAGCACAGGCTCCGGACGCGCAGGCTCAGCGGCCATGGCTCACGGGCCCAGCCGCTCCACGGCATGTGGGATCCTCCCGGACCGGGGCACAAACCCCTGTCCCCTGCATCGGCAGGCGTACTCTCAATCACTGCGCCACCAGGGAAGCCCGTTCGTGGCCATTTTGACCGCAGTCTGGCGCGCAGTCAGCCCCTTCCTCTCACCTATTGCAGGTGTGGCTCAGCCAGCTCCGCCCTGGCTCTGCACTGGCCTCACACTGCTAAGAACCAATTAGCACTTCCCAGCGGTAGCGCTGGAGCCCCTTCGGAGTGTGTTGGCAGCTGTGTTAAATAGGCTGTTCTCGCTCAGTCACTGTCCTTACCCCCTACCCCAGCCCCTGGCTGCTCCAGGCTCCAGACAAGGCAGCCTCCAAACAGACCCACATTTCCTAGGTCCGTGTTAAGCCATTTGCTCAAGAGAGACCATAAGAGAGGACAGGTGTTTATCAGGCAAGGAGTAACTAATCTGCCTGTGTCACCTCCAGGGAACAGCTTTCCAAATTGCAGCCCCTCAGCAGGGCACTATCCCTGTTGCTGCCATGAACTGACACTTTTTGCAGTTAAGTCCCTTCTTGGTCTGTGGCCCAGGCCACCTCCTACATCTGTTGGGTGGAAACCCCTTGGTGTAGAGGTAGCAGCTGCAGCAGCCCGACACAACTCCGAGCCTCACTGAAGAGGACAGGGCTGGCCAGCCCCAGGCGGAAGTCCTTGTCTGAGGTGGCCCCTCTGCCGCGATCTCATGGCCATTTACTGACTGTCTTCCATGCATCAGCCACTGGGGTTGCAAAGACAGATAGGCCTTGGTCCTTCCCCAAGGAACTGGAAGTCTAGACAGGGAGGCAGGCACCCAGCAGGTAATTGCTTCACACGATAAGGACCTCGGGGCCACAGAGGAGGGGGGGCCAGCTTCCAACTGTGGGGCTCGGGGAAGACTTCTGGAGGAGGTGACCCTGAGCTGAGTCTTCAAGGATAAGTAGGAAAATGTCAGGCAAAGTGGGATGGGGGCAGGGGGCAGGCATTCCTGGCGGAGGGGACAGCAGCTGCAAGGGCATCAAGTTCAAAAACATTACAGTCTGCACCGCCACTCACTAGTGGGCTCTTGTTCGTGGCCTGTCAGCGCATGTTGAGACTGAGGCTGGATGAGCAGGAAGGGCAGATTACAGGGACCTGGGTCAGAAGTGAGGCCTTCAGCCTGAAAGTGAAGTGCAGCAGGGGCTCCCCACTTGAGAAGAAGAGCATCCACCCGTGTTTTCACCTCCCAAAGAAGTCTCTGATATTTCTTGATTAGCATCAGCTGATTCCTGACCTCCAGTCAATGATAAGTTCCTTTCTTCCTGTTTAGGGATGCGGATGATGGGCTGGCAGGAGGAAGGAGGTTCTGTTTTCCAGTTTGAGACCAGAACCTGATTCTCTCCCAGTCTCTCCCTGCAAAGTAGAACAGGTGGTGGAGGGTGAGCCCTTCAGAGGCTAGAGGCACTCTTCAGCAGAGGCAGCAGTTGAATAGGCTGTTCTCTAGAACGGGAGCCTTGGCAGGGTAGTTCAGGATGGCTCGCTGCATCTGTCTGGCCTGGTGAACTTTGCCTGGAGCTCTGGACCTCCAGCTCTGAAAGGGACAGCATCATAGTCCCTTTCAGAAAGCCCCACACCTAGAAAGAAGTATGGGGAGATGTGTGGGGCATTGACCAATGGGTGTGACTGGCCAGCCTCGTCCCTCCTGGGGCCAGGAGCGTTGTTCTGAGGTGCTTACCCCACTGACCACCGTCCGCTACTGCCGCTCTGGTACGGGGAGCAGGAATCAAGAGTCTTCTTGGGCTCAGACTTCCTTCCTGGTCCGCTTTCCCCATCTAGCAGGCAGACACAGCAGCTACACACACAGGCACACACACACACACACACCTGCCTTCTGTCTCCCAGTTGGCAAAACTACTAGAGGAAACCGCTCATCAAGTTGGTTAACTCTTCTGGGCTTAGCTAGAAGGTGGGGCTGGTTGGGGGATACCCCCCTCTCTGTCCCTCCACACACCAGGGCCCAGTCTATCAGTGTGGGCAACCAGCTCGACTTGTGGTGATTACCATTCTGTGGGCTGCCCCTCCCCTAGCCCTTTCCCATTGGTTAGCACTGAAGGGTCCCAGGCTACTCCTCATTTTCATGTTCTATGAGAATTTTATTAAAATCTATTCAGTTCTGTCTAGGACTCCCCAGAAGAGCCCTCCACAGGGGGAATTTGCAGGTGTTGGCTTTTTTACTTGTCCAGCTTTAAAGCTTCCCTACCCTGTCACTCAGAAAGGGAGGGGAGGCATTCCCTGGGCTCACTGTTTGCTCCCAGCTCTGATACAGTGCCTGCCTGGCACACAGTGGGCGCTCAAGAAGTGTGTGGAATGAATGAATTGAGCACAGGCAAGGCCCTGCCCCTGAGCTTGGCTGGGCTGCACTGTTTGGGGAGCCCATGGCTCTGCCTCTGACCCCTGAGAAGGGTTGCCTGGACCTTTTTGTTGTCTGGTGAAGATGACAGACCAGCTGGGCCAGGGAAGAGCAAATGTGAAAAGGGAAGGAAAGGGTGCCCCCTGAGGTCAGCTCCTCCTCTGATGCAATCTGGCTTCCATCTTCTGGGCAGTGAAACCCCCAGAACTGGGCACTATGGGAAGTTCCTGATCCCATTCTGGCCTCTGCATCCAGAACGTACCTTAGAACTTGCCAGGGAAATGATCTCATGTCAACACTAAATCAGTTTACCATTTTTCAGAGACAAAAAGAAATGCTTTTGCTACAGGGAAGGAGACAGCAGAATTAACCCTTGTGGCCGCCACTGCTCCTGGAGCTAATAGCTTGGATCCCTAACCATGGCTGCCACTTCTCTCAGACCCCAGTGTGTTTTCCTCTTGAAGAATGTGCTGGCTGCCTACCTTGGCTCGCAGCCTTGACTTAGAGCTCCCAAGAGACAAGCACAGCTCACAGCTCTCTGGGCTGAAGCTACCTACACGCAGCCCTGAGGAAATCATCTGTGTGTACATTTTAAACTCTTCTATCCCATCTTTTATGAGTACTTACTTTACATCTAGTATTGTATTAGGCATCATGAATCCACAGGTGTTGCAGAGGGAATCCGATTCAGAGATGAAGCCATGTCTCTACCCTCAGAAATAAGTCCAGAAAGGAAACAGACATATAACTGTGTCCCCATAGCAAAAGGGTAACATGTGACCAGTTTTCAGAAGCCACCTTAAGTCTGGAACGCCTGTAGGCAGCCTGGGAGCCCTTTATTCACCCACACATTCGACAGGTAGATGCCAAGTGCAAGCCCGAAGATGAATAAAACTTAGTCTGAGACCGTCAGGAACTTAGAGCCCAGAGGGAGAGAACTCTGACGCAGAGAGGTGTGGGTCACTGTGGGGCTCAGAGCAGGAGCAGCCACTCCCAGCTGGGGACCACGGAAGGCAGGGTGAGGGAGGTGGTACTTGTGTTGGCCCTTGAAAACAAGTGGACTTCGGACGTGGGGAAACGGGCAGGTGTGTGGCAGGTAGAGCAGCCACAGTGTGTGCAGGTAGGGGCGCTGGGCACACGGCAGCGCTGAGTCTCTGGGTTCAGGAAGGGGGATGGTCAGGGAAACAGCTAGGACCTGACCAGAGAGGGCCCTTAAGTGTCACGGTGAGAACCTTAACTACTTGAGGACTCTTGGAGCTGCTGGGTTTTGAACAGAGTATGGACTTAACCAGAACTCAGTGGATCAGAGCTGAATTAGAATGGTAATAACAGCAGCATGGAGGCTGGGTGGAAAGGGGAGAGAGAAGCAAGAAGACCATTTAGGAAGGACAGCCACAGTTGCGGTGAGAGGTGGCCAGGCCCGGAGCCACTGGCACAGTGGGAAAGGACAGGAGGGCCCAGATCTGAGTGCCAGCAGCAGGGCTAGGACCTAACTGTGACAGCTCCCCTAGGGCCCCAAGGCAGACCTGTCCTGCCCCTCGAAGTGATCTACAGGAAAAGAGCTGATAGTTCACCGGGCACAGAGCCCAGCCCACTGAGCTCCAAGGCCAAGCAGGCCGTGGGCCAGCCTACTGCATACCCCAGTCCGGGCTGGGGAGGCCCTCAGTGCATAGCGTTCTTGGAAAACTGTGGCGGTGGCAGTGAGCACAGGGAGGTCCCCATGGGCTCTCTCCAGGTAGCCCTTTTGGCTCACAGAGTAGAAGCTGTGCTGGCACCAAAGCCCTAGGTTGACCTTTCCTCACTGCTGAACAGCTTTTCCCTTGAGAGAAGTACTCTGAGAGCCCTTCAGGTTCTCTTTCCTTCTGCCCTGGGAGTTGGCACTGAGCTGTCTGAGGGGGAAGCACGTAAGGGCAGCTTGCCTTGAGGGGTTGGAGGGGTGTGTGTGTAGAATTTACTAGAAAATCTGGAGAAAAGCAGGCTGGACATAAGTGAGAGCCCAGGCGGAGTCCCTACTCAGTTCTGGGGTGAACTGTCTCACTGAGACCCAGAGGAAGAACTACCAGCACATGCCTGCCAAGCACTCGCAAGGAGGGAGAGATCTAACGGGACTTCGCTGCAGCTAAGCTGCAAAATTGGCTGCCTGGAAATCCAGCTTTGACAAGGTGAGCAGAGAGAAGGCACTGGACAGTGTGGGAGCAAAGAAAGTCTTGCAAAGATAGCTCTTGACAACAAGTACCCCCAAAAAAGTTCAAACCTCACCATCAAAGCTGCCCAAACTGCAGAATCCCAAAGTGGCCAACAGGTAGCCAAAGGAAGCAAATCTGGACATAGTTTGGTAGAGCAGCCCTGGCAGCCTGGGAGCCTTGATCATAGTTGCCCACAGGCTTGGACTGAATGTCTGCCCAGTGGGGGCTGAACACAGGCTGGAGGAAGGTCCCTCAGGGTGGGGCTCTTCCTGCAGAGTCCAGGTTATTCACAACAGCCACCATTGACTGAGCACCCGCTGTGTGTCAGGTGCGTAACGGGCATTATCTCATTCCCTCTGCCCGGCACCATGCAGGCTGGATGTTTCATCCCTCTTTTGCAAGTCAGAAAATTGAGGGGTACTTCCCTGGTGGTCCAGTGATGAAGAATCCGCCTTCCATTGCAGGGGGACACGGGTTCGATCCCTGGTCGGAGAATTGAGATCCCACATGCCATGGGGCAACTAAGCCCTCATGCCACAACTACTGAGCTCGCGTGCCTCAACAAGAGAGCCCGCGTGCCTCAACAAGAAAGCCCGCGCGCCACAACTACAGAGCCCACATGACCTGGAGCCTGCACGCCGCAACTAGAGAGAGAAAACCCGCATGCCACAACTACAGAGAAGCCCGTGCACCACAACTAGAGAAGCCTGCACACCGCAACGAAAGATCCCGCGTGCCTCAACGAAGATCCTGCATGCTGCAGCTAAGACCCAACGCAGCCAAAAAAAGATAAAAGAAAACAGGAATATGGGTGGCAAGGGACTTATCCTAGGTCACACAGCTAGTGAGTGGCAGAACTAAGGTCTGAGCCAAAGCCTTGTCTGCTCACAGACAAGGGAATACTCAGGCTTTTGGGGAAAGAGCAGAACCTTCTCTCTTCCTCCCTAGAGGTGCAGACTGAAGCCTCAGGCTGGGGCAGTTGGCTGCCTCTAGTGAAAAATGAGGGTATCAGGCATCCAGCCCCGGGAGAACAGTATGTGGGAAATAACTTGGAAAAGTTGGTGAGTAAAGTGGGACAAGAGGAGAGGACAAGAGGAGAAGACAGAATGCCTTCCAGGGAACAGTTAAAAATCGTCTTCCTGGTGCGCTTTTAGGAAGTGACATAAACAGAGCAGCAATGAAGAGAGAGAGCACAGCTGTGAAACGGACCAGAGCAGACCGTTTGCCTTCTAGCCACGCCCCGTACGGTGCCCTCGCTTTCCAAAGACCGGGCAGTGCGCCCTGTTCCAGGGCCAGGTCTACCAGGTTACCCGAGACAGGGAGGAGCAGACACAGCCAGCTGTCTGGGCTGCCTGCATTAGCTGCATGACCAGTCTGCCTGTGGTATCCAGAGGGTTAAAACCAGACTCCCAGCTTCTGGTCCAGCCCTGCCTCTTAACCAGCTGAGCAGCCTCGGCCACCTAGGCCTCAGTTTCACCACCTGTAAAACAGAAGTACGAATTATGATTGTTCGGGGAGTCTTACCTAGTTTTCAAGTCCCTGATTTATTCTTTTTTTTTTTAAATATCTTTATTGCAGTGTAATTGCTTTACAATGCTGTGTTAGTTTCTGCTGTTCAACAAAGTGAATCAGCTATATGTATACATATATCCCCATATCCCCTCCCTCTTGAGCCTCCCTCCCACCCTCCCTATCCCACCCCTCTAGGTCATCACAAAGCATCGAGCTGATCTCCCTGTGCTATGTAGCTGCTTCCCACTAGCTATCTGTTTTACATTTGGTAGTGTATATAAGTCCATGCCACTCTCTCACTTCATCCCAGCTTACCCTTCCCCCGCCCGTGTCCTCAAGTCTGGTCTCTACATCTGCATCTTTATTCCTGCCCTGCCACTAGGTTCATCAGTACCATATTTTTAGATTCCATATATGTGCTTTAGCATACGGTATTTGTCTTTCTCTTTCTGACTTCACTCTGTATGACAGACTCTAGGTCCATCCACCTCATTACAAATAGCTCAGTTTCGTTCCTTTTTATGGCTGAGTAATATTCCCTTGTATACATGTGCCACATCTCCTTTATCCATTCGTCTGTCGCCTGACTGATTCTTGAACTGAGGGATCGGCCCTCTTGTTTCTGCTTTGAGCTAGAATCCCCCAGTTCCTACTAGCGGTGGCCTGCCTGACTCAGAGGCCCAGGCCAGCCGTTAATCCCCTCCCTTCTGCTTTGTGCCTTCCAGGTGAGGGCTCGGAGTACGGTGCCAGCGGGGAGGACGCTCTCAGCAGGATCCAGCGGCTGATGGCGGAGGGGGGCATGACGGCCGTGGTGCAGCGGGAGCGGAGCACCACCATGGCCTCCATGGGCGGTTTTGGCAACAACATCATCGTCAGCCACCGTATTCACCGCAGCTCCCAGACGGGCACCGAGCCTGGGGCCTCGCGCGCCCCCTCGCCCCAGCCCTCCACCTCTCGGGGACTGCTCCCGGAAGCTGGGCAGCTGGCAGAGCGAGGCCTGAGCCCACGGACAGCCTCCTGGGACCGGCCTGGTACCCCTGCGCGGGACCCACCCCAGGCAGCCCTGCCCGCCTCCTCCCCCGTCCCCCTTCCCAGCGCTGAGGGACCGGCCCTGCACTGCGACCTCACCAATAACAACCACCTTCCCGATGGCGGGGGCAGCAGCCTGGGGGAGGCTGCGGGCCCCAGTGGGGAGCCACGGAACAGGTAGAGACGTGTGTGCACTGGTGCCTCCCCTCGAACCGCTGAGCAGAAACCGGACCTCACAGCTGACTGGGAACTGTATGCGCAGAAGAGCCGCGGGCTGCGTCAGGAAACGGGAGCGAGAGGGTGGGGGGTCGAGAGGGGGTCTGAGTCAGCCAGCATGAGGCAGTCAAAGGGGCAAGGCTTGCCTCTGGGAACTAGAACCTTCCAGGATCTGGAACCCAGGGGAGCCACAGACTGCTGTGCTCAGTGTGAATGGAGGTGGAAATGGGTATCCCTGCCATGAACCCCCCTTTCTCCTGGAAACAAGGCTCAAGGGACTCAGCCCTGGGCAGAGAGCCCTCAGAAGGGTGAATAGTCTTCCAGATCTGGGCCAAACCATCCTGGACGGTGGCCAGTGGGCCAGCTTCTCCCTGTTCACCTGTAGTGCAGGCAGAGCCACTAGGAGCCCTAGTGCAGGAGGAGCGGCCTGGCTCCCAGAAACCAGCTCCATCTCTGAGCCTTCCAGAGCTTCAGCCTCTCTTGATCATCTTACCCCACAGAGACCACAGTCAGGGGTCAGGCCAGGCCTCTGGATTCCTGAGGACAGGGACTTCCTGCACTTACTGGTGGGGAACAACCATGGAGTGAATGGGGCAGCCTGCTTGCCTGAGACAGGATGGGGTCAAGGGATGGTGGGCAGGTCCTCGCTCAGGAGTGGGGGGTGTAGGCTGGCCAGCCCCCAGTGCTTGTCCACCAAGCTCCTCCTTCCCCACCACCCCCCAAGGCCCTCAGAGCAGCACCTGTGGGTGTCAGTATTAGCTGAGCCTAGGCCAAAGCCAGCCCAAGGCTGGGGGAGGGGATGAGACTCCAGGTCAGAATGTGAGGTCTTGGTCTGTGATTTAAGGTGTTGCATGTGGAATCTTGAACTGTACATGTAGTTCCTAGTGGAGAAATCAAGGCTCTGATTATTTTGTTTTTAGTATGAAAATGTGATTTCTTTTCTGTTTGTAACTCATCATAGAAACATTGTGGTGGGAGGAGAGGGGATAGTCTGACTGCTAATGAGGGAAACACCAAAGATCTACATCATTAAAATGATGACATGCCCCTCACCAGTCTCCTCTCTGTTTGTTTCCATGGGGGTTGGGGCGGGGGTACTGATGGGGGGCCGGGGGAGGACATTGAACTGAGCCGCCCTGGTTCTCCCAGGCACTGTTTCTGGTGCTGCTGTCCTCCTAGGTGGGGAGCCCCGTGATGCCTCAGCAGAAGCCACTCAGGTAAGGGCTGCCACCTCTGCTTCATGCTGCGTCTGTGCCTCCACCTCCTGCTTCCCAGGGGCCTGCTAAGGACTGGAGCAACCTTCACAGTAACAGGTGGGTAGGTAAGAACGATCTAAGGTTGTTCGTTGTGACTGCTTCCTACCCAGGATGATGGGCCTGGAGTGAAGGTGTAACTGGCCAGAAAGCTGGATCCCCTGCAGTCCTGGGAAAGCACCCATAATGGATGTCTGGGTTGGCCAGCAGGGAGCTTGGCCTTATCTACAGGCATCCCCCAAAGATGCCATTTGCTGGCTGCTCAGGTTTCCCTTTACTTTGTGTCAGTACAGCGGCTGAGGGGCATGCTGTAGTCATGGGCCTTGGACGCTTAGTTTTAAGTCAGTCAGAAAGCGGAAGAAGGATGTTTGACCCTGCTCTCACAGAGGTATACAGGGAAATCAGAGCCACCCCAGGGCTTTTTGCCAGCAACAAGTACTTCTTGAGTAACTTCTGTGTGCTCAACTCTGTCCCAGACACTATGGGGCATACAGAAGTATAGGTTCTGCCCCAGCAGAGGCAAAACCAAAAGATCAAATGGGCAAGCAAATAATACAAAACAGTGTGAAGAGTTATATGGTGAGGAACACTAGAAGTTTTTGGAAAACTGTTATATTACAGCACACTCTGGACTAAGACACATCAGCTGTGAGACCTTGGGCAGGCCACTTGCCTTTTCTCTTGCTTCATTTTCTCCCTCTAGGAGGCAAGGCTTGTACTCTGCAACCTCTTAAAGTTACTTCCAGCTCTGTAAGACAAGGCCTCCTTGAAGAGGTGAGGTTTGAGCTACGCATTAAAGGATGGAAAGAGAAGGGCGCCCACTGCAATGTGTGCCCTCCACCCACATACTGCCCGCAGTGGGAGAAAGAATTACGTGGTCCAAGTGTGGGGACTATGAATTTGTTGAATGTAAACCGTGTGCCAAGGATTCAGTGTTTATTATCTCTCAGTCCGTAGCACAGAAACCCTCTGAGGTGGGTACTGGTACATCCAGACCACACAACTAAATGGTGGAGCCAGGGTTTGAACCCAGATGGGACCCTGACGTATTCTGTTACTTTGAAAAAGGGGGTATGAGGAGGCTTTGTGGATGAAGTGACCTAAATTCAGTCTTGCTTGGCCTCGCCTCTGTCCTTACTGGCCAAGGATGAACCCAGCCCCTGCCTGTTGGAGGCCCCTGTCAACACATTCCGTCCCCACACCAACCTCTTTCCTTAGAAAGCCCTTGCTGTGTGGGTAGAGCCTCCGCAGTGGGGCCTTCATGGGCCCCCTTGCATATCATGATGAGGTTATGGGGCCAGCGGGGCAGAGCTCAGCAATCCCACTTGGAGATGAGGAAATAGGTTCAGAGCAGCTCTGTGGACCCAAGATGTCTATGGACCCAGTTGGATCAAAGGTAGAGAGTACAGACTAAACCAGGACCCTTGGTTCCTGTCTCAGCTCCCCACGTTCTGGGATTGGGGGAGTCCAAATGCCCTACACCATAGCAGGGATTTTGGAGAAACTGGAGCAGGTTGGCCTGACAGCTTCTGGAAGAATTGAAGGCAGTGTTTGGAGACATTTCTAGTGATAAGTTTCTGTGGCTTCCAGTGGCCTTGCTTGTTTCCCCATCTGACAGTTATAAGTGTCTGGCCTTCTCCCAGCCTGTGTGCGTGTGCACACACACACTTTCACCGTCCTAGGAGGACCACCCTCTCCTGGACCCTAGAAAGGATGTGAAAAAGGGAAACCAGTGAGTACAGACTGTCATCTAATTGTCATATGAACCAACCAAGACTGTTTCCTCATCTGTGAAGTGGGAGCAAGAACAATAGGGCTTTTTCATCCTTTGGTTATGAGAATCATGGGAGACGAGATCGTTCATGTAAAGGACCATGGCTTCTCACTGTAGCCGACTGCCAACTCCAGCCGTCGCCTTGGGGAGCGTTAGGACCCGACCTCTGCCTCGTTGTTCAGCACAGAGGGCTCCACACCAAGAGCCCCAAAGGGCCGCCTCTTGCCTGAGTTCCCGCCCCTTCTCTGGCAGCAGCTCCTGCTGCCTCCTCCACTGGTGCGGCCTCCACCTCCCCCGCACACACAGCCCCCCGCCCAACCCTTGGGGGAGGGTGGAGGAGGGGCGGGACTTGAGTTGTTTTTCCAAGAGAAGAACCCATCCGTCTTAAGGTTAATCGGGTGTTTGCGCTCAGAGAGTTTGGGGTGACAGGCCCGGGCGCTGTGGGAGCGAGTCGGACTTTGACCGGCCCGAGGAAGGGCCGTCTCAGAGGGAGGCCGAAACGCCGGAGCCTGGGCAGGCGGAGCAGAGCCGCCAAGGTCAGGGCCGAGGTGGAGCTCTCCGAGGTGCTGAAGCCTCCCTGCTCTCAGTCCGGCGAGCGCCCCAGCGGACCCTCCTGCTCGGTGCAGGCAAGGCCCCAAGTCCCAAGGCTCCGGCCCGCGCGGTTCCCGGACACTTCAAGAGACCAGCAGCTCGCCCTCTGGGGTCTCGTTCCGGGCTCTGCTCCAGGTGACCTTGGGCACTCGGCTTTCCCGCACAGGCATCGGTGAACCTGCCCTCCAGGCCGCGGCTGGATGAGCGGCGCGTCCTTTCCCGGGGCTGGAGAAAGGGTGCGCACCCACTCCCCGGCTTGGAGCGCTGGAGCAGGGAACAGGGCGGCAGGAATGGGGGGCGGGCGGGGTTGTGTGCGATGAGCCGGCTCCTCTCTTCCTGGGGACCGTTGCCTGGCTTCTCTCTCCAGCTCCTTCCCAGGCCCCGACGGCGCCCCTCTTCCGTGGCTGCCCGGTAGCCAATACGCAGCCTCGAGGCTCGAAACTGCCGGCCCTCGGCTCTCTGCCCCGACGGAACCGGGGCGGCAGAGCCTACCCCAGCCACCCATAACCTCCTGTTGGGGTCAAACACTCGCGCCTCCATGGTCCAGCTGCGAGCCGGGCAGTATAAAGAGTGAGGTCCGGGCGGGGCGCGAGACTACCTGCCGGTCCCGGGGGCTTGGTCAGAGCGGAGATGGGAACGCAGCCAGACGGGGCTGCCAGCTCCCTTCCCAGACCGCGAGGGGGCGCCGCGTCCCCATGACAACGCGGACACCCCACCCCACCCCCAGCCTCCAGGGAGGGCAGTGCCCCCCGCTAAGCAGCACTGGTGACCGTGGACGGTGCCCCCGTAGTGCCCGAGTGGAGAACTGCCGGCCGGCTCCAGGGAGGGGCGCACGTAGCTGGGGTCCCCGACGCCCGGGGTGGTGGCCCCCGCGCGTCCCCGTTGGGTGGCCGGCCCGGGGCGGGCGGCGCGGGCCCACCAGGATTGGCTGCTTCCCCGTGACATCACGCGGCTCGGGGAAAAGTGCGAGCGTGAGCGCGAGTCGGAGCCACAGCGCTGGGAGCTGCGGGAGGAGCAGGGGCCGCCCCTCTGCACCCCGTCCCCGCCCCCGGCCCGCGGCCCCGCCGCCCGCCCCACCCGCTGGCCCGCGGGGCCACCTGCCCGTCCAGCCGTCTGTCAGGTGCGAGGGGAACTGGGCGGAGGTGTCTGGTAAGTGACTCCGCGGCAGCGCGGGGGCGGGGGACTCGGTTGGGAGAGAAGGACGCGTGGCTTCTGGACCCTCTGAGGCGCCCCGAGGCGGGCCCGACTGGGCCAGGGCCTCAGGCTCCTTCGGGGGCGAGCTCGGTGCTGGGAGCTCCAGAGGGCCCGGGGGCGAGGGGCCCGCTGGAAGCAAGGCCTGGAGTCGCCCGGAGGCATCTCCGGGTGCGCCTCTGGGAAGGAATGGACTCTCAGTGGGTCTGGGTGGTGGTGGTGTGTGTGTGCCCGCCCACGGCCCGCCAGGAGCCAGGGGCAGCCGTCGGGGGAGGGACCCCGCACTTCTGCCCTCCTCTGGCAGCTCTGCAGGGCGCCGGGCGCTGGAGCCCCAAAGAGCCTTTTTCCCGCCCCTTCTCCCCGCCCCCCAGCCCCCAGCGCTGCCAGCCCACTCCAGTCCGTGGAGTCCTCCATCAGCGACCTTGAACTCCGACGGAAAACACCACTGTCCTCTCCTGGTGCCCCTCCCCCCTCCAAGACTCCCCACCTCTGTTGCCCAGGCTCAGAGACTGGGAGGTCCAGCGCCAAGCCCCGAGCCCCAGGGCGGAAGCTTCAGGCGCAATGTTGGTGCCAAATCCCCTGCGCGCTTTCTCCCTCCCCGCAACTCCTGAGTCTCCTCTCCCGCCCCAGGGACAGATCCAGAGACCGCAGCCTTCCCGGAGCCCTAGAGTGAACGCCTAGGAATCGAAGACCCACCCCCACCCCCGGCGTCCAGGGAACACGCTCCCATCGCGTCCGGGAAAGGGGGGCTCCAGGACCCGGGAAAGCACGGTGCCCACGCCCAGAGGCTGCAGGAACTGCGCTCTAGGGAGTTGGGGGAGGGCGGGGCACGGGAGAGCCGGGTCCCCTTCGACAACCACGGAGACATGGAGGAGCCTCCAGATGGGCCCAGTAATAATTCCCAACGAGGCCCGACCAAGCCCAGGGCTTGAGAAACAAGGTGGCCACGCCAGCCGCTGGGGCCGGACTGTGCCTCTTCAGCGGGGTTCAGGGTTAGGAGTGTGGGATGGGGAAGAATTTTACACACGCCTGACCCAAGCCCCGCTGGGCCTCCCCATTATGGAGGTGCTTCCCGCACCCTCCTGCCAGACAGACTGGGCACCCTTTGGCGATAACTGCGCAGTGGTCACACTGAGCTGAACCTAGCGTCCCGCAAGCCGGGTTGAGAGGCTCTAGCAGCAGCCCCTCGACAGAAGTCAGTCCCAGCCTGGGACTCTGCACCGCAGCATTGGGGACGCAGACACCACAGGACTTTCTGCTAAGACGTCGCCCCCAAGGTCAGGAGGTCTGTCGCAGCCCAGATTGTAGTCCGGTCTTGTCGTCCTGCCGGCGACTCTTCCCCATGCACAGGCGGGGCGCCATCTAGACACCGGTTCTTGGCCCAACCTTCTTCCTACTCAGACAGCCGATGTCTGGGCTGAGCCTCCCTACAGGGCCGTTTAGAATGTGGCGGGTCACCCACTGTGGGACCTGCATTTGCTCGTGTACACAAGCTCACAGGTACAGGCACACCCGAGCCGTGTGCATCCCCCAGGCCGCAGCACTCCAGGCGCACACACGCATGCACATGCACGTGTCCACACAGCGCGAGCATGCTCACATGCACACGGGCGCACTGGTATCCAGGCGTGGCCCGGCGCGCGCACACACGCACATGCAGACAGCTACTAGCTTCTACTCCAGCTCCCCAGTAATCACACACAAACAGAACTCGCAGTCGCCTTCCCGCCCACACTTTCCTCACCGCGTGAGGGGTGGAACCAGGCGCCCTTAACTTTCCCACCACTGAACCCCGTGCGGAACCAAAGGCAGCTACGGGGTGAGCCTAAAGGCAGCTACGGGGTGAGGCCTGGAGAGGGGGTGGGGCCCAAGTCCCTCCCCTGGGAGGCCCTGCCTGGAACCTCCACTGCTCTCCCAGTCGCCTTGGAGTTGGGGGCGGTGGCGAACAGCGGCCATCCTCTCCAGGTCCGGAGCTGGCACCCAGGGACCGACATTGCCATCTAGCGGTGCGCACACGCCTGGGCGGCGGTTGCTCACCTCCCCAGTTTTCGGGCGGGCCTGCGTCCCAGAGAAACGCTCCAGAGGAGGGTGCAGTCAGAACGTCTGCGTGTGACCCCCCAGGGGTCCAGAAAGATAGTTTGGGTGGGGAACAGGGAGAGTGCCTTGCCGTGTCTGCAGCTGGCAGCTTCCCCCAGAGGGCCCAGAGAGGGACTAAACCCTTGGCCAACTGATTGGAGACTAGCTGTACAGATGGAGACAAGAGGTCTCTTTTCTTCTGGGAAAGCTAAGTGTGGGAGCTGGCAGGGAATGAGAAGGGGCCCTACTCAGGCCTCCCCTGACCCACCCCTAGTGGTGTGGTTTTGAGGAGGGGAGAGCAGAGGCAGGAAATCAACTCTAGAGGCAGTAGCACCTTGCAGTTAAGAAGGTGGCTCCTGGGTTCTAATCGTGCCCCCCCCAGCCCCTGCTTACACGCTGGGTGACTTTAGGCAAGTTAATTAACATTATCCTCATCTGTAAGAAGATACTTACTTCAGTAAGATGAGGATACTTACAGCACCTGCCTTTTCAGGCTGCTGTAGGAATTAAACCCGATAATCTGTATAAAAAGCTCAGAGGGATTCCTGACTCATAATTAACATTCAATAAACAAGAGCGATTATGTTTTTCGTATTTGGTACCTCGAGCCCAATTCTGATCTCACTGGCCTGTGTCCTGACCCTGGGAGGCTAGAACGAGGGTTTCCTTGGGGCTGGCTGACGGGTCACTCCTGCCCACCCTGTGCCTACGGGCAGGTGCCTGGGAAGGACAGCCTCTCCACGCTGGGTGCCTCTGCCCTCCCGCCCCTCTTCAGAGGGTGGTGCCTGAGGTTCCATTTTGGAGTCTCTCAGCACTGAAAAGGGCCGTCAGAGACCCCCCGCCCCCCAGGAGAGGGCAGTATCTGGTCTTTGCCCTTGATTGCTCTGTGACCTTGGGGGTGGCACCACCCCTCTGTGAGCCTCTCCTGTGAACCAAGGATTTGGGCATGAGAACTGAATCTACCAGGCCAGGAGGCTGGGTCCGCATCTGCGTCTAGTGTCTGCATCTGCATCTGTGATGGTGGCTTAAGGGGACTGAAACCAGGCTTGGAGGGGGGCGTCACCCTGGCACCTGGCTCCAGCGTCCAGTGCACGTTAATGCTGGAGATGGACTTGAGTTGCTGACCCCCACTGCTGCCGGGAGGGAGGCCGCCCCGGGACAGGCATCCTCTCTGTTTTGCAGATGAGAAAGAGAGGAGCAGGAAGGTGAGGTGGCTTGTGCAAGGCCACATGGCTAAGAGCCCGCTGGACGTGGAGCCTGGGCTGTGGGGCGCATGCTCCTTCCTCCACACCCCACTGTCTCTCCTCTGCTTCTCTCACACAGACGCACAGAACTGCATATACGGCGGGGAGCTGTGGGGCTGGCATGGCTGTGATGGGCCCGTGTGCGTGTGTAATGGTGCGCGTGTTGGCGGGTGTGAAGGAGGCTGGGCTGAGCGGCTGCCCTGGCACGGTGCCCTGGGCGTGGGCCTCCCTCACACGCAGGGGAGAGGAAGAGGGGAAGGAGACGTGACGAGGCTCTGGGGAGGAGCCTCGTGCTTGGAGGACCCCAGCGGGGGCGCCGTGGTGTGTACCGGTGGGCCGAGGGATACCCTCAGGGGCTGGCCACAGGCTCCCCTGCTGGAGCCCCTCTCTTCCCTATGGGACACTCGCTCACCCTTTGGGTTCCCTGTCAGGCCTTGGGGAGGGCACTGGCCCCTGGGAAGCCGTGTGTGTCTTTCCTCAGCTGATGGGCCCTTTAGGCTTCTGATTCTTCACAGGTCTTAGCCCCTGGCTGCTGACAGACCCCAGCTTCGCTTACACTGCATCCCCATGCCCTGGGGACGGGGGAGGCCTCCGGGAGGGGATGCCACAGTGGCACTTTCCTCCTCCTCCTTCTTGGATTTCTGGTTCCATGTCACCTCTTCTGGTCCCCTGGGAAGACTTCCCCAAGGTGGGATCACTGGCTCTTGTGGCTCTTTGGGCCTCCCTCTACCAGAACCCTTAGCTCTGGGACAGCAACATGAGATCAAGGAGCTGTGGAACCTCGGGCAGTTTATTTAACATCTCCGTGCCTTACTTTCCTCATCTGTTAGTAAAAAATAACAGTATCCGGGACTTTCCTGGTGGTCCAGTGGTTAAGACTCCTTGCTTCCACTGCAGGGGGCTCGGGTTCATTCCCTGGTTGGGGAACTAAGATCCTGCGTGCCGAGCCACATGCCCCCCCACCACCCCACCAAAAAAAACCCAAAACAAAACAACACAGTATCTACTTCATAGGTTTGTTATGAGGATGAAAGGAATGAATACTTATAAAAAGTGTAGAAAGTGCCCGGCACTGAGTAGACAATAAATGTTAGCGGGTATATATTCTTGCCTTTGTCCCTAGTGGCTTCTGTAGGGACTGAAGGGCAGGTCCCCGGTAATGTTTGGTTAAGAAATCACCAAACGGGTAAATGAATGAATACCTCTGACCAGAGCCACCTACTGATATCTGGGACCTCTCTTCCCCCCACCCCACCACCCACACTGGCCTGTCCGTGCCTCACACATGCCTCAGGGCCTTTGCTCATGCCATCGCCCTTGACTAGGCCACTCTCTGCAGCTCTTCTTGTGGCTGCCTCCCCCTCATCATCCAGATCACCTCCTCGGAGAGGCCTTTGCTGATCACCCCTCTGACTCACTCACCATCACCTGCCCTTGTTTTCTTTCCAGCACTTGTTTTTGCTCACATGTTTATATGTCTCCCCTGATAGGGTTGTAAGCTCCGTGAGAGTGGGGGCTGCGTGTGTCTCCTTCACTCTGTAACCCCAGCTTAACCCCAGCGCCTACAACAGTGCTTGTACAAGAGTAGGCCCTCAATAAAGGATGAATGACCGAATACAGGAGGAAGGGATGGGACAGGGTTCTCTAAGGACGGAGTTCTGCAGGATGATGATGCTCCACCGTCGCCTTGACTCCGGTGTACCCCACCTCACCCCTCTAGTCCACTTCAGCCAGTCACCCCTTTCCTCTCTCCTTCCTCCTCCAGACACTGCCCGCCCACTGCTGCTAACCAAAATGGCGAACTTCACACCGGTCAATGGCAGCTTGGCCAACCAGTCTGTGCGCCTGGTCACGTCAACCCATAACCGCTATGAGACAGTGGAGATGGTGTTCATTGCCACGGTGACAGGCTCACTGAGCCTCGTGACTGTCGTGGGCAACATCCTGGTGATGCTCTCCATCAAAGTCAACAGGCAACTGCAGACGGTCAACAACTACTTCCTCTTCAGCCTGGCATGTGCTGATCTCATCATAGGCGCTTTCTCCATGAACCTCTACACCGTGTACATCATCAAGGGCTACTGGCCTCTGGGCGCTGTGGTGTGTGACCTGTGGCTGGCCCTGGACTACGTGGTGAGCAATGCCTCTGTCATGAACCTGCTCATCATCAGCTTTGACCGGTACTTCTGCGTCACCAAGCCCCTCACCTACCCAGCGCGGCGTACCACCAAGATGGCAGGCCTCATGATTGCCGCTGCCTGGGTCCTGTCCTTCGTGCTCTGGGCACCTGCCATCTTGTTCTGGCAGTTTGTGGTGGGCAAGCGGACGGTGCCGGACAACCAGTGCTTCATCCAGTTTTTGTCCAACCCGGCGGTGACCTTCGGCACGGCCATCGCTGCCTTCTACCTGCCTGTGGTCATCATGACGGTGCTGTACGTCCACATCTCCCTGGCCAGTCGCAGCCGAGTTCACAAGCACCGGCCCGAAGGCCCTAAGGAGAAGAAGGCCAAGACCCTGGCCTTCCTCAAGAGCCCCCTGATGAAGCAGAGTGTCAAGAAACCGCCCCCAGGAGAAGCTTCTCGGGGGGAGCTGCGCAACGGGAAGCTAGAGGAGGCCCCTCCGCCGGTCCTCCCCCCACCACCACGCCCAGTGGCTGACAAGGACACCTCCAATGAGTCCAGCTCGGGCAGCGCCACGCAGAACACCAAGGAAAGACCACCCACAGAGCTGTCAACCACAGAGGCCACCACGCCCGCCACACCTGCACCTCCCCTGCAGCCACGGACCCTCAATCCGGCCTCCAAGTGGTCCAAGATCCAGATTGTGACGAAGCAGACAGGCAACGAGTGTGTGACAGCCATCGAGATTGTGCCTGCCACGCCGGCTGGCATGCGTCCGGCGGCCAATGTGGCCCGTAAGTTTGCCAGCATCGCCCGCAACCAGGTGCGCAAGAAGCGGCAGATGGCAGCCCGGGAGCGCAAGGTGACTCGGACCATCTTTGCCATTCTGCTGGCCTTCATCCTCACCTGGACGCCCTACAATGTCATGGTCCTGGTGAACACCTTCTGCCAGAGCTGCATCCCTGACACCGTGTGGTCCATTGGCTACTGGCTCTGCTACGTCAACAGCACCATCAACCCGGCCTGCTATGCCCTCTGCAACGCCACCTTTAAAAAGACCTTCAGGCACCTGCTGCTATGCCAGTATCGGAACATCGGCACTGCCAGGTAGGCAGGTAGGGGTACCACTGGAGGTGCTGGTGTGTGCGCTGGGGACCACGTGTCAGCTGCTGCCAGGGAGAGATGTGGAGGCACTTCTCAGTGTTCATGTTTCCTGAAGAGAACTGATGTTCCCGAGACCCCGTGAGCCTCAGGAAGAGGCTCTGGCTGGATTCAGAGACCAGGTCTCTGCTCAGGCCGAGGAGGATCAGCCCCAGGAAGTGACCAAACTGGACAGTCTGACCCATCGCTCTTGTCCTGCCTCAGGGAGCTGGGGAGCACTGGCCTATGTGGGCACCTGCCCCACTGTGACCAGCCAGCGTGGCTGAAAGAACGGACATCTGGAGGGAGCAGAACCCAGCACCCCTCTGGGAGGAGCAAAGGGGCCAATGCTTGGGAAAGGAGGCTCAGGGAGGGAAGGGTCCCCCATCCTGCTGTAATCGGTGCTTTCTGCCCCCCTGTACCCCGCATGTAGGCTCAGCCTCCTCCTCCTGTATCTCTCTCCAGGGGCAGAAGTCTCCCCTTGCTGCAGCTACTCAGCAGGGCTCTGGTTGGGTGGGCGGGTCAGTGGGTGAGCTGGCTGGAGGCCAGGCAGAGGGGGCTCCAAGCACCCCCTACGGCACTACCCTGGCCACGTTCAGGATGGGCTAGCGGGGAGATCAGGGGTTCACTCAGGAACTGGGGCCTGGCCACCTACCTCCCCAGGCTGAGCTGAGTGGCCCCTGTCATTCTGAAGAGTTGCCCTCCCTCCCCAAGGAGAGGGCTTGGCTCGGGTCACACACAGTGAAGGTGGGACTGTGGTGAGTGGTATTCACGGCTGGGCGGCTGGCCTCTGCAGCACGAGGGATGCCCTGGTGGGTCACCAGGGAGAAAACAGGGGTGGATGTGACCCACACACAGGCTTCAGTGACAGTTGGGGCGGGGCTGGTGAGGCAGGCAAGCGACCCCATCTCTCTTCTCCCAACTGATAGAACCTTCTGGATTGGCAGTGGGCTGGACCAAAAGACCTTTACCTGGGGGAAACTGAGATGGGGGAATCAGTTCTAGTGAGTCTCCTGGGTTCCCTCCCCCAGCCCTGGCCCCTGGAGAAACAGGACTGAGAGGCTCAGGGGACTTGATGGGGGGCCCCCTTCCAGGGGTCAGTAGGGTGCCCCGGAAGAAATTTCCATAACCGTTTTTTCTCCATGAGCTCTGGGGGGCACTCACCGCCAAGTCTTCAACCCCCTGAAAGCCACTGTTCCCTCCAGCCCTCTCTTTCCTCCATTCTCCCACCTCCAACAAATCACCACAGCAAACTTCCTGGGAAGGGGCTTTTATATATTAAAAGAAAGCTTTTATTGGGGGGAAAAAAAAAAGACATTTATTTCTTTCTTAGTAATGGCATCATTGGGGGAAGAAGAAAAGTGGGTACAGGGGAATCAAATCCCTTTGGGCGAGGCTCAAGCTGCCCAGAATCCCTTGTGCCTCCCCACTTTGGGCACTTGGGGTGGGTGTGGGCAAGTGAAAGGGAAGAAGCAGGACATGATTGATAAAGCTAACGAGCAGGCAAAAGGCACTGGTGGGTTACATCCTGGGCCGGTAGAGGGAGGGTGTGGGCCAGGCCTCCGAGTAAAGCCAGGGGCTCCTTGGCATCCAGGCCTGGCCGCTAGTCCTTTCCCTTCCCTTTCTTGGCTGTAAAACAAGAAAGAAAGACCGCATTAGCAGGGTTTGGGTGACCCACTGGAGACCCCCTTCCCCCCCAGCACAGACATTAGAGAAAAGAAAATTCTGCCCCCTGGTGGTTCTCTATCAGCTAGCTTGGAAGCCCGTGGGACAGGACAGCCATTATGATGCTGGACATTCCTCACTCCCCCCAGCTTAGACTTTGGGGATCAGAAAACCTTCAAGTTCCCGGTCTCAGTCCTGGTCCCAGCAGCCCTGGACAACAGCCTCAGTCCCCTCACCTGAGAAGTGGGCAGATTCCACTCTGCCCTGTTGGCCTCCAGGGCTGCTGTGAGTCAGGAATGAAGCTAAGGGAAAGAGGGAAGTAAGGACTTTGAAGTCCTTCTCATATAGAAACTGCCCCCACCTGCTGGAAAGATGACAAAGCCAAGCCGTTCCAGTACGATTTCCCTGAATCCCAAGCCAAAGGCTCCAACAGAACAGCTGACTTTGTCCTTACTTGAGCCAGGATTTCAACCTCCCGAGCACCCTCTGAGGGGCCCTCAGTACCGCCCACCTAAGGTGTCTCTACCTACAGGGAAACCCGGTACAGACACGTCAAAATTTCACTGGCCAGGATCCAAAACTTCAGGCTTTACCCACTCCCTTCGCAGGTAGGGGCAGCCACCTGTGATGACCCCACCCCTGCCCCCTCTGCTAACCTTTGGCCTTGGCTTTGGTCTTGGGGGTGCAGGGCTTGGTCACACGGATGGTCTCCTGGCACTGGGCATTGTACCGCGCCTTCTTCAGGGTGCCTTGGCGGGCTTTGGTGCCTGTGCCCCCATCACATGCCCCCCAGCTCTCAAACTTGTACTTGCAGTCGGCTGGCGGGAGAGTGCCCGGGTCAGAGCTGGGTGGCCTGTGGCCCACTCCACGGGTCTGCTCAGGTCCCCGTGAGGCTGGGCCCCCTGCCTACCCTCCGCCTGCGCCCCACCTCACCTCCAAACTCCTTCTTCCAGTTACAGGGCACCCGGCACCGGATGCGTTGTGTCTGGGCCCCGCAGGTGCCCTCGCGGAAACCCACGCCGCAGTCCTTGCTGCTGGGGGTGCAGGGCCCCCAGATCCACTCCGCGCACTCGCTCCCCGGGCCTCCCTTCTTCACTTTGTCTACAACGCATGGGGAACAGAGCTCAGGACCCGGGCCAGGAGAGACTCACTCGGAGACCCCTTCCTGGAGTCCTGGCCTCGGAACCGAGGCTGCCGGCCTCACCTGCCCGGCTCCAGCCCTCCTTAACCCCCCCACCCTCCGTATCACCTTTCTTTTTGGCCACCGCGGAGGTGAGCGCCAGCAGGGCGAGGAGGGCGAGGAGGAGGAAGCCTCGGCGCTGCATCCTGGGGGTAGAGCACGGGTCAGAGTCCCCACTGGGGGCCGCAGGCGTGAACCTCCCACCCCCTTTCCCCAGTTTCCAGGCCCAAAGGCTGCTACTGCGGTGTCGGCGGACTTGGGGGGCTGGCCCCTCGCCGCCAGCCGGAGCGCACAGCGGGAGGAGTCTCCCCAGGGGCCGCCTGGAGCCCGGGACGCAGCTCAGACCCCCACCCCGCCTCCAGCCCCCAGATGGGCAGCGGCCGAGAGGCCGAAGCCGCCGCGCGCCCTCCGGGGCCCCGTACGCTCACTCGCTCGCTGCCCGCGATGCTTCGCTCCCTCCCGCGCCGGGCCGTCCCGCTCCGGCCGCCGCGGCCCCTTTTGTCTCCAGAACCGGTCTGAGCCGGTCACATGGGCCCCCGCCCCCTCCCCCCCACCGACGAAGGACCTGCCCCGCCCCCTCCCCTCAAACCCGCGCCGCCCCCCGACCCCGGCGTCCCCGCCTCCGCTCCCTCCCCGAGCCCCCCGCGCCTCTACCCCCTCTTCCCGCCGCTCGGCCCCACACCCTCGCCTCGCCTCGCCCGGCCGGTGCCCTCCGCTCTCAGACGCCGGGCTCTCCTGGCGTCCCCATCCCCAGCCCCGGGTCTCCGGACTGTCCCGGCACCCCCGTCCCCAGCCCCCAGTCTCGCGCTCCCTCGGCCCAGGCCCCTGTTTGCCGTCCCCGCCCTCTGCCCCCTCCTCGGGGCCCGTCCCCTTTCCCCTCTGGACGCCAGCTTCCCTTCATGGCCACTGAGCCTTAGGTGGAGACCAGGAGGGAGCACGGAGCCCCGGGTGTGTCACAGGTCCCGGCGCGGGGCCCGCGTTCGAGCCTGTGTGCGGCTCTGTCCGTCGAGCCCCGGGTGCAGTGATTAACCCCGTCGAGGCCCCGCTCCGCCTCCCAGGGCCCGCTCGACTCTCAGCGCCCCTCAGATGCTGGGGAAGGAGCGACAGCCCCCGCCTCGGGTCGCTTCACCAGGTCTGCAGTGAGATGCTCTGCTCAGTGTCGGGATGGGGCTCGGACGGGGGACCCCAGAAAAGCGCACGGGTCGGAAGGGCGCGGAGGCCGCTGCGCCTTTCTCCACGCGCAGGTTGGCGGGGCGCGCGGGGGGCGGGGGAGCTGGGGAGGGAGGAGCCCGCAGGCCTGGATTTGGTTAAGATTTAGAGCCGACAGCAGCCGTCTGAGAAGTTCCAGACGCGGCGCGGCAGCGGCTGCAAACGCCCACCCCTTCTGAGCCTGGAGGCTCGGGGATCACCTCATCCGATCCCCTAAACAGCGAAAGCAGTTGAGGCCAGGAGGAGGGGGCTTGCCCCAGGCCATAGGGCGACCGGGCGCAAGAAACCAGGCCTCGCCCCCGCTCCACCTCTTTCACTTTCATTGTTATCTTCCCCGCGGGAAGCGGGAAGCAGGAGGAAATCAGCTCCTCCCCCGGCCACGACCAGCGCGGCAGCCAGGCAGAGGTCAGGTCCCGGGCAGCCCCTCGGACCCCACCCCAAAACGGGAACCAGGGTCCCTCGAACTGAGTCTGGATCTGGGTCGACGGTGTCCAGTCCCCCACCCGTAGGATAACCCAGCAGATCCCACCGCTTCTGGAAGACCTCCCCCACCAAAAAAAAAAAAAGCGGAAAGGAAAAAAAATCCACTTTACTGAGTCACACCCAGCTGTAAACATGTCACCGTGAAAGCCCCGCCCCCCGCCCCCCAGGCCACACAGTCGGAGGTGAAATGACTGGGTTTGGGAGGAGGGTCACCGGGTAGGTGCTAAGCAGGGCAGCGGGCAGGCAGATGCAGCAGGCCCCGTGTTTCCGGGAAGAAGCCCTGGGGGCGGGGGTGGGGGGGTGGTGTCAGGGCGGGAGAGGGGCCCAAGCTCCCAGGAGCCTCAGAAGGAGGGTCCTAAAGGACGCGGAGGCTTAGGAAGCGTCTTCCTGGGGGCTCCCTCACGGGGCCTCAAGGCCCTCTGCCCTCCGGGCTGTGGGCCCTCAACTCCAGGGCACCACTGCAGGGAAGGTGAGGGCCCCCCCAAGCCCCCCCCCAATGGTCTGCCCAGCCCAGTCCAGTTTCCTGGTCCCCTGTGAGCCTCTGGGTTAGGCTGTGGCCTCAGGGGGCCGGATGAGACCCCCCACCCCCCACCCCGGCTCCCAGCTCCTCAGAGTCCAGCCCTAGGTCTGGGCAGCTCCTCAGTGAGCAGCACAGGGCTCCTTCCCTGGGGCCTGGGTCCCGGGTCCCTCTGTGGCCATCCGACTGGAATGTGGCAGTGAGGTGGGCGAGGAGGGGCTGGTCCCCTGGCGGCCCGTCCCTCCTGCTGCGGGTCGGCCTCACACAGCCGTCTCCTGGTCCTCCCGCTGGATCATCTGGTAGTGCTGCCGGTTCTCCAGGTACGCGGCCAGTTCCGTGTCCTGAGCCCTCTCAGCCCGCTGCCGGGGAGTGTCGCCCTGGATGTGGGGGGGCTGCCATCACCTCAGGGACCTGTCGGCCCCAGCAGGCTTAGAAGACGGGGGCTCTTCCCTCGGTAGCAGCCAACTCTTGCTGGCTCGGGTTCTCGGGGTCTGGACTGTGCTGGCTGAAGGACAGCTTGGACTCCCCACAGGCGGCCCTCCCGCAGACTCCCCTCTCCCCGGGCTGGAGTGTGGGAAAGGGTTGCTTGTGTTTGCGTGGATCCCCTGCCTGCCCTGCTGGTCTGCTCACCTGCTGGTCTGTCTTCATTAGAGAGGCCCCGGCCTCCACGATGTAGTGGCAGATGGTGCGCTGGCCCAGGGCTGCGGCCTGGTGCAGACAGGTCTCCCCGCTGGGGGAACAGGGGCTGGCTGTGGATCCCATCCAGTCCTCTGAGCCCTCCTGTCTCCCGAAGGCCATCAGAAAGGGCAGGAAGTTCAGGGTCCTGGGGCAAGGGGGGGTGGCCCAGAGGATGACAGATGGGGCCAGGAAGGGTTTATGGGCTCTGACAGGACCAAGTGGGAGGGGCTAGATAAAGATGGGGTGGTTTCCAGGGTAACGGGGGTAATGCACTGCCCACATACTCACTTTTCCTCCACAGCATCAAGGATCTCTGTGGGGGCTGGAGAAGGGGGAGGGGGAGGTCAGAGAGGCCCGGCAGCCTCTCCCCCCTCCCAGGGGCCCCAGTGGCACAGCTCACCGTGGTCCAGCAGGTAGCGGACCACTTCCTTGCTGCCGGTGCTGACGGCGTGGTGCAGGAGCGTGCGGCTCTGCTCGTCTCGGTGCATGAGGTCACCCCCGGCTCGGTGCAGCTCCTGGAGCTGGGGGCAGGAGGCAGAGCAGGGCTGGGGCTCCTCAGGGCCACCCTCCTTCCAGCCTCAGAAATGCCCCCCAACTCACACAGGCCCCAGGCTCCCTAGGGGCCTCCGGGGGTCTTTCTGGAGCGCAGGGGAAACACGATGGGCTTCTCTCACCCCAGGTGCCCCTGGACACCCCGGGAGCACTGACGACCGAGCCTTGGAGCCTGCGGTTCCTCTTAAGGCTCGATCCTTTCTGAGCACCAGGGACAGGCAGAATGAGCTAGGAAGCTCCTATGCAGGGACACCGATTGTGGGCTGGACAGGGATGGGGGGCAGGGCTGACTGGGACAACCCCACAGAGGCCCCACAGAGGCCCAGGCGACGACAGATGACCACACCTCAACACATCAGCTCTTGGCCCAGCCCAGAGGCCCCACTCCCCAGGGCCTGAGGGGGCTGCCAAGGGGAAGAAGCCCGAGCCTGGCACTAGTACCTTACAGAAATCGTTCCTCTTGGCAGCCTCGATCAGCTCTTCACCTGCACAGAACACCTGCCTGTTACTCTCTGGTGCTGGACGCCTAGGCATGTGTTGGTGTGTGAACATACGTCTGAGGCACTATTGTGCAGAGAAGGGGGCCTGTTGGGGCACGTGTGCCAAGGGCTGTGGGCTCACGGCGACTGTGATGTAGCTGTGTTCTTGTGAGGCTGCGTATGGGCTCCACCCCACCCGACCCCACCCCACGGAGCCTCGGTCCTAGGACCAGGGAGGAAGCAGGGGCCCTGCAGGGAGAGGCCTCACCTGTAGGGGGTGCAGCATCCCCTGGCAGTGACCTGCAAGCAGAGCAGGATGAGATGTGGCAGAGCTACGGATGACATGGCTACAGCACAGGCCCAGCTTGTCGCCCTCCCCAGCCCCAACCGGGGGCGCCCTCTGTCCTTTCAACAGTTTATTGAGTGCCTCCTATGTGTCAAGTGCTGTTCTGGGCACTGGCAATACAGCAGTGAACACGACGGGTGGAGAACTTGCTCTCAGGGAGCTTACATTCTAGTCAGAGAGACAAACAAGTAAACAAATAAATAAGGTATTTTGAAACAGCAGGAAGTGCTACAAAGAATAGGAGACAGGGTAGTGTGATTGAACAGCAACTTCAGGTGGGGCTCCTGGGAGACTCCTCTGAGGAGGAAACACCCAAGCTGAGATATGAATGGAGGGGCAGCTCTGTGAAGATCGGGGAGGCAAGGACAAGTCCAGAGATGGGCAAACTTGTGCTTTAAAGAACCGAGAGGTGAGTGGGGCTGGACTGTGGTGCTGGAGCAGGGAGGGCGCTGGTGGGGTCAGAGACCACCAGGCTCAGGCTGTGTAGGATGAAGTGACCAGGTACGGGGGGAGGGCACATCGACCGTAGGGTGAGTGCTGGGGAAGGTTCCAGGCTGTGGGGAGAGAGCAGGAGGCCAGGGGCTCCGTGGTGTGCTCAGACGCGGGCAGGGAGCAGCCAGGGAGGGAGCCCGGGTCTTTGGCCCGCGCAGCAGAGCGGACGGTGGGGTGGAGGGCTGGCAGGCTGGGTTCAGTTTGCTGCCTGTGGGTCAGTGAGGCGGGGCTGGTGGGGACTGCAGGCAGCTGGACGTGCGTCTGGCGCTCAGGGAAGCGGCTGGGGTGGAAGACAGGGCTTGAGGAGCTGCTGGCTTACGGGTGGGATTTAGAGCCAGGGCACCAGCTGAGGCCTGGGACTCACCGGGGCCTGGGTGAGCAGGGCGAGGTGGGGAGAGGGGAAGAGGGGGTTGGGAGGTCGGGTCGGGCAGACGCCCCCAGCAGCTCAGGGTCCAGGATATAAATCTCATCCTGTGCGATCTCGGTCACGTAGTTGAGGTGTTCCTGCAGGTGGGGAGGTCAGGGCCGAGGGTCAGGGCCCTGCAGGGTGGCCGGCGGGGTGGTGAAGGGGCTGCCAGGCCAGGAGACCTGGAGAAGCCTCTGCTGTGAGCAGCAACGCTGACAGGAGGCAGGCGGGCCAGTGGCCCTGCCAGTCCCCTGTCCCCTCCCCCCATTCTCCTCTCCTCTCCTGCCACCCAAGCCCAGCCCCTGACCTCCGCACAGCGGGTCCCCCAGCTGGCCAGCCCCTTCCCACTGGTGACCAGGCCTCTGGCCAGAAGTGCCTTTCCTTCCGTGTCTGGATGGATGACAGCTGTGCCGTGAGGGCTGCCCCCACCCCACCCCACCCCAACCCGGCGAGCCCTGTCCGGGCACACGGGCTCCCTTCTCCCGTCAGCACCGCACCATCCCTATGCACGGCCCAACTGTGGACACTATGGGACGCAAGGATGGCTGTGCCCGGCTGTGGAGGGTGGCCTAGCAGGACAGGGGACACTGGGGCCCCGGAGCTGGCGGCGGACGGAGCAGGACGGCGAGTGCTCACCTGGGCCCTGTCGATTCTGTAGAAGCGGCTAGCAGTGGTGGCTGTGGGCAGAGAGGTGGCTGAGGAAGGGGGCCCTTGTCCAGGCCTAGGTCTTCTGCCGCCCCACCTAGGACCCCGAAGGGAGGGGGCAGGACATGGCCCGGGACCACCCTGAGCTGGCCCTTCAGGGCCACTCACCATCCAGGAAGCACCACTTGGGGGACAATTTCTGGCACGTCGGAGACTTGGCTCCAGCACCTTCGGGCTCCTGTCGAAACAGAGGCCGGGGCTGGGGGCGACCAGAACCCAGGGCAGGAGGGGCAGCCCGGGCAGGCCCCAGACCTCTCCTTACCTGCCGGAGCCTCTCGATGTGGGCGCGGCACAGCTCCAGGTCGCTGTCTCCCGGGACCACCACGGTGCCCAACGGCACGGCTGGAGAACAGAGCGGCCGTCAGCAGCCGGCCGCCCCCCACCGCCCTGCCCTCAGGGGACCCAGCGCTCCTCGGCGCCCCCGGCGCCCCCAGCCCCCCCCAGCCCCATTCGCCACTCACAGGCCTCTTTGAGCTGCTCCTTGTCATAGTGCAAGGCCTCGTAGTCGTGCATGCTGACCCTGCTCACCTGGATCCGCAGCTGCTCCGGCACCGGCTGCTGGCTGCGGGTGGGGCGACCACACAGCACTCGGCGAGGGCTCTGCTGGGCTGCCCGTCCCCGCCAGGCACCGAGCCACGTGCCCCACCCAGCTGCCCCGGGGGACTGTGAGCCTCCTTTCCAGATGGGGATACCGAGGCTGGGGAGGGGCATACTCGCTGTGCAGGGGGGCGGTGCTCCGCCGCTTGGCCTTCTGCACCATGGTGGCCTGGTTGCGCAGGGAGATGCGGATGCGTGAGGCTGCGAGCTTGCAGGGCTCACCATCCACCTGCACTGGGATGGCCTTGGACGTGGTGAGCAGCACCTCTCGGCACTGTGTCAGCCGCTCGCCGTGCCCGCCCACCTGCAGTGCTGCCTGTGGGCGCGAGAGGCTCAGGTCAGGGGCCAGGGGGTGGCAGGACCTCAAGCTCCGCTTTTCCCAGGGATGCTCTGGCCAAAGTGAGAGCGACCCCCCGCCCCGTGGAGAGCAGATGGAGGGTGAGACCTCAGCCAGAGAAGGAGGTGAGGGTCAGCCCTCCTGTCCTGGCCAGTGAAGGAAGTTTAGTGACCGCCCCCCCCTTCCATCTCAGGGCCAGGCTCCCGGGCACTGTGGGGACAGGGCCGGGGCAAAGCAGGGCCGGGGCTCTAGACGGGCCCCGTGCTGGCCCACTCACCAGGGATGTCATGGTAAAGCCAATAACCTCGAGGTAGCCATCATCGTGCCGCTGGGGCTCGAAGTCATGGTGCTCCCCAGGGTGGCCCCAGGGCATGGTGCCCGCACAGTACCTGGAGGGGAGGGCACCACAATGGGCTTCAGAGGACGGGCGTGCAGGACAGAGGCAGCAGGGCCCACACAGAGCCCTTCCCTCCTCACCTGGGGATGTTCAGGAAAACAATGCACTGGGGTTTCAGGTCCTGAATCTTGGGGGTCAGGTCGGTCCCGTCACACTGGAGGCGGGAACGGCGGAGGGTGTGAGGGTATACGTAACCAGGTGGTCTCCCTCCCGCTGGGCCTGCCCACCCTGCCTGCCAGCATGGCCCACTCACCACCACGCGGATGTGCTTGGCCAAGTCCTTGGAGCTGCCCATCAGGAAGTCGGAGAAGGCTGTCTGTGGGAGACAGAGGGCGTCACCATCTGGTGACAGGTCATTTCCTTCACCGCTGCCACGCAGGGGTCCTGTGGCCTGGTAGACACAGGTGGGCAGGGGGCACGGCGTAGAACAGGTGGGCATGGGAATGGTGGGGCATAGCTGGCAGACCCCAGACTCACCCCGGCGTAGAACATCTTATTCCGAAAGCGGCTGTTGAATTTCTCTGGGTTGGCCTCTGGGTGGTGACAAGAAATAGGGGACAGTCAGTTGTTCTGAGCCTGCTGGGGCTTCCCAGGCTGGGGTCAAGAGGGACGGTTGAGAACGAATGCCTTTTACTGGGAAGGGCAAGGTCTGGTCCTCTCGGGGACCCCCTCCTGTATCCCTCCCTCCCCAGCCTCCCCAGGCCTCCTCAGCAAAAGTTTGCTAACCTCGAGACTCGTGAAACTCCAGGGTGACGTGGGCATCAAAGCCCAGGCTGAAGTAGTTGTTGAAGACATCCAGCGGCAGCTGGAGAAAGGCCAGGGGCAGGCATGAGGGGCCGGCTCAGCCTCCGCGTGTCCAGGCCTTTCCCACACAGCCACGTCCACCAGACAGCTCTGCCCCCAGCCCACCGGCCTCGGCCCTGCCGTCTGAGCTCCCGGGCTAAGTGCCCCGCGCACGAGGGCACCCTGTGCCCTGCTGGCCCTCTCTTCTCACAGCCCTCCCCGCCGATGGGCCGTGCTCTGTAGGAGCCCCACGAGAGCCGGGACTTGGTTTTGCTCGCTGCTGAGAACAGACGGTGCCCGGCAGTAGCAGGTTCTCAGTAAATATGTGCTGAGTGGCTGAGTGACAGCTACCTCATGAGGTGAGTACCGTTACTCCCTCTTCCCGTGAAGAGGCCGAGATCTGGAGACACCAAGAGTCACCCCCGGCCCCGCCCCGGCCGACCCACCCGGTCGGTGGCCCCCTCATCTCGCTCCTCAGGCCCCGCCTCGGGGTTGGGCTCAGCACGGAGGTCCCAGCGGTCCAGCTGCACCACGTTGCCCTCCTCTACGTGGGAGAGGATCTTGGACACGGGCTCATCGGTGTAGCCCTGGGGGGAGGCAGGAACTGAGCCCCTCCGGGGTCTGGGCCTTCCCCGCCGCCCCGCCCTCCCCAGCTCCCTGCCCTGTGGGCGCTCACCCCACCCCAGTTGAGGGTGCGGGCCAAGTCGTTGCCGGTGCCCAGGGGCAGGATGGCGACGGGCGGCGGTGGTTTTAAGCGCAGCTGGTCCAGGGTGGAGAGGATCCAGCCGACCTGCAGCAGGCAGAGCACGAGAGGCCAGGTCAGAGCGCGAGGCCAGGGCCAGGCCGGGCCGGGCAGGGCCGGGCCGGGAGGGGCAGGAGCACTCACCGTGCCATCGCCCCCGCAGGCCAGGATCCGCAGGTTGTGCACCCGGCGGTACATCTCCAGCCTGGGGTCAGGAGACAGGAACGGGGTCAGGGTCCGAGTGCTGTATCCCGAGCGCCAGGCGAGCCCCTGCCACCATCTCCACGAGAGCCCTGGCAAGTACTTACGCCTCCTTGGGCCCTCCCTGGCTCAGGTCAAAGACTTGCCGGGGATTGAGATACCAGAGGAAGGACTGGATGATCTTGGCGCCCTGTGGGAGACCAGGAGCCGACAGGGACGGGGCGGCGGGGGGCGGGGGGGAGGCAGTCAGGGGTGGCGGGCTGAGGTGGGGAGAAGCGTGGGGAGAAGGGTGGGAACTGTGGGAACAAGGCCCAGGCAAGGGCGAAAGGTGGAGACAGAATTGGATTTTCTCAGCGTCCCTGGGAAAGAGGAACGGGGCAGAAGCTGCAACAGAACCTGGGAACAGCTGCTGCGGGCAGGGGCGTGAGCTTGACCCCATCCCTCCCCCAAGGCGCTCAGTGGAGAGGGCAGGCTGTGGGTACCTGGTTGCCCCCACTCTTGGGGTTCACGAACACCAGCAGGGGCTTCATGAGGGGGGACGGGGTGGGCCTGATGATGAAGGGTCTCCAGCGGCCCTCCTTGGAGACACAGAGAGCCCATAAGGCTCTTTCCTGTCCTGGCAGACCCCGCTCCCGTTCTCAGCAGTGCCCCTGGGTGCCCCCTTGAGGATCACACTAGGTCACACCTCACAGTGGGCCTGGCCATAGAGAGGCACCTTGGATCTGAGCTCTCACCCTCCTCAGGGCTGCAGAGCCCAAACTGACCCACTGATGGCCGAGCTGGCAGCATCAGCCCAGGGGGCTCAGCATCCCGAAAAACAGGCCCCTCTCTCCTGTTCCCCTCCAGCTGCCCACCTGGTCCCAGGTCTAACCTCAGGCCCTTTCTTGCTCGATTTCCTCTTGAAGGATGCCCTCTTTTTCTTCTTGCTTGCCTTGAGGGTATTCTGCAAGGGAAGCAAGGATGTTGGTGACCAGGTGGGTGGGCCCAGGTGGCCGGCAGACCCTAGGTGTCTGCAGGGGTCAAGGGTGCGGGCAGGACTCACCTGGGGCCTGCGGGCACGGAGGATCCAGGTGGGTGGGATGACCACGGCGGCGTGGACCCCCAGGGAGCACGGCTCCTCGATCTGCTGCAGCATGAAGCAGGACACCTTGCTGTGGTACTAGAGGGGGTGGTTTGGCGTGGCTGAGCCGGACCCAGCTGAGACCTGGGACCCCCAACCCAGCGCAGCCCGGGGGACAGCCTGCAGGTAGGGCGAGCAGCACTCACTGCTTGCTTGCACCAGGAGCAGCTGATGGCCACGATCTCCTTGCTGTGGAAGGTGAACTTCTGCTGGAAGCCCTAGGGCGCACAGGGTGATGAGGGCACCCAGGACCCGGCCTGGAGCAGCAGACCCAGCCCCTTTCTGGTGCCAACCTTTCTCCACCCAGGGCAATGGAGCACGTTTTTTACAAATAAAAGAACTGTAAAATGAGTCCCTAGGGTAGGGAGGGAGGCTGAGCCAGGTGCCCACAACTCTCTTTAGTTAATTGCGTGATCTGCTGGAAAGGGGTCCACAGCTAACTCCTGCCTGATTCCAATCCCTCCTTCCTGACCCAGGCCCGCCAGGCCCGCCAGTGCACTCTGAAAGTTCTTTATAGTACCGATCACATTCATTCCTGTCCATTCCACACACGTTCCTCGCGGGCCTGCTGTGTGCCCCACACTGCTGGATACTGAGTGGACGAAGCAAAGGGGGACCTCTCAGAGCCTGAACTTACTGAGGGAGCAGACAAGAAGCAGATGATAAATAAGTCAACGAAACCACAACCACTGTGGACTGTGCTCAGGAAGCCCCCTGCAGCCTGTCTGGGAGCCACATCCTCCTCGAGGAGGACAGGGACCCGCTACCCAGCTCGGTGCTTGCCCCCCAGCAGGCCCTAAACATGCATCTGCTGAGTTAATGAGTGAAGAAGTCTATATGCTTCTCAAAGGGCTCACTCACGACTTCAGAGCAGTCCAGAGACACTGCTCTAGAAGGCTTTCCTCCCTGCTGTCCTGCTCTGCCCAGGGACCTGGCTGTTCTGGAACTGACTGGGCACCGCAGCCAGGCTGAGAGTGAGCCCTGACCACGGTCAGTGACGGACGGGCCACACGAGGCTCAGGGGCCGTAGGGCCTGGGGCCAGTGGGCAGCAGGCTGGCCAACTTCCTTGGGCAGGGCCTCACCTTCCCACAGTGCCGACACTTGCCATCCTGGCGTCGCCTGTGTACCCAGTGGTGCCGCACAAAGGTTGGCTGGTGGAGGAGAGAAGCGTCGCTGGAGTAAGTGAGGGGTGGAAGCTTTGAACGTGGCCTGTGCCCCTCAGTGATATCAATAGTGAGGGGCAGGGGCTGCAGGACGCTCCCTGCAGTCCTGTGTGTAAGTGAGAAGGGGCTGGAGACTTCTCCCCGTGGCCCGGAGGCCGGGGCTCAGAGGAGGTACAGAGAGAACTGGGAGGCACGAGAGGTAGGCAGTGCCCTACCCCTTCTGCAGGCAGGGCCAGCCGGGCCTTCCCCTTTGAGACCCTCAGAGCCTCAGCCCTGTACCTCCCTGGGCCCCAGAGCCGCCTAGAAGGAGCTGAGTCCCTGGTGACACTCTGAAGACACTGCAGAGAGGTCCACTCAGGAAACCTGGGGCCCTAACTACCCTGGGCACTTACCTCACGGACATTCCTGGAGCCTGATTCACGGAAGGATGGCTTACAGCGGAAATTTATCTGTGAAACGTGAAATGGTCACCAAAACATCAGAACCTCCCTTCGTGGGGTCAGGCATATGGCCACCCCCTTCAGGAGAGTGTCACTCAGAGAGGCATCCTTGCAAGGTAGGGATAGCCCCCCGTCATCCTGGGAGCCCTGAGAACGTGAGACACCTCTTCTCAGAAGCCCTCCTGCACCCCCGCTCCTCTCCACTAGCCAGAAGGAATCTTTCCTTCCTCTGCCCAGTGTTCTGGGATGAGGGAGACAGCAAGCTCCGTATCCCCCACTAAAACAGCACCAAGGCATACCCCTCCTATACCTTTCCTCACCCTCCAGCACTCCCAACTCAGGCATATGCAGGCAACCCAGTCCTTGCTTGCTGACTGGTCCCTGGAGATTGTTAGCTCATTTGTGAAATCCTGGTTTGATTTTCACCTTAGGGGGTGGTGTGGTGGGTCTATAGTGCCTGGGGTTACACTGGTTTCTCTTTTCCCAACTGTCCCTGCTTCAGCCTTAGCAGAATTGTAGGGAAACCTCACACTACGAGTTGGGGGGTAGGGGAAGCAGTCCATGTTAGCCTTGTTCATGCCGTTCCTAGTCCTACAGGATTTCTCTTATGCTGGTCTGGGTTTCTGCTGCCTGGGGAGCCCTGATGGGCCATGGAAGCCCTCCCACCCTCTGCCTGGACCCACCCGCCCAGCATTCCTTCTACCTCTCTTCCTGGAAGCACGCGGCCCAGACGTACCCCCAGCCGCAGACACACCGTGGACAGTGGTCCTCGGGGAAAGATCTTTACAGTGGCAGCGTGGAGGGCACAGAGTCAGGCTTCAGGGCCGCACGGGACTGGCCCTGACACAGCTGAGTTTCACAGCTTCAGCAAGGCATGGCCCCTTCTAAGTGTTACTTTGGGAACTGATAAAACGGTGTCTCGGTCATCATTTATGACTTCATCTGGTTGAGTAATAGTCTACAAGCCCCACTCTGTGCCAGGCTTGTTCTGGGCAGTGGGGTCACAGTAACAAATAAAGGGGGGGGAGCCAGGATGCACATGCAGGCATCTCAGCTCCAGGGTCCTTGCCTCTTCACCACTACGCACACTGGAGTACCCCCGGCAGGTGATGTTTGTGTAACGTGAAAATGCGTGTACAGATACACACGTGTGTGCACTGGGAGGGCTTTAGCACCCAAAGGGGAGGGGCCGGAGAGCCTGAGCAACCACACTCACCTTCTCTAGCTGTTCAATGCAGGGGGTGTGCACCACAATCTTGCACGCTGCACACTTTCTCCGGGATACTGATTTCTGATGCAGGAAAGAGAGCGCCCCTGAGGCACCAGGTAACTCCACCCAGGATGCTGCCCCAGGGCAGGCAGAGAACTCCTCACACCTGCCCCAGCACAGCTGCCCACTGTGTGCAGCGGGAGGCCCCAGCCCTGGCATCAGGACACAGCCCCATTCCTCTCACCATCCTTGGGCAGCCCACCGCAGGGGTGCTTAGGTGAGAGCCTTGTTTCCGCCTTCCCCTGGAAGGGCAGCAGCCTGTCAGGCCCGCAGGAGCCGGCCTACAGGCTTCTAGACCTGGCTCCACCACCAGGGGGCAGTGTGCTGCACAGAGCTCACTCACCAGCATCTTGGCTACACAGTACTGCTCTCCAACATAGCAGAAGTCCCCGGACACGTTGGTCTCAAACCAGATGTGCTCCCCATACGTCGCTGACTCCTAGACCACAGGATGAGCACGCTTAGTGCACCCCTGCCCTCCCCGACCAACCCTCCCTCTCCCAATACAAACCTGCTCCAGCTGCCACAATCTACTTTGCTCCATCCTGTTTTCCCTACTGTCCCTTGGCTTTAAGGCTTGGCTCAAACATGGCCACACCAGGTCTGCCCTGACCCCATAGGCCCACGGGCTCTTCTCGCAGCTGCCCATAGTACCCCCAACCCGACTGCTCCCGTGGCCCTGAGCCTGGCGAGGACTGGTCCTCATGTGCCCCTTGCAGCTCCCGGCCACTCACGCTCCAGTCCACAGTGCTCCGGATCTGCCGCTCAGGCTCACTGCGTGGGGCCCCGGGAGCTGGAGGAGGGGGTGCCAGGTGCTGGAGGCCTGACTTGGTGATGGCTTTCCTACAGAAAAGGAGATAGCTGAGGCTAGCTGAGCACTCGGCGACTCTGCTTCCTTCCCCTCACCTGGGATCTCTGCCCTCACCGTGACCTCAACACCCGGTCAAGACAGGGACAGCGACAGGGAGGGCAGAGGATGCCCTAAGGCAGCCCAAGACTCTGAGAGGGTCCCCGAGGAGACTGGGCCCTCCTGAGAGTCCTGCTGGCTTCCGAGCATGGCTCAGAGCTCCTCCCAAGCCGGGGGCCCTCAAGCCAGCCCCCGGAGGCCACTCGCCCTGCTGGCTGCAGCTATACCTACGCAAGCAGGGCACTCCAGGTCTGGGGTCCGGCTGACTTGCGCCGCAGGGCTACCTGGCGTCTGCGGGACAGCGGGCGCACGCAGGCAGGCATCCTGGGGCCAGCTGCGGTGCCCGAGGCTCTTCGGCCCCCCAGGCTGAGGTGCTGGCCTGAGGGCCGCTGCTGGCTGAGGGGCCGGTAGTAACCGTGCAGGCCCCAGAGGGCGCGGTCTTTCACCACGTCAGCGGGCAGCAGGTGGGAGGAGGCCCGGCGCCGGCGCCAGCGGGGAATGGGCAGCAGGGGCAGGGCTCCCCGATGCGGGGATGGCCCCAGTCTCTTGGTGCCTGGCTGGATGGCCGCCAACGACGCAACTGTCACATCCTCCTCCTGGACCCCTTCCTCCTCATCCACGCCCACGAGCCTGGCCAACAGCAGGGGTGCGCCCAGACGCGGGGCCCCAACAGCTGCAGGCTGCAGGGAGGGCACCTCATCCACGGTGAAGCGGGGGTTGCAGGCGGGGGGCGCGGTGCTGGAGCGCCGGCGGCTGGAGCGCGGGGCCCCCACCCTGCAGCCCAGGAAGCAGCCCTGGAGCTGTGCACTGAAGCGGCGCCGCTGGACCAGTGAGGAGGAGGCCTGCCCCGCAGGCGAGCGGCGCCGGGCCTTGCCTGTGGGCAGCCCCACGCCGCCAGGCCGCCTCTGCCCCTCTCCAGGGCCTGGTGCCTTCCGCTGGAAGTGTCTCCTAAAGAAGGTCTCCATGGCAGGGGCAGGCGGGTGGCTGTCGGGTGGAGACCGGGGGCATGAGGAGCTGGGCCAGGCCATGGCACACCCTGTGCCCGGGAGCCCCGTCACAGCCACTGCCCTTTGAGCAGAGAAGGGACACTTGGGAGGCATGGGGGGGGGCGTCTGGGGCCTCTGAGCTCCGTAAACGGGGTGCCTGGGGGTGCCAGAGGATCCAGCAGGGAGCCTGCACTCATCACTGTTCCCTGTGCGGCCCCAGGAGTGCTGGGTAGGAGGGACTGCCAGCTCCCCATCTGGGATCCCCTGTCCAGGCACCATGATCCACCAAGCTCTAGCCTAAAGGACTTCAAGTCCCTTGCCTGAAGCTGATGGAAAAGAAAAGAAAAAGGAAGGTGGAAGCCTGGAGCCGACCTAGACAGACTGAGGGGCTGAGGGCAAGGCTTTTCCTCTCCTTAGGCCTTTGTTTTGCCACCAACACAGGGCAGGTTAGGCTTAGGTGTCCCTTCCTGGAACATGGCACAAACCAAGCCATGGTAAGAAAATGAGGCTCTCTGAAGAGAAATTCAGTCCTGATACGACCCCCTGACTTGCGGTCAGGCTGACAGTGACACTAGAAATGGAGAGGATCTGACGTCTGCCTTGGGGATTGACGGCCCCGGGGAACTAAGGCCCCCCGAAAACTGGAGAGGCAGCTGCACAGGGAGAGAAGCCACCAGGGGGACTTTGTGTGGGAAGCCACAAGAGCCAAGAGAGTGCCTCTGGGCTCTGGGTGTGTGTGTGCTCTTGCTCTGAGGGGCTGACAGTAAGAACTTTCCTGGTCTTACCTTTCTGAAGAGGCACAGTATGGACATTCCATGTGTGCAAGAGCTGGATGATGTCGGAAAACCCTTGCAGCTCTGCTGCTGAGGAAGCCCATGAACTGCACCTTGACCTGGGGGCCAATGCTCGAAGCCCAAACGCTGAGAATTCCAGACACTAAGCTACCCAGAGCTCCCTCCTGCAGGAGCCTTGGGGACCACCCTTGCTCAAGCCATCCTCCCTTGACCTGGTCTGAACACAGGCTCCGCTTCCTTTGCCAGCTCACCTACCCCCTGCCGCCCCTTCTGCACAGGCGGCTGGGAGCACCTGCGCCCTCACCTCCCCCTAACAGTGTGGGAGGGGCAGGAAGCCTGGTATGCTTCAGGGGGGCAACGCCTCCAGAATTCCCAGGGACACCTGTGTCCTGCCATCAAGTACTCTCCTGGGCCCGGGCAGCCACAGGGAGGTCTGAGTCACGGCCATGGGACACCTGCCTGGGGCTGACAGGAGAGATACTTCTGCTAGCTGAGGGCCTCTGAGAGAGGGTGGGAGCCCTGGACAAAAGGTGGAAGATGATGGGTCTGAGGAATCGGGACTGGGCTGCATGTCCAGCGCCTACTCCTCCCATCCACCACCCCCATCTTTGATTTGCTACTGCCCTGTGGGTCCGGGCAGGCAGGGCCCTGGATAGCTGTGGAGGTACTGACATGGAAGCACCCATGCCTGGGGAAGCAGTGCTCGGGTCTGTCCAGCTCCGGCTCTCTGCCTCTTACAGTCTGCCGGCCTCTGCAGGTGACAGGGAGAAAGGCAGGAGAGCTCTTGGCCTCCTCCTGAAGTCAATGCCATCATGGCTTAACGTTTACTGAGTGCCCACCTGTAACAGGCACGGTTCTAAGCCCCTTGCAAACATGTGTACCATTTTATAAACCACAGCACCCTAGGGACTTCCCTGGTGGCGCAGTGGTTAAGAATCCACCTGCCTATGCAGGGGACATGGTTTCGAGTCCTGGTCTGGGAGGATCCCACATGCCGCGGGGCAACTAGGCCCGTGAGCCACAACTACTGAGCCTGCGCGTCTGGAGCCTGTGCTCCGCAACAAGAGAGGCCGCAACAGTGAGAGGCCTGCGCGCCGCGATGAAGAGTGGCCCCTGCTCGCCGCAACTAGAGGAAGCCCTTGCACAGTAACGAAGACCCAACACAGCCAAAACAAAAAAAAAAAACAAAAAAAAACCGCCTGCCAATGCAGGGGACACGGGGTCGAGCCCCGGTCTGGGAAGACCCCACATGCCACAGAGCAACTAAGCCCGTGCGCCACAGCTACTGAGCCTGAGCTCTATAGCCCGCAAGCCACAACTACTGAAGCCTGCACGCCTAGAGGCCGTGCTCCACAACAAGAGAAGCCACCGCAATGAGAAGCCCGCGCACCGCAGCGAAGAGCAGCCCCTGCTCGCCACAACTAGAGAAAGCCGCACACAGCAACGAAGACCCGACGCAGCCAAAAATAAATAAATAAATAAACACAGCACCCTAAAGAACAGATACTGTATCATGCCCCGTTCCTCATGGGAGACTGTGGAGGTAACTCGCCCAAAGTGCACAACTAGTCTGTGCGGAGCCGCTGCTGGAACCTGCCTCTACCTGAACCCCAAAGCCCGCGCCCCAGAGACGCGGTGGAGAGCAGGGTCTTCCCTGCTGGGTCACAAGCTGGGACTAAGGTGGGATGGGGGGAGGGAAGGGAGCCATAATAAGGACAGTAGCGGTCCCATTTACCCATCACCTACTATGCAACGGGCCCTGGGCTAAGTGTGTTCGTTTATCATCTCGTGTGATGCTCACTACCACCACCTCCTGAGGCAGGCAGGATGGACGGCTCTGTTACAGCGATGAGGGAACAGGCCTGACGAGGTGCAGTGACGTGCTCCAAGATCACTCGGCTGGTCAGCGGCAGGACTGGGACCTGAACCCAGGGCTGCCTGACGCAGGGTCTGCTCTGCACCCAGGAAGAGGAGCCTAAAGGCCCAGCTGCCCACTGCCCCAGGGCACCGGCTTGCCAGCACTGCCCCAGGGTGTCAGCTTTCCCTGTCCGCCTGGTCAGGCCGCCCTGTGACAGCTGCCCAGCCCGGAGGAGATTAGTCAGCCGAACACACCGCCTGATGCGAGTGTCACCCAGAAAACAAAAGGCCACAGTCATTGGGCGGTGGGGGTGGGGGGAGGTGCGGCAGTTGCTCTCTGGGTGGCAGTGAGGGCTGGACCCTGCCTGCTGCCCCAGACCCACAACAAGAGGCGCCGGGAGGACGAGATCGCCCGCACATCTGCCTCATGACACGGGGGGCGACTTACAGGTGCTCCCCTACCGTGTTCGAGCCCACACACTGCCCCAGGGTCTCCTCAGGGGCCTGACAGTGCCGTCACTGCAAGCGGGGCGGGGCAGGCTAGGCCAGCCTGGCCTCGTGTGGCCATGTGTAAAGCCCCTCCCTCACGGGCCTCAGTCTCCTTGTTGGTCCAAGGGGGCAGTCAGCTGGCTGACCTGACACCTTATGACAAGCTCTCCTCTAAGGCACCCACTCCTCTACGCTCCCCCCAGGCCCCATGCTTCCTGTTCCTCCCGTCTCCATAGAAACCTCTGTCCTCTGGTCAGCAATGGCCTGACTCCTGACTTCCTATCTCTGCTGAGGCTTCTCCTGGGTCTGCTCAGAAGCCCAGCCTGGTCTCAGGCCTGCCCCAGCCTTTCCTCTGCTTGGGCATGGAGCTTCTCCCCACAGCACAGCTCCGAGCGGCAGCTTCTTGTCACCTCACGCTCTGTCACCTTCCACATACCACAGGGTATATGTAAAGGTCACCGGAGGACGCCCCACAGGGCTCTAACACCAACAGCAGAGCACAAATGGCTGCCCCTCAGCCTCCCGGTGGGGGACCTGGGGTAATCCTGTCACACCCGAAGGGGACAGAGTGGGAAAGGACTCACGGGCCCCGTCAACTGGCTGCTGGGAGCCTGGGGAGGACAAAGGATGCTACAGGGAGACATGCACAGTGGTGGCTGGCCATGCACCCCTGGTGAACAGCACCGAGGGGGGCTGCAGGTGGCCAAGCTAAGGCAGCTGCCGGGGGTGAGCAGACACGAGTGCCCCAGCTTCATCGGCGACTGGCTAGGAAGCACAGGACTCCTGGCCTCCCAGCCAGACTGTCTCACACCCTATGTTAGCTTCAAGTGGAAAAGCCCATGAGCCTTGGCATCCTATATCTGTCATTGCTTTCTTGGGCTGACCAACTAACCTTTCCGAGTCTCAATTTTCTTATCTGCAAAATGGGGATGAAACGACCTAGTTTAGAAGGTTTGACATAAGGGAGATTCGGATGAGATAACGGTAGCTGGCGGCTGGCAGAGAGGAGGGGCGGGGCAGGGCCTACGCCTATAGCAGACACCAGGGCGTGTGCGTAGTGCCACCTCCTGGGGTCTGTCTCTGCCCATGGTGGGGGTGGGAACCCGGAAAGGGAAGCTGGAGTTCCCAGGATGGCCACCCCCCACCCCCTGAGGAACAGAGCCTGGCAGCTAGAGCCGCCTGGGTGTCTGCTCCTGCTGTGATGAACACCCTCTGCCCCTGGCACCAGGCCTGGCCCCCGGAGACCCCTCTGCTTCCAGAGGTGCTCGCACAGGCTGCCCTGTGGGATTCGGCCAGAGTGCCCGTTCCACGCTGTGGATGGGCCCCTCACGCCCCTCTTCCTGGTGCAGGCTGGGAATGGTGCAATGTGGCCCCATTTCCAGCAGCCCCAGAGCCGGGGCCTGGAGCTGCTTCCCCAGGGTCTGCTGCTCAGAAGCCACCTCTGGCTGCTTTGCTCCCACGGCCCTGAGGCTGGGGTCGGAGGGGAGGAGACGGGGACGTCTGGAAAGGGGGCCTGCTTGGGGCTGGTGAGGCAGGGTTCACAGGTCTCTGTTCACTAAAAGGATCCTGCCCAAACCAAACCAAACCAAACCAGAATGCACAGGTGGGGAGAGGTGGGCCAGGGCTGCACGGCAAAGGAGGCGACCAGGCCAGTCATGTTTACAACAGGGTACTGCCCTGGCTCGGGAACAGGAGCTCAGACAGGAGCTCGGTCGGCCTACGCTTTGCCGGTCCCTTTCCATCAGCTTCAGGAGCCTCGACTGGGGATGGTGGTGCCCGGCCCACCCTGATCCACCCCTCCCCAGGCCCACCCAGACAGACCCAAGAGGGAGGAAGCAGAAGGCAAGGAAGGGTTGAGGCGAGCCCCTTTGACCTGATCTGGAAGGCAAGGCGGCAGGCAGGAGGTGGGCCAGCGGGCGGGGGCTGGGGTCCCAGGGGGCGGGCGAGCCCCGGCTCTGGCTCCAGCTCCGGCCGGCCTCCGGCTGAGTAAGTCCTAGTTTGGGGAGTGAGCTGCTGTGGCTGCTCCCCTGCCCCCTCCCCCTCGCCACCCTCCTCCCCCACGCCTGAGACGGCCGTTATGAAAATAACCCGGTAAGCGACTGCACTTCCTCTCCCAGCAGTGCAAGCAGGCGGCAGTGGGCGGGCACACACACGCGCACGAGCCTCGCCTCCTGGCTTCTCTTCCCAAAGTCCCCAGAGGCCGGCTGAGCAACAGCTCAGTAGCCTCCCCTCCACGCGGCCCCCGGTACAGCTCAGCCCCTGCCTCAGCTCCAGGAGGGCTGGGGGGAGAAGAGGCGGGTCACCCTACACCCTCTCGCACCCACTGGACAGGTTTTCCGGGGTCTGGGGAAAGCATCTGAGACAGCTAAGCACCGGCTTCAGACAAAATAACCACAAAAATAAGTATCTATGGAGTGTTTCACAACTTACTAATAAGCACTTTCACAAGCATTGCCGGACAGGAGGCTTGTAATTCCTCTGTGCAAGTGGCATTTCGCTCCCAGCTGAACCCCCGGGGCACCTGAGGCTCATGGAGGCCCGTGACTGCCCACAGCTCAGAAGTGGCTGAGCGGAGCCTCCTGATCCTGGGTTTCCCAGCCCTGCCAAGGGGGCCTGTCAGATCCAGAAGAAAGCCAGCCCATGTCACACCCATCCTGCCTAGAACGCCACCCCTCCGTTAACACTCCTAGCCCCTAGGATCTAGAGTGGCAGCTCTCAAACATCCTGGTCCCAGGACCCCCTTACACTCTTAAAAATTACTGAAGCTCCCCAAACGGTTTTGTTTATGGGGGTTATAGCTATTAACATTGACCATATTAGAAACTAAAACTGAGAAATATTTAAAATACTATTTATTCATTTGTTGAAAAACAATAAACCCAGTAACTGTTAATATAAATAACATACTTTTATGAAAAATAAACTGTATCTTCTAAAACAAAAAAGTAGTGAGAAAGGTGGCATGTTTTAATTTTTACAAATTTCTCATGTCTCACTTAATAGAAGACAGCTAGATTCTAATATCTGCCTCTGCAGTCAATCTGTTGTGATATGTTGTTTCGGTTGAAGTACATGAAGAAAATTCTGCGTCACGCTGACAATTTGTTAGAGAAGGAAGGAGTATTTTAATAGCCTTTTCACGCAATTATGGATATTCTTCTCTGCTACTACACCAAAATATGACAAGTGGTAGTTTCTTAAATGTTAGTGGCTACGTGGAATCTGAACTTTTCACTGGTCTGTCTTGCATTCTGAATTTTGAAACATCAAGCATAGGTCATTGGAAAATATTGGTTTACTGAGTTAGGCAGATCTCCACACACTGGAACAAAGTTTCCAAAATTTTAATTTTCACTCAAATTTTATCAATAGCAACAAGTTTTATCAATAGCAACAAATACTGATACTGCTTTTGAAGTGACAAGCTCACTTCATTCATTTTTGAGAAAACGTCTGCTAAATATCCAAATCTGAAGAGTTCTGTCTGTCGTTAGGTGTTCAAGTTTAAATGGTGTTCCTTTAAAAAAAAAAAAAAAAAGTGACGAGTAGGGCTCGCAACTCAGTCACAAAAGTGCTTTTTCAAGACAGCCATCATAGTTCGGTTTGCAGCAAAAGTGCAGTATGTATATTTCACATTTCTTCACACAGGACTTTTAAAAAAGTGTACTCAAGGATTTAGGCTTTAGAAGATTAATATATTTACTGCATTCTTCTTGTTGTGAGTGCGAAGAATACAATGGCTACAAGTTTATGTTGGGGCCACTGCCTTTGTCTGTGCCGAGGCTCCAGTAGTTTTACCCACCGTTGCTTTTATACAATGAGTACAAATATCAACACAGTGAGGACGACACAAACTAGGGCAGCGCTGAAAGTATTATTACGAAAACAGTTCTGACCTCAACCATACCCTGAAAGGGTCAAGGGCAACCCCAGGACCATACTTTGGGAACCACTGATTCAGAATGAATTCTAAATCCTCTAGCCTAGCAAACGTGGTTTCTGCAATGTGGCACTAACTCAGCTTCCTATGCCTTGATACAACCCTTGGTGCTAACCAAGGCAACTTATTCTCCACCCCCTAATCTGGCTGAGCCCAAGCTCACTGCTGTGTCCTTGCACACGGCATACCTTCTGCCTGGAATACAGGCCTCCTTCCTCACCTCGTATCAAAATCCCACCCGCTCACAGCTGCCCCAGCTAAGAGTACCTCACTCCCACTGATGACTCCACACCACCCATCTGGCTCCTCTGCCATGGGACCCCTGGAAGTCCTGATTCTCTCAAATCCATATGCCTCGTTCCTCCCACCCACCAGACAAGCTCCTGGGGGGCCAGGGGCCAGATCTAGTGCATCTGGGCAGCCCAGCACGGTGTCTGGCAGTGAGTCCAGTGTTGACTGCTGATTGGCTGAGGAGGAAGGAACAGGGAATTCCGTCGGGGAGGGACCAGAGCCGTAAGGGGAAGAGAAGGGCTTCCTCTACCTCGGGTACCGCACCCGAGGGCTGACCACAAGGCCCAGGCTACTTCTCTTTGCTGGGCACAGGAGGACGGCAGCAGCCTTTGTTTTAGCAGTTGCCTTCCTCTCCTCTCCAGAGGACACAGAGAGCGACAGCTGAGGCTCCTTTCCGGGCTGGGTGCCACTGCCCACTCCATGTTCTCCAAGGCTTTCCTTATGACACCTGGCAACAGGGTTTGGTGACATGAAGTCACAGGTGAAGATGTGGGCAAGGAGGGGAGAGGAGCGGCTGCCTCAGATGCCGGGGGTGGGGGGGCCAGGCCAGGACCCAGCTCTGAGCTCCTTGCTGAAACATCCCCAGTCTCTCTCTCCTTCTATCCTGAGTCCCTGTCTCGGTAGGCCCTGGAGAAATGTTTGTGGAATTAATGACTGACTCATGCCTTTAGAGCCTCCCCTCCAAAGCATCCTCCTACTGCCACCAGAATTCATCCTAAAGTGTCCACGTATCCTTCAATGGCTCTCTACTGTCAGGGAACAGAATGCAAAGACCTGGGCCTGGCAGTCAACAGGCTTCTCGGCCTCCTCTCCCATCTCGCTTTCATACTTTTTACATTTTACTTGACAAATACATAACTCACTCTGTGCCAGACACCGTCCTAAGTGTTTTACAAATACTAACTCACTTCATTTCATAAAAAGTAATAGTAGTATTATCCCCACTTTACACATCAGAAAACCGAGGCACAAGGAGATTAAACAACTTGCCTGTGATCACGCAGCTAGTAAGTGGCAGAGCTGGGACTCCAACCTAGGAGTCGGCTCCGGGTCTATGCTCTCAACCCCTCACTCTACCTCTAGATGCTTCTGTCAAGCAACACACAGGGGTCTCTTCCTGCCTGTGTGCGTGGCACCTGACAGTCTCTCTGCCTGGAACACCATTCTCTTCTTCTGCTCAGTGAACTCTCCTTCATCTTTTTCCTCTCATCTTTTCAGAGCTGGCTCAGATATCGGCTCTGCCGGAAAGTTCTCCCCAGCCTCCTCTCCCGCGCGCTAGCTGCTCCCACGCTCAGGCCCTCTCTTGGTTGCTCTGGGCCATCAGCGCTGGTTTGCAGCTCGGTATCCCCCACCAGACCGTGCGCCCCTGGGACCATGTGTTACTCGTAATTGCATCCCCAGGGTCTAGAAGCGCTGGATGTGGTTTGAAGAGTGAATGGAGGGAAAAGTGAATGGTCCAGGCTCAGTCTCAAGGATCACGCTGAGAGCAAAGGGCTTTGGGCCAGTGCAGTGACCCAGTGGCTGGCCAGTTCCGGAGGCCTTCCTGCCAGCCTTGGGTGGACAAGTTGCTGGTGTGGGCTGAGCTCCTGTGTCTCAGAGGCACATAGTGAAATCGATCCCTGATGGGAATGCTGATACGTCTCCCTCTGAGTCTCCCAACACCTTGTTGGGAGCGTTACGAAGCCCCTGCTGGCCCCCACGTCCCTCTTCTCTTGTGACTGGTCCCTCTTGTTGCCTTCTCCTGTGTCTGCAGCAGGCTCCCATTCCCCATCTGCCAGGAGCAGCATTCCCCCTTATCCCTCATTCAAAATTTAACTCCCCCTCTGACTCTTCTGACCAAGTTGCTCCCTCCTCCATCTACTAGAAGATCTTCTTAGAATCAGCTGTCAGCCCCCAGGGCCCCACTCGGCCTCCCAGGCTTCATGCACTCCACACAGGGTTTTTTTTTTTTTTTTCCTGCCTCGAAGACAGAAAATGTGCCTCCAATCTTCCTGAGAGGTCACAGGGGTCAAAGGTGCTTTCCGAGGATTTGGACTCAAAGGTCCAGAGGTGTCCTGCCTCTGACCGGCTACGCAACCTCACCTCAAGCTGAGTCTCTTACCCTGGCTGGGCCTCAATTTCCTCATCGGATTAATGGGGATAATACCACCTTGTCTTCCTCATGGGATATTGCAGGCTTGAAAGAGAAAGTGTTCATGGTAACCCATTCCTCAGTTTACCAAAACTTTAAAGACAGAAAAATAACTCCTGAGGCCTAAAAATTAGGAAAACCACTTTAGTGCACAATTTGGCTACAACTATCTAAGCTGAAGATACACTGCTCTGTAACCCAGCACTGGTGGACAGAACACACAAGGAGCCGTGTCCCAGCACAGTCTCTGAAGGATTACTTGCAATGGCAAAAAAACTACCAACAACCTAAATGTCTGTCAACAGTTACAAAAAGGAATGGTATATGGCAGTTAAAATGGCTTCACACTAATGCTCATGTTTCAAGACAGTTAAATCTCTAAAACAACATGGAGGGAAAAACCTAAATTCAGAATACATACAATACACCATTTAACTGAAGGGCAAAGCCGTACAAAACAGTACTATGTGTTACTATGGATGCATACATACATAGGAAAAAAAAATCTTAAAACAGGCACGAGAATGTAAACACCCAAATCAGGATTGTTGTTTCTTCTGGGGAGGGAGACAAGGAGGCCTCCATCTCTGTCTAAGGCAAATATGGCATAATGGTAAGATCTGACCAAGCTAAGTGGTAGGTGTTAACGTTTTTCTGTATACTTTCCTCATGGCAAATACTTAATGCTTTTCAAAAGATTTTTAAGTATTAAAAAAAAAAAAGGCCCCCAGAGGGAGAACAGCTTCTGGGGGTTGCCCTGGGTCTTCCATGGGTGGAGTTCAGCAGTGGCATGGAGCCCCAAGTATTCCTTACACTGTCTCCTGGTAGGATCCCCATATCCGTGGAGCCGGAAGGAAGGTCTCACCCGAAAGGATGCCTTTCAGAGGAGGGCGAGTGGCTGACAGGTTGCGTCAGTGGGGTGTCTGCGTGGGCTAGGGCCCCCTTTCACAACCACCCCCGCCCCAGTAAAATGTCAGCAAGCTGGGGAAGGGGGGCGGAGAGACAGGCAAGCTGTTAACCCGCGAGATGCTGCGGCGTGGGCGGTGCAGGCCCAGGCTCCTAGACAGCTATTTTGGTTCAGCCCTGGCAGGGGAGAGGCCTCTATGTGGGAGCTCTGAACTGGCGCTAGGCCAGGTGCAAGCAGCGGGGAGGTCTCTACAGTGGAGGGAGAGAGCTGGGGGGGGCCCTCCCTCTCTCTTCAGACCTCTCACCGTGAGGCCCGGTGCGCTGTGCCCTCCTCCTCAACACCTCCCCCCAGGCCACAGGCCACCCACCGACTCCAGGGTGATACCTGGAGCTCCTGGGAACACGTCCCTCGAGTCGTCCGCTCCCTGCACTTTGAAAGCAAGATGAAAGGTCCCAGACTTGCCCCTCCACTCCAGATCCAGCCAGGGAGCCACACGACACCCTCCTTACAACCCGAGTCTCCCTACCCAAGGGCCTCCCCACCCCCCCACCCCGCTCAGCCTTGCTCCCCGTGGGGCTAGGATCCTGGTGGTGGTTCTCCCTTGGGGTTGGGGCACAGATCATCTCAAGGGCCTCACTCTACTCCCACACAAGACAAAGATCTCTCAGTTTCAAGGGGTTCAAGCACTTAAACCCCTTCTTAGGCTCTACCAGCTTGGTGATGGGGAAATAAAAGAATAGAAGGAGTGCTAGTAAGTAGGGCAGCCTGGTGTTATGAAAAGATACTTGGGTTTGGGCTCCAGCGTAAGCTGCATGATCCTGGGCCAGGCCCCTGACCTCGCTGAGCCTTGGTGCCTCATCTGTAAAATGGGAATAAAATCAACTGCAAGGTTGTTCAGAGGAGTACATGAAATTGATGGATTTACAAGCTTCTGGCAACCGTTAATGGCCAGAGAAAGGCGAGCTGGCACATCCCCTGCATCCAGATGAGTGTAAGAGGGGTGGCAGGTGGGAGAGCTCATCTCCTCGGCCTCTCCCTCCTCTACCTGGGCCACAGAGCCCTTGGGCTCATCAAACCTGCTCTGTACCACCTAACCATGCCTTTGGTGTCTCAGCTGAGGAAGGCGACAGACGAGGAAAGACGGCAGAATGACAGCTCCTCAAGGGCATCTGGTCACTGCTCTGGCCTGCCCTCTTCCACCTGAAGCTGCCTTCCAAGACTCCCACCTGTGACTGGAGTGCCAGGCAGGCCCGGTGCTGAGAACCGTGGGGTGGGAAGCCACACGGCAGCCCTATGTGAGGATGATATCCTAAGGGCATCAGGGGCTCCCACACATGAAGCACAGAGGAAGCAGTTCAGGGGGGCAAGAAATGAGTGCCTGGCATCACCCAGAGGTGCACCCTGCTAATCTCGCCCAGGAGTGAGGGGAGACGGTGAGCCTGGATGCAGGTGCAGGGCTTGCCCCCTCCTGCCCACGCTGCCCCGCCCCCCATGCCGACCTAGAGAATTACTCAGGTGGCGGCAGGGGGGAGGGGAGGCGGAGGGCAGGTCGGAAGGTGCCGGATGAGGATTTCTCAGAAAGCAGGGGAGCCTTTGGGGTCCTGTGATGTGGTACAAACTGACACGCTCCTGGAGTTAGGGGACTGGCACTGAAGTCCCAGATAACCCCTAGTTAGCTGTGAGACCTCAGCCCAGTCAAGGTCAATGCGCTGGACCTCAATCTTCAGAGAGGGGGAGGGGTCGGGCCAGCTGATGTGGAAGCTCACGCCCAGCCTGCCTTCTGCCGCTGCCAGAGTATCAGGTAGCTCAGCAGCGGGGGTCTGTGCGGGTCCACTCACAGCAGGCCTGTGGTACAAGTGGACGGACCGCAGCAAAGGGACTCTCCCCTCTCACGGCCCCACCGTGGCAGCTGTCGCCCCCTTGTGTCGCTCTAGCGACACTGCAGGGCCAGTTTCCAGTCAGCTCCTGGACGTGGAAACTCTCTCGCCTTTGTCGGGGGACAGGGACCCAACCTCTGCTTCTCCTAGGGACCAGCACAGGCCAAGCCTCGGGGCCAGCATGCCCACTCGGCTCCCCCTCTGCTCGGGGGGCGACTGGTGAATTCTGGAGAGGGCTCTAGGAAGCAGCAGAGGCAGGCCTGTTTCTCCCTCTCCCAGGGTCACTCAGTCCTTCCTCCGTCCTTGCCTGGGAGGACACCCACTCTCGTGCTCTCATTTGCCAAGTGAGAGTCCCGGGCGGCTCCGCATCCTGAGACTTGACCTTTTCGGAGGACGGCACGGAGAAAAAATGACGAGCTGCCCGCCCCCTCCCCTGGCCTGTAAGCCAGAGCCGCTGGCGGGTGTGCGGCAGCAGAGGGAAGACCGCAGGCTCCCAACCCAGGTCCCGGCCTGGCTGGCTCCACGCTGGCACACGATGTCGCGTGGGGAACAGGCCGAGCGAGGTGAGCCGATGCACGGCTCAGTCACCGAGGCCCCTTTTTCTTCCCAAACCTGCGGGAACCCAGGGACTCTGGCTTACACCCGCCTCCCTTGGCCACCTGGGCAGCTCCCAGAATTAGCCTGAGCAAGACAAACCACTCCAAGAGGAACCTTTTGCTCCCAGACATCCCGGCACCACAGCCCAGATTCTTGCCTCTGAACGTGAGGCATCCCTCAATACACCCCTTCCCGATCGTTGCAAACTCAACCCAAACCGGCGCTGTTTCTGCTCAGGCTGCCCGGCAGGCACGCTCTGCCATCCCGGACTTCAGGACCACGCTCACCTGGCCCCGCGTGGCATCACCTCTAAATGGGACCTACTGGCTCAAACTTGTCCCACAGGTGCGTTTCCTGCCCTCTAGGAATGAATGACTTTAAGCACGAATGAAGGCCAGGGGTGGCAGAGTTAACGCTCAGGCTCCCAGGGGCTCTGCAGGCTGAGGTGCCTTCCGCCTAGATGTGTGAAGTGTCAGGTAATTTCTGATGCCCCTGGGGTGCAAAACCAGTTAATCCACAAGCTGCGTGACCTGCCCGGGTCAGGCTGCTCGGACAGGGCCAGAGGATGAGGGGGTCCTCTTCAGGTGGGCCCTGGAAGAGGAGGAGGAGGCAGAGTCATCTTCCCTCCCGCTTCTGACTGACCACCCCTCCAGGCCAACAGAATCTGAACGGTAAGGACAGAGGAAACCCAGATGCCCTGGGGAGGGCAGAACCTACACCTCCTCATGTGGGAGTGGCTGATGCTTGCCAGCGAGGACAGGCGAGGTGGAATGGAGCTGGGGAGGAGCATGGCTCAGCCGTGTGCCTTACTGGGCTAAATAAAAACGGGGAGACGGCAAACTGCTCCCCAGAGTCCAGAGGGTGAGCCAGATGTGGGAGGCTGCAGTGGGCTTTAAGAAAAAGCCTCTTTAAGGAAGATGCCGAAGAGGCTGCCATTCACAGACCGTTCTACCAGACCAGGAATGGCAAACATGTGGCCCATGTACCATCACTACACCTCCCAAGCCCACAGCAGAGTGCTAGTCGATTCTAGAACTCTACCACTGAGCCGAGATCCGAATGCAGAAGTCTCAATAGAGCTTCCGCAGCCACCACCAATCTATTTGTCATCCTCCCTTCCAGCCACTATCTGTTCGCCTTGCAGGTCCCTCAGCCCCAAGGCCTGAAGTGTGTATGGCTTGTGGGGGGGGGCGGCGGGGGATATTCAGAGGGTGGATGCCCAATGAGCAGCAAGAGCCGGACTGAGAATGAGCTTGGAGCCTGGGGAAAGACGGAGGGCTAGGTTCAGCGGGGGCACTGGGGAGTTTTGAGACTGGCAACTCGCAAAGGTGGCAGGACCAAGTAAACAGCGTTAAAGGGACGGTGCCAAGGCGGTGCACTGTCCCCCCAGCCTCCAGTCAAAGCAAGAGGAGGCAGGTCAGCCCCGTGGACATCTGATTCTCCAAACGCCCAGGCTTGTCAGGGGGAAGTCTTTACCCCACTGCCCTTTCCCTGACTCTACTGGGTTTTCCAAAGGCATTCATTTCTGTGTGCCCCAATGCCCCAGCACAATGCAACTATGCAGGGGAGACTCCTTACACTCTCCCGGAGGTGCTGTTTGATTTTCTTCTCATTAAGGCATCCTGTCAGATCACTTACCATCCCCAGAGTGAATGTAATACTGTGGTTCTCAAACTTGAGACCTTAGAAACACTTGGGAAGCTTTATAAAATGCCCAGCTCCGGGACTTCCCTGGTGGCGCAGTGGTAAAGAATCTGCCTGCCGGTGCAGGGGACATGGGTTCGAGCCCTGGTCTGGGAAGATCCCACATGTTGCGGAGCAACTAAGCTCGTGCACCACAACTACTGAGCCTGAGCTCTAGAGCCCGCAAGCCACAACTACTGAGCCTGAGTGCCACAACTACTGAAGCCCGCGTGCCTAGAGCCCGTGCTCTGCAACAAGAGAAGCCACCGCAATGAGAAGAGTAGCTCCGGCTCACCGCAACTAGAGAAAGCCTGCGTGCAGCAACGAAGACCCAACGCAGCCAAAAATAAATTAAAAAAAAAAATGCCCAGCCCCATCTCCAGACCTGATGAGTCAGACATGCCAAGGGTAAGATCTAGGAATCTGTAGTTCCTAAAGCACCCGAGGTCACTGTGATGTTCTGTTTGGGAACCTGGTATAGAGAAAAGGATGTGGGTTTTGGAATCAGACTAGAGTTCAATCTCTGCCTCTTACTTGCTACGTGACTCTGGGCAAACTACTCATCTCTTTGAGCCTGAGTTCTTCTCGTCTATAAAAATGGAGAAATAACATCTGTCCTGATTATTTTAGAGAATTATGTAAAGGTACTTGCTGTTCTCTCACTTCTTATCCTTCCTCCTGAATGTGTCTGAGGTTCACTGCTACATGCACAGACCTGTGCCCTTCACAAGGGGCAACAGCCAGAGGTCAGAAGAGCCCAACACTTGGTACCCTGTGGGCAGGGACAGGAAGCCTCTGGCGGAGCCCCTCCCTCCCCCTCACAAGCCTGTGAACACTGGAGGCTACATCCTGCAGAGCTGGGTGTAAACTGCTCCGGCATGCAGGGCTGTGGGTGACAAAACAGAGGTACGAGAAGCTTTGTTCCCTGCCCCGTTTTATGTGGCATTGAAGCCTGCCTGGTTTCACAAGGGCCTACAGAGCTCCATCTGCCAGTGTGAGGATCCAGATCTTTGTGCATGGCAACACAGTGCAGGCACAAAGAGCAGGGCCCTGCTTAGGGCAGGGCAGGCAGAGGGCACAGGGCAGCATTACAGGGATGCCAACTTGTACAGCAAAAAACTACCCATGTTATTCGTGGGTGAGGTCAACCCTGGGAAGGGACAGGGCAAAGTTCGGGGGGGCCAATTGCCATGAAGCCTGGACAACCGAAGAAAAGTGAGAGGGAGGCCCTGGGCAGACTCCAAGTGGTCAGAGTCCAGTCTAAGTTGGCTCTGGGGTCCTGAGCTGATTGGCTGCAAGCTCCATGGCCACTGTAGAAGGACAGGGTAAGTCAGGCAGAAGCCCAGGGAGCCAGGTGGAGTCCTCATGGGGCACCATCTCCCCTCACCTTCCACCAGAGCTGCACTGGCAGGAAGCGGCTCCCAGCCAACACCAGCACACATGCCACGGGTTGCCTGCACTCAATCTTTCCACACCCTCCGCACAGTTCCTCACCAGAGTCCTGGTCAAAGCCCTGTCACAGGCACAAGATGGTGACATCTGGCGTGCTGGGGGAGAGGCCAAGATAGAGCTTTAAGAGTCAGCACCCCATCCCTTTCCCAGCAGGGCTAGACGGGGGTAGGGGGAGATATGTCTACTGCCTAGCAGAGCAGAGGTTGAGGTCTCCCTGCTAATTAAGAGCACTGTAAAACAGGTGGCCAGGAACTCCCAACCCCAAGGAGAAGCTGAAAATGCTGAGCGATTAAGTCTGTGACCAGTGCTCCGGGACAGGCATGGGTCGTAACAGTAGTATCAATCAGGCCATGTTCTGCGGATGTCACGCAGCGGTGGTAAGCAACCCGGCCACACCGAGGACCAGAGTGGCGACGTGACCGCCCACCTCCCAGGGTCCAGGAGTCTCAGAGGGGGCCCTGTTCCATCAGTGCCAAGAAGGGGATCGTGGCCAGTCATGGGGGCCCTACCTGCTGGTGCCAGGGGGTTAGGTGATTCTGTCTCCCTGCTGGAGAGTTGGAAGCCGCCCCTGCCTCGGTACCACAGAGGAGGCGCGCTAAACTGCCGGTGCCAGGGAATGACCCCCACTCAGTGCCAGTGCCCGGACGCTGGGGGATGACCCCCCACGCAGAGCCAACGCCAAGACAACCCGGATCGCCGGTGCCCGGGAACACCCCGCTCGGTGTCAGTACCAGGTGGCCGAGGTATGCCTCCCGCCGCCGCCGCCGCCGCCGCGCTCACCTGTGCCCGAAGAGACGCAGCCCTGGGAAACGCCGCTTGCTGAGACGCCGGGGCGCCTTGTCCGGTTCGGGACCGGCGTCGCGCTCGCAGCCGCTGGACGAGGCGGAGGCCGACTCGGAGTCGCTGCTCCGGGCCTCGGGGCTGCCGTCCCGCGGCTCCATCCGGCCCTAGCCCCGGCCGGCGGCGGGCCCGCGGAAGACGCCCATGCCGGGCCGGCGGCCGGGGCTTAGCAAGCCGGCTCCTCGCCTCCCGCCGCGGCCATGGCGCGCGCTCGCTCCGCCCGCCCCGCGCCGCGCGCCCCCGCGCTCCACGCCCAGGTGCTGGGGAAGCAGCCGCAGTCGCCGCTCCAGGAAGTGCCGCCAGCTGCGGCCGCAGGACCCCGCATAGCTGGCCGGGCCGCTGCCTGCCCGCCGCCGAGCACGCCCCCTCGGCTACGCGGTGGCACCGGCCCGCCGCGCCCTCTGCCGGCCGCCGGACGAGCCGCAACCCGCCTGGGCCGCCAGAGGGGGCGGGGTCGAGAGGGGTGGGGGCAACGGAGCCCCGCCCACAAACCCCAGCTGGTCCGCCTCCTGGATCAGAATAGAATCTCCAGCCCGACACAGCCCCCCCTGCGCGCACCCAGGCACACGCAACTTTTTTTTCTCCCTCTTAGCCCCGTCTCCCCGCACCAAACAACCTACATACTCACAAGTGAACACTCGCGAGGGTGGCTATCACCACCTCCCCTCCCACATCTACAAGGAATAGACACCTCTCTCGCACACCCTGTGCCCGTCACAGGCACTCACACAATCTCCACTCCTACCCGCTTCGCTCTCCCAAATCACGCCCTCGGGAACAAAAGTCACACAGTGCTCCCCATACGCACAGAACAGACACGCCTCTCACACAATTATGCTCACTCATTACACAAACTAACACTTCCCACACCAGCCTCTCACACTCAGAAATGTATACCAGGACCAAAGTCACTTAGTGACCCTCACACACACCAACAACACGTTTCTCATTCAAATTCATCTTTCTAAATCCAAAGCTGTTTCTAATCCTTTCACACTCCTAACACATAGCACTTTTCCAACACAATATCCAACGGAACCTGTAAATCTCTTGCACTACAGGAATCACCCGCACACCTCTTACATACTCATAAATACATACACAAAAGCAAGGACCACACTCTCATTCCCCAACATCCATGCCCTCAGTGAATATATACGTCTTTCTCCTATACCCAGATGTAACCCAGGACAACGGTTACATGTTGCCACATCCCTCTTACATATACCTCACCCACCCAGAAATATACCTCGCAGCCACACACAAACACACCCCCATGGGCAGCAAAGGTTGTCCCCCTCAAGAGATGAGGACAGCAAGTGGAACCAGAGCAGTCGCCTGTGGTGGCACAGCCAGTACACATGCTTAATCGTAGCCTTCTGCAAGCTCAGGCCCCACCACACTGCCCCAGCAATTCAAACATCAGAGCCCCTCTCACCCTGCCAAGAACCCCTTTGCCCTTTTCTGTGCCTCTGCAGGGCCACTGGACACAGGGAGGGGTGTAACCGCACTTCTGTCACTCCCCCAACCCCAGATAAAAGACTTATGGAGGGATTGAGGGCCAGAGGTCCCTGTGCTCATTCTCCGGCCACCCAAGTACCTACTGTGACTGGGGGGCCTCAGCTGGGATCCGTGGCACGTCCCAGGAGCGGTAGCGCCACATCTGCCTCAGTGCCCCGGGCTGCTCTCCTTCTTCTGTCTCCAGAACCTCCGCGGGGCCCAGAGCTGCAGCCTCATCGCAGCCTCCCCCGGTACTGTGGCCGGCCCCCAGTGTGCTCATCCTGCCCGGCGACTCTCTTCCTCTTTCGGCACTTCCTGACCAGGGGGCCCTGCGAGAGGCCGGCCGGCTGCCCCGTCGAGGACCATAGGCCTCGTAGGCGCCTTCCGCTGGCCAGGGCAGGAGGCTGGCTGGGAAGAGGAGTTGCCCCGGAGGGCAAGAGGCAGGTGAGGACAAGCCCAGCCCAGCAGCCAGGAGACAGCACCAAGTCAGAGGCTGCCAGGCAGCCAGCAGGCCTGCCCAGGCTGGAATCTGAACCTGGGCCCCAGTCTGGCCTTCCTCTCCACCTAACTGCTCCGATCTTCACCTCTTGGTCCTGCTGAGGTCTCCTGCTTCCTCACAACCTCTGGGTGCACTGGGACCGTGCCCAGCCCACACACAGCTCTCTCTCCTCTCAGCTCTGTGAGCACCACACCGTCTAACACATGGACAGTGGCGGAGTGGAGAGAGTAACCAGAATGGAGCTAGAAGATGTGGGCGCACATCCTGTTTCTGCCACTTACCAGCTGTGCACCCTGGATCAGGTCAGAGAGGTTTACCTCTCCAGGTCACCTGAAATCCTTTTTGGAATAAGGTAGGCTATAAACAGATAAACTGGTGAACATGTGTGTCAGGGAGCCTTTCTGAGCCTCAGTTGTCTCATCTGTAACATGGAAGGGGGCAATAGTAATAATTGAGCTTGTGGAGTTTTAGGAGGATTAAATGAGAGGCGAAAGGGTTTACAAATGAATTCATTCAATAAATATTTATTGAGTGCCTTCTATCTGTGCATCAGGTACTGTATCAGACTAGTAGCAGTGTTCAAGGAACCAGCACTCTAACATTATGTTGCTTAGATTCTATTCTAAACAAATAATATATGAAATAATGTCCGGTAATGAGATGAGATGAGCTATAGAGAAAAATAAAACCAAGGCGAAGGGGGCAGAGGATGATGACAGCGATGTTACTTAGGTAGGGGGACTGGGGAAGGCCTCCTGAGGTGACATGTGAGAACAAACCCGAATGAATTGAGAGAGCAAATTATGTGACAATCTGGGAGAACAGCAGTCCAGGTGGAAGGAACAGTAAGAGCAAAGGCCCTTTGAGTAGGAATGTACTTGATGAGTCTAAAGAATAGCAAAAAGGCCACACTGGGTGGACTTTGAGGCCATCATGAGGATTTGGTAAATAAATAGTAAGGCATACACTCGCTCTTTATTATTAGGGTTGGTTCTGGGATGGAAATCATACCTTCCTTAAGCACTCTTTAATCATGCTGCTCTATAATTAGTTCTTTAGCTCTGGATGTGTTTGTTACCCCAGAAAGATTGTACATTTCTCGAGGACAGAAAGGGTGTCAGTTCAGTTCAGTTCAATAAACGTTTACACTACAGAACCTGCAGACACAGGAATGTACACGATGCCATCCCAGCCCTTAGAAACCTCCATCTGGTGCTGTAATCACCTTTGTGTCCCTCATGACTGGAACATAATATTTCTCAATAACTATTTGCTTAATAAATCATGCTATGTCATGACTAATTGATACTTGGTAATAGTAAAAAATAGCTAATAGTTCTTGGACATTTCTGTGCCAGAAACCTTTGAATTCTTGTGACAATCCTATGACATAGATCTCGTTATCTTCCTCCTTTTACAGATGGAGAAACTGAGGCACAGAGTGGCTAAGCTCATTTGTCCAAGGTTACCGAGCCTGTAAATGGTAGAAATAAGAATTTCACCCCAGAGTCTGTGCCCATAAATAAGGCATCCTATTGCCCCTCTAGGATTGGGGACATAGCCAGGTGACGCCGCTGAAGCTTGGCAGCCCCTTTCCCAGTGGCTCTCCCTCCAGCCCATCACCCTGCCTCAAGGCAGGTCCTGTGTGCTGTGGCCCAGCAGAGACTCTGCCAGCCAGGCCAAGGTCTATTCTAGAAGGAGGCTGTTGCAGGGCCCTGTCCTCCTCTCCCAGGGATTCTGCAAGTAGCTTGAACAGTTAAACAGAGGAAATGGGGCTGGGCTTGTTTTCAGTCTGAGGCTTCTGGCAGCCCTGGAGAAGCAGGGAGCAGGAAATGTGACGCCTGGAGGGGAAGCTGGGCAGGCTGGAGGCTCTGAGAGGCAGAGCAGTCCTAGCTGTGGGACCACGGTCCCCCCGGGCTTGTACTCACTGAAGATGTCAATACTTTGCAGGTGGGGTGGGGAGGACAAGGCTGGAAGGGACAGGTGCACAGGGCTGGGGAGGATGCCCTCGGCAGTTCCTAGGACAACGTGTGCCAGCACTGGGGAGCTGGGGACCCCTCAGAATCCACCCAGATACACACAGGAAGAGGAATCTGGGTAAGAAAATTATTCTGGGCTTTTTTGAGGCCCCAGAGGGTGAGGTGTTCTACTTTCTGTGGCCTGGATGAGCAAGTGGGAGCTGGGGAAAAGAAATGTACCAGGGCACCAAACACTTAACCCACGATCTGGACAGCCACTGCTCTCACAACCAGCCAAGCCAACCTCCTTGGCCTGACCTTCAAGACTCCTTGTGTTCTGGTTCCTTTCTTTTTTGCCTCTTCGTCCAAGCTCTCCCTGCAGAGATTTGCTCTCGGCTCACACCATGCTGGTGCCTGCCTCACAGTAAGTACTCAATAAACATTTCTTCCCTCTTTCTTCACACTTCTTTTAACATGCTGCCCTCACCCCTGCCATTTCATTCTGCTTATGCTGCTCTCCTTGCCCTGTCTGCCCATAAAGCTTGGCCAATCAAAATCTCCATCTTTCAAAACCCCAGCCCAAAGAGCAAAAGTGGGAAGGTGGAAAGAGTTGGTACAAACCCCAGCCCTTGCTGTGTGATGCTGGGCAAATCACTTAACATCTCTGGGTTGGATCAGATGATTTCTAAGATCTCGTCTAGCTCTGACAGTTTCATTTGAATCTCCCTCCCTGATCTCCAGGTTTTCACTCACTCATTCATTCATATGACAAATATTTTATAAATATCAATACCTACTAAGTGTCAAATGCTGCTCCAGAGCCAGCACTCCCATCCCACTGATGTGTCTCTGACACTCACCTTTGTTCCCCCCAAATATTCCTCTATTATGTGACCTTTTATGCATATTGGTCTTGTCTCCTTACAAGATTCTTGAACCCAGTGTAGCTCCTAGCTCTGTGCTGGGTGCACAGTATGTGCTTAGTAACTTCGTATGGAAGTCGAAATGAGCTGAATATAGCTGTCCAACAAGCGGAGCAGAGGGAGGGGGCTGGCTTCCCGTTTGCATGAGTGGCTGTGGTGAGACATGAGGGACTTCTGGAGCCCATGTCCCTTCACAGCAGCTAAGCTAAGCCTGTGATCCAGGTACCTGCTGGGAGCCCTTGGGAGCAACCTAGAGCCTAAAAGCACCTGCTGATCTTGGCCCCTGCCCAGGTTCTGGGCCTTTACCCCCACAGAGGAGACAGATGTACCTGAGCTGGGTTGCAGGTGCTGCTGGCTAGTGACAGATGGAAATTTGATTAGGCTCCTTCTGGGTAGCCTCATTAAAGTCACGTGTGGGAGGAAATCTGGAGGAGGGGCTGGGGACCCTTTCCCACTGGGGCAACAGGGCTGTGGGTAGAGCACAGGCAGCTCCGCAGTCAAGCGTGGTCCCTCAAACCATGATCGCTCTTGGAAACTGCCTTTGGCACCTTCCAGGTCCCCAGGCTGGAGGGGAGAGGAGCTTGGGTGTCTGTCCCCTTGCTCGGGGTCAGCTAGATCTGCCCTGAGGAGCTTCCTGCTGCTTCCGGCCTGGACTGCAGCACCAAGCTCCCAGGGCAAGATCAGCAGGTCTCCTGCCCTTCAAGCCTCCCATCCCCATCTGTTGGATCACAAGCCCTGATTGCAGAACCACCTTCCAGCCCTCACACCCCTTTGCTATTACCCCTCCGAGGGATATGTGCACTTACTACAGAGCCAAAAGAAGAGAGCCTTAAGAATGAACGTCCAGACCCTTGAAAGCCTGACAACGGGTTTGGAGTGAAGCTGATCTGAGTCTGGATCCTGGCTCTACCAGTTACTGACTGGGATCTTAGCAAATTGCTTAACTTCTCTGAGGCTCAGTTTCTCATCTATAAGGTGCTGCCCAGTGATCCTCAAATCCCCCCCTACTCTATGAGTCCAGATGAGTCTTCCTTCCCCAGATGCCTGTAGGCCAAGAACACTGGTTAAGCACAGTGGGGCCCAGCAGAAACCAGATCTGTTCCCGGTGCCTTCCCTACCCACTTTGTGCATCCTTAAAGACAGGTCTTCCTTAGCCTGTGCTAACCCTTGTCCTTGGGACCTGGATCCTTGGGGGCTTCTCTGTATGCCCTGCTCTGACATGGCACCAACTGAAGCAAAGATGAGACTCCAACCCAGGCTTCCTGATGTCTTTTTAGCAGCACAGCAGAGAAGAACCTGTTCAAGTGCTTCTGCTGGAACTGGTCCTCCCAGCTCCCCTCCAAAAGGCCCAAAGGACTTATGTCCCCTGGTGCGGGAGGTGCGGGGCATGTGATGCTGAGGGGGCTTGTCTCAAGCGCCCTGGGCTAAAATAGGCTCAGATAAGACCCTCCTTCTGGAATCCCAACCCTACAACGCCGCCTTCACATAAGCCTGGCCCCACCTCTAGGCACAGCCTTCCTGGCCTTTGACTCACGAGTCAGCAAGAACCTTGGGTCCCTGAGGGGAGGAAGGAGTTCCGGGCTGGGCCTGGGCCCGCGCCCTTCCCAAAGGAAGGAGAACGATAGACCCCCGGCTTCCGGCTTCCTCTGGCAGCGGGGCCCCCTCCTCCAGCTCCAGCTCCGCTCTCTGCCCCCGGTTTTTGCATTTTAAATTCAGGACAGAATGTGATCTCTTGCAGCTCTTTGCTTTATCCCGTTGCTATTTAAATTACAAATCGGCCCCGTCTCCCTGTCACTCTTTGGTTATTTTTAGCTTCTGGTAAATAGCAGCAGGGAGAGTTGGATCAGGTGCCCCTCCCTCGAGGAGCTTGGTACCCAGAGTCCCATGCCCACAGTAGGGGGCACCCTCCCCTGCCAGCTGGCACCCCCAGTCGCTTCCCCCCAGCCCCTCCGTGGGGGTGGAGGGGGCAGGGGGAGGATTGCAGCCTGGGACGTGCACACAGGCTCAGCCCTTGCTCTTACCCTTTGTTAAACTCTGCCACTCCCAGGTCTCATCAGCCATCCACCACTCAGGGCACACCTCGTTCAGGGGCCTTCCTGAACCTCTCCCCAGCCCCAACCCACAAGAAGGTCCAGCTATAGAGGGCAGAAGATCTAACTTGTGTCTCACCCACACTACAAGTCAGGAACTTTACATCTCTTATCTTCTTTCATCTTGCCAGCCACCCTCTTGTACAGGTAGTATTGTTCCCATTTTCCATAGAGGAAATGGGGTCAGAGGTGAAAGTGATTCACCCAGCTAGGAAGGGGCAGAGCTGGAATTCGAACCCAGGTTTCTCTGACCCTGAGGACTGCATGCATGTGCACTGCACTGCCTCTCTCAGTGCAATGCATGTGCCACTTTGCCCAATGCCCGTGTTAATTCCTAATGCCCACCATCAGCTGTCTTTCCCATGTGTTTGTCCCATCCCATCTGCTGGATCAGGGGTTGGCAAACTATGGCCAATGGGCTACATCTGGCCTGCTGCCTGATTTTGTATGGCTGTGAGCTAAGAATGGTCTTTACAAATGTAAATGGTTGGAAAAAAGCAAAAGAATATTTGTGACAGTAGAAATGATATGAAATTTAAAGTTCAGCGTCTATAAATAAAGTTGTACTGGAGTCCAGTCATGCTCATTGGTTTCCATATTGTCTGTGGCTGCTTTTGCACACTGCGAAGGCAGAGCAGAGTGACAGAGACCGTGTGACCTGCAAAGCTGGAAATATTTACTGTCTGGCCCTGGACCGAATCATACTTTTGTTGAGAGAAGAATGTTATCTCATGCTTCCATCTCATACAGTGTCTGGCCCAGGGTCAGAGCTGCAGACAGAGATGCTGATCCTCCTTCAAGGTCCTTCTAGGGCCACAAAAGCACCCAGGACAGGGAAGCCCCCTACCAGCCACACCCCAGTGATCCAGCTCACATTTTACCCTTGCTCTCTCTCCTCCAGCTTCTCCACAGGTGAAGTCAGTGGTTTCTGAACCTACTTGACTATCAAAATTAACCTGGGGAGGTTTTTAAAAGTTGGCATGCCCAGGCCCAATCCCAGACTCTCTGTAACAGGATCTCCAGGAAGGGCTTTAGACATGATTTTAAAAGAGATGCTCAGCTGATCTGGTTTGGGAACCACTGGGCTTATCTCCAGAGGTTCAAGTTCTGCATCTTCTGACTGCTCCTTTCAGACCGAATCCAGTGTCCCTTGTACCCCTGGCTTCTCCCAGGCTGGAGGCCACCCTCCAGCGGTCTCTTGAGCCCAACCCTGAGCATTTAGGACTTCCTTGAGTGTCTGGGAGTTTTCCTCAGGCCCAGATGCAGACACAAGATGTCCTCCCACTTCCCTCTCCCTGAGAGTTTCCACTGGCAGAGACCTGCCATCTCTCCATCCCCCTAAAACAGCTGCCAGGGCTGCTTCCAGCCCACACCAGAGCTGTGGGGTAAAGGGAACCTATTTCCCAGAAACCTCCACGTCCCTAAAAGCTCCTACTGTGCTGCTGAAAACCCCCATCCTCACTTACGTCAGAGGCAGCCAGGCCCCAATCCCGCTTCTGCTGCCACCCCTCGCCCTCAGATTTTTTTGCCCCCGCATTTCTGCCTAAAAGCCTTTTCTCTCTGTGAATGGCTTTCAACTGCTTTTCTTAGCAACTCCTCACAGCGGGGTGGGAGGTCTAGTTGCAAGCCAGAGCTGCGTGGAACTGTGGCAGGCAGAGGATGTGGAAAGGGCCACCGTGGGCCTGGCTCTTGCCAGCCCCCAGCGGCCTGTATGAGGAAGAGCAGCATTGGTCACAAGGCTGATTAGGATGGCAGCCACAGGGGAGGGCTGAGTCATTCCACTGGGGTCCCTGGGCAGCCCAGGGCTCTGTCTCTTTCCCAGGGCTTCCTCTCCCCTCTGCCCAGGGTGCTCTTCTTGACCTGATGCTCTGTCCTGCTCTGGTCCTAAGATGGGGCTTCTGGCCTAACCGCAAGGTATGAGGAGGTGCCTCACTTGATCTGTCCAGGGGTGACAGCTGGCACCCGCCCTGGTGCTTCTTCTGCAGCCCTCACACAGGTGACCCGGAGGTCTCCTGATCTTTTCACAGTCAGAGAGGAGCCACAGCTTGGTGGCCCTGCATCCTTAGTGACTAGAGGCCTCAAGTTTGGGCTGTGGAGGGGCCTCCATTCAGGAACCACCCTGGGGGAACCCCAGCCCTTGTGGCTATCTCTGAGTGTGTGTATGTGTGAGTGTGCACGTGTGTGTGAGTGTGCGCACACAGCACCTTCTATCTCAGCCTTTTGATTATTCTCTGCCCCCATCCCTCTAAGCCTCTACCCCACTCTGGCACTCTGGCTTCCTTTTCAGCTCCAGATGCTCTTTGCTCCTGACTTTGGGTCACCCTCTTACGTCATAGGTGAAGAACTGAAGCCCAGAGAGAAAGAGAGATTGTCTAGCTCAAGGACACACAAGTCACTGGCAGAGTGAGAATACAAGCCAGGCCTCCTGACTCCCAGACTAATATCTCCTTCATTCTATGCCCCATCACCCATCAGTCTCTTTGTGCTCTCTCCTCCCCCCGGGGACTTTCAGGGGCCCTTCTCTCTGCAGCTAGGGGACAGACAACGCCCTTCTCTCAGCACGGTGTTCTAGAAGAACTCAGTAATGTAGCTCAGTGTACTCCCGATTCCTCACAGGCCCCAGACAGTGAAGGTAGGGCCTATGGGAACGTAACCTCCTGCCCATTTATTCCGAGCGTCTCACTTCATGACGGTGGGAAAGTCCCCTCCTGTTCTCTCTCATCTTCCCCCAAGTGATGGAGGCCCGATGGTCTCATAGCCATTAAAAATACTGGGGTCCTTCAAGCTCCCAGGACTGGGTCAGTTTTATGAAACACCCTCCCAGAAGCCCCACGTAGCAGGGCAGCAGCCTCAGACACATCCCAAGTCCTCGGGGCTGTAAACAGGAAATTTGTCCTCTCTAACCAGGCCGATGGTTTCAAGGACTGCAGACACCTCGTTGTCCCTGCTGGACCCTCCAAAGGTCACTCTGGCCCAGGGGCTTTAGAGGGGCAGCAAGCCCTGGTTGAGGCTGTGGTCTGGGAGAGGAAGAGGATGGCGAGGGCTGCCCCCTCCTCTGTGTAACATACGCACCCTTACTGAGGGGCAGTCCTCTCCCACCCCATCCCAAATCATAAAAGTGGTCTCTGGGGCCCACTCCAGCTGATTCCTCTGGGCATAGGTGGTGGGACCTGGGAGGCTGGGAATCTTTCACAGGCAGAAGACGTTTAAGAAGATTCGGGTGGGAGTGCAAGTTTCAGTCTGCCACTGGGATGCCGGTGAAGGTCTGCTTGGGCAGAGGGGTCCAGGAGGGGATTCCTTCCCCTTCTCTAGGCAGCAGGGTCTCAGCCATGGTGGCAGCGAGCATCATTTCGGTCACTTCCACAGGCCAGTGCCTAGCACAGGGTCAGCCGACAGGAAAGCTCAGGTAAGGCCTATTGAATGAGTAGGGGGTCCCTCTTTCCCCTAGAAGAAGAGCCAGGAGCATCTCCTGGCTCTCCCCAGCAGATAGAGCTTCGTAAGGATCACGTCTTGGTTATTTTTCCCCTCAGTGCCCAGTACCGTGCCTGGCACACAGCGGGCATCAGTAATTTCACGTTGAATGAATAGGGTTTTCACTGTTCATTAGAGAAAGGGTCCCAGAAGCTCCCCCTTGGACACAGAAGGCAGAGACCCCTTGGTAGTCATTTCTGAATCCCCAGGGCCTAGAGCAGTGTCAGGCAAGCCGCAGGCGCTCAATGACTGCTGACTGAAAAGGGGAGTGGTCCCAAGCGCTGGGCTCCCCTCTGCCCGCATTCTTACCTGTAAGACACCTGCTTTCGTAGGTGCATCTGGCGGAACCGCTCCTCCACCGGGGGTCCAGCGGCCATGCCCCGGGGCGCCTCGAGCCACTGCTGCTGCGAGACCTCGGCCTCCGCCCCCCGCCGGCAGCGTCGCCTCACCACCTCCTCCTCGGCTGCGCGGCAGCCGCCGCCAGCCCCGTCCCCGCGGGGCCCTCCGCCGCCCGGCCCCTCGGCCATCCTGCGGCCGCCCTCTTCCCGCGGTTCCTGCGGCCTTTCGGGGTTCCCTGCTCAAGTTCAGTCTCCCTTCCTCCTGGGCCCGGGAACGCGAGGCGGAGAGGGAGGGAAGCGCCGGGTCCCGCACGCCCCTCCCGACGCCGGGGCTCAGACGACGGGAGCGGCAGCTGCTGGGCGCTGCGCCTCGGAAAGGCCGGCGGGGATCTTCCCGGGCCCCTCGGGAGGGGGTCTTGGTGGGTGTCGGGGTGCTGCGTGGTGAGCGCTGGGGCGGCCCCCGGACGGCTGGAGCCGGAGACTGAGCGGAGCCCGAGCCCGGGCGGTGAGCGCGCGCCTGCAGCCACGGCCGCTGCCGCGCACCGGAGTGTCACCTTAGAGACACCCGCCAGCCCGCGGGGTCCGGTGCGGAGGGCGCCGCCCGGCCCAGCCAGCCCGGCTCGGGCACTGGAGGAGCGAGCCCGGCCCAGCCGGCGGCGGGCACGAACCCAGCCCTGGGCGCCCGCCAAAGCCCACCCCTGCGCCCCCTCCCCTGTACCCTGCAGCTCGGCAGCGGCCAATCACCGCCCCGCCCGTCACTCAGAGGCTGTGATATACCCACCTTGTCCCGCGCTTTCCGGCTTCGGCATTCGCCGCTGCGGCGGGCAGGTGGGGTGGCGGGGGCGGTGACACGAGCTGGCTTTAACCCCGTCGGCGCCACGGGACTTTACAGGCCCAATTCGATTTGGGGAAGGGGCACAGGAAGGGGAACATTCTCTCGGACGCCTGGAATGTGGGGATGGACCCGATTGCCGGTAACACTGCCTCTAGGACTAGAGCTCTTCTCAACCCATCCAGGAGAGGGACCCAGCTCGGGGTGGGTGTGGGATGGAGACCTTCCCGACCCTGGAGCCTGGCAGCCTCCTTAAGGCCCAGCTGCCTCTTGTGACCTGCCCCCCTGAGGCTCCTGGGCCAGGGTCTCCCAGGAGTTTGAATCAGCCTCCTGGGTCCGGAGAGGGGGGGACCCAACTCCGGAAGGAAAGACTAGAGGTCTCCTTGGGGTCCATCTTCTTCCCCCTGGAAATCCCATGGTTCCTCCTTGCATCCTCTCCTCTTGTCATTGGGGTGTTCTTCACCTGAGCCTTACATCTGGATGATGGTGGGACCCTGGTTAGCTTCTCAGGTCTAATGCCTCCTATCTACTACCCCAGACTCATCTTTCTGAAGTCAACCTTTGACCGCAGCATTTACTCTCCCTCTGTAGTATTTAGTGGCTCCCCCTTGCCTATACTTCAGCCTGGCATTTGAGGTCTGCCTTGATCTTCCCACATCCTATCCTCCAATTCCATCCATTTCCTTCCACTCATCTGTGCTCCTTATTCTGGGACTTGGCATCAGGGCTGTACAGCATTGTTCATCTGAAATCTCCTTCTGTTGCTGTACTTCAAATTCTGAGGAGCCACTAAAATGCCTCCTCTTCCAGGAAGTCTCCCTGGATGGCTCCAGCTGAAAGGCACTCTTCTTCCTCCCAGATCCCATTGCCCTCTGCACCCAGTGTCTAGTCTAGTCTGTCTTATCTTTTCCCACTGACGGTGAGCCCAGGAAGGTGGGAGGGACCAGACTCTCCGAGGTAGAGAATGGATTACAGAGGAGGGAGAGCTGTACTGCTCAAGGCTCCTCCAATTCTCGCCAGCCCTACAGTGGCTGTCCTGCTCTGTGCTTTTGCTCACGTTGTTCCCATTGCCTGGAGTATGTCCCCTTCTCTGAAATCCTGTCCATCCATCAAGGCCATTCTCAGGTGCCACATCTCCCATGAACCCCTCCTGGCACTCCACTACAGATGCTGTCTCCCTCCTTCAGCCCCATAACTATTTCCTGGGCCCCTCTCTGGGCATTCCCCTTCACCCTCTAACAATAACTAACATCTCATTTGACTCTTACCACAAGCCTGGGTGGTAGATATTTATCACTTCCTCCATGTTACAGATGAGGGCCCTGAGATGTCATTCAAGTGATTTATTTGCTCAAGATAGCTCAGGTGAGGTGAGTGAGTGGTGAGCCAGGATTTAAATCTAGGTCTTTTGGCCCCAGAACCCATGCCCTTTCCCACTCCCCCAGTGCTGCCTGCCACACAGTAACAGCCTCACGTTTGCCCGTTTCCTTCATCTGTAAACTCCCCAAAGGCAGATGTCTCAGCTCTGCCTCCCCACCTCTCTCCTGGTCCAGCAATCCCATCTTGGATGAATGGTATAAATGGAATTGCATTAAACAGCTTGGCCACAGGGAAGCTTCCTCCCTAAAGCCAAGTTCTAAAGAAGCCCTGTTGCTGGAGAGGGTGGGCTGGGGCACTTGGGAGTTCCTCCTTCCCCACATCTTCGTCCCTGAGATTGCCTTTAGGATTGCTCATTTTCCAAACACCCAGGCCTCCTATACCAAGAATTATGGTAGTTCTAGCTGGATTTGACATTCCCTCACAGCTGCTTAGCTGCTGGGTTGCCGGTTGGTTTCTTGTTCAGCTCTTTCCTGCAGAGCTCTCCCCGCTCAGTCCTTTTTAAAGTGAAGCTTCTCCACTCTGTCCTCACACCTTGCCCACTTAGGACCAGCTGCTGACTGCATTATTTTTTAGCTGTGGCTCTGCCCTCTTCCCAAGAATCCAAGGGAAAAATGAAAGCCCTCCTCGCTCCCACCCCGACCCGCTTGACCACCTTCTGCAGCCTCTCCCAGCTGCAACTCTCTCCATGGAACGACTGCAGCCATCGCCTCTGCGCTCAGAAAATAATAGCTAATGCCTTTTGAGTGTTTACTGCATAACTGACCTTGTGCTAAGGCCTTCATGTGCAAGCTTTCATTTACCCCTCACAGCAACTTTAGGAGGATGGGTACTATTCTTCAGATGAGGATGCTGAGACTTCGAGAGGTTCGGTAATTTGCCAAGGTCGCATACAGAAGTGCAGCATGGACATCAGACCCATGCTCTTAACTGTCACTCCAATGACAGAGAGACTCGGGCTCCTTTGGAGGTGAGTTCCCAGCCTGTCTCCTCCATCCCAGTGCCCCAGTGGGCACCTGTTACCCACATCAGATAGGTGCCCCATTTGGCCAGATGGCTTCTGGGGTGGTCCACCCTCTGGAATTGGAGCCTGGCCCTGGCTCATCCCAGCTCCAGGCATCGCCCACAGCTGCTCTCCCTGCTGCTAGAGCTTTGGTTTCCAGGTGTAATAAAGGGTTTGTTGTGGCAATCTGAGCAGGATGACTGGCCCTGTGAAAGCCATCACACGTGTTTGCGGCAAGGCCAGCTGCCAGGGCTGACAGTAGAGTGCGGAGGCTGCAGCTCCATCACTGGGGCCATACTGGGGATGTGCCCCCTTAGCAGCAGTGACACAGCGCTGAGGAGGCGGGATGTCAACAGGTGGCTCGTGCGAGGGGATTAACCCTGCCTCCTAACACAGGTGGGGACGACTGCCTGGGATGGACAGGCATAGAGTGGTGACTGCAGATGACCATGCTTTGACCAACTTGCCAAACCCTGGGCTCCAGGACACCCCACTGTGCTTGGATCTTGTGCAAGAATAAGAAGCTTGGCTGTGGGGAAGGAGGGAGGAAGGCGTGCTGGGATGAGAGCTGGAGAGCTGGAGGGGCAACATAAGCTCTGAAGCCAAACAGACCTGTCTTCAAATACCCACTTTGCCACTTACTAGATGCATGACCTTGGTCAAGTCATTTCACCTCTCTGAACCCCACGTTCTTCATCTATAAAAATACTCACCCTTTAAGATTATTTTGATTCCTAATTGGGACATGTAAAGTTCTCAGTCCAATGCTTGGTGGGTGGTCACAAATCAATAATGGGAAGATGCTAGATTTCAAGCCCTTTGCTATCAGGAGCTGGGTCTTGTTTGTGCTCCAAGGTCAGCATGGTGCCATGTACATAAGGGGTACTCTGTAAATATTTGGTTTTTAAAAATTTTAATTTTTGGCTGTGTTGGATTTTCGTTGCTGCGTGCTGGCTTTCTCTAGTTGTGGCGAGTAGGGGCTTCTCTTCGTTGTGGTGCATGGGCTTATCATTGCGGTGGCTTTTCTTGTTGCATGAGCTCTAGGTGTGCGGGCTTCAGTAATTGCGGCACATGGGCTTAGTATTTGTGGTACCCGGGCTTCAGTAGTTGTGGCTCATAGGCTCTAGAGCGCAGGCTCAATAGTTGTGGTACACGGGCTTAGCTGCTCCGCGGCATGTGGGATCTTCTGGGACCAGGGGTCGAACCCGTGCCCCCTGTATTGACAGGCAGATTCTTAACCACTGTGCCACCAGGGAAGTCCCAGTAAATATCTGTTGAAGGATGGGGCTTTGTCTCCTACTCCTCTGAGTGACTATTTCAAACTCTCCCCCTTCTCCCCAGTGCAACTCCCATGCCCACCCTCTCCATTGCCCCATCCCCAAACTTCACAGCCTTATGGGGGCTCCCTCAGTTTCCTGTCTCTCCATGTTCTGCACTCACAGCGTGCCCTCCATTTCTGTCTAGGCTTCTCCAGTCCTAAGTGGATCTCTTGGGACTTCCCTGCTGGTCCAGTGGTAAAGAATCTGCCTTGCAATGCAGGGGATGCGGGTTTGATCCCTGGTCAGGGAACTAAGATCCCACATGCCGCGGGACAACTAAGCCCACACGCCACAACTACTGAGCTCCCGTGCCTCAGCTGGAGCCCGCGTGCCGCAAACTACAGAGCCCACGCGCTCTGGAGCCTGAGCGCCACACCTACAGAGCCCACGCACCCTGGAGCCCCCGCACACCACAGCTAGAGAAGAGAAAATCCGCATGCGGCAACCAGAGAGAAGCCTGCGTGCCGCAACAAAAGATCCCGCATGCCTCAACGAAGATCCCATGTGCCGCAACTAAGACCAGACGCAGCCATAAATAAATAAATAAAATTAAAAATAAATCAATCTTTAAAAAAGTAATAAAGTATTTCTTTAAAAAAAAAAGTGGGGCTTCCCTGGTGGCACAGCGGTTGAGAGTCCGCCTGCCAATGCAGGGCACACGGGTTCGTGCCCCGGTCCGGGAAGATCCCACATGCCGCGGAGCGGCTGGGCCCGTGGGCCATGGCCGCTGAGCCTGCGCGTCCAGAGCCTGTGCTCCGCAGCGGGAGAGGCCACAGCAGTGAGAGGCCCGCGTACTGCAAAAAAAAAAAAAAAGTGGATCCTTCCACCTGCTCCCTGGATCCCTTCCCCTCCCCCACCCACCCGCATCATCCATCATCTTCCCTCTCTATTGGGTCTTTGTCTTCTAGAAATAACCATGGTCAACTCTCCCCCATCTAAAAGAGCAGCCCCAAACTGCTCTTGATCTCACCTACATCCCCCCTCTAGTTGCCACCCTCTGTGACAAGTGTTCACTACATCCCCCGTCTACCCCAGTCTTCACATCCGACCCACCTGTCCTCACTTCCACCCGGTTCTTCCCTACACAGCTCCAGCCACGGTCACTGGTGACCTCCTCATTACCAAAGCAAATAGACACGTTGTCTTCTCATCTTTTCCAGCCTCTCAGATAGCATCTGACACTTGTGAGCACCGTTCCTGGAAGCTCTCTCCATCAGTTTCTGGGGCACTCACCTCTCCTGGTTTTTCTCCCCTCTCCGACCATTCCTTTTCAGCCTTCTTGTTCATTCCTCTTCCTCTACTGCCTCTTAATGTCCAACTTCCCCGGAGTCCTTCCCTAAATCTCTCTTCACTTTATGCAGACCCAAGACTTTAACATACCACTTGGATGCTGACAATTTTCTAATCTGCCTGGGATCCCTTTCTGCCAAGCCCTAGACTTGCATGCTAATGTGAACATTCTACAGGCAGCTCAAATGCAAGATACGATAAAACGAATTCTTTTTCTCTCCAAACATGCTCTTCCTCCTGCATTCCCTGTCTCAGCGAAAGGTCTCATCCACCACCACCGTGGCCTCCAAGTCAGACACCTAAATGTCATGCCGGGCTCCACCCTCCCTCTTGCACTCCACAGCCAATTTGATGTCAAAGCCTGTTGATAATTCCTTCTAATTATCTCTGGAATCTGTCTCATCTTCGCTATACCCCCTGCAGAGCCCCAGGACAGACAAATCTGATTATCTCACGCTCCGGCTTAAAAATATTCAGCGGCTCTCTATCACCTTCAGGATAAAATGTTCTTTCTTTAGATCCCTGCAAGGGCCCTACTTTCTATCAGGGCCGGGATGAGGGTGAAGCAAGTTGGGGCTCCTAGGGTGCCAGATTTAAGGAGGTACTCACTCTCAGGGCTGTACAAGTGCCTCCTTAAATTTTGCACGCTAATCACCCCCTTGCCTCACCCCGGTCCTGGCCCTGCTTTTCATGGCTCTGTGTCTGCACCTGACATTCTCTCCACCCCAAACACCCTAACCCCTTCTGTACCTTGCCAACTCCTACCCATCCTTTAAGACTCAGTCCAAGTTGCCCTCCCTGACCCACAGAATCTGAATTACATGACATTCTTCTGCATCTCCTTAGCTTCCTGTACACCCCTCTATCACATTGGCTCTGATGACTGGTTTACTCCCCAGCCTCCTCCACAAGCCTGGGAGACCTTTGAAGGCAGTTTGTTGAATGACTAATAGAGAGAATGGATGAATCAATCAGGAAAGGGGGTGTGCTAAAAGTTATTTTAATAATAATCATAGCTTTGGCCCAGAGCCCAGACTTTAATGGCCTTGCTGCAAAGGCCTGCGTATTCTAGCAGTTAAAACTGATGCCCAGCAGCAGGCAATGAGGTCCCCATCAAGTGGTCAAGATGAGGCTGTGGGAGGAGGATAGCGGTAGGGCTTGAAGGCCAATTCTTTTTTTTTTTTTTTAGATTTTTTTTGATGTGGACCATTTTTAAAGTCTTTATTGAATTTGTTACAATACTGCTTCTGTTTTATGTTTTGTTTTTTTTGGCCGCAAGGCATGTGGGGTCCTAGCTCCCCAACCAGGGATCGAACCCGCACCCCCTGCATTGGAGGGCAAAGTCTTAACCACTGGACTGCCAGGGAAGTCCCTTGAAGGCCAATTCTGAGGCTCCATAGTTCGGTCTGGTCTTGTCCATCTTTTCCTCTGGTGGGCGGCTGGCCCAGGCGTCATCCCACCACCAGGCCCCTTCTTCCGAGTATGAAAGTATCATGCCTGCATGATAAAGTCCAAATGCCAGAGCAAGGCATTCAAGGCCCTTCTGGATCTGGGCCCTGATCACTATCCAGCCTCAGTTCTCAGCATCTTTGCCCTTTACCTTCTGGCTGTTCTGAAACTGTTCTTGAAGTTTTCCTGCTCTCCCTCCCACCTTTGAGGCCTTAGCCCAGGCTGTTTCTTTCTGGAATGCCCCTTTCTCTCTCCTGCCTACTTCCAACAGTCCTTCATGTCACCTCTTCCAGGAAGCCCTTACTGCTTGTCTGGGTGAGGCACCCTCCTCAGTGCTTATAATAGCACCCCTAGCTTGGCCCTTAGCTCACTGTATTGATACTGCCTCTAAATGCACAGCTAATCTTTCTCAGAGCCAGTATACGTTGGGCCCTGTTCTAAACACCTTATATGATTTACCTCATTGAATCCCTACAACAGCCTCATGTACTGAATCTTAGTTATATCCTCTTGTTACAAACGGAGAAGTGGAGGCTCAGAGAGGTTCAGGTTACGTAGTGTCTTAGTTTCCTACACTGCATAACGAATTACTACAAACATGGCTTAAAACAACACATGTATGGGCTTCCCGGGTGGCGCAGTGGTTGAGAGTCCGCCTGCTGGTGCAGGGGACACGGGTTCGTGTCCCGGTCCGGGAAGATCCCACATGCCTCAGAGCGGCTAGGCCCGTGAGCCATGGCCGCTGAGCCTGCGCGTCCGGAGCCTGTGCTCTGCAACGGGAGAAGCGACAGCACGGAGAGGCCCACGTACCGCAAAAAAAAAAAAACAACAACACATGTATGATCTCAGTGTCCATGGCTCACATCTGGGTACAGCTCAGCTGGGTCCTGTGCTCAGGCTCTCACCAGGTGTCAGTCCAGGTGTTGGCTGGGCTGGGGTCTCATCTGGAGCTGAGGCCCTCTTCCAAGCTGCTCAGGTTGTTGGCAGAATCCGATGCCTTGCCACCATAGCATGAGGCCTTCAGCACCTAGAGGCCGCCCTCTCCATGTGGTTCACACAATATGGCTGTTTGCTTCTTCAAGGCCAGGAGGAGACTATCTCTTCAGCAAGGGCTCAGTCCCTCTTTTAATGGCTCTCACCTGATTAGGTCAGGCCCACCCAGGATAACCTCCTTTTTAATTAACTCAGAATCAACTGATTTGGGACCTTACTTACACCTGCAAAATCCCTTTACTTTTTCCATGAAAGGTCACCTAATTACGGGAGTGACAGCCCCTCACATTCACAGGTCCGCTCAAGACCTTAGGGGAAGGGATGAAACAGGGTGTGTATGCCAGGGGGCAGGAACCTTGGAGTCATACTGGAATCCTGCCCACCGCACATAGCTAGCAAGTGGCAGCTCCAGTAGCCAAACGCAGCTCTTCTTACTCTGAAGTCTGCGCGTTATTTTTTTTTTATTTTTTTTTTTTTGTGGTACACAGGCCTCTCACTGCTGTGGCTTCTCCCGTTGCAGAGCACAGGCCCAGTGGCCATGGCTCACGGGCCCAGCTGCTCCGCGGCATGTGGGATCTTCCCGAACCGGGGCACGAACCCACGTCCCCTGCATCCGCAGGCGGACTCTCAACCACTGCGCCACCAGGGAAGCCCCGCGAAGTCTGTGCTTTTAATCCAGCCGAAGCAAAGGATACAAGAACCAAGAAATTGGCAGGTCTTAGGAGGACCAACCTGAGTACCGCGTGTACAGTGCCTGGTGCAGCTCCTGGCCACCCTAGGTGCTCGTTATCGCAGTTGCCACCCCCTGAAGTCCATCTTGGTGGCTTATATGCTTTTCTGCTTCCATACTCAGCAATCGTAGGTGCTTGGAGGCGCCTTGGGGTGGGGGAATTGCTGCAGAATTCTTTGACCATCTAGTTTGAACTCTGTGCCTGGCTGGAAGAGGGAACTCAACGCAAATGCTTTCTCAAACCGCTCACCCCCAATCACCTCCGGTCAGAATATAAAATAAACTTACCCTTCTTACTCCCTCATCCTTCAGTCCCACCCCCCACCCCCAGCCCAACCATGAAGAAAGGCACAAAGTCAGGAATTGATGCTGCATCTTTTTTTTTTTTTACTTATGCCTTCTTAAAGCATGTGCTGAGCTGATGGGTGAAGCAGTTTGGCAATTAAAAAGGCCCAGCGGCTTGGGCAGCGGCAGGGGGAGGCCAGGTGAGGGGTGGGGGGGACCCTCTTTCCTGGGCCAGGGAGCAGCAAAGCCCGCACTAACTTCATAAAATATAAAACAAGGGAGGGGTGCAGGTCGGAGGGAGACTTGTAAAATACAATATCTTAGGGATTGGCAATAATAAAAAATAAGGTTCATTATTTACAAACAATTTCTGTTCTTGGTCTCTGTACAGTGGGGGGAGGGGTGGGGGGGTGTCAGTCTGTTGACGTGTGTGTGTATGTTTGTGTGTTTGTGTGTGTGTGTGTGTGTGTGTGTGTGTGTGTGTGGCGGGGCTGGGGCAGGGAGGCAGTGGTCCTGTTGGTCGTTATGAGAAAGGTAACCCAGTGAGTGGTTTATCTGAGAAGGACGGATGGCTGTGGAGTGGTGGTGAGAACAGAGCGGTTGGCCTAAGGGGACAGTCCAAATGTGCGGGGAGAGGAGAGGCCCCAAGTCAAGATCTGGGGCAAAGGTGGGCTGGGGGGAAGACGGACCCCAGGGGGCAGGGGTACTAGCCGGATCCGGGTTAGTGAGCAAGACAACCCCTCTTCTGAGTGCCAGAGGGTACGTCCTGTGTCCTGGGTCTTGGCACGGCTTAGGAGAGTTTGATGGTGGTGTTGGGGCCCAGATCCCTAGAGAGAGAAGAGAAGTCAGGGGTGACTCTGTCCAGGGAGGGCCCTCTCGTCCCTCTGCAAGCTGGATCTGGACACGGGAGGGATGGGGCCTTGGGAGGGTGTGGCTGAGGACACGGGGACCGGGGGCAGGCAGAGGGCGGGGGGAGCCTGGGACCCCAGGAAGGGAAGGGGTCACCCACCCACCTCTCGTGGAACCACTCCTTAGGGTGGGAGAAGTCAGGACTGGTGCTGTTTCCACCGACGTCCTTGGGCCAGGCCTCACTCAGGTACTTGCTGGTCTCGTGGGTGCTGTCCAGGTGGTCATGCTGCAGGTGGTCCTGGGGTCGCTGCTCCGCCGGCCCCCCGGGCTTGATCTCCCAGCCATCCGGGGGCTCCACGGGCAACAGGGCGCTGCGGCCATCCTCCCACGAGCCTGGCCCCTCATCATAGAACAGGAGGCTTCGGGAGGGCACTGGAGAAGGAGCTCAGGGTGAGCCATGGTGCCAAGAGGCTCCCTCCCCATCCAGGCCACATTCAGGGCCTGGTGTTTAAGGACCTGGGGCCTGGAATCTTACGGGCCTGGATCTGAACCCCAGCTCTAGCAATTCTGAGCTGTGTGACTGCAGGCAAGTCATGCCTTTGCTTTCACCTTTCTGAGCCTCAGTTTGCTCACCTGTGAGGTTTAAATGAGATAATAGAGTGATTGAAACTGCACTAAGAGAAAGTTAGATCTTCCTAAGCAGAGGGTACTGGGCTGGGGCATCTGAGACCTGGGTTCTGATCCTACTGTACCACTCACTTTTTGTGAGACCTTGAATTAATCTTTTTCCCGTTCTAGGCCCTAGTCTGCCCTTCAGGGAAATGCAAAAAAAAAAAAAGAAAACACATTTTTTGGATATCTATCTCGTGCCAGGCATTGTAGGCATCTTTTAACCTATATCAAATCATTAACAGAAACTCTTGGAATGAGATATTTTTAGCTCCATTTCACAGAACAGGTAACTGAGGCTCCAGGTTGCCAGGCACGCTGTCCCAGGCTAGTCTGCACTGAAGGTGAGATGCAAACCCAGGCGTGCCTGACTCCAGGACCCACCACCGCCCTTCTCACTCTCGGGGGCCCGGATCTCACAGTCTATGTGAGCGGAGCCCCTGGAGCTGTGCGGTGCACCAGCTCTGTAAGCCAGCCTGCTCCAGAGGTCATCTCCTCCTCTTCGCCCTGCGGACACTGGGCCTGAAACCCACTGTGTTCACTCGGAGGGGCTCATTCATTCCCTCGCTCCTCTGGCTCCTCTGACTCTGGTTTTGTCCATCAACACTCCCTCCCTCCCTCTCCCCCTAACCCCAGCCCCCCTACCCATTTCCATTCCTTCCTCTCCAAGGTTCCCTGTACCTCCCAACACACATAGGCCCCTCAGGCCTTGGGAAAATGGACATGTGGCTCTCAAGACCTTACATCCCTGCCACCCACCTCCCTTAGTAACTGTCCTGTTCTCTCCCTCTCAGGCTGCTCTGGTCCAGGGAGTGGTTTTCACTCCCCGCCTCTGCTTCCTCTTCCCCTAACCCTCCCTACGCCACTTCCTCCCCTCAAGGCCCTGCAGGCTTAGCTCATCCTCCCTGAAGTATCCCTCCTTGAAACTCACCCCTCCCCAGCTCCTCTCTCTCTCTGACCTCCCATCTGTTTCCTCTTCCTCCTCCGGCCCTGCTGGATAACTCACTCCTGGTAAATGATGAGGGACTGTCTGGAAGTTCCTCCGTAGGTCTATCTGAAGTATCCTCTGCTTCTGGAAACCCATACTACTTTTTGCTGCACCCTATACCAGTTCTCCCCTTGCCACTGTGTGTTGTATCTTTTCTCTCCTCTTGTGAGCTCATCAAAAAGGAAGCGATTGTGTTCATTTAGTAGGTGCCTGCTGTGTACCAGGCACTGTGCTAACGGCCTTTGGGCACCATGTCGTTTAGTCTTCACGACAAACGTGCTCAGGAAGTGTGGAACTTGTAACTCCCATTTTCAAGATAAAGAAATTGAAATTTAGCGTGCTTAAGACACAAGCCTGAGGTCACGCAGTTAGTGAGTGGCAGATATGACTGACTCTGAAGCTCTATGCTCTTCTTAACAATCCTCACAGTCCCCTGTGGGATGGTAGCTATCTGAGCTCACAGTACCACTACCCTGCCTCTGCCCATGACAGACATTACCAGTGGATCCTGGCACTCCTTCCTGTTGATCCTGAATGGTGCCTCGGAGTCCTTCTTAACACAGTGCTTCAGGCAGCCACCACCAACTTATGGAAAATGTCCCTGGAGCTGAAACTGATTTGCTATCCCAGTTGCAAAATACTGATGGTGCTTAGCAGATGTCCCTACCAACTGGCACCATAATACATGGGGGCTAGGGTGGAAACATTCCTGTTATTCCCTAAACCTACCCCCGCAAGCCACGCCTGGGTGGGCTGGGAATCAGGGGCTCTTCACTGTAGTCCTAATTCTATAACTAACATTGAACACATCATAGACCCTTTGGGGGCCTCAGTTTCCCCATCTGCAAAATGAGGAGGTAGAATGAGACGGCTCCAGCCCCAAACCTGGCTCCTCTCTTGTGTCTGGCTTCTGCCCAGAAGTTGGGGCTGGCGTGGGGGGAAGGCAGCCTGGCTCAAAGCACTCACTCTGACTGGCAGTGTAGACGCTGTCAGTGGCCATGGGGTCTTCCTTCACAGTCTGGGAGCCGGAGGAGAACTCAGGGAGGCAGGGCACGAGGGAGCCCAGCACCAGGACGAAGCACAAGGCTGCCACCTGGTAGTGGAGAGAGAGCGGAGGGGCTGCAACCCTGGCCACCCCAATCCTCCCCCTGCCCCCGAGCCAATGGGGGCAAAAGGCTCAGTATTTTTCCAGGAAAGCTGCTCCCAGAGCCAACCACCTCCTGCACGTGGCGGAGGAGAAGGTAGAGGCTGTCGGGACATCTCAGCCCATTGTAGGGGGGCCGCCCCAGGCAGTGCTAGAAAAGAGGGGGAATTGGCCAGTGTGGTTATCACCTATGGGGTGGAGGAATCAGGAAGGGAAGGAAGGGGTAGGTGTGGGAGGAGGCTGAGATTGGGGCAAGGGAGGGGGACGTATCTTCACACCAGATTCCCAGCAGGATTCCCAGGAAGGCAGGCCAGCAGGAGGAGGTTAAGAGTCACAGAGCCCAAACTAACCCCTGCCTCTAATGGGGCTTTGCCACCTGAGAGCTTGAGGATCTCGGAGGACCTGGGGAGTGATTAGCCAGGAGGCAACAGGCTGTACAGCTCCAGGAAATGTGGAAGAGGGGCTAGCAGAGGCCTGAGCCACAGCCTAGACACCCACCCTCCATTCCAGAAAGAACCAGGTCCATACTTCCCCGCATCCCCCCAGGCCCATCACTCCACTCCACTGGGCCTGCAGAAGCTGCCTCCTCACGGGACTTGCCCTGCCATCCTCTAGCTGAGTTCACGTGAGTCACTACACATCCACACCGTGTTAGAACTGGTCAGGGAAGGTCATGTTCTGGAAGGTTCCATGGACTTGGGGAAAGAGGCTGGGGTCTGCTGGAGCCAGTGCACCAGGTACTAGGATGGTTTACTCTGGTGACACCGCCCACAATATGGCCAGGACCTTGAAGCTCTGCCACCCCCCCATAGAAAGCCAGCCTGGGGAAGACCTGTCCTCCTGTGGCCCTGCAGTGAGGGAACAGCACCTACCATGAGGCAGGTCCCAGTCTGGGTGGCAGCCATCTTGTAAGGTCTGGAGATCTTGTTGGTGACCAGAGTCTGGAGTTTCTGCAGCTGCTGGAGCAGGGTCCTGAGGAGGGCACAGCGGTCACCCGGCAGGTTCTGACCCAGCAGGCATCTCTGCCTCAGGGAGCTCTCCTGGGGAGGAGCTGGGCAGCCTCCAGACTTGGCTTCCACGCCGGGTGCCCGTTTCAGTCAAGACAGAAAAGGTCACCTCCCGCGTGGCTCCTCTGTGGTGTGGCTGGGTCACCCTATGGAGGCTCAGGGGTGCCCCGTGACGCTCTTGGCCAAAGGGGGGTGTTGGAGGTGAGCCTGGACCACCTCAGCTGAGGCCACTTTCTTTTTCTTACCCTGCACCAGCCACAGCTAAATTAACCCTCCCTCCTTTGTATCCACGGCACCTTGAGCTGATACGAAGGACACGTCTGGCAGCTGCCTGGTACATGGTGAGAAGCAAGTGTCCAGGAAATGGTAGCTACCAGTTTTGTTAATTTTGTTGCTGTTTTTATCACAGCACCTGTAACACTTCGTTTATTTATGAATGTCTATGTCAGTCTCCTTCGCTAACTGTGGGCTCCCTGAGGGCAAGGACTGGGTCCCTCCCGGCGAGGAATCCTCTGGGTACCCACAGAGGGTGCCCAGCCCACCCTTGGTGAACAAATGTTTAATTCTCTCTTTCCTCCACCCAGCCGGTCGGTGGGGTTGCAGTTCCCAGAATGTACAGCAGATGGCGAAACAGCTCCAAGGGCCTCGCCCTATTTGGGACTAGGGAGGAATCTGGACCAGAGGAAGGGGGTGAGGGGTGAGGGCTCCCGCCCCCCATCCCTGAGTCAGGGGGGCATTCTCCAGGTCATTCAGGGGAGTGGCTGGATCCCGCTGGAGAAGCTGGGGGAGAAGGAAGGAAAGAAGGAAAAAGCCTTCTGTTGAGCACCTGCTACATACTAGCTGTTGTCTGTTATTTTTATTACTCCCGGCAAACAATTATTACTCCCACAAACCTACTGTGGGCTCATGGCTGGTCACTATCAAGAATTCAGAATAATAACAAGAAAAAACGAGGAAGAAAAGCTAACATGAATGGAACATTCTCAAATGCCAAGGACAGTGCTGGCCCTTTACTTGCTAGGTCTCATCGCATCGTCACATGAATCCTGGGAGATACTGCTTCTATCATCTCCATTTAGACAGAGAAACTGGGGCCCAGAAAGGTGTATGTAACAGTTTTTCCAGGATCACAAAAATGGCACCCAGAGTTGTGACTTTACGTGGCTACTGCATGCCAAGCCCTGTGCGGGTTCCATACTAATGTTTCTCAAGCTTAATTGTGCACGTGAATCACCCAAGGATATTGTTGAAATGCAGATTCTGATTCAGTAAGTCTAGGGAGAGTCCCGAGACTCTGCATTTCTTTCTTTCTTTTTTTTTTTTTTAAATATTTTTTTGATGTGGACCATTTTTAAAGGCTTTATTGAATTTGTTACAATATTGCTTCTGTTTTAGGTTTTGGTTTTTTGGCCGTGAGGCATGTGGGATCTTAGCTCCCCGAACAGGGATCGAACCCACACCCCCTGCACTGGGAGGCGAAATCTTAACCACTGGACCGCCAGGGATGTCCCCTGAAATTCTGCATTTCTAACAAGCCCCCACGTGATGCTAATGCTGCTGGTCTGAGAAACTCGCTTTCAGTGGCAAGCATGTACACCGGTAGGTTCTAACTTTAGGGTGCGTCAGAATTAGCTGGAGGGCTTATTAAAACACAGATCATTGAATCCTCCGCCTGGAGTTCCTGATTCAATAGGCCTGGCATGAGGCCTGAGAATAAGCATTTCTAACAAGTTCCCAGGGGCTGCTGCTGTGCTGGTCTGTATCATCACATTTAAGCACCTTACCAGCCCTGTCTGGTATCTAGATGGGAAACTGAGGGTCCCAGGCTGCAGAGTCCCTGTTTCTGGGGTTCCCATCATCCTGAACTCAATGACCTCTCCTCTCTCTTGCCTCCCAGAGCTATGCCATAGCCAGGCACTGGCTGCAGAAGGGCAGGGGCCGGGGGGACGCAGGTGGCACCACCCACCTGTTGGCATTCTCCAGGGTCTCCACCTTCTTCCACAGTTCGTTGTTCTCAGATGTAAAGGTCTCCACCCTGCGGGGGCCAAGCAGGCACAGGCTCGGGGGCAGCCCCCAGACTCACTGCTGCCCCCTTAGCCCTGCCCACCAGCATCCTAGTTCCTGTGCCCCCCACCCCTGTGAGAGAAGGCTGGGGCGAGCAGGCCAGGCTGGGGAGTGGGGCCCAGGACACCCAAGCCGCCCACCTGCCCAAGGCCTCTTACTTCTTTTCTAGACACTCCACGTACTCCTTCTTCTTACGGCGGCTCTCCTGGGCCGAGATCTAGAGGGGGAAGCCCCCAAACGGGAGTTACCACACCACATATCCACTTCCTGGGGCTCCCCAACTTCAGGGTTGGCATCACCAGGAGAACAGAGCCCTCCCCCCAAACCAGGGAAGCCCCAGGGCAGGGGCAAGGCCTGGCTCACGCTTTACCTTGTTCTTGATTTTCCTCCGGACCCTCTTTAAGGCCTTCTCCTCAGCTTTGGTGAGGGGGAGTTTCGTGGGGATGGGGTAGCCCTCAGCAATCAGGGTGCGCTTTTCCTCCTCCGTCAGGAGCAGTGGCCCCGACGTCCCCTGTAATTTCTGTGGGAAGGGGGACATGATAGTTAGGAACCAGATAGCCCTGCATTCAAATTCAAGCTCTGCCATTTACTCTTCACATGACCTGGACAAGGCACTCAACTCACTGAGCCTCGGTCTCCTCATCTGAAAAAGGGGCAGATCTGAATTAAATCCAATAACATGTATCAAGTGCTCAGGACGTTGCTGGGAGCCTGGCATGTTTGGCCCTCAGTATATTGCTGGGGGTGGGGTGGTCCTGAGATCCCATCCTGGAACCCACAGCCTCAAAGCTTACTTGTCCAGGGCCCCCTAAACAGCACCCATCTCAGACACCCACCACCTCTTGGGAGGTTCCACACCCATCCCAGTGGATTCTGGGCCTCCTGAACATTGTTCTCCAAACAGTGCTCTCTGGGGGCAGCCTGGGCCGTCCCCCTGAAGGTGAGGAATGTCAAGTTCTAGTCCTGGCTCTGCAATAGTGTGGGTTCGGCAGGCCTCTTGAACTTTCCACCTGTTTCCTATTTACCCCAAGGCACGATTAAAAGATTGTCACTCCCATCTGCCGGGCAGGCACCTCTCTGAATTCTGATGGGGGTGGGGATCAGGCTTAGGGCTCCCCAGGCACTCAATTCCTTGACTCCAGGGTCAATCCACCCCCAGCTGCTTACGTGAGGGGCAGTGAGGAGGGGGGAGGTGGAGATGGCTGTGGAGGAGCGGGCCATGGGCCGGATGGGGCTGGAGGGGGGAAGAGAGCGGGGACTCTGGGAGCCGTCACTGTCGCTGCCATGGCTGCTGGGGGGCGTCGGAGGCATCTGCACCAGGTCCTCTGGGGAGAGCAGGAGAAACCAGGTTAGCAGGGTGGTGCCCCAGCTCTGGTCGCACAATCAGAGTTCAACATAGCATGGGCCTAAGCCAGCCCGGACTGACTGTGGGACTGGCTGCTGGGGCCTTGACCGCTATAACATCAGAAGCCCCTCTGCCATGTCAGAAAGACGAGCTGATGTCCCAGAAGACAATTCCTGAGTGCCACCCCATCTCTGACTCCACAGAAGCCTGGCTCCTTTAAGCCTGGTTCTTGGTGGGGATATCACAGAGGCTGGATTCTTGGGGTCCCTCCCCTACCCCTGACTTCACAGGGCTCAGGATCTTTGAGCCTCCAACTTGGCAACCCCAGGAGGTGACTGGAATCTGCCCATAGCAAGATGCATGGGGTTCAGGCTGGGCAAGCCGCAGCCTCTGTCCCTTTCTTTCCACTGCAAAACCCCAGGGTGTCCATTTTCAACCTCAGGGTAACAGGACAGCAGGCACTGGGCTTTCAGCAGACCCACCAGGAGCACTGCTCTCCCCAGCATGCCTTCTGTGCTGCCTCTCTGAGGCCACAGCATCAGGAAGATTGACGCTCTGCAGGTGGTCAGGAAGAGGCCTGGGCAGAGCCAAGAGGACCAAGAGCCTTGCTGCAGGGAGAGCTCCCCGGCCAGCACAGAATACCCAGATTTAAGTCCAGGTGCGGGAATCTGGAGCTGACTGCACCGCAGAGCCGGGCTGAGGCTGGCAGGAGGAAGCACTGCATCCCTCCGGGCTCGGCCCATGACTGCCTCCTGCAGGAGTCCCCTCTCCTTTCTTTGGCTCTCATTTGCCTATTATGGATGCCAGACTGTAAAGACCACTGAACTTGGACTCAGAGAGACCTGAGGTCAAGTCTTGACTGTTGCACCCCACAACTGTGTGACCTATAGTTATGTTTACTTAACCTCTCCCAGCCTCACTTCCCTGCTGAATGGGGGTGAAAGGACGCCTTGCATGGAGCCAGGAGGATGCAATGGGCTAATGTATGGGAACACGCTTTATGAATTGAAGGGCACTCTACAATGTAAGGTGTTTTCACACTGGTCCCTTTCTACCTCCTGTTAATTCTATATCTTCTCTCAGAGGCTGGGACCAACTTGAGGGTGAAACTTGGGCCTTATTCATCTTTCTAAACTTGGTGGTACTTAGTCCAGGGCCTGAATAAGCACAGTAGATGCTTAATCAATGTTTGATGAATTAATGAGGTGGGATTGGAAAGATTCAGTTAGCCCTTTCTCTTTCTGGTCAATCCAAGAAGCTTCCTCTGTTCTCTTCTCCCCTGTCAGGTCTGGGGATGTGCTTTCAAGCTTCCTGGGGACCTGCCATCTTTAATCCATAACACTGCTGTATAATTGGTGGTTTGTCTGTGGCTCACACTACTCTGTGATCTACTTGGGTACAGGGACTGTCTTCTCTCTCTGCTTCCCCAGCTCCTGGGACTAGGAGATGCCCAGTGAACTCTAGTTGGATGGATGGATAAATGGATAGATGGATGGATGGACAGATAGATGGATAAATGAGTAGATGGATGGATGGATGGATGGATGGATAGATGGACTGATGGCTATAGAGTGGACTTCAATTAATGAATGATGGGAGGGATGAGAAGGTGTTGATAATAGTGATGACAGCTGTAGACTGTGTAAGAAGGGGACTGGAGGGATGGAGAATGGGCAGGGTGGGGAGGAGAGAATATTTTGGGGGGAGATGGGAGGTGTCGAGGGAGATGGGTGGGCTGGACCAAGGGAGTAAAGAATGCGGTCTGCCCAAGACTGGAGAGGAAAAGTCCCTCTCTGGACACACTTACCTGGTGTCACTTTGAGGAACTGGTTTACCTCCTGAGGCTCTGCTTTGATCACTGGCAGCTGAGTCATCTCTCCTGGGGCCTGAGGAAGAGACAGGTCCAGCTCCGTCAGCTGCCCCGGGGGGCCCGTCCCCACCATGCCATCCAACCTCCCTCTCTCCCTGGGCCTGGGGGTCTGCCCTGCAGCATTAAGGAAGTATCTGGGCCCAGGGTTCCAGGCACATTCCAGAGGAGCAGAGGCAAGTTCTCGTGCTTAGAGAAGTCAAGTAGACCTAAGAAAAGAGAATGGTGGCCAAGTAGCATCGTTTAGCCTCTAAGCTCAGAGAAGGAGGGCCTCCTGTGGCCTCTGAGGCCAGGGCCATCTTTCTGGTGGAGGCCAACCCTACACTGACTGTGAGCCCATGTGGGTTGCCATGAGGACGGGAGGTAATGTCTGGCAGATCGTAGTTGTTCAGTGAGCGGTAACAACAGCACAGGTGAAGGAGGCATTAACCGGCTGGGGGCCCAGAGAAAGCTCCCTGAGCAGCTGAAGTTTGAGTCCTGATGTATAAATAGGAGTATTCCAGATAAAGGATGGGGCAGGACGTAGATGAGGGGAGAGGCATTCCAAGAAGAGGGAAAAGCATCTGCAAAGGCACAGAGGCCAGACAGAGCACAGCTAGATCTGGAAACTGCAAGTATTAAGGGTGTCCAGAGTGTAGGGGTGTGTGTCAGAGGTGGAGTGGTGAGAAACAAGACCAGAAGATCTGGGGGGAGGATGTGGGGAGGGCGTGAGTAGAATCCAGACAAAGAAGTCTGAAACAATGAGGAGCCCCTAATGGGTTTTTAAGCAAGGGACTGATAGAATTAGATTAATGCTTTAAAATAAACATGCATTCCTATTTCTTTCTGCCATCCCAACTTGCTGTTCCAGAAAGGACATCAACAGGCATGGCTTCCTACACATGAGGACCAACATACATACAAGGGGTGTTCTCTTTGAGAAGGCGCTGTGTTGGGTGTTGGATTTCAGGGCCATCTCTCCCCTCCAGGTCTGCAGCCAGCAGAGAGGTCATGATATCGTGGGTGGGACCCAGAATCCCAAATTTAGGCAGGTGAGTAAGAATCCCAGGAGGTTAAGGCTGGCAGGGACCTTGGAGACTCCCTGGTCTACATCCCAGCTCAGGCCTCAAGTGACAGATGAAGGGACTGCGATGCAGTAGGGTGACAGCTCTCATGTGGGTCACACGCTCATCATTGTCCTACCAACTCCTGGTTCCTGTGCCTTCCACTAGGGGGTCGCGGCCTCACTAGAGTGGGAAGTGTGGGCTCCGGGGTCTGGCGGCTGAGTTTGGAATGCAGCTCCATTGCTTCTGACTGTGCAACGTGGGGCAAGTTGCTCAACCCCTTCCACCTCAGTTTCCTTCTCTGAGGCATGCGCGCAGCTTCCAAGACCCTGGCTGCCGCTGCTGTCATGCCTTCCCTTCCTGCTATGGCGAGGGCTGAGGAGTTGCAGAGCCAGTCCTAGAGGTGGTCCCAAAAGATCCTCCCCATTTGCAGCCAACCCTGAATCCTCAGGTCCCTGGTGGTGTAGGAGGGGCTGACCTTTCTCACTTTGGGTCCCGTACATTTTAATCAGGTGAGCTGTGTGGCCAGCAGGGGGCAGTGCCAGCCAAACCTTGACTCTAGGGATTTCAAGGTAACCCTCATGCTGTAGAGTCAGGGGTAGGACCCCCTTTAGCCGTAGTTCATGCTCCCATTTTACAGAGAAGGAAGCTGAGGAAAAAACAGCGAAGGCAACATGCCCAGAGCACAAGTGAGAGCAGAGCTGGGACCCAGGCAGGGCCTCTCCCAGGAGCCAGGGGTCTGGGATGTCAACTTTGGATTTACAGCCGACTGCTCTTATCTATACATTCACGGGGGTGAGGGCTGGCATGAGGGTGTGGGTTAAAAATATTCATCTCATGAATATAAACAATTGAAATATGGCATAATTTTTATATTTCCATTTAGGTGTTTCTTCCTTTTTAAAAATCCAGACACTTTGAGAAAATTAAGTGGCCTGGGCTGTCTCCTTCCCTGAGACCCTGGACTGGGCCCCTGATGCCCAGCCCTGCCTGGGTCCCTGTCATCTTTCTTCTGCACACAGTGAGGGCCCCAACTTATTCCGAGGGTGCTGTGGTTTGAGCCCGTTCTAGGATGGTGAAGGGATGGCCCAAGGGATGGGCAGGGGCCTGGTCTGGGAGTTCCGACTCTCAGTCCTGAGGGTCACATTGCTTCCTGTTCGCAGAGCCCCTGTGTGCACAGGGCTTTGGATCGCTCTTCCCACAGAGACCCATCATCCCTCCTCCCTCCCTCAGCCCCTACTAACAGTCCCCAGGCTCACCTGGTGGGGGATGGGCAGCCTGGTCAGGGGGCTGAGGCCCAGCAGCGGGGTGGTGGCCATGGCGGCAGCGGCAGCCATGGCTGAGGAGGCAGCCAGAGGGTCCACGGGCAGCTCCGGGCTCTGCTCCTGCTTCACCATGACCGAGCACAGTTTGTGTCCCAGCACCCACGCTCCGTGTTCCACATCTAGGGAAGGGGGCAGGACCCAGGCTCAGGGGACTCCTAGAGCAGAGGGCTCAGCCCCTCTCCTGGCCCCTTGGAGCTGCTCTGGACAGGACTGTGGAGAGATGCTAGGGTATACCGGGAGGCAGGTGGAAAAGGGCAGGGGGCGGCGCTTGTGAGGTAGGAGGGCGGAGTGGGCTGGGGCCAGAAGAGGTGGGGGCATCTTCTTCATTCAGCAGTTTACAGAGTGGGCTTGGACAAACAGACCCCTCCTGACTGGCTGTGTGACTTTAGGTAAGTTGCTTAACCTCTCTGAGCCTTAGCTTCCTCATCTGTAGAAGTACCTGACAAGAAGTAAATGTTCAATAAATGGCAGCTATTGTGAATACAATTATTGTTATTCAGTAAACATCTGCTGAGCACCAAGCTAGGCGCTGGCGATCTGGTGAGAGTCACGAGCAGTTTAGTGCAGTTAGAACGCAAAGGGAAGGGGAAGATGGGGTCAGGGAGGCCAGCAGGGATGGCACGGCCTTGGAGCCGCGACTTTGTCCTAAAGGTAACAGGGAGGCACTGAAGAGTTTTAAGCATGCTCAGATTTGTAATGTTAAAAAAGATCATTCTGGGGCTTCCCTGGTGGCGCAGTGGTTTAGAGTCCGCCTGCTGATGCAGGGGACATGGGTTCGTGCCCCGGTCTGGGAAGATCCCACATGCCGTGGAGCGGCTGGGCCTGGCCATGGCTGCTGAGCTTGTGCGTCTGGAGCCTGGGCTCCGCAACGGGAGAGGCCACAACAGTGAGAGGCCTGCGTACCGCAAAAAAAATCATTCTGCCTGTGTGTGCAGACTGGCCCGGCAGAGGGAGGCAGGGAGACCCGCAGGAGGCTGTTGAAATTGTCCAGCGAGAGAAGGTGAGGCACATGCTAAGGCAGTGGCAGTGGGGATGGAGAGGAAGGAACATACTGGAGACAAATTTAGAAGGAAGAATCAACAGGACCTGGTGCCTGGGGGGGCATGTGGGGAGTAAGGGGTGATGCTCAGGTTTCCCAGGGCAGCGTCCACCTCGTGGGCCTCCTGGCCTCACCTGGGTCACAGGGCTGCTGGACATCCCCCCTTTTCCTGATGGGTGCCACTCGGAGTCAGCCCTGCCCCCGGTGGCCCCAGGACTTGGCTCTGGTGAGGCAGAGGTCTGAGGAGCCAGCGTGGGTGGGCTAGAGGGGACTCTAGCCTTTGGAACCCAGTGTGGGTGGGGAGAGGGGTCAGCAGCTGCCTGATCCCACCTCAGAGGCTAGGCCCCACCCTGCTGGGAGGCTGAGGGCCTGAGTTCTGGGCTGCAGGCTGCCCCTGGGCTCCAAGAACACCCACAATCTTCCCAAATTACAGGGCCAGCCCGCCGGCCTCCGGGAAGCTGCCCCCTGCAAAGGACCCACAGACAAACTGCTCTAAAAATAGACTTGGGGTGGTGAAGAGTTGCCGGGCTAGGAGGCTGTCCACCCCACACGCTACCCTTCCCCAGGCTGGGGCCTGACACCCCATCGAGGTGACCTCCAGAGGCTGGGCTGAGGCCAGGGCACACAGGGAAGTTGAGACCTCCACAGCCACGAGCCCTGGAGCCACTTAAAGCCCCAGAAGGTGTCCCTGCCTTCAAGCAGCTGGATGGGGGCCGCGTACAAAGTCCCGTCTCTGCCCCTGGGGAATCTCAAAGACCCTCAGAAGCAGCTCACACTTCTTGCACTGAGTCTAATTCTAACCTCTTGCTGCATATGAATTTGTGTATTCCTCCCACCAACCCTGGCGGCAGGCACTGCTATTCTGCCCATTTAATAGTTGAGAAGATTAAAACACTCACTCAAGACCATTGTCCTCCAAAGGGAAAGAGGAATAAGAACCCTGTTCATGGTTCTAGACATGATAGTTTTAATAGGACTTTTATACACATAAGGAAATAGTCACTAATTTTATTTATATATATATATAATACACACACACACACACACACACACACACACATATATGAAATGTGTTGGGCACTGACTGAGCTGGGTACTTTTCATATATATATTTTTAATCCTGCCCAGAATTCTCAAGATACCTAGTGTCTTCATTCTGTAATTGAGGAAACCGAGGTCCAGAGAGGTTAAGCAACTTGTTAAAGATCACACAACAGCCGGTTGAGGTGCCGGGATGCACACCAAAGCCAGTACCCTTTAGCGCCCCTTAAGGCCGGCAAGTGTGGTGGTGGCATGGGTGTGAGGTTTAGAATCAGGGGGCCTGCTTGCTCCCAAGTCCCTGCTCTCCATTTACTGTGTGCGTAACCTAAATAACTCAGCTTTCCTGAAATCTCATTTTCCTTATCAGACAAATGGGGAGTATGATAAAAGTGATTCTGACCTCACCTGTGAGTTGTGAGAAACAAATGAGATAAAAACACGAAGGTACTTTGTGAACTGGAGAGTGCTATAGAAATGTTTATTGTTATTCCCATTTGTAGATGAAGAAACTGAGGCTTATCAAGGCTAAGACATGTGTCCAAATATGATGGAGCCATATGAGGAAATGCCCATAGGTGGGGTACAGTCTGGAGTTCTCAAATGTTGATCACCTGAGAGGAAAAACTCAAAGGGCCCTTTGCTTAAAAGGAAGGGAGGTGGGGGAGAGGAGAGCTTTAGAGAACCCTACCTTTGGCAATAAAAGTAGGGTGCAGGGGAGTTCCCTGGTAGCCTAGTGGTTAGGATTCCGGGCTTTCACTGCCGGGGCCCGGGTTCGATCCCTGGTCGGGGAACTGAGATCCTGAGATCCGTGTGATGTGGCAAAAAAAAAAAAAAAAAAAAAAAAATAGGGTGCAGGTGTTTCGCCCAGGTAACATCTCAGAGGACATCACAGTGTGAGGAGGTGGTAAGGCTCTAGAGTCTTGGTGACTTGTCCACATTTATTGTTTAATCCTCCCCTCCCCCCAAGCTGTTCCATCTAAGTCTGGTTCCCAGACCTAAGCATGCATCAGAATCACCTGGAAGGCTGGATCCTCCCCACAGGGTTTCTGATCCAGCAGGTCTGGGTGGGACCTGAGAATCTGCATTTCTAACAAGTTCCCAGGTGCTGCCCCTGGTCTGGGACCCACCCTTTGCACATCACTGACCTAAGTCAGCCAAAGACCCTCTTGAGAAATGCCCTTCTGGGTCTGACTTGCGGAAGAACAAAAAGGCGGGGGAGCTCCTCTGAGAGGTTTTTGTGGGAGCCCCCTCGGGTCTGGTGTCCCTCCTCTGGGTCTGGTGTCCCTCCTCGGGTCTGGTACCCTGGGCCCCGCCACCCCTTCTTACCTTGGGTGGTGTCCTCCATCTTGATGGGCACAATGGGGCTCTGAGGTGCCGAGTCACCGCTCAGGGAGTAGCTGTGCTCGGCCTGGATGCCCGGCGTTGGGGAGTCCAGTTCCATGTCCAGTAGAGGGCTCTTCTCGTCCAGCACAGGGTCATCAAAGAAACTGCTGAACAGGTCGTTGGAGAAGTCCTCCATGTTCTCTGCAAAGTGGTCCAGGTGCTCAGGGAAGTGCTAGCAAAGGGGGAGGGGAGAGGAGGGAGTCAGCTCACCCTGGACAGGGGGTGCAGATGCTGCTCTGGTGGTGCCACCAGCCCTGCCACCACCACTGCTGTCCCCGCAACCTCCCCCTTACTCTTCCCTCCATCATTAATACCACCACCACCACCACCAACTTCCCCCCGGCCCACATCATCATACCAACTATTATCATTTCTATCACTACTGTCACCCCGTCATCACATTACTGCCACCACCACCTCCACTGCCCTCTCTAGCCTCTCCATCAGTATCCTCAAGGATGAGTCCTGGATGGTGTGAAAGAATCCAGGCGATAGGACACAGGGCTTTAGTGTTGGCTCTGTGACCTTGGTCAAATCACTTAGATTGCCCAAGTCTGTTTCTCAGTCCACCCTACTTCTTTCATGGGAGGACTAAGTACTAAAGAATAAGTGTATCTATGCCAGCAAGTTTGCATTCCAAAGGCAATATCAGTGACTTTTGTATTCTCTTTTGCTGGAATGCAAGGTGGTGAGATTATTGAGGACTCTGCCCCCCTCATTAGTACAGTCTCCACTTGTCCACATGCCTCCAGTGTCTCCCTTTTCCCAGCCATTCTTTATACCAAGAAATTAGGCTCCAGAGCCATATCATTTGGATTTGAATCCTGGCCCTGATGCTCCTAGCTATGACTCAGTGCCGTTCAAACTGTGGGTGGTGACTCATTAATGGGTTGTGAAATCAATTTAGTAGGTCACGACCAGAATTTAAGAAAAAAGAAAACAGAACAAAATAGAGTAGAAAAATATCAGAGTGCCCATAGGGAAGTTAAACACTTGGTAGATTTTTTTAATATCAGTTGTGTGTGTGTGTGTGTGTGTGTGTGTACGTTCTTGGGAAGGATGTAAAATATTTCTCAGAAACAAAATAGTCTGAAAAACATTGGTCTCCACGATCCTGGGAAAGTTGATTAATGTCTCTGTGTTTCATTTCCTCCTTTGTACAGTGGGGATGATAATAGTTCCTATCTGCTAGGGTTATTGTAAAAATAAAACAAGTTAATGCACGTCAAGCACTTAGAATAGTCCCTGGTACATAGTAGTTACTCAACAAACCTCTTATTAGTAAAGCCTCCAGTGGCTGGCACATAGGAGGTGCTTGTTTTTTCTCTCTAAAGAATTATAAATATGTAAGGAAATGTTGTTCATTCTTTTTTTTTTTCTGGACACACCACACAGCATGTGGGATCTTAGTTCCCTGACCAGGGATTGAACCTGTGCCCCCTGCAGTGGAAGCACAGAGTCTTAACCACTGAACCGCCAGGGGAGCTCCCTGTTCATTCATTTTTTACTGACTGAATGAATTTGCTGGGGCTTTGCTTCTGGCCCTGGGGTCCCACCTGGAGAGTGGGTAAGGGCTGACTTCTGGAGTCTGGAGTTGTTGGCTTTCTGGCCTGGAATACTTGGAGCCTGTCCTAGTCTGGAAGGGATGAGCAGAAAAGCCCTCTGTCTGAGAATAAGATTCAGAGCCACATGAGCATCTGTGTGTGGGGGGCAGGGGATGAGCCCAAGCTCTGCAGATAAGCTTGCTTTTGACTCCTAGCTCACTCCTTGCTAAGTTTACTTCACTTCTCTGGGTCTCAGTTTCCTCATCTGTAAGGGGGAAATAATAGTTCCTACCTCACAGTGTTGTAATGAGGATCAAATATTTGTTAGGTGCTTAATGCTACCCTCATAGGATTATGAGGATAAAATGAGGAAATACATATAACACATGTATACAAATAACATATGTATATATCTATACAGCAAACACATGTAACACTGAGAACAGGGCCTAGAATGCAGTGAGTGCTCAATAACTGTTAGCCATTGTTATTATCAAAAGCCTAACTCTGGACCTGAGGTGAACGGAGCCTGGAGCCAATGCAGGGAGGTGGCTTGGTCCTCCCCCCAAACAAACATGGATCAGAGAATCCATGATAAAATGAGTTCAGAATCCCATCGTCTTAAGTACTCTCTCCTCTCCCCAGCTTGTCAGAACTTACCATCCCTATCCTACACTTTTCTTGTGGTTTTAACTTTCTGAAGTGCTTTCATGCACATTGCCTTATCTAATCCTCACAATTACCCAAGGAGACAAGGAAGTTGCATATCTATATTTGACAGGTAGGGAACCCGAGGCTTAGGGAGCCAAGGAAAGCAGGGAAGCATCCACAACCACAGTCACACCCCAGTCCTCCCCCAATGGCAGCAAACATTCCCCTGATCAGGAATTGCCCGTCTGTCAGACTGTGAACTCCCTGAGGTAGTAGGGTCTGGACTTGTTCACCTGCTGGGTCCCATCCCCTGGCCCAGGATAGACACTCAACAGCTACTGGTGGAGGGACAGGGCCTTGTACCCCAGAGGGCAACGCCATCAGTATGTCATTCGTCCCATCAATGCCTGGGGTGAGGCAGTACCAGGAAGTCAGAGGCTCAACAAGTCTCCAAGACTGTGATCCCAGCCAAAGGCCATTTACAGGGTGCAATGCCCCCCAGCCAACTAGCCAGCCACAGTCTGGACTGTGCTAGCTACACCCTCAGCAGAGTCTGGGTCAGCCCACCTGGGGGCGCCCTCTCTCTCTCTCTCTCTCTCTCTCTCTCTCTCTCTCTCTCAGGGTCTCTCAAAGGCCTGGTGTGAGGCCCAGGGGGAGGGGGTTGTGAAGAGCCTAGTGAGTCAGCTGCTAAGGTATTTCTTCGGCAGCTGCTTCTCAGGCGATAAGGGTTTGCCAAACCCTTTCCCCGGGCCTGGGAGAGGAGAGAAGCTTCCTCCAGTCTGGGCCGGGGTCCCTAAAGGATTCCAGGCAGATGAGCCAGGTCCTTCTCAGAGACCCCTTTTGGGGTGCCCGCAGGCACCTGCTGAGGGAGATCAGTTGGTCCCTGCTTTGTGAACAGTCCCACCCCACCTGCTGGAGACAGCAGCAAAGGCCCAGCAGGACAGAGCTTCCAGAGGGTGGGAGCCAAGTGGAAGGGGAGGGCGGCCAAGGGGCAGGCGGATTGGGGGTGGGGGACACTCAGAGAACCCAGTCCTCCTTGCTCAGGTCTTCACTGTGTGCTGGGTGGACCTCTGGGGGCAACGGTGGGATGTCCCATCATCCCCAGGCCCACCTCCTGCTCATGCGAGCGTGCCAGAGGGCCTCCCTTTAGAGAGCTTTGAGCCCTATTTCTATCTGGTGTCTGGCCTCTCAGAGCAGCCCAGTTATGGCTGGTTTATACCATCAATTTAGAGGCAGAAGGGACATGAGAAAGCCCATGGTCCACGCCCCCTCTCCCCACTTGCTAATGAGGAAACTGAGGTCCAGAGAGGGACCTACCAGGGTCACACAGTGAGTTGGTGATGCTGAGGGAGGGGTTATCCGTAGCTCTGGGGCTGCACAGGAATGTGGAGCAACTTCTCCTTCCTGTCCTCTCTTCTTCCTCTGTACCCACCCTCCCACCAGCCCTGGAAAGCCCCCTCTGGAGACCTAGGGCCTCCTCAGCTTCAGCAAGGCCCCTTGTCCCTTCTCCTACCCCCCAAAACCACACCCAGCTCTTTCTCCAGTTCACACACAAAAAGTTCAGGTTTCAGACTACCTGATGGAAAATGATTGGGGGTGGGAGGCAGGATTCTATAGACGGCAGGGAGTCAACGTTCTGAGGGGGATAGGGTTCTCCTGGGGGTGAGCGTTCTACCGGGGGTGCCTTTCCAAGCAACTGGGGTGGGAAGCCTGAGAAGGAAATATTATGATTTGTTTCCCTCCTTGTTGAAGACTTTTTCCAACAGTCTTGCCAATGTAAGCTCCTTCTCGGCTGCCACGCGCAGCCGGCGCCGGCTCCCCTCTCTTGGAGGACAGGTCCCGAGCTCTCGGGCTCTCAGCCCCGCGCACCCCTCCCCCTCCGCAGCATCTCCTCCCGGAGCCGGGTCTCAGTCGCCAACCCTTTAAGTTTAAAGGAGAATGTCCAGTCGGCCCCGCGTGGCCCACGAAAGGTTAACGCCTGCGCGCGGGGGGCTGCCCCGCGCCGGAGCCCAGCATGCTCATTGGTCGGATCTGCGGAGGTCGTGGCCAATGGGAGGAGGCTGCGAGACGCCCGCCGCTGGAGCCGCGAGGAGGGGGCGGGAGGAAGGCACGGCTCGCGCGGGGGAGGGTTCGCGGCCTCCGCCGAAGGCGCGGGCTACGTCAGGTTAGAGTGTGTTTGCCTTGTGTCCCTTTCTGCACCTGGGGCAGAGGCAGAAATGGCCCCTTTGAGCTTTCAGGTGCCCCTGGCAGTTCTATGGTGCCCTAAGACCCTTATCAGCTGCGTGGCCTCGACCCCGCACCGGGAGCCCGAGGAAGTGAAGACAGAGGGGAGGCCAGGCCCCAATTCTTAAGTTCCTTCACGGCTCTTCCAGCTCAGCTCCTTCCTTCCCTCCTCGAATAATCCTACCTTGGGCTCATTGATGGGGCAACGGGGTCTCTGTCCCAGGTAGGGGAGGTGGGACACTCCTGGGCGGTAATAGCGCCGTCTGAGGCGCTCAGTTCCCCTCTCCTCATTCCTCCTGGGGGTCGATGCAGAGAGAAGGAAAAGCTCTGGGGGCGTGGCTGTCACCTGAGGGTGTGTGTGGGAAAGAGGTTCCCCCACCTGCTGCAGTCTGAGAGCGCCCCCTTCTCTCTGGCCCCTACCCCTCGGCGCCTGCACCCCCATCCCGGGCTTCTCCTCCTCCCCCGGTCCAGGCTGATTCAGTCTGTGTTTGGGGAAAGGAGGGAGGAGGCCGGAGTGGGTCCAGGCTGAGCTGTGGGATAAGGAGTGGGGGGAATGCCGAGCCCGGACATTCCTTCCGAGAGAGTGAGCTCTGGGGAGCGATGGGAGGAGAGTCCTCTCACATTTCCCCTTCCCCTCCCCCGCAGGTTAGCTCCCCCCCCCCACACTGACCCATACATTCCGGGACGGTTACTTGCCTCGTGGTCACTAGAAAATTGCCCCCATTTCTAGCTGAAGGGCCACCAGTCTGAGTCACTGTTGTGCCCTGTGTGCGGCGGTGAGGGGTGGGGAGTAGGGTCAAGAGAGAGCAGGGAGGGGCTTGGGGAAGGGAGGTGGGCCCCTGGGTACCCCGTGGTCCTCCTAGTCCTGAAGCATCACCATCCAGTCATTTGGGGATAGGGGGAGATCCAGGCATCTTCCCAGAGCTAGACTGGAAGGCTGTCCTATGAAGGAAAAAAGGCCCTAGACTCAGACTCAGGAGGCCCCAGTTCAAGATCCATCTGTGCTGTGAGACCTGGGCAGGGGCAAGTGGTGTCTCCTCTCTAGGCCTGTTTCCCCATCCAATCCCCAACATAGTCTGTGTTCCTACTGAGGCAGGGGTGGCAGGCATAGGGTGAAGTGGACTAGTCATCAGAAAGTGGCCTCTTTTCCTCTGCTCTGGCATCTCTGGGGACTGTGAAAGGACAGAGCCAGTTTTCCTCATCCCTGGAGCCAGCCCCTCCCTGAGCCTTCCTGGCAGGGCACAGGGGTGAAGGGAAGCACATTGTTCCAGCCTCCAACCTCACTCTCGTCCCCCATTCCCCACAGGCCCGGGGAAGGCGGCTGCTGAGGTTTCATATTTTCCCCCTACCGAACTCTTCACCACAGAGCCCAAGTCCAAATAAGCAGAAATGCTTCCCTGTGTGTGTGTGTGCGCTTGTGCACGTGCGTGTGCATATGTGTGTGCACATGCTACACAGACGTGGGCTGTGAGGTTCTTTCTTACACAGGGAAACACCATCTCCCTGACACCACACAACATAAGATCCCCACATTTAGACACATTCAGACTGTTCCCTATACAGCCTGGCACAGATACTAATGCACATACACACTCTCTGGGCTCACATAGGCTGACACTGGCAGGCACTGACACAGACCCAACAAGGAAACACTCCTCAGATGTGATCAGACAGACACAGACTCCCATGTGCGCACACACACACACATATGTGCAGTTACCCCAGACAGTCACGGTCACAGACGTGGGCATGCACACTCACACACAAACACACACAACATCTCAACACCACAGCACTGAATGCTGACTGTGCCAAGCCACATGCCTGAGTCATGTGACCCCCAGCGAGGGAGCGTTGGGAGTCCTGGGCTTGCCTGGGGCTGGGACGGTGAGGGCTGGGACGGGAGGAAGAGGTACCATGGGGATTGAGCTCTTCTGTGCCTGTGTGCTGGAGAAAAGAAGTGGGAGAGGAAAGGGCAGGCTGGTGCCCACCACAGGCTGCCACTGTGCAGAGCAGGGTCCACAGTCTCTGGAGCCCCCAGCCCTGTTAGTCTGGCTCTCCAGTTCCCCCTCCTGACACTGTGGTAGCCCTTCCCTGGCCGGATCACAGGTCCCTCAGGAAAGTGAAGAGCTGGCCTACAGGTTCCCAGCCAGCCCCTGGCATCTTCTGACCAGGCGGCCCATGTGCTGTGGCCCAACCTTGGCGTGGGTGCCAGGTACTGTCTGGGCAGAAGGAAGCCATGGCAGTTAGTGCTGCCGCCCAGGGCTGGGATTAGCTGTGACTGGCACCACTGAGGGCACAGCAGCCCAGGGTCTGGCTGCTGGAGATGTTGGTCCATAGGCAGTAGCCAGAGGATCCCTGTGGGACAGCTCAGGACCCTGGAGACTAAGTGCCAGGGCTGGCGCTGGGGGCCTCTGGAGAATAAGGGCATCTAGTCCCATCCACTTATTCATCACTCGTGCATTTGTTCAGTGTTTACTGAGGACCTACTGTGTGCCCAACCCTGTGGATACAGAGATGAACAAAGCCCAGTTCCTGCTCCCAAAGGGCTTCCTGACTAGTGGTGTGACCACCCATTTATGAAGGTAGGTCCAAGGCTTGAACTCTGATCTGTCTCCAGAATATTCTCCACCTTGGGATCTTCTAACATAAATATGACTATGTGACTCCCCTGCTCACTATCCACTAATGACTTCCTCTGCCCTTAGGATAGATTCCAACTTCCTTAGTATAGCTCGAAATGATCCAGCCATGTCACCTCTGTGTCTCGCTGTGTCCACTTCTCATCCGTGTCTCCAAAGCCTAGCACTGGTCCCAGCACATGGTAGGTGCTCAGCTCTTTGCTGAGTGACTGAGTGACTGGCTGAATGAGTGGGCGAATGAAGGAATGTGCCAGTGAGCAAATGGACTGAGGCTTTTCCTTCTGCAGCTGAGCCTCCAGGAGTGACTGCCCTGAGTTCCGCTCTGCTGCCAGCCTGCTCCTGCCCCAGGCAGTTTCCATGCGCCTGGACGCCTTCCCTCGGCTCCTCCCTGGTGGGGCCTGTTGTACCCATTCTCTGGGTTGTTCCTTCCCAAGGCCTTTTTGCTCTTAAGCCCCAGCCAGACCAGGTACCTGGGGACCACAGCCCCCAACTCAGCTCTGGAGGAACTGTCCCCAGGGTTAGGCCAGGTCTGAGAGGATAAACGGAGCCCAGTGGCCAACCAGCCGAGCTGCTCTTCCGGCCCCTGGCCAGCTGGAAGGCCCTCTTGGGCTGGAGCCTGCCACCAGGCTCTGGCTGGAATTCCCTTGGCCTCTTCCCTCTCCTCTGTGCACTCAGCATTCGGCCTCTGGCTTCCTCAGCGGTCCCGGGCCTGTCTGAGTTGTCCTCAGGTTTTATTTTTGGAAGAAGTTGCATTCTCTCTCCTTATTTACTCCCTTCCTTCAGGGAAGGTGTGGGACCCCTGGGCTCGGCTGGGGATCAGGCTGTGACTCCAGCCCCTGGGGTTTGGACTCCTCTGGGGCTCCAAGGAGGGGACCTCCAAAGATTCCTGACCGATCTGATGCTTCAAAGCCATCTGACTCTGCCCTCCTTCCCCCACCCAGTGTGTGACTAATGCCTGCCCCTGCCCTTCTTGAAGAGCCCCACATTGGCCAAAAGAAATCCCTACAATTTTAGAGCTGAAAGGAATTCTGGCATCATTAGGTCCATCTCCTTTTACTTGTAGAAGCAATGTAGTTCAATGGTTATAAGCAAGAGAGGCAGACAGATCCAGTTCTAATCCTGGCTCTGCTGCCTACTGTGTAGCCTTGGGCAAGTTACTTAACCTTTCTGAGCCTCTGTCTCAGCTATAAAATAGGGGTACTTATATCTACGCCACCTGTGAGGTTGCTGTGAGGGTTAAATGAGACAACATTTTTAAAGTGCTTTGTACAATGCAAGACACATAGAAGGCTCTTTTCAAATGTAGCTATTATTATTATTATTATCATTACAGAGAGGAAAACTGAGAGCCAAGGGAAGGAATGGACTTGCCCAGGATCACATAGCTCAAGGTAAGCAGCCATTCCCAGAGTCTTTCCTCTGTCTCCATCTCCCTTCCAAGGAGAAGGGAGGGGGCAGGCACCAGCCCAAAGGAGGAATCTCCTTGAGTCAGTCGCATGGGCAAACCCCTGGTCTTCCATGGCTGCCTCCTGCATCAGGCCCGGGCCCTCCTCTGACTCAGGCATTTCCTCCACTGCCCCAGGGGCTTCTTGCTCACTGGGGTGAGAGGTCCAGGGAGGAGACCCCAGGCTGAGGGTCCACCTCAGCCCCAAGGTGGACCCCAGGCCAGCGGGACTATGAGAGGAGGGGGAAATGCTGGGTCCTGACATCACAGAGCAGAGAAGCTGGAGCCACAGCCATGCAGGCCAGCTGGGGCCCTTCCAGCACGTCCAGATGTCTCAGGAATGTGCTGAGCTGGGAACCACCTCACTCCTTCCCTCACCACCCCCAAGCCCTCATCCCCTCATATGCTTGCTCAAGCTCTGCCTCTGCCCCGCCCCCTACCCTTCCTCTTTCATCTCTCCCTGGGAGAGCCTTGTGTCCACTGTCCCTCTGGTTCCTTGCCACAGTCCAGCTGCCTCTCAGACCTCTGAAGGGGTCACCAGAGGCAAGAGCCCTTCCCCTTCTGCAGACCCCCTGGTCTGACTAAGACGGGTGGTGGGGGAGATGGAAGCCTGAGCTAACTGGGAGGGGAAAGTTCTGAGCAGATAGTGCCTGCCAGATCCCAAATGTGGAACTGATTTGCAGCCCTGGGAGAGAAAGGGGTGAAGGCTTTGGGGTGGTAGAGGGCAGGGTTGGGCCTCTTCTCCGGGAGGATGATGAAAGGGGCTTTGGGTATCTTGTCCCAGTTGATGGGTGGGAGGGCCAAGGAGAGGAGGTGCCAAGCTGGGCTGGGCTCAGAAGGAGGGCTCAGATCCTTCTAGGCTGCTGGGATCAATGGGGACATGCTTTGCCTGATAGTGGAGGGTCCTGAGGGGGTGAGGGAACCCCATTAGGGTCTTGGGGTTGGGCCAGGAGGCAGGACATGGTTCAGACTGGAGCTCTCAGCCCCAAAGAGGGACAGCTTGTGTCTCTGCAAGGGTGGAGTTGCCTTGGGCCTCCCCAGGCCAGCCTGGCCCCAAGTGCTGGGGATGAGAGAGCCAGAAGAACTGGTGCTCCTGGCCAGTGTGAGGGTGACATCAGGGCAGGAGGTAGAAATCAGAGGAGAGAAGGGACCTGGGGTCAGTTGCTGCCTCGGCCTGCTCTGGGCACAGAGAGGGGCCCACGATGCTGTCTTGAGGGAGAGGCCCTGATCATCCAGACAGGCTGACAGCTGGGATGCCCTAATGGACTCTAGACCTCCTAGCACTGAGACGGTTCAGGGGAGCTGGGACCACTGCCCTGTCCAGCTCAGAACTATCATTGAGAACTATCACTGGCTCCCTTCTGCCTGCTGAAAAAACTCCCAGCTCCTAAGCACAGCATTCAAGCTTTGTCACAAATTGATCTCAACTTTCCACTATAGCTGGAACCCCTCATCTTTCCTTTCCCTCCAGCCTCATTGGATGACTGCTCCCAGTTCCTTAAACCTGCTGTAAGCTCCATGGCTGCAGGGCCTTTGCTTGTACCATTCCCTGTGCCTGGAAGGCCTTTGCCTTTTATCTCCTCATTCTAATTCCTATCATCCTTTAAGGCCCAACTCAGTGCTGCTTCCTCCAGGAAGCCTTCCTTGATCACCCAGCTGGAGGAGTCCTCTCTGTCTTATACCACTGTAGCATTCATAGGCCACTGGTTAATATCATGCCTTGAACTCTAATTATGCACAATGGGACCCATCTCTCCTTCTAAACTTTAACCACCTTGAGGGTAAGATATAGGATGGATTTCATCCTCAAACCCTCTGCAGGGCTTCACACAGGGACTGGCATACAGTATACCTAATAACAATAATAGCTAATATTTATATGCCAGGCACTGTTCTAGTTCCTTCCATGCAGTACCTGATTTAAGTTTCAGAAGATCAGGTAGGTACTATTAGTACTGCCATTGAATGGTTAAGGAAACTGAGGCACAGAGAAGTTAAGTAGCTTACCCAGTTTATTCAGTTAGCAAGTGGCTGAGCCAGGATTTGAACCCAAGCTCTGACTGCAGAGCTTGTGCTCTTAAGCACACACGACAACACTGGATGTTGAAGGAATAATGACCGATTTCCTGCTGTCCCATCCCAGCACCTAGTACAGGGCCAGATACAAAATATGGGCCCCCATTCCAGGCACTGGGTCCTCACCTGGGGCCCCAGGTTTGCTCATCCCTGGCCATCCCTCTCCTGATTCCCAGAAAGACATAGCCTGAGAAGAGGCCTGGGGTCTTTTGCCTTTACCCAAAGAAAACAGCCTTTCAGCTCCAGAGATGTCCAACATGTAGGCAAATAAAATCCCTATGATTAGGGGTCAACAAAGGGACGAAGATGGGACATTTCTCCAAGGGCAGTCCAATGCTGAGGACCGTCCTTTCGGGCAGTGACAGCAACAATCAGAATAAAAATAGCAGCAACAACTACTGTTTATAGGGGGCTTGCCGTGTGCCATGCACTGTGCTAGGATCTCTGCAAGAGTTGTCTAACTGAGTTCTTGTAAGAACCCTGTGTGCTACAGTCATCCTTACGTAATGGATGAGGAAAATAAGCTCAGAGACGTTAAGGCACCTGTCCAAGCTCACACAGATGACAAGTGGTGAGAGCCAGGATTTGCTCCCAGGTCTGGGCAGGGCTAAAACCGACCACTAATGGTCACCCCACCCCACCTCAGGTATGGCTTGGCTCCCCAGTGCTTGTCGAGGTATCTGCCATCTGACCTGTGGACTTGCTGTCAGGTGGGGTCTGGGAATAGACACCAGGTCTCAGGAGAATTTCTGTTCAGAATCTGCCTGGAGTGGAATGGATTTAGAGTCTACAGCTCAACTTTTCCCCAAGCTCATGCAACTTTGAGAGCCCAGGATATTGAGAGCTGGGTCGATTTCTTTAGCTGGGTAGTGAGTACCCAGGTACCCATTTTATTACACTTTGTAATTCATATACATGCATTATATATATTCTCTTATATGCACGATACATTTCATAATAGAAAAGGCCACCATAATTAGGAGATTGGGATTAACATATACACACTACTATATATAAAACAGATAACTAACAAGGACATACTGTATAGCACAGGGAACTCTACTCAATATTCTGTAATAACCTATATGGGAAAAGAATCTGAAAAAGAATGTGTATATATATATATATATATATATATATATATATATGACTGATTCACTTTGTTGTACACCTGAAACTAGCACAACATTGTAAATCAACTATACTCCAATAAAAAAAAAAAAAAAAAAAAGGCCATCATGATAGAGTGAAAGGTAGATGTAGGATTTAGGTTAAGATTCACTACTTGTAAATAAAATCCACCTAAAAAAAGAAAAGTACCATCAAAGCTGGAAGTGTGGAAGTATCCTTTCTCCCATTACCCATCCATCCACTCGTTCATCCATCCATTACTTCTTCTCACTCCTTCCTTCCATCTATTCAATAAGTAAACATTTCCTGAGCACCCAGTCACTATAGCTATACCTAGTGAATAGATAAAAACAATTGCCTGACACTCCCTGCCCTCAAAGAACTCTCAGTCTAGTTCAGCAATGAGGAAACCAAGGCCCAGAAAGGGGAAGTGATTTGCCCAAGGTCACACAGAGAGTTAGGGAGATGAGGTGAGGAGAGGTGAGAACATTCTAGGCAGCAGGGAACACATGGGAAAAGGCTCGGGCCTGTCTGCCTCCCCAGCAAGTCCCCTCAGTTGCTGCTTTCAAACTGCCTCCTGGCTCTCCGTGAGGGCCTGAAGAGCCTGCCTTACTCCACTGCTGCTTTCATTTTTGTTATTCTTTTGGAAGGAGAAGAGGGGGACAGCTGCTGCTGTCCAGCTGTTCTGTCAGACCACACAGCCCAGCCCAGATGTGTCAGGCTCTCTGTGATGGGTGAAATGGCTCCTGGGCCAAGGGCCAAGGAAGCTGCAGTGAGGGTTCTGTCCCGGGAGAGTTGGGAGAAGAGGCACCTTCAGCCTGGCAGCAGAGAAGCCCAATATTCCTCCAGCTGTCAAGTTGGCCTCGCTCATGATGTGGTACGTCTAGGTCATAAGGATCAGGATTTTGATATTCCAAGGAAATCACCCTTGATCTATTTTCTCTGTTGGTCAGAGTTCTGGGCTGTATATCTTGCCCCTCCCAGCTTCCCCAGAACCAGACATCCTCATGCCTACCTTCTGCCCAGTCTTGCTCCCCAGTTCTACCATTTACTCTGCCTGCTGAAGCGGGTTACTTCGTGTTCCAGCCAGAGCAATGCTTATGGTCTTGACTTAACTCCACCCAAATCTTCTTCCTCCATCCTTCCCCCTGGAGTGCTGAGACTTCCAGAAGAACAGCCTGTTCTCCAGCATCTGGAGCTGGTTTCTTGAGGAAGGTTCAAGAGCAAGCCAGGTCCCACAGAGGGATGCTCTGAGAGGGCCTTGGTACCAGGACTTGCAGGAGGCACATCGTATGGGGAAGGGAAGACACAAAGCGGGGCTGGCCTTCATCCTCTCCTCTGCTGGCACAATGGCCAGGCCAGACATAAACAGACCCTCCTGGGGAGTCCTGGGAACTGCAGAGGGCAAAGGTCCAAGTTCCCAGGTGGGCCGGGGAGTGGCATCCTAGAGTGAGGATGAGGAGAGGGCAGGGGATGGGATGTGTGGTCTCTCCTCTGACAGGCCAGGCAATGTGCTGGCTCTGCCCTTAAAGCTCTAGGCATCCATGGTGCCCTAAGGATGGGAGTGAGTGAGCGTGAAGGCGGAGCCCCTCTGATATCTGAGATCCCAAACGTTCCTGCCCTGGAGGGCAAAGTCCAAACCAGATCAAGAGGGGGAGAGAAGATGGTGATTTCTCCTCCTTGACTCCATGGGACCCTGTCCCGAGAACAGCATTTAGATGTCCCCTCCTCTGTGTCAGTTTTCTCATCTGCACAGGGGCCAATGATGCTTATATAACAGGCTCAGTAAAAGGGACACGGCCCCAGTCCTTCCTTGCTGAAATGCCTTCCAATAACTCCTTTGCCTATAGGGATGGGGATATTGGAGAGGGAGGGTGAGGAGGTCACCTCCTCTGAGAACCTTCCATGACCTCCAGCCTGGCTGGAGGCTCCTCTTTGGGCTCCCATCATGCTCTGCTCCATCATGGTGCCCCGTGGTGCTGCTCTGTCTGCTTCCCTCTCTGTCTCTCTCATTTGGCTGTAAGTGGCTGGAGGTCATTCTGCACAGTGACCAGCACTGGCACTCCTTTAGCTCCCAGTTGTTAAAGGATGGATGTATGTATTGAAAAATAACCAAGCGAATTCCCGGCTGGTCCAGGGAAGCCGGAGGGACCTCACAGCAGATGGGGGCACAGGCAGCATTTTTGTGGGATCCAGTCCGCATCACCCTCAGGGCTGGCTGGGCCAGAACCTGAGAATCCAGGGCCCCTTCTGGAATTATCAGTACACTTCTTGAACACTCAGGCCTGTCTTTTTAAAAACAGTCTCCCCTTCCCTTATAGGGACTGCCTATAAGGGAGTCTGAAGTCATTTTCTCTACAAATACAGTAAACCCTTGAAATAGAGCAAAGTACACTACAGTGTGACCAAAACTTGGCTTCTGTCCTATGCCTGGGACCCATCTCAAATAAAGGTGGGAAAAGCTCTTATCTTTGTGGGGCTGGTAAAGAAGTGACTACCTCGTGCTTCTCTGGAACTTCCTCAGTTTGGTTTGCTGTATGCGCTAAGGTTTCACAATCTTTACTTTTGTGCTTTTTGTGATAGTACAGACCAACTGAAAAATACCACTTTTCATTGATCCTACAATAACATAACTCCACATTTTGTATGATTGAAAATTTTGGACTCAGCTTATTGTTTTATGGTTGAGTATTACTATACTAAGTGCCTATTTTGTGCCACGGCACTGTGCTAGGTTTATGGCAATGAACACAACTGACATGGTCTCTGTTCTTAGGGAACTTGCTTTCTCACAGAGGAAGTGGACAATAAGCTGATAAAATAACAGCAAATTGAGACAGGAGCTATGAAGAAGTCAAAGGACTGAAACAGGGACTTCCCTGGCGGTCCAGTGGTTAAGGCTCCTTGCTTCCACTGCAGAGGGCATAGGGTTTGATCCCTGGTCAGGGAACTGAGATCCCACATGCTGTGTGGCATGGCCAAAACAACAACAGCTACAACAACAACGGACTGAAACAAAACAATAAGGGGTCCCACTTGAGGTGGTTGGGGAGGTTTCTCTAATGAGGCTTCCTTTGAACTGAGTAAGATGAGATGGAGCGAACTGGAAAGCATTCTAGATGTCAGGAATAGCATGTGCAAAGGCCCCACGGCAGGACTAGAAAAGACTTAATTTTAAGCTGGGTGAGTGTGGATCCAGGAGCCCCAGCGAACTGAACAAGGGGAAACTGGGGAAGGTGGAAGCCCTAGAGCCAACTGGTGCTCAAGGGTGAAGCCTAAGCCACAAGTTCAAATCTGCTGTGCATCTGTCAGCTGTAGACTATCCTACACCAGGGGTTGTGGGGGTCTGTGCCAAGGGTAGGGATGACTCGAGGCAATGATAACTCATTGGAAACCTTCCTAAATTTCAGAGACAGTGTGGGCCACAGGACCCTGATGGCTGGGAGTAGAGCGCATCCTTTTTCCTCTTCCTTAAAAAATGTGGGGCCTGGCCTGAGGGTTAGGGAAAAGGGATTCATCCAGCAACGGTTGGTTGAAGCCTCCTCTGTGCCAAGCACTGTACTGGGCACTGGGGATACAGCAGTGAACAAGACAGTTAAACGCCTGCCCTCAAGGAGCTCACATCCTAGTGGGGGGAGCAAAAACAAAATAAAAAGCTGCCCAAAACAAACTTAGTGTTTTAGAGGAGAAGGAGGTGTCTGGGGCGATCTCCCTTCCTGCAGGGGAGCCCTGAGATTTGGGTTCCTCCATTAGTTTTTCTCTATTAGTTCTTTTGTAGTGGATTCTACTTGGAGACCAGAGTGCCTTGGCCTTTGGGTCCTCTTTCCTGTTAGTGAGAATTTAAAGAGAAACACAGGCACATGCGCTCGCACCCCTCCCCTTTTAAGGGCTGTTAAAGGCCCACACACAGACATAGGAACACCCAAATGCACATACTTCTCTAATCTTCGTAAATCCCCCAAAGGCTGGGGTGGTGGAAATAGTAATGGTAGTGGTTCTCTGCTTCCCCACTCAGCTCAGGAGAAGCCAGGCTGGGGGCCTGGGGAGCAGTGATCAGGTTTAGCCCTCACTACCCCCCTTCCCCTGGGCTGGTCCCCGGTCCTGGTCATTCCCACACCTGGCCTCCCCAGCTGCTGGGAGGTGAATGAGTGTGCTGGGCAAACATCCTTGCAGCTTCCTGCTGTGCCCCTCTAAGACAACAGAACTCCTCTTCCTCCTTCTCCTCCTCCCCACCCCCTCCCAGCTGGGGCTTCTCTGGGATCCAAAGCCATTTCCCTCTAGAGAAACCAGAGTCATCCTTTCCCCTGAGCCAGAGGACGGACCTAGTGTCTCTCTCTGGAGACATGACCTGTTCTCCCTCTGGTCCTTTATCCCAGTTCTCTGAGCACCAGGCCCTCTCTCATACCTGCCCAGGGGCTGAGGGGTCACAGGGTCCAAGGGAAGACGGCTCTAGGGAGGCCACATCAGGAACTGTGGGAGAGTGGGGAGGGGCTGGGAAGAGAAGCCCCCTCATCTGGCGGGACGGGCAGCTTCTTCTGAGGGATGTCTCTGAGAATCACATAGACAAGATTGCAAGAGGATGAAGGTATCCTCACAGAAGGAAAAATACAGCACCCCTGGCCACCTCTAAGCACACATGGCATATGCAAAGTATGCAACTCATTTTCCTGTCTCTGTCCAAGAGATTGCATATTTCTTACACAGTTGTGTTCAGGGTAAGCATCCTTTTTGATTTTTGCCTTCTGTACAGAGTAACAGAGCACACACGGTTTCCACCGTGACTTTATGGCCTTATCTGGATGTTTAAGAAGGAGAGTGAATAACCTACCCTCCATCTTCCAGACTGAGAAGCACACAAACTTCACCCCTTTCCATCTTTAACCCTGGAAACACTTTCCTGTCCTCACGCAGGATGAAGAGGGAGTTGGGGATGGGGTTGGTATGGGGTCCCAGCTGGGAGGGACCTTAGACATCTAAATGATGGAGGCACCAGAGAAGGAAGGTGACCTGCTCAGGGTCACAGAGCAACTACCTACCAGAGTATTCTTTACCACTACCCCATCTAGTCTCCAGAGCATGTTAACTATGGAAACTTACCTGGCAGGCATCGTCCTGCATTAATCTTTAATTAATTTTCTCACTAAATCTCTATAATAACACTATGGGGAAGCTTCTGTATCTCCTTTTTTCAGATGAGGAATCCAAGGCCCACAGGAATAAAAGTCACTTGTTTCAACTGCCCAGCTGGCTGGTGGCAGAAGCACAGCTAGAAGCAAATTTCCTGATTCCCAGCCCAGGAGTTTTCTTTCCTCTTAGACATTCTTTCCTCTCCCCCTGCCTCACCTGGCCTTGCTTAGGCCTGAGATAAGGAGCTTTCCCAGCAGGGCTTTCCCTCCCCAGGCCCAGTACTGGATACCACTGTCTGATCATGATCATGCCTCCTTTCCTGTGCTGGACCAAGGCCCAGATGAGCAGCTGGGGATGCAAGGCTGAATGGAGCCGCAGGAAGAGGCTGTAGGCGGCAGGGTTCATTCAGAAGAAAGTCCATCTCAAAGCTGCTGAGGGCTGAGGGAACCTCACAGGGGGGCTCTACCCATAAAGGTACACGCTGCAGCAAACTCTCTCCCTCTGACCAGTACCTGTTACCAACTCCAGGAGGGGCGTATGGAACCCCAGATCCCTGCTTCTTCATTCCTAGGATCTGTGCCAGACCATCCTTAGAAAGAAAGATCCAACCTCTTCCCATTTTATAGACACAGAAACAGGACCAGGGAGGAAAGCTGGTTGCATGGCCCAGGCTCACAGGAGAGGCAGAAGCAGAGGGACGACTAGAACCCAGGTCTCCCCACTGCTGGTTCAAGCCCTCTCCCCTCTTCCCCGCGGCTTGTCTGCAGAAGTGTGCTCCCTCTGACTGGAACCAGGGGCCTTCCTAGAGAGCAGGGTGACCTGGATCTACTGCCTAATGGAGGACTGGGAGACCTCTCACCCCATGCCTCCCTGACTCAGGTTCCTGTCCCTGGACTTGTTCCCCACCAGCAGCCTGGAACAGTTTAGGTGGAAGTCCAAGATGCCCAGTCCTTTAAGTCTCAGTGCACTTGGCTCTTGTCTGCCAGGTTTATCTTAGTCCCAGGAGTTAGAGGCCAGCAAATAGAGACCCTTGAGATGATCACTGGGTGTGTTGTGTGTGTGTTTGTGTGTGTGTGTGCGGGGGGAGGGGGGGAGAGGGAGAGACTGGCAGGTCACTGCATGGGGTGGGGGAATCCCCCCAGATGCCCCAAGCAGCCCACATTTCAACCTGGCAGGCCCTTCTGAACCCAAAGATTTTCTCCCATTACCGAGCCCATCCCCCCGCCCCCCAGGGCCTTAGGGCTGAGCCTGAGAGAGGGAGGGAGGGAAGAAGAAAGAAGCCACGTTTCCTTAGGGAGGGAGGGGAAGAGAAAGAGAAGGACAAGCCCGGAGACAGAGACAGTCACGAAGCCACAGGGAGAGAGAGACAGTCAGGGAGACATAAGGGACAGAGAAACAGACCTAGAGAAAGACCTCCCTCCTTCTGAGCGATCACCCCGTGCTGCCCTGACCAGTTGAAGGTCAGGTCCCTCCCTGGGGGATCTCTGGCCTGACTTACTGGGGAGGCCACGGCAGCACCCCTATATTTCCGGGTCTGGCTCAAAACCCGGGTCTGGCTCTGGCCCCCCAAGGGGCGTCTGGTCTCTGGCCCTCGAACACTCCCCTGTGCGCCCCCCAGCGGAGAACCAGACGCAGAGCCACCGAGGTCTTAAAGGGGGCGCAGGAAAGGGCGCCGCCAATTTGCGCCCAGTCTGGTCCCGGAACCCCAGGGTGGGTGGAGGACGATTAGAAGACTTGGTGGGGAGGGAAGAACTGGTGTTTCTTGTGGTCGTATCAGTGGATCCGATGGCCCCGACGCCTCGACGTTCCCTTCCCCTAGAAGGCCGAGGCCAATGTATCCATGGACGGAGCCTCCAGGAGGACCGTGCACGGGCGCAAGCTCAGAGGCTCCAGGTTCGGGGTCTAGGGAGGTGTCGAGGGATCTAGTCACCAAATCTCAGAGCTCTAAGCACGTGTCTCTCAAGGGGACCCTGCACCGAGCCCCCTCCCCCACTTCTGCCCAGTGCTGTGTAGTCCAGGCCTTCAGGGGGCCCCAGGTGCACCGCGAAGAGGAGTAAGGAGTGGTGGAAGGAAAACACAGACCCTTCATCTTACCGCATTGTTGAGGAAATCAGACTCGTTCAGATCCCCCAAGTCCAGGAAGCTGGATCCGGGGAACAGCCTGTCGGCCGGGAAGGGCTCCAAGACGGCGTCCATCGCGGCAGGCTCCGGAGACCCCCTTCGGCTGGGCTTCCCTCACTCCAGGGCGGCGGCGCGCCCGGCCCAGAGCTCCGGCCCGAGCGCTGGCAAGCGGGCGGGGGGCAGGTCCCGGGCAAAGCCCCGGGGGAGGGGCGGGCAGAGGCTGCGCGGCCCCGGGTAGGGGGCGCGGGGGGCGCGGAGGCCTTAGGGCAGCGGCGCAGAGCTGGCTGGGCTCAGGGGGCCCGGGCGCACAGCGGGCATTTAGCCGACTCCTCCTCCTCCCGCTCCTCCGGGGGCACAGCTGGCTTCCATGGGGAGCCCGGGAGTGGGGCTGAGGGCTTGAGGAGCCCCCCGGACTGGGTGGGAGCCGGGGGCGGGGGAGCTGAGCGCTCCCCCGAGACTGGGTGACTGCCGGGCGCTCCGCTCTCTCTGCGTCTCCCTCTGCACGGCTTCTGTCACTTTTCCTCTCTGTGAAACCGGGAACCCCTTGGCTGGTTAGCCCAGCTGGCCGAGGCGCCACTCCTCCACATCAATATTCACGATAATTTCATATTAATGAGGAGAAGGAGGGGCCTGAGGAATCGTCCCTCCTCTTTTAAAGAGACAGCTGCGAGCTAGTCTTGCCAATCTCTTTTCTCTGAAAAGATAAGGGCTTGAAGCAAAATTGTCCTAGAGCCAATAACTGTGTTCCTTGAACCTCAGCTTCTTAAGGCTTTGCCAACCACACTCCCGTAAGTTCATGAGGCAGCTGAGTCATTTCTGTTCTTCCAGGCTTATGCTAGGGCCTGAACCAAATCCAAAGTCGGGGAATTCCATCTCTTGGGCCCCTCAACAAATCCCCTTTCAATGGGGAGATTTTCAGGTCTCCTCCTCCAAGAAGCCTTCCCTGACCCCCAGGCTGAAGCAGTTACCATCACTATACACCCACAGGGCATGGTGTGCTTACCTCCATGTGGTGAGTCTAATACAGTATTGTCATTGTTTGCTCATGTGTCTATAAACCCACTGGACTCTGAGATCCCTCAGGGCGAGGACTGTATCCAGCTTTCCTGTGTGTGAAAGTGCTGGGGGGGACAGCAGAGATGAGGTAAGGACCCCTCTTCTCATCAATCATCGAGTACCCCTAGTGTTTCTGAAGAACAAGAAGTTGGAGAACAGTAGTCATGGACTCTGCGTGAGCCAAGATGTAGGTTGGCTGCATGCTCCATGGTCATAGGACACTCCCAGGCTCCCTGGATCCATTACCTAAGTGGCCCGCTCCAGAGTACAGCTTAATCTCTTGAAAGGGCTGATAAACAATCACCAGGCACCTGAACAAATGGAAGTGGTCAGAAAGTCACTCCCTCAGAGGGCTGGGCACACTGTTGCTGCCCAGAAGTCATTAATAGGATTAAGTGTGTCCTCCCTGTCTGGAGCTTTTAATTAGCTCAGGAACCAAAAGCCTTTAAGAAGCAGAGATGTCATTGCAGTTAAGCCAGGGATGTCACCCAAATTGCTCTCTCAGTGCCAAGGTAGGGAAAGGGCACACAGCTAGGCTGAGATAGCAGCTGTTTGCCTGGGGCGGGTGGGCAGGCATGTGGCTTTCCCCCATCTCCTGATCCAGTTGACATAGTTCTGGAGAATGATGTTCTGACCCTCCACATTGTCATATGACTATTAGCTCCTGGGCCTCCCGGAGAGTTTGCTCTTGAGAAGCTGGGAATACAGCCCATGCTCTGGGGACCAGTTCACCAGCAGTGTAACTCTGAGAAGTTAGACAGGGCCAAAAAGAAATCAGTTCACTCTCTAAACAGTGGCAGGTAGAATTAGGGTGCTGAGGCCATGGGTGTTTTCCCCAAGTGAGTCACATCTGGCCAACTGGGGAACAGTCAGACACTGAGAATGTAGCTGATCCTTTGTGGGTGTGGGGGGTTGCCATCTCTGGCTGGGCCGACAAGTCAGTCCATGGTGGGTGAGCTTGTGACTGCAGGTGTCTGGAGGCCTGGCTCCCGAGCTGGAGTCCCTGCAGGTCCCCAGAAGGAACAAAAGTGCCCCTCTGCCTGAGGTTGGCTGAAAATTGTGCCTGTGTTCCTCCCAGCCTGCTCTGTAATTAGAGACATAGGCACCACTTAAGTGATTGGGGAAGATTATATAGTTTTAGATAAATAAGATTAGAGTGTCCTCTCTTTCCTGATTCTTACCCAGGTGAACACCCCAGGAAACCGTTGAAAATAATCCTGGGGAGACACTCTGGTTCTGGCACCTCCTGTGGAGTCTGAGAGGCAGGAGGTCCCAAGAGAAATCCTGGGGGGAAGGGACGGGGAGAGGAGAGAAGAGGAATGGGCCGTGTGGAGCCTGGCACGTACAGTAAAGAGAAGGATGGCGGGAGGTTTGTTCACACATTCTACAAGTATTATTGAGCACCTGTGAACAGTCCCTAGACCAGGCCCTGGGGATACAGTCGTGATTAAATACTTAAGTTCTAGAGTGAATGAGGAAAGAATGGGCAAAAAAAAAAAAAAAGTTACAAAGATAATTTCAGGGGCTTCCCTGGTGGCGCAGTGGTTGAGAGTCTGCCTGCTAATGCAGGGGACACGGGTTCGAGCCCTGGTCTGGGAGGATCCCACATGCCGCGGAGCAACTAGGCCCGTGAGCCACAACTACTGAGCCTGCGCATCTGGAGCTTGTGCTCAGCAACAAGAGAGGCCACGATAGTGAGAGGCCCGCGCACCGCGATGAAGAGTGACCCCCGCTTGCCACAACTAGAGAAAGCCCTCGCACAGAAATGAAGACCCAACACAGCAAAAATAAAGAAATTAATTAATAAACTCCTACCCCCAACATCTTAAAAAAAAAAAAGATAATTTCAAATAGTGATAGGACTATGAAGGAAATAAAATAGTGTGATATGATTGAGTAGGTAAGGAAGCCCTCTCTAAAGAGGTGATGTGTGAGCTGAGAACTGGAGTCATTTATGAGGCAAAAATGGAGGGAAAAGCATTCCGGATAGAGGGAACAGCAAGTAGAGGAGAAAGCAAGAGAAAGACTGGGAGGGGCAGGCAGTGACATGGGAGAGAGAGGATGAATGTGAAACCCCAAGGCCCTATACACACTCGCTATGGTCTCACTGATTCTATTCAAGTAGTGAAAAGAATTGTGCCTGTTCAGGTTAGAGGGCCCACCTGAAGCCTTCTGTAGCAGTCATCCCTTCGGTATCTATATCTCTTAAAGACTTTCCAGCAGAGGAAAGTAGACAGCTCGCCGGGTCTGCAGTCTGGGTTCTGACCCAACAGGGAGGGTCTACTTCCTCCAGGCCAGTGCTGAGCTTGAGGCCCAGATGCCTCAGGCCCCTTCTCTACAGCTGAAGGGGCAGGGGAAGGAGGCCCAGATTGGTGCTGCAAACACCCCGAAATACTCCAGGTCAAGAAAAGCTCACAGACCGTAGCCCCTCCGGTTGTGGACTCAGGAAAATCTGGTTGGTGCTCTCAGCAATGGCTCCAAGCTGTGAAGCATAATGCATAAAGATGCTCCAACCCACACAGTGACGCACAGGAGAGAAGGAACAGAGGTAAGCTTCCTGCCTGTCCCAGACACTGAAGGTCAGGTGGAGAGAGAGGCGCCTGACAGGTTGAGCTGTGAGCAGGGATGTGTGTGTGTATGTGTGTGTGTGTGTGTGTGTGTAAGGGGAGAGGGCTTGGCTGGGGACTGCCACACTTTGACACGCTTAGAGAGTCACTGCCCTTCTCTGGGTCTCAGTTTTCACATTTATCAAATGGGGGAGGTGTTAATGACCCCTAGGGTCCTGTCTTCTCCAAGCAGGGAATAGGGGGAGTTGGGGTGAAGGACCTGCCTCCTTAGGAGGCCTGGAGCTCCGATTTTCCAGGTTTCCATCCTGGAGCCTCCAGGAGGGTGCAAGCCTGGGTGTTTACATTTGGCAGGCAGGCTCTGGGTGGTGGTGAGAAGGTCGCCCAAAGTAAACCTGCCTTGTTTGCCTGGATTGTAAAGGAAAAAACGCTTTGGCACACTGTAACAGGAACTTCTGAGAAATGAAAACATATTCATCCTGGAGATTAGGCTGACTTCCGGGGCACAGAAGGGGGCCCTTTGTTCTCTTGTGGCTCCCTAAAATGGACCTCATGGCTGCTCTCCCTGTACCCCCCACAGGGCTAGAAGTGGAGTCCCTGGGGTTGCACCCTGCCAAGAGGGCGGGGGTGGGCCTCAGACCCCAAGCTCTCACTCTTCTCCATCCCCTTGGCCTGTGGTTCCTTCCCCGCTCCCCCCCGGAACCATAAAAATACCTGACATTTATTGAGAACTTGCTTTGTGCCAGGCACTAAATACTTGACTTATATTATCTCGTTTAACGCTTGGAACAAGCTTGTGAGATAAATATCATATTCACTGATTCTGAGATGCACATTTACACCTCTGAAATCAGAATGTGTCTTATAATCAGTAGTATGTTATACTTGAATGGACAGTGTTTTTTCCTTCTTAGTGTACAGTACAAAAAAAATGGTGTATCGTACAATTGATGACATCTTAGATTCGATGAAACATGATATTATTATCATCCCCGGTCTGCAGAGGAGAAAACCGAATCTCAGAGAGTTTATATGACTTACCACTCCTTTATTTTGCAGGAAACCAAGGCCTCGAGCCATAAGAGGCTTCCCTCAGGTCAGCCAGCTTCAATGAGACAGAGATAGGACTGAAATCCGGGCCTCCAGGCTCCTCACCCAGGGCCCTTTCCACTCACCCCAGATGAACTGGGTTTGCTCACTAGGGAGAGGCAGGCGCTGAGGGGAGGGCCTTCCAGGGCCTTCCTCAGCAGCTAGTGAATCACCAGCCGCTCTGCCTTGGAGAAGGGCCTTAAAGACAGATTTTTTCCCTCTCCAAATTCTCTGAAGACTGAAGTTCCTTAAGGACTAAGAAAACACTTGTTTCCCTTCCAGCTCCTTTTCCTGGTAATTATTTTAGCTTCTCTTTCCCTGAATTTCTGCTCTACTGTCCCATCTTTGGACTGGAGGCAGGCCCGCCCCTTGGCCCTCTGTCTGCCTGCTGCCTGGGGAACAGCTCCACCCGCTTCCTGCTTTGCTCTCAGCCCTGCTCTGATCTCACCCTTCTTTCTTCCACCTCGAATCACCTGCACCAACTCTGCTTCTGGATGCCTCTATAACCCAGGCTGCTGGCTCCAACCCCGAAGACATACACTCAGGCATACTATAGTCCTCCATCTCCCTCGCTCTCTGAGTCTAAAGTCAAGGGAGGAAAGTCAATAAGGCTAGTCTTTCCTCTCGCCTCAGGGAGCCCTCATGTTGTCGGGACACTCTCCTGCCAATCCTGCTTCACTTAGGGCTGCAGAGCTGGAACTGTGGGAAGGGCAGGGGCATGGAAAGTCAGAGGCTTGACTCTGCCTATGATCTACTGCACTGTAGATCTACCCCCATCCTACCCCGTAGCCTCGGTTTCCCCAACCTCCAAGGCTGGTGAGGCTGAACGGCCCGTCACCAGGAAGCGGAGAGGCAGCATCAGGCGTTTAAATCAAAGGCTTTGCTAAAACGCAACCAGGCACGGTTCACTTCAGCGGGGACTGATCACCACCCAGGTTAAGCCAGGGCCTCAGATTCTTCCCAGTCAAAGGAGGGTTTTGGATAGGATAGTGTCTGAAATTCCATCCTACCAGCTCTGAACTGCTATGATTCTGTCTCCCTCTGCCCAGAAAGCAAATATAGGCCTTGTGTGTGAGGAGCCCATGTGTTCTCTGGGCATCGATTTGGCCAGGAGCTGAGTGTGTTGCCCGTGGTGGTGTGACTGTGCACGCACATGCCGCTGGGTGGAGAATCCCGTGTCTGGAGGTGTGGACCTACATGTGGGGCTCCTGCCATCCGTGCACATGTATAAGCCTCTGGAGGAGAGAGTGCCGGTTCACACCGAAGAGCAAGCCCACCCCCCTGTGCACATCCATGCCAGAGCGTGCGGCTGCAAATCTGGTTTCCATCTTCTTCCAATAGGCAGCTGGGCTGGGGGAGACTGAGTGGAATATTAATTGTGCTTTTGCACGTGGCTGAGCTCCATGAACGTGGTCGGAGGGAACAGCCTGAAGCTATGTGGGGAATGAGGGGGAAGCCACAGGAGCGGGGTGCCCTGGGGTTTACGGGCACACTTGGGAGAAGGCAGAGCCCTGAGACCCAAAAGAGAGGGTGGCAGGGGGAGGGAGAGGGCTTCTGAGACTAAGGATCTGGGGACAGCGGGGACAGCTTTAGGGTGATTCGGATGTATGCCTGATCCAGAGCCTGGCACATAGTAGGTGTTCAATAAGTGTTTGCTGAATGATTAAATAGCTGACTGCTCGAGTGCATGAGAGATCTCACAGATACTCTTACCTGGGAGAAGATGGAGGACTGAGCAGGAAGAAGGAAGTGGGCACATTTGAAGCACCTACCATAGCAGGCCACTCTGAGGGTCACCGTCAGGCATTCGATTTTATTTCAAACACAGAAAGGCCTAGGAGATAGTATCACCCTTGCTGCACACACTCTCCCCTCCCCACTTGCCCTTTTTTGGAAGGTCCAGGTGAGAACTTTTTCTTTGACTTCAGGGCCCAGAAACGCTGGCTGCTTCTGAGAGGTGGGTCTATTTTTTTTTAATTTATTTTTTCTGCCTGTGCTGGGCAGCATGCAGGATCTTAGTTCCCCCACCAGGGATCGAACCTGTGCCCCCTGCAGTGGAAGCATGAAGCCTTAACCACTGGACCGCCAGGGAATTCCCAGAGGTGGGTCTATTTTCAATCTAATGGACACTCTGGATTTTATAGCTCACTGCCTTTCCTTCTTGGGCTGTCAGGAAGCTCAGAGATGAGTTTGCTGGGGCCCACCTCTTGCAACAGGGTCTCATGGGGGTGCATTTCACAAACTAACTGCATCCCTGGCTTCATCTTAGCTTTTTAATTTATTTTATTTTACTTTTTGCTGTGTTGGGTCTTCGTCTCTGTGCGAGGGCTTTCTCCAGTTGTGGCAAGCGGGGGCCACTCTTCATCGCGGTGCACGGGCCTCTCACTATCGCGGCCTCTCTTGTTGCGGAGCACAGGCTCCAGACGTGCAGGCTCAGTAGTTGTGGCTCACGGGCCTAGTTGCTCCGTGGCATGTGGGATCCTCCCAGACCAGGGCTCGAACCCGTGTCCCCTGCATTAGCAGGCAGGTTCTCAACCACTGCGCCACCAGGGAAGCCCTCATCTTAGCTTTTTAATCCCCCTTCTCCACATCCTTTTCCCTCTATTAATAGCCATTTAATTCCATTGTCTGTAGGGTTTCTCAAGAAACTTTAATACACCCTGAAGTGAGACAGGTATAAATACAAAAATATTTTTACTTTTATAGGTGAAGAAGGTGAGGGGACTTCCCCGGTGGTCCAGTGCCTCAGACTCCACGCTCCCAATGCAGGGGGCCCAGGTTCCATCCTCGGTCAGGGAACTAGATCCCTCATGCCTCAGCTAAGACCCGGCACAGCCAAATAAATAAATAAATAAACATTTAAAAAAACCAAAAAACAATTAACCATAAAAAGAAAGAAAGTGAGGCTCAGAGAGGTTATGTTATTTGTCCAAGGTCACACAGGTATTAAGCAAGAGAGTTGGGAATTTGAGCTTGGATCAGTTTGACAATATTTTCACTGTGCCAGACTCTAGGAGTGGACAAGATGTACAGCAATAAGGGGGCTTTCAGGGAGTTGGGAGGAGCCTTCAACTCTCACTGGCCCTCATCCAGTCTCTGCTGCTTCTTTTTTTAAATAAATTTATTTATTTTATTTATTTTTATTTTTGGCTGCATTGGGTCTTCGTTGCTGCACGCGGGCTTTCTCTAGTTGCGGTGAGGGGGACTACTCTTCGTTGGGGTGTGGGAGCTTCATTGTCATGGCTTCTCTTGTTGCAGAGCACGGGCTCTAGGCATGTGGGCTTCAATAGATGTGGCACGCGGGCTCAGTAGTTGTGGCTTGCGGGCTCTAGAGCGCAGGCTCAGCAGTTGTGGTGCACGGGCTTAGTTGCTCTGTGGCATGTGGGATCTTCCCGGACCAGGGCTCGAACCCGCGTCCCCTGCATTGGCAGGTGGAATCTTAACCACTGCGCCACCAGGGAAGCCCCAGTCTCTGCTTCTTGAAGAGCAGGTCCAGGTGGGGATTCCCATCCCAGGTCATGCACAAAGAGGGGGCGCTGGGGGTCCTGGGCATCCCCTGTCTTCAAGGACCAGTCCCAGGCCCCATAGCTAAGCAGAACAACCAGAAAACCAGCAGAGCTGGTCTTGGCAATCACCAGTTAAAGCAAGTATATATTCCAGATGCTCTGAGGAACGTTTCTGGAGCCTCCAGAACTGAAAGGCGGACCAATTCCCTGGAGGAAAAGAATGGATTTGGGCCCAGGGGAGCCACATTTTTTCTCAGCTCTATGGCAAGCAAGTACCAAGGGTCCAAGGATCAGGGCAAGGAGCTCCAATGCTGCATATTCCGCACCTCTATCCCTCGCTATAGCCCTTCAGACCTGCCCACCTAGAGTCTGTCTCCCGTGGGGAACCCCTGGATGATGACTTTGGGATTCCCCAGGGAGGCCTTATACTTACCTGTTAGTGAATTCATTCCTTACAGGGGATCACGCATGTGCTCCACAAACCTGGGGACCCCTGGGGAAGGCACAAAGGATGAGCCTAATCTAGGGGAAAGGGGTGTTGTTATTCTGAAAGCCGCAGTGGAGAATGACAATGTCGGTCAACCCAGGGGACACCTTCACACTGACAGTGACACAGAGCCAATGAGTAAAGACTCATTTCCAGATAAGCCCTGAGGTCTCCTGTGTGGGATGCCTTCAGACACAGCCTGCATGGCCTGGAGGAGAAATAATCATAGAAATAATGATTTTCACAAACTGCCATTTATCGTGGACCCGTTGCCCTTCAATGCTCTGCCAGTTTGCAGTGCGTATCTCAATCTTCTGAATCTATAAAGAGCTCCTATAAATCAATAAGACAAAGACCAACAATCCAATAAAAATATTGACAAAGAATATGAACAGTGAGTCTGGTACATTTATACGGTACTATTTATCATGTCCCAGGATCTATCTAAGCACTTCCTCTGCATTTTCTCATTTAAGCCTTACCACAAGGCTTGGAGACAGATAACATGATTACCCTGTTTTCCTGAGGCTCAGAGAGGTGAAGACACTTGCCCAACGTGACACAGTGACTTGGTCTGACTTCATAGTCTGTGTTCTTAAGGTACGAGTTGGGATGAGAGTCACCATTTATGGGGACCCAAGGCCTCAGGAAAACCTGGCAGGGACTGGGGAGGGACAGTGACGGAGGGTCAGCCAGCTGAAGTGAAATCCTGTCTACTCAGCAACTTGGGAAGAAACCTGGAACCCCCAATACCTAGGGAGAGGGGTTTTTTGGTTTTTGTTTTGTCTTTTTAAATTTGCTGAATAGATAATGCATCACATGACTCAAAATATATATATATATATATAATGAAAATTAATCCTCTCATCCCTACATCCTATGTCCTAACCACTAAGTTCCCACCCTTCAACCAACATATAATTAATTTTATTACTTTCTTGGGCATCCTTCAGTGGGGTATGTGTGTGTGTGTGTGTATGCGTATTCATATGTATATACATCTTTTCTCTCTTTTCTATTTAACCAAAAAGGAGCGAATTAAATACACTGTTCTAGGGATTTCCCTGATGGTGCAGTGGTTAAGAATCCACCTGCCAGTGCAGGAGACACGGGTTTGAGCCCTGGTCCCGGAAGATCCCACATGCTGAGGGGCAACTAAGCCAGTGCACCACAACTACTGAGTCTGTGCTCTAGAGCCCGCGAGCCACAACTACTGAAGCCCACGTGCCTAGAGCCCGTGCTCCACAACAAGAGAAGCCACCACAATGAGAAGCCCGCACACCACAATGAAAAGTAGCCCTGCTCACCACAACTAGAGAAAGCCTGTGCACAGCAACGAAGACCCAACACAGCCAAAAATAAATAAATAATAAATAAATAAATTTACATTAAATACACTGTTCTACATCCCCCCCCCCATTTTATCTGTTTTGGAAATCTTCCACATTAGTACATAGAGAACTTCCTCATTCTTTTTTTTTTTAAGTAGGTGCATAGCTACCAATTGTGTGACTGTACCATAATTTATTTACCTGTCCCCAGCTGATGAACATTTGGATTGTTTCTAGTTTTTTAGTGTAACAAATAATGCTATAATGATAGCCTTGTTCAGGCACTGTATATATGTAGGATAAAATCTTGGAAGTGGGATTGCTGGGTCAAAGAGAATGTGCATATGTAATGTTGACAGATATTGTCAAATATTTCATATCGACTTACCCCCCCACCAGCAGTATATGAAGCTGTTGGTTTCTCTACAGTCTCTCAAACAGTGGATATTATCAAACTTCTGAGTGGCTTCCAGTTTGCATTTCTCTTATCATTAGTGAGGTTGAGAGTCTCTTTAGATGTCCTCAAACAATTTATGTTTCCTTTTCTGTAGACGCTTTTCATTCTCTGACTTTTAAAAAATTGGTGGTTTGTCTTGTCTTATTGATTTCTAGAAGCTCTTTATATGTTAGGGAGATTGTGATATGATTTGCAGCAGCAGTGGGGCCACAATTGGCATCCCCTCTGGGAAAGGCTGTGGAGGTGGATTCTTCCCCACATCTCCACCCTCTCATCCAAGCCCAGCCATTGATTCAAGGAGCATTCATTGAGTATCCCTTGAGTGCCAGGCTCAGTGCTTAGGCACCTGAAACCAGAGGTGAATAGACAAAGTTCTCAGGTTTCTGGAAGTTCGGTGGGGTACCAGATCTGTAATCAGACAGGTGGTGGTCCAGTGTGAGATGAACTGTAGTTCAGGGGTTCAGAATGAGGGCTTCAGGAGCCTGTGGGAAGAAGCAATAGCCTCTGCCTATCCCAATAGACTCTGACACCTGTCACCTGTGTCCACCTGGGGCTGCCGAGGCTCTGCCTGCCTCCCCTCTCCCTGTGGGTTCAGCCCTCAGACTCTGATTGCAGAAATGCTCTGCTCCAGGAAGATGGCTCCCTCAGTACATATTTACAGAGTGCTTACCACACACCAGTCTTCCCTGAGCTCATCCTGTCTGCTCTGCCTCCACGTGGCCTCCTTCCCTGGCCTGCGCTGATCCTCACCGCCTGATTCTACCCTGTCATGCATTTCTTTTTACTTTTTCTTCTTTTTTAAAAGTATTTATTTATTTGCACGCCCTGGGTCTTAGTTGTGGCACGTGGGACCTTAGTTGCAGCATGCGGGATCTTTAGTTGTGGCATGCGAGCTCTTAGTTGCGGCATGTGGGATCTCGTTCCCTGACCAGGGATGAAACCCAGGCCCCCTGCATTGGGAGTGCAGAGTCTTAGCCACTGGACCACCAGGGAAGTCTCTGTCGTGCATTTCTTGACACCTGTTTGGGGTGTCCGTGCCTCCACTGCTCAAAGGGTTGTAATCTCTTTGATGGTACGATGGGAGACTTTCCTCTGGGTCCTCTCCCCTGGTGCTTAGTATCCAGTGACGCTCAGTGAAGGCTTGTTGGATGATTGATCGTCAGGTGTCTTGGATGTTAGGGAATTTGGAAACCATGGCTCACCTGAACTGGGGTGTGTATGTCGGGGAGGTGAGGATGGCCCATTAAGCACGGGAAAGGATGGTAAGCCAGCACCAGCATCAGAGGCCAGCCAAGAAAGGGTTAAGCTTGCCAGAGTTTTGTATATGAAATGGCACCGAGGGGGGGGAAAAAATACAGACTAGCAATTGAGCCCTGTCTCATCCTGGTTCAAATGACATTGTCTGAGCTTCCCCAGCCTCGCCTCCTGCACTAATTACAGACCTTCCCTAGGGAGGAAGACCAGGGCCAGGAGGTCCTCATTACAGGCTCGCTCACTGGAGGGAGCAAACCCCAATGACTGATCTCAATGACCAAACAAACTCTCTTGAAGAGAGACCCAGGGGTTCCTCTGTATATCGCTGCTGCTGCCTGGCTGGGAAAAGGTTAAGAAGTAGGCATGCATTGGAGAGACAGGCCAAAGGGAAATAGTGGGGGGCCAGGCTCGGGCTAAGGTACCCCTCCCCGGCTCAACTTGCCCAGGCCTGGGCTCCCTTCTTGCCTGTGCCCCCCAAGATGTCTGCCACCAGGGCTGTGTCAGGGCCTCCTCGCTGTGGTCGCCTGCCGGCCGCCTCTCCCTGTGGCCTGTGGAGACCTCGCCTTCTTTAATCTTCCATTTATCTCGAGGCCTCGCCCCTCTGAGATTGGCTTTGATGTGGGGCCTGCTCCCAGGGGAGAAATCAAGGGTTTCTGAGGCCTGGACTCTGCCCACTGCCCCCACCCCAGGCGGGGCCCAGAGGTCTCCCAGCCATCAGGGCCAGACAGACCCCCAGGGTGACCTCAGCAGCCAGGGCAAGAGCTCTGGGCCTTGACTTTCAGGCAGATGGAGGGGCTGCTGCCCCAAAGTGGAGGGGAGGGCTCAGAAGTAAGAGTTTTGTGAGCACATTGTGTAATTTATTTTTATACCTGTCTCCCCCATGAGGCTGTGAGCACAATAACAACAGCAGCAGCAGCATGCTTGCATGCCAACTAAGCACCAGGCGCGAGGCTAAGTGTCTTCCATTTATAACACCATTTAGTCCTTGTAACTGTGTGCTATGGGTATCATTTCAAAGGGGAGGAAACTGAGGGTTATTGATTCATTCATGTTCATAAAGATTTATTGAGTTCCTACTATGTGCCAGACACTGCTCTAGGCGCTGAGAAAGTAGCAGTGAACAAAGTGGGCACTTTCCTACCCATCTGTACTCGTAGGGGAGACAGGTCATTAACAAATGGTCAAATACACATAGTATCATGTTCTATAGTATAAAGATACGGCCTTGAATAAAAGTATCCTCTCGAGTCAGGGCCATCATTTTGGACTCAGTGGTGTCCTCTTCTGTGAGGAAACAGAGACCTGAGGGGAGGGAAGGAGTTAGTCATGTGACTAAGGAAGAGAAGGGGCAAAGGTCAGAGGCTGGAGGGATCTTGTTTTGCTCCAGGCACAGCCAGGAGGCCTGTAGGATGAGGGGTGGACAGTGATAGGAAGCGAGCTGGGTAAGAGGGCAGGAGCTGGTCTTGTGGGGTCTGCTGAGGAGTTTGGAGCTTATTCTGAGCGTGATGGGAGCGATTGGAGGGGTTGAGCATGAGACAGACTCAGAACGTAAGTGGCAGAGGCTGACAACCAGCTCCGCTCACATGGCTAGAAATGGAGATTTAAACACAGATGCGGTCTGACTTGAGGATGGCAGCTATGTTGCTGTCTTCCACAAGAGACAGGGACTGTGTCCCACTGGCCTCTGTGTCCCCTTGCCCAGCAGAGGGCCTGGCACAGACTGAAGGTCCAGCAAAGGCTTGGGGATCAGTTCTGGCACTTCCACTGGCCAGGCAGTGAGGTTGGGCAAGTCATTGACATCTCTCTGAGTCTCAGTTTATCCATCTGGAAATGGGGGAGAAAACAACATCCGCCTTGTCTGTAGGACCCCACCTGGTGGGGGGCCAGTGAGACCTGATGTCCGGAAGGACTTTGAGCGGTGGGAAGTGTCAGGAAACGCTCTGCTGTCTGATTTCATCTCTCCTCACTTCCAGGACAGCTCTTGACATCACTGCTTAGGGGCACAAATGTGTCCTCGTGGCTGTCCTGCCCCATGGGGCAAGGCATGCCCGTGTCACCTGCCTTAGGTATGTGTGAGCCTGTGTGTATGTCTGTTTGCCTGTGGTGACAGCACCTAGAGGGTTGCTGCCTTGGCCTGGTGGTCTATGGGAACTTGACCTCCAGACTTTAGGGAGAGGGAGTGGAAGACATAGAAACAGGGGCTTCTCTCCCCCCTCATCCATATTGGGGCCCCTGGAATTCCCATAGCTCCTTCTATAGCCTCTGTCCCAACTCACAGTGGAAGGTGTGGGGATTGTCTGTACACCTGTCATTCTATCCCACCTGCCTGTGGGCTCCTGACGGCCAGGACTGCACCTCGTTCTTTGTACCCTAGGAAGCAACACAGTGTCTGGTGTATGATGGATGCTTCATAAGTGATGGATGGATGAATGAATGGTCCACAGTCCCTGCCATCAGAAGGGCCTGGAGTTACAGGGCTTCTGGACTCTACTTTAGCCAGGTCACTGCTCCTAGATGGGCCTCAGTTTCCTCTTCTACAAACAGGGTTTTTGTCTTCATCCAGTCCGTCATCTCTTGTGACTGTTACGGTACCATGGTATGTTCTAGGGAAACAGACACTAATTAGAATCAGTGCTGCCCTCAAGAAGCTGAAAGGTGTCACAGGCAGAAACTGCAACGATTGCAATGTAAAGTGATAAATGTCTTTATGGAGAGAACCAGAGTGGCTCAGAGGAGGGAGTGGTCTGCTCTGCATTGAGGGGAGGACAGGAACATTTCACACTATAAGGGGTTCTTAATGTGGGTCTTGAAGGATGAGTAGGTGTTTGTTAGATAAACAAAAAGAGAAAAGGGCATTCTGGGCAAAGGGAATAGCATGGCAAAATCCTGAAGGTACGGCAGAGCCTGGCACCTTTGGGGCACTGCTAACAGTTGGGAATGGCTAAAACTTTTCAAGGCAGTGAAGGCATGGTGAGGGGGTAGGATTGGAGAGGGTAGCCCAGTGCTATTTCCTGCAGGACCTTGTAGGCCCCCTAAGGGATGCTAAGAGCCGTTCTGAAGGCAAATGGGAGCCACCGGCAGATTTTACAGAGGAAAAGGCATGATCAGGATTGCATTTCCCATAAACCACTCTGCTGTGGTGTGGACGACAGATTGGAGGCCAGCAAGACTAGGATCAGCAAGTGGAATTATGAGGCTACTGCTGTTATCCAGGCGGATGTGATAAGGTCCCGAGCAAAGTCAACAATGGCTAACGGTTCTCCAGTGTTTACAGTGTGCCAGCCATGCTCTGTGATAAACATTTGCAAATATTATTGCATTTCATCCTCATAGCTACCCTGGGATTACGTGTTATTATGATTATCACCTGTGTATTATAGATGGAGGCACAGAGGCTCAGTCACAAGGCTAATAAGTGGCAGAAGAAGACTTAAATCCATCCACCCTGACTTCAGCCCCCAATATTCTGCTCACTGATGAGGGCAGTGGGTGGAGACAAGGGCTTGGAGTCCAGAGCAGGGTAGGAGGTGGGCCCACCAGGACATCGGTCAATGGGATCAGCAGTGAGCCCAAACAAATGAGCAGGTTTGAAGAACCCTGCAGCTATAGGTCTGGGATTCTGGGACAGTGTCCAAGCTCAGGAAAATTCCAGTGTGTCTCTGGCGCTCTTACCATGGACTTCCCCATGGCATGCTGACACGAGGCCAGGCGCTCCACCAGTCGTCTCTGTTGCAGCTGGAGTCATCACTGCCTTTACCTCTTTTCCTGCAGGAGTTCTGGGAAAAGGAGCCCCACCTCCCAGTTCAGGCCATGGGAGGAAATTTTTGTGGCCTCCCCTGTCCTTCCAGGACCCTGCCCCTCACAGAGGGCACTACTAGTGTGTGCACACTGGTGGGTGGGTGAGCTAACACTGGTCATCTCTGGACCAGGTCCTGGTCTTCACTTGGAGACCCATTTCCTTGGGCCTTGTGGGCTCCCATACTAGAGTGGGGCAGAGTCCCCTGAAAGAGTCTGGCTTTTTGTTCAGAGCTGGGAAAATGGCATCTGCTCCCTAGTAAGAGGTTTCCAAGTGGCAGTGTGGGTTCTGTTTGTGCTCCCCATCCTGGGCCACAGTTTGAGATGCTGGCTTCCCCACTTACCTCTGTGGACTTTTCCAGGCCTTGCAGCCGGCTGGGTCAGCTGATGTCAGGAGGCTGGTGGACACTGAGCAGGGCTGCTGATTCACCCCCAGTAGGGAACACTTTGGCCTCCGTGTAGAGCTTTGCTTTGTCCTTCACAGGTCAGGGTGCTGGTTTTCTTTTTTAATAAATAAAGCTGAACCTGACTCACAACTCAAGAGAGGCTCTGGTGCTCAGAGTCACCAGCATCACCATGGTAACCACGTCATCCATGAGCACTTGAAAAGGAAGTTATCAATAGCAACCTGCCTCTTCCTTTGTACCTCACAGCAGCCCTGGGCTTCCACATTCCTGACCCTTGGGGCTGGGTGAATGGCCCAGCTCTAGGCCTGGGCTTCCCCAAAAGCAGGCAGTTGAAAGTAGGGACCTGAGGTTACCACTCATGCTTACCTATCTGCCTCTTGGACATCCTTCCAGAAGGACCTGAAAAAGTCTCTTTCATGCTGGGGCACTAGGGGCAGACATGAAGTCCGCATTTTAAAGCCATGAATCCATGGCTTTGTCCATGATTTCTGTTGGGAGGACAAAATTGTGTGGTGGGTACAGCTGCAGAGATGATAAAACCTAGAATTAAACTGAATGTGAGGATGTTAATAATAATAACCGTTTATTGAGTGCCTACCACCATGAGTCAGGCAGTGTATAAGAAGCTTTATATACCTCGTCTCCCTTGCTGTAATTACTTTTCTAGAGGCAATTTTAATTAATAAATTAATTTAAATTAGTTAAATAATAATATCTAGAATTTGTTGAGTGTCAGACACTCTGCTAAGCACTAATGTTTATTTTCCCATGGGAAGCACTATGATTATCCCCATTTTACAGATGGGAAAACTGAAGCTTAGAGAGGTTAAAGAATTTGTCTGAGGTCACTCAGCTACCAAAGGATAGAACTAGGGTTTGGGTTCAGTTGTGACTGGCAGTCATCTTCATTATTTTATTATCTCCTAAGACTCAGTCAAGGCACAAACTACATACTGAGCAGAGAGAGGCTCCAGGTTTGCCTAGTATAAGAGATTTTCTCCAAGAGCCTTGATTGATATTTTTCCCCCAAAATGGCTCCTGGTCACCCTCATCAGGGTCAACTGGGGAGACTGAAAGAAATGCAGATTCTAGGCCCACCAACATCTATTGCCTCAGATTTTGGGGTGTGGGCCCTAGGATTCTGTGTTTTAGGCAACTCTCCATGTTGAACTCTAACACCGGAGAATTTAAAGTTGACTAAGTTTCTGGTGAGCAGGGACCACGTGTTCTCTGAGACATCCCCAGGGCCTGCGCAGGGCATGGCCCTGAGTAGGGGCTCAGAAAGCATTTGTTGGATTTGAATGAAAAATGGAACAGGCCCCATTGAGACCCCCAAGCCTCGTCAGGGCTAGGTCCTTCCTTGGCTCTGAGAGTCCACTGGTTTCCTCCTACGCACTCCCTACTCCCACCCATCCCCCATGCCCGCACCCCCACCCTGAGCGGAGCTGCCCACTAGGCTCTGCCCACTCCTGTGACTTCCCTTGCAGTGGGAACAGCGGGATACAGCTGTTGCCAAAAAGCTCCATTTTTTTGGGTAGAAACAAACTCAGGCCCATAAGCCAGCTTTCAAGGCAGATACTACCCTGACGCCCCAGCCAAATGTCTTGGGTAGGTACCCACAGGGTATAGAGGAAAGCTTGGGAGCTCTTCCTCCGACAAGTTTCAACCATAGAAGAGGCTTATTTATCAGAGCAAAACACCCAAGTATCAAGGCACTGGATCTATAAGCAATGCTATATGCATATTATGGACTATTAAGCAGCCATTAAAAATTAAGAATGTTGAAGAATATTTAATGATGTGGTAAAGTGTTCACCAAAAAAATAAGAGAAAAATACAGAATACAAAGTTATATGCACTGGAAAGATGTTTGTGAAATGTGGCAGAGGCCAGTGCTCCCCCAGCATCCACTCTCCCCTTCTGTTGTAGTAATAGAACCCCTACTTAGAAAAGATCCTATTTCCCAGGGGCCGTGGGGCTGAGTTCTGGTGGGTGGGGTATAAGCAGAAGTGATGCATGTGAATTCCAGGGAGTGTCCTTTGAGGAGAGGCAGCTCCTTCTTTGCTTCTTCCTCCTGGTGCAGCCGTCTTGGGTCCCGAGTCGGAGGCACGTGTTGAGGATGGGGACCCCCAGTTAGAAGAAGCCTAGGTTCCTAATGGTCACAGAGCTGCTGTACCAGCCTGGGCTCCTTCCCTTTGGACGTCATTTACTAGAGAGAGAAATGAACATGTTTAAGCCACTGTAACTTTGGGTTTTCTGTCATTTGTAGCTGAAACAATTACAATCAATGTAAGATATGTTGTTAAGTAAACAAAGGTGTAGGTTCAAAATAATATGAATTGTATGATTCCAATTTTATTTTCAAATGTGTGTTTACATATATTTACATATGTACGTAGAAAAGTGGACAGGAAGGTTAAACACTAAAATGTCAGCAGAGGTTATTTCAGGATGGTGAAGCTACAAGTATTTCACATGTACTTTTTTTTTTTTTTTTTTTGCGGTACGCGGGCTTCTCACTGCTGTGGCCTCTCCCGTTGCGGAGCACAGGCTCTGGATGCGCAGGCTCAGCGGCCATGGCTCACGGGCCCAGCCGCTCCGCGGCATGTGGGATCTTCCCAGACCGGGGCACGAACCCACATCCCCTGCATCGGCAGGCGGACTCGCAACCACTGCGCCACCAGGGAAGCCCCTCACATGTACTTTTTTTAAAAAATAAATTTATTTATTTTATGATTTTATTTATTGTTTCTGGCTGCGTTGAGTCTTCCTTGCTGCACTCGGTCTTTCTCTAGTTGCGGCGAGTGGGGGCTACTCTTCGTTGTGGTGTGCAGGCTTCTCATTGTGGTGGCTTCTCTTGTTGTGGAGCAGGGGCTCTAGGCGCGCGGGCTTCAGTAGTTGTGGCACGTGGGCTCAGTAGTTGTGGCTCGTGGGCTCTAGAGCGCAGGCTCAGTAGTTGTGGCTCATGGGCTTAGGTGCTCCGCGGCATGTGGGATCTTCCCGGACCAGGGCTTGAACCCGTGTCCCCTGCACTGGCAGGTGGATTCTCAACCACTGCGCCGCCTGGGAAGCCCTCACATGTACTTTTGTTTGCTTATCTATATTTTGTACTGATCTACAACAGAAGTAATACTTTTAGGATAAGAAAAAATAATAAAATGTATAAATGACCCAATGTATGATCCATATGGGTCCAAATCATAAAAAATATACCTTATTCATGATTACATGGAAAAAAGACTGAAAAGAAGTGTACTAATATTAAGTAGATATTAATATTCAAGAGCATGGGAAATTGTTCAAAATATATTGTTGGAGGAAAAAGCGTTATTAAACAGTATAATTCTAGAGTTTTGTTTTTTGTGTTTTTTTTGGTAAAAAGAATAAAGTGAACCTAAAATGAATACAGTGTTATGTGCCAATTATATCTCAGTTAAAGCAAAAAGATATAAATACATGCTAGAAAAAAGACCAGGAGAAGATAAGCCAATATATAATGGTCTGATTCCAAAGTAGAGATTTTGGTGATTCTTATTTTTCTCTTTGTACTGTTTGGCATTTTTGAATTTTTTTCCAATAAACCTGTATGAATCTTATTTATTTAGAGAAATTTAAACAATACAGAAAAGAATGTTACAAAGAGCAATAACACACGCACATCCTCACTGCCCAGAGTTAAAATGATTAATATATATATATATATATATATATATATATTTTTTTTTTTTTTTTTGCGGTACGCAGGCCTCTCACTGCTGCAGCCTCTCCCGTCGCGGAGCACAGGCTCCGGATGCGCAGGCCCTGTGGCCATGGCTCACGGGCCTAGCCGCTCTGCAGCATGTGGGATCCTCCCGGACCGGGGCACGAACCCGCGTCCCCTGCATCGGCAGGCGGACTCTCAACCACTGCACCACCAGGGAAGCCCTAAAATGATTAATATTTTGTTATACTTAATTCCTGTCTTTATTTTTAAGAAACAAAGAGGAACAGTAAAGTTCTCTTTATGTATGTCTATCATGATCATTAAAAACACTTAAATTAGAGAGAACTTGCCCTGTCTGGGATGGCCAGGGTGGGGCTGAGGGAGGGCAGGAGGGAAGCACTCAAGGCCTGTCAACTTCCTTCCACCTTCAACCAAGGGTTTGGCTCCAAATGCCTATTTCCAGGACAGAGGCGGTCTGGGTACAAGGGTGCCAGATTGGCCTGGCGCTTCTCCTGGAACATACAGTGGCAGGCAGGGCTGAAGGAGGAGGGTCCCAGCCGAGCACTTCCCTCCTGAGGTCAGTTGGTGCCCAGCTAGTGTTTACAAAGAGGGTGCGGCCCCAGTCGTCCAGCTCTGAGGCCTTTGCTCTCAGGGGAGCTGGCCCACAGCAGGCCACAAGCAAAGGGTGGCAAAACCACTGTCTCCTGAGAAGCTCAGAGGCTGGGAGGATGCTGGGAAATGAGGGCCTGCAGCTAGGTGTGCACGTGGTCAGTGGAGGTAAGGAGGTCCAGGAGGAGGAGGAATAAAGGGAGGAGGCAGGAGCGCTCACAGTTACTAGACCTTCTATGGGTATAGTTATTACCTCCATGTTACAGAAGAGGAAACTGAGGCTCAGAAGTGTTGCGTCACTTGCCCCAGGTCTGACAGCTCCTATCAGTCTGGACTGAGAGTCAGATGACCCCAAGGCTCATGCTCCTGCAGCCACACCAGGCCACGGCATGGGGCTGTTAGGAGGGAGCCATTCTGCATGACTCAGAGCCTGGAGCAAGGCTTGGGGTCATGTGGAGGTTGATTTCCAGGAGGTGGTGGGATCTGGAGATGAGGTTTCTGAGGCAGCCCGTCCTTACTCAGTGTGAGTCCACAAGGGCATCAGCCACCGTCTGGCTTGGAGGCTCAGAGAGGCTGGTCAAGTCTGAACTGATTTTGGAGAAGGAGTTTCCCAGTGTCCTTTCTTCTTGACTTTACGGAGAGTAAGAGCCTCCAGGCCCATAGCCAGCTCTTCAGGAAAACATCAGAGCACCTCCCCAGAACTGGGAGGGGGATGAGAGTGGAGCCACCCGGCCCTTCCCACTCACCTGCCAAATGAACATCCCTTCACCGTCCTCTCCTGGGCCAAGGTGGGGGTCAGGCCGGTGTGTCCACACACGTCTGTGTGTATGTGGTCAACCCCCGCCAGGCATCAGTAGCAACCTCCTGGTGGACCACCATTTTCAAGCCTGCAACATCTGGCAAACATCACAAAGGTGGAACAGGCCTGGAGGCCCAGGCTGAGTCATGGATGAGCTCTGTGAGCGATCCGTTTCCCAGTGGGCCTCCTACTTCCTTGATTCAAATGCCAGGACCAGTGCCCTCTTGATGCCAGAGCCATGGGCCGAGAGAGACACATTAACTCCTCCTTGGGAGGCTGAAGTCTTCTATCAGGTGGAGTTGGTTGAAATTTTGGCTCTGCTGAATTCTGGCTATGTGATCTTGGCAGTTCCTTAACCGCTCTGAGGCTCAATGCCTTTATCAAAAGGGGATGTTTTTGTTGATGATGATGATGATGACAACAGACACATACCTCCTCTTCTAGTGGCTGGAGGATTAAACCCGAGAGTACACAGGAAGTGTCTATGTGTTTCACACAGAGCCTGGCATATAGCAAACGCCCACTGGAGGCACCTGATGCTTGCATAGTCCTCCGCCTCTCCCACCCCCAGCCCTTTGTTGGCATCTGGCCTTTACTTGGGAGCGGCAGGGGAGGGACAACAAAACCTCCATCCCCTTCTCAGGCATTGAATATTCCTCTGCTAGGATCGTGGCAGCTAGAGTGTCCGAGGACCAGCTGGAGGAAGAATTGTGACTGAGTCTGAGGTGTCAGGGAAATGGGTGCCAGTCCTCCAAGCGGGGGAGACCAGCAGGTAGCCCCTGGATGCAGAACCCCAAATCCTGCTGCTTTCCGGCTTGACTGCTCCATACGGGGCCCCACCTTATCTCTTCTGCCCCTGCTCTCTGAAGACCCTCACAGACAGGTCACCAAGTCCTCTAGTGCTGCCCAGGTTATTATTATTATTATTAACAACAGTTATGACTGCTACTCCCAGTTACTGACCACTGGCTCTGTGCCAGGCATGGCACTAGGCGTTATTTCGTTGTCATGACAACCCAAGGGGGGTACTCTATTTCCCGCAAAATATGGAGGAGGACACTGAGGTCCAGAGGGATTAGGGGACTTGGCCACACGGGGAGGCAGTGGCCCAGCTGAGATTGTACTGAGGCTGGGAGAACATGAGGGGCAGAATGAATCTTGTTGGGCAGGAAGACATCCTGCAGACTCAGACCTGCCAGCTGCCAGGGCTCTTGGTCTGGGGTCCGTGAGGTCCTGCTGGAGGCTGCTCCATTCTGTTCATAGTCACCTTACCTGGCACCCAAGGGGCACCCTAGAGGCCTGGCTGTAGGATGGAGCTTCTGCCCACCCTCATGCTTGGGAGTTTCCTGTCTGTATGGTCTGAATGTTTGTGTCTCCTCCAAGTTCATATGTCGAAATCCTATGCCTGCTGTGATGGTTTTAGGAGTGGGGCCTTTGGGAGTTGCTCATGAGGATGGAGCCTCATGAATGGGATTAGCGTTCTTAGAAGAGACCCCACAGAGCTCCCTGGCCCCTTCTGGAAGAGGGTTCTCACCAGAATCCGACCACGCTGGCACCCTGATCTGGGATGTCCGGCTTCCAGAACTGAAAGAAATAAACTTCTGTTTTTTTTTTTTTTTTAGTTTCTGCTTTATAACAAAGTGAATCAGTTATACATATACATCTGTTCCCATATCCCTTCCCTCTTGCGTCTCCCTCCCTTAAACTTCTGTTTTTTATTAGCCACCCAGTTTACAGTATTTTGTGATAGCGGCTCGAACAGACTAAGACATCACCACTCTGCCCAGGGAGATCCTGACCACCCTGGTTGGGTCCAGTAGTCCCTAACTGACGGAGCTGGCCACACTCTTTGTTCCTGACTCTGACTGCCTGCTGGTCTTTGCCAGTCTTGTCCTTCACTCCAGTGACTGTGTTTCTCTCTGGTCTTAACTTCCTCCCCATCGGCACTGACCTCACAGGTCTGGGGTCTCACCATGCCTTTCCCCCAGGCCCGCCTAAGTTATAAAAGCAGAGGAGATGCTGTCAAATTACAAAGGTCTCCCAGCAAGCATCTGGTTAAGAACCTGAGGTCAAGTCCCGCTCTGTCACTCCAAGCAAGCCATTTCACCTCTTTAAGCCGTAATTCACTTATCTATAAAATGGGGCTAGCAATGATGCATCCTACAGAGCCCTTGTGAAGAGAAAATGAGCTAATATATGTGCTCAGCACATGGTGAGTGTCCTATAGGTGGTAACTTCAAAAGGTGTGGGAAGAAAGGATTGGAGTTGCTGCTGAAGCACCTCTGGACCTTCAAGGTCCTGGCTGACCAGGGTCCATTCACTGGTCATTTTCCCGGAGGTCTAATTTTCCCACGTTCCAGTTGTCTGAGTAATGAGGCTGCCCTTTCCCCAGTCTGTACGAGTGGAGTTCTCATGGCTGAAAGAAGAAAGTGTGTTGCCTGGAACTGGCACGTGCCCTGTTTTGGGCACCACTGAGGGCAGTCTGGATGGCTGAGCGATGGGCACAAGGAACTCGAGTGTCCTTGCTGCAGGATCTACTGTATGTATGTCTGAGCACTGTGAGGCCCCTACCTGCCTGTTTCTCAGCAGAGTCAGCCTCTGATTTCTTCTGGAAGGATAAGGCTGTGATAGTCCAGGCCCTGCTCTGGGCTTTCTCTTCTGTGCTGCGGGGCAAGAGGTCTAGTTGCCACTCAAAAACTTCCTTGTGTTCAGCATAGTGTTACAGGATCTTGGGACTCCAGAGCTTGAGAAGGCATCAAACAGAACCCTAGACCGTAAGGGAGTGGGGGCAGGAGCCCAGAGGGCCCTCTTGGTAGACTGTACATTGTTAGTGCTAGAAAGGTCCTCAGTGTGGACACAGAATGACACAGAGAGCCTCAGGCAGAGCCATGGGACATTAGAGCTGGAGGGGACTCAGGATGTTTCTGCTGAAAGGTAGGCTAGAGTGCGTTTAATTCAACTTTCTGATTTTATAGCTGGGTCTGTGAAGAATTTTCTAGAGATGAGGTCCATGTGACTGCTTTAGGTGTTTAGGCTGGGGCCAAGAGAAAGACAAATGTTTATAGTTTATCTGTGAGGTTGTCATTTCAGATAAGAGAAGAAAAATAGTGATTGGGCATTTATTTCACCAATATTTATAGACCTCTTCTGTGCTAGACCCAAGAGGAGTGAAACACTGTAAGGTTAGAAGTGGCAGAAAAGTAATGTGAGCTGGTTTCAACAAAAGGACATTTATTGGCTCACAGAACTGGAAGCCCAGAGGTAGAGTGGGTGTTATGGACTGAATTGTGACCTCCTCCCAAATTCATATGTTGAAGCCTTAACCTCAATGGGACTATATTTGGAGACAGGGATAATTAAGGTTAAAAGAGGTCATAGTATGGAACCCTAATCCGATTGGACTGGTGTCTTTATAAGAAGAGGAAGAAACACCAGACTGCTCTCTCTCTCTGCAAGCACACAGGGAGGAGGCCATGTGAGGACACAATGACAAGGTGGCTGTCTGCAAGCCACGAAGAGAGGCCTCACCAGAAACCGACCCTGGACTTTTAGCCCTCTAGAATGATGAGAAAGTAAATTTCTATTGTTTAAGCCCACCAGTCTGTGGTGTTTTGTTATGACGACCCAAGCAGACAAGACAGTGGACCTCAGAGTTGTTTAGTCCAGAAACTCTGACTCCATTTCCCTGTGGTTCTCTCAGCTCTGCCCTCCTTGTTTGTAGCCCATGTATTAGGCTGGTAGCAAGAGCACTGCGATAGTTCCAGGCCCGGCAATATGCAGAGGAAGAGAAAGAGAGAAGGTTGCTCCACGATGTTCCCTCATAAAAACAAGAGAGATCTTTCCCAGAAACCCCCATTAAACCTTTCCTTGTATCTCACTGGCCCTTAGGTCACAGGCCTAAAAGAAGTGTAAACAGAAGTGTATTTGGAAGTGTACACTTCCAAACAGAAGTGTAAGCAAAATAGAAGTTTATGTCTCTTTCATATCATAGAAGTTAGGAAAAAAAGCCATCCAAGACTGATAGGTGGGCTCCACCATCCTCCAAATGTGGCTTCCTTCTCTAGGTCCAGGGAGACTGTTCCAATTTCTATTACCTCTCAGAAAGGGGGACGGGCAGGGGAAGGACAAGGGAGCACACGCACATTCTTTGCGAAGGCATAGCTTAGAAGTGGTACAATCGTGTCTGCTCACAGTCCTTTGGTGAGAACTTAGACTTGTGGCTACATCAAGCTGCAAGGGAGGCTGGGAAATGTAGCCCTTACCAGGCAGCTATCCGCTTGGCCCCAAACTGGGAGTAATGTTACTAAAGAGGGGAGAGTAGATATTAGGGAACCAGAGAAGTCTCTACCACACACTGATTAGCTCAGGCCCAGGTTCCCGAACCAATTCTTGAGAAGGGTGGTGGGCCCACCCCTGGAGCTGGGCAAGGTGTCAGCTTCCCTTGAGGCATATGGGCTTGCTTAAGCCTCTGTACTCTGGGTCTGTTTGTTATGGCAACTTAGCTTGTCTGCTAAATAATACACTGTGCCTTGTATACTTCTTAGGAAGCTGGAAGGGGGGTGAATGGGTCTTGGGTAATCAACCAGCAGGGTCCACTGCATTCCCTTCCTTTGAGGCCCTCTGACTCTAGGAGAGGGACAGATTTAAATAGGTCACTATGGTTCAACATAACAAATGGTCAACTAGCAGCAATATATAAATCCCAATGAAAACAGAGGGAAGAATTAAGAGAAGGCTTCTAAGAAGGGATAAAGGATATCATGAGTTCATTTTGTCTGGGTCTTAAAGGATATGTGGGAATTCCCCCAAATGATTTTGGTTGGGAAAGAGCCTTTCAGACAAAGAGAACAGCAAAATCACAGAGGCGTGAAGGCCTACAGGGTGTGGCTAGTGGTCTGGTGTGGCTAGGGAGTGGGAGGGCGGGAGTGACCTTGGAAGCAGTTAACAAAGGGCACCTGAGAGCCAGGGGGAGGCAGCAGCCCATCGGACAAGCCTCTGGAAGCCATGCAGGGTTTCTAAGCCAGCAGAGACATGGGCAGATCTGTGTCTTTCTCTGAGGTAGAGACTGGAGGATGACTCGTTAGGAAGCTATTTCACAAATTCGGCTGAGTAATGAAGAGAGCCTGCATCAGGGCTGTGGTGGTGGGAAAGCAGACAAGGAGATAGTTTGCAGAGAGATTTTGGTGGCAGAACTGACAGAACTTGGTAACCGGGTGACTGAGGGGGGTTGAGCAAGGACAAGGCAGAGGGGGGAGTTAAATATGATCCTAAGTTTATTTGCTTGTGCTAGAAATCTGGAGGAGTACAAGGAAAGCAAGTTTTGGGGGTGAGAGGAGAAAACAACTACCCACTGTCCTCAGCCTGGTCCATGACAGACTTCTCTGGGTCCCTTGAATGTATGACATTCTCTCTTAACTCAGTGCTTCTGAACACTCTGTTTCTACTCCATGGAACACTGCCCCACCCTCAAATCTCCAGCTGGCTAATTCCTCATTTCCTCTAAGAGCCTTTCTTGACAACCACCTCCGACCTAGGTGAGAAACCCTCTTCGGTTTTCTTGTAGTACCCCAGGCCTTTTCTTTACAAGCCTCTAACTCAGGCTTGTTTAATCACTCAGTCACTTCCATGAGGGACCACGTCTGCCTTGCTTGTGGCTTCATCCTCAACACCTTGTCCAGTGCCTGGGGACTTGTGCTGGGTTTGAGGTATTCAACAGTTGTCAATGGAAATAGGAATTGGCCAATAGTTTCTATCAGGGCCCATTCAGATGTAATGCAAAGCAATGAGGCCACCATGGGGACAGGTGACGTGACCCTTTAATAGGCCTGGATCACTCTAGACCAGTGGCTTTCAACCAGGGGTGATTCTCTCAGCCAAGGACATCTGGCATGTCTGGAGGCATTTCGGGTAGTCCTGACTTGAGTAGGTGTGTGTGTGTGTGTGTGTGTGCTACTGCATCCAGTGGGTAGAGGCCAGGGATGTTGCTAAACATCCTACACAATGCACAAGATAGCTCCCCACAACAAAGGAATATCCAAGCCGACATGCCAGTAGTGCTCAAGTTGAGAAACCCTGCTCTAGAGGTGGGTGAGCCAACCGGATGGCCAAGCGCCCATTTGGAGTACTGGCTTCTATGGCCCAACTGAGGAAGAGTAAGAGAAGCTTAGTGGCTGTCACAAGAAATATGGACTTGTGATGTGCAGCCAGGAACCACCTTGGATTGGTCTCAATCAAAGGCCCAACACTTTGGGCAGTTTCTCCTTAACTCAACTCCCGGCTGTAAGCCCAGGAGGCCCAGTCTGGCACTCGCCTCTCTCTGACTCACTCCACTGGGTTTCTCTTGCTCTTTGGTGGAAGTGGCCACCGCACACTCTTCCCACCCCATCTGCCTCGCTGATTATTTTCAGCTTGGCTTGCAGAGGCCCAACGCTGCAATTACACCCCAACCTCAATGGCTCCTTCTGAAAATAACATTTGGGTCGAAGAAAACCTCAGTCTGGTGGGCTGGATTTTATACTAAACAGTTAAAGAGTGGGTGTGGGCATGGGGGTGGGGATGGGGACGAGGGAGTGGCAGGATGGTACAATTAAGAGAAGAATCTGGAAGAAGGGGAAGGAAAAGGAAGGGAAGAGAGGGAAGGAGTGGCGGCAAGGGCTGCTGCAGAAAAAAAATATATCTACGGGGCAGGGGTCAGCCATCTTTTAGAAGTCTTATGCCAAGTCTTCATTTAAACCCCTAATTGAAGGTTTTGTTTGCTGAAATAACTCACCCCTACCCCCAATCATTGAGGCCTGGGAAATTCATGTCTGCCTGAGGCCAGATGAATTAGTCTATGGTCATACCAATCTTTGTCCTAGCTAGTGACCAGATTTTCCAACCCCAAAATAGGAGCCACATGGTTTGACACAGGAGTTTTGTTCTCTTTCCAGGCGAGCATGGCAGTCTGGGAAATGTAGTTTCAATGCCGATAGGTGGAATTTCTAAGCAGTTCCATAGTCAGTGGAGGAGAGAAGACAGGACCTTCAAAGTAGGGATTCCCAGGGAAATTAGAGATTTATGGGTTACTTTAATTCAGAGAAGAGAAGAAAACACTAGAAAAGAGAAACTTTGTCCCACTCAGGGGGCGGGGGAATAAGGAGAGAAAGACCTGGAAGCGCATTTTGGATTCCAAAGGAAGCGGACAGAGAGAAGATTGTATGAGGTGAGATTTGGGAAAATAGGCAAAAGAGTCCCACACGTTAGTTAAAAGCTCAGTTCTGCAGTCAGCCAGACTTGGGTTCAAATCTGGAGTGTGCTAACCACCTGGGGGATCTCGGCAGTAACTTAGCCTCTTTTTAGGCCGTATAGGTCTAGAGCGAGGCTAGTAGAGTTTGCATCCTGGCTCTGTGACCTTAAGCAAGTTCCCTAACCTCTCTGTGGCTCACTTTTCTCCTCTGTAAAATGTAAACAACACCCACCTTCTAAGGTGTCCTAAGGACTTAGAATCTTAGAACAGTGCCTGGGACATTAGCAATCACTCAGCATATGTTAACTATTGTTATTACCTCTGGAGTTTTTCTTCAAATGTAGTAGATAAGACACATTTTAGCTAAAACACACTTTTTTTATTTGACTAGTTATGAGTTTATTTTCAAGTGTATTAAAATATATGACTAGCACATCAGAGCTGTGGTTTCACTAGTGTTGTTGCTTCAGGAAAGGCTATGTAGAAAAAGGGAATCGATTTAAAGTTAATTTTAAAAATAAGGAAAGTTAATAAAAGTCAACTTAAAATATATAATATAGGAGGAATGTGGGTATGGAAGAAAATCATGCAGGCAATACCTAAATGGCTCAAAAATTTGGAAAAAAATCCGCGAAGCCATGTTCCTTTTTGCTTATAAAACCTTCTAAGGCACATGGGTGGAGAAATGAAGGAGGAAAGATACTGATCTAGATGCTATCAAAACTTTGCCTCTTTTCCCCTCTGTAATCACTGTTCTTCCCTCTTTGAGAATTCAGTAGAAGGGCCCAGGCAAGCGAGACCTGACGCCCTAGTGAGCTTTGGAACCCCGAAAGCATTGTGGACTTGGGGGGCTCGGGGAAAAGAGGCCGAGCTCTGGAAACCTAAAGCCAACTCCCCAACTTCGCTCTCCTGTCGCGTTTAGGGCGATTCGGGCCTCTCTGATTTTTTTGGATCACTGGGTCAATCAGTCAGCCAATGCCTCGGGAGAAGTTTAATTAAGCTCAGATCGCCGGCGCGAGCTGCCAAAGGTCTCCCTGCCCACCCCGCCCCCAGCACATCTGGTGAAAAGCTTCTCCCCCTCCCGGCAGGACGGGCCGCAGCCCGCGCATGCGCATCGGCAGGACGCCCAGCGCCCCGCGGCAGGCTCGGCTCCCAGAGCAGCGTTGCAAACTGTTGCATCAGACAGCAAGCAGCCGGCCGGGCCGCCAGGGTTTCTAGGAAGATAGGAAAGGTTTGAGATCTTCTGTGGTCGCTTGGGAGCGTTGGCGGCCACTCAAGGTGTTTACACACGGGTAACAGGATCCACTGAAATCTCACGCTTGCGTCAGTCGTGGTAGGGACTTAGCCACAGGTGAAATTCGCTGAACTCCGCTGCTGCATCTGCTCCCACCCCAAGGCCCCAGGCTGGACCAACCGAACTGGGATTCGCTGTGCTATACTAAGAGCCAGGGCCCTGAAGGAGTGAGCGGGGTTTGATTCCTCTTCCCAAGAACAAGAATGCCCCCGAGGAATTTCTCACTCTGTCAAAGTGCAAAACTAATTTCCCCGGATAAGCGCTGTTGCCGATTCCCAAAAGGGCTTGGAAAGATCCCAGTAGGAATGTTTAGTGGTTTCCAAATCTCTTCACCCAGCAGCTGAACACGCAGACACTGACCATCAAAAACTTCTTGGTGGGTGGACACACGTCCTCCTTCACAGATAGGCCTTCTTTTGGTACATCTCAGTCCCCATGTTATGAAGACTTTGGACATTAGCCAGAGGATGCACAATCATGAACTCAGCGCAGACACAGCACACATATACAGGTTCTCTAGACCCAAACAGCTCTGCAACTCAGGTAATGGAAAAAGTCTTCCTTACTCTCCCTCAGTCTTCTGGTCTCTGAGCCACTCCTTCCTCAAGGGGAGAGAAAATAATACTGTATCTAGAAGGGGTGGGCCAGTCTCGGGGGTGGGATATTCAAGAAGAATGAGTACTGATTTAGAATCTACTTTCTAAAGGGATTTCCAAGGACGTAATCTGAATCCTACAGTTCAATCCTCTCTCTCTCTCCCATTTTTTTGTGGGGGGGGGGGAGTGGGGGAATGGTTTAAAATCAAGATCATTCAGTATTAATGGATTTTCCAAAAAGACAAAAACTGGCAATTTACCTTATGCATTCTGTCTTTGCTAGGGTGTTAATGGTGGAAATCTATTCCATTTGAATAATCTTGAAAGCTAAAACAGGCCTAGTTTTCTTCCTTGCCCTCTTTATTATGAATCACTCAGTCCCAAGATTCAATAGAAAAATGACCCAAAAGACTCATAAGCATTATCCCACACATCCTTTTGCCAGATAGTCACTGTTGTTTGTTTAAGCCAACATTTTCCTTTGGACAGTGGGGTATTATGGCACTATGGGATTTTTCACCATAGTAGATGCTTCATAAATATGGCCTGAGCTATTTTGGTCAATAGTGATCTTATAAACGGAAGGAATGACTACTAGAAAAGGAAGGAGCATGGGCTAGTGCTGGAGCCGGAGCATTTCTGAGCCCTGCTTCTGAAGGTATATCAGGACCCAAACCTTCAACCAAATAGGTGTCACCACAGTGGCATCTGTGGTCACAGAGTTTGATCTCAGGGAGCTGCCAGAAGCTAACAGAATGTCAGATATGTCTAAGCAACAGTCCTCACCTGGAGAAGCAAGTCATGTACTATTATGGGGCCTCTCCAGGCATAGAAGTTGGAGCCAGGAGGTCAGAAGCCAGGTGGAAATGGGAGAAAGTAACCTTCTGAGCTCACGTACAGTACAGCTCATGCTGTACTCATGCTGTACTGCTAGGATCTACACATCGTGGGCCCTCAATACATGTTTGTAGAATGAATGAACTGAAAGAATGAGGGAAGCAGCAGAGAGAGGAAAGTTCAAAGAGGTCTAAGAATTTTGCAAGAAGCAGCCTGGGATGTTCAGGACTCTCTGGTCTTGGGTAAGAGGGGAATCCTTGTAGTTCAAAGACTTAGGGTGAGAGAGTCACAACTGTTAAGTGACAAGTCTCAAGAAGTTCCTTCTGCTTTGGTTTCCCAGTTTGGAAAACCTCCAGTTAGTGATTCCAGAGCTGGCCAGTCAGTCTCTTCAACCAAGCCTAATGACATCATCAATCATTGCTTCACCTCGACAGAATTCCCGGAGCAAACTTCTGGAAAAGTAAGGGGTCTGAGGGAGGGTATGTGGCTGAGATCCGGAGGACAGGAAGATCCCCCAGAAGCCATCCTTTAAAGCCATAAGCAAAGTGGTGGCCCAGATGACTAGATGATGCAGACAGACACTAAAAATGTGATTCGTTTTCCACATTCTGGGGGCACTCATAAATTCTCAACACTATACCCAGCCTAAACCCAGACAAACCTTCTGTTCTAAAGGCTTATGATCTAAATTCCATTTTGGAAAGTCTGTCTTTGAAATGTTTAAGGCACCTCATTTAATCCTCATTTTCACTTCAAGTCAGGTACCTCCTCCCTGAGAAACCCACCACATTTGAAGTTTGTAGCTGGCCTTCCTTCTGTTTTTGCTATTTATGTGCCAATTTAAAGGGTGGAGAGAGCCACATTAGTTTAAAAATAAAACACAAATAGCAAAATGAGTCTTGGTTAAAGTAAAAACCACAGAAGGGATTTTTTTTTCCCTCTCATACTTTTCAGATTTTCCTAGAACCACCTTTATTTCCTCAGAGCCCAGACATAGAAAGTGAGTGGGCCTCTCCAGATGCTCTTCCAAGGGAAAGCTGAATGCCTCATCCCTATTCTCCTCTCATTGCACCTTGAGGATTTGTTTTCCTATTTTAGACAATTGAGTCTCAGACTGGGTCTCAGAAAGCTATTGAAGCCCTTGCTACACATGTGGTATCTTTGAACACTCTTAGAATAGATTTTGGTTTGTTTTTGCATGGTTTGAATCTTAACCTCTTTTGTTCAGCTGTATCACCTTGTACATTCTGGGTAATGGGTGATGGGAACATCACTTTAAAGTCAGATACTCCTGGTAGATTCCCAGCATTGCTACTTACCAGTCTTATGACCTTACCTGTCAAATGAGAATAATGATGCACACCTCTCAGGGCTGTAATGAGGATTAAGGAGTCAAGACAGAGAGAAGACTCAGCACAAAACAAGCGCTTAATACACTGTAGCTATTATTTAAAAAAGATCCTTTTATCTCTTCGCTCCTTCCTTAACCAATCCTCTCCTATTTTGGAGAAGGAAAGTTAGTCAGCTGTTCCCATGGATGATTTTTGTCAATTTTTGCATCACCAAAGGGTCTATCAGAAGGGGAGACAAGGCTGAGTTGACTTGTAAACACCTGGGCCTTTTAATGGGATGGGATCAGTGTTCTTGCCTCTCAAGAGGTGACCAAACCAGCAGTGCAGGGACAGGGGAAACACTGAAGGCCGATGGTTGGGTGGTAGGGGCACAGAAGATGGGGAAGAGTGGACGCAGGCCCAGGGCTAAGGCGAGGGGCCAGATGGGATGCCAGCTACCCGCTTTGGGGTTCTGAGTCTAGCTCCTGCAGGCCGAGGCCCGCCCACCCCGGGGTCTGGTAACCGTGGGACCCGAGGCGCATGCGGCAGCGCCCTCTGCCGGCCTCACGGGGCAAGCCGCCCGCCCGGCAGTTCTGCAGGTGGGACCCGGGATCCCTCTCGCTGCCTCCGCCCCCGCTCCATCCCTTCAGAGGACCTCGCGGCCCGGTCCCCGACCGGATTTCGGGAGAAGCGTCCCTATCTGACGCCTGTGGGCTGAGCAGAGACGATGCTCGGAAACATCCAATTCATCCGAGATCGGAGGCCGCGGGAACCCACCCAAAACCCGCAGAGGCTGCGCCTCTGGGACCCGGGGCCAAAGCCTGCTGGGCTGTCGGATCGCCTTTGGCCAAGACCACGGGTTCTGCGGACAGAGAGGAGCCCTGGGTTCGCTTTCTGCCTCATCCATTTTCCAGCTAGGTGACCTTGGGCAAGGTACTTAAATTTCCATGAGCCTTGATTTCCTCATCTTTAAGATGGAGAAAATGACCCCGACTTTAGCGGGTTGACATGACGATTACGTGGGACCAGACAGCCTGGGTTGGAATTCGGGCACTGACTTCAGCTAGCTGTGTGCCTGGGGCAAGTTACTTAACCTCTCTGTGCCCCGGTTTCCTTCAAAATAGGGATAATAAAGGTACTTACCTCTGAGGGTTGTTGCCTGCAAAGCGCTGAACACAGTGCCTGGCACAGAGTAAGCGCTCAATAAATGGTGGCTATTGTGGTTGTCGTTATTATTGTTCTTAAGACCGCTGAGCACACGAGCAGAACTCTAGTTGGCGGCTATTATTAGTCTTTCCTGGGTCCGGCTATTTCTTTCCGGGCATTGTTAAAATCTTTTACCAGGCGCTCGCGTCCTAATCAGTAGCCGAAGGACAGCCGGCCTTCCCGAGTTTGGAAAATCGAGGTTCCCCTGGAGGAGGGCCAAGAACGCGGCCGCGGGCTGCAAGGACCGGGACCTCCCGGGAGGGGTGCCTGCGCCACGCCGCCTCCGCCCGTGCCTCCATTAGCGCGCGTCAGAGCCGCAGTGACGTCGCCAGGTCCGCGGGCGGGGGGGAGGCACGGCCTGGACACGCGGGAGCCTGGGGTGACTGGGATGGCCGTGGTGGCCCGGCCGCGCGAGTGCCCTGCTGCCCCCGGCGGCTGCGGCCGAGGCAGCCCGAGGAGCTGCGGGAAGGCCCTGGCCGGGGTTGGCTCTCCCGCGCCTGCGGGCGCTGGGCGCGCCGGGGCTCCGACTGCAGCCCCCGCGCCCCGGGCCCGCCCAGCCCCGCGCGGGGCTGACCTCCTGGCAGCCGCTCAGCGTCTGCGTGGTCTTTCCCCTCCTGTCCTCTCTTCCCCGCACCCGCCCCAATCTCATTCCTTCTCGTCCCCAGCGACACGCTCAGTTTCTTCCTCCACCTTCCTTCTGGACCAACTCATTTGCTGTGAGTGGTTATTAACCACCCACAGGAGGCGCCTCCCACTCCAGGCTCCATCTGCAGCCCTCGGCGCGCCCATCTCTTCGCTGGCCTGGCCGGACAGTTCCACTTGGCTTGCCGTGCACGCATCTCCAACTCGCCGTGTCTGGTCCATCTCAGTGATGGCAGTACCATCATCCTAGACGCCTCGCCCCTCTAAACACCTCTCCAGGCACTCTCCATTTCTTCATTTTAATCCCAGCCAGCCTGGTTTAGGGGTCCATCTCCCATTGGCTATTAACATATTCCCCTCAAGGATCTCCCTGCTGCGCTCCCGCCTCCTTCAAATCCATCCTCACGCACCGCCAGAGCGATTACCTGCAATCATGCCTGGCCATGCCTTTCTCCACTTAAGGCTGCCCAGCCTGGGACCCCAAGCCCTCTCTGTCTTCATGGACACCCTCCTCTGCCATTTTCTATCTGATACCTTTCAGAGCTAGCCCTGGGTGTTGCACCATGCTGGGACCACACGATTCAGGGTCTTCCGTATCTTTACTGCTGTTGGGCCCTATCAAGGGAATTTACTCCCCACTCCTCTTCCTGCCCCAGCTGGCTTCCTCTTACTCATTCCCCAAAGCTCAAGATGTGAGTCACCTCTTCAAGACTGCCTTCCCTGTTCTGCTATCTGGCTGAGCGAAGTGTCTCTGGACCCCCAAACTTTCTACCCCTGCTGCTTTAGTTGTATTTGGCATAAGGGCCTGATCTTTCAAGATGGCCTCTGAGGCCCTGCCTGGTCTGTGCACTGACCCGCACCTTCACCCACAACTCCATCCTCTTCCTCCCTGGCTCTGGCCACAGTGGGGGTCTCAGTTCCCAGCCTCTGTGTTCACCTTCCCATGCCAGTGGCTTTGTACAGCCTGTTCTCTCTGTCTGTACCTTTCTGCCCTTTCTCAACTACTCAACTTTTGGCTCTCATCCTAAGTAAGCATCATTTCCTCAGACTTCCTCCCCTGACCGTCCCCCACCCACCCCCAATTCAGTTGAATTCTCCTTTGATGGATCAAAGCATACAAAAACACCTACAGAGAATAATATTCTTAACACCTGTTCATTCTGTACCCCTTCCCTGGCTCCCCGCTCCTTGCCAAAGCTTAACATTTGCCGTATTTTCTTCAAATCTTTTTTTAAGGACATAAAACTTCACAGATCTAGGTAGAGTCCTCTGAACTCATTTCTGTCCCTCCCCCAAGGTACCTGATCTCTTGCATTTGGGGTTTATCGTTCTCATTTATGCTTTTGTATTTTTTTTACTACATATGTTTGTGCCTGTAAACACTTCATAGAATTGTTTGGCATGTTTGTAAACTTTGAAGAAATGGCATTTACTGGATATATCATTGTGTAACTAGTTTTTTTCACTCAGCATTATGACTATGAAATGTAGTCACACATGTAGTTCTAGATCATACATTTTCACTGCTGATTCGGGTCCCAATGGATGAGTTCAACACACTTTACCCATCTCCTTCTGGAGGACATTCAGCTTATTTTCAAATTTTTTTTCGTTAGAAACAATGCTACAATTAATATTTTTTATACCCATCCCTTTGTGTGAAAGTGAGCCACCCAGGAAGATTCTTGGGTGTGGAATCTCTGGCCTCAGGTCGTGTAAATTGGCAGCTTTACTGGGCATGGCTGAACAGTTTTTCAAAGCGGTTGTACCAGTTTACACTTCGATAGCAATATATGAGTTCCCATGCTTGGCTTCCTCAACAACACTTGGTAATGTCAGGCTTTAAAACTTTTGCCAAGCTGGTAGGTGTGAAATGGTATTCCAGTGTTTTAATTTGCAATTCCCTGTTTACAAGAGAGACTGAGCATACTTTCATGTGTTTACCGGTTATTTGCCTTTCATCTTTTTAAAATTGCTTCTTGGTTTATTTGACAGTGCTTCTATTGGATTATCTCTTATTATGTGTAGGAGTCCTTTATGTATTCTGGGTACTAATTCTTTGTCAGGCTGTAGCCCATCTGGTATCTTCTACTCCACTCAAGCGCAGTTTTAAATCTGTGTGATTGATTAATGGCTGACTTTCCCACTAGACTATAAGCTCTATGAGAAGAGGGACCAACCCCCACAAGGTATGTAGTATCTAACACATACCGGGACTTAATAATAAATATTTCTGTACTGAGGTGTATTGACATTATTTGTCTTTTTACATGCTTATCACTTCATCCCTCATCCTCAGTGACCCACAAGGCTGTAAACTCCTTGAGAGCAGGAATCTGGAGCTATTTTATCCATTTTTCATGTCTCCGTCTTTGTATCTATCACAACATAACACCTCTGGCACAGACTATATATCCAGTCAGTTTTGCTTAATTTCCTTTGAGCTTTCTTTCTCTTCTTTCCTTTCTCCTTAACCCATCTTCTATCCCTAAGCCCAGTTATATTATCTATAAAATGAAGGAATATGAAAACCTTCTCAGCTGTTTGTGAGAAGCACATGATACAATGTATTCGAGGAAGTAGAGCAGTGCTTAGCACACAGTTAGTGCTCAATAAGTGGTGACTTTCATTATTCCCAGAACAATCATTTTGGTGACTAAAGATACACTCTAGTTAATTTTAACAGCAGAGTTCTTTCAGAGAGAGAATAAAACTGAACTTCCTGAAGATCTGGTGAGCGCTTTTTTTCCCCTCCCTTTATTGGCATTTGACCCACTATATAAGGCTCAGTCCCAACACGATCTCTGAAAAGCATCAAATATCATTCTTCTCCCTTTCTTTTATAAATTCCAGACATATCAAAGGCATATGAACCATACATAGAATTCAAACCTTTAAGTGGAAACATATAAAGGCCAATTCCACATCTTTGGCCAGAAGTCAGAGAGCAGAAAAAAGGTCTGTCAGTGATACCAGAAGTGGGATTTAGTGGTTGCAGCCAGGGACAAAAGCAGAATTCTTACATCTGTTTCCTACATCTGCCATTGATTGTGTGACCTTTGATCTATTTATAAAATGAAGATAATAATTCTTGCTTTTTCTGGAGGTTGAACTTCATTAATTACTCGTTTTAAAATGCTTTGAGATCCTCAACATGAAAGGCAGTTTGGCTGTATTTAAACAGCGCTCCCAAGAGGTAAATGGCCCAGCAACATCTGTCCAAGCAGCTCGGGAATCTGATCTCCATTTTACCAGAAAGTGAGGCCCGGGAAGGCAGATTGCTGGTCCAGAGTTGTAAGTTGCCGACAGACACGGGGAAACCCCCTTCATCTCCAGCCCCAAGCTCGCAGGAATGAGAAATCTCAGGGCAGCCTTATTTGATCAAGATGTAGTGCTACTCGGAGGCCCGTCACCTCTAGGGTTTCATTGCCACATGAGGAAAGCAGGTGGCTGCACTGGGCCCACTGCAACGTGAGGCCACCGGCGAGAACAATTAGAGCCACGGTGACCGTGGGCAGCGGCCTCTCCCCAGAAGGCTCAGAGGAACTTTGCTGAGAGATGTAACAGGAGAAGGTGGGCTGAACCCAGAAAGCAGCGTAGGCAGGGCCCCTCTGGAGGCTGACCTCCTCCTCAACTCAGAGATATGGGAAAGGGACCTGAAAGAAAACAACGGAGAGGGCTGAGATCCTTGTCTGACAGCTCTGCGTGGTAGCATCCGAGGGCTGAGCTGGCCCCTACCGCGGCTGTTAGAACCAGCGACAACTGTGCGGTGGTTTGAGGAGAGAGCCCTGAAGCCAGAAGAGCAGGCTTTAAAATCCAGTTGCAAACTTACCAGCTGTGCAATTTGGTCTCTGAGCCTCAGTGCCCCAACTAGGGGAAGAGATAATAATACACCAACTTGTCAGGGTTGTTAGGAAGATTGAACAAGAAAAGGCACCTGACAGTGTGCCACTTGTGGAAGGGATTCAATCACTACTCATGAGAAAGATGAAAACACCACCAACTCATTTATGACTGAGCAGAGTTCTCTCCCTTTTCTTAAAAAAGTTTTCCCCTCTTTATTCTTAAGCTAATACTTGTACATGATTTAAACAAACAAACAACCAGAAAAAAAAAACTACCACGTCACGAAAGAGAATTCAGTGAAAAGTGAGTGTCTTGTTGAAACCTCTTTTTTTTTTTTCTTTCCTTTTTCTTTTTTTTTTGGCTGCTCAGCTTGCAGGGTCTTAGTTTCCTGACGAGGGATCAAACCCATGCCCCCTGCAGTGGAAGCACAGAGTCCTAGCCACTGGACCACCAGGGAATTCCCTTATTTGAACCTCTTATTGACCATTTCTCCTCCCCTGGTGGCAATAAATATTATCAGGTTCTGGTGTATCTTTCCAGAGATAGTCTATGCACATATAAGGATCTACCTGGATTTTGAACTTTGCCTTTTTTTTTTTTTTTACAAAACAATGTATTTTTTTTGGCCGTGCTACCCACGGAACTTCCCTGACCAGGGATTGAACCCGTGTCCCCTGCATTGGAAGTGAGGAGTCTTAACCACTGGACCACCAGAGAAGTCCTAAACAATGTGTCTTGAAACGAATTCACTATCTGTATATATAGGGCTACCTCATTCTTTTTAAGGCTACATAGTATTACACTTCATTTATTCAGCCAGTCCTCTACAGATAGACATTTAGCCTGTGTTAGTTTTATTTATTTATTACCACCAATTTAATGGCTTAACAACAGCACAAATCTATTATCTTACAGTTTTGTACATCAGAAGTCTGAAATGAGTCTTGCTGGGCTAAAATCAAAGTGTTGGCAGGATTTCCTTCCCTTTGGAGACTCTAGGTGAGAATCTGTTTCCTTGTCCATTCTAGCTTCCAGACGTGTCTAGACACTTCTAGACCTGCATTCCTTGGCTGTGTCCCCTTCCTTCATCTTCAAAGCCAGCAACCATTGGTAGAGTTTTTCTCAAGTCCCATTATTCTGACTGTCCTTTTATGCTTCCCTCTTTCACTTTTAAGGACTCTTATGATTGCATTGAGCCCACCCGGATAATCCAGGATAATCTCTCTATTTTGAGGTCAGCTGTTTAGCAATCTTAATTCCATCTGTAACTTTAATTTCCCTTTGCCATGCATATTCACAGGTTCTGGGGATTATGATGTGGACATTTGCGGGGGGGGCGTTATTCTGCTTACCACAAGGTTATTGCCTGTCTTTTACTATTACAAACAGAACTAATGAATGTCCTTGTATAAATGTCACTTCCTACCTGTGAGATCAAGTCTGAGAAGCAGTGTCTGTGTGAAAGGGCATGCATTTAAAATTTTTTGGAAGGTATTGTCAAATTTTGCTCTAAAGGGATTGTACCAGTTTGCACATCTACCACTAATGTACCAGTGCAATTTAAAAAATTAGTTGCCTTTTTTATTTTAGAGCAGTTTTAGGTTTACAGAAAATTTGATCAGAAAGTACAGTTCTCATATACCTCCTTCCCATAGTTCCCCCTCTTATATACATGTTATATTACTGTGGTACTTTGTTACAATTGATGAACCGATGTTGATACATTATTATTAACTGAAATTCCTAGTTTACACTAGGATTCACTCTTGGCATCCTACGTTCTATGGGTTTTGACAAATGTATAATGACATGTACCTACAATTATAGTGTCATACACGATAGTTTCACAGCCCTAAAAATCCTCTCTGTTCTGCTTATTCATCCCTCTCTCTTTCCCACCCCAAACTCCTAGCAAAGACTGATATTTTTATTGTCTCCATAGTTTTGCCTTTTCCAGAATGTCATATAGTTTGAATCATATAATATGTAACCTTTTCAGATTGACTTCTCTCACCTAGCCATGTACATTTAAGATCCCTTCGTGTCTTTTTGTGGATTGATAACTCTTTTTTTTTAATTGCTAAATAATAGTCCACTGTATGGAGGTACCACATTTTGTATAGCCATCACCTAGTGAAGGACATCTTGGTTGCTTCCAAGATTTGGCAATTCTGAATAAAGCTGCTATAAACATCCATGTGCAGGTTTCTGTGTGGACATAAGTTTTTCAACTGTGCCAATTTTTTCACACCTTTGAATACGCAGTATTTTAGCAAACTTCTTCATCTTGGCTAACCTGATAGATGACAGTGGTATCTAGTCATTGTTTTAATGTACATTTCTTTAAAGAAGAGTGAAATTTGACATCTTTTTATATTTATATTTTAATCTTTGGCAATGGTCTGCTCATGTTTATTTTTCTAGTGGCTTGCTTTTTTTTTTTAAGTGAGTGATACATACAATCTTTTTATATAACAAGGAAATTGGAAATTTGTTCTATATTTTTATAAATATTTTGTCCAGTTTATTATGTCTTTTGATTTTTTCCATGTTGAAATTTAAAATATTTATAAAGCAAATTTATACCTTTTGTTTTCTTTTGAGGCCTTTGCGGTTTGTGTCTTGACTTTCCCACTTTGAGATTTTAAAAAATTCTCCTGATTAATTCTCCTGTTTTTATGGTTTTAATTTTTACATTTAAGTCTTGGATACATCTGGGTATACTTAGTTGAAAGGAGCAAGGTAAGGTTCCAAGTGCTGCCCTCCCCACAGCCCCCTCCCCCTGCCATTGTTAACCCATCAAGGAATGTTGTTCCAGTATCATTTTCAGAAGAATTCATCTTTCCTTTATTAGAAATGCCACTTTGATTATATACTAAATTCTAGTGGGTAATTGTGTCTTTTCTAGTCTTTTGAGCTATTTTGCTTACCAAAGTTTTCCACTATTTTTAAAATTAATTAATTTTATTTTTAAAATTTATTTTTAGCTGCGTTGGGTCTTTGTTGCTGTGTGCAGGCTTTCTCTAGTTGCGGCGAGTGGGGGCCACATCGTTGCGGTGCGAGGGTTTCGCACTGCGGTGGCTTCTCTTGTTGCAGAGCACGGGCTCTAGGCACACAGGCTTCAGTAGTTGTGGATCAAAGGCTCTAAGGTGCAGGCTCAGTAGTTGTGGTTCGCGGGCTCTAGAGCACAGGCTCAGCAGTTGTGGTGCACGGGCTTAGTTGCTCTGCGGCATGTGGGGTCTTCCCAGCCCCCCAGGGCTTGAACCCGTGTCCCCTGCATTGGCAGGCGGATTCTTAACCACTGAGCCACCAGGGAAGCCCCTTCCACTATTTTTTTTAATTACAGATTTACTGGGATATAATTCACGTACTATAAAATTCACCCCTTTAATTATACCAGTGTTTTTAGTATATTCACCAAGTTGTGTAGCCAACACTGCTCTCTAATCTCACAACATTTTCATGCCCCCACAATGAAACCTTGTACTCATTAGCAGTCACTCTCTACTCCTTCCTGCCCCTAGCTCCTGGCAATCACTAATCTTCATTTGGTTTCTATGGATTTGTCTATTCTGGACATTTCATATAAATAGAATTATCTGGTATGTGGCATTTTATTATTGACTTCTTGCACTTAGCATAATGTTTTCAAGGTTCATTCATGTTGAGGCATGTATCAGTACTTCATTCCTTTTTTTTTTTTTTTTTTGATGTGGACCATTTTCAAAGTCTTTATTGAACTTGCTACAATATTTCTTCTGTTTTATGTTTTTGGTTTTTTGGCCATGAGGCATGCGGGATCCTAGCTCCCTGACCAGGGATCGAGCCTTCACCCCCTGTATTGGAAGGTGAAGTCCCAACCACTGGACTGCCAGGGAAGTCCCCTTCATTTATTTTTTATTGGCATATAACATTCCATTGTATGGCTCTACCACATTCTATTTATCCATTCATCAATTGACTTACATTTGGATTGTTTCCACTTTTTGGCTATTATAAATAAGGCTGCTATGAACATTTGTGTACAAGTTTCTGTGTAGATATATGTTTTCAATTCTCTTGGGCATATATAGAGGAGTGGAATTGCTGGGTCACATGGTAACTCTATGTTTAACATTGTGAAGAACTGCCAGAATGTTTTCCAGAGTGGATGCATTATTTTACATTCTTAACAGCACTGTATGTGGGTTCCAATTTCTCCACATCCTCACCAACACTTGTTAATGTTTGTCTTTTTGATCTTAGCTATCCTTGTGAGTGTGAAGTGGTATCTGATTGTGGTTTTGATTTGCATTTCCCTAATGACTAATAGTGTAGGACAACTTTTCCTGTGCCTATTCAACATTGTATATCTTGTTTAGATACATTTCTATTTAAATTCTTTGCCCATTAAAAAATTTAGTTCTTTATCTTTTTTATTGAGTTGTAAGAGCTCTTTATATATTCTCTCTTATCAGATATATGATTTGCAAATATTTTCTCCCACTCTGTGAGTTGTATTTTAATTTTCTTAATGGTGTCCTTTGAAGCACAAAAGTTTTTAATTTTGATGAGGTCCAATTTATCTATCTTTCCCTTTTGTTGTTTGTGGTTTTAGTGTCATATCTAAAAAACTACATTATGTTTTAATGTTTGGCAAAGAGTCTATCCTCACTTCCCCCCACCGCCCCACCAGCCTATTCTTGCATGCTTTTTTTTTCATGTGAACTTTAGAATCAGCTCATGTTGTTCCAAAAGCAATTCTTTCAGTATGTTTTAAAAATTGGAATCACTGTAAATATGAATGATTTGTGAGAACTGACATCTTTACAACAGTACATCTTCCTATTCAAAAACAGGATATGTCTTTACATTTATTCAGACTACTAAGTCCTTCAGTAGCATTCTAAAGCCTTCTTCTTATAAATTTAGCACATTTAAAATAGTTGTGTTTTTTTGCTGTTGCTCATATGAATGGAATCTTTTCTTATATTTTCTAACTGGTTGCTGATTGCATGTAAGAAAGCTACTCACTTTTGTATATCAGTCATATAACCAGTCATCTTAGTTTATTGATATTGAATGACTTTATTGATAATGCCCGAGTTATGTTTTCTAGATATACAGTCATATCATCTAAAAATAATGATAATTTTGCTTTCTCCTTTCCTGTTTTTATACTTCTTACTTCTCTCTGTTTTCTAATTGTATGGGCCGGCACTTCTAGAACAGTGTTAATAATGATGGTGTTAGTGGAAATCTTTACTTTGCTCCTGACCCTACAGAAAATGCTTCTAGGTACAGACTTTGCAGAGAGGCAGCTGTCAGTGTCTCTTTCTGAGTCTTTCTTTTACTGTGTTCTCTCTGTCAGGTTTCACAGTGTTATGCTAGCTTTCTTTTTTTTTTTTGAAGATGTCTGGGCTTTTATTCTGTAATGTTTCTAAGACTGTGTCCATTAAATATGCTAGCTTTCATAAAAAGAATTTGGAAGTTTTCCTGCTTTCTCTTTGCTCTGGAACAATTTAAATAGCAGGTAGAATTCACCCATGAAACCGCCTGGACTTGACACTTTTTTTGGGTATAGCTCTTTGAAAACATCCTCAATTTATTCTGTGGCATTTAGTATGTTTCAGGTTTTTTGGAGTATACATTTTAAAACTCTTCTAAATTAGTTGTAATATTTTCTATTTCCTAGAAAATTATCTATTCAACTCAGGGCTTTCAACATTTTGGCTTAGGTTGACCAATGTAAGTGCTTATGATTTTATTAATTAGTTTGGTATCTGTAGTGGTCTCCCAACTCTCATTTCTTATTTTGGGTATTTGATCTTTAAAAAACTGGTGGGAGATCTTCCACTGCAAGGCTGCCTGTTTGTATGGCCAGTCTGAGGCTGAGGGTTCCCAAGAGTGAAATCTCCCAATGAGCAGCCAACTTGGTTTTGTTTGAGATGATGTAAGACAGACATTCCTTCGTGTACATGGCTTTTGCTGTGATCAGCTGAGTGTTTGGCACGTGCCAGACCCTGCGCTAAACTCTTTATGTGTATTTTCTCATTTAATTTTCACACCATCCCACAATATAGGTAATACGGCATTATTCCCATTTTATCGACAAGGAAACAGAGACTCAGAGAGATTAAATAACTTGCCCAAGGTCCCACAGCTGGTGGCCAGTAAAGCTGGGACTCTGACCAGGTCTGTCCACCTCAGGACTCATTCTAAGTAAAGGGTCTTCTTCCGCAGCCCCTACTCCCACTCTGCACCTGCCTTTTACCTCACCTGGTGTCAGCAGCACAGGAATGGCAGCAGTTTGTGGACTTCTAACTCAGGCCTGTGTTTTCTGGACTCCTGAGGTGCCTCATAGTGTGACCCCCACTCCACCTCTTAGATAATTTTTGAGGCCTGGCTCTGGGCCAGCCACGGTGCTAGGCGCTGGAAAAACGGCTCTTATATTCTGGTGGGGAAGGATCTGTGTCACCAGCTAAGTAAGATTCTCATTTAAATGTCAGAAACAAACCAAACCAAAACACAAAACCAACCATCAAATCATTGTCCTTGAGGTACAATTGTAGAGAGAGCCCAGGACTAGTTTGAATCATACACGTCTGACCCTTAATAGCTGTGTGACCATGACATGCCACTTTATGCTGCTGAGCCTCCGTTTCCACATCTATAAAATGTAGATAACATCACACATTTTTCACATTCTAGGGATGCATCTTACAGTTGATGGTGTCTCTCAAGGATACTTGGCAGTGCTGGGTTTTTTTTTTGTTTTAATTTTCTTATTGTTACATAAAATAGTGGTGTGTCCTACTGATGATCTTAGATCTGATGACATATGATAGTAATCACATGGTTGCTGTGAGAATGAAATGAGATCATATAAAGTGGAAAACCCCATACAAATTCAGGTAAAGCAGTGCAAGAAGCACTGGCGGCGATTCTAATCCCAAACCTGTTATCACTATCTTGTTGGATGACTGCAGGCAAATTACCCCTGTTGTGTGGTCCCAACATTTCCTTCTCTGGACTTCCTTCTCAGCAAAATGAGAGATTTATTTAATTCATTAATTCAGCCAACATGTCCTGAGCACATTTTCTGGGCCAGGCACGGTGCCCCTCGGGAAGGACTTGGCTCAGCAGAGTGAGGGAACAAGACTCTCCTTGTGAGCAGTGCTCTGGTAAAGGTAGAGACGGGAAGGGTGAGCTGATCTCATGCGGCTCTTCTAGCTTTAATTTCTGTCCTTCTGGAACTAGGAGGAGGGCCAGATAGGGCAGGTGTGTTTGGGGAGGCCAAGTGGTATAGGGGTTAATGTACAGGCTATGGAGTTGAACAGTCTTGGACCAGCTCTGTCACTTTCTAGCTGTGTGACCTTGGGCCAATGACTTAACCTCTCTGAGCCTCAGGAGCCTTAACTGTAAAATGAGAGTGACAAGAGTTGCTGTCTCCCAGGGTTGTTATGAGTATTGAATGAAATGCAGTATGTAGAGCGCTCAGCTCAGTGCAGACCAGTAACCAAGCAATTAATGAATGGTAACCTGCCTTCCTCCCTGCTGCTCTCCCTCTTTCCTTCCTTCTTTCTCCTTCCTGTTCTTCCTTTTCTACCTCTTCCTCCTTGCCCCCCTCCTTCTCCCCAGTTTACCTGCTGTTCTTGAGAAACAAAAACTTACTGTGCAGGAATCTCCTGTCCAAACCTTCCCACTTTGTATTTGGAGGTCGGCACAGAAAAAACGACTCTGCTGCATAGATTGGCCTCTCCCATTGCTGGCCTTTGCAGTGACTTCTACCCTTGCTGGAAGTTTCTGATATCTGTCTGCCATGACTGCCCAGCAGCCAAAGGGTCTCAAGCAGGATGTTTTCCTCTGTGAGGCAGGGTGGACACAGAGCCCAAAGCACAGGGACTTTTCAAGGGCCTGGGGAAAAGTTTGAGATCTGAAAAAAGTTATTGGCACCAAAATAAGAAAGGAAACTGTAAAATCAAGAAGTGTTTAATTAAAAATCTACAAAATGTAACACTGTGTTCACTTCATTAAGTGTTAAAATTTAGTGTTTCTTTATATTTGAAAACAATTTATAGGTTGGATTTTACTCACTTTGTAAGAGTTCCCCAATATGCACGACAGTTACTGAGAAATTATTGCCAATTGTACATTAAGTGAGTTGTTCACCAGTTGTAAATTAAATGAGTATGTTTAGCCAAATTCAGTAGCAAAAATATTAAAAACCCTTTCAAAAATTTTACAGGTAAAATTGTTAATATGGAATATTTTAGGTATTTTATACAATACATGGCCTCTCTAGGGCCTGGGAAAGTCTTTAAAATGCGTTATGCTGTACATGGGAGGCCATTAACCCTCTTTTTAGTTCTCCTATTTTTTTCCCTAGGCTAGCTGATTATTCTAACCTTTTGTAAGACATCTGATATTTAGAATTTGTAATAATTTTTTGAAAATGTTCACAATGTAATAAAAAATTGCAGGATATTAAACTATAGATCAGTTAGATCTCAAGTTAAAAAAAATTCATACATGCATTAAAAAAAAGACTAGAAAGAAGTATACTAGGATGTTAACAGACTCTCTGGGTAGAAAAACGTGCATAATTAGCTTTTCTTTTTTATAGTTTTCAGACTTTCCAAATTTTCTACAATGAAAATGCATTACAATCAGAAAAACAATTTTTGGTAGTTAAAAAAATTTTTTTTCTTACTACAAAAGTAATTTATGCTCATTATAGAAAAATCACAAAATACATACAAGCATAAGGAAGGAAGAGAAACATGCAAATTCCACCCACCCAGAGACAACCACTGGGTCCTTCCAGACCTTTTTTATGCATACATAAACATTTATATTTTTATCACAAAACGGGATCATTCTGTACATAGTACTGTTTTGAAAACTGCTTCTTTCCCTCACAGTATATATTGAGAACATTTTTTTTCAATGTCAACAGCACATTTCTACAAGATGATTATAATGGCAGCATACCATCACATTTTAAGGAGGAACCATAATTTACTTAACCTCTAATTATTAGACATGAATGCTACTTCCCAGTTTTCTCTATTACAAATGGTACTGTAATGAAAATATTTTAAAGCACCTAAGAATCCTTCATTTTCACAAGGAAATCATAAAACACTACCTGACATTTATTTTTTGAATGATGCCAGGCTCTGAGGATCCAAAGGTGTTTAGAGGTAGTGATTCCTGCTGTGAAGGAGTTTCCAGTTCGGCAGGAGACAGTGGCCGGAGCCATGAGCTCTGCCTGAGAAAGCCAGGAAAGGCTTCTCTGGGAGGGTCACACTGAGCCGAGACTTGATTGAGTTGGAGTTCACCAGGAACACAGGGTACGGGAAGCAGGGAGACCTTCACAGGCACAGAGAACAGGACAGGAGAAAAAGGGAAAGTAGCATTTAATTTAGAGCCTGGGTTGTGCTGGCTACTTTCATGTTTTCTCATTTAACCCTCACATCAACACTGCAAAGGTACTGTTATGATTCCTACTTTCCAGCCAAAGAAACTGAGGGTACTGGCCTTGTTTAGCTAGAGGTAGAGCCAGGATTTAGACACAGGTCTCACTTAGTCTAAAATCCAAGCTCTTTTCTCTTTTTTTTTGCGGTACGCAGGCCTCTCACTCCTGTGGCCTCTCCCGCTGCAGAGCACAGGCTCCAGACACACAGGCTCTGGACGCGCAGGCTCAGCTGCCACGGCTCACGGGCCCAGCCGCTCCGCAGCATGTGGGATCTTCCTGGACTGGGACACGAACCTGTGTCCCCTGCATCGGCAGGCAGACTCTCAACCACTGCGCCACCAGGGAAGGCCTCTTTCTTCCTTTCTTTTCTTTTCTCTGATGATAGCAGAGGCAGTCCTGTGCTCCCAAGGAAGGTAATCCCTGGCCATTTTAAGGCCTGTGCTACCCCCTGACGTAAAGAAGTACTTAAGTTCCAACCCGCTTTGGTCTTTTCCTAACAGAGCTTGAAAGAGAAGTGGGAGCATCCAGCCGCCATCTTGGGTGCTGTGTTTTGCCACTGCTTGACTAAGCTGTCCTCTCTCCACTATATCTTGGCACAAAGATGCAAAGTTAGGCTCAGAGTGGTGTGTTTTGGGGATGGTGAGACATTCAGTGGAGCAGGAGTGTGGGAGCTGGGGCTGGGGTTGGGGAGAAGTGGAGGGTAAGCCGAAGAGGTGGGCCATGCTAAGACCCATGTTCCCGATGTTTGCTAGGAAATGGCATGGTTAAACGGTTCCTTAGGAAGAAGAGCCAGACCACTCGAGAGAGGACGGTTTGGCCTCCAGGGAGCTGGTGTTGGAGAAAATATGACATGGACTAAAAATAACAGTAGTTAAAATTTTTTGATTGCCAGGCTCTGTTCTAAGCATTTCAATTTTTTTTTTTTTTTTTTGCGGTACGTGGGCCTCTCACTGTTGTGGCCTCTTCCGTTGCGGAGCACAGGCTCCGGACACGCAGGCTCAGCGGCCGTGGCTCACGGGCTTAACCGCTCCGCGGCATGTGGGATCTTTGCGGACCGGGGCACGAACCCGTGTCCCCTGCATCGGCAGGCGGACTTTCAACCACTGCACCACCAGGGAAGCCCATTTCAAATATTTTAATTCTCTTAATTCTTGCTATTGTTATCCTTGTTTTCCAGGTGAGAAAACTGAAGCGCAGAGAGGTTAAGTAACTTGTCTAAGGGCACACAGTAAGTGGAAAAGCTAAGATTTAGACTGAGGCAGTCTACTCTTAACCTTTAATCTAGTTTAGCCCTTGCAAAGCTGAATGAAGCCGCCTGTTAGCTCCAGGAAGACAGGGGAGGGGAGAGCGGGGGTGGGCCTTTGTAAGTCTGATCACCAGCGCAGAGCCCAATTTCTGAAACATAATGCACTGTCAATAAATATGATTTATTAATATTTATTATCATAATAGTATAATTAAAGAAAACTGTATTAATGTATATTATAATTGTATATAATATTATAATAATATTAATGATTAAATGTGGATGAGATTTATCTGAATTAAAACAGTGGCATGAAGGTGGAAGGGAAGAATGTTTCTGAATTAGAATTGCAGGATCTGGTGACAAGACATGGGGTGAGGAGTGGAAGGGGAGGATTCTGGGTGGATGACTTGGTGTCCAGGTTGGTGAGCAGGAGGACGGTGGTGTCATTAATGAGGCTCGGTGAGAAGGGGGTTGTGGAAGAGCACTGTGCTTGGGCCATATTAACTCGAGGGGCCCGTGGGCTTTAGCCTTGGCCCTGAAGAGCACCTCCCATGGGAAATATATAAAGCTTGTTCTTCTGGTTTTGATAGCAAAACTAACAGGTTTACAAACTTCTCACATGCTAATTAAGAAACTAATTAAAACCCATCAGTTCTAAAAGGCATATGGTTTACTTAAGGTTGATCCAAGATTGATGTTTGCTAAAAACAATGTTTTAATAACTCATAAAATGAATTGGCTCTAATAATACTAGCATGGTGTTCTAATTTACTGGTTATGTTTCACATGTGTTTTTTTCCATTTGGAAGAAATTAAATGAGATAGCCTAGATAAAAATGCCTAATGCCTCACGATCATTTAAGATTAGTCCTTGAACTTGTCCTTGAACTCCACAGCAACTCTGTGCAGTAGGTAAGGTCTCTATCCCCCTTTTACTGATGAGGAAACAGGCATAATTAAGAGAAGTTAAGGGACAAACACAAGAAGCTTCTGCAAGGAAGTAGAAAAGTCAGAACTCATACGTAGCTCCCCCACTATTACTGTAAAATAAATCATCCCCAAACTTAGCAGCTTAAAATAGTAAATATTTATCTCACACAATTGCTGACAGTCTGGAACCTGGGAGTGGCTTAGCTGGTGGTCTGGCTCAGGGTCTCTCATGAGGTTGCTCTCAAGCTGTTGGCTGGGACCTCAAGGTCTGAAAGCTTGACGGGGGCTGGAGGTCCCATTTCCAAGCTCACTCATGTGGCTTTTGGCAGGAGGCCTCAGTTCTTCTCTATAGGGATGCTCATGACATAGCTTTACCCAGATTGAGGGATCTGAGAGACAGAGAGAGAGGAGGAGAAGAAGAGGAAAAGTGAGAAAAAGCAACTAAGATGGAATTCTTTATAACCTAATCTCAGAAGTGACATTCCATCAATTCTGGCATATTCTACTCCTTAGGTCAGTCTACACTCTAGGGGAGGGGACTTCACAAGGGTGTGAAAGCCACGAGGAAGGGATCATTGGGGACCATGTTAGAAGCTGCCTACCAAGGGCACCTTTTCCACTAGATACAGTATCTTGTCGTTTTCATCTTTGCAGCTAATCCCCCCACCCCTCCCCCAATACGTTACGAACTGCATAAAGTTGCAGTGTGACCAGTTTGGAGTGATGCATATTTTCTGTAGACAACAGCATTGAACTACTTAGCAAATCAGGAAGTGGAAAATGGTTATAAAGGGATCCAATTACTTTCATTGCCAAGCCCGTGTAAAATGTGACATGTGAAAATTGGTGAAAAATTAATTAGACAATTAAACTTATTTCTACTTAAATACATTTAGGTGTTAATTGGTGGTCTGACTTGAGGTTTATTTTAAGGTGGATTTGTTGTCTTGACTCTGTCCTTTTAAGAAATGATCTCTGTTTAAATGCCAGGAAGCCTCCTGGTCTTGCTGAGAAACAATGCCTAGTTCATTGTCACGGTTCTTCTCCAGATGGGACTGATCAGGGTCAGAATGGCCCAGAAGGCAAAAAGGCATTTGCTTTGGAAACCCCATCAGGAGGAAAATCTTTCCACTGCCTGAGGGGCTTTTCTGGGAAGGCCGAATGGCAGTGGGAAAGGCATTGGATTATAAGTGGAAAATACAGGGACTCCTTACGTCTCTCTGCTGTGACTTTGGGCAAGACTTTGCCTGGGTTTCGTTTTCTATATCTGTAAAACGAGGTGGTGAGAATAGATAATGTCTGAAGTCACTTCACCCATAAAAGTCCATGATTGTCAAGTACAGTGGTCTCGCTATGGGAGGGATCCCCTGCAAGGGTTTTCTTTAAAAAATTATTCTTAGTGTGATCTCTTTGCTAGAATTTGTTTCATAGAGTATCCATCTGTTCTGGTTAAACATAGTAGGTTGAAAGCATGTTTACATGCCTGCTGTTTTAAAATCCCGTTGAAGTGATAAGGACGAAGGGCAAGGGCAAAGGGGACACCAGTGGACAGGAGAGGGAGGGAAGGAGCAGATATCGCAGAGCCTGCAGGGGGAGATGCTCACGAGAATACAAAAAGCTTGCCCTGCAGAATCCCAGAAAGGCCCAGGAATTCCACGGAATCACTGAAGGTGGAGTGAGGGGAATTAAGTGAAAGCCTGGATGACTAATTGGTGACTTTGCCTTCCCCTGACACTTCCACCCTCCTTCACCACCTCCAGGCAGGAGACCCGGAAGATTCTTCTCTGGAAAGACTAAGCAATCCCAGAGGAAGGAGCTCCCCAATGAAAAAGTCAACGTGCCTCCTGGTCACCTAACAGTGACTGCCACCATGGACAAGCCAAGTCACACTGGCAGCTGCCCATTAGCTTTTAGTGTCTCTTTCTCAATGTGACCACTCAGCCAAAGATCACCAGACATGTGAGGAAAGCCTCCCGACAGGAGAGAGAGACCAAAAAAGGTGGACAAAAGAAACTGAAAAGAAAAAGAGACAATGCAAGGAACAAAAGAAAAGTATAATAATTTTCCCCCGATAGACGAGAAGACACTCATCCCAATTTCTGCTCAAATGTCACTTCATCAGAGAGACTTCCGCTGGCCACTGTGTCCAAAACAGTATCTCCCATTACTCTCTACCTCCTAATTCTGCCTAATTTCAGAAGGAAAGAACAGAAATAAGTAATATGAAAAAATCTCCCCAGAGCCGAAAGGCATACATTTCCAGTTTGGCAGGGTCCACTAGGTGCCAAACACAATGGGCAGAAGACTCCACTAGAGCACATCTCGGTGAAATTTCAGAACCTCAGAGGTAAAGAAAAGATCCTAAAAGCTTCCCGAGAGACCCAAAAAAGTGGGCTTTTACAAAGGATCAGCAATCAGAATGGCCTCAAACGGCTCAATAAAAACATCAGAAGCTAGAAGAAAATAGAGCAACGTATCAAAATCCTGAGGAAAAGTGATTCCAGCCTATAATTCTGTACTGAGTTCAATGATCAATTAAGTGTCGAGGGGAAGTAAAGACATTTTAGACATGCAGGCTTATCTTTCTTGGAATAAACCAAGAAAGAGGGTGACATAGGGTTCAGGGGGTCCATATCAGGATAGTGGCAAAGGAAGCTTCCGGGATGATGGGAAATGGAAGCAACCAGTCCAAAGAGAAGGAGAAAAACCTAAGGTTACAGGAGGGAGGTCTGCGAGAAAAAAGAGAAGGGGGAGGTGACCTGATTGCTTGGTGTCTGGAAATGTTAAAAGGCTGTTAGAAGGTGTCAGAAAAGTCATTGTTAGATATCTAGAATACTAAGCAAATGAGAAAGAAAAAAAAGCTAATTACTAACTTCAGGGTAAACAAAAATTTGTCCAGGAAAAGAAGCATAACTTGGTATGCTAGTTCAAGTGAATAAATATCATAATAAAGCAAACATTAGGTGTTAACTTAAGCAAGAGTTGTAACTACATTGAGCAGAAGAGGGGAACAGGTCATGCTTTAGAAGACCTCACTCATCATGCTGGCCAAGGGATGACGGAAAAACACACAAATCGAGACATAGCCTCCATGCTTGTCCTTTCTTTCTTTCTTTATTTATTTTTTTTGCGGTATGCGGGCCTCTCACTGCTGTGGCCTCTCCCGTTGTGGAGCACAGGCTCCGGACGCGCAGGCTCAGCGGCCATGGCTCACGGGCCCAGCTGCTCCGCGGCATGTGGGATCCTCCCGGACCGGGGCACGAACCCGTGTCCCCTGCATCGGCAGGCGGACTCTCAACCACTGTGCCACCAGGGAAGCCCCTGCTTGTTCTTTAGACATATGAAGGTCAATACCAGAAAGAAATGTGCAGAAGAGTGATGGTGGTTGCCTCTGGGACTAAAAGGAGCTGTTTCTTGTTAAAAGTGTATTTAGTACAATTTGACTTCTTAAACTAGGAGCGATCATGATATTGAGAAAAATAAAGTTTAAAGACTGTATCCCATGTATAGACAGTTCAGATTTACCCCTTCATCAACAGCCAGTGTGAACAGAAGAAAATCATGGCCAGAGATAAGACCTGGCTCATGCTTACACTGCTTCCTGAGTGTGATTTGAGGAGGCCTGGAAAGGTTGTCCTGCTTGCAAATCCCTATTGGTGATGGATGTCCCACAATGCTGTAGTGACTGTGGGGAGAGAGAGTAATGGGTTGAGTGAAAGGATTATGGGTTCAAATTTGGTTTCTGCCGCATATTAGCCAAGCAGTGTTAGGAAAATAACAAATCTCACACATTCTCTGAGCACCCACCAGGACTTTTGTTAGATATTGGGGATACACATCTCCGTTCTCGAGGAGTTTAAGGATGGGGATGGGTTAGTTTCCTCACGGATAAGATGGGAATTCATCTACTGTGTGTATGAGCCTGGCTTTGAGCCTGGCCGCTGGGCAGAAACAGCAGTGCTGGGGGCCGTGACCCGCAGAACACACAGAAGACTGTGGGATAAAGAGAGGCCGGGAACGCAGCATCACGGGGCAAAGACCCCAAATCAAAGCCCTTGTGCTTGGGGGAGGGGGAGGGGACGGAACCGTGATGCCTGTTCCATCCAACCCTGGCTGAGCTGCACCATTATATTTCCTTCTTTAGAGTTTCCTTCTTAGGAGTATCTTCAGAGAGCTGGGATTTTAGGATTTTAGAGGTGAGAGCCCTACAAAATATCTAGGCCACTTATTCCTGCACTTTGGCAATTCATAAATCATTTCACTGCAGTCCTGTGAATCCGTGGGTGGGGACCAACACTGAGTGGAGGCCTGCTTCAGGCACCCTTTTACTCACCCACTCCTTCATGTTGCAGGTGAGGAGATCAAGGGTCGAGCACAGGTCAGCTGCGGAGATGACAGCAGAGCTGGACCGAGAGCCGGCCTCCGGGCTTCGTCCTCAGCTTTGGTTTCATCACATGTGTACCCTCAGGTGAGCAGTCAAGAGTGGGGTCACGGACTAGCTCTCACCACCGTGGAAGGAGAGAGGAAAACTTGAGGAGAATGACTTCCCATTGAGGCTAGAGTCCTCTCTCACACCTTCCCAACACCCCCAAACTGCCTGCAAGGTAACTCTGCACCCCCTGATTGGGTCTCTGCTTTGGACGTCCTCCTCAGCCTCTCCTCTCTAAGACCCTCTGTGGGAGTCTTCATTCTCCGACCCTTGTAGCACTGGAGGCATGTAACATTGTTGGCCTTTCTCCCCCTTGAGCCCCCTGGTATTTGGCACCAGTGTCTGTTGGTTCCCCAACTGGCCCCTAAGCAGGCCTTTCTCCTTCACTCATTCCTCTTCTGCCCTTGCAAATGCAGGTTTTCCTTAGAGTTTATTCTTCATCCTCCAGTGATCTCACGCATTACCACTTAACATACATTCCCCAGCTTTTATCCCAGCGTCGTTCTCTCCTCCAAGCTCCAGACTCATGTTGTTAATGGGTGTGTTGACATCTCCACCTGGAACTCTGGAAGGCACCCCAAGTAACACGTTGCAAACAGGAAGCTTTGTTTTTCCTTCTAAACCTGCGCCTTCCCTTTTCCCTGTCTTGCCTATTACTGTCACCCTCCATTCAGCCTCCACTTTGGAGTCAAACTTGACACTTCTTGATTCTTTCCTGCCAGTTTCACACCAGTCACAAATCCAACCCATCCTTTCTTAGAAATGTCTTTCTAATCTTAAAAGTCTTCTAAACCCACCCACCTTCACTGCCTGGCTGTGTTGTTTCTTTTTTTCGCTAGTGCAATATTTTCCTCAATGGTCTGCACTCTCTCACCTCTCTTCAGCCCAGCCTCTTTATCATCTAAAACACAAACCTGAGTGTGCTACTTCCTTTCTGATGAAACCTCTACTAGAATAAAAACAAAAACAGCAAGGAGAATTTTTTAAAGTGTAATCCTCAGTGTTGATGAGGATGCTGTGAAACAGGCAATCTCATTTATTGCTAATAGAAATGCAATTTGTCGAATCATTTTAGAATGCTGTATAAGAATACATCATAGGGCTTCCCTGGTGGCGCAGTGGTTGGGGGTCCACCTGCCAATGCGGGGGGCGCGGGTTCGTGCCCTGGTCTGGGAGGATCCCATGTGCCGCGGAGCGACTGGGCCCGTGGGCCATGGCCACTGAGCCTGCGCGTCCAGAGCCTGTGCTCTGCAATGGGAGGGGCCGCAGCAGTGAGAGGCCTGCGTACCGGGAAAAAGAAAAAAAAAAAAAGAATACCTCATAAGAGCTTAAATATATTGTCTTTGACCCAGTTATTCCATTTCTGAGAAGCTAAGGAAATAACCCCAGCTATGAAAAAGTTTCATGCACAAACATATTTATTACATCATTATTTATATAAAGAAAAATGGGAAATAACCTAACTATATTACAATGGAAGTAATCTGTGGTACTGGATGGCCTATTACGCAGCCATTAAAAATGACATTTACTCATAGAGGACTTCCCTGGTGGTCCAGTGTTTAAGATGCCATGCTTCCACTGCAGGGGGCGCGGGCTTGATCCCTGATAAGGGAACTGGGATCCTGCATGCCACACGGCAGGGCCACACACACAAAAAAAGACATTTACTTATAGAAAAATAAGACAAAATAAGATACGCTAAAATATTAGTAATGATTCCTTCTAACTGGTGGGATTATGGATGATTTTAATTTTCTTCTTTATAATTTTCTATATTTTCCAAACTTTCTACCATAAATAACTATTATAATTAGATAAGAAATTTATTTTTAAGTAATGCTTAGAATAAGTTTATGGTAACTGACAAAAAAAGCAGCATACCAAATTGTACATAAAACATAATCTTGATACAAACACGAATAAGAGCATAATGAAATACAACAAACTTTCATCCCAATTGCTTCTAGGTGACAGCACCATGTGGGATTTTTTTGTTGATTTCACCTTCCTGATTTTCCAACTGTAGTGGAAAAAGAGTGAACATTTGTGTGCATAGGTACACACACACACACACACACACACATAATATTAAGGAACTCTTCACTGCCCACAGGATTTAATTCACATCCCTTAGCATGGCCTTCATGCTACAGGGACACCACATGACATTTTTAAAAATTGAGCAAAAAAAAAATTCACAAAGTTGTGCAGCCATCACCACTAGCCAATTCTGAAATATTTCATCACCCCCTCAAAAAAACCGTGTACCAGTTAGGTGTTACTCCCCGTTTCCCCCTTTTGAAACCCAGCTGTTGTGAATCACTAATCTACTTTCAGTTTCTATTAATTTATTCTGGGCATTTCATACAAATAGAATCATATACTATGTGGCCTTTTGTGTCTGGTTCTCTCACTTAGCATAATGTTTGGGGATTCATCCATGTTGTGGCTTATATCAGTACTTCGTTCTTTCTTACTGCCAAAGAATATCCGTTGTATGGCTATACCACATTTTGTCTATACATTTATCAATTGATGGGCGTTTGAGTTGTTTTCACTTTTTGGCTCTTGTGATTCATGCTGCTTTGAACATTCATGTACAAGTTTTTGTGTGGACATTTGTTTTCAGTTCTCTTTCTCATATAGGAATGGAATTGCCAGGTCATATGGTAACTCAATGTTTAACTTTTTGAGGGACTATTTTCCAAAACTCCTACACCATTTTACATTCCTACCAGCAATGTATGAGGGTTTCAATTTCTCCACGTCCTCGCCAACACTTGTTAATGTCTGTCTGTTTTATTATAGCCATCCTAGTGGGTATAAGGTGGCAACTCATTGTGTTTTTTAAAAATTAATTAATTTATTTATTTGGTTGTGCTGGGTCTTAGTTGCAGCAGGCGGGCTCCTTAGTTGTGGCATGAGAACTCTTAGTTGCAGCATGCATGTGGGATCTAGTTCCCTGACCTAGGCCACCTGAACTTGGTAAGCCCAAAGAACAGCAGAAGGCCAGGGTGGCTAGGGTTGAGACAGCAAATTGGGAAAGTACTAAATGAGGCTGCAGGGCATGCAGACAAGTCTTTTGAGGAATTTTGCTCAAAACGAGGAGCAGAGAAATAGGGAAGGAGCCAGGGGAGCACATGAGCTCTGTGGTGGGTGTTTCCGGTTTGTTTTTTATTTGTGTTAAGATGGGAAGTATTACAGCATATTTGTATGCTGAAAGGAAGGCTGCAGGGGCTAGGGCAACAATGGCAATTCATGAGAGAGGAGATAATTGCAGTCAGTCCTTGAGCAGGTGAGGAAGAATGTGGCCCATGGCCCAGGTGGAGAGCTTGGCATTACACAGGCACACGGATGATTTGTAATTTGCAACAGGAGAGAGGACAGAGCAAACATGTATGGATGCTGGAGGTTGGTAAGTTTGTGGTGGGGAATGAGCATTCTGATGGCCTGTTTTCCCCATGAATAGGAAGATGAGATCATCAGCTGAGAGCCAGGCAAGAGAAGGGCAGGGAAGCTGGAGAAAAGAGGAGAAGGGACAAAGAGGCATCTTGGAGAGTGGCAGAGTGACTGAGCACTGCAACAGGATCACTGGGCAGTGCTGAGGCAGTCCACTTATTTGCAGACTTAAATGTAAAATGAAACCTGTCCTGGCTGTTGTAGGTGTTTTCTCCAGCCACGTTCCTGTGCCCAAATGCAGGTGCAAAGGAGGTGCTCTGTTGGGTTTAACCAGGGTGGGGGTTTTGGCAGGTGGAAACAGCAGAGCAAGGATGTTATGGAGCAACCATAATACCAGGCCATGGAGCCCAGGTTGGGTGAGGAGGAAAGGGAGGGCCTGGGTCAGGGCTGGTAAGGACAGTGAAAAAAGTGGTCGAGGCATTGAAGATCTCAGTAGGATCAGAGAATTGTGGGAATGGGAGTCCCAGGATAACTGAGCTGGGGTGATGTGTGGTGATGATCTGACTAGGATGGTTAGAACGGAAACTCCAGAAGGACTGTCGTTGTGGCCAGGTCTGTGTTTGACTCTGTGGCTGAGGTAGACGACGGGGATCGTGGCATTGAGGCACCAAGAAACGAGAGGCAGGGCTTCCCTGGTGGCGCAGTGGTTGAGAGTCCGCCTGCCGATGCAGGGGACACGGGTTTGTGTCCCGGGCTGGGAGGATCCCACATGCCGCGGAGCGGCTGGGCCCGTGAGCCATGGCCACTAAGCCTGCGTGTCCGGAGCCTGTGCTCCGCAATGGGAGAGGCCACAGCAGTGAGAGGCCCGCGTACCGCAAAAAAAAAAAAAAAAGAAAGAAACGAGAGGCAGGGGGATGGATGGTCATCTATGTGGATCTTACAGTCACCGTGGACAATGGCAGGAGGAGAGGTACAGAGGAAGTCAGGGAACAGGTGGCCAAATTGTCAATAAACACATGAGCAGGAGGTAGGTAGAGAGAACAAGACATGGTCTCATGACAGGGGCTCATATTTTTCACGTTTATATGAGTATTCGATTGATGTCGATTTCACCCACTACACTGTATTTTCCATTAAGGGTAGGGGTCATGTCTATTTGTGTCCACCATGTTATCTTCAGCTTCTAGCTCAATGCCTCGCACATAATAGGTACTCAGTAAAAACTTCTAGAATAAATGAACAAATACTGTTCTCTGGGATTGGAGAAAGAGAGGATGGAGGCATTGATCCAATAATTTGTCCTTTCTCTTCCCATTGAAGTCTTCACTACAGTCCTCACTTTCAGAAATTTCAGTCAATGGTCACTCAACATTTATGAAATCCCTGTTAGGTGCCAGGTGCTGTGCTACGTGCTTCAGAGAAAAAGAAGACGTGATTGCAGCTCTTGGATATGTTAAAGTATATCCATCTAGGCAGACTCATGAATAAATAACTTTGATACAATGTGGATAGAGTAATGACAGAGGTCTGAACAAAATGCTCCAAGAGCCCTGAATCTGACTGCCAGGGGGAGAGGGTACGGCTGTGGGTTCAGATAACATCAAGAGAATGAAGATGGTCAGCAACCAAGACAAATGGAAGTCAGGTGAAGGACCAGTTTTTCCAAAGGTATCAGGAATGGGGAAAGCTTGGCAAATTGAGAAGTCTGATGAAACTAGAAATTAAGCTAAAAATGTCACCTGACCCTTATATTTATGGTCAATTGGTTTGCAGTGAGCGTTCTAAAATAATTCAATGAGAAAAGAATAGTCTTTCTAACGAATGGTGCTGGGACAACTGAATATCCACATGGAAAAGGATGTAGTTGGACTCCCACCTCCCACCACATACAAAGAGTAATTCAAATTGGATCAAACACCTAAATGTAAGTGTTAAAACTAAGAAACTCTCAGAAGAAAACCTAGGTGTAAATCTTCATGACCTTGGATTAGGCCAGGAAGTCTAAAATCCTAAATAATAAATTAGCTATGTCACCAAAAGCACAAAACAAAAGAAAAAATAGATAAATTGGACTTCATCAAATTTAAACTTTTATGCTTCAAAGAAAACCATCAAGAAAGTAAAAAAACAACCCACAGAATGGAAGAAAGTATTTGCAAATTATACCTCTGATAAGGAACTAGTGTCTAGAATACACAAAGAATATTTACAACTCAACAATGAGAAGACAAATGACCTAATTTTTAAATGGGCAAAAGATTTAAATAGATATTTCTCCAAAGAATATATATTAACAGGATAGAAAGCCCAGAGGTAACAGGATAGAAAGCCCAGAGATAAACCCACGCACATATGGTCACCTTATCTTTGATAAAGGAGGCAAGAATATACAGTGGAGAAAAGACAGCCTCTTCAATAAGTGGTGCTGGAAAAACTGGACAGGTACATGTAAAAGTATGAGATTAGAACACTCCCTAACACCATACACAAAAATAAACTCAAAATGGATTAAAGACCTAAACGTAAGGCCAGAAACTATCAAACTTTTAGAGGAAAACATAGGCAGAACACTCTATGACATAAATCACAGCAAGATCCTTTTTGACCCACCTCGTAGAGAAATGGAAATAAAAACAAAAATAAACAAACGGGACCTAATGAAACTTAAAAGCTTTTGCAGAGCAAAGGAAACCATAAACAAGACCAAAAGGCAACCCTCAGAATGGGAGAAAATATTTGCAAATGAAGCAACTGACAAAGGATTAATCTCCAAAATTTACAAGCAGCTCATGCAGCTCAATAACAAAAAAACAAACAACCCAATCCAAAAATGGGCAGAAAGCCTAAATAGACATTTCTCCAAAGAAGATATACTGATAGCCAACAAACACATGAAAGAATGCTCAACATCATTAATCATTAGAGAAATGCAAATCAAAACTACAATGAGATATCATCTCACACCGGTCAGAATGGCCATCGTCAAAAAATCTAGAAACAATAAATGCTGGAGAGGGTGTGGAGAAAAGGGAACACTCTTGCACTGCTGGTGGGAATGTAAATTGATACAGCCACTATGGAGAACAGTATGGAGGTTCCTTAAAAAACTACAAATAGAACTACCATATGACCCAGCAATCCCACTACTGGGCATATACCCTGAGAAAACCATAATTCAAAAAGAGTCATGTACCAAGATGTTCATTGCAGCTCTATTTACAATAGCCAGGAGATGGAAGCAACCTAAGTGTCCATCATCCGATGAATGGATAAAGAAGATGTGGCACATATATACAATGGAATATTACTCAGCCATAAAAAGAAACGAAATTGAGTTATTTGTAGTGAGGTGGATGGACCTAGAGTCTGTCATACAGAGTGAAGTAAGTCACAAAGAGAAAAACAAATACTGTATGCTAACACATATATATGGAATTTAAGAAAAAAAAATGGTCATGAAGAACCTAGGGGTAAGACGGGAATAAAGACACAGACCTACTAGAGAATGGACTTGAGGATATGGGGAGGGGGAAGGGTAAGCTGTGACAAAGTGAGAGAGTGGCATGGACATATATACACTACCAAACGTAAAATAGATAGCTAGTGGGAAGCAGCCGCATAGCACAGGGAGAGTGGGAAGCAGCCGCAAAGCACAGGGAGATCAGCTCGGTGCTTTGTGTCCACCTAGAGGGGTAGGAAAGGGAGGGTGGGAGGGAGGGAGACACAAGAGGGAAGGGATATGGGAACATATGTATATGTATAACTGATTCACTTTGTTATAAAACAGAAACTAACACACCATTGTAAAGCAATTATACTCCAATAAAGATGTTTAAAAAAAAAAGAATATATACTAATGGCCAATAAGCACATGAAAAGGTGCCCAACATCATTATTAGTCATTAGAGAAATAAATGCAAATCAAAACACAATGATGGGACTTCACTGGTGGTGCAGGGGTTAAGAATCCTCACTCCCAGTCCAGGTGGCCTAGGTTCAGGGCCTAGGCCCTGGTGGCGCAGTGGTTGAGAGTCCGCCTGCCGATGCAGGGGACATGGGTTCGTGCCCCGGTCCGGGAGGATGCCGCGGAGCCGCTAGGCCCGTGAGCCATGGCCGCTGAGCCTGCGCGTCCAGAGCCTGTGCTCCGCAACGGGAGAGGCCACAACAGTGAGATGCCGGCGTACCGCAAAAAAAAAAAAAAAAAAAAAAAGTTCTAGACAGAAGGAGTATGCAAATGTCCTGGAGCTGGAAGGAGTGTGGTGAATCTAAGCTGAGAGAAGGCCTGCTTGGGGGCACAGGGAATGAGAGGGAGCGGGTGTGCGGCGGGCAGGAGACCAGGCCATGCAGGGCGTGGAGGGCTGTGATACTGCTCTGGCTTCTGTCCTAAGAGCAGTGGGAGGCCTTGGATGAAAGGCACAATGTGATTAGATTTGCATTTGAAAAGATCCCCCTGATCCACTTATTATTGCTAATAATGATGATATGATGATGATGATAAACGCTTGCATCTGTATCGTAAAAGGTCTTTTTCAAAGTATTTTCACGTCCTCTACCCTAGCCTCAGCTTCTTGAATCCATCAATAAAAGCTCCTGGACTTGAGGGTACAGAGTTCTCCTGTTACAGGGATCATGTTTTCTGAATCCCAAATCAAGGCACATGGTCTGACAAAGGACTCCCCCCTCTCACCTTCTTTTTTTAGAGTATCCAGAAAGCTGTACATTCCAATCACATTTAATTCCACATTTAACAAACTGCCTCAATTAAGGAAAAATATGCCCAGCCATTGAGGCGGTTTCAGAAAGCTAGGAGAAAATCATTACTGTAAGTGGGCACCCCCTCCTCCCAGCCAGCCCCGTCCTCACCAAAGCATGATCACACTTTTAGAGTGACATGTGTCCTGACATTGTTGGGCCACGAGTTCAGTACATTATGACAATTTTCAAAGTCAACCAAATTTATTCTCCCTCCTCCCCTCAAAAAAAGCAAGTGCTCCTGTGAGTCCAGAGTCTTCGTCTCATTTTAGGGATGGGCAGGAAAGCAGAGGGAAGGATGAGGCTTGAACCTCTTGGGAGTCAAGGGATCGAGGGGTCATTTCCTTCTGAGCAGAATGTCCCTTCAGCGAGGTATCCCAGGCTAATATGCTTCTGTCTGTTGCTGTTGTGTACTTTGAATGATGATGAACCCACCGAATTTATGACTGGGAGACAGCCCTGGGGAAGGCAGGAGTGGACAGTGAGTAGTACTGGGGGCAGATGAGGATGAACAAAGATTATCTAGTTAACAGATACTAGACATAAATGTGCCTGTACATGCACAATTACATACAAGGACACTAAAATCAAGTCCTTTTCTCAGTTTGGCCAGGAGATGGGCAAAGGGACTTAGTGAGATCTTGTAAATAGACCAGTGGGCGTTAAGGGGTCCTTCCAGAAGTCTCCTGGAGAAAAGCAAGAAGAAAGGGTAACTTTCTGGACGATGACTGTGGAGACCAGTCAGAAAGGAGAAGGTGGAGTGAACTCTAGGGACCCGGGAATTTATGGCAATCAGCTGTCAGAACTGAGAACATCAATGAGTCACGTTCGTTCCCTTTGGTATTAGTAATTGGCATCATTTCACTGGGAAATAAAAGGCTGAGACGTGATTTTATAAATAACTGCTTTTAAGTAGGGAGAAGGTTTTCCTTTGGAAGATGGTCATGAGCTGTTTTCAACCCTTAGGAGGAGGAAACAGCTCATTCCCTAGCTGGTTGTAGATTTCAAGAGCTTTTCAGCTTCAATATAAGAACTGCCTGACCCTGGGGCTGGCTCTCAGTGATGACTCAGGAAGATCCCACAGTGCCCTGAGCTCTGAGTACAGAGGCTTGGAGCTGGAGATCCCTTGGGAGGTGTGTTGTCCTGCTCCCCAAAGCCTCCTCCTCCTCCAGGTGTGGGGGCCAGCTGTGGGTGGGGCTACCCAGTACCTGCCCAGAGCCCTTAGCTCTCTGGAGGGATCCTCAGATGGTGAACCCAGTCACTTTCCGGGAAGGGCAATCTCCTGTCCTCTTGGGGTGCAGTGGCTGAGTTCTCCATTGAAATTGTGAAGACAAAAGCACTGTGTCCTCCGGTGCCATTCGACGGGAGGAGAAGTATGACAGAAGGGAGTCAAAGTGGGAAGAGACAGCAGTCTTAACTGATTGTTGTTAACATATTTTACAGGAGCAGGTGACCACGTAAACGCATGGCTGAGGGGAGCTCCTGAAGCTCCATTAGCTTCAGGGTAAATCTGCCTTTGGTGCCCAACACTGTACGTTCATGCTCTCACCGAATCTCCACAATATTCCTATGAGATAAATATTGTTCTTTTGCAATTTTCCAGAAGAGACTGAGACTTGGGGAAGTTAGGAACTTGTCACACAGCTAGGGTGTGGTGGGTGGCCCGGATTTGAAGCAGGTCAGCCCGACTCCAGAAGTGCCTCTCTAACCACTGCTCTCCACTGCCTCCTCTTACTCTCCAGGAGCTTCTAGTTTCCCAGAGAAGCCAAGCACATATAAGTAGTCCCCTCATTTCCTTCCAGTGAGTCACTTCATCAAAAACAGGGGATTAATTAGGAGGAGGTAGGGAGAGACAAGTGTTCCAGACAAAAGGATCGTGCAAAGGTCCTGGGGCTGGAAGGAGTGTGGTGAATTGGACAAGCTGAGAGAAAGGCTGCATGGGGCACAGGGAGTGAGAGGGAGCTGGTGTGAGGCAGGCAGGTCTCAGGTGTCGGCATTCCTCCTGTTTAGAATAGCTACACCCCAACCCTGTTCTAATTTTCTCCACTGCACTTTTTTTTTTCTTGTTGGCACACCATGTGGCATGCGGGATCTTAGTTCCCCGACTAGGGATCGAACCATGTACCCCCTGCAGTGGAAGCGCAGAGTCCTAACCACTGGACAGCCAGGGAATTCCCTCCATTGCTTTTTTTTTTTTTTTTTTTGCGGTACGTGGGCCACTCACTGTTGTGGCCTCTCCCGTTGCAGAGCACAGGCTCCCTACGGGCAGGCTCAGCGGCCATGGCTCACGGGCCCAGCCGCTCCGCGGCATGTGGGATCTTCCCGGACCGGGGCACGAACCCGTGTCCCCTGCATCGGCAGGCGGACTCTCAGCCACTGCGCCACCAGGGAAGCCCCCATTGCACTTTTGATCAACTGATACACTCTACGTTTATTTTCTGTCCCCCTGCCTTCTTCTAGAGTGTGAGCTTCATGAAAGCAGGGACCACATTTGTTTTGTTTATTTCTGTGTGCCCAGTGCCTAGGACACTGTCTGGCAGTGTAGAAGGCATTCAATATATTTATTGAATTAACCAATGAAGTAATTAGTTAGTTATAGTACTAGCCTGTTTTTGGTAAATGCCTGAAGAATTTACAGCCATCAGGTGTTATAGCAGTTAGAAGACCAAAAACATTTCAAACCAGGGGATTATCAGAGAGGTTTCCAAAAGGAGGTCTGCCTATGAAGGATGGCTAAGCTAATATATATATTTAGGAGGCAATGGTAGGGGGAAGGGATAGGATGGTAACGGTCCAGCAGGCTGCTTGGCATGCCTCCCAGCCTCCGCCAGCCTCCTTGGATGTGGGCCTCTGTGCTATATTCACACATCATCTAAGTGGGTTGTGAAACACAGACACTAGCTACCAAGGGATGCTATGGTTTCTCCTTCCTTGGAGATCTTTAAAAATAGGAATAAGAGATCAACTGTCCTAAATTCTTTAGGAAGGGAAGCACTGGCATTGTTGGCTCCTACAGTGTATCAGGCAGTTTAACTTTGTCATCTGATACAAGCATCTCAAGAACCTGTGAGGCTGGCACTATTATTATTATCCCCATTTTATAGATGAGGAAACTGAGGCTCAGGGAAGGTTAGTCCAAGGTCACACACCTGGTACAAGATGCGAATCTCTGACTGCAGAGGCTGCAGTCTTCCCACTACCCTCAGGCCCTGAGGCACTCTCTTCTAGGCTGTCTTTTCAGGGCTTACGCATTCTGTATTAGAATAGCACATGGTGCTACTTAAGGTTGACTTGTGATAATTGAGATGGCAAAAGTGACTCCTGTCACGTGACTGAATGCTATTGATTTTAGGCAGCATTTCTTTGAGGCAGGAGCTTGGACCAGACAACCCATTCAAGCCTCCCCTTCAGTGCTGTTCTAGTTACAAAGAGTGTTGTGAGTACCAGTAACAGCTTTTTAGTCTAGGGGAATATGGATTAATCGCTGAATTAAACACTGGGTTCCCCATGTGGAGGTGTAGTTACATTAGTGCAGTGATGTATTGCCACACCCTGTAGGTAGAGAGACATGGAAGTAACTGTGTAAGAATTTTACAGGGAAGAAGAAGATGGCAGGGAAAGTGAAAGTTGGGACTTGGAAGGCACATGAACTTGACCCCTTATGCATGCCCTTTGAGAAGTGACATGAGGCTTTGACATCAGACAGCCCTGGGTTCAAATCCTTGCTCTGCCATTTCCTAGCTGGGCAGTCTGGGGCGAGTCAGATATTTCTCTGATAGTCATCATTCTTTAGTTGTGTACGATAGAAACCAACTCGGGCTGCCATGAGCAGGGAAGGGTCACAGAATGGACAGAAAAGCCCCAGCCCCTGACCTCAGAAAGGGCCAATGGCTGACCTCTTCAGAGTGTCCAGCAGCGCTGGCCTGAGCATTACTCCATGCAGGCCGAGGATTACAGGAGAGCCCTGTGTCCCGCACCTCTGGGCAGGAGGGCAGGGTACATTGGCTGTCAGTTTCATCAGTGAGGGAGGGGAGTTCCCTGAAGCAGAATCAGGGCAGAAACTTTGGATAGTCACTACTGCTTCTGAGCCTCAGTTTATTCACCTGTAAAATGGGGATAATGATACCTGCCTTGCAGAGGTTTATTATAAGGATTCAAGTTAATATAAGTGAACTGGCTTCCACAAAAAACTTCCAGTAAACAGTAGTTATTGTTATAATATAGTCAAATCTTTATTATCCCTTTTGCAGATGGTCTTTGGTAACTTATTTATTTGTCAATTCCAGGCTGCATCTTTTTTAAAAAAGGAACATATCCCTCCATAGCTAAAATAATATTGATATCATAGTTAAAACAATTAACAATAATTCCTTTATATCATCTAATATGTCAAAATTTTTTTGCAGTACTTAAATCTAGCCTGACGACTGCTTGTCCCAGCATGGTCTCTCTGTGGGCTAATGGAGAATAAGCTTATTTTAATATTCACCTAAGCCAAACAGAATTGGAAAGGTACATTTGTTAGAGGAAAAAAAAATGATGGACTGTATTTCAAGACTAAATAGAGTTGATCTGGGATTTCCCTCTGTTTTGGTGTATTCAGGTCACCACTCCCCCTCATTAGTACCGGCTGTATTTAACACTGCCACAGTTAATGAAAGCTTTAGTAGTTAAACACGTACATGAAATTCCCTATTACTCCAGGGTGCATGTCTCAGTCTTCTGGTGCGATTCAACAAATATTTATTGAGTGCCTACTATATGCAAGAGATTTCTCATTATAACCATTCTTGTGGAGTTCTTGAGCCAAACTTAAGTTTTTTTTTGTTTTTTTTTCTAGTAAATTTTATACATCGGAAGCCAGATTTGGCTGTCTAAAGTGGGAGAGAAGGAGAATTACTTGTCTATGAATTTTAAGATCTACTAAAAGGAGTCCTCCTGGTTCCCTTGGGGACAAACATTTCGTAATATAAATGTTTAAAAATCAACCAAGATTAAAAAAAAAAAAAGGTTAGCCTGTTTGTTTCTTCTCAGCCAGTGACGCTTTTTCTACCAAAGAAAAGAAGGGTCTTCTGCTAAATCTAGGAAACCACAGCCTTTGTGGTTTTGTTGAAGCAGGGAAAGACAGCAATTCCCAACCTGGAGTCTTCCCCAAAGACTGCCGTTTCCAGTTCCTTGAGCCAGAAATTGCTGCTTTCAAGACAGCAAAAGGAGAAAGAAAAGTTCTGAGCCAGGGTTAAAAAGGTACAGAATATAGTGTTTTATAAGACCAGATGTGAGCAATGATGTGGGGAAAATGGGCCCTCTTAGAAGCTGCTGGCGGGAGTGTAAATAGATACAACCTTTCTGGAGGGCAATTTGGAAGTACTATCAAAAGCCTTAAAAGTGATCGTACTCTTGGAATTGATCCCAAGGCAATAACTAGGGCTATACTCAAAGATTTATCCATAGGAACAGTCATTGCAGTATTGTTTAGAATAGTGGAAAATTGGAAATAATCTAAATGTCCAATCATAGGGGACTGACTTAGGTTGGTTCAGTAACTTATAGGGCATCCATTCATGATGGAATATTATTCAGGCATTAGAAATAATGTTGTACCCTGGGATAAACCATAATGGAAAAGAACATAAAAAAGAATATATATATATATATATATATACATATATATATATATATATATATCTGAGTCACTTTGCTGTACAGCAGAAATTAACATGACATTATAAATCAACTATACTTCAATAAAAAAAAAGAAATAATATTGTAGAACTGGAGCTCCCAGGATCCATGGTTCAGGGAGTCTGAAATTATATGCAAAATTGTGTGTGTGTGTGTGTGTGCACATTTTGGGTGAAAGGGAGAATTTTTATGGACTCTCAAATAGGTGCATGACCCAAGAGAGTAAAAAAAGCACCATTGTAGAAAATATTTAAAACAGAAAGATGTTGACAACATATTATTAGGTGAATGAATGAAGGATAGGTTAAAAAATATAATATGATCTTATTTTTTTAAAAAAATGTTTGTGTGTGTGTAGGAAAAAGATTAAAATGTTATCCACCAAAATGATAATCATGGTTATCTCAGAATGGTAGGATTATAGGTGATTTTTTCTTTTTTTTGTTGTTGTTGAAATTTCTAAAATTGTTACCATGAGTATACATTACTATTATATTTCTTAAAAGCACTTCTTAAAAAACGTAAGAGTATGGACCCTACAATCTAGAACTACAGTGCCTGGGTCCTGACTTACCAGCTGAAATGTCTACAGTAAGCTTCTTAACTTCTCTAGGCCTCAGTTTCTCCATCTGTAAAATGGGGATGATAATAGTTCATATTAATAATTGTAAAACACCAGGGCCTGGCCTGAGGTAAGTGCTCAGTGAAGGTTGGTTATTGTTAACAAAACAAAAGTGAGGTAGTGTGGTATGTGCATGAGCTTTGGAGATGCATAGGCTTGGGTTTGAACCCAGGTTCACGGCTCTTTAGCTAGTGATCCCCTTATATGAGCCTTACTTTTCCCATCTGTAAAATGGACACAATAATATCTACCTTGAAATCAGCTAGTCTGATTTCAACACTAGAGAAATACATGCGCCTAATGTATAGTAAGGGCTCAAAAAATGATAGGAATGTTCCAACTAAAGTAGAGTGTATCCTCTGGGAATTGACAATCAATGTTTAAAGAACTAATCCTTTTGCTTTTTTTTTCACACCTTAACACAAATGACTCCTCATTTACCTCATGCTAAAAGCACTGCAATGAAGAGGCTGGCCTAGCACAGGGCTTCAAAAACTAACATTCCACCTGTCTAGCTAATATTGCCACTGTGATTACTAATAAGTGTTACCTCTGGAGTTATTATCATTTTTTAAAGGCTGACATTATTTTTCTTTCTTTTTTTAAACTGAAGTGTAGTTGTCTTACAATATTATATTAGTTTCAGGTGTACAACATAGTGATTTGATATTTTTATAGATTCGCACCATACAAAGTTATTACAATATTATTGACTATGTTTCCTGTGCTGTACATTATGTCCCTGTTACTTATTTATTTTGGAGTTATTACTATGTACTGGTCCTAGGGTGAATCATTCTTGTTTTTCTCTGTTCCTACTCTATTATCTCCTATTTCCAGAACTGAGCTACTGACGACAAAAAAATATTGCTTATATATAAAAGAGGAGTTATTAGAGTTGACTAGAGCTTGGCCATCCTCCTCTTTCAATTTCCTTGTGTGTCCCGAACCCCACCTCCACAAATTATCTAACTAAGATATTACCTTGCTGAGGACCATCATCTCTTCTGAAATTTTGTGGGATTTTGGTATTTGCTAAATATTTAATATGTGCTTGGCACTGTGTGAAGTCATTGTCATATGTCATCTTGTCTAGGCTATAGGCTGAATCTTCACTTGCCCTCATACTCCACATCCAATCCACTGGCAATTCTGTTGGCTCTTCTTTCAAGATAAATCCATGATCCAACTACTTCTCCGTACCTCCACAGCTACTACTTTTGCCAAACCACCCTTGATTCTTACCTGAATTAAAAAAAAAATAGACTTGATTTTTTAGAGCATTTTTACATTCACAGCGAAATTGAGTGGAAGGTTCAGAGGTGTCCCCTATACCCTCTGCCTGCCCCTAGCCTCCTGCATTATTAACATCCCTCACCAGAGGGGTACATTTGTGACAATCAGTGAACCTACACTGATACATCATTATCACCCCAAATCCATAGTCTATATTAGAGTTCACTCTTGGAGGTGTATATTCTGTGGATTTTGACAAATGTATAATGACATGTCTGCCATTAGAATATCATACAGAATAATTTCACTGCCCTAAAAAAATCCTCTGTGCTCCGCCTATTCCTCCCTTCCTCCTCCAACTCATGGCAATCACTGATCATTTTGTTTTCTCCATAGTTTTGCCTTTTCCAGAATGTCATATAGTTGGATTCATATAGTATGTAGCCTTTTCAAATTGGCTTCTCTCACTTAGTAATATGCATTGAAAGTTCCTCCATGTCTTTTCATGGCTTGATAGATCATTTCTTTTTAGTGCTAAATAATATTCCATTGTCTGAATGTATCACAGTTTATCCACTCACCTACTGAAGAGCATCTTGGTTGTTTCCAAGTTTTGGCAATTTTGGATAAAGCTGCTCTAAACATCTGTGTGCAGGTTTTTGTGTGAATGTTTTCAACTCCTTTGGGTAAATACCAAGGACCATGACTCTTGGACCATATATTAAGAGTATGTTTAGCTTTTTAAGAAAGTGGTAAACTATCTTCCAGAGTGGCTGAACCATTTTGCATTCCCACCAGCAATGGTTGGGAGTTCCAGTTGCTCCACATCCTCAGCAGCATTTGCTGTTGTCAGTATTCTGGATTTTGGCTATTCTAATAGATGTGCAGTGGAATCTTATTATTGTTTTAATTTGCATTTCTTTTCTTTTTTATTTATTTAATTAATTTATTTTTGGCTGCATTGGGTCTTCATTGCCGCACACGGGCTTTCTCTAGTTGCGGCGAGCGGGGGCTACTCTTTGTTGCAGTGCACAGGCTTCTCATTGTGGTGGCTTCTCTTGTTGTGGAACATGGCTGTAGGCACGCTGGCTTCAGTAGTTGTGGCACGTGGGCTCAGTAGTTGTGGCTCATGGGCTCTAGAGCGCAGGCTCAGTAGTTGTGGCACACGGGCTTAGTTGCTCCGTGGCATGTGGGATCTTCCCGAACCAGGGCTCGAACCTGTGTCCCCAGCATTGGCAGATGGATTCTTAACCACTGTGCCACCAGGGAAGTCCTTGCATTTCTGTAATGACATATAATGTGGATATTTTTTTCATGTGGTCATTGCCCTTCATATATATCTTCTTTGGGGAGATGTCTGTCAAAGTCTTTGGCCTGTTTTTTAATCTGGTTGTTCATCTTCTTATTGTTGAGTTTTAAGAGCTCTTTGTATATTTTGGATAACAGTCTTTATCAGATACATGTTTTGCAAATATTTTCTCCCAGTGTGTGACATGTCTTCTCATTCTCTTCACAGTGTCTTTCACAGAGCAGAAGCTTTTAATTTTAATGAAGTCTAGCTAATCAATTATTTCTTTCCTGATCATGCCTTTGGTGTTGTATCTAAAAAATCATTGCCAAAGCCAAGATTATCAAGGTTTTCTCCTTTGTTATCTTCTAGGAATTTGATAGTTTTGCACCTTTTACATTTAGATCTATGATTCATTCTTTCAAGTGTCCTTAGCTACTTATGATCCATTTTGAGATTATCTTTGTGAAAGGTGTAAGGTCTGTGTCTAGATTTTTTTTTTTTTTGCATGTGGATGTCCAGTTGTACCAGCATCATTTGTTGAAAAGACTATCTTTTCTCCATTGTATTGCCTTTGCTCCTTTGTCAAAGATCAGTTGACTACATTTATGTTGGTCTATTTCTTGGCTCTCGATTCTGTTCTCATATATGTACCTCATATAAATCTTGTACATATTATATTAGATTTATACCTAATTATTTCATTTTGTGTGGTGCTAACATAAATTGTACTGTATTTATTTATTTATTTTTATTTGGCTGTGTTGGGTCTCAGTTGTGGCATGCGGGATCTTCGTTGAGGCATGTGGGATCTTTCATTGTGGCAAGTGGGCTTCTCTCTAGTTGTGGTGTGCAGGCTCCAGAGCACGCAAGCTCAGCAGCTGTGGTGCATGGGCTTAGTTGCCCTGTGGCATGTGAGATCTTAGTTCCCTGACCAGGGGTTGAACCCGTGTCCCCTGCATTGGAAGGTGAATTCTTAACCACTGGACCACCAGGGAAGTCCCAATGGTATTGTTTTTTTTTTTTTTTTTTTGTGGTACGCGGGCCTCTCACTGTTGTGGCCTCTCCCGTTGCGGAGCACAGGCTCCGGACGCACAGGCTCAGCGACCATGGCTCATGGGCCTAGCCGCTCCGCGGCATGTGGGATCTTCCCGGACCGGGGCACGAACCCATGTCCCCAGCATCGGCAGGCTGACTCTCAACCACTGTACCACCAGGGAAGCCCCAGTATTGTATTTTTAATTTCAAATTCTGCTTGTTCATTGCTAGTATATTGGAAAGTGATTGACTTTTGTATATTAACCTTGTATCCTGCAAACTTGCTATAATCCCTTATTAGTTCCAGGAGTTTTTTGGTTGAATCTTTCTGATTCTTTTTTTTTTTTTTTTTTTGCGATACGCGGGCTTCTCACTGTTGTGGTCTCTCCCGTTGCAGAGCACAGGCTCCGGATGCGCAGGCTCAGCGGCCATGGCTCACGGGCCTAGCCACTCCACGGCATGTGGGATCTTCCCAGACCGGGGCACGAACCCATGTCCCCTGCATCAGCAGGCGGACTCTCAACCACTGCACCACCAGGGAAGCCCTGATTCTTTTTATAGACAATCATGTCATATATGAACAAAGAGTTTTATTTCTTCCTTCCCAATCTGTGTACCTTTTATTTCCTTTTCTTGTCTTATTGCGTTAGTTAGGACTTCCAAGATGATGTTGAGAAGGAATGGTGAGAAGGGATATCCTTGCCTTGTTCCTGATCTTAGTGGGAAAGCTTCCAGTTTCTTACCATTTATGTATAATATTAACTGTAATTTTTTGCAGATGTTCTTTACCAAATTGAGGAAATTACCCTCTATTTCTAGTTTGCTGAGAGTTTTTATCATGAATGAGTGTTTCATTGTGTCAGATACTTTTTCCTCATCTATTGGTATGGTTATGTGATTTTTCTTCTTTGGCTTGATGTGATGGATTACATTAATTGATTTTCAAATGTTGAACCAGCCTCCCAAACTTGGGGTGAATCCCACTTGGTCATGGTGTATAATTCTTTCTATACATTGTTGGATTAGCTTTGCTAATATTTTGTTGAGGATTTTTGCACCTATGTTCATGAGAGATACTGGTCTGTAGTTTTCTTATAATGTCTTTGTCTGGTTTTGATATTAGGGTACTGGTAATGCTAACCTCAAAGAATGAGTTAGGAAGTACTCCCTCTGCTTCTATACTCTGAAAGAGATGGTACAGAATTAGTATAATTTCTTTCTTAAATTTTTAGTAGAATTCACCAGTGAACCCATCTGGGCCTAGTGCTTTCTGTTTTGGAGGATTATTAATTATTGATTCAATTTCTCTAATTTACATAGGCCTATTCAGATCATCTATTTCTTCTTGTATGACTTTTGGCAGACTGTGTCTTTTAAATAACTGGGTCATTTCATCTAGGTTATCAAATTTGTGGGCATAGAGTTGTTCATACTATTCTTTGATTATTCTCTTAATGTCCATGGGATCTGTAGTAATGTTGTCTCTTTCATTTCTTTTTTTAAAAAATTAATTAATTATTTTTTATTTTTCATTGCATTGGGTCTTTGTTACTGCGCATGGGCTTTCTCTAGTTGCAGCGAGCGGGGGCTACTCTTTGTTGTGGTGCATGGGCTTCTCATTGCGGTGGCTTCTCTTGTTGTGGAGCATGGGCTCTAGGCACGCAGGCTTCAGTAGTTGTGGCATGCAGGCTCAGTAATTGTGGCTCGTGGGCTCTAGAGCGCAGGCTCAGTAGTTGTGGAGCATGGGCTTAGTTGCTCTGTGACATGTGGGATCTTCCCGGACCAGGGATCGAAACTGTGTCCCCTGCCTTGGCAGGCAGATTCTTAACCACTGTGCCACCAGGGAAGCCCTCTTTCATTTCTGACATTAGTAATTTATGTCCTTTCTTTTTTACTTAGCCCAGTAAAGGCTTATCAATTTTATGTATCTTTTCAAAGAACCAACTTTTGGTTTTGTTGGGGTTTTTTTTCTATTGATTACCTATTTCAATTGCATTGATTTCTGCTCTAATTTTTATAGTTTTTTTTTTCTTCTGCTTACTTTGGATTTAATTTCTCTTCTCTTTCTGGTTTCCTAAGGTGAATGTTCAGATGACTGACTTTTAGATTTTTCTTTTTGTAATATACACATTCAATGCTATCAATTTCCTTTTAATCACTGCTTTTGCTGTATCCCACACATTTTAATAAGTTGTGTTTTCATTTTTATTTAGTAAAATATTAAAAATTTTTTTCTTGAAATTTCTCCTTTGACTTATGTATTATTTAGAAGTGTGCTGTTTAATCTCCAAGTATTTGGGGCTCGTCCAGTTATCTTTCCGCTATTGATTTCTAGTTTAATTCTGTTGTGGTCTAAGAGCAGACATTGTATGATTTCTATTGTTTTAAATTTAATGTGTGTTTTATGGCCCAGAATGTGGTCCATCTTCGTGAATGTTCCATGTGGACTTGAGAAGAATATGCATTCTGCTGTTGTTGGATGAAGCAGCCTATAGACGTAAATTATATCTGGTTGATTGATGGCCCTATTGAATTCAACTATGTCCTTACTGATTCTCTACCTGCTGGATCTGTTTATTTCTGATAGAGGGGTGTTGGAGTCTCCAACTGTAATAGTGGGTTCATCTTTTTCTCCTTGCAGTTCTGTCACTTTCTGCTTCTCATGTTTTGACACTCTATTGTTAGGAGCCTATACATTAAGGATTGATATGTCTTCCTGGAGAATTAACCTCTTTATCATTATGTAATACTCCTCTTTATCTCTGATAACTTTCCTTGCTCTGAAGTCTTTTCTGTCTGAATTAATACAGCTACTCCTGCTTTCTTTTGATTAGTGTTAACATGATATATCTTTCTCCATCCATTTACTTTGCTCTATGTTTGTCTTTCTATTTAAAGTAGGTTTCTTGTAGACAACCTGGAGTTGGGTCTTGTTTTTTTGATCCACTCTGACAATCTCTGTTTTTTAATTGGTTTATTTAGACCACTGATGTTTAAATTCTAAAGTGATTATTGGTGTAGTCGGATTAATAGCTACCGTATTTGTTACCTTTTGCTATTCATTGCCCTTGTTCTTTATTCCTGTTTTTGTTTTCTACTCCTTTTCTTCCTTTTGTGGTTTTAACTGAGCATTTTATGTGATTCCATTTTCTCTCCTTTCTTAACATATCAGTTATAATTCCTTTTTTATTCTTTTTAGTCATTACACCAGAGTTTGCAATATATATTTACAGCTAATCCAATTCCACTTTCAAATAACACTATACTACTTCGTGGGTAGTGCAAGTACCTTATAATAACAAAATAATCCTATTTCCTCCTTCCTGTCCCTTGTATCATTGCTATCATTCCTTTCACTTATAAGTAAGCAGGTGCACACACACACACACACACACACACACACACATACTGAATACATGGTTACTATTATTATTTTGAACAGTTCTCTATTAGCTCAATTAAGAATAATAAAAGTAAAAGTTTTTATTATACCTTCACTTCTTCCTTCTCCATTGCTTTTCCTTTCTTTATGTAAATGAAAGTTTTTGACCTATATAATTTTCCTTCTCTCTAAAGAACTTTTAGCATTTCTTTCAAGGCACATCTACTAGCAACAAACTCCCTCATCTTTTGTTTGTCTGAGAAAGTCTTTATTTCTTCTTTACTCTTGAAGGATAATTTCACAGGGGACAGAATTCGACGTTGGTGGTTTTTTTTCTCCCAGCACTTTAAATATTTCACCCTGCTCTCTACTTACTTGTATGGTTTCTTAAGAGAAGTCAGATGTATTTCTTATCTTTGCTCCTCTATGATAAGGTAATTTTTTCTTGTGGCTTCTTCTAAGATTTTTTCCTTTATCTTTGATTTTATGCATTTTGAATATATGTCTAGGTGTGTTTTTTTTTGGAGGTGAGGCGCATTTATCCTGCTTGGTGTCCTCCGAACTTCTTGGATCTGTGGTTTGGTGTCTGACATTAATTTGGGGAAATTCTTGGTCATTTATGCTTCAGATATTTTTTCTGTTTCTTTCTCTCTTTTTTTCTCCTTCTGGTATTCCCATTAAAGTGTATGTTATACCTTTTGTAGTTGTCCCACAGTTCTCGGTATTCTTGGGTATTCTGTTCTGATTTTTTTTTTCAGTCTTTCTTCTCTTTACTTTTCAATTTTGGAAGTTTCTATTGAGATAGCCACAGGCTCAGTGACTCTTTCCTCAGCCATGTGTGGTCTATTAATGAGCCCATCAATGGCATTCTTCATTTCTGTTACTGTGTTTTTGATCTCTGGCATTTCTTTTTGAGTCATTCTTTTTATTTATTTATTTTTGGCTGCATTGGGTCTTTGTGGCTGTGCGTGGGCTTTCTCTAGTTGTGGCGAGATGGGGCTACTCTTTGTTGTGCGTGGGCTTCTCATTGTGGTGGCTTCTCTTGTTGGAGAGCATGGGCTCTAGGCTTGTGGGCTTCAGTAGTTGTGGTACGTGGGCTCAGTAGTTGTGGCTTGAGGGCTCTAGAGCACAGGCTCAGTAGCTGTGGCACACGGGCTTAGTTGCCCTGTGGCACGTGCGATCTTCCTGGACCAGGGATTGAATCCGTGTCCCCTGCACTGGCAGGCGGATTCTAAACCACTGCACCACCAGGGAAGTCCCTTGATTCATTCTTATAACTCCCATCTCTCTGTTTACATTACCCATCTGTTCTTGCATGCTGTCTACTTCATCCATTAGAATCCATAGCATATTAATCATAGTTGTCTTGAATTCCCAGTGTGATAATTTCATCATCTCTGCCATCTCTGAGTCCGGTTTTGATGTGTGTTCTGTCTCTTCAAGACAAGTGTTTTTTTGCCTTTTGATATGCCTTATAATTTTTTCTTATTAGAAGGACATGCTATACTGTGTAAAAGGAACTGCAGTAAACAGGCCTTTAGTAATGTAGAGTAAGGTATTGGGGGAAGAAAGCATTCTGTAGTCCCATGATGAGGTTGCAGTCTTACAGTGAGTCTGTACCCCTGGACTGTGAATTTCACAAGTGCTTCTCAGCCTCTCCCCCCACACCCCACCCTCAGCTTAGATGGGAGAGGATGAGGAGAGAGGGCTGGAGCTGGGTATTTCCCTTTCTCCATGTGGATTATGCTCTGGAAACTGCCCAAACTATTTCTTGTGAAATAGTTTCTCTTGAGGGCAAGCCTTGTTAAGAAGAACAGAATACTCTGGAATATTTCAAAATGGTTCCTTTTCTTTTACCCAAGCCAGAAGCTGGAGGGGTTTTTCTCCAATATTCACCATGAGAACACGGTTGAGTCCCTGGAGGTAAAATTCACAAAAGTGTGGGCACCTCTCCATGACTGGGTCTTCTGGAGTTTTTAACTCTCAGACTTGTGCACACTGAGCCTCAAGAAGTTTGTCAATTACAGTTCAGGTTTTCCTGCCCGGGCACTGCTTCCCACAGATGTTTCTGCTCGTGGTCTCTGCTCTAAGTGGTGATTCAATGTATTGGCCTGGTTGGCTGTCCAAATTTGTGGGGGCAGCAGTTTGCCTCGAGACCTCACTTCTTTGATGAATCTAAACTATTTTTTCAGTTTTTCAGCCTTTTACTTGTTGTTAGGACAAAGTGATAACTCCCAAGCTCCTTACAGCTGGACCAGAAACTAGAAGTCTCACCTGGATTTTTGCTATAGCCTGCTAACTGGTTTCCCTCTTCTGCCCGCACTTAAACATAGCAGCTCAAATGAGACTTTAAAATATACATTAGAATATGTTACTTTCCTGTTCAAAACCCTTCAGTGGCTCCCCATCTCCTTCAGAGTAAAAGCCAAAGTACTGTGCCTACCAGTCCTAGGCATCTGCCCTGTCTTCAACACTCTTCCCTGATCTCCATCTTCTCTCCAGTTATAAGGTCTCCTCCGGCCATCCTGGCTGCCTTGTTATTCCTTGAACTTTCCATGTGTGCTCTCACCACCAGACCTTTGCACTTGCTGTTCCCTCTGCTTGGAATAATCTTCCCCCAGGCACCTGCCTAGCACAGTCCTTTGCTTCTCTCAACTCTTGGTTCAAATGTCACCATCACATCAAGTGTCACCACTGGGTTGTCACCTAATCACACTATAGATTATAGTAACTCTTCCCCAGTCACCCCAATGGCTTCCTTCTCTGCTTTATTTTTTCCATAGCATTTATTACTATCTGATATACCATATATTTTACCTTTTTTGGTTCTTTATTTACTTTCTTCTTCCACTAGAAAGTAAAGGCCATGAGGGCAGCAGGGGTTTGTCATCTATATTGTTCACCATTATATCATCAGTGCCTAAAATAATACCTGGCATATAATAAGTCCTCAATAAATATTTGTTTAATGGATTATTACTGTACTCATATAAATGAGGCAAGGGATGGGACTAGAGTTCAAACTCAGGTCTTCATGACTCAAATCTCGTGTTCTGAATGAATATGCTACATTGCCACTGTGTTGAATATTGAATATCTGATGCGTTCTTGCAAATGGCTATTTCCTACACTCTGGCAGTTTTCTATTTCTTGACTCTCGCTGGAGTTGATTTTTCTGAGTTAGTAAGAACTCTCTATGAACTGCATCCTAATATTTCCTCAAGATCATTGCATTGCAAAATAGGCTGAAATAAGACTGCCCACTGCATTACCTGCAGAGCTCTCTCCTTCATCTCGCTTCACTGCAGCCTATCTGCCAGCTAAGGTCAGAACTGCACTGCTTCTGGCCAAATGCAATCTCAGGTTAAGTAGTCAATGTGACGTGATCTGCAAAGTAAGTTAGAAAAACCCAAACGACCAATAACAGTCCCTCAAGTTTGCATGTTTAACAGCCTTTGAAGTGCCTTCAAGCACACTATCATTTTTTAAAATAAATTTATTTATTTATTTATTATTGGCTGTGTTGGGTCTTCATTGCTGCATGCCAGCTTTCTCTAGTTGCAGTGAGTCGGGGCTACTCTTTGTTGTGGTGCATGTGCATCTTATTGCGTTGGCTTCTCTTGTTGCAGAGCATGGGCTCTAGGGTATGCAGGATTCAGTAGCTGTGGCGCACAGGCTTAGTTGCTCTGTGGCATGTGGGACCTTCCTGGACTAGGGCTCAAACCCATGTCTCCTGGATTGGCAGGCGGATTCTTAACCATTGTGCCGTGCCACCAGGGAAGCCGCACTGTCTATTTTGATGCTTATAATGACCTGCTGGATAGATCACTGCCTACCCCATTGCTTAGATGAAGAAACAGAGGTCACAATTAGTAGCAGTGCTGGGACTAGAATATGGGTCTTCTGATCCAAAAAGCCCAAATTCTCCTGAAACTGAGCTTCCTTCCACTGATTTCAATCCTGCCTATCATGAGCTTTAGTTTACATTTCTACCAACTTTTCATACACAGCACTCGGAATCTTGGTAGACAAGTAAATTGTGCAAGTGGGGAGAGACTGGGGGTGTTTTGAACGCATGTAGTTTTTGGTTGCCCAACATTCTGCTCCCTTCTTTTGATAAGAGCCCCAATTTCTGTTTTGGACAATTGCTTCTGCTCCAATCTCAGTTGCATTGTCAATCAAGGTGGCAAAGGAGAGGGCATTTTACTCAAGCCAAGCCAATCAGATTCAAGGACTTAGGATCTTAACCAAAATGGCAGAAGGACAACGTAACATTGTGCAAGAAGCAGCCCTAACAAGATGGTTGATTAGCTCCTATTCCAGGATGTCGTGGCTGTCATTGTTCCCAACTCTTACAGCCTCATTCTCAGCTGTCTCTTGATTCTGTGAACTGGCCCCACCCTCCCAATACATCCCCTTGCTTAAGTTAGCCAAAGTTTGTTTCTGTTGCTTGCAACCAAAGACTCCTGCCTGGAGTAGGGAAGAATCATGGGAAGGCTAGCCTCCTTTAGCAAGACTGGAGCCCTTTTCTGTCAAGATGAGCTGGGGTGAATGAGTGGACTGTGGTGCTCTTCTTGGTCAGTGGGTCAGTGTGTGCCAGCCTGCTGCCTTCTTTCTTGGGACCTCACAACCTGGATAGATGTGGGACCTGGTAAGGCTCTTAAGAAAATGAAGGGTCAGGTTGAGAAGGATGTGGGTGGAATGGGGCTTTGGGATACCCCTCAAGGACTGGAGAAGGAGAGAACAAGGAGACTCAGGGTGTCTTTACACAGCTGCAGGAGTTGTCCAAGCAGGAAGAATGAGATACAACTTGGGAAACACCTTTTGCTTTGCTAACCAAGTTTTGTGGAAGCTGGGCTTCAGTGTCACTCTCAGGCCCCAATTCTCATATTTTAGATGAATGTCAAAGTTATTAGACAATTATGATGGAATGGGGAGTGGTGCTGGTAGATGAAAGGGAGATTCATTGCTGCCACCCTCAACATACAGAGAACAGAGACTTTTCTCCCAGGTGCCCTCTCCCCACTTGCTGCTTCTCCACTGGTTCTGATACCCACCGCACACCTCCTCTGCTGTGGACAAAGTGTCTGGATATACCACTTCTATCCAATGACAGAGAGCTCTGAGCCCATGAGACTGTATGACTAAATGGATCTGACAGAACCCATCTTGTGATGAGCAGCTCTGGATGCAAGATCACTTAATGTCCCATAATCAGATGCTCTGTGTCTACCAGGGCTCAGCAGAACAGTGGTTGCTGGTTTTTGAATGGGATATACAATTCTCTGTTACAGATGGCATGGCCTTGTTCCGGAACCCCAGGGGTCTACGTTGTGATTCTTCTTGGGGCTTGACACAAACTCCACACAGTGTCTTGTCCCGCCATAGATGCCTTGAATACCAGAGGCAATTGCACCACAGCCTGCACCTGCTGTAGAGCCCTTTCGTGCTCTGGGCCCCACTGAAAGCTGACAGTCTTCCTTGTCACTAAGTAAATGGGTCAGAGCAATGTCCTCGAGTGTAGAACATGTCTCTAGCACCTGAAAAGGCCTGCTAGGCTGTGGGAAGCAGACTCAAAGATGGTCCCCAATGATCCCTGCCCCCAGCACTCACTCCCTTGTGTACTCTCCTCTACTGGTGTATGGAGCAGACCCTGTGGCTTGCTTCTAATGCACAGAAAATGGCAGATATGATGGGATGGCCCTTCCAAGATTAGCATCCAAAAAGTCTGTAGGTTCTGTCTTGGGAGACCCTCTGGTTCTCTCTCTGTCTCTGTCTCCGATCACCAGCTGCTGTGTTGTAAGGACACTCAGGATACATAGCAAGGTCCCAAGGCCTACCTGCAATTGCAGGAATGAGCTTAGAGAAGGATCTTCTAGGGGCTGCCGAAGCCATGAGGGTGATCTTGGAAGCAGATGCTCCAGTCTTAGCTGAACCTCAAGATGACTGCAACCCTGACCAATATCTTGATTTTCAGCCTCATGAGAGTCTCAGGGTCCCATTCTTTCCAATCAGATCCCCACATCTTTCCAATCACTCTGCTAGTGTTGAGAATTCATTCTTCTTATAATTAAGTTCTGGGCCTGATCCTCTGCCCTCTGGTACAGGAGCTAAGAATCTCTTTATATGCTGCCTTATATATGCTACCCTCAAGCTTTTACACTTTGCCTTTTATTGGTGATTAATCATTCTGGGCCTTTCGTTGTCTTTCTTCAGTGAATCAATCCACTGCCCCTCCCCTAACCCACAGCAACAGCCTTCTCATTCTACAGTCTTTACAAATAGTTCTTACCAGAAGCTCTCAAACACTTGATAAGTTGCACCCCCAGTGCATTAATGTCCAACTGTGTCCCATCCCAGGTCATCACCAGTGAAAATTTTAGCAGTTGCACCCTAACCACATGCCCGGTGCTCTCACTGTTGACCTACCATTAGTAATGAGGTCCTCAGTGCCAGTCAGCCAGCAAGTGATCCTGTTCCAAAGTCTCATTTTTGGGACTGCTTTCTTAGACCAACTATTGTAGGTCAGGTTTCCTGGGAAACAGACTCTGAAGCAGATATTTGCATGCGTGTAGTCTATTGAGGAGTAGTTTTGGGAACAACACCTGTGAGGGGAAGGAAAGGAAGCTGGATTGGGCAGAGAGAGAAGCTGGGCTCTGGTGCAGTCACACCAGAGGCCTCAGTGAACTTTATGGGGAGATCAGAAGCTGAAATGGCCCTTTAGAGTTGTCCAGTTAAGGCAAAGAGGCCAGGCTTTTGTACCCACTGTTGACCCCTCACTGGTTGCAGGCTGCCCCAGAGAGAGGGCCTCATCTTGGGTGGTGCAGCTTCCTTTGATTAAAGGCAATTCCTGGAAGGGACTCAGTGTGAGCAGTCGGCAGCCAACACTCTCACAGCTGGAAGAATACGTATCTCAGCCTTGAAGGGGGACCTGTGTGGCTCATCACCACATCCACTCCAGAGGGTGCTGTTTCTAGCCTCCTTTTACAGATGAGCAAAACTGAGGCACAGCCAGGAAATAACAGAGCCAGAGCCCATGCCCTTAACCTCCATGCTCTGTGCCTTTTTTGAAGGAGGAAGAGGGAGAGAATCCTTCTCCCATTCCTGGGATCACGGCCAAGTCAAGGAACAAGTTAGAAACATAAAATTTGCTTTTGATATTCCCCAATCTCCATTTAGATGCCCTTCTCTCATCTCTTAGAGTGTCTTCTCCAGGCTCTGAAGTCACGAGAAGAGCATTCCAGGCTTGGGAGTGGAAGAAATGGTGTTGCCTGGGTGGGTGTAGGCATGACCAGTATGGAGCAATTAATAGGCTAATTTGGTTGCCAAAAAAAAAAAAGTTTGTAAAGGCAGATAGAGAAAGATAAAGTGGGAGAGCAAGGCTAAATTCGCACTAGAGGTCTTGATAGTCAAGCTAAGGAATTTGTACACAGTGGCAAAGGAGTGGAGGGTTCTGAGCAGAGTGGGTGGGTGAGAATGATGTGTGCAAAGGGTTGTCTGAGGAAGATTTAATGTGTCCCTGAGGCCAAGGATGAACTGGCAGAAACAAAGACTAGAGGAATGGAAATCTGTTACGAGTCTGTTGCCAACAGTCCAAGAGGGCAGAGGAAGCAGAGAGAAAGAGAGAGAGAAGGGAAAAGAAAGAATGATGGGACAGGCATTATGAAGGCAGCATGTCAGGAATCTATGTGTGTATTAAAGACAATCTTAGAAGGTATCAACAACAGGACTTCAAGGATGCTAATTAAGCAAAGGGTCCTATAACAAAGCTCCATAAAGATGCAACCTCTCAAGGGCTTTCCACGGAAAAGGCCACAGAAATTGTCTTGTCACAGTAAAAGTCTGAGTACCCACAAGGCAACTAACCCTAAGAGTACAGGAGGCACGTGGGCACACGAGTGTATTTGTCAATCTAGGTAAAGATTTTATTTAACAACACTGATAGGGTGCTTGCTGTGTGCTAGGCGCTGTTCTCTTTATGAATATATACTCACTAAATCATTTGTTGTCATTACAATTCTGTGTTGGTGCTATTATTATCTCCATTTATAGATGATAAAACTGAGGTACAGGGAGGTTAAGTAATTTGCCCAAGCTTACCCAGTAAGCAAGTGGAGGAATCTGGATTCAAACCCAGACAATGCCTCCACATTCCGTTATGTTAACCACTGTACTCTGCTCATGACACTTTGGGATTAACCATGATAAAAATTAAAGTGGGGATAAAAAAGATAATCACCAACTTACCGATATGCCCAACTGGGCTTTAAAAATTCCCAAGATTTCTCATTTTTATTTTAAAGGCGACTGCTTCCCCACTTTTATCCTGTGACCTCATCTTACCTTCTCCCTCAGATCTTTAATTCATAAATACCTTTGGGGAAGCCACGCCCATTACCATGTCTCAGGTTAGATCATGAGTCAGAGCAGGCTGAAATAATCTCGTGTATTGGCAGTGACAGAAATGGTATAGCATCCTTAGCTTAATTGCAATAGTCATTTATTCTTTCATTAGGTGCTTCATTCAGTTGTACAGGAAAGAACTATCCAATACTTATTCTGCACAGGCACTGGGCTGAAAACTATAAACATGAAGATGAATAAGGCTTGGTCCCTACCCTTGAGGGGCTGTAGTCTTCTTCTATTGCCTCCCCAAGACCCCTAACCCAGAATTCTAAGAGCAACCAACAGTCAGGGATGCAGATGAACATTCCATGGTTGTTGGAAACAGTTAGGGGGTGGGAGTTTGGTGGATGGGTATAAGGAAACTGGAGCAGTTATTCTATAATGGGAAATGATAGCCAATTCAACACCTTGTCTGGATACCCTTCTTTTCAGCCTGAAAAAATGCTTATCAGCTATTTTTTCACACTCTTGGAAGAAGATCAGGGGGCCCTATTCTACTGATATTTTTAAATATCAATGGCTTGCGCAATGTGGCTAGAATTCTCTGTCCTCCAATTTCATCAACTTCATTTCTATCTTTTAAAAAACGTTTGATAGATAAAAGAATATATACAATGTATATCTAAGTACAAAGCATAATAATGAACATTTGTAAACCACCCAACTTAATAACATTTCCAATTCTGTTAGCTACTGTGAACTCCCTAATCCAACCCTCTCCCTACTCGCCAGAGGTAACTTCTGTCCTGAATTTTGTGTTTATTGTTCCTTTGATTTTTAGGGTAGTCCTATCACATGCATGGATCCCTAAACAATATAGTGTTTACTTTTGTTTGCTTTTTTAGCTTTTTAAAAATAGTTTTGTTCAGTATAGAATCAACTGTGACCTGCTTTGTCCACTCCACATTGTATTTCTAAGATTCATCCAAACTGCTCCATGTGGCTGTACTTCATTTTCACAGCTGTTTATTAATTCATTCAATAAACATTGATTGAGCCCCAGTAATATTGTATTAGGTGAATATATCACAATTTATTCATTTAGCTTCCTATTGATGGATGTTTTCCTTTTTTTTTTTTTTTTTTTTTACGAATAAATGCTACTGGGAATATTCTCTTACATGGCTCCTGACACACATGTGCAAGAATTTCTCAAGAGCACTGGCTTTCCTACTGGGATTCATGATTTGTAGTGGCCTGTGAAATCAATTTAATAGATTCAACCAGGATTTTAAAAAAAGATATGGGGCTTCCCTGGTGGCGCAGTGGTTGAGAGTCCGCCTGCCGATGCAGGGGACACGGGTTCGTGCCCCGGTCCGGGAAGATCCCACATGCCATGGAGCGGGTGGGTCCGTGAGCCATGGCCGCTGAGCCTGCGTGTCCGGAGCCTGTGCTCCGCAACAGGAGAGGCCACGGCAGTGAGAGGCCCGCGTACCGCAAAAAACAAACAAACAAACAAAACAGAGCAATAACTACCTTAGTGCATTTCCTGTGGAAATGGTTAAGTATTGTTTTGTGAAACTTTTGTTTCAGTTATGTTTATGTGTCCTGGGCTGTGATGTGAAGAGTTTTTCTTTTCATGGGTCTTAGAAAAGTTTGGAAGCCCTTGCTCCAGGGTGGTGCTTCTTGAACTATCTGTGGGTAGATTTAGAAAAATTTCCAATCTGTCACAGATTATTTTTGTAAAATACCGTGAAAATGAATTACTTGGAAAATGAGATTATTAAAAATTCAAAGACATACAAACAGAAAGCCCAGTTTTAACTGTTATATTCAACAGACATAAATTATATTTCAATAAATATAGTAGGGCAATTATTCACAATAGACAAAGGGCAGAAGTAACCCAGGTGTCCATCAATGGATGAATAAACAGAAGGTGGTATATAGATTCAATGGAATATTATTCAGCCTTAAAAAGGAAAGCATTTCTGACACATGCTACAATGTGGGTGAAACTTGAGGACGTTATGCTAAAGAGAAGTAGGGCAGTCACAAAAGGACAAATACTGTATGATATTCCACTCGTATGAGATACCGAGAGTAGTCAAATTCATAGAGCCAGAAAAATGGTTGCCAGGAGTTGGGGGTGCAGGAGGAATAGGGAGTTACTGTTTAGTGGGTATGGAATTTCAGTTTGGAAAGATGAAAAAAAAGCTCTAGATATGGATGGTGGTGATGGTTGCACAACAGTGTGAATGTACTTTTAATGCCACTGAACTGTACACTTAAAAATGATTAAAATGGTCAAATTTTATGTTATGCATATTTTACCATGATAAAAAAGTCTAAAAAATTAAAAATAAATATAGGATGGCAGTGTCAAGTTGCTATCAAATTTTCTTAATCCTTACTGTGAATTTTTGTACTTGTCTCAAGGTGGCTGGCTTGTATCAGATCATTCCTTCACATACTGGCACCAGTCTGTGGACTGAACTTTGAGTGGCAATGTTCCAGGGTATAAACCTAAGAACGGATAAACTGACATACAGGCTACACACATGCTCACCTTTACAAGATAATCTCAAATTGTTTTCTAAAGAGGGAAACAATTTCCACTCCCACCAGCCGGTGTGTTAAGAGTTTCCTGTGTGCCTCATCCTTGCCAATGCTTAGTATTGTCAGAATTCTTAATGTTTTCCAATCTGGTAAGTATAAAATACTATCTCATTTTGGTCTTAATTTGCATTTCCCTGATTATTAAGAAATTCGAACATCTTTTTATATGTTTATTGACAAGTTGTGTCTTTTCTTATTGAAATTCCTGTTTAAGTCTTTTGCTCATTTTTTTTCTATTGAGTTGTTGGTATTATTATCATTGATTGGTAGGAGTTTTAGCCAACAAATATTCATTGAGTACGTGCTACGTGCCAGGCACTCTTCTATATGCTGGGAATAAGGCAGTGAACAAAATAGATCAAAATTCCTTGTCTCATTTAGGAGTTTATAGTCTACTGAGGAGGGAGGTGGAAGGCAATCAAATCATTTAGTTACATGTATAGTATGTATGGTAATGATAAATGTTATAGCTAAAAATAAGGCAGGAAAGGGCAATAGGCAGGGAGTGGTGGTGAGCTTGCAATTTTTTAAACAGGGGACAGGGAAGGTTTTATGAAAAACATGACATTTGAGCAAGGTTCTGAAGGAGATCAGGAAATGAACGTGCAGACAGCTATAGGAAAATTTTCTTATGTATTCATTTGTCAGTTATATGCATTACAGATATCTTATCCCACTTTGTGGCTTGCCTTCTCACTTTCTTTAAGATACAGTTTGATGAAAGACGTTCTTATTTTTAATATAGTCTAATATATCAATCTTTTATTTTGTGGTTGGTACATTTTGTACCTTGTATAAGAATTCCTTCTCTCTCCTGATATGATAAATTGTTCTATATTTTCTTCTAAAAATTTTAAAGTGTTGCCTTGTACACTTTGCTCTTTTTTAAAGACTTAAAAAATTTTATTTATTTTGTCTGTGCTGGGTCTTAGTTGCGGCACGCAGGATCTTTTGTTTTAGTTGCAGCATGTGGACTTCTTAGCTGCGGCATGCAAACTCTTAGGTGCAGCTTGCATATGGGATCTAGTTCCCTGACCAGGTATCGAACCCATGCACCCTGCACTGGGAGCGTGGAGTCTTGGACCACCTGGGAATTCCCTACATTTTGCTTTTAATTCACGCAGAATTTAGTTTTGGATATGGTGTGAGATAAGAATCCATCTTTTTTTCCCCCATGTAAATTACAAATTGTGTACCATATACTGGCTAATCTCTCCTTTCTCTGGTGGTCTGCTGTGCCATCTCTGTCATAAATCTGGATTCCATATACGTGTAGTTCTGCTTTGGGGCATTCTATTCAATTCCATTGGTCAATTTATCTGTCCCTGTACGTATATCACACTATATTACTTACTAGGGCTTTGTAGTATGTTTTATATATAGTAGAGAAAGTCCTTACACCTTATTCTTTTTTTTTTTAAAGCACTGTTTTATTATTTATTTATTAGTTTATTTATTTATTTTTGGCTGTGTTGGGTCTCGTTTCTCCGCGAGGGCTTTCTCTAGTTGCAGCGAGCGGGGGCCACTCTTCATCGCGGTGCGTGGGCCCCCCACTGTTGCGGCCTCTCGTTGTGGAGCACAAGCTCCAGACGTGCAGGTTCAGCAGTTGTGGCTCACGGGCCCAGTTGCTCCGTGGCATGTGGGATCCTCCCAGACCAGGGCTCGAACCCGTGTCCCCTGCATTGGCAGGCAGACCTTCAACCACTGCGCCACCAGGGAAGCCCACCTTATTCTTTTTTTCAGGAATGTCTTGGCTTCTTTTAGGACTCTTCCCTTCCATATAAATTTTAGAATTAGTTTGTCAAATTACTTAAAAATCCCTCTTGAGATAAGGACTTGAGTTGAGTTGACTCTATAGATCAATTTGAAGAGAGTTGGTGTTATTTTCATATTATGACTTTTTATCCATGAATGTGGCTCATCTCTCCATTTACTTGTCTTATGTAATGTCTTTCAATAAAGTTAATTTTTTTTCTTTTTAAAGGTCTTCCACACCTTACATCATGTTTATTCCTAAGTACCTTAATTTTGGTTGCTATAATAACTGACATCTTTTAAAATTAAGCTTTCTGTTTATTGGTGGAGGGTAGAAATGCAATCAATTTATATTATTCACCCACCTTGTTAAACTTTAAAAAATTAATTCCAGCAATTTCTAGTCTGTTGTGTTTTCTAAATAAGCAATTATATTATCTATAAAGATATCAGTCTTATTTCTTCCTTTCCAAAACTTATACATTTTATTTCTTTTTTATTATTGCACTGGATAGGACTTCAAGTACAATGCTGGAAAGAAGAGTTGATGTGGACATTTTTGTCTTGTTCCTGATTTTAAAGCAATGCTTCAAATCTTTCACCTTGAAGAATGATGTTTGCTGTAATTATTTGATAAAAGCTCTTTATCAGGTAGGACATTTCATTATGAATTGGTGGTAAATTTTAGCAAATATTTTTTTCTACACTTGTTTTGATAACCATATGGTTTTTCTCCTTTATCCATTAATATGGTGAATTATATTAATAGCTTTTCTAATGTTAAATCACTCTTGTATTCCTAGGATCAACCTAACTTGACCACAATACATTATCTTTTTTATACACTGCTGAATTCAATTTCTAGGATTTTTGCATCTAGGTGAAGAAATGAGACTGGCCTCTAATTTTCTTGACCAATTTAATTTCTTTATATTCCTCCAACAGATTTGTCACTGTAGCTAAGCACAGGTCAATTATCTCCAATTTAGAAGGCCCTTCCTACCACTGCTGGCTACTAAATAGCCTTTCCATTCTGGCTTCCTCTCCTAACATCAATGCATTGATGCCTGGGTACCAGCCACAGTAGAGACCAAACACCCCCTTGGAAGTCAGTGGCAGGCCTGAAGAAGCCAAACCCTTGGAGGTCTGGCTGATTGTCAATCCACATCCCTGCTCTCCTACTCAAAACTCACTTTGTCTAAGAAGCTCTTCTTGATTACCAGCCTGTGATCTACTTTGAGGTTGGGGACCATGTGTTTTCCGTCTTTGTATCCCCAGGGTCCAGCACAGTGTGTGCACACAGAAGTTGCTCATAAATGTTTGGGAAACTGAGTTTACCCAACCCAATTCTGAGCGCTTCCTGGCTCAGGTGACCCTGATTTAAATTTTTTTTTTTTTTCAAAATAGTCTTGAGGGCTTCCCTGGTGGCACAGTGGTTGAGAGTCCGCCTGCCGATGCAGGGGACACGGGTTCATGCCCCGGTCTGGGAAGATCCCACATGCCGCGGAGCGGCTGGGCCCGTGAGCCATGGCTGCTGAGCCTGTGCGTCCTGAGCCTGTGCTCCGCAACGGGAGAGGCCACAACAGTGAGAGGCCCGCGTACTGCAAAAAAAAAAAACAAAACAAAAAAACCCAAAATAACCTTGAGCTTTTTTTGCATGCATTACAGGCATAGGCTCTGTCTCACAAGACAGACAGTGGTTATTTTGTAGATGAGAATTGTGTCTACTGAGGAATTGCTTTTGACTTTCCAACTGCAGAGCCTGCCCTTCACTGACCCAGAGAGTCTTGTCCATCTGTGTTTTCACCCACATCCTTCCTCACAGATTGGAAACTCTAGGTAGGCTTCGCTCTTTAAGGTTTCCAGGAGGGCATGTCCTCCGTGCTTTCATGCCACACCTTTGCCCATGACCTTTTCCTAGCCTGCCCTCTCTCCAACCCCTCTTCTCCAAATGAACTCCTTCTCTGTCTTTTCCCTTGTACTCAAAGGTCAAATCCTCAGTGAAGCCCCTCCCTACTCTCCTCCTTCCCTTCCTCTCCCCTTGGAGTCATTCTTTCATCCTCTGTGCTCTTCAGATGTTGTATACACGTGCCTATTGGAAAAAACAACACCACCACCACCAAAACCCACTTTCTTTTAAACCCTGAAATACTTCAGTGTATATTTCCTAAGATCAGGATATTCTCTTACAGAGCTTACAGCACAGTCGTCAAAATCAGGATATTTATCGTGGATACAAATACATCTTCGAATCCACAGTTCATTTTAAAATTTCATCCATTATCCCTTTCTTTAACTTTATTGTAACCATTGTCACATTGTTTTATAGATGTTTGTTCACATTTTTCTGTATCCTGTGTGATCACATGCACACAATCACACCCCAAGCGTCTGGGCTTGTATCTTTTATCTTTGATTCCAGTAAGGTGGCTTGTAAGGAAGCTTTGTCTTGTGTGTGTTTAATTAATTAACGCAGTGATATGACCTGCCTTGGTTCCTCTAGTCTTCCCAGCCTGGCCCTCCCCTCCTCACTCTGGCTTGTGCTCCCTCATTCTATGGACCCATGCCCTCCTCCTCTCTCCATCTTTCTCTCTCTCTCTTTCTCTCTGTCTCTGTCTCTCTCTCTCAAAAACCCTTACACTAACGTCATTCTCAGCCTTCATCTATACTAAGTAGTAAATGACTCATGGTGGCTTGCAGTGTCCTTCTTCCCAGCGGTAGATACTGAGGGACAAAAAAAAATAAAATAAAATGAATAGTACGCCTCTCCTGTCCTCAATGACCTGCATTTCTAGTGTCCTGTGTATTTTGGTTTCTTCCCCAAACGCCAGCACCGTGGCTTGCCCACCGCTGATGCTTGCTGGCTCCTGGTTTGGTGAATGGATGTAAGCACGAAAAGATGGCTCCCGAGATGGAGAGCCCGGGGTCCAGCACTCTCTAGCCAGGCCACTTGGCCACATAATCGATGGCTGGACCTGATGTTCCAAACCAGCGTTATTATATTACTTCTCTTTAGCTTATTTAAAGCCAACAGGCTGTTCTGAGAAGCATATCAGACTAAAAACTTGGAGTGCTCGTTTTATGAGGGAAAAAAAATCACTAAGAGACAGAGGAGAGAAGTTGAAAAAGGACTGAAATTCACCTCTTGGGGGTTGTCACTATTTTAAAATGCTTGACTTTGTAACTGGTGTCATTTATCCCTTAAATGTTTGGAGCTCCATGGAGGAGAAAATACTGCAGAATTTGTAGACAGATTCCCCTGCCCTCAGTAAGCTTGTAATTTATGCCATGGGCCTTATTTAGCTCCTAGCTTGCCCCCCTGTCCCACTGCTCACTGTGTCTTTCCATTCTTTGCATTGTTCTTATGTTTATTTAATTGCACTGTTGATGACAAACCTTTGTGGAGGGCCAGTAATATGCGTGACAATGTAAGAAACAGGGGAATTAGGTCCCAGAGGGCTTATAATACAAACTCGACTAGATTTCTCTGTTTTTCCATCTCTCCATTGCTTTTTTTTTTTTTTACAACTTTATTGGAGTATAATTGCTTCACAATGGTGTATTAGTTTCTGCTTTATAACAAAGTGAATCAGTTATACATCTACATCTGTTCCCATATCCCTTCCCTCTTGCGTCTCCCTCCCTCCCACCCTCCCTATCCCACCCCTCCAAGCGGTCACAAAACACCGAGCTGATCTCCCTGTGCTATGTGGCTGCTTCCCACTAGCTATCTACCTTACGTTTGGTAGCGTATATATGTCCATGCTTCTCTCTTGCTTTGTCACAGCTTACCCTTCCCCCTCCCCATATCCTCAAGTCCATTCTCAAGTAGGTCTGTGTCTTTATTCCTGTTTTACCCCTAGGTTCTTCATGACATTTGTTTTTTTCTTAAATTCCATATATATGTGTTAGCATACGGTATTTGTCTTTCTCTTTCTGACTTACTTCACTCTGTATGACAGACTCTAGGTCCATCCACCTCATTACAAATAGCTCAATTTTGTTTCTTTTTATGGCTGAGTAATATTCCATTGTATATATGTGCCACATCTTCTTTATCCATTCATCGGATGATGGACACTTAGGTTGTTTCCATCTCTGGGCTATTGTAAATAGAGCTGCAATGAACATTTTGGTACATGACTCTCCATTGCTTTTTGTTTTTTCCTTGGTGTTCAGTGCGTTCTCAAGAAGGTGCCACCCTTCACCTGCTCCCTCCACATCCCTAAGTACTAGCCTCTTCCCAAACCCACATTTGACCCTTTGGCTTCCTGTCCTGCCTGCCCCCTTTTCCTCAGTGAGGCGTTTCAGGACAAGAACTCATTCTTCACAGGTTGGGCCAAATGGTTTTATCGCAGTGGAAAGGAGACAGAATCCCTGGTCTTCCATCTTTTTCTGGGCAACAGGGCCCAGGCACTCCTAAGGCACTTTCAGGCAGAAGGTGATTCCAGCAGCCGACGAAGCCCAAACTCTGCCCAAATGTCACCTTCCTCTGCCTGCAGTGTTGGGGAACCCCTCGTGTGCTGGCAGTAAATCCTGTGACAGCTGGTTCTGGGTAAATAAACCTGGTCACCCGATCCCTGCAGGCTCCAGGGGAGAGGCCTTGAGGGGCTTCTCTGCCCTCAGGATCGTTCTGCTGTGGGACTGGTTTCTTGGGGAATAATTAACGCTCCTCTGCCATGGTCCCAAATCAAACCGAGTGGTGGGCTGATGTTATGACACCTTGCGATATTTGTTGACACCATTTCCCTCCTTAAATTGCCATCCTATCTTCCTGAGGTGAAGGGGAGGACGGGGAGAGAGGTGTGGAAGCCGTAAGAGGAAGGCAGGGAAAAGACTGAGGTCACGTCTCAGCCCAGAGGGGCGCTGGTCCCTACTGTGCCTTATCTGATGCTTTGTCCAATCTCCCCGGTGTCTCAACCCCCCTGGGGTTCTGGCTGCTTCCCTCTCCCCTCCCCCCACCGGGGTGATTTTTCACAGTGAGTCCACGTGTCCCTGACTTTCAGCTTCTAGCTCTTTCTCAATTCTAGCCATTGTTTCACTTTTAAATGTACATTGAATAGACCATCTTTCTTTGATTCTTTCACCTTGCTGGTGTTTGTAGATGGAATGAACGTCCTTGATTTATGAGTTAGCCAAGCTGTGCGTAATTATTTCTTCATCTTTACTCATGGATTCTTCCATCCCTTAATCACTCTTGTTTTTCCCTAAACTGTCACTTTCTCTACATTTGTCTGGTAATGGGGCAGCTGCTTCCGTGTCCAGTTCCTGTTCTCAGCGTCTGAAGAGGGCAGTTAATGTGCTCAGGACCCGCCCCTGCCCCTTCGCATTATGAATCAGCTTGTTGCTGATTGTTCAGCACTTAACACTTTCATAATTTCACCCACTGTGTTTTTGAAAGTGCATCCACCATGGAATAGCATAGTTCACCTCCCTCTCCCTTTCTCTCTCTCTCATTTGTGGATGGAAGGGTTGTTCCTGATCTGTGAATGTATTTACTCACTGTTGCTTCTGAATAAGGCCCTACACCTACTTCAATTTTAGATGCTTTTCTGAATCTCCGATTGTGTTGGGAATTCTGGAATAGACATGAGGTGGAGGAGGGGACTCCGGATCTAGTTTCATGCAGCCTGGGTTCAAATCCCAGCCTTCCCTCTCCCCCGTCCTAGCTGAGTGATCTTGGGCAAGTCCCTTAACCGCCAAAAGCCTTGCTTTCCTGATCCATCAAATGGAAATACTATCACCCGCTCCCCAGTGTTACTGTAAGGATGAGATGAAATGACTCATGAGCACAGCACGGGGCAGGTACTCAGTTTATATGCATTTTTTTTTTTCTGTTCGTGCACTTGGCTCCTTCTCCAGGTGATTCCCAGACTTCAGGGGTTTGTAGACTAGGAAAATCTCAAAATACATTTTGATGAGCATGAAGTTGGCAAACTTTTTCTTTGGCCAACTTTTTCTTTTGCCGAGAAAGAACAGTATAAAAAAACCCAACACAACTGATCTCCATCTCTTGTCACTAAATTTCATAAAAGAATATTTGAAAACAAAAAATAAAGAGGACATCATTTAAGAATTAAAAATGGAATACCTTTAGCTTACGAAAACCTCTCTGCATTGTTCTTATTTATCTTATCTCACTAGGGATGGGTGGCAACTTGGTTCACAGATCAGCATTTGGGAACTCTTGCCCTCACTGACAACTGAGAAGGGCTTTCCAGATGCGCCTTTCCTTGCTGTGGACACCTTGCCCTGAGGTGGGGAGGGGGTAGGTGGAGGGTGACGGAGCAGCGCGTTTTTCCCTGTTAAGTTTAAAGAACTGCTGAGGTGTGATTGCTGAGTCCAGGGACCTGGGGATGATTAGAGAGCAAATGTGAGAAGCTGATGTGCACAATATAAAGTACGTGAAGAGAGCAGAGGCAGAACGTTTCGTGTCTGAGTTCCAGGTAAAATAATGGCTGTATTTGCATTTGAGTTTTTTGTTTGTTTTTTTGTTTGTTTTTTAAGACGCAAGCAAACAATCAAAACTTGCCATGTCCGTCTGTAGCTGAAGGGTGTTTGGGCTCATGATGACTGCACTCTGACCCTCTTCCGAATCACTTGTGGTTTTTCAGACACACACACACCAACAAGTATACTTTGGGGTTGAAACATTCCATATCTGGTCTAAGTGCAGAGGTGAATTGTTTTTGAGAAGTTTGAGCTAACTCTGCTCATCTGGTTTCGCTTAGGGGAGTGTGGGAAAATCCTTGTTCCTTCCTCGGAGAAAAAAATCACACAATACACAGATACACACAAACACGCTCATCATCTAGGATCTTTTAAAGTCAGGTTAACTCATACCTGGGTGGGGAACATTGGCCAGATAGGAAATCTTAGTGGACAACAATTGATCTGGTGTCTGGAAGCAGGCACAGAGCAGGCCTACACCCTGTCTATGTCCTGTGGGAACATAGCGCCCTGGGCTAGGAGACTGCACTGGAGCCCTTGCAGTGAAAGAATCACGAACACCTACTGTGTGCTGGGTACTCTGCAAAGCACCTCATTTATGTTGTCTTGTCTGACCCTCACATAACCCTTGGGGCTAAGCATTATTAGAAGGCCCATTTTACAGATGAGAAAACCGAGGCTTACACAACTTTCGGCAAAACTTGTCCAAAGTCACACCAGAGCTGGTCAGTGCTAGAGCTGAGATACGCATGCAGGCCTTTCTGGCTGGCATTTCAACTACTAGGATGTTTAGCCCCTAAGATCTTAGGTCTGACAGACTTGAACTGACTTGAACCATCCCTTCTGGGGTGGCATTTGGAAAAGGAGACATCGCACACACATACACACAAACACACACACACATTTAAAAAACTCTGAAGCACTCCTAAAACACATAGTGTTTCCCCGTTTCTTTAAAAAGGCAACCTAGGAAACTTTCTGGAGAAGAACTTAAGCCTTAGAATGTTTATGCTCTTTGACCCAGAAATTGCCCTGCTAGGAATTTATCTGGTAACTAGTATGTTCCAGGCTTCTCCAGCCCATGGGTCCACAGGACTGTGCTCAAGTGTTCCCTCCTCACAGGGGCCCTGCCCACCCAACCTGAGGTGGCTTCCCCCCTCACCTCACCCTTCCTTGTCTTCTTCAAAGCACTCCCTCCAGCTGAAATGACAGGATGTAACTGTCAGAGAAGGTGAGTCCCATGAGAGCAGGGACGTTTCTGCTTTGCCCCTGCTTTATCCCCAGTGACGAAATCAGCATCTGACTCACTGAAGGCCCTCAACAAAGATTCACGAAGGAATGAATGAGCTTACGTTACATAAATCCCTCAGATCTCAAACTCTGCTTGACTGGCAGCGGATCTAGTCTTTCACAGATGTCTCACTCTTCCACACAGCTAAAGTTCCCCTTGAAGTTTCCATAAGTCCTGGCCCTGGTCATCACTCACCACCTCTGTCAGTGAGTGGAGGGGGACACCCAGGCATGTCCCTTGAGACCAGAGTCCACAAACCCTGGTCTCCTGTTGTGTCACTGCGCCTGCTGTCCTCCCTGGCCCCAAATGCTGCCTCCTCTTAGAGGTATCACACTGCTGCTGAGTGACTCGGGGCTCACCCATTGGTGAGGCAGTTTTAGGCCTGCAGACCTCTGCCCATTTGCACCGGCACTGAGGCAGCCCCACTTTCATCAAGTTCTGTTTGGGAGTGTCCTGCAGCAAAGTTGCCTAAGCCCCAGTGTGTTCTAGCCCTTTCCCTGCACCCCAACAAACAGACGTGTCACAAAGCACCTCCAGCCTCAGGGCTGCTGGGTACGGTGGGTCCACTCTATGTGTCTACAACCTGCGTTCTCTCCAAGCCCAGGCCCTGATTCAGCATGAGGGATCCCTGAGGAGTGGGGAGAGGCACATTTCAGAAACAGAATGAGGGCTTCCTTGGTGGCGCAGTGGTTAAGAATCCGCCTGCCAAGGCAGGGGACACGGGTTCGAGCCCTGGTCTGGGAAGATCCCACATGCTGTGGAGCAGCTAAGCCCATGTGCCACAACTACTGAGTCTGCGCTCTAGAGCCCGCAAGCCACAACTACTGAAGCCCGTGCGCCTACAGCCTGTGCTCCACAACAAGAGAAGCCACCACAATGAGAAGCCCATGCACCACAATGAAGAGTAGGACCTGCTCACCGCAACTAGAGAAAACCGGCTAGTCGCAACGAAGACCCAACACAGCCAAAAATAAACAAATAAATTAAATAAATTTATTAAAAAAAAAAAAAAAGCATCAGGATGAGCATCTCTCGGTGATGAAGGGTGGGTGAGAGAGACAGAAGAGGCCCTATCCCCTTCCCTAAGAAGGCCTCCTTGCCTACTCCCCTGTCCTCTGGGTTCTTCTTCTGCAATCTAGACTCAGTTTTGTTTTTTTTCTTTTTTTTTTTTTTTGCGGTACGCGGGCCTCTCACTGTTGTGGCCTCTCCCGTTGCGGAGCACAGGCTCTGGACGCACAGGCTCAGTGGCCATGGCTCACAGGCCCAGCCACTCTGCGGCATGTGGGATCTTCCCGGACCGGGGCACGAACCCGTGTCCCCTGCATCGGCAGGAGGACTCTCAACCACTGCGCCACCAGGGAAGCCCTGTTGTTGTTTTCTTTTAATCAACTTTATCAAAGTATGATTTACATACCAAAAAATGCACCCATTTTAAGTGCCTCAAAACTGTATAAACTTGTGTAACCACTACTACATAGAACATTCCCATCACACCCAAAAGTTCCCTTGAGTCCTTTTCAGTCAGTCTCCCCCATCCCAGGCACTGGTTTATTTTCTGTTCCTATAGTTTCACCTGTTCTAGAATTCCATACAGATGGAATCATATTGAAGGTACTCTTTTGTGTCTTCTTTCACTCAACATATTTTTATGATATTTCTGGACATGTTGTTATACAGAGCAATGGTTTATTTATTTTCATTGCTGAGTTGTATTCCATTGTCTGGATAGACCTCAATTTGTTTATACATTCACCTGTTGATGGACATTTAGACTGTCCCTGTTTTTGGCTTTTACAATAAAGCTGCTATGACTATTTACTATTAGTATTTTGTGGACATGTTTTTATTTCTCTTGGGTAAATATCTAGGACTGGAATTGTCAGTGATGTGGAAAGTGTATATTTACTTTTATAGAAACTGCCAAACTATTTTTCAAAGTGCCTACGCAGAGGAAGGTTTGGTCTAAATCCTTTCACCGGTCTTGTCTAAGTTCCAGCTTCTGCCCTTTTATAACTCAAATGAAATATCAGATAAATATACCTATTTATATATTCTCAAGGATGTTCATTGCAGTCTTGTTTAGAAATCCAAAAAAAAGAAACCCCAAAAACAAAAAACTGGAAATGATCCAAGTGTCAAAAATAGTGGACTGCTGATTCTTGGGGCGGGGCAAGAAACATATTAATACAAGATAAACCTGTAGCATCTTGTAGTGCCAGAAAGTAAGGAAGTGCTCAGAGAAACAAAGACTAAACCCACAATGATGAATGTCAAAGAAATGCAGGAGCCAAATGAAAGAGCTCCCAATGGCTAAAAGTGGAACAATTTGAGGAACAAAACAAAGTAATATTGGATTATAACCCAAAGTATAAAATAAATATCCATGAGTCCATACTGATATTGATGATTGAAAAAATAAAAAGTGAAAGAGAAGAGACATATCTCCCATGCAGAAGAATTTCAAACAATCTATGTAGATACCCTGCCCACAAGGAGGGGGATTAACTCCTCACTCCAGAGAGTGGGCTTCACATAGTGACTTTTTTCCAAAAAGTACAGTATGGAAAAGGGGGGGGGAAGGGAGTAACTTGACAGAGGAGAAACATGACAAACAGTACACCACCCAACTGATCAAGGTCAACATCACTGGTGATAAGTCATGTTGATAGTACGTATCCTTGATGGGATGTGCTGAAAATGGCAGTTACTTCTGTGGTCTTCTTCCCCAAAACATAACCCCTGTCTAATCATGAGAAAAACATCAGACAAATATCCCAATTGAGAAGCATTCTACAAGAGACCTGGCTAGTATTTCTCAAGACTGTCAAGGTCATCAAAAACAAAGAAAGTCTGAGAAACTGTCACAGTCAAGAGGAGCCTAAATAGCCATGACAACTAAATGTAATGTGGGATCCTGTATGGGATCCTGGAACAGAAAAAGGACATTAGGTAAAAAAGCAAGGAAATTTGAATAAAATATGGATTTTAGTTAATAATGATGTATCAATGTACATTCATTAATTTTAACAAATGTACCATATTAATATAAGATGTTAATAGGGGAGACTATTATTTGGTTGGGTGTGAGGTATATGTCTCTCTGTACTAAGTTCACAATTTTTCTGTAAATCTAAAACTGTTTAAATATGAAAAGTTTATTTAATCTCCCCCCCAAATTGTGGACTGCTTAAATAAATTATAGGAGCTTCATAAAATGGAGTGTACTACATCCTTTGAAGTGGATGCAATAGATATTTGTGTGTGGCTATAGAAAGATAGTTTCAAAACATTGTTAGGGTGAGAAAAAGTCAATAACGGAAGAGTATGTATGCCACGATCTCATTTTACAAATGCATTCACATGGGAAACGTGTAGGGGGCTAAGTCAACAAGCTAAGAGAGGTTATCTCTAGGTGGTAGCATTTCCAATTGTTTAATTTATCTTTCTTTTTGCTTACTTGTATTTTTCTCATTTGTCTATGATGGCTCAGTGTAAAAAATATGATGTCATAGTCAGAATCCTAAAATGACCTCCAATGACCTTTGTATAATCCCTTCCCCTGGAGTGTGGGTGGGTGTGTAAATATGTCGGCTGCCACTCCTTTGATAGGTTACATATGTGGCAGAGGTGAGGGGGTTTTTGCAGATGTAATTCAAATTCCTAATCAGTTGACTTTGAGTTAATCAAATGGGAGATTATCCTGTGTGGGACTGACCTAAGCAGGTGAACCCTTTAAAAGAGGACATAGACCTTCCCTGAGATCAGAGAAGATCCTGCTGGTCTTGAAGAAGCAAGCTGCAAGGAAGTGAATTCTACCAACAAGCACACAGCTTGGAGGAGGACCCTGAGCTTCAGATGAGACCCCAGCCCTGGCCACCACCTTCACTATAGCCCCGGAGACCCTGAGCAGAGGACTCAGCTAAGCCATGCTCAACCACGGAAACTTTGAGATCATAAACTGATGTTGTCCAAGCCACTAAATTTGTGATAATTTGTCACGCAGCAATAGAAAACTAAGAGATGGTTAAAAAAAAACCCCAACAACAATAAACAAAGGAAAAGGCAATTTAGGACAAATAGAATGAGATAGCTTCATTTCCAGACAAACTCAAAATGCCATTCTTACCCAGCTTTTGGGCTTGTTTGCTTGGCTCTTCATACCTCCTCACTCTAAAGTCTTTCAAACAATGTAGGTAAAGTTGTTTGTATTTTATGCCAATAGATTAATCATACCAAATGCTACGGATAAGAGGACAAATACTTTTAAACTATATGTAGCTGTCATCCAGTAAACTCAAGCAAATCGGAAATAACTCAACTATAAAGGATGCAGGCAGAGACAGCTATTAGAGTGTCTGTTCCTCCCACCCCCCACCCCCCATGGAAAAAACCTCTTTTTTAAAATAATATATAATCGTTATTTAAAATATCTAACAATAGAGACAAAATGAAAGGACATCCTTCTAGGAAAGTCATTTTTAAGATGAAGAAATCTTTGAAAGAAGGGTGTGTGAGGAAGGACTGTTTTTTTGTTTGTTTGTTTGTTTTTGTGGTACGTGGGCCTCTCATTGCTGTGGCCTCTCCCGTTGCGGACCACAGGCTCTGGACGCGCAGGCTAAGCGGCCATGGCTCACGGGCCTAGCCTCTCTGCGGCATGTGGGATTTTCCCGGACCAGGGCACAAACCCGTGTGTCCCCTGCAACAGCAGGCGGACTCTCAACCACTGCGCCACCAGGGAAGCCCCAGGAAGGACTGTTTTATGTGAAAGAGGGAAAAGGCTCAAGTTCTTGCACAGGTGCTGTGCCCTGGTCACAGGCAGCCCCCATAAAAGCTGCCATCACTGTCATCATTATTAAACACGCACACAAGCCCTTTTATGTCCCATACATCGTCTTGTTTGTTAAGTGCCTGTAGGGAAGAGATGGGAGTTTGAGAGAAACAAAGTGAGAAGCCGGTGGTCTCAGAGGTGAAAGCTGACATCCATGGGGCTTTCCCACACCACGTTCAGGTCACACTTGCCCTGACCCACGCAGGCCCTGGGTCCAGACCAGGCTGGCTGGGAGGATGCTGTCATAGGAGTCGTTACACTGCTCGAGTGTCCTTTTGACTTTAGAAGGAGCAGAAAAGGAGGCTACCTTTGAGGTGTGATTTCAAAGTTAGGGATAAAACTCTGGGCTCAAAATTATTTCAATGACTACCTTTCACTGTGCTAGTGGTTCACTGTTAAAGATTCACTTGGGGGGATTTTGAAGGGTTTTCTGTTTTCAAGAAGCCCTTCATGAACACAGATATCCCTGGGAGACCTTTTTAAAGGGAAGCTAAACCTTGGAAAAGATTAGATAGAACCAATTGCTAGTAAGAATGGCTGAAAAGTGGAAAGAAAGAGAAAGGGGCCAAATTCCTGGAAAAGGTGGTGGAGAGCAGCCTCTGCCTGTTTCACTGCCTTGTGTAAACAAGAGGCGTGTGTGTGTGTGTGTGTGTGTGTGTGTGTGTGTGTGTGTGTGTGTGACTCCCCCTTCCTGCATCCATTTCAGACACTGCTGAGGATTGTGATGCACTTGCTTGCTGGCTTTGAGCATCCTTCTCAACACAGCTCCCCAAGGTGTCACTACCAGTTGGCTGGGGCAGGCTGGTGAGATGAGGCCTCGCTGACATGAACTCAGGTCCTGGGCAAGCCTTGGCTATTTGGGATAAGACTTGAAGAGGTCAAGGTGCAGGACAGTAAATGAGTTTTGGGATGCCAGGATTAGTGTAGTAATAATATAATTAACCACCTGAATGTTGTTTGTGATATAATATCTTCTCATGTAATCCTCATAAAACCCAGTGAATACTCCCAATCAACAAACAGATAAGAAAAGGCTCCACTAGTACATATTGGTGCCAGAATTTCCATCTGAGGCTTCTATCACTGAGCTCATATTTTTTCTACTACCCCTCCAGAGCCTGCCTCTGCTGTCATAGATCTAATGGGGGTCATAGAATAAGAGCACAGAAGTAAAGAGGAAAACCTTTCCAATCTGGTTTTCACTCTCATCATTTATCCCTGAGGCAACATGGCTAAACTCACCACCAATAATCCCCATGTTCCTGAATCTCATGGGCATTAAAACATAAAAACTTAAACAATTCACCAATAAATTTTTGTTTGAAAAATGCAAACCATTCCAAAGTATACAGAGTAAAAGCGAGTCTTCCTTTACTGATCCTTTCTAACGCTAAACCACTTTTTAGGTTAATCATTGTTAACAGTTTGCTAGATATTCTTCCAGACATATGTCTATGTATTTATACCCATATATATCTAAATATGCAAGTATACAGGCTTATAAATGTATACCAATGAGAGTTTACTATATCTATTGTTCTACAACTTACTTTTTCACTTCAACATGTCTTGGGGGGCTTTCTCTTTAAGTGTCTATAAATTTACATTATTCTTTTACCCTGCTGCCCAGTATTCAATAATATATGCCATTGTTTTCTTTCTACCAAATGACATTTATGTTATTAGCAGTTTTTCAGTTTTCCAAACAATGCTGCAGTGAATAGTATTGTAATCACAACCTCTTGTATATGAGTGAGCATTTCCCAAGTATAGATACATAGAAGAGAAATTGCTGGGTTAAAGAGTGTATGCAGTTTATATTTTTATAGATGCTGTCAAGACAACCCCCAAAGTTGGTACCATTACATTTCTACCAACAAGATGTGAGAGTAACCCTTCCCCATCTTTGCCCGCACTGAATATTATTAATCTTGAAAATCTTAACCATCTGGTGGCTGAACAGTGATATCTTATTGTTTTAATTTATATTTTCTGATTAGTAGTGAGATTGAGCAATAGGCACTTTTAAAATCTTAATCTCTCAGCAATTGTTGATACTCTCTCCTTAAAATACTCCCTTTCCCTGGCTTCTGTGACAATCCACACCACACTGCCCTGGCTTTGCCTCTACACCTCTGGTCATACTCTTTCAGTCTCCATTCCTGACTTCTCCTTCTCCACCTGGCTTTAAATATTGATGTTCCTCAAGGTTTGGTCTTAGTCACCTCTCCCCTGTTCCCCCAAACACGCAGATCTCTTAATTGACATTCTCTCCCCAGACGATCTCATTCAGGCCATTTCTGCCTTCAAACTTCATCTATACACCAATGACTCTCAGATTTGATCTCCATCCTCTCCTCTCCTGTTGCTCTAGATCTATCTACAGTATTCCACATCTCTACTTGGATGCCTCAAGTACATGTTAAACTCATCATTCCTAACATGAACTCAAGGGCTTATTCACCCAAACGAGACCTTCTTTAGGATTCCCGACTCAGTGACTATCTCACCAACTTCTGGTTGCCCAACAAGAACCAAAGGACTCATTCTTTTTTTTTTTATTTTTTTTATTTTTTGCGGTATGCGGGCCTCTCACTGTTGTGGCCTCTCCCGTTGCGGAGCACAGGCTCCGGACGCGCAGGCTCAGCGGCCATGGCTCACGGGCCCAGCCACTCCGCGGCATGTGGGATCTTCCCAGACCGGGGCACGAACCCGTGTCCCCTGCATCGGCAGGCGGACTCTCAACCACTGCGCCACCAGGGAAGCCCCAAAGGACTCATTCTTGATGGTTTCCTTGCCATGATCCCAGTATTCAGTTCATCCCAAGTCCTACTGGCTTGGTCCTGAATATCTCTGGAGAGTGTCCGTTTCTTTCCTTCTCCATATGCCACATCTCCCCAGAACTTGTGCAATGGCTTCCTAACTGGCTGAATCCATGCTTGGTCTTGGCCAGCCTATTCTCTACAATATAACCAAAGTGATTTTCAAAAAGCAAATCCGATCATGTCATTCCCCTACATAAAAATACAGCCACCAACTTGTTAAACACAAAGTTGTTTATAATTGTTGAAAGAAAGGAAGAAAAAAGAAAGAGAGAAAGGAAGCAATAACTTAAATATTCAGCAATAACAGATTGGTTAAACACATTTAGTTCATCCATCTGATAGGACATGTAGATATAAAAAAAAAAGTGTAGTCCTAATAAATCAACTGCAGTTCAATTTTTTTAAAAAGAAAAAAGTGTAGTTCTATCAACTATAAAGGATCAGATAATTGCTATTGTTTAAAAATTTAGAGCAGTGGTGACTGATAGAAATATAACATGAGCCTCATATATACTCAAAAACTTTCTAGTAACCGCATAAAAAAGAAACAGGTAAAATTAATTTTAATAATATATTTTATTTAATCCAATATATCAAAGATATTATCATTTCAACATATAAAAATTATTAATGGGATATTTTAAATTATTTTTTCACACTGTCTTTGAACTCTAGTGTGTGTTTTATACGTACAGCACATCTCAATTCAGATGCCAAATTTTCATCAGAAATACTGATCTCTGAAGATTTAGGTTTCATGAAACTTGCAGTTGAAAAGTAGAGTCACATACCCACATTGTTCCAAACATACTTAAACAATTTCCAGTAACTGAATTGAGGATCAGTTTTAACTTTAAATGTACGTTAATTTAAATTAAATTAGAAATTTAGGTCCTCATTTGGAGTAAGCACATTTCAAGTGCTCAGTTGCCCACATGGCTAGTAGCCACTGTATTGGATAAAGCAGTTCTAAAGTAAAGTAAGGACTGCAAGTTCCCTAATTCATTTTTAAACGGTGCAAACTTTATTATAAAAATCCTTCAAGGGATAAAAATATTATAGCCCAACCTCTCTTGGGAGTAAATGCTAAATAAAATATTAGCAAATTGAATCAAGCAACATTTAAAAATAGTCATAACTGAATAGGGTTTATTTAAGGAATGCAAGAATGCTCCTTCCTTAGCTTTCCTGTTGGCATAAAAGATCCTGTTCAAAATTGGCATAAAAAATAAAATGCAAATAAACTTAATGAAAATGGATATTTATAAAGAAACTATAAAACCTTGCTAAAGGACATGAAAGAAGGCTTGAAAAATGGAGAGGCACACTCCATGATCCTGAAAGGAAAGACTAAACATTAGCAAAGGCGTGAAGTCTTCTAAAATTAATCTGTAGTTTTAATGTAATCCCAAAGTGCCAAGAGAGAACATTTGTTGGAAGGGACTAGTTAAACTAATTCTAACGTTTATTTAGAAGAATAAACAAATGGAGAATAGCCAAGAAAATAATGAAAAAAGGATAATTTGTTCTAACTGATATAAAAATGACCTATAAAACTATAGTGATTAAAAACATCGTGGTACCAGTGCAGGAAAAGACAGATAATGGAGATAGGCCCATGAATATAGGGGAATTTCATATATAACAAAGATGGAATTTCAATGTGGTGGGGAAAGTATTTACTATTTAATAAAAGTTATTGGTATCACTGAATATCCTTAGGGGAAAAAATAAAAGTTATGTCAAACCACACCCCAAAATAAACTCCAGATAATTTAAAGATGTGGAAATTAAGAAAATTAAACAAACAAAAACCTTGAAAGTTCAAAAAGATAATACTGGAGCACATTTTAAAAGAATTTGTGGGGTGAGCAGAGCCTTTGGTAATATGGCACTAAACCACAAGTCATGGAGGAAATGATTGACAGGTTTGACTATTTTGGCAGACACCACTAGTTACCAATGAGATGTAAATAAAAATCTGCTGGGGACTACTGGGAAAGATTTTCCTTCCCGATGAGAAGACAGACCTGAGAGATGAAAAAAAAATTGTCCGTATCCTCTTCCTTCCTAATTGGCACATGAGGATGTAGTATTTGGAGTGTTGTAGCCATCTCATTTTACAAGGGGAGACGCTGTCAACACATTATAGATGGCAAATTTGAAAGATGTAAAGGGACTGATGACATCTCTGAACCATCAAACCAATTCTGGGACAACCTACCTCTGGATTTCATGTTAATTAAATAGTTAATATTTTAAATGGTTTAAACTGCTGTTACTTGACTTTTCTGTTCCCTAGGACGGATATAAACATATAAAAATAAAAACATCCTATGGCACAAGACACAATGAACTGAGAAAACAATTTCAACATTGATGTCAAGGTTAATAGCCTTAATAAAGGTGACTACTTAATAAAAAAACCTCTACTCACCAGAAAGAAAAAAAGAGAATACTTTAAGAAAATAAAATGGACAAAAAGCATAAACAGATAATTTGTAAATTAAATTCAACTGACAAAGATATAAAAATACACTCAACCTCACCAATAATCAAAGACTTACAGATTGAAATCACAATAAAATATCATTTTTGGCCATCATACTGGCAAAGATAAAAAAGAGTGATAATGGCTAATGCTGGAGATGGTGTGGAGAATCATCTTATCTCTTACTTGTTGGAGAAATGTAAATTGGTACAATTTTCTACAGAGTCATTTATTAATATGAATCAAATTTTAAAAGATGTATCCTATTTTTCTCAGCAATTTTCCTTTTAGGAATTGTTTTAAGGGAATAATCAGACTTGTGACAAAGATATATATACAGTGATATTTAGTGCAGTATGCCTTAGAATAGAAAAGAAATGGAAATAATTCAAATGTTTTCAAGAATAGGTGATTAGTTAAATAAATTATGAGCATTCATTGAATGGAATGGAATTCTATGTAGCCATTAAGAAGGATGATGCATTACTATATGTGTTAACATGGAAAGATATTCATGATCTAGTGATAAGTAGGAAAAAGCAGGTTACAAAACACTATGTGTTATGATTCTGTTTATGTAAATGTATGTTTATACATATGTATATACATACATATAAATAAAAACTTGAAGGATTTCTTTTTTAAGAATAGTGATTATCTTTAGGAAGTGGGATTCTGAGGGAATTTATTTCTCTGTATTGGTTGAATATTTTATACATCAGAAGAAACAAAATTGATTCCAGTTTAGGAAATAAAATGTTTCCAGAATAATTTGCAATGATATGAAAAGAAACATATGATATATTGCTAAGTTAAAAAATAGAATACAAGTCAATGTTATAGTAGGGTTATTTTAAGAGTGGAGCTAATTTTATTGAAAATTACCTGGAAAGTTGTATACCAAAATGTTAACAAGTAGTTATCTCTTGGGAGGGGTGTCGGGGGCCAGTCTGGGGGCGGGGAGGTGGGATTGAATGATTTTTATTTTATTGGTGATACTTCCCTGTTTAAAAATATTTTTATTTTTTTTTATTTTTTATTTTTTTATTTTATTTTATTTTTTTTATTTTTTTTTTTTTTTGCGGTAGGCGGGCCTCTCACAGTTGTGGCCTCTCCCCTTGCGGAGCACAGGCTCCGGACGCGCAGGCTCAGCGCCATGGCTCACGGGCCCAGCCGCTCTGCGGTATGTGGGATCTTCCCAGACCGGGGCACGAACCCATGTCCCCTGCATCGGCAGGCGGACTCTTAACCACTGCGCCACCAGGGAAGCCCTAAAAATATTTTTAAAAGATAGTTGTTACTCTTAAAAAACAAAAGAAAGAAAGAAGGAAGTTGGGAGAGGGAGGAGGGATGGACAAACCAAGACTAACTTGGACCAAGCCCTCTTGGAGGACAGCTAGGATCCTGAGAAGCCTTCAAGATGGGTTATTTTGATGGCTTTAAATACAACCCCTGACATTTATTTAATTTTTTGGTTTTTTGTCTCCCAGCTGGAGACGTCCAACATCCTGGGATCTGCACAGGGTGAGCCCAGGAAGAGGATAGTGGACACTGACACACTGTGGAGTGTCTCCATCCAGCCCATAAGGATCCCTTTTCTTCTGCCTCCTTAAGGGGCCCTGGCAGTATCACAGTGGACTGTGCCGGGGTGACCCTCTGGCCCAAGTAGAGCAGAGCAGCCTCTCCTAGACATTCAGAACTGGGCCTGAGAGCTGGCCTGGGCCTGGCTGGCCACTTGAGGTGGCTACACAGAGCAGAACACAACTCTTAGTTGAGGCCTTAGAGCTCACTTCTATTTCCTGAGGCTCCTGATACATTAAGAAATAAAGAAACAAGGTTACAAAAATGATGGTATATTTCTAATGTCTATATTAAACAAATTAATCCTTTTAACACCAAAAAATATAGTGCCACAAAAATGATCTGTTCACAAGATAATTACAGGATTTATTAAAAATATTAATTCATGGTGCACTACAGGCAGTGTGGTCCGGAGCCAAAAATGCCTGTGTCAACCTCCCGCTCCCCTCCTGCCACATGCCCCCGAGGCTGTGAACTCCATGCACAGGAGGAAACCCAAGTGCAGCTGGCAGCAGGCAGACGTGGGGAGCCGCTGCTCCAGCTTCCCAACCCTTGCCAGGGCTCGAGTCCAGGTCCTTCTGAGGCCTGCTGATCTAGCCCCCTGAGACACTCATCCTTCCAACGAGGTCCCTCGTTCACTGACTCCGCCTGATGGTGAATATCTTTCTATCACGGGCAATCAAAAGAACTTCAGAACAACTTGCCCACATCCCAGATTCTTATTTTTCACTTGCGATGAATTCGCCTCCCAGGGAGAAAGGGAATTTTCAGCTTCCGTGGCCCTAGTCGGCAGTGAGTTCATGCATATTCTCCCAAGGTGGAGGAGGATTGTTTAAAAGATGCTGAGTGGCAGGGAGAAGAATGTCACCTCAACATCCCTCCACCAAGCTGGGAGAGGTTTGGCTGAGTCTCAAGAGCACAGGTTCAGACAAGGGCAGGCTTGGCTGCCTTACTGTCAGCTGGAGTCGTTTTCCTAGTGGTGAAAAATGTTGGGGAGCCTTGGGGCCCTGCTTGAAGACCTCTCCTGGAGTGGCTTGGTCCTAAAACTGGTTTCCGAAGTGGGGTGAAGAAGGTGAGGCAGGGTATATGTCCTCTAAGGGGTTGACTTGGTTCTGTGGAAAAATAGAACAGTAGAAGCTGGTTACCCTTAGCGATCTTATTTCTCCGTGGTTCCCATGGTGCCTAGCAGTGAGCCTTAAATAAAACAGACCCACAGTAGCTGTTTGTGGTCCCCAGTGCTGCTGGCCACAGAAAGCCTTTGTCCTTTGCTCTTTGCTCAGGCAGCCCCAGGAGAACATTCCAGGACTCACCTCCTCCCCTCCCATTGCAAACTGGAATTCATTCATTTAGTCAACAAATATTTCCTGAGCACCTACTCTGTGCTAGGCTCTGTCTAGGAGCTGGGAATACAGGGGTGATAACCAGCCAGTCGTGGCCCTCTCTTGGAAAGTTTACATCTTTCCATGTGATCTTTCACCACCACCCTCAAATATATGTGAGATGAAAACACTCACAAAAAGAATCATGTCTCATTTCTCTAGACCCACCAAAGACTACCAAACTTGTGGTTTGAGAGAGAGAGAGAGAGAGAGAGAGAGAAAGAGAGGGAGAGAGAGAGAGAAGCACTCACTAGAGAGAAAACTCCTAGTTTTGTGGTAGTCCCTTAGAACAAGGGGCCCATTTTGGTCAGTCCTTGTTCAAAAATCCCATGTCCCCCACTCAATGCACATACATATGTTACTCTCACAGTTTACATTCATAACATGTCCAGCTGGAGAGTGGCGAAGTCTGCCTCCCACATTATACAGAACGGATTGGCAGCTGGGACTGAAGGCGATAGAAATAAGCTATTGATCAAAGGTTATAAAAGTACTGCCACTGGTATCCTGTGATGCTTGCCAGCTGAGGGCAGCAGTAAAGTGCTACACAAATGCAATAACATTTATAACCCGAGGGCAAGTGCTTTGTACGTGAAAATAAAAAACTGATCCTCTGTTTAAGTCTTTCCCCCTCCTTGGGCTGGTTGGCCTTTGACAAGTGCATGGACAAATGCCTAAGCAGGGCCACTCTGGATAGGTTGGCCTCTTACTCTCTGGGTAGGTGACATGGGTTCTCTTTTTCCCCATGCCAGTGCCTTCTGGTGGTCTTTGGAGTAACCTGCACTTTTAAAGCTTCTCTGGCAGGCAGAAAGGAGAAGCCATGTCCCTCCATCCTGAAGGGCCCAATAACGCCTTGGCCCCATGGCCTGCCTTGGTTTGCTTTGTGGATGTTGCCTGGTCCTGCTGGGAGCTGAACTTTTCACTTGAATGGGTGCTGGAAATCACTATTTAGAGCTTCATTCTGTGACATTTGTAAAAAAGAGAAGTCCTATTTTAGGGAGAAATAAATGGAGAAGAGATATGGCTCTGGAGGTACTGCAGAATAGTGAATGCGTCATAATGACTGGACCTGAGCAACTCAGCTTTTTCTTCCAAAACTCACCAGACCAGCGCTTCCTAACGTGTTCACAGGAACATCAGTCCTGTAAGATGCTTAATAAACAACTGGGCTATATAATCAAATAAATTGGGAAAATATTTCCTCTTGGAGATTCTTATTGGGTCTTTGCAATTTAAAGGCTCTGAGAAGTCCTACACTAAGGAAACAGTGTAACTTGGTTAACAGCATTTCCTGGGTTTACTTGATTGCCAAATTGTCCTCTCACTTAAAATTCCTTTGATCTTTTCTCATTTTATTACCTAATGCCTACGAACAACACACTTTGGGAAATGCTGCCAAGGTACTTACAAAAGGATACGATATTTTGCCTGTTGTATATTGTATGCCTACCATGTGCAAGACACTTTACATGGATTATTTCTAACCACCAAAACAACTCTGCAAGTAGTATTATGGCTATTTCACAGATGAGAAAAATGAGGCTGAGAGTGCATAAATAACCTTCCCAAGGCCGTTCAGCTAAATAATAACTTAACCAAGATTCTCACTTAGGCCGTTCTGACTCCAAACTCCACATTTCCTATTATACCATGTGTCTTCCTACTTGGGATAGAGACTTACTTACATCTCTTTTTGCCAAAGAGTAGGTGAGTTGCTCTTCTTCAGAGACCCTTGTCTTGGAATTCATTCATTCTTTTTCAAGCCTTGCCTGATTTACCTCTTAGTCTAGCAGTACCCTATATCTCCTTCCTCCTGGCTCGTGGGAATTCCCATTAGAAAGCAGAGCCTGAATCTAAGTAGCCACGGGCAGGAATCCCAGTTTTGCCATTTACTATTTATGTGACTTTAGGCAATTTACTTAACCCCTCTCTACCTCAATTTTCTTACCTATAAACTTTTAAGTATGTACAAAACATCTGGCCCAGAATGCTTAGTAAATGGCAGCTGTTATTTTTACTGTTAATGATTAACAGTAAGTCTTTGCAGAGGGAAAAAAAAACCCCAAAACTCATCAAGAAAATTTTAGAGGGGCTTCCCTGGTGGTGCAGTGGATAAGAATCCACCTGCCAATGCAGGGGACACGGGTTCGAGCCCTGGTCCGGGAAGATCCCACATGCCACGGAGCAACTAAGCCTGTGTGCCACAGCTACTGAGCCTGCACTCTAGAGCCCGCGAGCCACAACTACTGAAGCCCACGCGCCTAGAGCCTGTGCTCCGTAACAAGAGAAGCCACTGCAATGAGAAGCCCGTGCACCACAATGAAGAGTAGCCCCCGCTCACCGCAACTAGAGAAAGCCGGGCGCTCAGCAACGAAGACCCAATGCAGCCAAAAATAAATAAGTAAATAAATAAACAAAAATTAAAAAAAAAAAGAAAATTTTAGGGATCCCTGTTTTAAATCCCCGAACTATCCTGGTATGATAAGATACAGATATTTTTGTGTTGAAGAAGAAAAAACAGAAATCTGTTAAGCCAGCGGCTTTTTCAATGTACAGCTAGCAAATAGCAGAACTAGGACTTAGATTCCAAGTTCACAGAAATCTAAGACACTTCAATGTGTCAAATAGCTAAATGTACCTGAGAAGGCAGAGAAATTCAGATTTAAGATTTTGGGAGCTATTTCCAATTGAAATCCAGTCAGGAATGAGGATAAAATTTCTCTGAAATTTAAGTTTGGTAAAATGAAAAATGAGAAACTTTTTTTTTTTTTTGCGGTACGGACCCAGCTGCTCCGCGGCATGTGGGATCTTCCCGGACCGGGGCACGAACCCATGTCCCCTGCACTGGCAGGCGGACTCTCAACCACTGCGCCACCAGGGAAGCCCCGAGAAACTTTAATTTTAAAAATTAGATCTAAAATTAGATTGGAAGCAGGGCCCACGTGTATTACCCGCTACCATATCTTGTGTGTTTACTTTTTCTTGTTATTCACAATTACTCAGGCCAAATCATTTTCCCTTAAAACAACATTTTTGTAAATTGACTTAGGTCCCCGTAACAGATGAACATAAAATCTCCACATGAATGTTGTCATACTCTCAGTTGGTTTTGCTCTGTGATCTTTTTGGTTTGGCCTAGGCTGCTGAGGCGAGGATGCTCCAGGATGAAATGAGCTGTCCTTAGGCAAAGTTAGTCACAAAGCTTAGGTTCGAGCATTTCAGCGTGGAATGAGTGTGTTCCTATCAGCCCACTGATGTTTATCATAGGAAATGTAGTCTTCATCCAGATTGGAATTGGAATGGGTTTTTCTTTTCTGTTAGATGAACAGCGACAACACAGTGTACTTGGAAAAACAAGTTTGTGCTTATGCTAATTGAGGAAGTAGTATTAAAGTGTTTGTGGCTCTGAGACTCATAACCCCTGTACCTTCGTGGAGTCAAAAGTCCCCAAGTGGCTATTGGAAAATGCTTCTTGTTTTTTAATTCTCACTCTCAATAAGTTAGGAGCACATATTGCTGTTTCTGGTCCTTACTTCTCTGTGTTATCTCCCTATCCACCAGTGAGATTCTTAGCCCAAAGTTGCTAACCCACTACTACCTCTAGTTTCATTCACCCACCCAGATGCTGGGATGGCAGAAGTAGTGTTATTTTAAATTAAAATTAAAATTTAATGAATTCCTCTGTCTTTCATTTACAGCACTAGTTTTCAGTAAACTCAGTCTTTTGCAATTTCTATCTCATCAGTTCTCTGCAGGCAAAGAGAGGAACATGAGCGGTATGGCGTGTCCATTTTACAGATGGGAACAACAGGGGACTGTACCCCAAAGTTGGGAACAACCTCTCTCCCATCTCATCAACATCATAGTGTGGAAGAGATTTGGCTTATTCATGCAACAAAGTGTAAAACACAAATGTTCAACCTCTGTTTAGCCCTGGGGGAGTAATAAAGCTTTCATCAATAGACATCTATAGACATAATGTTTTGAGTCCAAAGTTTTTGAGTTCTGCGAGCCTTAAAAACATTTATTATTTGAATAGTTTTCTTAGCATTGCCACCCATGGGGACATACTATCCCATTTTAGAGATGAAACTAAAAGGAAAGTACATTGGCCGGACGTAAAAGGAGAGAATAAAGTCTAGGCCTTCTGCTTTTCCACTCCCACCACTTTGGGGTATGTTTCTGTGTGTGTCTAGCTCGGATGCACACAGATGTTGAGTTTAACACTAATGGGTATCAGGTTCATCCAGAGATCATGACCTCAGTATATAAATTATTCAGCAATTAGTTGATGTGACTATTTATAGGGCATAAATCAGTTATAAACTCAGAAATATGAGAACAGGTCCCTAAATAGGCAATTGTTACCTATCAAGGGCTTAATTTAAATATGCAGGGTTGAAGCCAAGCAAATTACATATCTGATACCCTATGTGTTGGGCTTTGAGAGAAGTGGTTAGGATGGGTGCATTAATTATAACAAGGGATGAGGGGTAAATCCTGCTATAACAAAATGGATTTCTATCTTGAGCAAGCTCCAAATAGTTGGTAATGGCTGATGCACTGTGTTGAGAAGGATTCTGAGACCAAGTTCAGACCTCTGGAAACCCACAGGCCACAGATTTGCCATCCCTGACTTGGGTATTTCATACTCTTTATCCATCAGTGACAGATGTTTCCTCAAAATGAGCACACTGGGTCACATTTATTCACCAAAATTGTCCTGCTGAATCTTATACTCTGATGCATCTCCTACAACCAATCAAGGAAAAAGAAACCAAATTGCCTCCTTTCAAAGACCCTTAGAGGGATGATAAGCCATTTGCAAGATTGAGATAATGAAGAAGAAATAAGGACACTCTAAGGTCCAGCTGTGACAAATCAGGCTGCTGGCTGGATTTGGGGTAACTCCTTGTTGCCGTCATTCAGAGGGGCAGATTTCTCTGCCATGTCTGGGTTCTGAGACTCAGACTGCCTCCTTTCTTTCCTTCTTTAGTAGTATATCTTTCTCTATTCAGGATCCAAATCGATTCAAGTGCATCCTCCCATCGTATTTCAGTGTGAAGGAATGCCAGGCCAGATACATTTGAGGTCATTCCTAAACTCTAAGTTGCTCCAGTCTCCTAGCCGTGGATAAAGCCCTAAATGAGTCCCCTTCCTTCAGTGGACAGGGCTTTCAAGGATCTGACCCCTGGGATTATGATTCCTGTGGCTGCTTCTTCTCTCATTCCTCTCTATAGGCCCACATCAAACAAACAATCACTCCTAGACCTTACTCTGGTTTCTGAAAAATCAGGTCATGTCCTGTTTGGATGCCAGGCACACCCCTGTGGCTTTCTGTTCAGAACCGCACTATCTTTACAGCTCCTTGGTTCAGCACCCTGCCTGCCAACTCCAGGTACTCTGCTTTGTCTCAGGCTTAATTCTGCAGACTTTCCCACAGACCAACCCTCCCTGCTGGTCCTGGGGCTCAGTGATAGCACCCCTTAGCTATTTTGATCCCACTCCCCTTCTGTGCAAAATTTCCCTTTTTTTCTGAAAGAATTCTTGAGATCTCTGTAACTTCTTTTCTATTGTCCCAAGGGGCATCATCCTAAATAGATAATAATTTACATTTATTGAGAGCTTATGTGCCGGAACTCATCCAAACCTTTACCAGCGTTATTTCATTTAATCCTAATAACAATTCTATTCTTATCCCCATTTAACAGATGAGGAGACTGAGGAACTTGAAGTTAATTGTCCAGAATCATATAGCAAGTGGTAAATGGTGATATGACTTTGGCCATCTGATCCAACTGATCATTTTGCAAAACTGCCATGTGATAATTCAAAATCACATTTGGACAGCAAAGGCAGTTGCTATCTCCTCTGGGAAATCTCCACTGCTTTCTTTCAAATTCATGATAACCTTTTTCTTTACACCCCTAATGATAAAACACATGTTTATGACAGAATTCTCAGACCTTTAAAAACACCCAATGATTACATAGGTATGTTCGTTTTGTGAAAATCCCTGATGTGATTTGTACGCTTCTCTGTATGAATGTTATACTTTAATTAAACAGTTTATATAAAAGATACCCTCAGATACCTCCCTGCACCCCCATTTTAGGACTGCAATGCAGTTTGCCAATGCTTTTGGGGAAGGTGAATTTTGCAGCAGCACATAGTCAGATTTCAATATTCAGGATGAACATTGTGCTAGCTGGGCATGCTATGCCTGACCCCATGTGTTTTATGTGATACAGAGGTTGTAGAAAACTTATTAGAACATTATTTCAATAAGGGGAGGAGAACCTTATGTCATTGCAACAAACTTGTGCCCTAACTGATTTAACTTGGAAGATGAAAGGTTGCACACTACAATTTAATGCTGCTTTCACTTGTTTGGAATTTGGGTTGTAACATATTTATAACAGGGTTTCACTTGTATAGATGTATTAACTAGTTCTTCAGATTTCCAGGTTTCAGTGTTCACAGAAAAGAAATAACAATAAAATGATATGTATTTGTGCAATGTGATGCAGTTTACCAATGACCAATAATAATATTTATCCAGCACATGTAACTTATTTAACCTCTGTGACAACTCTATGAAGTCATATGATTATTTCTATATTTTGCACACAAGGAAACTGTGGCTTACAATAGTGCATCATCTACCCAAGGTCAACCCAGGACTGTATGATTTCAATGTTCCTAATTCCTCAAGAATAAGCCCTGCTACTTCTCATGAACAGCTTGGACCTTCACAACAACCCAGTGGATTAAGTATTATTGTTTTACCCATTTTGGACAAGGAAATAGGCCCAGAGAGATAAAGTGATTAGCTAGACATTTGCAGAGCCCAGACCCAAGCTCAGGTTTTCACACTCCAAATCTGGGAATGCCTTCCACTAGATAACGTCCTTGCTCAAGGCCCACAATACAATTTATTTATGTTGATAATAGATAAACTAAAGGCACAAATAACAAGATGATAAAGTTGTTTCCACATCCCCAGTCTTGGAGGATCTCCCTGTGATACTTTTAGCAGCTCAGCAGCTTTAGGGCAGACATTTCTACAGCTCTAATTGAAACCATTTTAGTTTTTACCGACAGATCCAGCCTAGGCCCCCTAATCCACCCCCGTTACTTTTTGGAAAAGGAATTGGGATCTGCAGAGTCACACATGTGGAGGGCAGAGTCACACACATGCAAATACACACCTACATCTATCCGTTTATCCATCTATCTGTTTAGTGGTTATCAACCCTGACCACCTGAAATCCCCCATCCCCTACCTTCCCATCCCCCACCTTCCCATCCCCCACCTTCCCATCCCCCACCTGGTGCAATTTTACCCTCCTCCCTGCCCCATACACACCTAAGGGACTTGTGGCAATGTCTGGAGATATTTTTGGTTGTCACAACCGTGAGGGGAGGGTGCTACTGGCATCTAGTGGATAGAGACCAGGGACACTGCTAAATATCCTGCAAAGCCCCCACGACAAAAACTTATCTGGCCCCAAATGTCAACAGCGCTACGAGCCCTGGTCTAGTCTGTGCTACTAAACACATACACCTGAAGTTGCTTAGGATTAAATTGACCTTGGTGATTATGACAAAGTAGGGAAATTGAAAAGTACTCTCGAGGGACTTCCCTGGCGGTCCAGTGGTTAAGAATCCGCCTTCCAGTGCAGGGGACGTGGGTTTGATCCCTGGTTGGTGAACTAAGGTCCCACATGCCGCAGGGCAGCTAAGCCCGCCAGCCGCAATTAGGGAGCCTGCGTACCGCAACTACAGAGCCCACACGCTCTGGAGCTGGTGTGCAGCCACTGCTGGGCCCGCGCACCACAATGAGAGAGAAGCCCTCGCGCTGAAACGAGAAGCCTGAGTGCCACAAATAAGACCCAACGCAGCCCAAAATAAAATAAATAAATAAAAAAGAAAGTACTCTCGAGAGGGTTGACTGCTTATCCACCAGTATTTATTTAGTTACCAGTTATATCTGACCCATTTCCAAAGATGATTTCAGCTTACCACAAAAGCACGCACAAGACAGTTCAAGAGATTTTTAAAAGATCAGAAACCATTGAGACAGAGGGGAGAAAGAGCGTACATTCAACTTCTGCTAGTCACTGGGGATTTTCTGTCATAATTCTTTAAAAATCACACTGATATGTCTCCTCTCCTTATTTAAGTATTTTGTTGGTACAAGCCAGGTTTTCATTTATTCCAGCCCAATAAGAATTGGAAAAGAACTCCAATAGTTACCTCCTTGTCTCAGTGAAGAGGCAGGACCCTCAGGTTTTCAGACAGTGTTCAAATCGTCTTTAGAGTGACCTTTTAAGAGACAATGGGGTTAGTTTTCAGCCTGGAGTAGAAAAAAGGACAGTGTGAAGGACAGGTGGCGGGTGGGGGGGACTGGATGAGAAAGCTGTTCCAGTAGTTGTTTTGGGGGTGGGGTCATTATGTTGTTTGAAATACTGTCAAATTCCAGAATACCAGAGACAATCATATACAAATACAGGTACCAAAACCTTAATATCTAGGGTATGGCAGATACTATGTTACTACAAAACTATAAAACAAGAAAATGCAGAAGAAACTTCTTTATTCTCTAATATATAATGCTTCCCTATGATACTACAATATATAATGTCTCTGTTATATTTCTCCTATATTTACAGTATCTCTGCATTAGACTGATAGTCCTTATAGGGAGATAGCTGTTTTGTTATTTTGAATGACATTTTACATTCTCTAATAGAATCCCTATATTAATTAAATATTTTCTGTCCAACAAAAGTTATTTAGATTCCTACCTCCGAACCTACACACACACACACACACACACACACACACACACACACACACACAGTAAATGTAAAAAATAGAAACCATAAAAATACAAGAAGAAAATTGTAGGTATTTTTCGAATCTTGGACTTTGGATGACCTCTTGAAGCATGGAATAGAAGGCAGGAATATATCGGAAAACACTGACAGATTTGACTGCTTATATAAAAATTAAAAATGTACTCCAATATTTAATAAAATTCAAAATTTGAGATTTACAACTTTGCTCAACAGGGTTTTGATGACTACTAAATGGTTTTTGGAGGGTAACTAGGTGGTAGGAGAACAAACTCTAAGTCATTGTACACCTGCTATTATTGTTACGTCATTCATATCTGAAAGTTGAACAATTTACTTCAAAGGAGATTCTGATGGTGAACTTTGAATTCTCAGCTTATTTCTGGGATCTTCACTAACTTATACTGTTTTTTCTTTAGCATTTATGCCAGTTAGCCTTTTCAAAAGTCCTACAGAGTATTATATTTATTTTATGTATGAGAAACACCAGGGTTCAGAAGGCCTAAATGTTTGTCTAAGGCCACACAGCTAGTGAGTGTCTAGTGAGTGCCCCACGTCAGGCACGCTATGACCTTGACAAAGACCCACAGAAATATATCACAACCTTGAGTCACCCCAAGACTCCTTGGACGCCATATGCCACATCTGCACTGACAAGGTGTTGGGACTCCACGTGTTCACCTTCTCTAGTTACATTAACTCAGAAAATGAATTTGAAGGCACAGGAAAAGATACGTTATGTGGTTCCGTGTGCCAGACACTGTGCTAAGCACTTTCCGTGAATTATTTCATTCAATTTTCTCAACAGCCCTACAAAGTAGGTATTAATAGCTGCATTTTACGAGATAGGAAAACTAAGGCTCTGAAAGGTTAAGTAATTTGCCTAAAGTGCCTTAGCTGAGAAGGAGTGATACTTCTTGGGTGTGGGAACCCAAGGCTACTTGGTCCCACTGCTCTTCACCATCTTAGAGTGAGGAAGAGTATGTAAATGCAAACGTGGTCCAACAATGAATCACAAGCTAGAGAATTCTTTTTCATAGAGTTTGATAGTTATATGAGTATTAGACAATTATTTGGTTAAACTATTTTAATTAAGTGTAAATATCTAAAACATGAGTTTGCATGACACTGATTTCTGACTGCTGTTCAAACGTCTTAGTAACCAAGCATCTTCTCGTACAAGAAGTTCAGGGGCTTTCATTGTCAAAAGCTGGGTTGATAAACGACAGCCCATGGGCCCAATCCTGCCTACCCCCTGGTTTTTTGAGGCCCACGAGCTAATAATGTTTTAACATTTCTTTTAATGGGTGAAAAAAGAGGAATATTTCCTGACACATGAAAAGTACATAGAATTCAAATGTCAGGGCCCATAAATAAAGGCTTTATTAGAACACAGCCAGGCTCATTTGTTTATATATTTTCTATGGCTGCTTCTGTGTTACTACTACTGCATAGAGTTGAGAAGTTGTGAGAGAGACTGTATGGTCTGCAAAGTCTAGATATTTCCTATCCAGGTTTCTACAGAAAAAAGTTTGCTGACTCCTGTTCTATAGCATTTACATATTCAGGCACAATTTGAGTTTCTGAATTTTTTCTATGAAAATTTGAAACATGTTAAAGTTTTTTTCTTTCTTTCTTTCTTTTTTTCCCCAGCAAGAACACTAAAGTAGTCTTGCTCTGAAAAAATTTTGACAGCCTGGGCTGATTTGAAATGACACCATTAGATTATGGTCCAGTGCCTAGTGGGTCCTGCTTGAAAGGCCTCCGCCTTCACTCATCTTTTAGATACACTAGAGTTATCTCTAGATTGTAAAGCTGCGTCTTACTACCTGAGCAGTCCTTCCTTTATTCATTCTGACTGTGTTATGGGTTTAGTTTCACAACATTATGAGTTCATCCATCCAGGCTTCTTCTTCTTCTTCTTCTTTTTTTTTTCAACCAGGCTTCTTGAATCATTTATAGGGATTTTCACTTTCGATCTCAAACTCTTACACACTTTCTCTGCTGTGAATTTTTTTAAAATTTAAAGCTCAGGGTACTAAATGGCCTACACATATAAAATAAAGCCCGTACTTTAATTTATTTTTTAGCTTTAAGAAATCAAAATTTTAAAAAATTGCTTTCTCTTGAGAAACGAAGCTTAATTTTGCAGGTCACAGAAGTAAGAAAATGCCTGCATGTCCAAGGATCTCAAAGCACCTCTGGTGGAAATACATAACAAGGTAAAGAACGTCTATTTATTTGAAAGTACTGTTTATTTCTTGGAGGAATTAGTATTTAATGGAAAAGATGTGACTAGTAACAAATAGAGCCCAAGGCTATTTCTGGTTCTGTCATTGACTCACTTTGACTTTGGGCAGATCATCTCACCACTGTTGCTCTTTATCTGCAAAAACTGGACTTCATGTCTATGGGAGTTGCATGGCTAATCAATGCCTGGAAAATGCGTAGTGGCAGATGCTACAAAAGTGCTGAGCCTTAAAAACAAAACCACCCCCACCCCCCATTTGTATTCAGTTGAGGTTCGGGCTTATTGTTATTTAACATTCGGAGGCCAACAGTACGTTAAGTCCAGCGTGCTGCACAGAACAGATAATATCACTGTCCAGCAGGGATTTTTTTTTTAATCTAAGATTTTGGACTTTTGTTTTTTTTCTTTATTGTGGTTGGGGGTTGTTTTAGAATCTAGTAGTATTTCCATACAAAAACATTCAGCTCTAAGTTGAAAACTATCGATTTGAAAATCTAAATAACCCCCCTGCAGGGGAAAAATAAATAAATAAATAAAAAGCCCTCCCCGCCCCGCCAAGAAATCTCTCAAAACAAGAATTCTTCTGATGTTTTTTTCCTCCCTGCAGTTCTCCATGTTACAGTCCTTGGAGGTAGAATAGGCATAAAATACTTTCACTAATAAAATATGACAAACCGCCGGATTATACGTGGCTGATTCCCAGCGACTGCCCTGCTACACAAAGCAGAAAAGTAAATGCCATCATCCCCCTTAGAACAAAAGAACTTAGGAATAAAAAACATGGAGAGGGGGGAGAAAGCAGCAATAAATAAAGGTGAGCGAAGGATCCCGTCCCCCGCCCCTCCCCGAAGCGAGTGTGGGACTAAGTACGGCTAATAAAGTGGTTCAAGGGTAGTTATTTGGAAAGGGGGCGGGGTGGCGAGGGGAGGGAGCGGGCGAGCGGCGGCCGGGGATTGCATGTTGCATTCGACTTGAGGTTGCATCTTTCTCCTGTTGCCTGGACCACGCTCTCCCATTGCAGTGCTTCCCCATCGCTTCTCTCCGTCCCTGCCCTCGCGGCTTTATTCCCCCCTTCCAACTGCTGTTGCACTGGAGGGAGTTGGGGCCGCTCCGGAGCCCCTGTGCAGCTCCTGCGACGGGAGGGGGAGTTGGGCTCGGGCCGCTGAGTTGGGGGGGCCGCAGCGGGCTCCGGCCTCGCCTCGGCTGCAGCTACACGGGTGCCGAGCTGCAGCGCTGCACGGGCCCATCATTGCGGCGGCCCCGGAGTTTGGCCGCCGCCGCTCCTTGTTCAGCCCCATCACCGCCGCCGCCGCTGCACTGGAGTTTGGCTGCTGCTGCCCTACTTCACTCTAGTTTAGTTTCACTCACTTTACATCCGGGTTTTTTCCCTAGGCAATGGGGACCGCAGCACACCCCGTTCCTTAGGCAAAGTGAAATAAATTCGCCGCACCGACACGTCAAGTAGTCCGCCCGCCCGAGCGCCGCCGCGGGCCCCCACCGCCCCTCCCGCCGCCGCCCCGTCGCCCCTGGGGGGGACCGTGCGCCCCGGAAGCCATGGGAGGAGGCGCGGGGGCCCGGGCCGGCCGCCGTACAACTCCGCCCGGCGGCCCCCTCCCTCCCCGCCGTGCCCCTCTACCCCGGCGCCTCCTCTCCCCCCGCCCTCGTCCCCGCTTTCCCAGCCCCAGTCCCTCTCGCCCGGCTCTCGGGAGCGGCGGAGGCGCGCACGGCGGCGGCGGGCCGGCGGGGCCGCGCGGCGGGCTCCCGCGCGGGCGAGTGTGTCTGGGCCTGGGCGGAGGGATCCCCGGGCTGAGGCGGCGGAGGTGCTGCGGCCCGGGGCCGGGTGGTGAATGGGCTGGTGGTGCTCGCTGCTGCTGCTGAGAGGAGGAGGAGGAGGATGAAGAGTTGGGCTTGTTTGTCTCCCACAGTTTCTCTCCTGCTGCTCTGATTTTCCCCCCACATTCCGGCCCGGGGCCTGTGTGTCTCTCCTGGAGGAGGAGGAGGATCCAGTTCCTCCCCCCACCCCCTCCTCCCCACCCCCCCTTGCCTGGGGAAGAGGAGGAAAGAAACAGCCCAGAGAGAGAGGGAGAGAGAGAGAGAGTGAGTGAGAGAGAGAGGGGGAGAAGAGGAGAGGAGGAGGAGGAGGAGGAGGGAGAAGGGAACAACCTACCATCTTAACACACTAATATCTAAAAAGTGCGAGAGGCCCAGAGCAGCAGCAGAAGCAGCAGCAGCAGCTCCAGCTTCTTCCCTCCCTCCCCATGAAGAAGAGTTCCCTCCTCCTCCTCCTCCTGCTTCTCCTGCTCAGAGTTCCTGCCTCCAGCTGCCAGGGGGGACAGCCAGCCAGCAGCAGGAGGGTGCAGTATCCCAGCTTTTCCATTCTCTCTTCTCCTCACTCTCCTCTCTTTTTTTTTCTGGAGTAGCTCTATTTCCCCTCCCTCCCCCCTTCCCCTTCCCCCTCCTCCCTCCCTCCTTCTCTCTCTCTCTGTCTCTCTCTCTCTCTCTCTGTCTCTCTCTCTCTCTCTCTCTCTCTGTCTCTCTGTCTTGTCTCTGGTGTTTGTCTCTGGGAGGTACAGGGGCTGCTTGCTTGGAGTTTGTTTTGGGGGGAGGGAGGGGGAGGGGAGGGGTGTGTGGGAGGGAGGAGGGAAAGGGGGGTGTTCTCGGCAGGACCCCCTCAGTCAACTTGAGATTTGAGCAATAACTTCCCCTTCGGGGCGCCCCCCTGCGTGCCCTTCCTATTCCTCCCCCCATAAAAAAAAGACAATGGAAAAACCTTGTCTCCCCCTTCCTCCCCTCTGCCCTCCACCCCTCCCCAGGATAAATTGGAAGTAAGTTTATGAGCAGCTTCGGGAGCCTGGGCGCTGAGTGCTGGGCCGGAGCGGGTGACAGAGGCGGCGCACCGGGGGTGGCGGGGAGGGGGCGTCACATTGTCCCGGCGGGGGGCCGGGGAGGGGGCCGCCGGCGGGGGCGGGGGGCGCGGAGCCTCGTCCGCCCCCTTGGGCTCTCCCTCCGCCCAGGGGTGGTCGCCGGGGCTCTTTCACTACCCCCTCCCCCCAGGATGATGTCGGGGGGAAGTTTTTATTATGGTTATTTATTTAATTTTTTTTTTTTTTTGAAAACCATCTTGTTTGGTGACTGAGGGATCTGGTTTAAAAAAAAAAAAAAAAGCTGCGGCTGCTGCCGCTGCCGGGCCCGTGTGTGTGTGTGTGTGTGTGTGTGTGTGTGTGTGTGTGTGTGTGTGTGTGTTGGTGCATTTGTCTTGGGTGGCCGGAGCAGCGTTGGGGAAATTCCGCTTATTCTTCTTCTTCTGCAACTTGTTATTCCGGAGAGTGTGCCAGCACCCCTCACCCTGGGGCCGGTCCTCCCGCACTCGCCCCCGCATCCCGCGGCCGCGGGGCGCCCCCGGGACCCTGCGCTGGCCAGGGCCGCCAGGCCGCTCCAAGAGGGGCCGCAGCCGCCCCTCCCCCGCCCGCGCCCCCGCCGGGGGGAGGGGCGCGCGGAGTGGGACTCTTTCCGTTTGGTCCAGCCCCGTCGTGCACGCAGTTCCCAACACTTCTCGTCATCCTCTCTTTGGTCTCTTTATTCTGCTGAGCGGTGCTGTTAGGATTTCTTTTTTTCCCCTGACCACGTTCGCGATGGTGGGTAGCAGCAAGGTGGCCCTGGCAGGGGAGGGGTTGATGTCGAGATTGGGCACCGGGGGAAGAATGTCTCCTTTCAACTTTGTGACTTGCACCCCCGGAGAAGGCCACACGCCGGTTGTGGGGTGCAGATGTGCTGAGAGTGATTTCTAAGTAGTTGAGTTGTTGAGATGAGGGGTACGGCTGCTAATGGTAGGCAGGTTTTGTTTTTATTGGTGAATCTGGTGTCATCATATTCCGGTGATATGTTGAAATATTCTTTGTTTAGGTCTTGAAGTAGAGGATCTTACTTTTCACGTCCACATTGTGTTGTTTTTAAATGATGTCTCTGCAAGTATGGCTTTCTAGAATTTCAAATGTGAGTTAAGGTCCGGGCGTATGCGGGCCTCAGCACTGGCCTTGACAGTGAACTTTGTGACTGTGTTTTGGATTTCAAAGATTTGCCCCATAACTGGGGTGCGAGCTGTGCATTTTTGTTAATAGTAGGTGTCAGGAATGTAGATGCTTGAGGTGGGGACGTTAGAGAAGGAGGAACATTTATATATTAATAATTGATAGCTGAATATTAGAAACAGATTAATTTGGGCTGATGAAAAAAATTTTTTTAAAGCAGTTATGCACTCTAGGAAACCTTTTCATAGGCACACTTTTTAGGGGTTCTTTAGGGCACAGAGCTTGAAGATCTTCTTTTAGAGAGGTTACTCACCAACATCTGTAGGTTCATTGAGGGCCTGATAAGGGGACTGAAACTGGGGCTATGACGTCTAAGTGTACTTTTCAGTGTTTATGTTGTTTGTTTACATCTGATGTTCACTCACGTTTGGGCAGTGGAAATAAAGAGGTCAGATTTTCTTTTGGTTTTTGAAGACTAGCTCTCTCCCCCTCCCCCCCCCCTTTTTTTTAAGTTTCACAATTTACTTGGTTTCACAGCGTTGTAGGAAACTGTTACTACATTTTTACTGGAAATACTATTATTCATTTTGATTTTGGTAAGTTCTTTTCTATTCTTTTTTCTGTCTCTGTATATGGAATCTACATCGTGGGCTCAAAACTGGCTTATTAAGGGCCATTTAAAATGTCTGAAGAATGCATTTTAAAATCTCAGGACACATCTCTTGATAGCAAAGAGGAAATTTTTGTGTGCAGTTATGCTCATGTTTATGAAAAAAATTTCTGCACTTAAAACTTTTGTAGATATACAACTATCCTTAAATGAAGAGCATAGTAATAGTGCAGAAAATTCACAAAACACAAACTTTTGGCTAACATGTTAAAAATGATCCAGGTGTTTTTCTTTATGTCATACTTTTGCTTGTCTTAACATAATAGTATTTGCAATATGACTGGCATTGCTTGGATGGTCTTAATAGTCTTTTGCTTGAGTGCTTCTGAAGGCTTTTTAACATAGTTTTTAGCTAATTTTGCAAGCTTTATTTAAACATGTTGTACTTTGAACTCAGGCGGGTCTTTATGGAAATGGAAAAGTAATAAATTAAGACTCCTGCCTATGCCAGATTTTATTTTTAAGAGGTATAAATGATGGATGGGGCCCTATTTCTTTTAGCTGTGAAGGGTCCATCCTTTTTCCCATTCAGTCATCTGGAAAGAGCTGCGTCAGAAATACTCTTCTTCTGCTTACATGAAGAACTCTAAATGCTATCCAGCAGGAGGTGCTGCAGCAAGATAAAGGAAATATATGAATTTTGAGGGTCTTGCTACTTATTACAGCTCTACTTAGCATCAACTAAGCAACAGGATTAACACCTTAAAGTTCCAGAAAGATTTTGAGTAAGTCCATTGAAAAGTTCCATTTGCCATTTGAAACAAATTTTTGACTGCTTTTTACCTGCTTACAATATTACACAAAGTAGATTGCTTATTGTGGATAGCTTAAGGATGCTGCCCTGAGGTACAGAGTGCTGTTAGAATTATTTTAGTTTGAAGAGGGGTTATTCTCATATTGGTGAGTGGGGTGTTGAACACATTTTTAAAAATTATGTGCAATGGATGGCTGTAAACAAAAGTAGTTGGTATGACTTGGGACTTTAGGCTTTATGGTCATCCCTATAATGTTAATACAAGTGGGATATAGAGTACTTGAACTATTGGAAAGGGAGATATTGTATGGAAAAATTTTTAGACTTTTTGTGTTTTTTTCCTCCAATCTATGGACAGTGTTCCTAACAGATAAATTCTTAGGCACTCAGCATTATAAATACATATGGTTGATGTATTTGAGTTGGCCTCCAAAGACTGAGATTCTTGAGCTAGAAGTAAAGTTCTGTTTGTGGGTATGGGTCATTGCTGATATGTCCCTTAGTAACACTTAACAATAACTGCATAAAGATGAAAGTATTTTTGTAGCATTTATAGCACATGTCCTTTGAAAGTCTGTTAGTGTTAGGTGAATTGATTTATCACTGGAAATATCATGCTACTGTGGTGGCTTGTAAAGTTTTATGTCAAAGTTTAAAAACTTGGGAATGTGTAGAAAATTTGATGAATCTGCCTTGAATTTTGTTTGTTTTTTAGGAATAATACTGTACTTTTTTCTCAATAAGATCAAATGAGGTAATACATGTGAAAGTTCTTTGTAAATTGTCAGAAACCATGCAGATGTTAAGTTGTTGAGATAGGTGGCTAATTAATACATGGACAGAAGCTTCTGTCTTTAAAATACTAACTTTCTCCATATCATTTGGGAAATGAGTGCATTAAAAGTGCACCCAGAACACTTTATGAATTTTTTTTTAAATACTGCTGTGGTTACCAAAAAGCTCTTTGTTACAGTTTTGAAGCTTTGTTTAAAAAATGCTGCCTAGGCAGTTTCCCTTAATTCAAAAAAAAGATCATTTTTCCTTTTGTAGATCCTGTGAAATGTGTATCCCCTGTTAAAGTTTTTTTCATTTCACCATTGATGTGATAGTAGTTGATTTTAGTGATTATTTAAGTTCCCGGATTCTTCTATAGACTCTTATTAACACACAGAGTAACAGATGTCACAGTTAATATTTTGATTGTTTTAACTGATCCTGCTAACTTTATGAAAAATTCTTACTAACTAAACCTTTCAAACTTGTTTCAAAGTGAAAAAGACATATTTGTATGCATTAGTATTAGGTATATGTGTGTATCATTTTTGTTTTTCTAATTTAGAGGGATGCGTGAGGAAATGACTACTCAAATCTAGAGGAGTGCACTGAAATATTTTTTGTGTAAAAATAACCCAGAAGTTTAAAACTCAGAACTTTGAGTTCTGGCCTTCTTAATAGACTCTGCTCACCTATTTGGACTAAGGAAAAATGACATATAGATAATTGGGAGTCCCTATGTTTATGAGCATATCAAAAGATAGAATACCCTAAATTTTAGAATTGACTGCTCTTTATGAAATAACCTCAATTAGAAATGAAATGTAGAAACTTGCTTCGGTGACGGGTGAGAAAAACATTTAACTGTTTAGATAAAAATGAAACCTCTCAGGGTAATATTAACGTTTTCATCCTGCAGACAGTGAATACTAAAGCTTTTTTTAAGGAAATACTGACATTAAGGTTATATTAATGTGCTTTTAAATTTTGTGTCCTTAGTATTTTATTGCCAAAGTCTTTCGTATTTAATTAGTATTGAAAGGGAGAAAAGGAAGGGATTAAAGTTTTAGGTCTCTAACCTTTGACAGAATTCCTTTATATCTGTATTCAGAGCTGATTTCTTGAAACATGTTTGAATTTTCGTATTAATTTGTCATGGGAAATATTAATGATTTATGTTGACTTCTCAGAACTTTTGTACATGGGCTTTTTTTGTAGGCCCTAAGTATTCTTTAGGAGCATAGCAGTGCATTTTGATCACTTTAACTTTACCAGGTGTGTATTTTTGCTGCCTTGAGGTGTTTTGTTTTGTTTTGTTTTATTTTTAAAGAGGTAATATATTAACACTGCATTAAAAGTATTGTAGATAATTATTTCTTAAATAGCATATGTTTCCTTCTTTGTATATTTGTGTGTATATGTGGCCATACTGTTTTGTAGGCTTTCATATCATCTTATTTGTGTATTGAATTTCTGAACAGTTATCTTTTGTGAGAATGCTGAAATAGACCTTTAAGAATAACTTTTATATTGCTTGTCTATCAATTGAGTCTTAAACTGTAATGGTGGTGAACTCTTCCCTTTTAGAGATAATATGTGAGTTTCAGTCATCCTTTGGGCTTTTCTAAGGCACCTTTCTTACACTGGACACTTGTTTGGCAGTTTGAATGCCTCTCTGCTTCTCTCCCTCCAATACACTGCAAACTGTACACCCCCCACCCCCTTGCTAAATAAAAAAAATAGTGAGCGGGTCTCGGCTGAAGGAAACTATTCTTTCCTATATTTTGGAATCATCTATGGAAATGTTTTTCTGCTTTTTAAAGTAGACAAAAAAGTGAACCGGTAATTTGGAAATAGGAAAGGGATGGGGCCTAACAGGTTGATGATCTAGGCTTTATTTTGACTCTGTTTGTGGGCCTAGGGGAGAAAAATAACTTAAACACAGAAGCCAGAAAGATGGGTTTTGTTTTATTGTTTTGGCTGCATTGAGAATACAAACTGTCAGTACTTGAAGAGAAGGAGCAGCAGAAAGGAATTGATTTTTTTCTGCTGCAGATCCAAGTATTGTTAACCATGTGCATCTGTAAAGCAGCATACTTACGTATTAAACAGTAGTTGATTCTTTTACTCAGTTAACAGTCAGAACCCTAAACTCTTTTTTTTTAAATTTTAAATAAGTACCCCAAACTTCAGAGTTAATGACAATAATTTCCTGATAAAAGTGGGTGATAGTAACCATGGCAACTGCTATCTCTGGCCTTATGGACAGTATGTTGTATTGATGAAGCTTCAGATCCTATAGTAGCCTGTCACTTTTATGGTGAAATGTAGTAGCTTGTGTTGCAGGTGATTTTTAGCTGGATTATGTTAAATTTGTGTGCCAGCTTATCTTTCCTTGTTAGGAATTTCTTGGACTGTATTCCACAGCATGTTTGTGAAGGTGCTGTTGCCTGAAAATAACCCACCACCTGTGTTAGGCCTCCTGATGCAGATTGCACTTAGTTCTTTCCCAGCCTCCTCCTTCAGTCTTGCAGAAAACAGGGGTGTGTGTAGAAACTATATAAATAAATTACAGCTCAAAGTTGTCTAATTGGGTTTGGACATGTTATTGATAGCTTAAAAAAAATTTTTTTTTTTGGAAGACGTCAGTGGATGAGAGAAATGGAATTTTTTTCCCCTGAGTGTTCTTTTCACACGTGTGTGTGAAACGAAGGGTGAGGAGTGGAGAGGGTAAATATTGAGTAAGGACTTGACAAAAGAGGAACTTAAGTATTATTCGTTTTTTTGTTGTTGTGTGTGTGTGTGATGGTGGTATGTGTATAACTGTAAGAATACATTTCCTAATGGGCAGTATTAAAGTATGGGAAATGTTTTCTTATGAGAATTTCCTTCAAGAAAAATTATTCATAAAAACATAACTTGAAAGACTGTTAAGAGAAAAACTGGTAGAACAATTAAAACTTTTTTTGGGAGGTGGGGAATAGAAAGCTTTGAAACTGATCAGACTTAAAAAATTGTTTTAAAAATTGTGTCTTTAAAAATTTTAACACATCTTTTTGCTTTTTAAGGATTTCTTTTATATGCTTATCCTGTATAAGGTTTTTCTAATGTGAAAATGTTGATCTAAATGTTAATTGATACTTTTTCCAGTATATGCTGAAGAATCTGTGCTAGGGCAGAGAACAACCAAATTTTATCTGGATTTGACTAGGCCCTGATAGTAAGATCTAGTCAGATTGTGCTAGATAGTTCAGTTTCTTGAAACTTACTGTGATAGGGGGAAGTGGTTTACTTACTACAAGTCCCAAGATGCATTGCGGTTTTTTGCCTAACTCCAGAATAGAGCATTGCATGCTGGGACATGTAGTTGATTTAAACAGCACAGGGAACCCTTCTCTCCTGTCTACTCCATTTTATACACAGCTTCCCAAGCCTCTAAGAACTTTCTGCTAAGTAAAGTTTGATTGCTAATATCATGGTTATTATGCTGCTGATATTCTAAAGTGAGTCTTCAGAAACACCCTAGTGTATTAGTTTACCTTAGATGAGTTGCTGTTTTTTTAAGTCAGTTACTGTAAGATTTACATGTAAAATAGCGTACGTATGTATATATAGTCAAAACTTGACTTTGCAATTGTACATTTTTTTTTGTCTGTGATGATATAGGTCCCTATAATTACAGCATTAACTGATTGCTAGTGTGGGCATTAGAATTAGAAGACTATTATTGTGGGGCCGGATATGTATGCTGTTCTCTTTTCTTTGAATGGGGACAATTATTCAGTAAAGTTGGACGGAAGGGTTTTTTTGGTGCCAGTATTTAAGCTCAGAGTTTTTTATTCTTCTGTAATGATTGTCAACATCTTGAATCTCAGTATTCTTTAAATGGAAGACAGAGTCCTGAAAATAAATGTGATTTTAGTGTAAATTTAATACTCAAAGGTATAGGCTGGAAGGTAGAGAAAAAGGGAAGGTTTCTTTAATAATTTGTTTATATTTTCATTTGTAAACTTAAAATTTCTGTCCTTTTGAGGGTTCTAATACTTTCACTTTATTAACTACTGTCAGTGTTGTTGCGGGGATTAAACGTTAAAATCTGTGTAAGTGCTTAGCACAGTTTCTGGCTCATAATGAAGGCTCAGTAAATATTTATAGAGTTAGCAATAGTAGTAGTAGTAGTGGTTATTGTTATTTAAAAAATATTATGCTTTACATTTTTTCCTCTCTTTTTACGTTATTACTTGATCAGAAACCCAGGATGTTCTAACAAGGCCTTGAGATTTTTGGCCTATGATAATGATGTGGCACTTCCCTAGAATTTTTTGCTGTACTTAAAATGTCTTTGCACCTCAGTTTCTCCCTCAGTGATAGATGCCCGAAGTCAGACAACCAGCCAGTAGCAGAATTTTCACCAGTATTCAGCTCTGCCTATTCAGTACTCTTTGCCATTGTGCCATGGCCTTTGGTTGACTTTGGAGAGTTCAAAAGATAATGAAAATTTCTTTGTTAATAATGTTTGCACTGTTAGAACATCCAAACTAGTTGATTAATGAAAATAAGATGCTGCAAAAATGTTCCTCGTGTCACGGGGTATGTAACCTTGGAAAAATTCTGTTGTGTTTAGAAGCATGAACCAGTCTATCACCACAGTTCACAGTGTTACAGGATTGATGTATTGGAGACCAGTGAGCAGCCCCAGAAAGAAAATGTAGTTTCAGGTCTGTGGGTTGTACTTAAAATGTTAGGTTCAAAGAAATCATAAGTCTTTATATTATTTTTCTCTTTTAGGACACTAACTTCTTTTAGGCTCTTGAGATTGTTCAAGGATATTTTTATCTACATGGCTTTTAGCTTTTTGAGAAGGGAAAGGGACACCTGGGAATACTGAAAAATGTAAGCATAAGTTGTGGTTTGTGTGCCTTAGTTTGAGTGTATGTAGAATCAGGGAAGTGTCTTTCTTATCTGCTTCGCCAGTCTCTATTCTAGCAGAGTTCCTCAAATGTTATTGCTGAGGGCTGCTGTGTTTATTTAAGAAAACTCTGCCTTTAGTAGTAATTATTTAAGTACTTGTTTATACAACAACCCATTCCACTATAATAATACTAACCTTTTTTTCCTCACAAACGTGAACTGAAACTTGTTAATGTCTGTATACTAGACATGAGATAGATTCTTTAGCTGTGTCATAAATTTATGGTATCTGGTCTGATATTCTTCCACATTATGAATGGTTTTATTTACTTGATGTTAACTCGTCTTTTCAAGATGTAATATTAAAATGAAATTAATCAGTGGTTACAAAGATGTTAAATTCAAAGGGCTAAATGTAAGGGAGAAAATGGTCTCTGGTATTAATTGGCCAGTACAGGAAGTTTGGATGAATTCTGTTCTACATTTTATAGTGTGCACACTTGTGTGATTCCTGAAATACTATAGTTAGAAATAAGGAGAGTAAAACTGGGCAGCCATGTGTAATTATCTGTAGAGTTCTCTGACACACCTAAATTATTGGGCACAGTTTTCTGTCTTTTTTTAAATGAAATGTCTGAGACCAATGTAAATGAAATGGTTGTGATGGTGTCAGAGGACCTGGCTTTAAGACCAGTCCTGTCACTAGCTGTGCATTTGAGAAATTCATCCTAGCTGGGCTTTAGTTTTCCCAGTACTGTAGTAAAATGGGGATAATGGTAAAAGCCTGCTTCACTATGCTGCTAAAAGGATTAGATGAGATAATACTCATGAATGTACTTTATAGACTAAAGAAGTATCAATACATATAAATTGAGTTTTTAATCACTAATAGATGGCTGGATTTTAAGATATTTGTCTATATTGTGTTAACAATGTTAATATTTTTAAAAATTTAAATATATGAGTTAGAATCATAATTGGTGATCTAGATCCCCCCACCCTCCCACCATGGCCAACAGACAAGTTCTTAACATGTGTTTACAGTGTAGTTCTTGACAACATGCACTGATGCCTTTGTGTGTATATATCATATATATAAAAATATCACAAATGTACTGGTGTGTTACAGTAATGAAAAGTTTCAATTATGGGTTTTTATGTTAAAAAATATTTTTCTGTGTTAATATACAAACATACACAAATATACATATTTGTTCTTAGAGAAATGACATAGGTATAAGACTTTAAATATTTGGCAAGTTGTGAACAGTTTTTGTATTTTAAAGTTATCTGTTATAATGTTATTCATAATAATTAACATTTGCTGAGTGTTTATTATGTTTAGTACTAAGCCTTTTTACATAAAGGATCTCATTTAATTTTAATCCTCACAGCAATATTCTGAGGATTTACTGTTATTATTCTACTCCCATTTGACAGATGAGGAAATGAAGGCTTCCCTGGGATAACATAGGTAGCAAATCATACAGTCTTACCTCAAGCCCAGGTTTGATTCCAGAGCTCCTCCTCTTAAGTGTCTATAATGCTGTACTAAACTGTGCAATTCCCATAGAAACCTAGCAAGTGAATTACTAAAGAAGTTTTTCAATCTACTGAAATGGCCACAGCTATGACATATCATTTTAAGAATGTTTCATCTGATTTTGGTTGGGTTAGGTTGAATGTTTTGGAAGTAGTAAGCACTGGAATGGATTGGAAATGAAGGCATTTGGGATAGTGTATGTCCTGTCCATCATTGTATGCCCATTGCCAAGCACAGTGTCTATTGTGGAGTGGGGTCTAATACCTATTTCTTAAAGGTTGGAATTTGGGCACGGGAGCATGATAGGTTATTATATACATTTTTTTAGTAGGTGCAGATAAATTACATTGGCTATTTCAATTAGTTCTTATTTAACTATCAACATTTTAGAGCGTTTGATGTTAAGTGTCCTTTCTTTTAATATTTAATGTTATTTTAATACTTTAAAACTATTAAAAGGCAGAGCATCGGAGTTATAAAAGTAATACTTGCAATATAGATATGTGTAAAGTAGAAGACTAAAGTTATCCCATTCTCACCTACTTAAAAATTTTCCTGTGCATTTAACTATGTATAATGTATATGAGTTTTCAAAATAAGTAGAATTATACCATAATACTCTCTTGAAGTTTACTTTTTTCAGGTGGCTATTTAAAAAACTTGCTTGTCTTTGAACATAAGGCTCAGGTGGGAAATGGGAGTGAGGTTGGAAGGAGAGAGGTGGGTAAGATTTGTACATTAAGATTATAAATCTAATGCCCTAGACTGATTATTACCTGTGGGGCAAAAAGCATTTTAAGTCCTTTTTACTTGCACCTAATGCCTTAGAAATGGCCATTGTTATTAAAAAAATTTTAAAGTCTCAACTGATGTAAACTGACAACCTTGTTTTCTGTGCTGCACAAGAAATTTAGAAAGTATCATTTCAGAATTAAATTCTGCTAGTTTATTCTGGTAGCTATTTATAAAGAGATCAGTTGTGGTTTCAGATAACTTTTTTTTTTAAAACTGGTAGTCTCTCTTCCTGGTTGTTAGGAAGGATTCATTCAACATTTTCACAGTAAAGTAGAGTTTTAAAACCAAGAAAATGCTTGTGCTGTTTTAATTAATAGCGGCTCAAACCAGTACTGCTTAATGGGCATCCAGATATCCTGCCCAGGAATTAGTTCTTCATATGAGTAGTGTTGGTGGAACTCACCTTCATCCCTATCCCTACTTACTCAGCCACCTTCAAATGCTATACTGCTAACCCGGCATTTTTTAAAGCAGTAAAAAAAGAAAAAAAAAAAGGTAAATTATTGGAAGTGCCGATAATTTATTGATTGCCAATAATTCACTTTTCTGGTGTTACATATATTAAAAAAAAAGCATACTCGACATTATAATCTGCATTAAATATCTTTTGATTCTGGCTTTGAGAGTTTTGACTTGTTGATAAGGTTGTTATTCACAATTCACCTTTGTAATTTTTAAATTAAAAAATTTTATTTCATAGGTAATAAGTTTTTCATTATAGAAGTTTAAAAAAATTCTAATTCTAGAATGCGCTCCTATCTAAGGTGATTTATACTTCTTTAGACCCGTATTTAGTGAAGTGCTAAAGCATGGCCTTAAAATTCTAAGAATTGGATCTGGTAGGGTGTAGCAATTAACTAGTTTTAACAAGCCATGTTAAGGTTATTTCTTGTTGGTAGCATTCATGTGTGCTTTTCATTTTGTGTGGCTCAGACCATGCTCTAGACAGTATTTTATTATTTCTCATGATAATTTTATAAGTGTACAAAGGGCTCAGTTCATGTCATGGATGGTAAAACTGAGGCAGAGACAAGAATTTGAGTAAGTTAATGGCAGAGCCTAATTTTCCGACCTTCTTATTCTGGTTTTGGTCTTCTTAACCTGTAGTATCCAAACTTTTAAATGTTATGGCCCCCAGTAAATGTATACTTAGATATAATTTACTGAACCTAGTATTTTGTGTATGTTATAAAACATGCAGGACAGGAAATTAGAAATTTTTAAAAGGATGAGATTTAAAATATAATTTGTGTTTCTTCCCACGGTCCTCTTCTTTCCCCCGGGTGGGCACACCCACTTGGAGACTAGCAGTGGAGATAGACTATTCTTCTGCAGAAGAGGTAGCCATGGGGACACCTGGAGGACCGTTGGTACAAGGTGTGGGGCTTTTAAGTTGGAGCGATCTTTTACAGCTTTTTAATTTTAAAGAAACAGCCTTTCTTTCTGTGAAGGCTGAATGGTCGAGAGAGTAAAGGCCTTGAGAGAGGTTAGCTTAAAAGACAAAAATAGGGCCTCCCTGGTGGCGCAGTGGTTGGGAGTCCGCCTGCCGATGCAGGGGATACGGGTTCGTGCCCCGGTCTGGGAGGATCCCATATGCCGCGGAGCGGCTGGGCCCGTGAGCCATGGCTGCTGAGCCTGCGCATCCGGAGCCTGTGCTCTGCAACGGGAGAGGCCACAACAGTGAGAGGCCCGCATACCACAAAAAAAAAAAAAAAAAAAAAAAAAGACAAAAATATAGGCCTTATTTGTTTTCTTCAGAGTTGTCCAAAGGGAAAAGGCTGGCCTACCCTGAGCTCCTGCTCCCACTGTGGAGATGGCAGTGGCTTTTTCTGTTGTTGTCAGGCAGTTTATAGAACGCAGGATAGCTTGGTAAGCGTCTTCTCTGTGCCTGATATGACGTAACATTGTGGAGTATGCAGCATGCATGTTAAGTACAAGTGGTTGTATTTGGCTTGTTGCTGCAGCATTTTTGAGGCTATCTTAAAAAGCAATTATCACTCGATAGAGTTGTATATGTGCAAATTATTGAAATCATCATTTCATGAAGACCAAACTTTGTAACTTGAATTATCCTGTTTAGTATTTGTTTACTGCCCCCCCCGCCAGAGCAGAATTCTTTTTCTGAAAGGAACAGATGCCGTTAGCTTATCAGGACCTGATACTAAAAAGCCCACAAAAATCTTTGTGCTGCTTATTTTCTTTATTTAATCTATATGCAAAGCATATTGTAATTATTGCTGTTAGAGGGTTTTAAGGTGATGGTTCCTCCCCACCCTTTCTGTGCTCAGGGGAGATAGATCAGGAATGCCAAATTGACAACTTGGTATAAAGAAATAATGACCACTGAAATAAAACAGGAGTTCAAATAAAAAGCAAACCAGATACAAATGTAGAATGAAAATATCTTTTAGTAAAATGTTAGCATGCTGTACTTAGAACAGATGCCACATTAATTCAAAAGAGAGCCCAGAAAATGTGGCAACTTTACGATGTCAATGGAGGGAGCTGCAGTAGTTCCTGTTCTCATTGTGTCAGGTTCTTAGTACCTCCAGGTCCAGTCCTGTTTTTCTATTTATTTTCTGTACATATTACATGTTAGCATACAAATATTAAATCCATGCTTAATATTTTTGTTTGTTATTAGTTAAATACATAGTCATATTAATAGATATTAGTATAAAAGCCCAATAACTTGTAATCCAACAGTAATGATTCTTGTTTTAAATATGCATATCAACATTTGTAGAATCTGAGGCAAAAATGGGCTTTTCTACGCACCCTTCAAGGCACATTTATGATAATAAGGTAGTCTAAGAATTGAGACTTTCAAAGAGGCTTACTGCTTTTTGAATGTGGAATTTGGACAAGTTACAAAATTATGAGAATTTTGCATTTTTTTCTCATTTAAATTTGTAGTTATCATTGGACATTTGTTATGATTTTTAAGTAGCTTAGATTCATTCATTCCTTTTGCTGTGTTTTTTATGGTGTTTGGGAAGAAGAAGAAAGGGCGATGGAAGGGTACTATGCACACTTGGGTACTTACAGAGTGACATTCATTTTATAGAAGATTGCACAGGGACATCTCTGAATTGCCTGTAACTTGCAGTGCATGGTTAGTGTGTCTGGGTGTGGAGGGAGATGGGCTGGGGGCTCTTAACCTGATTTACAGTGTGCCACTTCCTGAGCAGTGCAGTGATCTAATCACTAGGGGCATATCTTCTGTGCCTGTAAAGAAGTCTGGTGCGCATGCTTAGAAAAGCACTACTAGTTTTCTCTCAGTCAAAGCATGAAGGCTTACAATTTACTCATTTTGTGAAAAGGTTAAAAGTTTTGTTTTCATGCCATTCAAGACAAGGGAAGTTTTTAGCATGGCAGTAGAGTACAGTGGTCAAGAGTATGGGCCAGTCTGCATAGGCTCAAATCCTGGCTTTGCTCTGTGCAATCTGGATTTGTATTAGTTCTGTGACAGTGGCCAAATCACTTCACCTGCTGTGCCTCTGCTTCAGTTTCTTCATCTGTAAAGTATGAATACATAATAGTACCCTTTTTCTGCGGTTGTTACGAGGAATAAATAAATGCCTGACACGTAGTAAGCACTAAATAAATGGTAGCTATTGTTAACTATTATTACTTAACCTTAATTCTGGATTCTTCATCTCTTCTCAAGGCTTGAGACAAATGTTGCATAGTGGGGAAAGAGCCTGAGCTTGGAGGTCTGACCTCTGGTTTGGAATCTTAGTGCAACCACTTAAAGTTGAGTGTGTGACCTTGGACTAATTATTTAAGCTCTTTTCAAAAAGGATGTCTCCTGTACATGCTGTATAACAAGCATTGTGCTGTTTACTTGGACTTCATTTTCTTTACTGATGACATAGGGATGATAATACTAATCTCTTTGGATTGATATGAAGATAAAATGGGGAAGTCTTAGGGCACTTTATAAGCAATAGCTGCTATTATCGTTGCTATTGTTAACAGTCCCTCTAAAAGTTTATGGGAGAAGACTAAATATGGAACAACTTAGGTAGAGAGGAGAGTTTTCTTCCTGAAACGTCATTAGAAAAGGTATGGATGGGAAAAGTGATTTAATGAGTTCTTGTTTGTGAAAACTGCTGAGAGAAATATAGAATACATGGGAGGGTGTCAGTTATTACAGAGACTTTAAAAAGTATTTTCAGGGCAGTTTATAGTTATTAAAACTCTTAGCGATAAAAGATTTTTTTGCACCAAGATACTGGTGTTTACAGTAGGTCACTTAGCACCAAGGCAGTAGTAGATAAGGCATTATAACTCACAAGTTCAAAATACTAATCAGCTGGTCAGTCCATTGGGTCTGTGGCTCAGGACAAATTGCTTGTGTTTGTTTAACCCTTGAGAACGTGTGCTTGGTGTAAGAACTAATGGAAACAAATGTAGAACCCCAGAGATATAAAAGTGGCATACAAATGCTTTCTAGTAATGATGGACACAGTTTATTTGCCTTCTGATTTTGAGCATTTTTCCTTTGTGAAACTTCCTCTCATCTGGTGCCTAGTCTTTTCTTATGGTAATTGTTATTTTCTTTCTATATTTAATCATCATATATTACCTATATTGAGCCTAGAAACTGGGCCTGAGAGCAGGTTGATTGTGAGGAAAGCCACACTTTAAGTCTCTGCCTTACAGTGATCTCAGAATTAAGATTTTTTTGGGTAAAGAATTTGAGTTTTTAATATATTTTGAGGTTTTTTAAATGTATTTTTGAGCTTTCAATGTATTCATTAGTATGTAGGTATCTGTAAGTGTATCTATAGGTATGTATGTCTCTATCTGGTAAGTGAAACCAGTCATTGAGGGAAGGGGAATGATCATTAAGTATGAAATATAATTAATCTTATTCATTTACTGTCAGTTTAGATCTGAAACTTTTTTGGTCTTTGGTCTGTATAGTTTTTTTCCTGAGATTCAACAAGTGTGTTTGAATATAGTATATGTTACCACTAGTGAGCATTTGAGTTAAAAATAGAATAATAGCTTCCATTAACTTTTTGTTCTCATTTACCCAGCTGCACCATTTGATAAAGGCCTAGTAGGTAGAAGTATTTAGTATATTTTATTTTATTTTTTAATAAATTTATTTATTTATTTTTGGCTGTTGGCTTCGTTGCTGCGTGCGGGCTTTCTCTAGTTGCGGCGAGCAGGGGCTACTCTTTGTTGTGGTGCGCAGGCTTCTCATTGCGGTGGCTTCTCTTGTTGCAGAGCACAGGCTCTAGGTGCACAGGCTTAAGTAGTTATGGTACACGGGCTTCAGTAATTGTGGCGCATGGGCTTAGTTGCTCCGCGGCATGTGGGATCTTCCCGGACCAGGGCTTGAACCTGTGTCCCCTGTATTGGAAGGCGGATTCTTAACCACTGTGCCACCAAGGAAGTCCTACTATATTTTATTTTGTCTGTGTTCCTAAAACATTGTTTCTGCTTTCTGAGCAGAAATTCCAACAAGTTTGTTCTGATAAAGTGCTGTACTTTAGCTCAACAAATATTTTTAAAAATAAAGCAATTTTAATTTTTTCAATTAAAAAATTATAATACTACTTTACAATAGCTAGAGTAAGTCAAGCTTTGTAGTTTTAGAATTAGCATAGCATGTGTACTGTGTTTTCTTTATTTCAGCCTGTATGCAGGGCCTATAAAAGTTGCTTCTCTTGGGTGAATGGAATTGTAAAAAGTTTAGAAGTGTATTTCATTTTAACAAATATAGGAGTTAGAAGTGGACCCTGTAGCCTCTTTGGGGTTGATTTAAAGAATTACACAATTTTGAAAATCATTTTATCCCTGCCTGATTTGTAAAAGGTGGGCTACTTATGACAGGCCTGAACTCCTGTTACACTTGTGCAGGAACCTGTCCAGTTCATGATGCATTAGCTACTTTGTAGAGAGATGCTGCCATTGACCCTCCATTGCTTTTCCTCTCCCCTCTTCTTTACAATCTTTTATGTCTGTACTGTGCCTATGCTATTCCCTGTCTGCTGTGCATCACTCCCTCCAAAGCAACCACCATCTTACTCTATTTCTCTTCAAAACAAAACATCTATGTAATTATTAGTTTTTAAACAGAGAGAGCTGTTATCAATACCTTAAGGCTTAACAGTTTGTGGACCTCTCCATTTTGGGCCCTCAGCCAGCAGTTGGATAATAGCTTAAAATCACTTCCAAAGTAACTGAGTATTTGTGAAACATTTCATGTCTGGACTAAGGGAGAGAATAGAAAAAGACCTTTTTACCTCAAAAGTTGCTGTATTTTCTGGTAGGGGGTGAGATGGGATCATAGAGGGGGAGGGGGAAGCCTTGTTACTTAACTAAGATAAAGGAAATAGGAAGCATTAATTTGTTAGATTGCCCTTTGTAGTCCTATGGGCCTAATTGGAGAAAGAAAATGGAAATGTTGGTGTTGCTCATTCTGAAAGTATTTTGATTTATTAGTAGAGAGAGGGCTAGTAGAATTTCTTTCTTTAGTTTGTAAAATACAATATATGGTTATGATACCTTGTTATTAGGCATTGATTGCTTTTATTTCATTGTTGGTATTTGCACAATAGCAGACCTATTGTGCAAGTAGCAACACATTTCAGATTTTTTTGTAGTGATTTTGAACTGTTCACTGAATTGTTTTGGTAAGAAAAGTAAAAATTGGAAATCAGTTGTAGTTACATGTAATGGCTATGTTGGTTTTAAATTTGGTGGCTTCTAAGATCTGTACCAGGCATTTAATCCATTATTCAGTTACACATAGAGAAAAACATATTTGAGACAAGAGCTTTAACTTTATAGGATTTTTAAAAAATTCTTTTTATGGAAATTTAAAAACATACACAGAAGTAGAGTGAATAATATTAACAAACCCCACATACCTGTTAACCGAACTTCAACAATTATCACTATTTTGCCAAACTTTACGGTATGTGAAACATAACAAGGAAAGTAATTTTATGGGTTTAGAACACGTATTACAAGTAGATATGTTGGTATACTCAAAGGAAAAGTATGTGTGCCAGAATGTTAACTCTTCATACACTGTAAATTTAATAGTGGTAATCATCTTTTAGGATAATGCTGCTTTCATTTGTTTTTTGACTTATTGAAGATATCTGAGCCACCATTAACTTGATGGAGAACCATGTCTGCTGGAAAGACTTTAGTTCTCTTCTCTATCTTTAGAAACTCAAGATTATTAGTTTTGAATTTACTCTTCTTATGAGTTGCATTTAATTTTATGTGCACTTGCCTCTCTGCAATGTTTGTGTGGACCACTGGTAATGATCATTTCTAGAGTATGCCAGGCAATATTTAAGTCAACTTAAGGTTGGAAATCACTAAACCCTGTTCTGTACTTTATCCTGCATATTCTATTTCTATTTTACCCAAATGTATACATTGGTTGACTAGGGAATACATATTATAACTTGTGAAAGTTTGTTGAGGAGGGAATTTTGACTGTCTGCCATCCCTGGACCTGGTAACAGTTTTTAGGATGTTAGAACTTAAGTTATTGTTTGTTTCTCTTTGGAGGAGTAGTAAGTTGTGCGTGTGTCTCCAGTTGTGGGTCCTGTTCATTAGTAGTTACTACAAGGTGATGGTAGCCTTATTTCTAAATTTCCTTGCTTTTATTAGTTTAAATTAGACCCATAGGGGTAATTATTCCACGCTGATGCATGAGGAAGCATACACAGTCATTGGTGGTTGTGCATCTAAACCCCTGTACAGTGCATTGGAAAGATATCTTTTAACATTATGATGCTGTTTGGAATACTTGGTGAAAGGAGTGTACTTATTTAACAGGACTCTTAATAAGCTCCCTCTATACCAAAGAGACCTTTTAAAAAATTATACTTATGAAGACTTTGTAGTATTCCCCAGTAGAGTTCATCTAGAGCAGCAAAACCTTTCTAAAATAAAACTTATTCCTTTAACCGGTATTCATTTAAGTGGGTTTCTCTGTACTTGGTTTCCATGGAAATAGCGAATAGCTAACGTTATTTATAAGGTAGAAGTAAAATAGGGTGCCTAATGGGACCCCATGCTGCTCTGATGAAGAGACTTAGGAAAAAAATCCATGCTCATGGGATTTTTTTTTTAAACAAGGTTAATGGAAGCCCTGATTTCAGTCTTCTGTAACAGAACATATTTTTGGTTTTAAAGGCTAGCATTAATATCAAGCAAACTTCTTTTCTGGTCTGTATTGCTTTCACTTTCAAGTTTTAGGACCACTTACTTATCAGCATGATTGAGGCTTTATGCTTCAGACTCATGTTTCTCTGTGGTTTTTGTTTCAAAAGTTAAAATCCCCAGCATATTGTAGCTGTTTCAATTTTTCACTGACATTTCAAAGTACAGATAAAAAGTTAAATGTTCATTAATGATAGCAGTGATGGTAAAGAATCAATATGTTGGACTACATAGATTTTTTTTTTTTAATGTGAATGTTATGGAACCATTTAGTTTTCAGGCCTTAAGTCAGGGTTCTTTTTCATTAGTGTTGTAGAGCTAAACCTATGTAGTTAGAGAGAAAATATTCTAATTTTCTGTGGGAGATAGAAATGGGGAAAATCTTAATTTCTCTTTCTTTAAAAAGTGGATTGTTGCCAAAGCCTTTTAATTGAAATAAATGTTAGTTCTTTTAGTCTTTGAATGTGGATTTGGGATAAACCTTGGCTTTTTCCTCACTGCTGCGGTAAGGCCTACTCTTAGTTTTCTAGGCTTACAGCAAAGCCTTGCGTTTCTTAAGCCCCTTCATGTGAAAGAATATCATTCCCTTTGTGTTTGTGATTGGTGTGTGTGTACATGTGTGTGTGTGTGTCACCAATTTTTTTTTTTCCACTAATTTTTTTATAGCCTGAAAGGCACCTGCTCATTTTTAGCCTGGTGGGTACAGCGGTGCCATATATATATATATATATATATATATATATATTTTTTTTTTTTTTTTTAATAAATACATTTATTTATTTATTTTTGGCTGCGTTGGGTCTTTGTTGCTACGTGCAGGCTTTCTCTAGTTTTTTTTTTATCATATGGTTTTTATTCTTCATTTTGTTAATATAGTGTATCACATTGATTGATTTGCATATATCGAAGGATGCTTGCATCCCTGGGATAAATCCCACTTGATCATGGTGTATGATGCTTTTAATGTGTTGTTGGATTCTGTTTGCTAGTATTTTGTTGAGGATTTTTGCATCTATATTCATCAGTGACATTGGTCTGTAATTTTCTTTTTTTGTAGTATCTTTGTCTGGTTTTGGTATCAGGGTGATGGTGGCCTCATAGAATGAGTTTGGGAGTGTTCCTTCCTCTGCAATTTTTTGGAAGAGTTTGAGAAGGATGGGTGTTAGCTCTTCTCTAAATGTTTGATAGAATTCACCTGTGAAGCCAGCAGGTCCTGGACTTTTGTTTGTTGGAAGATTTTTAATCACAGTTTCAATTTCGTTACTTGTGATTGGTCTGTTCATATTTTCTGTTTCTTCCTGGTTCAGTCTTGGAAGGTTATACCTTTCTAAGAATTTGTCCATTTCTTCCAGGTTGTCCATTTTATTGGCATAGAGTTGCTTGTAGTAGTCTCTTAGGATGCTTTGTATTTCTGCGGAGTCTGTTGTAACTTCTCCTTTTTCATTTCTAATTTTATTGATTTGAGTCCTCTCCCTCTTTTTCTTGATGAGTCTGGCTAATGGTTTATCAATTTTGTTTATCTTCTCAAAGAACCAGCTTTTAGTTTCATTGATCTTTGCTATTGTTTTCTTTGTTTCTATTTCATTGATTTCTGCTCTGATCTTTATGATTTCTTTCCTTCTGCCAACTTTGGGTTTTGTTTGTTCTTCTTTCTCTAGCTCCTTTAGGTGTAAGGTTAGATTGTTTACTTGAGATTTTTCTTGTTTCTTGAGGTAGGCTTGTATAGCTATAAACTTCCCTCTTAGAACTGCTTTTGTTGCATCCCATAGGTTTTGGATCGTCGTGTTTTCATTGTCATTTGTCTCTAGGTATTTTTTGATTTCCTCTTTGATTTCTTCAGTGATCTCTTGGTTATTTAGTAACGTATTGTTTAGCCTCCATGTGTTTGTGTTTTTTACATTTTTTCCCTGTAATTCATTTCTAATCTCATAGTGTTGTGGTCAGAAAAGATGCTTGATATGATTTCAATTTTCTTAAATTTACTGAGGCTTGATTTGTGACCCAAGATGTGACCTATTCTGGAGAATGTTCCGTGCGCACTTGAGAAGAAAGTGTAATCTGCTGTTTTTGGATGGAATGTCCTATAAATATCAATTAAATCTGTCTGGTCTATTGTGTTATTTAAAGCTTGTGTTTCCTTATTAATATTCTGTCTGGATGATCTGTCCATTGGTGTAAGTGAGGTGTTAAAGTCCTCCACTATTATTGTGTTACTGTTGATTTCCTCTTTTATAGCTGTTAGCAGTTGCCTTATGTATTGAGGTGCTCTTATGTTGGGTGCATATATATTTATAATTGTTATATCTTCTTCTTGGATTGATCCCTTGATCATTATGTAGTGTCCTTCCTTGTCTCTTGTAACGTTCTTTATTTTAAAGTCTATTTTATCTGATATGAGTATAGCTACACCAGCTTTCTTTTGATTTCCATTTGCATGGAATATCTTTTTCCATCCCCTCGCTTTCAGTCTGTATGTGTCCCTAGGTCTGAAGTGGGTCTCTTGTAGACAACATATAGATGGGTCTTGTTTTTGTATCCATTCAGCAAGCCTGTGTCTTTTGGTTGGAGCATTTAATCCATTCATGTTTAAGGTAATTATAGATATGTATGTTCCTATGACCATTTTCTTAATTGTTTTGGTTATTGATCCTTTTCTTTTCTTGTGTTTCGAACTGACAGAAGTTCCTTTAGCATTTGTTGTAGAGCTGGTTTGGTGGTGCTGAATTCTCTTAGCTTTTGCTTGTCTGTAAAGCTTTTGATTTCTCCATCGAATCTGAATGAGATCCTTGCCAGGTAGAGTAATCTTGGCTGTAGGTTCTTCCCTTTCATCACTTTAAGTATATCATGCTACTCCCTTCTGGCTTGTAGAGTTTCTGCTGAGAAATCAGCTGTTAACCTTACGGAAGTTCCCTTGTATGTTATTTTTCATTTTTCTTTTGCTGCTTTCAATAATTTTTCTTTGTCTTTAATTTTGCCAATTTGATTACTATGTGTCTCGGAGTGTTTCTCCTTGGGTTTATCCTGTATGGGACTCGCTGCACTTCCTGGACTTGGGTGGCTATTTCCTTTCCCATGTTAGGGCAGTTTTCGACTATAATCTCTTCAAATATTTTCTCTGGTCCTTTCTCTCTCTCTTCTCCTTCTGGGACCCCTATAGTGCAAATGTTGTTGAGTTTGATGTTGTCCCAGAGGTCTCTTAGGCTGTCTTCATTTCTTTTCATTCTTTTTGCTTTATTCTGTTCCACAGCAGTGAATTCCACCATTCTGTCTTCCAGCTCACTTACCCATTCTTCTGCCTCAGTTATTCTGCTATTGATTCCTTCTAGTATAGTTTTCATTTCAATTATTGTATTGTTCATCTCTGTTTGTTTGTTCTTTAATTCTTCTAGGTCTTTGTTAAACATGTCTTGCACCTTCTCGATCTTTGCCTCCATTGTTTTTCCGAGGCCCTGGATCATCTTCACTATCATTATTCTGAATTCTTTTTCTGGAAGGTTGCCTATCTCTACTTCATTTAGTCGTTTTTCTGGGGTTTTATCTTGTTCCTTCATCTGGTACATAGCCCTCTGCCTTTTCATCTTGTCTATCTTTCTGTGAATGTGGTTTTTGTTCCACAGGCTACAGGATTGTATCTTCTTGCTTCTGCTCTCTGCCCTCTGGTCAGCTGCGGCGAGCGGGGGCTACTCTTTGTCGTGGTGCGCGAGCTTCTCATTGCAGTGGCTTTTCTTTGTTGTGGAGTATGGACTCTAGGCACCCGGGCTTCAGTAGTTGTGGCTCGCGGGCTCAGTAGTTGTGGCTCGTGGGCTCTAGAGCGCAGGTTCAGTAGTTGTGGCGCACGGGCTTAGTTGCTCCGTGGCATGTGGGATCTTCCTGGACCAGGGCTCAAGCCCGTGTCCCCTGCATTGGCAGGCGGATTCTTAACCACTGCACCACCAGGGAAGTCCCAGCAGTGTTATATTGAGAAGTGAGGCAGTATGGAACACAGTAAGGTGCTATAATTTTTATTTAGTTCGTTTTGGTCATCCTTGGCAGCTTGTGATTGTTATCCGTTTGTCTGGAAGTGCTTTGTGATTATTCCTGGCTGTCAGTGCAGCAGGAGTTTTCTTCTGTGTTTTAAAGGCAGGGATTGTAGTGTACTTAGGGCTCCATCAGGGGAGGAGTTTTTGTTTTGTTGTGGGGTGTGTGTGTGTGTGTGTGTGTGTGTGTGTGTGTTTCTTTGGACAACCTTCTGCTACAGTTGGGTTTTCTGTGCTCTAGTTTAAAAATTTTTTAGTTGTTTTAATCCTGTTGAATTTTTGTGTGAAGTATTTTATCTACAGCAGTTCACTAGTTTTTTTCTGTGCATATTGGTGCTATTTTTTAAAGTTTCCTTTATGTGGTAATTGTTCTTTTAGTTTAGCTTTTTCTTGTATATTTTTAAAATTAGGTGTTTACCAATGACCTTCCTTAGTGACTTTTACTTGAATTATATTTGTGCTTTGGAGACATAGGAATTGGGGTCTATTATCCCATCTCTGAGAGAACAAGTCCCAGTAGTTGCAGTTAGTGCAACAGAAAGGGTTTTCACAGATGCACTGCTGGGCTTTGATCCTCCTCCTTGGTGCCTATGGTTTACACCCAGAACTCCCATTAGTGTTAATAGGAGGCACTTGCTTAAATCCCTATACACCAAGATAAATCCAAACTCTTTTGTAATGCTGTATAGATACCTCAGTTGTTTTTTTTGTTGATGGTAAGAGTTTTGGTCCTGAGGTTAACTGATTATTAAGATAAGAGTTTGAGTTGTCTTGGGATATGGGGTGATTTACTAAGTCTGATCTGTAATTAAGAAGGTTATGTTATGATGATTAGACTCAGAAACATTTATACCTTTGTGAACTGTGGAAGCTTGTGAATAAGAAGTTTTGTACTTTATAACATGATGAAGCAAGATTTCTTCTGTCCATTTATTTTTCTTAATACTTATCCACTACAAAATAAATGATTTTACAAGTTTTTGTACATATTGTAAGAACTTAGTAAAAATTATTTTTTTTATTTGTAAGCCTTTCCACAATTACTCTCTAGCATTTTAAGTCAGCTAATGCTGCTCACATTTTTCAAGCATATAGAAGCTAATAATCTGCACTGTCTTAAAGCGTGGATATTGCAATCACTGGTCAAGGATTAGATAATCACTGTTTACTATACTTATCTGAATTTCTGGATTTTTGTTACTTTGTGTATAGTCTAATGGAAGGATTCCTAGATTGAGAGCAGTAAATCTGGGTTTTAGACTGGGCTTTGCCTCTTATAATCTTTATAGCTTGTGGCTAGACATCTAGACTTTTTGGACCACTGTTCTTGAAATGAAGGTATGGATCTGGCACTCTGGGGTGTCCATTCTAGCTTTAGGCTATTTGAAGGCCCACTTTCCCAGGTACCAAAGGAAATAGAGGACTGTAAGACAGTGGTTCCTAATCCTGGCTATCCATCAGAATCTTCTGGGGTAAATTTAAATAAAATATAGATACCTGGGCTCCAAATCAGACATAATGAATTCAGAATCTTTAAGGGTAGGGCATGTGAATCTATATATTTTTTTGAAGTTTTAGAGTTATCCTGATTCTAAGTTTGAGAACTACTGGTGCAAGACATTATTTCTATTCTACTTGTGTGTGTGTGTCTAGTTAGGGAAATATGACAGGTAAGTAACAGTGTGAGACAGTATGTGGTTAAATTCTAAGATGAATGAGAGAGATGATAAACAGTTTGAGAATTCAAAGAAGGGAGAACTGGGAGTTGGGAAGGTCTCCATTAATCAGTGAGTCTTTATCTGGACCCTAATGACTGGGTGGCATTTGGATAGGCAGAGAAAAGGTAAAAAAGGGTATTCTTGGTATAAGAAAGAGCATCCCCCAAGTGAAAGTTTGGGGAGGAGAACAATTCTGATGAATATTTTAGTCCTTTAGTATTCTACTCTTGCAACTGCTATAGATTTCCTAAACATTTGAGGGAGTGAGCTGTGAAGATATTTGATGGGAGAGAGTGTTCCAGAAGAGCCCTGTGAAGGGAACTTGTTTGGAGTTTCAGAAGTACAAAACAGAGGCCAGTGGCTGGAGCAGATTGAGCAATGGGGAGAGGGAAGGAGATGAGGTCTGAGAGTAACAGAGGCCCAAATCACTTAGAGCCTTGTGGGCCATTGTAGAAGACTTCTGCTTTTTCTCTGAGTATCATGGGAAGCCACTGGAGGATTTTGAGCAGAGGAGTAACTAGCTCTGTCTTGGATTTTAAAAAGGTCACTCTGGCTACTGAGAGAATAGACTTTGGGGGACAAAGATGGTAGTGGGGAGGCCAATTAGGAGGCGATTGCAGTAATGCAGGTGAAAGATGATGGTGACTTGGACCAAGGAAGTGGTAGTATATTTGAGACAAGTGGTCAAAGTCCATTTATTTTGAAGGCAGAGGCAAGATGGTCAGTTACAGGATTGGATGTAGGGTGTGGGAAAGAGAGGAGTCAATGATGACTTTAAGGTTTTGGCCTGAAGGGATAGAGTTGCCATTTATTGAAATGGGGATGACTCTGGGGAGGAGGTTGGGGGACAGGCAGTCAAGAGTTTAGTTTTGGACTTGTTGAGCTTGAGGAGCCAATTTGACAGGTGTTGAACGGGCAGTTTGATATATGAGTTTGGAAATCAGGGGAAAGGTCTGGGCTAGGTACAAATTCGGGAGTCACCAGTACAGATCCTTTTATAGCTATGAGACTACATGAGATTACCTAATGGGAAGAGTTCCAAGAACCGAGCCTTGGGGCAGTTCAACATTTTGAGGTCTTGAGAGATGAGAAAGAACTAGCGAAGGAAACCCAAAAGAGTGGCTAGAGAGATTAGGAAAACAATTGAGGGTGAGTGGTGTCCTGGGAGTCAAGAGAAAAAAGGATTTCAAGAAGGAAGAATGGTCAACTGGGTGAAATAATACTGTTTGAACAGAGAAATGAGGGCTGAGACTTTACTGTTGAGTTTAGCAACAGGGAGGTCACTGGTGATCTTAACAAGATTGAAGGAGGCAAAAGCCCTAATGGAGTGGGTGCAGTAGAGAATGAGAGGAGAGGAACTAGGGACAGTGACTTTGGTTAACTGTTTCAGGGAGTTTTGCTATAAATGGGAGTGTAGATATGGGACAATAACTAGAGAAGTATATGGAGTCATGGGAGGCTTTTTTTTTAGACAAAGGAAACAAAATGATCCAGTAATGAGGGAAAAATTGATGCTTCTTGAGAGTGAAGGGAGAAGTGCTAGAGTGATGCCCATGAGAGGGTAAGGTTAAGAGGGATGGGGGCAAGAGGGATGATTATGATACTGAGGCCTAAAGGACTAAATCCCATTTAGCAGGATTCTGCTTTTTCTTCTGAGCATTTTTTGCATTTAAATTTATTTCAAACTTACTATATTCTGTTAGAATTAGGAAAGGTAGATAAAAACCAGTAAAATTTACTGTATATAAAATTAGTGTATCAACTTGGTGTAGTAGAAGAGATTGAATCTTCTGCATACGGTGACATTTTAAAGTGTCTTTGAATGACAATTATCTGTGCTATTCTAGTCCCTTATCAAAATTTTTGAGCACAGACTATAAACTTAATTGTTCAAAATTTGTAATGGGATGGATTTTAGCCTAATTTAAAACATGATCTAGTGATGAACTTTTTCTCTGCAAAATTTGTTTATACACAGAGATTTTAGATGTTTTACAAAAGGCACTTACAAAGTAGTTATTAATCACTTTTGATTTATTGATGATATTTAAAATTTTACAACCACATCAGAAATCTGAATGATTCATTTCTTTACCAGCTCTAATTAAAGCAGCTACTTGTGAAGTTCTGGAGAGGAGGTGAACAATCTTCAGTTTGCAAAAAATCACATGAAGTTATGTTAGCAAGATGGTATTCATCTCTAAAAGCAAAAATAATTTCATTTACTCCAATTTATGTGTTTTGAATGTATTTTTCAAGAACAAGTCTATATTTTAAAAATTTAATAAGCAAAAGCAAAAATTTTGAACTACCTTAGCTACAAGTGTGAAATGTGAGAAACAAATTAAGTGGACTTTGAATCAGCTTAACGTGAGGAAATCAAACTTGTATTTCAGTCTTATATATTTTGCATATGGATAGTGTAAAAAGTACAAATTTATATGTAAATCTTTTTGCTGCTAACTCATTTTTATTAAATTACAGAAATAAAATCTTTTCTTTTCTTTTTGTTTTTAATCAGTATCCCAACGGTAGTGAATAATCAGTCTTCAGAAGGAACACTTTGGTAGTTCTGATGCACAGTGTTTAAGAATCACCAGTCTAAAAATAATTTACTCTTTTTTGGGTATCTGAACCTCTGCGAATCTTATTTAAGTTGTGGATCCTCTTCCCAGAATTCTCATACATTGAAAATTTAGCATATAGTATCATGGAGTTGGCAAACCCCTCTGAAGCCTATTCACGGGGATCCCTTAGGCATAAAGGATCTCAGATTTTAAAACCTGCCCTAGATAGCTTACTTATGTGATTTTTCTTTAAAACTTTATATGAAGATTTTCCCAAAAATATTTGGTCAGTATTTATTTTAGTTTATTTCTTAGGAGAGTAACTGCTACAGCTGTTTAAGAGGAAGTGAGGTCTAGTGGAAAGGCCAGTTCAGTCAAAGGAATCTCAGGGTCTGTAGACTTCTCTCCAGCTTTACTACCAGCTAGCTGTGTAACCTTCCGGGAAGTCAGTTAACCTCTCAGGCTTTGATTTCCAATGTGATTTCTGCAGTCCCTGCAAGCAGTTTTATGAGTAGTTTCATGATATCATGGTAAAATTCCTTGTCAATTAGGGATTGACTCTGCTGTTTATTTTTGGGGAAAATGCGCCAGAGATAAGGTGCATCCATTGTCCCTTTTTACTGCATATGATTTTCAGAAGAGTTTGACTATACTTTCTTAAATGCCATATGAGTAAAAGTTAAAATCCCAACCCCATCCTGATCATTTTGAGTTTCAACATATTTTATATATTCTGGGTATAAGCCATTGTTATTATATGTATTGCAGTTACAATCTCCAGTTCTGTGGATTGCTTTTTCATTCTCGTAAGGGTTTTTTGTGTTTTTTTTTTGGGTGAACAGAAGTTCTTAATTTTAATTTGATCCAATTTATCTGTCTTTTCCTTTTTGTTATATTTTAAAATGACAATATTTTACTTCCTAATCAACTGTTTTTATCCAAAGTCATTCATTTAACAAATAATGCTGTGGGAGATCGATGCACAATTATCCCCAGCATGAAAGAGCTAATAAGAAATGCCTAATAGGGAAAATAAGCCTGCAACAGAGAGTTAAGAGTCCACTCAGTGAATTCATTCATTTAACAAATATTTACTGAGCATTTACTTCATGTTTTTGTTTGTTTGTTTGTTTGTTTCGGCTGCACCGTGTGGCTTGTGGGATCTTAGTTCCCCGACCAGGGATCGAACCTGTGCCCCCTGCAGTGGAAGCATGGAGTCCTAACCATTAGACCACCAGGGAATTCCCAAGAACCCACTTTTTAATAACCACATCATTCTACAGATTTTTGCATCATTTTTCTTTTGGTTGGGAGTCATTCTAATTTTGGTGATTAAAATTGCCATTTATATGGACTTTAGAACTTTAAAAAGTGCTGCTGCTAAAAGAAAGGATAAAACAGCAAATTGAATTTCTTTTGGAAATGAATGTTAACTGCATGAATCGGGGCCCTTTAAAATTATTTTACTGTATGTTTGGTATGACTGTACATGATTAAATAAAAATTTATAATTTGGATGACATGAAGATTTTTTGAAATATCCCTTAAGGAAATGAGAATTTACATTACACTATTGGAGTAACATAAGTCAACAAATGTACTGTGTTTAAAGCATAAGGATGATTCAGGTTTGGAACATGGTATGTGGAGTTTAAATAATTTAATACTGAAATACTAAGGGAAAAGTTTTAATTTTTGCTTCCTAAATTTCTTTTTTAACTAAAAAAGAAGTTTGGGGCAAGGAAGAGTTAAAAATAAATAAACAATATAGCCTGACATGACTTTTCTGACCTTGAAATTAACTTAATGGAGTATAGTTAATTTAAAAAAAAACAACAACACACAATTGATAAAAGCATCACTGAGCATTGGATTGAGATCCCAAAACCTTGATTTTCTTTCTGGCTCAATCACTGATTAACTATGTGGCATTAGGAAAGTCACTTTTGTGTTGTGTGGTTTACAGTTTCAGGTGGTGAGACTTTAAGATTGTGAATGAAAAGTTAAATTATGACTATACATATAAAATGCTGTGAATTTTAAGCCTTATATAAAACAAATCCATTTCAAGATTAATTGAAAAAAAGGCCTTTTAAGTAGACCAAACTAAGGGCCAGTGATGTTAGCCTAATTTGTAACATAAAGCAGCAAACAGTGAAAGTTCATTTGTTGGGGATGAGGGTTGTATTTCTGTGTTACTTAGATGAGGTGCATTTCATTTCTGTGTCTCTTAGGAAAGGGAAGCCGTCAACTACTTACTTTTTCTTGTCTTGAAAAAGCTGTGGAAAAGTGAAAAAACTGAAAATGAGAGATCTAACTGCCCTTGAATTCTTTCCTTGCTGTAAAAACTACCTATCTCTTTCTTTTTTTTTTTCTTTTCATTTTAAAGCTTTGGACATTTTTGTGTGTGTGTGGTTTTTGTTGTTGTTGCTGTCAAAATCAGCTTTTGATGACATGTCATAAATCTGTGTTTGTAGTCTAATTCCATGTTCCCCTTCTTCTGTTGTAGGGAGCAAGAGAGCTGAAGGAGAGCCAGTTTCCCCAAAATTGGTAAGTGCTTTTTTCAGGCAGCCATAGTGTGCCTGATGCTAGTTGGATAATAATTCAAATGTTCAGTGACTTTTTTTTGTGTGTGTGCAAAAAAGCTCTCTCCCAGAAATGAGAATGAGGCTTTGCTGTTTGTACTGAGTGAAAGTGAATTTTTGTCTAATTTCACATAGCCAAATCTCAAATGCATTTGTGTTTCTAATAATACTGCTAGGCTTGCATGTTCCTGCATTCAGTAACCTCTTAAAATGTAACGGTCCCCTTTGCGAAAAATGTCCTTAATGCAGTGGTTAGGGCTAAAAATTTAAAAATCAGGAAATTCAAACGTTAAGGTTCCCAGTGTGTTTTGTATTACTTAATATGCGTTAAATTTGATGACCTTAGTATATGTGCAAAATGGCTAGGTTAACGTAACTATGGGAACCTTGACTTTGAAATTTGGGACTCTTAAGCATGTATATTATTAAATTTAATGTTGAGTTGGCTTCATGTCTGATATTGCATTTTCAGTGTGTGATGTTTTGTATAATTCTTGAAGAGGAAAAAAAAAAGAGAAATGTAGCAGTGTGGGGCATAGAGGCAAACACATTTTTTTCCTAGTAGCAACTTTAATGTCTACTTTAGCAGCTTATAAATCATCACACTTAATCATTTCTTTGAATGTCTAATTCAGATTACACAGGGCAGTCCAGTGTCTAAAGACCAAACAAATATTAATCTTATTTGGAGAGCATGTATTATGATTAAAAAATTAAATTCAAACAAGATAACTGGAATAGGGTAGTCCCCTAATGCAAGGCTACTCTTTTTTTTTGTTTTAATTCTCTCTCATAGTAATTAATTTAGTGGGTGGAGTAGATACTTGACGAGATCGGGCACGTTCTGGGTGGTATGGCCATAGACTGGAGTAGATATTTGGTTAAAGCTTCTTTTCATAATTATGGTCCCTGAGGTGTCTCTTAACCTTTTGGGGATTGGGCTTTGAACGTGAAAGGGAGGCATTTGAACCAGTTAATCTTACATTTTACTACCATTTTATTCTACTTGCCTTTCTCTCATGGAACCACTTAAAATAAATAATTGAGACCCGACAGCCCTTTACTCTGAGATGTGATGGAATCATAGATTCTTAAAGAAGAAGGGACGTTAAGGGCCTTCTCTTTCAGCCTTTTACCAGGTGTGGCAATTTCTTCTCTTATGTCCCTGGATATTGTTATTTGGTTACATACTGAACACTACATTTAAAAAAAATGTAGCTCATATTTTCTGTAATGTATTCCGAGGAACTCTAGTTCCACAGAAATTAATAAATATTATTGGGGTGGGGCGGGGGTGGGGAAAATGTTCTGTGGTCAAATAATTTGGAAAATGCTGCTTTAAACAAAGTTAAACAGGTTTCTTTACTGCAGGACTTCTCAGAACCTTTAATATGCTAATGTGCATTGTGAATCTCCAAGAGGGGGATATGATATGCAGCATTCTTGAATACTTCTATTGACAGGGAGCCCACTACCTCATAAGGTAACCCATTCCTTTTTTGTACAGCTGTAATCCTTAGCTCTTCCTTACACTGATCTGAAATCTCTCTCCCATAACTTCCACTTCTCTTAAGTACTTATTGGTTATACTAAGACCACCACACCCTCTTATGTTATCCTTTGTGTAGTCATTATATATATGATTCTGGCCAGGCTTGCCTGGACTATTTTTTTTATCATTAAATAGCATTCTGGTAAATGTGGCAACCATTTCTGAAATCTCGACCTCATTGTCACTATGCTTCTATACTACTCTTCAGGCTCCTTCATTTTGAATTTCTGTGAGTTTTTAAATATACTTCATCTTTCTTGTTGTTGGGTACGGTTGGGAAGATTTTAGTACACATGCTTGATTTCTGTAAAGAAAGGTGAGAACTAGAAGAGCGTATGTGTGCCTACCAGGCCTGGGCCCAGGAAGCTGAGGTAGAACCTGTATGTTAGAGTGAACACTGGTGGTAGGGAGAGGGGCAGGACACTGCAGCAGACTTGTGTAGGAGAGGGTGCTGTGGGGAAACCCTGACTCCACCGAAAATACCACACTCTTGTGTTGGAATGGTACGCCCTGCGTAGGTGGTCCTTTTCTTTAGTGAGGACCTGGCCCCCTTACCCCCAAAAAAACCAGAGAAAAGAAAGTTACGTATTTTATACTCAAAGACCTCCATACATTCAGATACCATAAACCTAATTGTGTATGTGTGTGTGTATGTGTGTGTATATAAATTTATTGTAGTGGTTAGGAAACATCAGTCTTACCAGCTGAGGTGACTGTTGTCAACACCTGTAATACCAGGATTTGAGCATAGTAACCTTGCCAAATTCAGAGGGTGACCTCTAAAATCAAGCTTTTTGTGCAGCAGCGTTTTCTGTTGATCTGTGGAGTGTCACCAAAGAAATATCACCGTGAAAATAAGAAAAATGTTACATTGTTTTTTAATGTCATTTTTATTGATTCAATAAGAGCTATTAAAATATTGTTTTTATTTTTGGCATTTGCGATCATTTTTAGCACTAGTTAAAAGTTAAAGATATATTTTATCTCCTAGCACATTAGATACATAGTAAGCAATAAGTATTTAGTACAAACTGAAACCTGATGTTTTAGTATTAGGCATCTGTCAAGTAAGGATACATAGATCTGTCGAGGCTTTCTACTTTTTCATATTTTAAAAAATTAATTAAACCTACTCTAAACACAATTTTGAGAGTATAGATCAAAAGTGGGGTCTTACACCAAGTAGTTATATGGTATAGAGAACACTGAGTTGTTCATTTTTAAGGAATTCAGTCTGGGGGTACAATGTATTACAGACTTATTTTTAGTTAAAGAAACTTGGTTGGGGACTTCCCTGGTGGTCCAGTGGTAAAGAATCCGCCTTTCAGTGCGGGGGACGAAGGTCGGATCCCTGGTTGGGAAACTAAAGATCCCACATGCCGTGGGGCAGCTAAGCCCGTGCGCCACAACTACTGAGCTTGCGCGCCTCAATGAGAGAGCCTGCATGCCGAAAACTACAGCGCCCACGTGCTCTGGAGCCTGCGCACCACAACTAGAGAGAAGCCCACGTGTCGCAGTGACAGATCCCACATGACTCAACGAAAATCCTGCATTCTGCAACTAAGACCGGACACAGAGAAAGAGAAAGAGAGGGAGGGAGGGAGGGAAGGAAGGAGGAAGGAAGAATTAAAAAAAAAAAAAGAGGGCTTCCCTGGTGGTGCAGTGGTTGAGAGTCTGCCTGCCGATGCAGGGGACACGGGTTCGTGCCCCGGTCCGGGAAGATCCCACATGCCGCGGAGCGGCTGGGCCTGTGAGCCATGGCCGCTGAGCCTGCGCGTCCAGAGCCTGTGCTCCGCAACGGGAGAGGCCACAGCAGGGAGAGGCCCGCGTACCGCAAAAAAAAAAAAAAAAAGAAAAAAGAAACTTGGTTGGTGAGTTGTTTTGACTGGAAAAAGTTTTATATCAATTCAGGAACAGAGCAGTGATTTTTGGTAATAAATTCAGAGTTAGAGCATTACTACATTATTAGAATCATAATGAAAGACCCAGAGGTCACATATCTCCAAGCAGAACTGTAACCAGATAAAATAGTTAGAAGCCCCTTTCCTAGAGACTTTGAAAATAAGAAAGCCTACAGTCTTTGCAGCAATAGGCTGTGTTGAGAAGTTGATATAAAAGTTTGTGTATGAATAAGAGTTAAATTAAGTATGTTAAGAATAGCATAGAATTTTACAGTTTACAAAGGGCTTTTCATATAACTTCACCTAATTTAAACCTCATAGCAATTTTATGAAATAGGTGATACTGTTTCCATTTTCCTGGTATATAAGCAAACAAACCTAAAGCGGAGAGTGGTTGCACAGTGAGTAAGTGGAATCAGGTTTTTTTTTGTTTTTTTTTGAGACAGTGAATGTTCTTTCTAGACATTACATCTGCCTTTTTTTAGTGGGATTTGATTATTTTGTTTGTTAGGTTTGTGGAGTTTTTATTTATGTTTTTGGGTTTTTGTTATTTGAAACTGGGAGGTTATTAGGTGTCCCAGTCGTTTGATGTGTACAGTTTTCAATATAATGAACGTTGGTATTTTGTGTTAGGCACTTGTCTTCTCTGGTGATAGTATTTAGAGCTGATGGGTGGTGAAAGGCATTGTACCTCAATAAACTGTTTTAGGAGTCTGTTCATATTTATGTTGCAGCAGCTGATATTTATAACTTACTAGAATTGGCCGAAATATGTTAAATCATCTTTTTATAAATTTAGCAAATAATACCTTCTTTATAATGCTATAAACTGCCTCCAAATGGTCATCACTTGGTGGCTGCATGAGTTGTCTAAGCCCCCCAAATATTTTTTAAAAGGATTCAACATGTGCTTGCCTTGTTTTTGTAGGCTATGAATATATATGTATACAACTTGTTCCTTTAGGCAGAAACCAGTCTCTTAAAATTGCTATTCAGAAAGAGACTTTTATGAAGAAGAAAGATATCAAATGAATCTTCTAATCCTTCATAAGTTTTTTTATACTAAGTCACTACCTTTTTTAACCCTTCAGTTTTATCTTGAAATAAAATGAGTAATTGGCATTTAGAGTCCTTGCCAAATGAAATTTTGTGCCTTTGTGTGTCTCTAATAAGCAGACAACAAGCTGATGAAGGAAGTAAAAGCTGTCACCTCCTCAATAACTTGAGTTGCAGGCTTCTTATCCTCTGAGGCACTCTGACATTTAGAGCCTCCCGGTTAAACCCTGGTTTTACTTATTCTTTTCCTGAACATTTTGTTTCATCAGTATAAAATTTTCTGATGTTTTATCTAGCAATTCTAACTTAATTTTTTGTTATTTAAAAATAAGAACATACTTTCCATGGAAAATATTGATACTCTGAAAAGAAGAAAGTAAATAACCCTGAGTGCTACTGCTCAGAGATAACTAATAGCAAATTATGAAAGTGCCGCCTGACCTAAACTCTAGACAGCTCAGAGTATTACTGTTTTTACAAATCTTTGTCAGTGTGATTGACAAAAATGTGTCTTCTTAAATTTATATTTCTATGACTTTCTTGAAGATAGATGTTTTTCATGTTGGTCATTCTTATTTCTTCTGTGAGTTGCTTTTTCATAATTAAAAAATTAATTTGTAATTAATTTGTAAGCACTCTGTAACTGTACAAATTATGTTAACCCTTTTTGTGTATATTGTTAAGTTCTCCATGTTTTTAACCTGCTGTTTCCAGAGTTTATGAGTTGAGTTCAGCTTTGATATTATATGTTGCTACTAGTAAAATAAAATATGGCCTTTCTGTTGTTGAAAATACCCTTCAAGGTGATTCTTAATTTGACAAAAATTATAAGGAATCATTTTTTGACACATTTTCTGATAGTCTTAAAACTAATTTAAGTACTGTTTTCAGGAAGAACTCTAGATTCAGGAATCTGAGTAGGGAGATTACTTTAATATTTAAAATTACAGTGACTGTATAGTTTTAACATTTGCTTTAGTATATAGAATAAACTTACATGACAACAAAAGCCTTGATCTAAATCAGTAACTTAATGATTCTGATATTTATGTAGTTCCAAAGATTTTTTAAGGTAATAAATATCTGAAAAGCCTGGGTTTGTTCATCAAAATCACACTTTCCAAATTATCTCCCCTAAACATACTACGTCTATGAAAATTTTTGGTTGACAATATCATTGTACAATAATAATGTGGAGGCTTTTCTAGCCTCCACAAATATAAATTGGAAGGAATTTTACACTTTTGAAATTAATTATTTTTTAAAAAAAGGTTAGAGTATTTTCATATTACATAACATAGTATACAAGCCCTAGGGGAGAGATTGCCAATGATGTTTTAAGCCTAGTGAGATTAAACAATATAATGAAGATTAATATTCACACAGCCTGAAGTTAATGATTTCACTATAACTCTGTTAAATCAGGTTTTAAAGAAGTTTTAAGAAAACTTAGGACTTTATCCGTAGATAATTTTTAGAAAGTATAAAGATTATGAATCTCATTGAATTGGCATAAGGAGTAGCAGTTCTTCTGACTTCCTGATTGTTCCCTTCCTCAGTTTGTAAGAATGCTGAAAAGCTGCTCTAACTACAAGTTTTATAGGTACAAGGAAGAAAAGAGAAAGAAGTAAAGTTTAAATTTATTCAAGTAAACTTTTGCTTCAGGGAGAGTACCTAAAATCATGTCTAAGGCCACGTTCAAGAAAAAAGAAAAAAAATGAAAAGAGAAATTAGCCACTGAGTTAATTTAAATTGCAGTAGTGATGAGCAGAGCAGAATAGGAAGGTTCACATTCGCAAATCTAGACATTTGACATTGTCTCCACCTGCATTTATACGTGCAGCCAAAGAGATGCACCTGGCAGGCTTGAAAAGAAGATGGTGTTCATTGTAAAGCTGGAGAAGTCTGTTCTATTGCTAGACCCAAATCATTTGTTGTGCACGATAGATTTATTTTTTAACATCCCTGTCATAACTTTGTGGAAAGCAGAGTTCATTGCAATGTGTTTGTGTTAAGTATTAATTTGTTAAATGTAAACCTTTAAATTATACCAGAATTGCCCCTGTTTTGAGTTTCTTTATTTTTTAAATAGAATGAGAGTCCATCCAAATTGTGAGAGTACTCTGGCCTTCTTTAATCTCTGAGAGATCCTGAACTCTCCAGTTCACTCTGTGTGATGGTTAAAAATGTATGATCATGTTGTTATGTGTCTCTTTCTAAGAACAGCATGTCCTGGATGGTTGTCCTCTCCCCCACTAGACTCCCAACGCATCCAGGACAGAAGAGGTCTTGTTCAGCTCTGTATCCTCAGAAAGTAGTATCTAGCGTGGTGCTGAGCATCTAGTAAGTGCTTAGCTGTTTTCATGATCAGATTAAACTCATTTTTTTTCATTTCTTACTTATTTGAAGTGTTTTCTAGAGGAATGCTCAGAGAATAAAACCCAGAAAGTTTTGGTGCCAATTCAGAAAAAACTACTCATTTTGGAAAGAAATCTGTTTGGGGAAATTTTTTGCCCATTAGTTGACGAAATATTTCGACTAATGTAATTTATTTTATCTAATGTATATTTCCTTTATACCCAACATAATGATCCAAAACATTTTATGATCTCTACAGCTGCAGTAAGAAGAGGAGTTTGTTATTTTAAACAGAGGCTGAAGAAACCATAGAATTAGCAGACATAAGAAAAAGTGGAGAAGGTAGAGGATGGAGTTGCAGACTCTACAGGAGGCTCTTAAAGTGGAAATTCAGGTTCACCAGGTATGTTTCATTCATGGCTTCTCCCACATCATGTTATTAGTAATGGCTAAATTAATAAACAGGCTATCTCTGATTTTTAGTAGAGCTTTTAATCGTTTTTGTCACTTGTCCAAGAGTCATGTTATTTGCCTTTTATTACTACTCAACAAACTCATTGGTAATATTTTTGAGAACTTTAATAAAATATTCCTGACTTCTCTTCCAGACAAAAGAACTAAAAATATTCTTTTCCATATAGCGAAGGTGTTAAAAAAAAACCTCTCCTTTTTTTCTGTTTTTTGGTTCAGCTGAGGGACTTTGTTCGTGTGACTTAACTTGCATGTTTTATTTGTTTATTTTTCAAAATTTATTTTATTGAAGTATAGTTGATTTACAATGTGTTAATTTCTGCTGTACATCAAAGTGATTCAGTTATGCATATATATACACATTCTTTTTCATATTCTCTTTCATTATGGTTTATCATAGGATATTGAATATAGTTCCCTGTGTTAACTTGCATATTTTAAATAACAAGACATATTTAAATTGACTACCATGTATACTGAAGTTTTTACTCATAATGTGATTTTTGGACATACTCCTCCTCTCAAGAAATTTTGAGATGGCAAAGTTAATATTCTGCTTTTAGTTCATCCTCACAAGATGTGAACAAGTCAAAATAAGACTTTTCTTGAAAGACTCATGATCTAAGTTGAACTAAATTACTAAAAATTAGAGTTCTTAAATATTACTTTTGTTTCATATATTTAATTCAAGCATACCAATTTTATAAAAATTATAATTATGAAAAAATTTAATGTTTAAAAATCTAATTTAAATTTTAAAATTACATTTATTGACTCAAAAGGGATATAATATTCTTCCTAAAGTTATCACTCTCAATATTCACATTAATTATTTTCCTGTATATTTAACTACTTTTTAGCATAAAATTAATAGCTTTTATATTCATCCGTAATTATTATATAGCATTTTGTTTGTATGGTAATAAACATTTATTTATGTTTATCAGTGTTGGTTGATAGTGTTTTAACATATAAAGTATGTAAGATATTTCACTCCAGTTATATTTAGAATCCTTTCCTATTAAAAAAAGTTTAAGTATTAATAGTAGGGACTTCCCGGGTGGTCCAGTGGCTAAGACTCCACGTTTCCACTGCAGGGGGCACGGGTTTGATCCCTGGTCAGGGAACTAAGATCCCGCATGCTGTGCGGTATGGCCAAAAAAAAAAAAAAAAAAGTTTTAACAGTAAATCCAAGTGACATGCCTTGCTTGTAAATCTGATGCTGTTATTCTGATTGGATACATGGTAACCTACATGATCACTGATCATGACAAGTTCAGGGATGCCAGAAATGACATCAAAGTAAGCACTGGCTATTAGGCTGAGGCCAAAGTCAGATTGTACATTTGACTAAATATTGGGGCAGAAGCCACCCCTTCATCATTTCCACTTAGGGAAACTAGGGCTGAAACTGAGCTTACTGTATAGAAGGTGTGTCCTGAAACTACCTGGTATTGCTGTGGTAGAAGTAGCCTTTTGTTCTTTATGGACCGAGATGATTTAAAAAGTAGTGATGTGCACATGGTTGATATTGAATGAATGGTCATATAATTATGGCCTGTGATGGGCATCTCATCTTTTTTGGGAAATTGCCTTTTTGATTATTCTTATGCAGATTTTTTAAACTTTTGGAGTATTTTTACTCTACATGGAACAGAGAATAGTATAAAGCAGAGGTTAGCAGACTTTTTGCAAAGGGCCAGAGGGTAAAGTATTTTATACTATGGGCATCATTTATGGTCTCTGTCACAACTCTGCTCCTGTACACACAGAGCAGCCATAGACAGTGTATAAATGGATGGGTGTGACTGTGTCCCAGTAAAACTTTATTCACAAAGGCAGGGTGCCTGTGGGCTGTAGTTTGCCAGCCCTTAAACTATATTCTCATGAAAAATTGCTGCGTTCTTACCATAGAAAGTAACTTCACTTTGATAACACACAACATCACCTTAAAGTCACTAGGGATTTGGAAAGTCTAGTTAAGTTGCCCAGCTTGTTCTGTCCTGCCTCTAATGGTCTGAAATGCAGCTTGCTTGATTATAGGTAGAAAAGTTGGCTTATTTATTTCCTCCAGAGGTAGAGACTTACTTTGGTTATCAGTTTTTAAATTTCAGTGTCGTGGCGGAAAACCTTTTTCAGCTTTAAAAAGGCAACTTTAGTATAGTATTCCACTCTCTGGTGACAAAAGCAGAAAGGAAAATGAAGGACTTTTTTCATTGAAGAATGTAGCTAGCCTTTAGGCTGCATTAGTAAAAATGTATATGTATAAAACCTTATGTTTCTTTTTCATTGAGTTCTTGGAATATGTGTTATTACTGTTTTGTAGATTAAGACCAGGATATAGAAGAGTTACCACTGTCACATATGAAGTAGACTATAGTAACATATACCTTGTGTATTTGGAGGTCACATGGTTGGCAATCTCAGCTATCCAGAATGCATACCTTACCACCTGAAGTAAGGTTTTTGACAAGCTAGAATAAATGTTAGAAGTCACACAAGATTATACATTTTACTCAAGGGGGATTTCTTAGGCTATTCACTCATCTTAGAATTACTTCACTGCGTGTATCACAAAGCAGCTCAGAAGTAGCAAATTGGAATTGGGGTTCAGGGGCTCTTAGAGGGAGGCATAGTAATATTAGCAAGATTTGCTAGCTGACTGCTTGGCATTAAGGAGTAGACTGAAAAACTCAAATGCAGGTACAAGAACTCTTTAGAACACAGCAGTCTGGGGCCTTTATTGTAAGGACCTCTTTGTATTGTTTGCAGAATAGTATATTGAGGTAATCATGCCTCTAAGTGTCATTAACTGCTGCTTTTTTTCTATTTAATAAGGCAGATAAATATATAATATATTTTAGAAAGGTTTTATTTTATGACTAGAAACTATTATTTATTTATTTATGACTGTGCTGGGTCTTCGTTGTGGCATGTGGGTTCTTCATCGCGGCATGTGGGCTTCTCTAGTTGTGGTGTGTGGGCTCCAGAGTGTGCGGGTTCAATAGTGCAGTGTGCAGGCTTAGTTGCCCCGCAGCTTGTGGGATCTTAGTTCCCCGACCAGGGATCGAACCCCTGTCCCCTGCATTGGAAGGCGGATTCTTAACCACTGGACTACCAGGGAAGTCCCTATGACTAAAAACTTTAAAAGTGTCTTGTCACCCAAAGAGAGGGACAAATTTTTCATTTATGTGAAAAATTCACTTGGAGAACAGCTTATTCCTAGATACTTTTAGGACTCAGCCTTCTGATATTCCTTTATGCTTCAAATTCTTCTGTCCCTGGTTATTGTTACCTTTGGGCAGCAATGCTTTTGGAAGTTGGGTTAGGTCAGTTGACATCCATTTTTCTTTGTTTTTCATTTTTTGGACTTATGTGTTCCCTAGTAAAGGTCTTTCTCATTCAGTATTCTGGTAGTACTCTCCTTCCCACAGGAACCCAGGTAGGTAGAATTTTGCATTACTGTTCCTTCGCTTCCTTACTCTCAAATACTGAGCATCACTGCTCCACTGAGTACATCTCCCCTCCCCCCACAGAGAGGACAGTGGCAGTCACATCTGACACTAGGCTCCTTCTGTGAACCAAACCAACAGACTCGCCCAATCTGTTCGCTGTATACAAACAGGCCTGTTTTTGTATGGGAGCACCTTCTTTCCAGGACTTACTTGGGACTCTAGACAATGACAACCTTTTAAAGGGATGTTTGGCTTTTGGAGCATTCAGCTTATTTAAATTGTCTTTTAAAAGCTCCCCTCCCCCAGCCCATCTCCAGATTTGTTTAAAGGCAGGAAGCTCTTCATTTCAAATATAAAGCGATAGTTTGAATTTTTTTTATTATTAAGAGGAGTGTTTCATTAACTTTTTATATAGATCACAAAAGCTTTTGGTCTGTTCTGATTGTGGTATTGCTCATTTTTTTGTGTGGGCTTAAAACTCTAGATTTTGGGGGTTGAGCCTGATTAGCCATAGTGAGTTTATATGTGAGACTGATGGCTCTTTTTCTCTTTTTATTATCAGAAACTGGTTGCTCAAATGAAGCAGGATCCACAGGTAAAATACTACTTTTATTCATTTAATTTTTAAATTAAAATAATTTAAAATAAAGTGACCATAAAATATTAAAATACAGGCAATACTTAGGTTTTAGAAACTATCTCATCTGTAACAGCAAATTTTTTTAGTACATTGGTCTTCATGTTATAAGAATTAAGAAAACTCCAGTCATTCTATTATAATATAGCTATTATTTCATCTTTGTTACTGTTATTTTGCTTTTATTTTATGCTAATTGCTTTGAATATTTTGGGAAAAAGAATTGAGAGTTAATACTCTTGATATAGCTTAAATTTCATTTCCACAAGCACACTTACTCAAAATCAGAGTTTGCAAGGCTTTCTGTAATCTCAGAATTATTGAATATGGCCCAGAACCATTTTTATTTTCTCATAGTTTATAGTATAGAACTTTTAAGTACTTAATCTCACTATGTTAAGAATAGAATTTTAGAATAATTTTTTAAAAGCATTTTTAAAAATTTCATTTTTGAAAGAGCCCTTAGAGAGGGTTTTAAAGAACCTTATATAGTAATTCATCAGGTGTTACCTTTTCTTTAAAGTCTCATAGGGGTTTTTGGCTCAGGCATTTTATTTTCTATCCCTGAAGAGAAATCTTCCTAAAAATTTATCTTTTCTTTAATTAGTATATTTATTGTTCAGGCAGTGTCTCTTTTGCAGCAATTAGACAGTGGGTCATAAGTATGGAGAGTATTTATTCAGACATTCTCAGGATTTCTCCCTTGCATTTGTTTACTCATAATCTGTTCACAGAACACCTAGACCCATTGATGGTGGGGTGTGTGTGTGTATATGTATATTTGTATATGTACACACACATTTTTTTTTTTAGCTTGTTAAACATACCATACATGCCTCATTGTAAAGTTAAGTAAAATAGCTTCTTGGATTAAAGAATGGTACTGAGGCAGATTGATTTTTGGAAGTGGGAAATAATATTCATTTCTACAAATTTAGCCCCCAGTGGCTTAACTATTGTGTTTTTAACACAAACCATTGATTCTGAGAGCTGGCAGTGATATCCACTTAACTCCTCTTTGACAGTCCAACTTCTTTGAGAAGCTTCTCCATTTTAATTTTTTTTAAATATATATTATAATTTAAATTAGGTTTAGGGAACCAAGAGCCAGTAGACCTTAGATGAATAGATTCTTTTATATCTAATATGGTAACCTATTGTTATCAGCAACTGAAATATTGTTAGAAAACTTCAGCATTTCTGCTGTAGCTGGCAGTCATGTAACAGAGCAGTCTTAATGTGAAGAATCTGAGGGGGCAGTAAGTTGCTGGACAGTCTTGTGGGTGATCTCATTAGAGAGGTCTTATATCACATGCTGTCACAAAAAAGACCACATGGAGTAAACGTGAAGGGGAGGATGTATGCCCGGACCCTGTCAGAAGACCAGGCAGGATGAATTGAAAGAATTGCATGTGAAAGGACGAAGGAAAAGCAGTCTCTCATTGGGGTGGAATTCAATCTGCTAGTGATCGTGTTACATTAAGCTTTTGAAAACTTTAATTTTGGATTTTTCTCTCATGTGAGTAAAACACAAGCATGCTCAGTGTATCTCATTTAACATAGTATTCTTTTCTGATTCCTAACATTTTAGAACTGAGAAGTTGCCCTGGTAGTCAGTATGTTAATTTGAATGATGCAGTGTTTAAGGCAGTTGCAGCACTGACAGCTTTTCAAATCTAGGCTAAAATAACAAACGTACTCTACTAAATAAGGGAGAGGGCAAGCAGAGAAAAACCTTTTTTTTTTTAGTGATAATGCCGTTAAGCATGCAGTGTGTTCATACTTACAACTGATTAGTGGAGCTTTAGGTTTTCTGTCAACTGTTACTTCTTATGAAGAATAACTATTTTAGTAGAAAGGAGTAGTATTACAGTACAAAATGCTGAAATATAAAACTTCTTGCAATTGCAAAGGAGCTTACCCCTGTTCTAGTGTTAGCAACCTACATTTAGGATCTGTGCACTGGGTGGTGGTAATATGACTACAGTTTAATGCATGACAAATATGATTGGCTAAATGCTTAAGATTGCTTCATCATTTGTAATACAGTTTGCATAAAGTCATCTTGCTACTCTTCTGTTAACAAATGAAATATCTTCCTCACAGATATTTTTTCTTTCCAATCAGAATGCTGATTTAAAGAAACAGCTTCATGAACTTCAAGCCAAAATCACAGCTTTGAGTGAGAAACAGGTAGGGGAAAAGGAGGGGGGGCATATTTTTAACATTGTGCTCTAAAGATATGTCTGCTCGAGGCTTCTAGGAGAACTGCTATTTTTCCTCATGTGTGAAAATAAGTGTGGGCAGCCAGACTCAGTTTTAATTTTGTTTGAGATCTGTTTATCTATTTTTATTTTTGGTTGAAATCAGTCTCTAGAGTATCCCATGGGTATATGTTACTGGCAAATATCTAAAAGCAGGGTGGCAGGCTGCTGTTAACTGTGTTAATTAAACTCTATAGTTTACCCATAGAGAATAGAGGCAGAGAAAGTTAGTGGGAGTATGTGATAGAGAACCTTACAGTTGCTGGATGTGCCTTGTTACCTGTTTTAAAGGCTTGAGATGACATTTAACTTAACGTGGAGTGGTTGTAAGTAGATTGCTCTAAGTGTAGATCTCCCATTCTGATTATTGTCATTCCTTTATGTTAATCTTTGTTAGATATTGACCTACTATTATGTGAAAAAACTTTGGTGGAGCCTTGTTAGATATATTCTATATAGGACAAAAAAAGAACATCTTGCTTTTTTTCCCGGGGGCAACTGGAAAGTGTTCTTTGGAATTTCTTGTATAATGACCTCCACTTCGCCAATTCAGGCAGCTCCTGCCACCAGGTGGAGTGTGACAATTGATAGAGCTATAAGTAAATGTCTGTGGTAATCTGACAAAGCATTTGTTTTCTTGTTCCTTCCCTACCACTCTCCCTTTGGTTAAAAGGGGTGGTTTTGGAGTAGATGAATGTGTGAACCAAAATGATGAGGTGATCTGCAATTGATAGTTCACGCTAGTGATATCTTATTGAAGATTTTTAGCTATATAGTTCTCAGTTATTGATTTTTGTGTTTTTTAAAAACTTTTATTTAGTGAAATAATAGCAATGAGAGTAATTTATTCCTGGAGATTCCTGATTGTGTTTATATTATGTATTGTATTGTGTTTTCATTTAACTAAGGGGAGAAATAAATTTTGAGAACTATGTGGAATAGATATGAATCATTAATGTTTCAGAATAGAATCTTTTTCCAAGCTTAGTGAACAATTGCTTTTTTCTCCCCTCTCCTATTCTAATGCTTCTGCATTCCCCCATCCTGTCTTCTTCAGAAATAAGAGGTATTTTAGATTATGGAATTGCCAAACTAAAATTAGGAGGAGGTAACATGGTGGAGAACAATTTGTAAGGAAAAATATAAACAGAGTTTGTTCGACGTATTTGGCTCTGAAAGTGATTCGTTTCTCTGAAGTCAAAATGATGTGTGTTAGTGAAAATGTTCTAGCTTTAAAATTCTGTTAGCACCGAGCCTCCTTAAAATTTCAGGGTTAGTTTGACAAGATGCCAATGAATGAGTCACTTTTGCTGAAAAATTCACGTGTTCTAGCAGGGAAAGAAGGTGAGAACTGATTAGTGGAGTAGGAGATAGGGGATATTGTCACAAAGTTAAGACAACCTAAGGCTACATTTGGGGAAAATGGGGCAATTGTAAAACATGTACATTTATTTGAAATTTTTATGAGAACTGATGTAAAGATTTGGTTTATTTCTGTAACTTTTTATTCTTTAATTTTTTTCCTGCTAGGTACCTCACTTAATAGAACATTGCAACCATTTATGTTTAGTAAGACGTTTCATCAAGTGGCAAACTCTGTCATCTGAACTAAGTTTGGATTTTAGAACCTAGAATTTTAAAAAATGGGTGTAGCATCAGGAAAATCTTAGGTATACAAAGTAAAGAAAGCTAGTGTCAGAAACTAAAATGCAGTCTTGGCAGTTTTTAAAGTATTTGCTTAACTGTTGAAACAACCTTTTTGATAGAACAGAATATGTATCATTTTTAGGTAGGATAGTACTTGAAGGAAGCACAGCTATAAAATTCAAGAGCTGGTCCTTCCTCAGACCTATTTCCAACATGGAACACTGATATTTTGTTTAAAATACTTTTATTTTAGAACAAACTCCTAATGCTGTATGCCCAGCTTTTTGTTTTTCCTTCTCAAAAGATCTACTTAGCCTCTGGCAAAACTTACTGATTTTCCTTCTACTTTAATAACTGAAATCTGAATTACCTTACTCGCATGACTAATAATTTAATATTAAGTTTTTGGTTGTGAGAAAAAATTTAAATACAGAAAAGTTCAAAGAGTGTCATACTCAAGAATTAACAGCTATTAACCCTTTGTCATATTTGTTTCCGTTCTTTTTCTATATGCATTTTTCTATAATCATTGTTCCACGTCCACTTGAAAACTTAATTATAGAAATAATAAAAGCATGTGTTCTCTTATTATGCTTTATTAAAAAATAAAATATTGCAGATAGTCACTAATTCTAACAGTAGGCACTTATTAGTTGTTATTTGTTATTGCTACCTCAGTCTTTGATACTTATTCTGTTTCTTCCTCAAGACTAATTACAAAATGGTGCACTCCATTTTGGAAAATATAGTCTTTATTAAGCATCCTTCATGGCTAAAACTCAGTGAATTTCAGTGAATTCTTGTTAGATAGTTCCAGTGCTTTCACCCTGTAATTTGAGATTTCTGAACAGAAGCTCCCCATGGCAGTTTTTGAAGTCATCTTCTTGACCCACAGGGCTTTAATTTGTGGTTGACAGGTTTTTTTCTAAACATTAAAAGTATATTTATTTATTTATTTATTTATTTGGCTGTGTCAGGTCCTAGTTGGCGGCATGCAGGATCTTTACTTGCGGCTAGTGGGATCTAGTTCCCTGACCAGGGCTCGAACCCGGGCCCCCTGAATTGGGAGAATGGAGCCTTAGCCACTGGACCACCAGGGAAGTCCTTGTGGTTGACAGTTTTAACCCAGACTTGATTAGCCAAATAAATTATATGTTATATAGCCATTAAAAATCATGGTTTCAAAAATGTTTTAATGACATAGGAATGCACTTATGGTAAAATAAATGAAAAAGCACATGCAACTTCATATGCATTACAGTCCCATTTTTGTGTATCGTGTGTATATATGTATGTAGGCATATAAGTGTATAAAAACAGAGTCAGGGGCTTCCCTGGTGGCCCAGTGGTTGGGAGTCTGCCTGCCGATGCAGGGGACGCGGGTTCGTGCCCCGGTCTGGGAGGATCCCACGTGCCGTGGAGCGGCTGGGCCCATGAGCCATGGCCGCTGAGCCTGCGCGTCCGGAGCCTGTGCTCCGCAACGGGAGAGGCCACGGCGGTGGGAGGCCCGCGTACCGCAAACAAACAAACAAACAAAAAACAGCATCAGTATAAAATGTTGTTGCGAAGTGATGATTTACAGGTAGTTTATTTTTTCTTTATAGTCTTATGTATATTTGCTACATTCTCCACAATAAATAGATTTCCTTTTTATAATCAGAAATAGACAAGAAACAATTATTTAAAAAAAAATTTAACACCAAATTCTTGTCTTTTCCAGGGAGGATTAGCATTTAAAAATCTAATCACATTCTCCTTATGGTTTATGAACCACTCTAATCAGAGAATCCAACTATTTTAAACACTAGTAGTACTGAAGTGTAGAAGCAACTATTAATTTCTTTAATAGCATTTGTTCTCATTCTGCACCCTTCCCCTCTCATTTTTGACATGTATATGTGGTCTTTGCTTGTCATAACGGATATTCTAATATTGGAGCCAATGCACTTGCTTGCTTTAGTGCTCTGCTTTCATTCTCATTCATTCATTGTAGAAGCAATCTTAACATCCCAGTTTGTTGCTTATTCCTACTGAGATTCAGGCTTAGGCCATAGTAGTTTCATCTTTGATTTCCCCCGCCTTGAGGGGTTTGCCACCCCACCTCCCTTCACCTGGTGCTCTCCTGGCCAGGCATCAGGTGGGTTGCAACTTAAAAGTTACTTCCTCAGAGGACCTATCCCTGAAACCCCTTCCTCCTGTCAAAACCAACAGTTTCTATTATAATCTCTCATCGAACCCTTCATCTTTCCTTCATAGCTGTGCCATTTAGGATTAGGTTCAGCTGTGGATGACTGAAAACCCAAAATGAAAATGACTTAAACCAGGTAGAATTTTATCTGTCTCATGTGAAAGCTCTGTAGGTGTAATAAGTCTGGTGACACTGGTTCCACAGTGCCAGGGCACCCAGGCTCCTCCTATTCTATTGCTCTGCCATTCTCAGCATGAAGCTTCCACATGATAGTCCAAAATAGCTGCTCCATCTGGTAAGAAGGGGGAAAGCAAGCCCTTTATTTTTAAGGATGTTTACTGGAAGTTGCATGCCTCACTTCCAATTAGATCCCATTGGTCAGAACTTGGTCGCATGGCCCCAAGTAGGAGCAGGGAAGGCTGGGAAGTATAGTCCATTCCAGGTGGCCATGGGCCGATAAAATTCAGTGACTCTAGTACTGAGCAAGAAGGGGGAAATAAATACTGGGGATAATTAGCAATTTCTACCACAATATTTTATCACAATTTATAATTACATATATATGATTATTATTTTTTAATATCTGTCTTCCTCACTAGACTGTTAGTTTCAAGAAGTCAGGGAACATACTTATGTACTTCTTTATTCCAAGTATAGTATTTAGCATAAAATAATATTTAGCACAGAAAATCATTTGTACTTCTTAAAAGAATTATTTTATCTACCTGATCTTTTTCTCTACTTGTAGATATTTTTTAAACAGTGCATCTTGCTTTTTATACTTTTTAAACTTAAATATTATGAACATTATCATACATTTTTGTGTGTTCTTTAAGAACGTAGTTCTTTTTTATTTCTTCAATTTTATTTAATTTAAGTAATTAATTTGTTTTTGCTGCACTGGGTCTTAGTTGTGTCACGCGGGATCTTCGTTGCAGCATGTGGGATCTTTTAGTTGCGGCATGCGGGCTCTTAGTTGCGGCATGCGAACTGTTAGTTGTGGCATGCATGCGGGATCTAGTTCCCCGATCAGGGATCTCACCCGGGCCCCCTGCATTGGGAGCGTGGAGTCTTAACCCCTAGACCACCAGGGAAGTCCCAAGAACATAATTTTTAATAGCTTTAAATATTTAATAGTCTGGCTAGATCATAACTTATTTAACTATTCACACTACTGTTTGATGATAGAATGTTTTCAGTTTTTTGTTGTTTATAAATGTTGCTATGATAAATTCACCCTATATATGTGAATCTGTTCTCTCTAATTGCCCCAGGATACATTCTCAGGTGTGAGATTATTGGGTGTATTGGTCAGCTATTGCCATAACAGTTCTGCATAACAAACCAGTGTTTTATTGAGTTACAACACTAAGGGTTTATTTTCACACTGGGTCTAGATCCTTCTCATCTAGGCTGGGCTTGGCCAGGCAAATCTCCTTCAGTTTGTGGGTTGGTTGGCCTGCCTCAGGCTGTAGGTTGGGTTAGATCTCCTCTAAATGTGTTTGTTCTGAGGCCTATGATGAAGGGGCAGCAGCTACCTGGGGTGTAGTCATATCATGGTTTATCACCAGAGTGTAAGAAATAAGCCAAACTACCAGAACATGTTTTAAGCCTCTGCTGACATCAAGTCTCATTAGCCAAAACAAACCATGTGGCCAAGCCTTGCAAAATTACATGACAAAGGGTGTGAATGTATAATTTTATGACAGAGAGAATATGAAGAGTTGAAAGCAATAATCCATCTACCATGCTTGGTCAAAGTGTATAAAAAAACTTTTACAATATTAAAAAAAACACTTTTATTACTTATTTCTAAATAGTCTCCAGAAAAGGCTGTATCAGATTAACAGCATATATGAGAGTAACAAGTCTTCCCCAAGAGATACCTTGGCGGGGGGGACTGGCGGGGAAGCACTTTGCTAATTTGGAAGATGGATTAATATGTATCTGATGCTTACCTGAAGGTATATTTTTCATGCCATTTGTCCATGGTACAAATATTCCATAGTATTCCATAGAATTACCTTTTGATTTTGGGTTTTGTTTTTCTTTCACCCTTTCCTCTATTTTTCTTCATCCTTTTGAGAGAGGTAGACCCCATCATAGTCTTTGGTCTTTGCTCCTGGTTTGCTTTTCTGACTCTGTGTTTAAAAATCATAGTCTCTATTCCTTACAGATTGCTCAACCTAATACAAGATGAAATACTTTTCTGGGTTTAATAAATAGTTGCCGTTCATGGAACCATTCTCATTTAAAATTTGAACATATTTTAGTAAAATGGATTCTGAAGCCTTTGGGAGAGAAGTTTCTGTTCCTGCCATAACTAATTATGTTTCTGATACATAGAACAATATAATTTAAGCTAAGTAGGTGACTTGAACAGTGGACTGGGTGTGGGGCGGCGGGGGGGAGGGGGACACTGAGAATTTGATTCTGTTCCTTTACTCTGTCACAGACTTGTTGATAAGATTTTGAGTTATTAAGTAATTTAATACATCTGTTTCCTTAGTTATGACATGTTTGAATAATGCCTTTTAAGAGTTAATGAACATGTATCGAGTGTACTGAATATTTTTGGAGGTAAGTTCTATTTAAATGGAAATTGTTAGCTTTGGTCATGGTGGTTAACTTCATCTCATATGTAATACCTTCGTCTTATAAGTAAAGTACTACTTTTTTAAGGAGCTTAGAACATTTCACATTTAACTCAGTCATGAGTACATCATTGTAATACATAAACTGGGACATGGACGATTTGTGACTTAGCCACGATTAGATAATTAATTGTATCAGATTCACGACTAGAATCCAGATCACTGTACTATTTGTTCAGTTTTATTTAGTAAATTATATTCTTAAATTACTGTGTGGACCTTTATCACATATTTTTTGAAATAGTACATTAGGCACAATAATTACATTGCCTTTAAGCTCCATTGCCTTGGAGTCATGTAAGTAAATTAGTTCTTGTAGTTTCATATTGGTAACCTGATACATGACTGTCTCCAGCCTCTGATACCAGTAACCACAGAAAGTTACCCTCTCTCATTCATAACCAAACTAGTGTGATTGACATGTCACATTAGAATTTAGAATTGTTATTTTCTTAGAGTTCCTTGAATTATAATGGGAGTCTGACCTCATCTTTATCTAAAGTTTAGGAGTTCCTAGGATTTAATCTAGTTCATCCCCTCCTGCACACTATTTATGTGAAACCATTGGTCCAAATGTTTGTTGAGTTTACTGACTCTTGTGTGCATATGTTCCTTCTCCCTTGCATCAAATACAGGAAATGTATTATTTCAAATTTCTCCTGGTGAAATCCTGTTGTCTTATAATAAACCAAGATGAGACGAAAGAAGGGCTCAGAAATACAAGGCAGGAACATAAAGGTTCTGAAGATTGAAAGGTTGTATGCCTTTGATGTGACTGTGGTTCCCAGTGCTGCATTATCTCCTGGGTCTTTTTAACCTTTATTCTCAGAGTGCAGTTGTCTCTATGGCCGGTAGTTGTAATCTACTGGTCAAAGATTTGATTATCTCTTTAAGATAGAAAAGCTTGATGAAGGAACTCATATTTTAATAATATTGTGCCATGTTATTGTAGGACATTTTACCTGAATATGGTGGAGGAAATCAAGTTAAGTGGGTGACTTGTACCAAGTGCAGCAGTCTGCTAGCTGAGTAGGTTAGAGTAATCTTCTCAGGTCATCCTAATCATTTATTTTTGGTGCTGGTAAGTGCAATGACTTAAAAAATTTGGTTTGAAAGTTTTAATCCTCATCATCAGGTGTTGCATGTCTTGACACTGGGCTACTGGTATCTACTGTATTTATTTCCTCTTTACTCATCTCTCACTTAACAGAGAGCAATTGCTTCAAGCTATGAAAATCTAGTCAAAGCCCAAGTTTGTAGCCCTGTGTTTAGGGACTCTTCACTTTGACTCTTTGGAAAACGTTAATCTAATTCTTGGGTAGTAGGTGGTGTACACAACAAATGCTTAACAGGGCCTTAGCCAGTATAATTCTGACTCTACCTTTCCACTGTGTCAGTAAATTAATTTGTGCTTTTAAATAATCAGTTCCTTCTAATTTATTCCCTTCTCCCTGGGATCTATGTTCTTTTCAAATTTCTTTATCATTCTAAGATTCTGACTCATCTCTTTGTGCCATATCCATTTGTTGAAAGTTTTCTGTGGTGAAAGGCATGGTCCTAGGCCCATGGGAGATGCTGAGAATGAAAACCTTACAGTGTTACTTCGCTGTGACTGGTCATCACCTAAAAGATGTGCAAGCTCATTAACCCTGACACCTTTGGCAACTCATTCTTTTTTTTTTTTTAATTAATTAATTATTAATTAATTAATTTATTTATTTTTGGCTGGGTTGGGTCTTTGTTGCTGACCGCGGGCTTTCTCTAGTTGCGGCAGACGTGGGCTACTCTTCGTTGCGGTGCACAGGCTTCTCATTGCAATGGCTTCTCTTGTTGCAGAGCACGGGCTCTAGGCGTGCAGGCTTCAGTAGTTGTGGCGCGTGGGCTCAGTAGTTGTGGCTCGTGGGCTCTAGAGCACAGGCTCAGTAGTTGTGGCACACGGACTTAGTTGCTCTGCGGCATGTGGGATCTTCCTGGACCAGGGCTTGAACCCGTGTCCCCTGCATTGGCAGGCAGATTCTTAACCACTGCGCCACCAGGGAAGCCCCTGGCAACTCATTCTTGATCGCTTCTCTTGCATCCTTTCCTGCCATACATACCCCATAAGTTCTCTGATGTCACCTTTATTCACTGGACTCTCTAAAGACTTCATGCGCTTGTACATGCTGTTCTCTACAGCTGAAATGCTCTTTCCTCTTTTCCTGGTAAATTCCTGCTTATCCTTTAAAGACCCAGTTTAAGCAAAGATCCTCTAAAGCTTCCCTTGACTTTTGTCCACACTCCAGGCAGAGTTAGAGATCCGTCTTCTGTGTACTCATGGTGTTTATGCCTGCCTCTCTTATTTGTACTTATTGTGTTGTATTGTAATTATCTGTTTGTAAGCTCCCTCGAGGACAGGGAGTGTGTCTTGATCATGTTTGTACCCCCAAAGCCTAGATGGTAGATATGTAGGCAAGCATTTTTTAATGTATTAATTCATTATGCTTTCAAGAAGCTTGTAGTCTAGTAAGGTGTCCCAATATGTTGAAAGTCCATACTAAGACATTTTACCATTAAAAGGAGATTTCCATTCAAATAGTTAAATTCACCTTTTCTTGGGGAAAAAATATTCTCAATATTGTTTCCTACTTAATGCTTTTAGAACATTCAATAACGTTATTACCTCTGTTCCAATTCAGAGCAGCTTTATCGTAGTTCCAGGAAAGGAAAACTTTTATGAAGTGAAGTAGCATAAACTAGTAACTGAGCCTGGGTCCAGCAATCTGGAAACGTAATATATCTAGAAACAGTGTCCTCTGCATCGTTGCTACATCACTTACCTCTTTCTGTAGTACCTCTTTAGGTTTCTTTTCCTGACCTTATATAACATGCTTACATCCCTGGTATTCTTGTAAACAACAACAAAATTCCTTCCTTTGTTTCTTAATTTCTTTCTGCCATTGTCCTCTCTCTCTCTACCCTCCATCCCTTCATTATTAAACTTATTAAATTCTTAAATATAATTCAACTCAGGCTCTATTTGATACTACATTTGTTTTTTTTTTTCTTTAGTCCTGTATCAGCCCCACTGCAATCAGTTTCCGTCTTCATTCTACTCTGTTGAGCTCACAGAAACTTCCAGTAACATAATTGCCAAATCTAAAGGAAGTTTTTCACACTTCATCTTACTTGAACTAACTGTAGCATTTCATATTAATGACCACTTTCTTCTTCAGAGAACCAAGAACCTTCCTTTCCTGGTTCTCCTTTTACCTCTGTGAATGCACCTACTCAGTTTCCTTCTCAGGCAGTTGTTCCTCAGCCTACCCTTTAAAAACTAATATTCTGTAGGTATTTTATCCTTGTCTTCCTTTTCATCTTGCTCTGTTTCTCCCCTGTAGGTGATATCCTGCCTTAAACCACCACTGAGCCTTAAACCACCACTGAATGCCACTGACCTCCAAATCTTTATTCCTCTTCTCCTCTCTTACCTGAGGTCCAGACAGATGTGCATTTTCAACTTCTGCCTATTGGATGTCCCAAAGCTCTATATTCTCCAAACAGAATCCTATATCCATCCCTCTTCAAATTCTACTTCTCCTTCTTTCCCTTTGTGGTTAGTGATACCCCATTCATCCAGTGACCAGGCAGAAACCTGGAAATGATCATGGACTTCTTTCTCACTCTCCCTTGGTCTCTCATCCATAATTACAAAGTCCTGTTTATTCAGGCTCCTCAGCATTGCCCATACCCTCCTACTCCCTTTCCATGGCATTGCCTTGCATCCAGTTAGTATCTCTTATGATTCAGCCTTTCCGCTATTTTCAGGATGATCTAAAGTAAAACCCTTGTATGTTGCTTTCCTGATTGAGATCCTTCAGTCAGTAGCTCACCTTCCCTTGTACTGTAGGGAAAAGTCGAAGCTCGTTTTGATGGCTCAGAAAACCCCTCGTTATCTTGCCCATGCCTGCCTCTTCACCGAACTCATACATACCTTTTCCTCCAGACTTCCACATACTTAATTTTCTTGGTCATGCTCCGTTGTTTCTTTGACCTGGGATGTTCTTTCCCATATTCTTTGCTTAGAGCAAACCTGGAGTTACCTTCTACCCTTTGACCCAGTAAGCTAATTTTTAGGGCATTGTGGTTCAGAAATAGCCGCACAAAAATTGAAAATAACTACAAATAAATCAGGGTGCAATTAGCAAGTAATACATAAGAGCTGTATATGCATATTATGAGGTACTTAACTGAATAGGAAGATGAATGGAAGGTGAAAAAAGCAAATTATAAAACAGATGTACAATACGATTCATTATTTAAAATACAAAATATTTAAAAACCATGTTTGTATGTATGCATTCATGGTCATTTATACTTGGAAATACATGGGAAAACTCTAGACTATCTAGAATTATTTACGTGGAGCTGTTAACAGTGATTACCTCTAAGAAGTGGGATTCAAAAGAGGTGACTGAGGAAGCTGGCACTTTTAACTTTGTATATTGTTTTTAAATTTGTTTTTAAAACATTGAAATATAGTATAAATACAAAAAACTACATATATATGTATATATTTATATATATGTACATACAGCGCAAATATATTTTTACAAACTGAAACACCCAGGTAACTAGCACCCATATCAGTATCAGAACATGACCATCACTACAGAAATGGTTATGTGCTTTCTTCAACTCACTACCGCCCTCCACCAGAGAAACCACTATTGTGACTTATAATAGCCTTGGTTAATTTTGCCTATGTGAAATCAAATAGGGTGTACTATTTTCTGTCTGGCTTATTTTGTTCAACATAATATTTATGAGGTTATATGTGTTTCTTTGGAACTGTTTTTTAAAAACTTTAAAAAATAATTATAGAGTCACAGGAAGTTGTCTTCTGAAATTTAAATCACTAAAGAATAAAAGTTTGTCATCTCCTGGATATACCCACCCTAAAGTCTCTTGGCATTGTTAAATGTGTTCTCTTGTGAATTGATAGTTCGTTGCTCTGTTGCTTTTATCACATTTCACTAATTATTTGTTTGTATGCTTATCTCCCTTCCAGATTGTGAGTCCCTCAGTACTGTGTTCCTTTCATCCTTAAAATCCAGTGTATACCTAGTGCTTCACACACAGTGATACTTAAACAACACTTGTCAAAGAAAAGCAGTACATTCTAGTCTGTGTGTTCTAGTCTGTGTGTATTTACTGGTCTTGCCTATTGAATTTCTCTGAACTGATTTCCTCATCTGTAATATGGGCATTATAATTACATCAGTTCCTATACTTTTAGCTGCACGTAACTGAGCATCCAACTAAAAGTGGCTAAAATAATAAGTGGACTTACTGATTCACCTAATAAGAAGTTGCTAGAGTTTTCCAGTTCAGCATCTCAGCAACACCATCAGAACACATGTTCTGGTCATCTTTCTGCTTTCTCACCCTTAGTGAGTCAGCAAACATTGCTTGCTGTCACAGGATTGCTGCTGCAGCTCCAGGCTTTACATCCTCCCGGTTCTTCTTATATGTCTCTTCTTCAGAGCAAGGAAAAACTTAATTAGAAGTCATTCAACAGACTTTGCATCTCATTGACTACAGTTTTGTCACATGCCAATGTCTAAAGTAGTGACTGGCAGGAATAGTGGGGTCCAAGACTGATTTATATCCTGGAGCTGAGGATTCGCCTCTCAAACATTTGGACACTAGATACACAAACGAAATTAGTTTTTGTTAGCAAGGAAACAGAAGAGATGGAGAATAATGGATTTGAAAAGGCAATCAACAAAGTCTCTCTCCATCTATAACAGTTTGCTCTACTAATGTAAGTTAATTATAATGTATATTTGAAAGATGTGTGAGGCCTTAGTGCTTGTTACTGGTTTTGTGGATTGTTTTAGAAAGGTTTCCCTTTGCCACCCTACCTAGCAACCTGCTTTAGGGCAAAGAATGCAAAAGTAATTTTGCTGTTCGCTAAAGTAGTATATTATTGTAAGGTTAAATCTAATACAGAAAATAATGTAATTTATTTCAAATGTGAACTATAAATTATTTTAAAGTTTTTTGATATTTAAAAATTAAAAAATTGTCTGTAAACTATCATTGTCAGGTTATTAATATTAATAGTCTAGGGCTTCCCTGGTGGCGCATTGGTTGAGAGTCCACCTGCTGATGCAGGGGACACGGGTTCGTGCCCCAGTCCGGGAAGATCCCACATGCCGCGGAGCGGCTGGGCCTGTGAGCCGTGGCTGCTGAGCCTGCACGTCCGGAGCCTGTGCTCCGCGATGGGAGAAGCCACAGCAGTGAGAGGCCCGCGTACCGCAAAAAAAAAAAAAAAAAAAAAAATATATATATATATATACACATATATACATATATATAAATAGTCTATGCCTTTGAAGCATAGCAGCCTGATATCCCTTGGCTAACAATACCTTCACCCACCTGCATTATTCAGGAAAGCCAGAGTTTATCAAACGCAATGGTATTCATGGATTTCAGGTTTTTAAAAGGTTGAACACTGTAAATGACAGGCCAAATCACAGATTCCTTCATTTCCTTTTTTTTAAACAGAGAACCAGACAGAAAAAAGAAGTTTACTCTTGAGTTATTGTCTTCATATGGTAGCTGGTTAGATGAGAGGCTGCCGTGCAAAATTATCTTTACAGAAGACAAGTTCCCCAAAGTTGATTTACTCTAAGTTCAGGAAACAAATGTTTGTGTGAATCAGCAGGGGTTGAGTAAACTCTCTCATACTAGCTCTGTCTGAAAATGACAGAGTGATTATTAGTTTCTGTCAGTTAAGCACCAAATATTCCTTTGCTCTGAAAAATGAGGCCCTAGAAATCAACTGTTGTGTTTGTTACCTTTTCTCCCACTCCCACTTCCATCACCTTTAAAAAAAAACTCTCTTGCTTTTGCCAAAATAAATTATATCATTTTGACCAAGAAGAACACTAAAGGTAGAGATCAGTTCTGAAGTTACCTCTCCTATGAGCAGTGAATGATTATTGCTGATCTCATTTTATCTAGGGCTTCTGTCATCTAATACAGTGATTGGAGAAGAAATTAACACCACCTTTCCTATGGAGTCAAGAGGCACAGATAAACTCACCCTGAAATGTTGTATTTCCTGAAGGAAAAGAATTGAGTAAAATTGGGGAGTGTATTAGTCGACAGAAATTGAAATTCGTTTTTCTGAGTGTGCCTCATTTATTACAGACTGTAGAAGTTGGTCGTGAATTTAAGACAGATTTATGAAGATTTTGAGTTAATCCATCACTTTCTTTTAATTAAGAATGAGGTAGCAGTCTTTTTTTTTTTAGCATATTATTCAGAAGTTCACCTCTTCCATTGAATGTCTATTTGATTTTTTTCATCTGGAGTGAAATTTCGAGACTATTACTCACACCCAAAACCCCCAACTGAAGTCAAGGTAGACGACAGTAACAGAAGTCATTTATAAACATCTGTCATATAAACTTCTGAAGACACATACTTTTTACTCTGATTTCTGTTTATCCCAGATGTGAGTTCATCAGATGCGACAGTGTTTGCAAATTGTCAGAGGTACTGCCCCTGAGCCTCATCTGCTGTTAATAGCTGATAAGGTTATCTACAACTTACAAAATTTCCAGTATCCCCTCTTCATGACTTGCTTTCTTCTTTTTACTTGATTAATTGTCTCCCTTAGGTATAAATCGTTTTATAGCCATGACTTCTGAAGAGAAATTGATCAGTTCTTCAAAGATGGAAAGACCAGTATGATTCTGTAGAGCAGGGATCAGCAAGCTATGGGCTCAAATCTGGCCTGTACCTGGGCCAAATCTGGCCTGCTGCCTGGTTACGTGAATGTTGTCAGAATACAACCACAGATCTTTCGTTTGCATATTGTCTCTGGCTGCTTTTAGGCTACAATGGCAATATTGAGTAGCTGCAACAAAGACCTGGCCATTTATAGAAAAAGTTTGCCAACTTGAGAGAAATTTAACCAGAGAGGCACTTGACGTTAGAGATAGTAGGCACAGTATAACAGCATAGAGACGAGTGAGTGCCACACTGGAAACAGTATACATACTGAATAATAAAAAGGCCCTCTTACATACATACATGCCAGCCCCACAGTTTTCAGTTCATTTTTAAGCACCTCATTTTTTTAAAAGCCACTTTTTTTTTTTTTTTTTTTTGCGGTACGCGGGCCTCTCACTGTTGTGGCCTCTCCCGTTGCAGAGCCCAGGCTCTGGACGCGCAGGCTCAGCAGCCATGGCTCACGGGCCTAGCCGCTCCGCGGCACGTGGGATCTTCCTAGACTGGGGCACGAACCCGTGTCCCCTGCATCGGCAGGCAGGCTCTCAACCACTGCGCCACCAGGGAAGCCCTAAAAGCCACTTTTATTTTGGATTATTTTTTCTCCCTCCCTCCTGCTCCCTTTCTCTTATAATTTTTTTTTTTTTTTTTTTTTTTTTTTTTTCGGTACGAGGGCCTCTCACTGTTGTGGCTTCTCCCGTTGCGGAGCACAGGCTCCGGACGCGCAGGCTCAGCGGCCATGGCTCACGGGCCCAGCCACTCCGCGGCATGTGGGATCCTCCCGGACCGGGGCACGAACCCGTGTCCCCTGCATCGGCAGGCAGACTCTCAACCACTGTGCCACCAAGGAAGCCCTCTCTTATAATTTTTGAGGCATAATTAATATAAAATAAACTGTGAACATTTTTTAAAGAGTATAATTTTTGATGAGGTGAAACCATCACTATAATCAACATAATGAACATGTCCATTACCTCTAAAGGTTTCCTGTGTCCCTTAGCAATCCCTCTCTTCCTCCCCTACTTTCCCAGCCCTGTCCCCAGGCAAACATTGATCTGCTTTTTACCACTATAAATTAAGTTTATACATTTTATTTTATTTCAATTTTTTTTAACATGCATCATTTTATTTTATTTTTATTTTTTGGCCACACTGTGTGGCATGTGGAATCTTAGTTCCCCGACCAGGGATCGAATCCGTGCCCCATGCAGATGAAGTGCAGAGTCTTAACCATAGGACCTCCAGGGAAGTCCCAGGTTATACATTTTAGAATTTTAATAAATGTATTTATACAGTATATACTCTTTGGGTTTTTTTTTCCAGTTTTTAGCTATTAGAAATAAAGCTACTATGAGCATTCATATACAGGTCTTTGTGTACAGATAGCTTTCATGTCTCTTAGGTAAATACTTAGGTGTGGCTCCAGTGGTATGGTATGTATATTTTTAACATTTTAAAGAAACTGCCAAGATGCTTGCAAAGTGGTTGTACCATTTTACATTCCCATCAGCAGTGTATGAGAATTCTAGTTGCTCTGCATCCTTGGCCTTTTATTCTTAAATATGAACATAACAGCCAAGAATCCCAGCCATTTAAGGGAAGCCACTAACATAAAAGTCAAAACAGATCCAGAGAATTGGAAGGGACAATTCAAAATAACTATAACTTTAGATCCTCTGATCAGTAAGAGAAGGTGTTGCATCTCTGAAACAAGAACAAGATGCTAGGAATAAAGGAACAATTAGAGAAGAAAATGAATTTTTTTGAAGTATAGTTGATCTATACTTCAGGTTTACCAAAAAGAATTCTTGATAATAAAAAATGAAAGGTTTAGAAGATGAAATTGGAGCAGTCTTTCAATAAATAGATGAAGAGACAAAGGGATGGATGGTGGAAGAGAGAAATTTTCAAGGATCAATCCAAAAGGTCTAATGTCTGACTAATAGAAATTCTAAGACAAGAGAACAGAAAATGGAGAAGAGAAAATCAAATGAATACAAGGAAATTTCTCAGAACTAGAGAGCATATATTCTAGATTAATAAGAGTTTACTGAGTGCCTAAAACTATGAGTTAAAAAAGACCCATACCCCCATACCAAGGCACATCACTGTGAAACTTCTGAAAGACAGTGTGAATAAAAGATCCTAAATGCTTTCTCAAAGGGGAAAAAAAAAACAGCAAACAGTTGTGAACAAGGATTGGGAATCGGATGTCATCAGACTTCTCAGCAGCAATACAGGAAGCTAGAATTCAGTGTAATGATGCTTTTGAAAAGTTGTAATTTCCCATGTAGAATTCTATACCCATCCCAACTCTTGATGATCAAGTCTGAGGGTAGAATAGAGACATTGTGGACATGCAAGATTACAAACCTACCTCCCATGCACCCTTTTGAGGAAACTACTGAAGGTTGTTCTCCATCAAAACAAGAAAATAAACCAATAAAGATGAAGGCATGGATCCCGAAAACAGGGAATCTAAAACAAAAGAGAGATGAAGAAAACCTCCTATTTGAGGAAGGAAAAACCCAGATGACTGTTTACAACAGGTTTAGAGAACAAACAGTTTAGGTTGAACAGGAGGATGGAGGACTCTAGGAAAGATGTAGCCAAGAAAAAAAGAGACTGATAGATTATATGATGTGTTTTGAGCCATTATTTAGAGATGTTTTATAGCTTCTTTAGAGAGTATGGGGAAGAATGAATGATAGTAGTATAGAAAACCAAGCAAATGACAAAGCAAGGCATTTTTAGTTTCAGGAATAACAAAATGTCCAAAAAATAAGTATAACTGTAGTATTAATCGTTTCACCAATTAATGTTACTTACATGATTGTAATAATAATAAACCTTAAATATGGATTTAACTAAAAATTGTGATATGACTGCAGTGGGAGTAGGGAGTGGGAAGAGGGAACGTAGTAGAACTAGGTTTCAGTTATCTGTAGTAGGAATTCAGCAGGTAATGATTAAAGTGAAAAATCAAAAAATCACAATGAATATATATGTTTTTTAAGATTTTTTTTTGACGTGGACCATTTTTAAAGTCTTTATTGAATTTGTTACAATATTGCTTCAGTTCTATGTTTTGGTTTTTTGGCTGCAAGGCATGTGGGATCTTAGCTCCCTAACCAGGGATCCAACCCGCACCCCCTACATTGGAAGGTGAAGTCTCAACCATGGGACTGCCAGGGAAGTCTCCACAATGAATATATATTTTAAAACAAGACAGAAGAAGGAATCTCTAAGAGAGGTGAAAGTGGTTTCCTGAAAGGAGTAGGACTAGAGAGTTGGAGAGCATTGGTACAAGGGACTGCTGTTTTTATTATGTCTTGTAGTAGTATTTTTTAAACCTGTATTACTTCAATTAAAAAACTAAATAGAAAAATGAAAGACTGGACTTATTAGATAAGATGTTTATTAGCCTTTGTGGGATTACCCTGGACTTCTGCGGTAAGTCATCTGCTGACTAAGGCTTTGGCCTCCCACCCATTCCAGACAGTGTTACGAACTCTGCTTGGGTCTATTTAATTCTTCCTTTTCATTTTTATTAGTATGAGCCACAAGGTGACTCCAAAGTTTGGTTAAGGCATTCCTTAGGAGTTTACAGGAGAGACAAACTGGCCTTTTTCGTTGGTTGCTCTTCTCTTCTGGGTGGAGAATAGATTTAGGCTCTAATAATAATAAAACACATAAAAGCATAGTACTACTCATAAGTTTAGCCCCATAGGATATAATGTCCCTTTTGCCCTTAAAGTGATACCTTATGGTGCTATACTCAAAGCCCCCAAACTGTAAACTCCATGAGGGCCAGGCATTTTTACTTGTTTTGTTCATCGATTTACTGGCTCTCGGTATTTAATGTGCTGGATGAAATTCTACCTTGAATGTAATAAAAAGCTTTAATGATCAGTTCATTTGGCAAATATTTATTGAGCACTTCCTATATGCCAGGCACCCTTTTAGGTGCTGAGAGTACAGCTGACCCTTGATCAACATGAACTTCATGGGTCCACTTACACGTGGATTTTTTTCGATAGTAAATACTTCAGTGCTGCATGATCTGTGGTTGGTTGAATCTGGATGCAGAACCATGGATACAGAGGAACCACATACACAGAGGTGACTTTTAAGTGGGTCAGTGTACCAACCCCTGCGTTGTTCAAGGGTCAACTGTATTATCAGTCCTGTAAGTCACAGCTTTTCTTTTAGTCCTGTGTTAGAAGTTTGACACACTTTCAACTGCCCTTCAGAGTCTTAATCAGATTTCATTTTACTAACGTTAAAGCACACTTAAGCCTAGTTATAAAAAGGAAACCCATAATGTTTCCTCTGTTGGGGATATCTATTCAGTTTTTTCTAAGTGAGTGATAGGCAGTTGTGAGGTTATGCTGCTTGACATCTTAGAATATTGACGGTTTATCCTTCCTCCTTCCCCCACCTCTGTGGTAGGGCAGTGGTAGAGTGCAGAGAGGTGTTCGGGCTATGGGTCTCTTGTTTCTGTTTTCTGCAAGTTTAAGTGAGATCCTTCACATTTAACAAGACTTTCTCATAGGTGAGATGTTATAGTACTAGAGTTCTCCTCCAAGTTGGAAAATTATCTGACAGAAAACCCTTTGCAAAGTAGAAAAAGAGTTATGTTTTGAGTTTACATCAAAAACAGATTAGACTTTTTCCAGATAGTGCTTTGTACCTGTCAGTTAGGTTAGCAGGTCAGTCACCCAGTGACAAGCTTGAAAATGTGCTGTGCAAGCCTGGTGTTTTAGAGGAAAATTCCCTGAAGAATCATATTTTTATACTTTTCTGCTCCCGAGTTGGCTTTCACCTGAAAATCTGTTGCTTTTAAGCCAGGGTTAGTGGGTAGTGTCTTCTCATGAGACCCGATCTTGGTTTGGATGGGGCAGGCCTCCTTTAAGTGAACTAGGGCAAGCTCTTGCACTAGTGAGACTCCTTGCTGCTGCTGGATTTAGGATTTTAGTTGATTTCAGCTTGAGCCATATTATGGATGACATTTTTAAAGAGACACCAAGTTCTCTCTTTTCTCTGTTCAGAAAGTACAACACAGAGAACAAAAAGTGTAAGCTTTCTTATGTATTATACTATATTATATTTAATACTATATATAATTCAAGAAATTTCATTCTCTTCTGCAGTTTCTAAACCAGCATGGGTTCAGTGGGAGAATTAAGCCCTAATGCTCTTGGTATTCATTACATGCATTGAATTAACATTCCTATGAGTCTAGAATGGTACTATAGTTTCGTACTATTCTTGTGGTAATTGAGAAAAGAGTCACAAAAATAAGTTTGTGTCCTGTGGTTCAAATGAGGAATCCTGGTTGAGAAAGGCTGTTCTAAAATGATAAGAAACCCTCTTCCATAAAACCCATAGACACCCAAAGATTACAGCTGTGTGAGTATGCAGTGATATGGCAACTGCTTATGTCGTTTGAAGATGGGAAACAAAAAAGTCTCAAGCATTAGTAGCCTGGTGGCCATGATCTATTGAAAAGAACTACTCTGCTGTTTCCTTTAATCAAGTCCAATATGAACTTGGGGGAGATAAAACCCAGTTATGGTTTTCATGTAAATCAAAACAGATTAATAACAATAACATTTTTATTTTTTTGTGCTAACTTTTTGGTCTTTTCCAGCACTTTATCTTGATTTTTTTTTACTATGTTTAAAGCAAATAAAATCAGCTATCTTGATGAGATGTGGCACTTGATTAGTCTTTAAAATAGGTAAGTGAAAAGCCTGTCAAGCTCAGCAAAAGGCAAAACTATTCTGTTTGTAAATAATGTAACTGTTTTATGGAACTGAGTCCTGGGGAGGAAGACAGCACATGGTTTGTTTACTAACACAAATCACAAGGATTCTGTAGCTAATCTTAACATTTCCCTGTCTAAAGTTCTTTTAAACAGGAGCATCTATGAAATTTACATTGTGTTTTTGCAGCTAAATCCTGATTCCTTGACTAGGAGAGCCATTATTGGTGAAGTAAACACACAGGTTAAGAAACGTTTTGTGGACAATGAAGTGACATGTTCATCTTGAACAAGTTCAGATTCCTAGAAATTGACAGATTAACAAGTTTCTCTGCTCTCCTTTTAAAAAACATGTTAACAAGGACCTGTTTTTTTTTTTTTTAAAGTCCAGGTCCTTGTTTTAAAATCTTGACTGTGATACTAGCTGAGACCCAGGTTTACAGATCCTTAAAGTGAAAATTTACCTTTTGCCATTCTCATCACCTTCATATTTAACATAGAGATAATTTGTGTTAATTTGTCATAGATGCTGGCCCATAGAGCCCAAGCCAGTGAAAACGCAAAGTCTCTTTTGCTCTCAAAGTCTTCTGCCAGGTGACCCATGGAATAAAGTTGGAGTTACCAGCTTTGTTGGGAAAGGTTTAAATAAAAACAAAATTGCTGCTGCATTAAAAAAATTTTAAATAGTTCTCTTTTTTCTTACACGATAAAATTCAAAATCTGAGGTCCTGTTACCTGGGAGTAGGAAGTGGGAATGCTGTAACTTTAAAGTTTCCATGGAAAACTTGTATATTTGAAAAGGTATCACATTAGCTATAAAGAAACAAGAATATTTAAAATTTCAAGACTTTCAGTAAAAGGTACATTGCAGAGCCTCCTGGTGGCAGCAGTTCTTTGTTACCAGAATGTCCTCATTTGAGACACCTGCCGAATGGGAGCTGATTCTGAATTAGCAAAGCAGACCTACTCTACTTGTCTGTATCCTTTTCAGGCTTTTACTACAAAGACTTTAAGTAAAATAATGTGCTGAGCATTTTTTAAATTGAAGTATAGTTGATTTAAAATGTTGTGTTAATTACTTCTGTACAGCAAAGTGATTCAGTTACACATATATATTAATACATTCTTTTTTTAAACATTTTTTTCATTATGGTTTATCATAGGATTTTGAATATAGTTCTGTGTGCTATATTATTGTTTATCCGTTCTATATATATAATAAGCTTACGTCTGCTAACCCCAACCTCCCACTCTATCCCTCCCCCAACCCCCTCCCCCTTGGTAATCACCAGTCCGTTCTCTATGTCTGTGATTCTTTTTCTTCTTTTTTTTCCCTCACTAACATTTATTTATTTATTTATTTGGCTGCACTGGGTCTTAGTTGCAGCTCACTGGATCTTTGTTGCTGGTGCCGGGTCTTCGTTGCAGCATGCGAGATCTTTAGTTGTAGCATTCGAACTCTTAGTTGTGGCATGTGGGATCTAGTTCTCCAACCAGGGATTGAACCCAGGCCCCCTGCATTGGGGTACGGAGTCTTAGCCACTGGACCACCAGGGAAGTCCCCTGTTTCTTTTTCATAGATATTTTCATTTGTGTCATATTTTAGATTCCACATATAAATGATACCATATGGTATTTGTCTTTCTCTTTCTGACTTCATTTAGTTTAATAATCTGTAGTTACATCCATATTGCTGCCAATGGCATTATTTCATTCTTTTTTATGGCTGAGTAGTATTCCGTTGTATATATGTACCACATCTTCTTTATCCATTCATTTGTCGATGGACGTTTAGGTTGTTTCCATGTCTTGGCTATTATGAATAGTGTTGCTATGAACATAGGGGTGCATGTATCTTTTTTTTTTTTTTTTTTTTTTGGTGGTACGTGGGCCTCTCACTGTTGTGGCCTCTCCCATTGTGGAGCACAGGCTCCGGACGCGCAGGCTCAGCGGCCATGGCTCACGGGCCCAGCCGCTCCGCGGCATGTGGGATCTTCCCGGACCAGGGCACGAACCCATGTCCCCTGCATTGGCAGGTGGACTCTCAACCACTGCGCCACCAGGGAAGCCCCGCATGTATCTTTTTAAATTATAGTTTTGTCCAGATATATGCCCAGGAGTGGGATTGCTGGATCATATGGTAATTCTATTTTTAGTTTTCTGAGGAACCTCCATACTGTTTTCCACAGTGGCTTGTGCTGAGCATTTTTAAAATTCAGATTTCAGGTTCATCTATTTTATTTTAAACGGATTCCCTAAATAGTTAACTTATAAATGCCTTACATATGAATTATGGAAGCCGGATGTATTGTTGGGGTGTTTTGTATTAAAGATTCCATAACTCCTGCTGCCTGTACACCTGATGCTTCTCTGATGGTGCATTTTTCAGACCTGGTGATACTTTTTGTTGGGTCTCAGTTCAGATCATCTACTAATTGAAGGGATGAATTGAATGCTCTAGGGAATTGGAAAGGTCAGTGGGAAGAAACCTGTGGCTAGCATTTGTATAACGGTAAAAGCTCAGAAAAGTTTCCACTGACTGACTGGCTTAACTGTCACTCTTTACTCCCTCTGTGCCTGTGACCGGTAGGTTGCTGTCTAGGGTACTCATACATGTCTCCCATCAGTTGTAGAATGATTATCAAGAATGAGTTGTGTTTGTTCCCCAACCTGTTTATGCTGTTTGTTCTCATTATTGTAATGATGTAATTCAGCTATTACATAAGCAAATGACTTATGAACACCAAGTTAAATGCTTTGGAAAGAGTTGATAAAGGTGAGTTAGTAAAAAATTTCTGCCTAGTTACGTGTGGGTAAGACAACTATAAAAGAATGAAGTAAATTATTAACGCCCAGAAGGATTCTACGTTCTCATTGCTTTAAAGTATCTTAAGTTCTCACTATAATTGTTTTTTTTTTAACATCCTTATTGGAGTATAATTGCTTTACAATGGTGTGTTAGTTTGTGCTTTATAACAAAGTATATCAGCTATACATATACATATATCCCCATATCTCCTACCTCTTGCATCTCCCTCCCACCCTCCCTATCCCACACCTCTAGGTGGTCACAAAGCACCGAACTGATCTCTCACTATAATTTGAAAGCCAAAAGTGGATATGGTGGAGGATGAACTATGGTTGTGATTTATGAAAGAAAGACATTTTGACACTCTTGAATGTGTAGATCCATACAAACAAGAGGCCTGGTCCTATGTTACAAGATTAGTAAGTGAATGTTCATTTAAGTTAAAATAAAATGCTTAGGTAGGTGTATCAAATTTTTATGATTTACTCATTTATATGACTTTTTCCCCTTACCTGTACAATTACTGGTCCTGATCATTATTGATTTAAGAGAGCTTCTACTGTATTTCTTCAACCTACTAAAAATGAGGTAGACTTTTCAGCTTTTAATTCATTCATTCACAAATATTTATGGAGAACCTATTATGTGCCAGGCATTTTACTTGGCCTCAGCGTGAAACGAGGCTGATAGGGTTTCTCTTCTTAAGGAGCTTATCTTCTAGTGGCATTTTAGTGAATGTATAGTGATTAAAAAAGTAATGATTTTTCTCAACAGTTATAGAATAGTTATCAAAATAAAATCTAGTCTTTGTTTTGAAGGCCAAAGCCACATCTACCTGCAGACTAGTGGTTCTCAACCCTAGCTTGAACCCTAGAATAAATAGCCTGAGGAGCTTTTGAAAATGCTGTGTCTAGGGCCTCATCTTAGACCAGTTGGATTAGAATCTCTGGGAGTGGGGCCCAGACATACAAAGATGTGCAGGAGAGGCAAGTTGAGTTTAGTTCAAAGTGTTTGATATTGCCCAAACTAAACCTGATAACCCTATGCCAGTTTGATATAGCATTTTTATTCCTGAATCCTCTGGGGACAAATCTATATGGTGTTGGTTTGTCAGAGTTAATGATTTGTTTGAATCTTCCTAGAGAAGAAACTATCATATTAATAATCTGACTTTTCAGCTTTTTCTTGTAGAGAAAAAATTTTTAAGAAAGGCAATGAATTGGTTGGAATTCTTCTTTGACTTTTCTCTATAGTTAGAAGTGTGTAATTTTTACCAAGGTATTTTAGCCTTCAGAAACATTTTGGTGAGAAATCTTGAGAAAAACATCATATCTTTTATTTGCTTCAAAATATTAATGTTCAGCTTATATGAACACTTATATGAAACACTGGTTAAGGTTAGGAAATGCTGAGCCATGGGGTTCCTTTTACCAGACATAGCACGTAGTTATAATTTTACGTATGATGAATAAAAACTAATTGATGTCAAAGGTATTAAAAAAGTCTTGAAATAAAACCTCCTCTTAAGAATGATTTCGTTCATAATTAATCTTTAGGCCCGGAAACTTTGAAAGTTGAAAGTGTAGTGCATTCATTATTTTTCTCCCTAGCTCTTGAAAATATAGTTGTGCTTTTCTTGCTTATTTTCCCACTTATGTCACTCAAAAGAGGACCAGAAGTTAGTACTTTTACTTTTAGGTATTTGTTTCACTAATAATCCTTTGACATTGATGTTTTGTAGATCAGATACATTCTTACAGAAAGTTTCTTATTCTTTATGGTATCCATAAGGGATGTGATCTGGTGTTCTATGAAACCAAGGATTTATCAGGACAGTACAAAAAATTCCAAAATACACATTACATTTGATTGTGAATTCTGGATTGAAAATGTAATCTTAATAGTTCATTTCTGCTCTTAGAATACTAATGCTTTTGGGGAAAGGATGGTCTGGCACATTAGTTGAAGCACTTAGGTTTTCATCTTGTTTAGGGGTAGCTTCACCTCCCAGCACATTAACACACACACACACACACACACACACACACACACACCTGGAAGATGGAGCTGTTAGTTTTCCCTTTCTGTGATCCCTTTACTTATCCATCCATCATGGTAAACTACTTAGGTAGCTTGATCAAAGATGTCTAGGAAGGTGGAAAAGTATCGTCAACTGAAGGTAAAAGGGAAAATACTTAAAAGAATTAGTATTAAAGGGAAAATACTTAAAGATTTACTAGGTGATTAACTGGTTTGATAAAGATTTCATAGGTCCCACCAGGGCAAATGATGAGAAGACTAATAGAAGCAGAATGTTATTAGCAGTGGCAGCTAGGAGCAATTTAGCTCCATGAATACCTTATTCCATCTGTCCCTGCCTCTGTTTTAGTTAAAATATCAGTGCCTCCTGTGTAGTGCTTAGTTTTCTATTCTGTAAGGTAAACAAACATGATTTTTCCCTCCTCCTTCGAGTTCAGAAAACTGATATGCAGTGAGATTGAGTGACTTGTCCAAGGTTATTTGGCTGGTGTATTAATGAGGATTCTTCGTTTCAAGGGATAGAAACAACTCAAAGTGGTTGAAGCAAGAAAGAGAATTTATTGGCTTATACAACTAGTAAATTGAGAGATGTGGCTGGTTTCAGGCAAGGCTATGTTTCGGGACTTCAACTACGTTTTAGAACACTTTCTCCTTTCGGCTTCATTTGCAGACAGGATGTCCCGTACTGGCAGTGGTTGCCTCTGGCAGCTCTTCGTTTACAACCTGCCATTTTATCAACCCCAATGAAAAAAGAAGGTTTTTTTGTTCTTCTGGAAGTATCAGCACAAAACATGATTTTCAGGTGCATTCTTTTTTTTTTTTTTTTTTTTTTGCGGTACGCGACCCTCTCACTGTTGTGGCCTCTCCCGTTGCGGAGCACAGGCTCTGGATGCGCAGGCTCAGCGGCCATGGCTCACGGGCCCAGCCGCTCCGCGGCATGTGGGATCTTCCCGGACCGGGGCACAAACCCGTGTCCCCTGCATCAGCAGGCGGACCCTCAACCACTGCGCCACCAGGGAAGCCCTCAGGTGCATTCTTGAACCAGTCATCCTTCACCGTGGCCAGGGAACTGGAGTCTTCTCATTGACCAGGCCTAGGTCACGTGCCACCCCAGAAGCAAGATTGAAATCATCCTTGAAAAAATTACGTACATTGAGAGTGGGGGAAGAGTAGTTCTCCAGAAAGGTACTGGGAAGACAGAAAAATAAGGTCCCCAGTAAGTTATTGAACTGATGTTATTTTCAATTTTCTACTACTAAAAATGGCAAGAGAAGTACAATCAGAAAAATAAATATAATTGTCTAAAGATAGGACATGAAATCTTGAAATCTGTAGATTGTTTAATGTCAGAACCCATTTTCCTTCTTCCTGACAAGTTGAGTATTACCATCTCATAACATCATAGAGTCTAGACACTATCAAATAATCTGATCTCATTTTGACTGTTATCAGAGGAACAAGCTTTGAAGGCTAGTTAGTTTTGGAATTTTACTAATAGTTTGAAATACATATGGGGGAAAGGAGGCTTAACAGAAAAGCTGTTGTTGGATTGTTTAAATTTTCCAGCATTGTAAGAAGCTCCTGACTTCTGGACAGAAGGACTTTCCTCCCAGTTAACGCTGTCTTTTCCTGCCTGTCTTCCCAACCCCCGCATCACCCTTCTTTTTGTTTGTCGGCTTAAGTTGATTCCTTTCTCCAGTCACTCCCCCCATGGGAGCAGAGGCATTATAATCACTCTCTTCTTTAAGGAAAGTACCACAGAATGGAATTACCTGTTGACATGCTTAAGAATTGTTGAGGAGAACTCATTTACCTTGTGTGGACAAGAAGCTTTGTGACTCTGAAGACCCAAAACAGAGTATCCTGTCCCAGATTTCCTTGGGCAACTTCAGCTTGGGAAGCTCGGAGGACTTAGAAGCAGCCTAGATGCTGGAGATGCAGGGGCTTCTGGAAACTCTTTTTGCCCAAGATGGTTATGAGAATGGAGGTGGGAGGTAATGTTAAATGCTCAAGTTTTCATTCCTGCTGTCACCAGAATAAAAATGACCTAACTGTATTTTGGGGCCCCAGGCAGCACTGAAATGACATGCCGCCTGCTGACCTAATCCATTTCATTTCTGGTACTAGGATAGCCAAAGCAATTTGTTCAATTTGCAGTTGACTATTTACTCTTTAAAGCAACACTGATTAGATCTAGTGTAAGAAATCACATACTCTGTTTATCAGGAATTAGAACTTTAAAGGTGGAAAGTTATCCTTTTTGGAAGAAGTCATTTAAATATGGTGTATTTTACCTCAGAGACTAACTATGCTTTTAGAAAGCTACTTTTTTGCTGTTGTTCCCCAGGAAGGAGTACAATCTGCTGATGAAATTTGAGATAACAGAAGTGTTTCTCAGTAGCAGCTGAATGGAGCAGAGAACTAGGAGACTGCTATATTTATCTTTAGGTAAATTTTGCAGTTTACTAGGGAAAGAATCTGTATAGCATGCAAGCAGATTAACTCATGTTAATCCAGCAGCTGCTTCTCTGGCAAATAGGAGAGAGGGTATGCAGCTGTAGTCCTGCACACACACTCAGGTGCTGGGTATACTTCCTTTGTCTCAAAAATATGCCAGGAGCCATCTATGCTGATGAGTTCCTGTTTTTTTTTCCATTTTAATAAAAAAAAAATCGTAATTCCCAATTTTTCCTCTCACCCATCAACATGAAGTGATTAAAACTTTTCCATTAAATGATAGTTTCAGGAGCTTGGACTCCGGTCTTGAACATTGTGTTTAATAGTTACGTATACTGCAGTTGATGAATTAGAGTTATAGAAGCACCTACTTCATTCCCCTCCCAGAGATCCTTATTTCAGTAAGTAACATGCTGGCAGAATTAAGGTGTCTGCTTGCAGTTCTGCCCTCTTTTATTTCTTGTTGCTTTCTGTGATTCGGCAGCTGTGGAATTCGCTTCCCCGCATGGGCCTCTCAGAAGCCAGCTTTCCTGCTCTCCCCAACACGCTCACAGTCAGCAGAACAGGGAAATCACACCGATCAGCACACCACTCAGTTGATCAAAGGAAGCCAGCCACTTTTCTTCAACAAGACCCAGCGGTATTAGGCACTGCGCCTTCTCCTGCCGTGAGCAAGGCCACTGGAACGCTGCTGGCAGCATCAGTCTGTGTGTAAAAAGCTGCTTACGTTCCCTTTGCCTTAGATTTGGCTTTGGCTTAGGCCTCGGCAAGGGGGGAGAAAAAGGAAAATGCCTGGACAGCCAGGATCTCTCCTCTGTAAAACTTGGTGTGAAGCACTTCCCTCCGTTGGCAATCCCTAGTGGCAGTCCCTAACTCTGCTGGGGAAAGACTTGGTAATTTTCTTTTAATTGTAAAAGAGCAGAGCCCCACAGCAAATTGAACATGTGGTGACTACAGAGAATATATGACAGTACGATCTTACATTGGTTGAATTAATAACAGATCTGACAAATCTACAAAATTAAAATAAGCCACATTTTTTTTTTTTTAGTACTTAATCTCTTGATTCTGTTGCTTTTTACTGTTTTCTGGGTAGTCTTAACGTTATTTTGTAGGGAACCTATGGGTCTCAATGCTAATTATAATTAGTTGGATATAGTCGGCAGTTTGCTACTCGTGGCTCTGATGGGTGTATAATTCCCTTTCTTGTAAGCAGCTGGCATTTCAGTACAGTTTATAACATGGAACATGGAAGGGACCCCCTGAGTAGGACAGTGGCTGCTCTTTGTCACTTGCAGCTGCGTTTGCAAGGGAGCATGCTGGCAACCAGCAAGGAGAGTGCTGTGACAGGTGGGAAGAGCAAAACCAGAAAATATGCTTCCCCTTTCTCTTATCCTCTTTCTATTCCCTTCTTTCCCCCCACCCTCTTCTACCTGACCTTCCGTTTTTCTTCTCTTCCCCTTTTAGAAGCCATCTGTTTCCCTCTACCAGTTCTATTTGGCTTGCAGATGCCACTATGTAGGAACACGCTGTATTGGAGCTAACGTATGCTTGGCCTGTACTAAACGTATGTATTTGGGCTGGGCTCAGCCTGATGCACTGAAGGGAATGCTGAGGGCCTGGCATATAAAATTTCATAAATTTTACACACCAATTCTACTAAACAGAAAAGAACAACGTATCTTACTACCTGGATCTGAGAAATGATAGAAGACTTTTCAAAGCCTGGCCCTGCAAGTTCTGCATTACTTTCTGTTAGAGATGGGAACAACATTAGTCTGTGTATAAAAATGCTGCTTATGTTCCTTGTCTTAACCTGGGCTTAGGCAAGGCCGGGGGGGTGGGGGGTGGGTGGGTTGGGGGGCAGAAGGAGGAAGATACACCAACAGCCATTATCTCCTCTTTCTAAAACTTGGTGTGAAGCACTTTCATCCCTGTTGTCATTCTGCAGAGCTAGTTTAGCTATTCCCTGAACAGGCACCCAGTTAATGGTCTCCCTTCAATTACCTTCTCCTTAGGCATTGCTGGTGGGAATGTGAAATGGTGCAGCCGCTTTAGAAAACAGTCTGGCAGTTCCTCAGAGTGTTAAACATAGAGTTACCATGCGACTCAATAATTTTACTCCTAGGTATGTACCCAAGAGACATGAAAACATATGTCCAAACAAAACTTGTACACAAAATGTTCATGGCAGCATTATTGATGAAAGCCAAAAAGTGGAAACAGCCCATCAGCTGACAGATGGTTAAATAAAATGTGGTGTACCCATACAATAGAATATTACTTGGCAATAAAAAGAATGAAGTACTGATGTATGCTGCCACATGTGAATCTTGAAAACACGCTAAGTGAAAGAATCGAATCACAAAAGACCATATACTTTATGATTCCATTTATATTAAATGTCTAGAATATGCAGATTTACATAGACAGAAGATTAATGGCTGCCCAAGGCAGAGGTGTGTGTGTGTGTGTGTGTGTGTGTGTGTGTGTGTGTGTGATGGGGGAATGGGGAGTGACTGCTAATGTGTTTGGAATTTCTTTTGGGGGTGATGAAATGTTCTAAAATTGATAGTGGTGATGGTTGTATAACTCTGTGAATATGCTAAAAGCCATTGAATTTGTACATTTACATGGGTGAATTGTATGGTATGTGAATTATGTCTCAATAAAGCTATTTTTAAAATTATCACTACATATTTCATTTGGTCTGAGGGCACTGAATTGAGTTGTCTTTCCTAAAGTTGTAGAGGCTAGGAGAACCCATATTCCCAACAAGAATACCAATCTAATAAAGGTAATAACTTATTTGCACAGTGTGTCCTTGTTTGCCCTTAGTTTTCACATGCTTCATCTAATTTGATCCCCACTGAGCCCTAGTGTGCAGATGAAAGTGACACACAGAGAAAAAGTGACTTCTCTAAGATTATACAACCAATAAATGATAGAGCAAGTATTTAATCTCAGGCTTTCTGTTTCCTAGGCAGTGCACTCTGGTCAGAACAATGTCAGAATTGCAGAGAAGGTAATGGTGTGACCCTTGATGTTTTCCAGATTCTTAATTATGCTTAACCCTTTCACCTCTTGAATATGACTAGAAAAGTCACTCACTTTCTCTGTCTTGCTTTCCTTATCTGGAAAATAGAGATAAGAATGTCTCCCATCTCAGAAGTCACTTAACTTCCTGTCTTGGTTTCTTTATCTAAAGGAGGGAGCTAGGAATGTATCCTGTCTCATGAGCATATAATAAAAACTAACTAATAAAAAACAATTATGAAACATCTTGCCAAGCTATGAAAATTCTTTATAACAAACTATCAAAGAGTCTTGTTTTTTCCTTTCCTTTATATTGTACGAACTCACAACCTCAGTGGGATGTAGTAATAACCACTTATATCACTTTTCTCTAAGGAGCGCAAAGCATTTTACAGACACTATCAAAGTAATCCTCTCTACATCCCCATGAGTTAGATAGGGAGCTGGTATCAGAGGAACCTAGAGTACAGAAGAGAAGTGAAGTAACTTGCCTGAAGCCTTTATTTCGGTCTGGGTCTATACTATGTTTACTGCTCATTTATTTGCCTCTGGTGATATTTATTTGGTCAATTACATTTATTCTCTATGAGGTTGTCACTTGTTAAACATGAAAACAATGCCTGAATAGCCCTCCTGAATCATTTTAGATCACCTTAAACTTTATTGAGGGTAAAGCTGTTTATTTTGACCTGACAGTGTCATTCTTTTTGTTTGTTTTTTAAGTTATTTATTTATAAATAAATCTATTTACTTATTATTTTATTTATTTATCTTAAAATAAATTTATTTATTTATTTGGCTGTGTTGGGTCTTAGTTGCGGCACGTGGGATCTTTGTTGCCGCATGTGGGATCTTTCGTTGCAGTGCACGGGCTTCTCTAGTGTGGCACACGGGCTCAGTAGTTGTGGCACACAGGCTGCCTAGTTGTGGCACGTAGGCTGTCTAGTTGTGGCGTGCGGGCTGTCTAGTTGTGGCGCGCGGACTGTCTAGTTGTGGCATGCAGGCTTAGTTGCCCCGCGGCATGTGGGTTCTTAGTTCCCTGACCAGGGATCGAACCCGCATCCCCTGCATTGGAAGTCAGGTTCTTAACCACTGGACCATGATCTAGCCTAGGAAACAGTGCACACCTCCTGAATATATACTCTTGATTTGATCATTCACTGTGGGGTACGGTGCCAACTGTTTGCCCTGCTGTGTAAACAGGTGAAATCCTGGATGAGTCTTCGGAAACTACTCTCACTTGTCCAGACATTCTTAACAGAGTGAAGGCAGACTTCCTTCCAAGCTGTTGAGTTTTACAGTATGTTTACATGTAGCAAGCTCATTTACCGTCTGGGTTACAACCTAGATCTTAACCACCACCATCATCATTTAATATTATTTTGGTCTTATGGCTTAATGCCATTACCAACCCTTCTGACAGAGAATATACATGTGAGGAATGTGTAAGATGATTAGAAAGGCCTGTATGAGATTGCCTTAGGGTAGCTTCTAATAACCCACCAGATAGCAGAGTGAAGCCTGACCCATCTATTGGAAAATAGTAAATTCTGTCTTTCTCTTTCCTTGTGTTAAGAAAAGCTAGCTTGTAGTTTCTTGCTGAAGCTGTCCTGGCAAGTTGTTTCGGTTGTTTGGTTTTTTTGGGGGGAGTTTCTTTTTTGTCATATTTATCTCTCATCTTACTTGATGGAGGTGCACTTTTTCCCCCAGGAGTGGATTTTCCTTCATATTAGCCTTGTTGGTGTGCTGCCCCAGGGGAGACGGCCCCAGTGCTGTTGCCACGGTCCTGTGTACAGTTAATTAAACCTCCTGCTGTGGACTGGGTTTCTGCTGCCTCTGTTCACTGATGTGTGTGAATTGAGTGAAGCACATATACACAAGCTCAGGCGCACTCATGGAAACAAACCCTGAAAACAGCAAAATATGAAGTTGAGGTAAAGGCTTCAGCTTTTAAATAAGCTTGGTAATCTGGCTAGCTGAATGCCAGAACTTAACAAAGCTGAGAATTGCATTTCTGAAGATAAGACAGGCCCTTTTTGTGTTTTTATCTTTTCTTCCCAAAATGTATTGAGTTTTAATATGGTGCTTTATCTCTCTGAGCAAGAAAGCAGAGCCAGTGGTGCACTCATGGGCCACTGGGTCTAACCCAAAGTGGAGTTTCTCCTCATTTCCCTGGTGACCACATACCAAGTAGGTAAACCTTGTCCAGAGTCTTCTCCCTAAGACATGTGGCTGCCATATCCTCATTGCAGCATAAAGGGAACTCACAGAAGGCGAGAGTAGGGCTTTCGAAAAATCTAGTAACCTACATGTTTTAGAGAACAGATAGTGATTTCCTTTGAAGTTAGGCCCCTGCCCTTTTTCATTAACTAAATGTGCAGAGAGAGAATCTTGATTTCCAACCTCTCTTCTTTGAAATACTTTGTAGTGCTTTGGATCCTTCTTGTGACTCTATTAGGACCTAAAATGCTTATATAAGAAAAAAATAAATTTTTTCTAATTCTCATCTTGCTTACTTGGGTAAAATATAGCAAGTAATCAGGCTGGGGTAGCAGTAGAGTCTTGAAAACATATCAGTTGCTGAATCAGGCAGCCTCTCTGTTCTTTTTTCCACCCATCCCAGCTCCACTCAGCAAATTTCAACTGTGTATTTTTATATGAAATCCATCAACCAGGAAGTGTTTTTTCAGCCCTCCTCTGTGTTAATATCTAGTATGTGTGCTAATGCTTATGATCTTCAGTAGGGAGAAAGGAGTAAACACATACATAGCAGAACAGGACACTGCATAATAGAGTTAGTATGTGGTATAGATAATGAGAAGTGAGAGGTTAGGAAACCCAGATAGGACCTGGATCCAGAAAGGCAGAAGGAATGGAGGCATTCTAAGAGGAAGCATGTGAGCAGAGGCAGGGATATAGTAAGGAACGTGATATGTAAGAACAAACATAAGAACTTTACTGTATGCTAAAATTTTTTCATAAAATGTGTTGGGAAACTGAAAATTAAGATTGAGTGGTTATGATAAGGCCTGGTATCAGAAGGCTTTAATTGACCATACTGTCCTTAGCCTAGAACTAGACTTGCTCGGAGAACTTTGGTCAGTACCTGTCTTTTGAATGGAATGCTTTAGCATTTGAAGGGTGGAATGAGTTTGTATTTGGAGGAAGGAAGGTTTCATTGGCCTGTTTGCTTTGTTTGTTTGTTTGTTTGTTTTGCTGAAACAACATATTCACGGAACTACATCAATTCTCCATCTTGTAGAAGGAAGTTAAGAGAGCAGGGTTTTTCCCCTTAGAAGGAATTTTGTTTCCTAATTGTGAAATCTTGGCCTGTTTCCTTATAAATGAGAATATTTGTGAGTGAAAGAATGGGTTTAAAGTTTAAAAGAGTTTGGATAGCTGTTGCAGAAGCAAAATTGATTTATAACATTGCTTCCTGATCTGGGGTTGCCTGAAGGAATAAGAGAAATCTTACCTATGGTAAGTTGCACAGGGTGTCACATAGAAATATTGTTTGTTTGAAAGATAAAATATGAGATCCAAAGGGGGGAGGTGAGGGGGAGGAGTGTAGTAGTTCAGGGGGCCCTGGCGGTGTAAAGATTGGGAATTTCTGTTGTAAATTTTAATTTTAGATTTGAGTAGGAACGGATGACCCTAAAATTTCCACTTGTATCTTTTACCTTAATATGAATTTTCAGTATTTGTTTTTCCACTTGTTTAAGGTACATTTTCATTTAATAATATATTCTCAATAAAGCCAAAAGGAGCCTATACCTGTAATGTAGGTAGGCTTTTGAATAGTAGTGTATTTTACAGTTCGTTTTCCTGTATCTTGTGCTGTGTTGATAGTTGCTATTATTAATCTCATTTAAACAGTAGTGCTTAGGTTGAAACTTGATTCTAGTCGATTTTATTATGATGAGTTTACCATCTTCTCAAATCTAGTACTCCTCTAAAGCATTGTTACTATATCATGAAGGTAAAAACAAATTTACAGCTGTTAACCACAAACCTAACCTTTCCTCAGTTTGCTTGATTTACTACAAATTAAATTATATTATGCCTGATATAAATCATTAAGATATAATTTAAAGCAGTTGCTGTGATCCATCTTTTACTGTTTTCTGCTCTCACATCCAAATATGGAACTTCCAGTTTGAAAGGCAGTGAAATGATTAGAAAACTGCCCTTCTGGAGTCCTAAGCGAGCACTCATTTCCATGTTGGTATATGACAGTGGGATCCTTTCAGCTCTGAGCCGGAGATGCACACATTGCATTCAGGATGGAATGTTTGCTCCTTGACTTGTCTGCTTGATTTAAATATTCATACTTCACCAGAAGGAAAAAGCTGCTGACCTCTAAAAGTGGGTCCGTTTTTTTTTGTAACGGCCCTTTTGGCACTTTGCATCGTGTTAATACCGCCTTAGAGCTGGGGAATAGTTTGGCAGAGCTCATCTTTATCACTTCAGGGGCCAAGGCTTCACTAGGCCAGTGTGAGGAGAGAGCACTGCAGATATTAATAGCCAGAAGACCATGATATGGGCTTTATTTGCCTTTCTATTTGCTTTTCTAGATATAGAATATAGTATGTTAGCCAGAAAGGATTAATTTGGGAAAAACCTTTATATGTAAATGAATGATAAAGGTGACGATGTAAGTAAACAGCAGTAGCCTGTGTCTTCAGATGCATGATATTTCGGAATAAATCCCATAATTGTATAAACTTGTTTTATTTCTCTGTTTGAATATGATAACTTTTGAAAGAAGTGTTTCGAGAGAATGGGATCATTGTTAGGTTGTGAATCTTACTCCTACATTATTTATTTAAGCTTAATGATTATATAAAGTGTACTTTGTATAGATTAAGTTTCTAACATCTAAGGGACCCAAAAGGCATTTTAAACATGAATGTCATTTTTTTTTATCCTCACAAAATTAAAAACTTAAGTATCTCTTATGAAAAGGAGGAGTAGGAGAGTAAGATGAGAAAGGGAGTGTTAGAATAAGATGAGGTACTAGAGGGAGAGAGATCTTCTGGAGATCCTGATTACCGTGTCTTAGTCATAGGACATAAGTGAGCTTGAGAGAGTTCAAATGACTTGTCCAGGAGAAATGTTACACATTTCACCAGTCTCTTCCTTCAGTTCCCCAGGATTTACAAAAAAGTCTGGTTTCAGTCCAGTCTTATAATGTGTCCATGGCCTGTCCTGTATCTGATCTTAGACCAACTTGAGTGGTGATGGATTCTTCCAGAATTGCACTGATCACACAAGCTAATATGGCTTCTTCTAGGATCTTCTTGATCATTGTCAAATTCTCGCTCCCACTTTACAATGCCCAAAGACGTGTCCAGTGTTCTAAAAGTTTGATTCAAGAATCCCTAAAATTTTGAAATATGCTCTCTTGAGGAATATGGTTGGTCATGTGGCTCTCCCACAGACCCAATATGTGTTTGCTTTTATTAAAATGATAAGCACTATATTTATTTGCCTGATGCCCTGGAAAATAGCGAGAATATTATTGAACTGGTAATTCTGAGGAGTTACTTATTTACCTTTCTTTAGACTGTATGTTCCAAAAGATTGTTCTGTAAATCTAAAACCATATTAAATATAGTAGGGGAAATTACCATTTTTAATAGTTAAACAGACGTACAGGATTTAAAAAATAAATTAGATGAATCCTGTTCTCAGGGATCTTCTGGGGTATATCATTACTATAATGCACGCAATCTTTCTGTAACAGAAATGCCTACTACTGAAGTGTTTTAAGGATGAAGTGTTGTGTTGTCTACTTTCAGATGGTTCATGGGGAAAAAAAGATACACGATGATTTGGAGAAGGGTGGGAGGATATATGGATATTGGTTTATTGAAGGGGTCATTGTATTATTCTTTGAACTTTTCTGTATGTTTGAAATTTTACAAAATAAAAAGTCATAAAAATAAAAACAAGAAATGCTTCCTAATTTATTTTAAATCTGGGTCTTCATGTATTAGGTATGCTTACAAAGCAACAAATTGGGCAGAACCTGTACCTTCAGAATCCTGACATGGATACTTTACTAAGTAGATCATACCACCGCTGAAAGAAGCAGGTAATCTTGGCCTGCCTGTAATTGAAACCAAGGAGAAGAAACTTCTAACTTTCAGATTAACCCCTTGGTTAATGTACCCAAGATAAATTTGACCCAGATGACTAAAAAGTAATCAATTTTTTGAAGTGCTTAGTAGTGTGCAGCAAAAAAAGTCATTGCTCAGAAGAAGTAACCACACACAAATCAGTAGTCAACATAGTACTTTCTCTCTACATCCCAAATGTTTCTAAAATCTCATTTGTTAACGACTTGGCTTTTCCATCCTTCTAACTTTTTTCCTTTTTAGTGACTTTTACTGTGTTTGAAAAGCATTTGTGTGTGTTATGAAAATTCAGTTTTTAAAAATATGACCAGTTTTGCTTCTGTGTTTCACAGTGTGTTTTGGGGGTCAATGGGGAAGGAGATGATGAAGAAAGAAAGGAGAATAGGAGGTTGGATTTTTGTATGTGTTTTAATGAAGAGAGAGAGAAATGAATGCATGTATCTAGTGCTCACTGTATTATCTTCACCATGAAAAATCAGCAAGGATGACCTATTTATTATATGCAGGCGTGTTTAAATCTGGTACACTGACAAAGCATAGGACCAACCTGGGAAGTCCTTAATCTTGCTGGATCAAGAACCTTAATCTTGTGTGGTGTGTGAGTGGGTGTGGGTGTGTAGTACCCTCCTCTGAGCTCTGTCACTGTAATCCTAAGGGTGAATAGATTTACATTTTTTTTAACATCTTTAATGGAGTATAATTGCTTTACAATGGTGTGTTAGTTTCTGCTTTATAACAAAGTGAATCAACTATATGTATACATATATCCTCATATCCCCTCCCTCTTGCATCTCCCTCCCACCCTCGCTATCCCACCCCTTTAGGTGGCCACAGAGCACCGAGCAGATCTCCCTGTGCTATGCAGCTGCTTCCCACTAGCTATCTATTTTACATTTGGTAGTGTATATATGTCACTGCTACTCTCTCACTTCATGCCAGCTTACCCTTCCCCCTCCCTGTATCCTCACGTCCATTCTTTACGTCTGCGTCTTTATTCCTGTCCTGACCCTAGGTTGATCGGAACCATTTTTTTTTTTTAGATTCCATATATATGTGTTAGCATATGGTCTTTGTTTTTCTCTTTCTGACTTACTTCACTCTGTATGACAGACTCTAGGTCCATCCACCTCACTACAAATAATTCAATTTCGTTTCTTTTTATGGCTGAGTAATATTCCATTGTATATATGCGCCACATCTTCTTTATCCATTCATCTGTCAGTGGACACTTAGGTTGCTTCCATGTTAGATTTACATTTAACCAGAGAGGAAAGGGGGAGCTCTTCCTGGGTTTTTACTATTTAAATAATCAATTCATGAAAGAGAATCAGAGGTATAAGAAAAAATTGCAGTGGTATTTAAACTTGAGCATCTATAGACTTCTCCACTCCTCACCATAGTATGCAATTTTGTATAAGATGTTTCAGGATTGAATTGTGAGCAGGTGTTTACCAGCAGGACCTCTTAATGTAGTCCTTTAGCACGTACTCTTATTTTCCATACACTAGATCATATTAGTTGCTAAACGCTAATATACTACAACGAGTAATCCAGCTGTTTTACTCTGAAAATCACCTTCGATTATACAAGTGCTGTAGTGCCACAAGCCCTCTCCCTCCCCATGTTTTTAAAATTGCTATCCACAAATTATATCTCCTACTTGTAATTATATTGCTAAATTATTTTGGAATGAAAGATTCCCTAAAAAAACTTTACTATAGTTTGTGTAACATAGTGTTTTTCTTTGTTTATAACTACAAGTAGTGTCATCACTGAGTAGTGTAGGTATTTTCTTCCACTACCAGCCAACTCTGCCTCCATCCTACCACCATTCACCACTAAGGTTGGACCACTAGGTTTAATGAAATTCTGTTTCCTGTGTGACTTATATTCTACCCACTAAAATACAAGAGTAGAGTGAAAAGTCACTTGGGATTACTGCCAGAGGTTGTTCAGAAGAAACCAAATCTAGTAACCCTGTTATATCTGGCATAGTTCATACTCAGAGCCAGCACAAAATGACTTGGAAGGTTAAATTCTCCTACTGGAACATTTTCAGTTACATGTGCTTTAGGCTTATAAAAGGTCTAATCTCTTTTCCCAAAAAATGCTGTTCATATCAAATAATAGTAAACTTATTTGAGGGTTTTTTCATAGATGTGTTGCTTGGAAGTGTTGGGAAGATGCAGAAAAGGAAACATTGATAAGCATCAGTGTTTTTCATTCATGCAGATATTTTTAATCATAGGAAGAATTTTAAATTATTTTCTCTGACTTTAGTCAGGGAGTCTAGAAAGCTGCAGATTGTGCAGTTTTGACTGAGGTCCTGATAGTGTTCTGTAATTTTAGTTTGCTCTTTATAATGTTGACCTTTTGTCTTTACTACTGAGAAGGGTGGAGTGAAATGCAGAATTGAATTCAGTCATTATAATCTACAACTAAGCCTATACCTATCTTGATTTTTAAGATATTACTGACTGATTTAAAGCATATGACTATTAGAGTACAGGTCTCTAGGTTTAAGTTAGAGCTCCCTGTGCTGACCATTACATGCTTCCTGAGAATTAATATTATAGTAAAAATTATGGTGAACTGCTTCCTTTCAAGATGGGCCCTGTGGGGCTTCCCTGGTGGCGCAGTGGTTGAGAGTCTGCCTGCCGATGCAGGGGACACAGGTTCGTGCCCCAGTCCGGGAAGATCCCACATTGCCGCGGAGCGGCTGGGCCCGTGAGCCATGGCCGCTGAGCCTTTGTGTCCGGAGCCTGTGCTCCGCAACGGGAGAGGCCACAACAGTGAGAGGCCCGTGTACCGCAAAAAAAAAAAAAAAAAAAAAAAAAGATGGGCCCTGTGCTTACATGTGTATTCTGAGACTTCCCCACACATTCACTTTGCCTGGGACAAAGCCTTCTTTTGGACTTTCATGGCCACACATATATTGATTAGCTAAACCTTTATTTGTACGTATAAGCAGACAAGAAAAAAAAATTACTAGTTATATGAAGAGAATCAACAGCTTGAAAGTGGGGAGTGAAGCTGAGCAGTCAAACCAAATCCCTCACCCCACCTCTACTAATGCAGCTAATGTGAGAAAACAGGAGATAACTTTTTAGATTTTTCATTAGTATTCTCACGGAGGTTTGAGAGGATATTATTTCATCAGTAAAACAAAAACAGGCTATCCTTATTACCGTCAGTTATGTGGCCCATAAGGTCTCATGACCTGTCCTCATTTCCTCCTCTCCTCCAGCCACATGGGGCTCCTTGCTATTCTTGAACCTTTTGGGCTGTTCCCACCTTCAGGCTTTATAGTGGCCGTTCTCTGTGCCTGGGAAGCTCTTAAACAGACACACAGCTTTACCTCCTTCAAGAGACTAGAGTGTGATCTGGCAAATGGTAGGCGTTCAGTAAATAGTTTTTGAAAGATTGAAATGAATAGGAGTATTCAGAAGTAAATGTAATAGAGGGAGTGAATAACACAGTGGACTCTGCAAGAAGATGAATCAGTAAATCAAAAGAAAATTAAATTTTCCTGTAACATAGCAAAGAGTCAGAGATGGGAAATATGAGAGAGAAAAATAAACATGGATACTAGATCTAAGTGATTTAATATCTATATAATAGGAGTTTCAAAAGAAAAACTGATCAAAGAACTTACAGAAGAAAAAAATTTCTGAGCTGGAAAAAAGCCTCAGATAGGTAAAGCTTAGCATCAGGTGAGATTATTTTGGGAAAAAAGGACTCATCCTATTGCTAAAAATGTTAAGTACTTAAGGAGAAGAATCCCACTAACTTCTCAATAGTTAATAATGACAACCAGAAAAGTTACTTATAAAGGAATAAGAATCAGATGAACATTACATTTTTCATCAACATGAAGATACAGGATTGTGACGCTAGAACTTTATATTTAGTGTATGAGTCATTTAGGTGTGAGGGTAAAAGACATTTTTGGACTCACAAAGTATACTTTTCACATAGCCTTTCTGAAAAACTTTTTGTCTGAAAAACTTTGGTTGGATGTGCTTCAATCAAATTAGTCAGAACTAAAGAAAGAATCAGTAAACAAAATGAGAAGTTGATTCTTTGAAGTTATCAACAAAATTAACAAACCATTAGCTATACTGACCAAGGGGTAAAAAGAGAGTAGGTTACTCTGGATGTTCTAGATAGTACAATAACATAGGAAAAAGGCATGAAAAATACTGTTGGAACAATAGATGTATATTGTCATTATTTGTGGATGATGTGATTGTCTACCTAGAGAAGCCAGGAGTATCAATGAACATTACTACAGCTAATAACAAACAATAAGGTGGCCACATACAGGATAAAATCAAAGCCAAAAACTTTCCTTTATATCAGGAATATTCTGTGAGGAAATAATAATGGAAAAAATTATCTAGTTACAAAAGCAAGAAATCTTTTAAAAGATAGAAATAAACTTAAGAAGAAATGTATAATACCTGTACCTTTACCTTTACTTATGGATATAAAAGGATTTGAATAAATGAAGATCTATATCTTCTTTCTGGATGGAGTCAACATTTTAAAGAAGTTAATTCTCCTGAAATCTAAACATTTAATAGTATTCCATTCAAAATTCCAGTGGATATTTTGAGGAATTTGACAGATTGATTCTAAAGTTCACCTAGGGCTTCCCTGGTGGCGCAGTGGTTGAGAGTCTGCCTGCCGATGCAGGGGACACGGGTTCGTGCCCTGGTCCAGGAAGATCCCACATGCCGCAGAGCGGCTGGGCCCGTGAGCCATGGCCGCTGAGCCTGCACATCCGGAGCCTGTGCTCCGCAACGGGAGAGGCCACAACAGTGAGAGGCCCGCGTACCGCAAATAAATAAATAAATAAATAAATAAAGTTCACCTAAATGTAACCAAGGAAATTCTGGAAAAGAGTAATGGGGGATGCTACAATTCTGGCCCAGACCTGTAATCCAGCTGCTACTGAACAACTTCACTTAAATGTCCCACAGGTTCCTCCAACTCAGGATGTCCCAAACTGAACTCATTATCTTCTCTCCAACTTGTTTCCCCTGATGTTCCTTATTGCTTTAAATATTACCACTGTCTACTATAATAGTAAAGCCAGAAACCTGAAAGGCATCCTTGATTGTTCCCTTTTACTCATCTCCAAAATTCAGTCATTAGGTCCTGCCAGTCTTCCTCTTAAATAGCTCTTAAGTCTATCTTCTTTCCATAATCGCTGCTTTTAGTCCATGCCATTATCATCTTTTGCCTGGCTTATTAAAAGAGGCTCTTTGTGGATCTCCTTGCTTCCAGTCTTCCTCCCTTCCAATTACTGTAACTAGAGTGAGTCTTCAAAAACACAGATCTGAATCCTTGCTTAAAACCCCTCAATGTCTTCTCTTTGCTCTTAGGACCAAGTCCAGAATCCCCAAATGACTTAAAAACCTGTATGATCCTCACCTACCTTTCCCACCCTCTCTTCATTCTACTCTTTCTCTCATTCCACACACCAGCCATTTGGGGGCTTCTCTCACTAACTAAATGGACCCTGATCCTTCTGTGCCTTTGAACTTAACCATTCTTCCTTCTGAGGTACTGTTCTTCCCACCTTCGCAAACTCATATGCATCCTCAGGTCTCAGTGTAAAAACCACTTCCTCCTGGAAGCCTTCCCTGACCTCTACATCAGGTTAGGTCCAACTGTTGGATGTTCACCTAGTGCATCCTATTCCCTTTAATCTAGCACTCATTTTATTTTATTGTAACTCTTTCTTGATCTTTTCTTGGATCTAGGTTTTAAACTCCATGAGAGTTAGGACATTATCTTTTTATTCAAGGGGATATCCTCTGTCCCTTGCACAATGTAATGTGTTCAATAAATGTGTGTAGTGAAGTAATTAACTGCCAGAGTCAAAAACATACTAGAAAATTATAATAGGTGAAATAGTATTATGCTGGCAGGAACAAACAGATAAGCAGAACAAAACAAACTCAAAAACAAAACTTTAATATAAGTTGGAATTTAATGTATTATAGAAGTAGGGAAAGATGGATTATTTAATAAATGATATTGGAACAATTGGCTATCCACTTAAGGAAAAGTATCAAGTGAGATTCATACACTAGTTAGGACTGTTTTGGTTGCATATTGCAAACTCAACTCAAACTAGCTTAAGCCAAAAAGAATTTATTGGAAGGATTTAAAGGTATCATTGAAAGGAGGGAATAGCTAAACAACTAAGCTTCAGGAATTCAAGAAGCAGCAAACCTCTCAGCCCTCATGGACTCGATAGCTAAGATATTCTTTCTCTTACATCTTATGTTCTCAGCTTTATTTTCTCCTATGGTAGACTTAACTGTGTGGCAGGGAATGTAGCCTCCAGCAGTTTCCAGGCTCAAAACTTTGTCACCTTGTGAAGAAAAGTAGTCTTATCTCCATGTTGAACATCCCTGAGGAAGTACTTTGATTTGTGTGACTTGGGTCACATGCTTGCCCACAGTCCCCATCTAAGGCTTAGAGCAATTTCTATGTCCAGGGAGACAGGGTAATGTGAGCTCCTACACTGAGTGTGTGTTGGTTTCTGTGGGGGCATGTGTGTGTGTGTGTAATTGTGTGCATTGGAAGGAGGGTAATGGTAAGAAGAAAGCCTCCTAAAAAAAAGGAAGTAGGGAGCACAGCCACAGCCACTCAGGGACTTGTGATGAGCTGACGGTCACTCTAGTTTTTGTCTGCTCTTACCTCTATTTCACATCATACTCAAAAAATACATTTAAAATGGATTAGAGAGCTTCTCCGGTGGCGCAGTGGTTAAGAATCCGTCTGCCAATGCAGGGAACATGGGTTCGAGCCCTGGTCCGGGAAGATCCCACCTGCTGCGGGCAACTAAGCCCGCACGCCACAACTACTGAGCCTGCGCTCTAGAGCCCGTGAGCCACAACTGCTGAGCCTGCGTGCCACAACTGCTGAAGCCCACAGGCCTAGGGCCCATGCTCCACAACAAGAGAAGCCACCGCAATGAGAAGCCCGCACACCGCAACAAAGAGTAGCCTCCACTCACCGCAACTAGAGAAAAGCCCGCGTGCAGCAATGAAGACCCAATGTGGCCAAAAAAATAAAAATAAATAAAATAAGAAAAATAAAGTGGATTAGAGGTAAAATATAACAGTATAAAAATACTAGAAGAAAACAGTTTTGTTGGTTTAAAAAAAAATATTGGAGTGTGGAAGACTTCCTTAGCATGATAGGACCAGAAACCATACAGGGAAAGACTAAATAACATAATGGGAAAAAAGAAGAAAAACCTTCTGTAAGGCAAAGGCAGTAAAAACAAAATTGCAAGAACAGCAATAAAAAACGATGATTACTTGAAAAGAAAAATATTTTCAACACATGTCTTACAAGGGGTTATTAGTCTTATATTTAAAGAGTTCTTATGAATCGTTAAGAAAAGGATGAGCATCCCAAGGGAAAATTAGGCAAAGGACATTAATAGGCAGTTCACAAAAGAAGGAAACATGTTAGTATACATAGAGAGAAGGAAACCTCAGTGGACAAATATATGAAAGTTGATCAACCTTATTAGTAGTTAGAGAAATGAGATTTAAAATCACAATGAGATACCACTTTGCTTCTGCCAGATTGGCAAAAATTAAAATATCCAACAGCAAAAACTATTGCCAAAGATAGAGCAGCAGGAAACCGTGTACATTGCTGGATGAAATGTAAACTGGTTCAACCACTTTGGAAAACAATTTTGTGTTTTGTACCAAATTTGAAGACGTGTATATGTTGTGACCCACCAGTTGTACTCCTAGGTATGTACTCTAGAGCAGCACTGTCTAATAGAAATAGAGCAGAAGCCACATATGTAATTTAAAGTTTTCTAGTAGCCCCATTACAAAAAAGTAAACAGATGATTAATTGTAATTATATCATAATAATTAATTGTATATTTTATTAAATTTTATTAATTATAAACTTTCTTTAGATATAAATATATTTAAAATATTATCATTTCAACATATAATCAGTATTAAAAATTACCAATGAGATGTTTCCTTTGAAATCTGGTGTTTGTATTTTACATTTACAACATAACAAAGTAGCCACATTTCAAGTGCTCAATAGTCCTGTGTAGCTAGTGGATGCTGTATTGGACAATGCAGCTCTAGAGACACTCTTATACTAGAATATTCATAGCAGCCTTTTAAATAATAACAGAAAATTGAACCAATCTAGATGTCCTTTGACAGGATAGATAAATTATGGTAAATTTCCACAGTGGAATACTATCTATACTTTTTAAAAAAATGAATGAACTACAGGCATATGTATCAACATGGAGAATTTCACAATATTGGGCAAAAAAGAAATACAAATCACAGAAAAAATATCAAAACTGATAAAACATTGTGGGTGGATAGTTACATAAGTGGTAAAGTTATAAAGGAAAAAGAATAATTGAAAAAATTTCAGAATAGTAACTACCTCTTGGGCAGAAGGAGAGGGATGCAGTTGGAGAGGAGCTCACAGGGATGCAAAAATATTGATAATAGCCTGTTTATTAGATATATGTATGTATGTATATACACATACATACACATTCATACATACATACGCACACACACATACACTCATACTCTTGTATAAATTGTTCGCTGTATTAAAATCACTAGCGGCCAGTAACTATGAAGTGTTACTCATTTTCAGTAATCAAAGAATTATAAATTAGAACAATAATGAAATATTTTTTGCTTATCAAACTGGTAAAAATATTTTAAAGGTGTCAAGTCCATGTACTTGTAAGGAATAGACAAACAGGCAGTTCACATACTATTGATGAGAATACACAGCCTCTCTGGAGAGCAGTTTTGGAATAGGAATCCAAGTTTTAAATTAGACTGCCCTTTAACCTAGCAACCTAACTTCTAAGAATTTATTCTCAGGAAAGATTCAGGTAAATGAATAAAGATATATTTACAAAGATGTTCATTAAAGCTTTTTTTTTTTATAACAGTGGAGAATTGAAAACAACTTTCACTGTAGTGGATTGGTTAAATGAAGTATGATGTATTCATAAGTGCAGTTGTTAAGAAAAAGAAGTAGGTGATACATGTATTGACATGAAACATGTCCATGACATATTGTTAAATAAAGTAAGGGCAGAACAGTGTATGATATACAATCCCAATATTGTTATATAAAATTAGAAAAACATCAGAAAGAATAAATCAAACAAATAACAGTGCTTATCTCTGAGGCAGACGGATGATTACTTGATATTTCAGTATTTTGAAACATTTTAAATGAAATTGTATTATGTTTATAAACAGGAAAATGTAGGGATATTCCCCCTTTTTTTCTTAGGAGATGGGCATCATTTCATGTAACAGGATCCTAAGGATACTGGATGTTGCCCTAGAAGTTATCTAAGTCAAACTCTAGTGTCTTTCCTTTTGAGAAATTTATAGATTAGGACAGTTTTCTTTTTAAAGCAGCTCTTAAGATTTTGGCTTTGACTGTGATCTAAGCTATCAGCTTATAGAGCTATGGTTTTCATTTTGGTTAGGAAAAGGAGGCAGGGGGATGGGGCAGAGACATGCATTGGGGGAAATCGGGTAATTGTGTGACACAATCCAATCCAGAACCTTGGACTCATATTAGTGCTGCTAACTTTAATTAAGCATTTATGTCTCACCCCATTCCCACAGTCTCTGGGTAAGTGTCACTCCTGAAAACTTAAGAATAATTCCAGCTTTTGAGTATAGTGTCAATAAAGTCTCTGAAAGAAATAAGATTATTTCATCCTTTGCCAGGCACTGTTAGGCTTTACAGACAAAACCAGAGGAAGAGTCCCGGCCAAACCCTTTTGATTTGACCTGCCTCAGAGTGCCTGTTAATCTAAAGAGAAATGAATCTACTAACTAAACAATTTAAAATATGTACTGCCTTGTTATGCATGTTTATTACAAACTTTATAGGAAATGAATTTGTGCAGTCTGCATAAACAGTTAGGTTGAATCCTGCCAGATGTCCACCTCATTGTGTCCTGTGGACTGTCTTTGGGTTCCTGTTTCTAGACTTCAGCTCCATTACCTTCCCTTCCTCCTCTCTCTCAGCACATGGTTTCAGGGACCACAAGGGCTCCATCCCACTCTAATAGTCTACGATTCTTTGCTGTTGGTTTTTTGTTTTGTTTTTGCCATGGAAGTGACATAATCAATCTGAGTTATGCTTTCTTGAAATTAATCTGATGGCATTGTATCGAAAGGGAGAAATGGGGTGCAGACGTAGAGTTAGAATCATATCATTGCAGTTTAGGGATAAGGAAATTATTTCTGACACAGGTAAGGGGCAAGAAGTGCGAGGAAGAGAGGTTTGGAATGCATAGGACTGCGGAGGTGAACAAGAATCAACAGGATTAGGAATTGGTTGAAACTGGGCCATAAGGCAGAGGAAGAAAGAATGAGAGATGATTCTGAGACTTTGAGCTGGGGAGGCTAAAAATGTATGGCACGAGGGCACTTCTTTACTAAGTACGCTCTTGTACAAGAATTTCTCGTAGAACTCCACTCACTAATATAGTCTCTAGCTCCTTCTGGTTCTGCATTATTTGCTATTTAAAACATTTATTTACTTGTGAGCAAATATGGATAGATGCTACTGTTCTGAAATCAGCATTTTTTTTCTAGTCCCAGCCCACTCCAAAATAGTGGAAATTGGTTGCATAAACACACACACACACACACATACACACACACACACACACTCACAAAATGTAGTTTAGAAGAAATGATATTAAAGTTCTGAAAATTGCAGATTTAAAAATGGAAGTGAAAATAGTTGAATGAAAGCATAAAATATTATTTGAACACAAATTTTATTATGTTTATGATGGAGGTTGTTTCTTTGAAAGATCTAAGAAGTATGTATTTTAGGGTTAAAAGATCTTTTTTAAAATTAATTTTTATTGGAGTATAGTTGGTTTACAATATTGTGGGGTTAAAAGATCTTTTTGAGTTTTGTGTTCAAGGTTGTTATATAAAGTTAAATTTTAGGGTCTTCCCTGATGGAGCAGTGGTTGAGAGTCCGCCTGCCGATTCAGGGGACGCAGGTTCGTGCCCCGGTCAGGGAGGATCCCGCATGCAGCGGAGCGGCTGGGCCCGTGAGCCATGGCCGCTGAGCCTGCGCGTCCGGAGCCTGTGCTCCGCAACGGGAGAGGCCACAACAGTGAGAGGCTCGAGTACCGCAAAAAAAAAAAAAAAAAAAAAAGTTAAATTTTAGTAACATTCAGAGAGTGGTAGACTAATGAAAAGTGGCTTACTTATACATTTTGGGCTGAAAAAAAATACTTTCCCATTGTCTGTTTTCAGATTATTTTTCAGATTTTAGTCCCCCACTGATTCAAAGAAGAATCGGATGATCATAATGTTAGACAAATGTTAAAAACCTGGACAAATAATATGATTAGAATAAAAGATTGTTCAGTGTCCTCTTATAGTGAAAGAAGCATTCTTGATTGGAACAGGAGAGCATATAGAAAGAAAAAATAATTTTTGTTTGTTTGATACTCACTTAAGGAAATCAGAGAATAGAAACTAAAAATGTAGCTTGGTCATATTCTCTGGATAGTTCTTTTCAGAGGCTGGGATTCTAAACCTACAGTAACTTTTAATCTGTTAGCAAGATGTTCTCCAGATAGAGTCAGCAGTTTGCTCTATTGTTTCATGTTGATTCTTTGTCCAAAGGCTGTTATGAGTAACAACCTACTGTATCGGTCCTATATGTCAGGGCTTTCTTCTTGCAGTAGGTAGTCTTACATTCCAGTTTTGAGAGTAAATTTCAGTGAGAAGGATAATTATCAAATCAAGTTGTAAAACACCATTTAAAGGATAAGTCTTTTAAAACACTTTTATAAATAGAGTATTTTAACCGTTCCCCCTCCCAACTTAGAAGTTCACATTTTTATTTTCCTCTATGCCTTTGTTATTTTTACTGTGTAACTGCAGGATAGGTAAGATGGAGTAAAGTTGAACTACTTTTAACTAAAAGCATTCCAGTGACGATTTATTGTTTTTATTTCAGGTGTACTATTGGAAATGACGTGGAATTTATTGCTAGGTTTTTAGGTTATATTTAAGGAAATATACTTTAACAATGAAGACAGTGAAGAATTTTTTGAACCTTAAGCTCAAAGAGAACATTGAGTAGGAAAAAAAAAGTCTGTTTTCAGAACAGTTACTTAGTTGGGGCTCTAGAATAGAGAATATATTGTTTTGGGAATCTATTATATGAGGAAAAATTCAACCTAAGTAGTTCATGAAACTTTGTGAAACTCAGTAAGTATCAAGTAGAATTAATTAGTGAAAAGTATCTCAGGACATTAAGTGCAAAAAATTTGCCAAAGATTATGGGACAAGAAGTTATCATTGACTTCCTGAATTAATTCTTTGATAGCCCCAAAGTTTAGTTCGTCATGGCAGATATGTTTTGTTTTGGAAAGGGGAAGTTCAGATTAATAAACCATGATCACATCAACGTTGGACTTCTGCTCAATTTGGAGATCCAATAGGATTCATCCTTTGTTCACGTGTCCTTCAGGGATGTGTTAATACACACTTAGAGCAGGTGAAAAATTAAAAATGGCTTTAAAAGGCAAGCTTTTAAAGTGTAAAGAAGTATTTTTAACATATAGACTTTAACGTGAGCATTGCAACTGAAATCAGGAAGCCTTAAAGTATGAGGAGGGGAAAACATTTTTTCCTCAAAATATAGTAGCTACTATAATTACTATTTTAATTATGAAAATAATATATTTGATTATAAAACCTTCAATTAATTCAGCAAAGCAAAGTTTGCTTGTAAGCTTAGTACTCAACTGTTAATATTTTGATGTGCAGTATTTTTTTATTTTTATAGTTCAGAATGACAACTGTATGTGCATGTACTTGAAAACTGAAATAATTTTGTATCCTGACACCAAACAAATGCTGGGAAGTTGAAGTTTTCAGGATAATTAAGAATACAAGTGTAGTTTTTTGGATAAGACAACTTTTTCAAATCCTTTTTTGTTGTATTCCCCCAAAGCCCACCCTTCAAAAAAATTTGTCCCCAGAGATTCCCAACTCAAGCATTTAGAGAATTAACTACCAGCCTATTAATTCCAACTGTAGTAAATGTTACCCTGCTTGTGTTATTAGGCTGAAGTGAATTCCTTGTTGGCAAAGAAAGAAAATGGTAGTTTAGGCTGCTTTCCCTTGGCATAATATAGGGTCCATCATGAATAGGGGGTGACATTTCTGTGACAGCCAAGTAGGAATTCTGAATGTACTGACCATAAACAAGAAAGTAAAATAATGGCCACTTGGCCTATTAAGTATCTTCCCAAAGTGAATTATATGCTGAAAACAGGATAAAGAGGAGATAGGAATAGTTGTTTAGGAGGTGTCCCCTGAATACTGATTTCTGAGAAGGAAGATTTTCCATATGGGAACAAAAGGTGTCTCTCAATAGCTTTGGCTTAGTCCTCATGTGATGGAAGGTGAATTGGGAATGTCTTTAGAACTTGGATATAAAGATCTTAAGTAGCACATTTAGTTGATTGGTTTGCTTTGTTCTTGAAAGAGTTGTATGCATTAAAGACTTCATCAAATTGCATTGTATTTTGTGTGTTTTCTGTGCAGGCGTCTGCATTCAGGTGTAGGTAGTACTGTTTTCAAAGTCCAGAAAGGGCAGGGTGCTCAGTTGCCTTTATAAAGGCAATTTCTTGGTTGACTGCGCTTGAGTGCAGAATTATAATATGGAGGGCCTAATTTATAACAGAAAATGCAGGAGTACAAACCTGTTAAACCCCTTATACATGTATAAATAAGGTAAACAATGGCAGATTAGCATGGAGTATTGTTTGATGTGAATAATCTTAAAAACAAATTTCCTTGGCCTGTGCGTGTTGTACCTGTTAACATAGAGAAAACTTGTAGAAATCTGTGCTTCATCTTTGAAATATAATAAAATCAGGGAGAAAAAGCAGAGCGATGTGAGACAGCTGCTGCTTGGATTGGCGGCCTATTTATAATCTAGGAGGCTCGTAGCTAGATTGCTGTGCTGTGTGCTGTGCTCTCACACATCAGATAGGAATGATGATTTGCGTGCCTATGTGCGTGTGTTCCTTCTCTCAGACTTTTAATTTTTTGGAAAAGGATTCCTTTTCCTGCATGGAAATGGAACATGCTAGCAAAAGCAGATTCTCTGAGTTCTAAACAATCAACAGTCTCTCCCCAGGACCTCTGGGCATTTTTCAGTGCTGGGGGAAAGACCTTTGGTGGGCCAGGCATTTAAAGATGTAAGGCCTTCTCGGCATTCTTCGTGAGGCTGCCTCTGCTGAGTGAGTGAGTCATGTGGGACAGAATGTCGCATTTCAGTACCTTTTGGCTATCTGTGCACGTTAGACAATAACGATTGCCAAGCCATCGTGTCTCAGGTTTTTTAATTACGGATTTAAATGCCCACAGGAGCTCTGCTCATATGTTAATTCCACTGTTTGACTTTAAAGGATTTTTTTTTTGTTGCATTTTCTAATTCACATCATAAAAGGCAGTCAGCCATTCAGTATGGAGACAGTTTACCACATAAACTTGTTTGAGTGGCAAGCAGGGTATAGTAGAGGTAGCTAAACCTTTCCCACATTTTTATTCTGAGAAGAGGGAAAAAAACCCTCCTCAATACCCTTCCTTAGGTTTATTTTAAGGGTCCAAAAAAAAGATATATTAATAAAAAAAGCCTTGACACCTGTTTTTGCAAAGGATTGTAAAGCATTGGAATGGCATCCTCGAGTCCATGTCTTGTCAGCTTTCACGCACCTTGGGCATGCTATCTACGTCATAGACTGTCGGCAACTAAATTTTCCACTGAGGACAGTTTTCCTCGAGGCAAACTTTACTACAAAAACACTTCTTGTGCCAGTGAGCTTGGGTGTTTTCAGAACATTCTAATGGAATTTTAATTTTAAAACTCAATCAAACCATAATTATAGAGATATATCTAACCCCCAAAGGACCATTTAAAAGCCTGACAATTTATGAGCCAAAAATAACAGAGTTTTGGATATTCTGGTATTTTGATTTATCCTTAGCCTAGGTCTCTCACATAATCATGAATAATCAGAAAGCTGACTTCCTTTGTTGCCCCATCAGAGAAAGAAAGAAAATAGGATACATTTAAATAAGGTACAAGGCATGATCTGGGATTTTCTTTTGCTTAAAGGACATTACTGGGACATTGGCAAACTTTATTTGAATAAGGTCTGCAAAAAATATCAATAGTAGTGTATCAGTGTTGATTTTCTGATTTTTTTCCATAACGTTTTATTATGAAAAAATTCAAAGATACAACAAAAGTTGAAAGAATTTTATAATGAACACCAAAATATGCCCATTACCTATACTTGCTTATCACATCTGTTCATGCATCCATTTTATTTACCTATCTATCTGCTTGTTTATTAGCAAAATAGGAAAGGCATGTAATGCCTGCAACTTACTCTCAAATGGTTCAGGGGAAAAAAATGTGTATGTGTGTGTCTGAGAGAGAAAGAGAGAGAAAAGAATAAAACAGATGTATCAGAGTTAACATTTTGGGAATCTGGATGAAAGTTATAGGGGAACTCTCTGTGCCATCTTTTTTTTTTTTTAACATCTTTATTGGAGTATAATTGCTTTACAATGGTATGCTAGTTTCTGCTTTATGACAAAGTGAATCAGCTATACATATACATATATCCCCATATCTCCTTCTTCTTGTGTCTCCCTCCCACCCTCCCTATCCCACCCCTCTAGATGGTCACAAAGCACCGAGCTGATCTCCCTGTGCTATGTGGCTGCTTCCCGCTAGTTATCTGTTTTACATTTGGTAGTGTATATATGTCCATGCCACTCTCTCACTTCGTCCCAGCTTACCCTTCTCCCTCCCCGTGTCCTCAAGTCCATTCTCTACGTCTGCGTCTTAATTCCTGTCCTGACCCGAGGTTCATCAGAACCATTTTTTTTTCAGATTCCATATATATGTGTTAGCATTTGATATTTGTTTTTCTCTTTCTGATTTACTTCACTCTGTATGACAGACTCTAGGTCCATCCACCTCACTACAAATAACTCAATTTCGTTTCTTTTTATGGCTGAGTAATATTCCATTGTATATATGTGCCACATCTTCTTTATCCATTCGTCTGTCGATTGACACTTAGGTTTCTTCCATGTCCTGGCTATTGTAAATAGAGCTGCAATGAACATTGTGGTACATGACTCTTTTTGAATTATGGTTTTCTCAGAGTATATGCCCAGTAGTGGGATTGCTGGGTCTTATGGTAGTTCTATTTTTAGTTTTTTAAGGAACCTCCATACTGTTCTCCATAGTGGCTGTATCAAGTTACATTCTCACCAACAGTGCAAGAGGGTTCCCTTTTCTCCACACCCTCTCCAGCATTTATTGTTTGTAGATCTTTCGATGATGGCCATTCTGACTGGTGTGAGGTGATACCTCATTGTAGTTTTCATTTGCATTTCTCTAATGATTAGTGATGTTGAGCATCCTTTCATGTGTTTGTTGGCAATCTGTATATCTCCTTTGGAGAAATGTCTGTTTAGGTCTTCTGCCCATTTTTGGATTGGGTTGTTTGTGTTTTTGATATTGAGCTGCATGAGCTGTTTATATATTTTGGAGATTAATCCTTTGTCAATTGCTTCATTTGCAAATATTTTCTCCCATTCTGAGGGTTGTCTTTTCATCTTGTTTATGGTTTCCTTTGCTATGCAAAAGCTTTGAACTCTCATTAGATCTCATTTGTTTATTTATTTTTTTTTTTTGTGGTACGCGGGCCTCTCACTGTTGTGGCCTCTCCCGTTGCGGAGCACAGGCTCCGGACGCGCAGGCTCAGCGGCCATGGCTCACGGGCCCAGCCGCTCTGCAGCATGTGGGATCTTCCCAGACCGGGGCACGAACCCGTGTACCCTGCATCGACAGGCGGACTCTCAACCACTGCGCCACCAGGGAAGCCCTATTTTTGTTTTTATTTCCATTTCTCTAGGAGGTGGGTCAGAAAGGATCTTGCTGTGATTTATGTCATAGAGTGTTCTGCCTATGTTTTCCTCTAAGAGTTTGATAGTTTCTGGCCTTACATTTAGTTCTTTAATCCATTTTGAGTTTATTTTTGTGTATGGTGTTAGGGAGTGTTCTAATTTCATTCTTTTACATGTAGCTGTCCAGTTTTCCCAGCACCACTTATTGAAGAGGCTGTCCTTTTTCCATTGTATATTCTTGCCTCCTTTATCAAAAGTAAGGTGACCATATATGCGTGGGTTTATCTCTGGGCTTTCTATCCTGTTCCATTGATCTATATTTCTGTTTTTGTGCCAGTACCATACTGTCTTGATTACTGTAGCTTTGTAGTATAGTCTGAAGTCCGGGAGCCCAATTCCTCCAGCTCCGTTTTTCTTTGTCAAGATTGCTTTGGCTATTTGGGGTCTTTTGTGTTTCCATACAAATTGTGAAATTTTTGTTGCAGTTCTGTGAAAAATGCCATTGGTAGTTTGATAGGGATTGCATTGAATCTGTAGATTGCTTTGGGTAGTATAGTCATTTTCACAATGTTGATCTTCCAATCCAAGAACATGGTATATCTTTCCATCTGTTTGTATCGTCTTTAATTTCTTTCATCAGTGTCTTATAGTTTTCTGCATAGAGATCTTTTTCTCCTTAGGTAGGTTTATTCCTAGGTATTTTATTCTTTTTGTTACAATGATAAATGGGAGTGTTTTCTTAATTTCTCTTTCAGATTTTTCATCATTAGTGTATAGGAATGCCAGAGATTTCTGTGCATTAATTTTGTATCCTGCTACTTTACCAAATTCATTGATTAGCTCTAGTAGTTTTCTGGTAGCATCTATAGGATTCTCTTTGTATAGTACCATGTCATCTGCAAACAGTGACATCTCTGTGCCATCTTAAAACTTATTTGTAAGTCAGAAATTATGTCAAAATGAAAAATTTAAAAGAAAAAATAAATTGAAAATGTAAGAAAAATATAATTAATCAAATCGGAATGTTTTCAGGATATCAGAGAATCACTCCTTAGATAAAATAATTTTTTTTAGCCCAGAACTACAAATGATTAGGGTTTTATTATTGTCTTACTAGGAGAATGGCATCTCTGCTTACTTAATCTGTTATCACGGAAGGTCTAGACTTAATGCTTAAGCAGGAAAGAAGGGGGGGATAGCTACTTCATCAGCAAGAATTTGACTTTTATCTAAAAACCAACTGAAATGTTTACCTGCCTGTTGGTCATGTCCAAGTGAAGGGGACACAAGTTTGGGCAAAGAAGAAACTTAGTGGTAAGACATGAGAGGACTCCTCCCTTTTAAAGATCTATGGCATAATATTGTACTCTATTGGGAGATGGAGAAAAGATTTTTAAAATAAAACTTTAGGACTTCCCTGGTGGTGCATTGGTTAAGAATCCTCCTGCCAATGCAGGGGATACGGGTTCGAGCCCTGGTCTGGGAAGATCCCACACCCCCTGGAGCAACTAAGCCCATGTGCCACAACTACTGAGTCTTTGCTCTAGAGCCCGTGAGCCACAACTACTGAGCCCACGTGCCACAACTACTGAAGCCTGTGCGCCTAGAGCCTGTGCTCCGCAACAAGAGAAGCCACGGCAATGAGAAGCCCAGTCACCACAGCTAGAGAAAGCCCGTGTGCAGCAATGAAGACCCAATGCAGCCAAATATAAAATATAAAATAAATAAATAAATTTATTAAAATAAAAAATAAATAAAACTTTATACATATGTCTGAGAGAAAACCCACCTCAGTGTTATCTCTTTCAGAGAAAACTCCTTGTGGGTAGGTAGTGTATACTTATTTTCATAAAGTATGTAGAACACCACTACATAGCTGATGAACAGTATCTAATAATGACAAGATTAAGAATCAAGAATGGAACAGCATTGCATAATGCTCATCTTGGAGAGCTTTCTGTAAGGAATTATTTATTGGAAGGGATGTTCAGTGATAAGGGATGATGGCTTCATAGACTAATCTAGAGATAGGGAGTCATTATGGTAGAGAAAAGGGAGATAAGAGAATCATCAGAACAGCAGGTTCAGTCTTAGAGAAATCCTTAAGTCTTATACAAGTAAATTATAGATGAAAAAATAGAAGAGAATCTGAACTAGATGGTTACATCAAAGTGAAACTTAGTATTAAGTGAAAAGCAATGACACGTGTTTTTTAACGAAAGAAAAGTGATACTGCTTATTAACAAATGGAAAGCAAAGGAAGGCACTTTTATGGAAGAAAGAGGACTACTAACAAGAAAAAGAAAGGAAGAAGAAAGCGAAGGAGGGAAGGAGGGAAAGAGGAAAGAAAGGAAGAAAAGTTTTGATAGTCTAGACAAGTCAGTGGGAGAGTTGGGAAAATCAGAGAAAATAATAATTTGATGGAAGGTAGATTTATGCCTAGGTCAAGGCATAAATGAGAAGTAGGAGAAAGAAAGCAGATCAGCATCCCAGTTGGCCCAAATACATAAAATCATAAAGTTGGGAGACATTCCCCAGGTACCACCTTGTCCTTTCCTTGCTTTATAATTCAGTTGCACCTAAACCAGCGTTTCCCAAACTGTGTTCCTTGGAACATTAAAGCTCCAACATATTAACAGGTTTTCATGAAAAAAGCATTCTGTTATTAGAAAATTTTAAGCAATGCTTCATACTCTCTGCCTTTTAGAGATTCTTAACATATGTTAGCAACTAAAGACTCTGAAATTCTACAGTAAAGAACTTAACTGTATTTAACTTGGGTTTTGGCAAACTTATTAACCTCTTTCCGGGAACACACCTCGTTTCTCAGGGGATACCACTATTCCTCATTATGCCATTTGGGATTGCTGACCTAAGCCTTTCTAGGGAGAGAGAGCAGTCTTCCTTCTTAATTTCCTCACCTGTTTCTGGGAATGGATTTTGGCACTTCCCAAATGTTTGTCTAGTTTCTGACATGTTGCTTAAATCCCTTCTGCTTAGGTCTTCATACTCTGCAAAGCAGCTTTGTGTAGGATAGACTGTTCAGAGTGGGAGGGACCTGAGTAATTGTCCATCCCTCACTCTGCCAGCTCTTGTCTTGTCTTACAGAAGGCTGGGAAGCCAATACTTGGACTTACACTAGGCCCTTCCCTAAGTCACTTGTTCCTTTTCCAGCCTAAATAGTACAGATTCCTTTAACTTTTCTCTGTTTATTTTCTAATCTTTTTTCTTATTATTTTTGTTATTTTTCCAGATTTTCCACATATCATTCAAGCTGTGAGACCTCAGCCTAGATATACAGTAATAAAAACTAATAGAACATGGTTTTATTCTATAATAGAAAAATTACAGAATCATATATGCATATGATGAACTTCTAGTTCTTTTATGTCATTCTCATTTGTTTCATTACAGCGTTTGTGTCTCTTTAAAGAAGATATTGTTGACATACAGTTATCTCTGTTTCACTAGAACACCTCACATGCATACACAGATCCATTTCCACTTAGTGTGTTGCCTGCATTTTCTGTTCTTGTGGTGGTTTTTCTCCTTGCAAAGTAAATTATTCTGCCCCTCATCAGGAATTCCTGGAATGTGAGCTCAAAGAAGATAATTTTGACTTTTGACTGTTTTCTGTGACACTTTCTGTGATGCTCAGCCTAGCATGATACCGTTCACAGATTCATGATACTAACAGAGGTGGTGATGTATACTTGTTAATAGTTAAAAATTTGGTGAAAGTATTGAAAAAAAATCTGTCTAATGGTCCCTTCCATGTATTTGAAATGCTTAGAGTTGTGATAATCTTTTTCAGTTATAACTATCATGTATTTATTAGCACATCAGCATTCAAAACACGATACTTTAGAACGTGGAGTCAGTTACACTTGGTGCAGTTCCCAAGAGATAACTTAAGATGTAGGGAGCTAGGAGTCATGTTCATGTTTGAGAAATTCCATAACTTGTGGAGATAAATAGGACCAAAGAGGATAGTGTTTTATATTCTAGATCATCAGATAGTGTTAGACACAAGAGGAGCAGAAAAAGTGGAAGTGGGAGTCCGCTGTGCCAAGGGACTGCGTTGAAAGGCACAGCAACAGTACACGTGCCTAGAGAGGACTCTCCCCTCCTGCACAGGGATGAGGTGCTCCCTGCCGCCGCTGCGTGAAGGCCAGTCAAGCAGTGTCAGAGCCGGTGCTCCCGTTCCTTGTGGCAGTTCTAATGAAAAATTGGTTTGCTGCAGGATATCAGCAGCCACTTCAGGGAATTCTAGTGTCGTCCCCAAACACGTCACAGGATCTTACTCTACAGATGCAATATGTGTGAATGAAACGCCGTGTCTGAGAATGTCAACAGGGAACAAAAGAAGACATTGGGAAATGGCACCACTGATGCCAGAAAATAGGGAAATGACACCACTGATGCCAGAAAATAGGGACCAGATCCAAGAAAAGGTAATCATATTTCCAGTCAGAGTATTTTTTTTTGTTTTTGTGTTTTTGCGGTACGCGGGCCTCTCAGTGTTGTGGCCTCTCCCATTGTGGAGCACAGGCTCTGGACGCCCAGGCTCAGTGGCCATGGCTCACGGGTCCAGCCGCTCCGCGGCATGTGGGATCATCCCGGACCAGGGCACGAACCCGTGTCCCCTGCATCGGCAGGCAGACTCTCAACCACTGCACCACCAGGGAAGCCCCAGTCAGAGTATTTTTAAATGGCAGAATTGCCTGTTTACTGGTAGTAAATAACCAGGATGAATAAAATGGAGTAGGAGAAGACTTGCTTTCACTGGAGTAGCTTTGCTCATCACAGTTGGCCTAAGATGCCGCCATTTGGGTCAAGCAGTCTCTTCAAAATGATAGCCCAAAAAGGAGAGTTAAAATGTAGACAATAGTGATATGCCCTTAAAGGAAGAGGATTTGAGATGCTATGACATGATGGTTAAGATTATTAGGAACCCTGAAAGTCAAGCACACTGGTTTTCCTGCTTTATATGGTTATGTGGTCCTTTGCTACCAGGAAATGTAACTCATATTTCAGTGTTGTGCTGGCATTTCTAGAGCAGAGCTGCTATTTAGCTCTCAAGCTGAAGTACGAAAAACAAAAACAAAGGAGCCCGTCAAATCCAAACAGACCCATGAGACTCAATTTCATTGCTAAGATTGGAATGTAGTCTTACTGCCTAAGTTAATACAAAAGTAAAGCGTTTAGGTCTTGAAAAAATTTGTTTCAAGTGGGTAGAGTGCAGTTTATAGCATCAATAAGAACATGATACTCCATAATACCAATTCCAGAACTTAGGAGTATGGCAGAGTGTCTTTAAATTCCTCTGATGCCTACTTTCAGCAGACTTTGCCTAGAATTGGTCATATCCAAGTGCTGTGTGGGCCTGGTTCATTCCTACTTAGTTTCTAAAGGGCCATCTTATTTTTTGGCATGGCATGTATATTTATCAGTAAAAGATAGCTTCTAGGTTAATCTAGGTCTCAAGTGAAAACAGTTAAGGTTGATTTGATGTTATGCTTAATTTTGATATGACTTTATTTGAAACTCAGATCCTATACTCATCAAAAAGTGCCTTTATTTCAAGTTTAAAAGCTGACAGTCTTTTCTCCCATCTCCTAGAAAATATTTAGAAGCAGGTCTTCCTTTGCCTCTTCAGAGAAGGTAAAGTAAAAACCAGTAACTGAGAAATTAGCATCCACAAAAGTTCAAAAGTGGAGTATGTGAGTTTCAAAGGCTCCAAATTTGAAAATATTTGCTAATGAATCAATGGACAAAGGATTAATCTCCAAAATATATAAACAGCTCATGCAGCTCAATATTAAAGAAACAAACAACCCAATCCAAAAATGGGCAGAAGACCTAAATAGACATTTCTCCAAAGAAGACATACAGATGGCCAAGAAGCACATAAAAAGCTGCTCGGCATCACTAATTATTAGAGAAATGCAAATCAAAACTACAATGAGGTATCACCTCACACCAGTTAGAATGTACATCATCAGAAAATCTACAAACAACAAATGCTAGAGAGGGTGTGGAGAAAAGGGAACCCTCTTGCACTGTTGGTGGGTATGTAAATTGATACAGCCACTATGGAGAACAGTATGGAGGTTCTTTAAAAAACTAAAAATAGAATCACCATATGATCCAGCAATTCCACTACTGGGCATATACCCTGAGAAAACCATAATTCAAAAAGACACATGCACCTCAATGTTCATTGCAGCTCTATTTACAATAGCCAGGACATGGAAGCAACCTAAGTGTCGATCCACAGACGAATGGATAAAGAAGTTGTGGTACATATATACAATGGAATATTACTCAGCCATAAAAAGGAACGAAATTGGGTCATTTGTTGAGACGTGGATGGATCTAGAGACAGTCATACAGAATGAAGTAAGTCAGAAAGAGAAAAACAAATATCGTATATTAACGCATGTATGTGGAACCTAGAAAAATGGTACAGATGAACTGGTTTGCAGGGCAGAAGTTGAGACACAGTTGTAGAGAACAAACGTATGGACACCAAGGGGGGAAAGCCATGGGGGGTTCGGGGGGTGGGGATGGTGGTGTGATGAATTGGGTGATTGGGATTGACATGTATACACTGATGTGTATAAAATTGATGACTAATAAGAACCTACTGTATAAAAAGGTAAAATAAAATAAAAAAAAGAAGGCTCCAAATTTAAAAACAAACAAACAAACAAAAAAAAAAAACAAAGTAGACTAAGCTTCCAGATTGGGAAAGTCTTATTTTATTCTCCCTTTCTTTTTCTTGCCTTATTTCTGATGAAATGAGTTTGTCTTTAAACACAATTTTAGCTTCTTACATGATTTGTGTGTTCTGTTGCTTACAGTGATGATACATTGATTTTGCCGTAAAAAGTCTTCCACTGGGTTGCATTACTCTGAGATGTTTTTAGAGATTGGTGATGTACATCTGTGAGTGTGTGTGACATGGTATGCAGTAAGCAGTGCCATTAAGCAAGTTATTGCCATCTGCTCCTACCTGCAGTCATTCTCAGTACAGCATCATCATTTTTTCTACAAGCATCAATTGCTGTCTCAGTTGCCGTTTATTTTTTTAATTTGGTGAAATTAATCTTTTCCCTATTAGTCCACATATTTATAATTAACAATTTTCAGGGACAAAACCACTTGCATTTTGATCTGTGTATCTTTGTTAATTTTGTAGAAATTAGAAATAAAATATTATAATGGGTAAGAATAATGATCTCTTTCCTAGTTTGGTTTTGGGTGTTTTTTTTTTTTTTTTTTTTTTTTTTTGCGGTACGCGGGCCTCTCAGTGTTGTGGCCTCTCCCATTGTGGAGCACAGGCTCTGGACGCGCAGGCTCAGCGGCCATGGCTCACGGGCCCAGCCGCTCTGCGGCATGTGGGATCTTCACGGACCGGGGCACGAATCCGCGTCCCTTGCATCGGCAGGCGGACTCTCAACCACTGTGCCACCAGGGAAGCCCCTGGTTTTGTTTTTTTTTAAAGTGCAAATCCTGAAGTGTTACTTAAAAATCTGGAGCTCATCATTGTCAAGAGTGCCAGCTTACCAAACAAGCTTCATGGAGCACTACCACTGCAGATAGAGTGTCTGCAGTCCACACCCATGGGGCAGGAAGAGAGTACATCCGATACTGTTTGCAAGCAGTGGTCTGCAGTCTTGTTAGCTTTCAGTATACTCTGACATCTCCTACATCTTTACTCATTCTTAGTGCTAATAAAAATCTCATTTTTCTCTGTACTAGAGCTATAAGATAGCAAATGTGTCATTTAAAAATTAAAAGGTATACATCTTTTAGATTTAAAAGTCTAGTTAATTTTTTCTCTATCGAGATGTATACTTTCTTTGTATACATGTTTACTTAAATTTATTTTTGCTGCTTTTTGTAAGCATCATGATATTTCACCTCTAAAGACTTAAGCGTTTATCTCTAACATAACCGTAGTATAAGTATCATACTCAGGGAATTTAAGATTGATACAATACTTTTCTCTAATAGAATACTCCTCAGACTATCTGTGGTAAAGGATCTGTTTTTAAACTTCCAGTCCATCACCAGCATTTTTGTAATATACAATAAAGTGGATTACTAGAAAAATGAAATTTAAAAAAACAGCATATATACAAAGCACAAGCCCAATTGTTTTATTATTAAACAGACATAAAATTATTGTCACATTTCTCTAAACATTTCTAAATGTTCATTCTCAACTTTTATACTTATCTTACCACTTATCAAGTAATAGTTTACAGATCAGCCTGGGCCCATGGACTATACTTTTGAGTAGCACTAATCTCAAAATCACATTTCCCCAGTTGGTGACCACTGTGTTCTTTAGTTTTTTTTTTTTGCCTCTCACTGTTGTGGCCTCTCCCGTTGCGGAGCACAGGCTCCGGATGCCCAGGCTCAGCGGCCATGGCCCACGGGCCCAGCCGCTCCACGGCATGTGGGATCTTCCCAGACCAGGGGCACGAACCCGTGTCCCCTGCATCGGCAGGCGGACTCTCAACCACTGCGCCACCAGGGAAGCCCTTCTTTAGTATTTTTAATCCAGGATCCAATCAAGGATCACACATTGCATTTGGTTGCCATTTCTCTTTGATCTTTAATCCACAGCAGTTGCATGGCCTTTTGGTGGGGAGAGGGGGAAAGGGGTAGAGGTTCATTAGTTGAAATTTTTGAAGAGTCCAAGCCAGTTGCAGTGCTGAATGTCCTGCAGTTTTGATTTATCTGATTTGGTTCCTCATGAGTAAATCCACATTAAACATTTTTGGTTTAAGAATACTACTTAGAGTACTTCGTGCCTTCATCACAGGAGGGCACAACATGACCATTTGCCCTGTTATCAGTGACATTAAGTTCGATTATTGGTTGAGGTAGTTTCTGTTTAGTTAGTTTTTTAAGTGCTGTAGGTCTGCATTCTAGATGATAGAATCATATAATTATTCTATTCAGTTTAACAAACATGTATGAGGGCTACCAATTTCCAGGCAATGGACTACGAAAATGCATAGGACCTAGTCTCCTTGTTCTCAAGGCACTGGCAGCATAGCAGAGGAGACCAATGTATAACCTATAAATTGAAGTATAAAGTAGATTATGGTACATGCCATTATAGAGTTATAAACAGGGTGTTCTGCAAACATAGAGAAGAGAGATGTTAATCCTGAGTAGGGAACTAGGGAAAGGTTTGTGTAAAAAACAGTGTTTGTTCTAGGTCTTCAGGAATGAGTGAGGTTTAGACAGGTAGGAGAGGTGTTGGGTGGAAGGGAGGAACTGATTTAAGCAAAGGTACAGAGGCAAGAAGAAGCATTTCAAATTCTGGAAATAGTAGATAATTCAGAGTGGCTGAAGGAATGAATATAGTGGGAAATGAGGTACAATTGTTAACAGGCTTTAATGCCTCACCTAGGAGTTTAGGCTTTATTCCATAGTTACTAGGGAGAAGACACGGGAAATTTTAAGCAGAGAAATGACATGGTGAGATCCCTTTTTGAGAAAGTATTCTATTAGCAAAGGGATGGATGTATCTGCTCTAGATGGGAGAGATACCAGTTGGGAAGATGTTACAAATTGTCCTAGTAAGAGGCCTGAATCACAGCAGTGGGATAGAAGTACAAGACACTGCAAGGACTAATTAGACCTAAGAGTGAGGGAGTGAACATGCATAGGATTCCCAGCTTGAGCTATTAGGGTGTTATTAAGGTAGGAAACTGCAAGGGGGGAAGATAGTGATGCATTTGGTCTTGGCCAAATTTTCAGTGTTGGTGAGGCATTAAGGTAGAAATGTGTATCATACAATTAGAAATGTGGGTGTGTGGGGTTCAAGAGAGGCCAGGACTAGAGATATAGATTTATTGACCTCTACTGTGTTCCAGGCACTGTTAGGTAAGTACCTTATACTGTTACCTCATTTAATATTCACAGCAGCCTTGTGAGGTAGATACTGTTATCCCCATTTAAGAGGTGAGTAAACAGACTGAAGTTAATTAACTTGCCTGAGGCCATACAGCTAGTCATAAGGGCCAAAATTCTATCCAGGGTATATGGACTTCCATTGTTCCATGAAGGAGATAATTGCAGCATTGAAATTGAATGTAGGTACCCAGGGAATGAATGTAGAGAGGGAGAGGAAGAGGGCCTAGCACAGGAACTTAAAAAACATATGAACATAAGAGGACCTAAACTTTTTATTTTTTTATTTTATTTAGTTTTGGCCGCATTGGGTCTCCCTTGCTGCGTGCAGGCTTTCTCTCTTTGGGGCGAGCACGGGCTCCTCTTTGTTGTGGTACACAGGATTCTCATTGCGGTGGCTTCTCTTGTTGCAGAGCACAGGCTCTAGGCGCACGGGCTTCAGTAGTTGTGGCACATGGGCTTAGTTGCTCCATGGCATGTGGGATCTTCCCCGGCCAGGGCTTGAACCCGTGTCCCCTGCATTGGCAGGCGGATTCTTAACCACTGCACCACCAGGGAAGCCCAAGAGGATCTAAACTTAAAGGAACTTTCAGGGCTATGGGAAAGAGAAACAAGAAAATAATGACAAGTAATAGTGACAGGTGATCAGAGGATCCCAGGAGGAGCATGGTCAACAGTGCACTAGCACAAAGAAGTCAAGGAAGACAAAGATTTGAATAGCTTTTGAGGGAAATTGATAGATGATCACCTAAGGATGACCATAAGGTGAAGGTAAAGATGGCATGAACTTCAGGCGGAGCCTGTGGCCTGGTTAAAGGATTCTTTCCAGTAGTAATGAGCAGCTCAGGAATAAGGATTGTTAAGGTCAAAAGGAAGAGGGGGTCTAGTGCAAGGCAGAGCATAGTGGAAGTAGTTTAGTCTGGGTTCCAAGATGCATAGGAAGTACTGAGGCCATGACTGACTCATAGTCTGCAAATCTAGACAGAGTGAAGGAAAGGACCTGTGGTGTGCAGCTTGCTTCTAATTTTTATGCACAAAGTTTTAAAATTAATGTTATACTAAAGAAGCTTTTGGTCTTTTTGTTTTGGTGTGTTGCGTATATGGTTTTTAAATTAAAAGAAGGCAAAAATTCATAGTAATTCCTTTATTATGGAAGTCAATCAGTAAATAAAAACTGCTCTACAACTCAGCTGTGCCAAACTCACGGGCATCCATATTTTTTGCTTTGGGGAAACTTTATTAGCTAAAGACATTGCCTGAAATAACATCACTATTCAGCAGAAGTCAGAGAAGAAAAGGGATCTCAGTCAAAACTCTTTCATGAATTTAGAAATGTAAAGCAATGCTTAGTACCAAGTGGGAGATGTCATGAAATCCTACACTTCAAGAGCCAGAAGATATCTTAGGAATTTCAGTCTTCTTATTTCAACAGTTGATTCATTGAACACTTCTTAAACACCCTACTACTGGCACGCTAATAAGTGAAGCTACCAGTTGAAACAGTTTATTCCTGCCTTCAAGGAGCTCACAGTCTAGTGGGAAGATCAAAGAGCCCAGTAACTCCATTAAGAAATTTAATGAAGGTGCTCAAATATTTGTTGAACAAATGAAAAAAAACATATTTTAATTGATGTCCTTAGGGCACATAGTTTTAAATAGACTGATTATATAATCTAATACAACTATCAAATGCTTTCCTAAAAAAATATTTCAAAATAAGAACAACAACAGAGAGTTTAGTGAGAAAGGGGAATGGTAACTATGATTTAGTGGATGCCCATTTTCTTTTGGGCACTCTACTCATCACACATTTCATTTTCACCTGTCAGGAAAGGAGAGGAGAGAGAATAGCAGCCTTGGGAAGAGAGAGAGTGTGTTTGTTTTTTATATAGAGGAGACCTGAGCGTGCTTGTTGATACTTGGAGGGGAAGAAGCCAGTGAAGAGGGAGATACTGTTCACTGTCTAGTTACTTCTGTTGCTCCAGTGCACCTAGCAACTCAGTCTTAAAAATCAGCTAATCAGGGACTTCCCTAGTGGCACAGTGGTTAAGTATCTGCCTGCCAATGCAGGGAACATGGGTTCAAGCCCTGGTCCGGGAAGATCCCACATGCCGTGGAGCAAATAAGCCCACGTGCCACAACTACTGAGCCTGCGCTCTAGAGCCCGTGAGCTATAGCTGCCAAGCCCGTGAGCCACAGCTACTAAGCCCGTGTGCCTGGAGCCTGTGCTCCGCAGCAAGAGAAGCCACCACAATGAGAAGCCTGCGCACCTCAACGAAGAGTAGCCCCCGCTCGCCGAAACTAGAGAAAGCCCACACGCAGCAACGAAGACCCAACGCAGCCAAAAATAAATAAATAGATAAATGAAAAAGAAAAAAAAAATCAACTAATCATTATTACCCCCAGTCCACTGGGTTGGAAGCGGGGGTTGTTAGGGGAGGGGGAACAGTAAACTTAAAAAAATAAAGGAGAAAGAGAGGTACACACATACATTTTGACTTCTTGTTCTTCTCTAACTTCTGTGGGCCAGGGCTTTACACAGTGTGCTTAGGAAACCTGCTGTTTCTTCCAGAGCCAAGACTGCTTTTATTTTTGCTTTATGATGGTTGTTGACTTGCAGTATTATGAATTACCAAAAGATGAGACACCAAAAAACATACTCCAAATTTAATTTCATTTTGAGTTATCCACACCACTGTTCCCATCAGTGTTGTAAAGCAGAAAGGATTTAGGCATTAGAATCAGAAAACAAAGATTTGGGTCCTGGTTCTGCCATGTAATTGTGTAATTTTGGACAGATCACTAAATCTCCTTGAGCTTCACTTTATTCTTCTTTAAAAATAAGTATCTTCACAGGATTGTTGTGAGGTGCAAATAACATAATGTAATTAAAAGAGAAGTCTTTGTAAACCATAATGTCAGTTATAGTTACAGAATGCTGACATTTTAAAAATAGTCATATATTTGGACTGGTGCTATACCTGGTCTCAGATGACTTAATCATTGAATTATTAAATCTCCATTAATTTTACTTACAGATGCTCAAGAGACTGCTTTGTGGGTATAAATCAGAGAGCTTTAGTTTTTATCTTTAAAAGATTGTCCTTATTCCTGCAACTAACTCTCAAACTAGGCATATTTTTCACCATTTTTAAAGTTATTTATTGTTAAGTGACTAATGTAATGTTCCTCAGACATCCCTAAATTTTTTGATTCTAGGCTAGAAACAGGAATAATCTATTATCAGAAGCTTAACAAATTAGTATATTTAGTTAATGAAAACACTGAAGTCTGGAATGACTCACTGTAAAGTTGAACTCCCTTCCCCAGAATATAAAGGTGACTGATGGTCCATCTCTACTTTCAAGGTAACACTGAGCACCTTGGGTAATTGTATAGCCCAGAAAAATGCAAGGTTATGGAAGGGTTACACTAAATGAAATGCCCTTATCCTTAGGGATCATACATTCTGGGTCAAAAGACAAAAGCACGTAAAACATTTAACAAGCAGAATCCGTACTGTATGGTGGAGAAGAACATGGGCTCTGGAGCCAGACTGCCTGAGTTAGAATCTTGCTGTGGCTGTGCCACTTACTACTTTGGAACCTTGGAAAGTTACTTAACTTTTTTCTGTGCTTCAGTTTCTCCATCTGTAAAATGGGATACTAATAATACCTATATCATAGGATTGCTTTGAAGACGAAATTACATAATATGCTTAGAATTGCCTGCCATATAGTAAGTACTATATGTGTTTTCAGCTGCTATTATTATATGTTTAGATGTTAAATTATGTATGATTCAGTCACTTGGTATAATAGGGTTTCACAGATCATTCTAGGCAGGTAGAGTCAAGGAAAGTTTTATAGAGGAGGTGGTACTTATCAGAACCTTCAAGGGTAGATGGACAGAGGCAGAGGAGAGAAAGAAAGGTAAATTAGGCCCAGGGAATATCATCAACAAAAGCTTAAAAATGGGACCAAATTTGTTAAGTTCACTGAGCAGGAAAGAGACTGATCTTATCAAAGGATCTGGATAAGAAGGAGGGTGAATATTGTTCAGATCAGTGGTGGGATGAGAGTGGATAGGGTAGACAAGACTATTAGGCTGAAAATAGCATTTTGCAGTTTGCATTCACATTTATTATATGTTCACATTTATTTATGTCACTTAAATCTAACAAAACTATTATTCAGATATATTTATGTGACATGAACATACATTTTATTATTGTTGTTATTTTCATTTTATAAATAAGTATATTTGAACTCAGAGAGGTGTAACTTGTCCAGCAGCATCAGGTTTTCACACCAAACCCAGCCCCATTCCTCTATATCTTGCTGTTTCTCTTCCTTTGCTAGATGTACGGGTAGATTTGATAGTCAACTCAGCCAGTCAGGTAGGCTCTTTTCCCATCTTCTACCTTTGACCCCTGGAGTGGTTTTCAGGCCATTGGTACTTCTCTAGTGAAGCAAATTGGGTCAAGATGAAATGTATGCCACCTGTTTCCTGACTCTTTCAGGAAATGAAGAGAGGAGTTTTGATTAAATTTAGCCATTCTTTTCAGACCTGAGGCCACGTTATGGTTCATAGCGCCCCGGATATGCTTTGTAGTATGGAACTCTGCTCTGTACTTTCTTTAATAAGGACACAAACACACACACACACACACACACACACGAAAATTTTGATACCCTTAAAGATTCTACAAAACTTGCTAAATTTAATTGAATTATCAACTGGACATTATTATATATTATTAGTCTAATATTTGACATGGTGGAGTGTAGGAGTGTGTGTGTATAAACAAATACACCGTGTAGGAGAAGATGCTGAAATGTTAAAGTTAACATTCCCACTTAGAAAATGGAATAGTTTGCAGGTTACTTACCTGAATGTCACTATGTTATTTGCCACCTACCGGTGAGTAGAAAAACAATGAACACATTTTACTTAAAGTTCCTTGGGAGTATGGTAATCCCAAGAAGTGCGAAGAGAAGTGAAGCAAATATGCTATTCGGAATGTAAATAACTTTAGTAACGCTGATTGCTGTGATAGATACTGTACCTTATGGGAGAGTCTAACATTATCCTAAGACTTGCAAATGATAAAAATAAATCATATTTATGGAAATTAAAATACGGATATTTGTATTGTTGGGCTATATGAAGGGTGCACATCTTTTTCTCAACAATTTTTGGTTTAAATTATGTCAGTGAATCAAAATCATGATGTAATATTCACGCTGGCAGTTTATTTTTAATGTGAATAAAATTAACAGTGAAACTATGATAAAAGGTAGTTGTAAGTATCTTCTGTAAAGTGCCACTGATTCTTGGATTCAGAGCTGAGCCTGGGCTCCTTCAAAGGCTAGAACTCTTCTTCCTCTCTTAGAACCTCCTCATCCCTTGTCATGTTTCTGGGCATATAGTAAGCTGGTGTTGATAGATGGGATATTCACATCATGGTTAGAGGGAAGAAGGATCACTTTTATGATTAGTCACTCTGGATGTAAGTGTTTTTGTAACGGACTTGTCTGTAGAACTACATTGCAAGATAGCTTTAAAGGTGAAAACTTTGTGACATGCCTGGTATATGCTAGGCATCTAATAAATAAATAATAGTTGTTATTGTTGTTATTTAAAATTTTTTATTGACCAAATGTTTTGATTTCGACTTTGCTTTTCTTCTGATCTTTGAAAATACATATTGTTAGTAAGTGTTGGTTTATATTTCGTGCCTTTGAAGGAAAGAATAGAAATATTATTGCCTTCTAAGAAAAGATTGCTGATCTTAAAATATTTTTGTGCCTTTTTTATTGTAGGCAACTTTACCACATTCTTACAATAAGCATTCAAGATAGTTCACTTATTAATACAAGTGTATATTTTAAGACAAGATATTTGACCAATTGAATAATACATTGTAGTAACCTGGAGTAAACCAGATTCAGCTGAAATCTCACTGATCCCACTAGATGGCGTTAATTCATTAAGTGATATCTTCATCCTCTAACTTAAGCAGACAGCCTCCTATGAGGTTGAACTGATTTGAGTAGCTTTACAGGGTGAGTGTGGCAGTGTACTCTTGGACTCTTTGCTGTTTATATAGAGTGATTTGTGGAGGCTATTTGGAAATACGAGGAAGATCAGAAGGCTGAGGGCAGATTTATTCAAACTAAAAAACTGTAATAAACTACAGTATTTTGTTAGGTGCTAATTAATTCTAGCTTTGACTTAGTTAGCCTTTGCCCTAATTGTATATCCAACTGAAAGATTCAGAACTTACTGTTTCCTCATAGTTTATCACCCTATTATCATAATCTTGTTTAGGCTTCTGGAAACATTGGAAAACAATTGAAAATGGGAAGCAGATACTTCTTAAAGCATATAGCTTATAACAGATTTAATTTTTAAATAATTTGGTTCTTATTTGTAAGGACTAGATCAACAATGATTCATTTGTGGGTTATTCTGGTTCTTCAGTCATAAATGTAGAATAAAACAAACATCCCAATTCTTTAATTCTCTCTTATGTGAATTTGAATTACTTATTATCTACAAAGACCATTTTATATTACAGATTAGTCAATTTCAAAGTTGAAAAATTGTGCTTTTCCACAGTCATTTTGTAGGCCCCAAATAAATAATTAAGCTTTGGGCTTCTCTGGTGGCGCAGTGGTTGGGAGTCTGCCTGCCGATGCAGGGGACATGAGTTCGTGCCCCGGTCCAGGAGGATCCCACGTGCCGCGGAGCGGCTGGGCCCGTGAGCCATGGCCACTGGGCCTGCGTGTCCGGAGCCTGTGCTCCGCAGCAGGAGAGGCCACAGCAGTGAGAGGTCCGCGTACCGCAAAAAAATAAATGAATAAATAATAATAATAATTAAGCTTTTTTTCCATGTATGTTTTATTTTCTTCTGTTTTTAAGAATTCTGACATGAAATTTTTTTAAAGAAATGATGAATACATTTCACATGCAAAAAAGTCATTCCACATTTCATTAGAAGTGATTTTTTTCTTTATAATCAGATTCATATAGCTAGAATAAAATTGTTTCAAAATTGATGGGATGATCCGTCTTGAGCCATAGAGGCTTAATTGCGCTACAAATATTATACTTTTATTCATCGCTCATCGGGAGTAAGTGTTTGGTGCTGATGGTTCCCTTAATGTTTATGTAACTATTCCAACATAAGGTAGTTCACATTTCTTAGTAAAAAGATTGCCGATAGTTTTATCCACTGGTTATAATAAAAAAGTTGAGAACAATCAAGGGCTTTTGCCAATAGAGTCAGAATAATGTGCTTTTAAAAAAATTTTATTGAAGTATAGTTGAGTTACAATGCTGTGTTAATTTCTGCTGTACAGCAAAGTGATTCAGTTATACATATATATATTCTTTCCCATTATGGTTTATCACAAGATATTGAATATAGTTCCCTGTGCTCTACAGTAGGACCTTGTTGTTTATCCATCCTATTATATATAATAGTCTGCATCTGCTAATCCCAAACTCCCAATCCTTCCCTCCCCCACCCTCCCTCCCTGTTGGCAACCACAAGTCTGTTCTCTATATCTGAGTCTCCTTCTATTTTGTAGATATGTTCATTTGTGTCATATTTAAGATTCCACATATAAGTAATATCATATGGTATTTGTCTTTCTCTTTCTGACTTACTTCACTTAATGTGATAATCTTGAGGCCCATCCATGTTGCTGCAGATGACATTATTTCATGCTTTTTTATGGCTGAGTAATATTCCATTGTTTATATATAGCACATCTTTTTAAATTTTTTGTTTTATATTGGAGTATAGTTGATTTACAGTGTTATGTTAGTTTCAGGTTTACATCAAAGTGATTTAGTTATACATATACATATATCCATTCTTTTTCAGATTCTTTTCCCTTATAGGTTATTACAGAGTACTGAGTATAGTTCCCTGTGCTGTATAGTAGTAGGTCCTTGTTGATTATCTATTTTATATATAGTAGTGTTTATATGTTAATCCCTATCTCCTAATTAATCGCCCCCCCACCATTCCCCTTTGGTAACCATAAGTTTGCTTTCTGAGTCTGTTTCTGTTTTATAAATAAGTTCATTTTTAGATTCCACATATAAGTGATATCATATGATATTTATCTTTCTCTGACTTCACTTAGTATGATAATCTCTAGGTCCATCCATGTTGCTGCAAATGGCATTATTTCATTCTTTTTATGGCTGAGTAATATTCCATAGTATCTGTACCAGATCTTCTTTATCCATTCATCTGTTGATGGACATTTAGGTTGCTTCCATGTCCTGGCTATTGTAAAGAGTGCTGCAGTGAACATTGGGGTGCATGTATCTTTTCAAAGTATGGTGTTCTCCAGATATATGCCCAGAAGTGGGATTGCTGGATCATACGGTAGCTCTATTTTTAGTTTTTTTAAGGAGCCTCCATACTGTTCTCCATAGTGGCTGTACCAGTAATACGTTCCGACCAACAGTGTAGGAGGGTTCCCTTTTCTCCACACCCTTTCCAGCATTTATTGTTTGTAGACTTTTTTTTTTTTTTTTTTTGCAGTATGCGGGCCTCTCACTGTTGTGGCCTCTCCTGTTGCTGAGCACAGGCTCTGGACGCACAGGCTCAGCGGCCATGGCTCACGGGCCCAGCCGCTCCGCGGCATGTGGGATCTTCCCAGACCGGGGCATGAACCTGTGTCTCCTGCATCGGCAGGTGGACTCTCAACCACTGTGCCACCAGGGAAGCCCCTATAAATATATTTGGGATGTTCTTTTTCTTTTTCTTTTTTTTGCGGTACTCGGGCCTCTCACTGTTGTGGCCCCTCCCCCTGCGGAGCACAGGCTCCGGACGCGCAGCCTCAGCGGCCATGGCTCGCGGGCCCAGCCGCTCCGCGGCATGCGGGATCTTCCCAGACCGGGGCACGAACCCGTGTCCCCTGCATCGGCAGGCGGACTCTAAACCACTGCGCCACCAGGGAAGCCCTATTTTTTGATTGACTTGTTTGTTTTTTTGATATTGAGCTACATGAGCTGTTTGTATGTTTTGGAGATTAATCCCTTGTTGGTTGCATCGTTTGCAAATATTTTCTCCAATTCTGTGGGTTGTCTTTCCATTTGTTTATGGCTTCCTTTGCTGTGCAAAAGTTTTTAAGTTTGATTAGGTCCCATTTGTTTTTTTGTTTTGTTTTGTTTTTATTTTCATTACTCTAGTGGTGGATCCAAAAAGATATTCCTGCAATTTATGTCAAAGAGTGTTCTGTGTATGTTTTCCTGTAAGAGTTTTATAGTATCAGGTCTTACATTTAGGTCTTTAATCTGTTTTGAGTTGGTTTTTGTGTATGGTGTTAGAGAATGTTCTAATTTCATTCTTTTACATGTAATAGCTCTCCAGTTTTCCCAGCACCATTTATTGAAGAGACTTTATTTTCTCCATTGTGTATTCCTGCCTCCTTTGTTGTAGGTTAATTGATAGTAGGTACCTGGGTTTACTTCTGGGCTTTCTCTCCTATTCCATTGACCTATATGTCTGTTTTTGTGCCAGTACCATACTGTTTTGATTAATGTAGCTTTATAGTATAGTCTGAAGTCAGGGAGCCTGATTCCTCCAGCTCTGTTTTTCTTTCTCAAGATTGCTTTGGCTATTTGGGGTCTTTTGTGTTTCCATACAGATTTTAAGATTTTTTTGTTCTAGATCTATAAAAAATGCCATTGGTAATTTGATAAGGACTGCGTTGAATCTGTAGATTACCGTGGGTTATATATACCACATCTTCTTTATCCATTTGTCTGTCAATGGACAAAATAACATGTTTTATAAATCAGAACAGGAAGATATGAGTATGTGGTGCCCATTAATAAAATTAGTATCTGAAATGAGGGTTTTACTTTCTCTTATGATCTTAGGAAGCTTTAACCAAAAAATAGCAACTGCCGAAGGTAATTTAGTATATACAAGGCATAACTATATTGTGACTGATTTTTTTTTGGTGACTTCTGAAAATTAGTTCATTTCTTTCTAATCACACCTTATGCACATGTTTGTATTTACAGGTGTCATACAGGCATGTATTAAAATTTAACTGCATAATCTCATTTTCTATACCCAGAGAAGTTTCTGATGACAGAGAAATACTGTTGTAGAGGGGAAGAGTAAATAGTGTCGCATGACAGTTGGAGCTTATCTGCATGGTGTGTTTTTTCTTTGGGAGTAGACATAAGAAGAGGAATAAAATTTGAGTGTATGCCGGTATATGAGTATAGTGAATGAGAGGGAAAGATCATCTTTTCAGGAGGCATTAACTCTGTTTTGCAAACAGATCTTTGGGTGATAAGTCCTTTGTCTTGAGGAGACAGTTTAGTGGTATGCTATCCAGTGCTGGCAGGATATAGCACTCATCCACAGTAAAACTTAATTACTATAACAAAATAAATACTCCTATGCTGTGCAAACTAATATGAAGGAAAATGAGTTTCTGTTGGATAAGAGGTCAAATGAGCACGGTTCTTTAAAACTGTTACGTTGAAGAAAAGGATACAGGATGTTCTGTTAGCCACTGATCAAATATTTTAGTTCATGAAGTATCCTCACTTACATGTTTTAAGTAGCTTTTAATACAATCTTAGAACAAGGACTTCCTTCTCTTCTCTGCCCCCACCCCCATGTCTCTTCTTTTTTTTTTTATTGAAGTATAATTGATGTATAGCAGTATTTCAGGTGTATGACATAATGATTTGATATTTGTGTAGTTTTTTTTTTTTTTTTTGGCGGTACGCGGGCCTCTCACTGTTGTGGCCTCTCCCGTTGCGGAGCACAGGCTCCGGACGCGCAGGCTCAGCGGCCATGGCTCACGGGCCCAGCTGCTCCGTGGCATGTGGGATCTTCCCGGACCAGGGCACGAACCCGTGTCCCCTGCATCGGCAGGCGGACTCTCAACCACTGCGCCACCAGGGAAGCCCTGTGTAGTTTTTTTATTGAAGTGTAATTGGCATATAACATATTGTTTTTTTATTTCTTATGTATTAAAAGTGAAATCCTTTTCCTTTGGTCAAAAGTATAAATTTGTTTGCTGTATACAAGCCATCTCAGATTGATTCGCTGTGTTGTACAGCAGCACCATCCATAATGTCAGACCATTTCTGAGAACATTGACTGTTGTTAAGAGCTCTTTTTCATGGAGTTATTTGGTTTTTATGAAGATGAATATCTGATTAAATTTCTTACTAGTATGCATAATTTGGTGATTTTTAAAATTTAAGGAAAATAAAGTTTTAAAATTTTTGAGTAAAATGGGACTAGAAAAAGAGAGGAGAGAACTTTAAGCATTGGTATATCTTTTTAATTTTCTACTTCGTGACTCCATTAAAAAAAAACCCAACTCTGTAATTTTGAAGTAGAGATTCTGAAATTACCACTTTTCTAAAAATATCACTTACAGCTGAAACTTAATATATCTAAGCATTTTAGTTCTGGGGATGATACATATTTTCATAAAGATGTGTTTCCAAATGGAAATAGCACTGAGGCTTCTGAAATAGGGAACCTTTCCAAAATAGGCTTGTGGTTGCCTGGGTGAAGGATATTAGGTTGCAACAGTTAAAAAGGAAATCCTGGTATAGGAAGCAATTGATGAAGGGCAATATCCACAGAGTTTGAGGCACTTGTATGGGCCTGTGTGCAAGGCCTTGACAGTACTTTCAAATTAAATATCATATTCTCCATAGTGTCCTGAGCCAAGCGTTTATTTCCATCTTTGTTTCTGTTATACATAATATATCATTCTTATTTTTAATCTTCTGTAAGTACTAGTCATCATCCTAGTGAGAATTACAGCCTTTTCTCACTGCCCTTTGTGAAAATGTCATCATAATAATGGGCAGCAGGCAGCTTTATGGTGTTTTAAAAATCAAGTTCATCAGCATTTTTATCAGTTTATTATTTAGTGTCATTATCAATGCTAGGAATACTAAGTGTTTTATAAGTCTATTTTTAAAAGTTTTTTTCTCTTTTTTCCTTGAGTGGGGTGGGGGATATATAGGTATTATCCTAATTTTATCACAGAGGCTACTAATATTAAAGAGAGGCTGAGTGATGACCAGAGTCATATAGATGAGGTGAAAGGAAAACCAACATCCTGGTTGGTAAAAGTTTTTTTAGCCTTCAACCCAAGCTCTTCCCTTGTACAGTACAGTAGGTACAATGTTTTCAGGGCTACTTTTGTTTAAATGGAACTCTTCATATACAGATTTTCTTTCAAAACAAGAAACATCTGAGTTTTTAAAAGGTTCTACCAAGAAACTTGTTCTAGTCCTGTTTCTACAACCTTCTCTTATCTCAGAATCTCTCAAAATAATTTTAAATGGGTTTATGCCTTTTGTGGGAGAAGAAAAAGGCACGAAACAAACTTACCTGGTATTGCAAGTCCCAAAGAGTTGGAACTATAGTATTCAAGCTTTAGTAAAATTTTTGCAGCAGATACATATTTATTAAACTAATGCACTTTATTTTTTAAAATTTTAATTAATTAGGCTGTGCTGGGTCTTCCTTGTGGTGCGCTGGCTCTCTAGTCGCTGTGCGCGGGCTCTCTAGTTGCGGCATGTGGGCTTAGTTATGGTATGTGGGATCTTAGTTCCCCAACCAGGGATGGAACCTAGGCCCCCGCATTGGGAGCGTGGAGTTGTCACCGCTGGACCATGAGGGAAGTCCATAAACTAATGCATTTTATTTGAATTCACTTTATGTGGCCTGTGTTTTAAGTAAAAATGTACCATCAGTGTATTTATTGTTGAAAATACTAAGTGTTTTTTTGTTTGTTTGGGGGACTTCCATTATTACAAGCATGTGATTTTGGCTTTGGGGAAGAAAGCACCTGAATAAGGATGTGAACTAGCTCTTGGAGGCTGTTCGGGGTGGAGGTGGGGCTGTAAACTCCCTGAAATGTGTACGGTATGTGTGTGTATATATTCTTGCACTTATGACATTTTGGGAGGCCAGGTCCATAGTTCTTCATTATGATGTTAAAGGCATTAAAGATGTAACCCCATTGGTAAGATCATGATCTAAATCAGATCACTTACTAGGACTGAATATGAAGCATTTCATTTTTCCCCTCAAATGAAGAGGGCCACATTTGAATACCTTTTTTTCAGAATAGTGCTTTTAAAAGCTAGAAGGGTTTGCTGGGGAATCATAATTTATAAATGGAAAGGTATTTAGTAGATTACTCTTGTATTCTATTGGAAAGTTAATAAATTTCACAAGTTATAGTAAGTACAAGTTACAAATTAGTTCCTTTCTGAAACATTAGCCATTCCACATTTATTTTGAGGACTAAGTACCCTACTTATGAAAGCCAAATATAGAAACAGATCTTAAGGATGAAGCAAAGGAAAAAGTTGCTCAAAGGAGCTCAACTTACCATTAAAGCCCAGCCAGTGTGCCAGATTGTAATGATTTAAATCACTAATGAAATTCATGTTGTTTTAGAGGAATTTTTTTAAACATTAAGCGAGGTAGTAATTTTCCAGTAGTCAAATTTAATGAAAACATTTACTCATGTAAATTGGAGCTTTATTTTTATATATTAGTTTTGCCGTTTTGTTTTTACTAAAAATAGCCACTCTTTTTCTTATATTTCCTCATGAAATCTTTCAGAACCACTTCTAGAAATGGCATCATTTTGCCATAAGTATTTTGTTTTCTCCTCCATCTAGTTTTTATGAAGTAGTGCTAACTCTGCCTTAATTTGATTTGGCATCCCTGCAATTGAACATTTGTAAGTATCTTGTATTATGGCCCATCTGGGTTGTCATAGAAACCAAAGACCTCCATCCTCTTCCCTCTAGTTAAAAATGGAATGCAAACAGGGCTTCAAAGTGACGTTTTTCTAGTACGAGTGACAGCCCCGTGAAGTGCAGAACAGAAAGGTTTCTTATTGGTTTTATTCTCCCATGGCCTATCTTACCAGTTAACTCTGATGCATGCAGTTTTTCTCTTGAAAATCTGGCAAGACACTAATGGAATTTTTAAAATGTAAGCATCAGGGGGAAAAAAAGAATGCAGCTAATCCCCTTCCTGCTCTTTTCTTGTACAAAAATGCAGTGTTAGCTAGCAATGTTTCTGTTTTCTTCCCTGTGTTATTAGCTGTTCTGTTGAAGCTGTGGGACACGTGGTGGAAGCACTGATTAGTTACTACAAGTGTGGCTTTCATTATTAGTCTCATTTATTTTTCAGGTCAGGTGAATGTGGTTTTATCTCATTAGAACCTATGGGCCCATTGGTTAAGTACATGGCAGTAATTCATTGGAAAAGAAGTTTGTTGATATGGAAGTTCTAATGGCCATATCATTAGCCATTTTAAAACATTGTAGAGCCCTGATTCTAAAACGTAATTCTAAAACACTGCCCCATTTCCACCACCCTGGTAGTCACAGAATCCTTGACTTGACTTTGATGGTTTTTCAACTTCCACGTTCCCTTCAGCTTCCCTACCAGAACTATACATGACTTCTATGATGTTTCTGCTTTTAAAGCAGCTAATAAGTTCCAGTGTGCTATTTCAGTTGTATTAGCAAAATGTCTAGGTTTGATGGTTAAGATTTATTGAACTATTGATGTGGCATCACTCAAAGTTTAGAGCGTTAAATTCTTGTTTTAACATAGGTTTTGCATTTAGAAAATAACACACATAGTGACCTCTATGAAACAAACAATGAAAATCTGACCTGTAAGTTTATATCCTAATAGAAATGTTCCAGAGGGTTGGATTAAAAAATCATTAGACAATTGTAGTTGGTGAGTTTTTGGTCAGTTTTTTTTTTTTTCTTTTTTTTTTTTTTTTTTTGCGGTACGCGGGCTTCTCACTGTTGTGGCCTCTCCCGTTGTGGAGCACAGGCTTCGGACGCACAGGCCCAGCGGTCATGGCTCACGGGCCCAGCCACTCTGCGGCATGCGGGATCTTCCTGGACCGGGGCACGAACCCGTGTCCCCTGCATCGGCAGGCGGACTCTCAACCACTGCGCCACCAGGGAAGCCCTGGTCAGTTTTAAGTCTACTGTTTTTCAAAAGGAAAACATTAAAGTCTTTAACATCTACAATTTGACTGTTAGCTAGTTTTGGTTATTGGTGTACTTTCTTTTAATAATCTATAAGAAATATTATAGTTCTTTTACATACACATCTTCTGTTTCCTGAAATAGCTATATAAACTTTTTAAAGAATTTAACTTTTTAATATTATACCTCAAAATCTAATACATACTCTGTAGATATATTCAATAAATAATGTCTTCAAACCTTATACAACCTATTATGGCCCTGACATCCTTTTAAATCTAAGATGAAAGAATGATTAGCAAAGTGCATGCAAAACAGCAAGCAAATTGATAGTTGTGGGTGATTCAAAGGATGTTCTGAGAACCTTTTCTAATACTGCTTTAAATTTGTGTGCTAATCACACAGATGGAAACCCATCTCTGGATAAGTTGCCAATCTTTAAAACAAAGAAGACCAGAATGGTTTGTATTTGTAGTTCATACTCTTGTCCTCTGGGATTCAGTAATCTTTTTAGCCTGTCCACAGTAGTACATGTATATTTCTGGGTAGCAGGCCGATTGCTGCTGATGGTACTAAAATGTTTTGATAGGAACAAAACTGTGTTGCCGTCTTCCCCATGAGCTCAGTGTTCAGAGCTGACCTGTTTGCACATGGGCCTGTGGTGTATCATTTTTTGGTACAAGAGCAGTAGAGTAAGGTCTGACTCTAGTTGATTGAAGTGGTAGTTTCAGATTACGACAAGAGGACCGATTGCTGGTGAGGGAAGTTGAAATTGCAGAATGAGTTTGCTGCATGAGGCAGGTCTGCCCAGCAGCAGGTTGATTTGCACCGTGAGACAAGCAGCACACATAAACAGATGGCCCAACAATGAGTCAGAGCCACAGGTCCGGAGCAGGTAGATTGGCTTTTGCCTGATTCTTGACATGGTTATAGAGAACGGAATTTTAACATCTACCACTCTTAAAACTGAAAAATAAGTACTTAGTGAAAGAAATTCTACTCATTAGGAAGTGAAAAATATGCATCATTAGGCAGAAGAGAAATCTGTCGCTGGATCTGGACATTGAAACCCAACATTTTCAGGAGCTGGGTCCTATAGGCATGGGCTGGCTTTATCTTTTGGCATTTGGTCATTCAGTATTATTGTACTGAATGCTTCAGCATGTAATATGCAGCAAGAAAATCTTAAAATTATGTCTTTGATACCGGGTTTTAAAGAATTATGAACTATTTAGTTGCAAGACAAATCTGATATTTGGGTTAAGAAGAGAATTTTTTTAAAAAGACACCATGGTGGTAAGTGTCATATAAACATAAAGTAACATGAGTTTGTAATGGTATCAAGCAAAAGAAAAATATTAGTGGAAAAATCCTTCAGTTTCATATGTAAAGCATTAAAAAAAAAAAAGGAGTGTAGTGGAGTTCCCAGATCCAGTCATCCATCTTCAAAATGTAAATGCAAACAATCATTTTTCTGCCAGATACTTTCAGAAGTACTAAGTATCTTATTAATTTTCAAAAACAAAGTTTTGCTGTAGTTTATATCTCTAGAAAAGTGTTTTAAATGTAACATTTGATGAAGAAAATGCTGTACCACTGAATTCTAGTACTTAAACTTTCTGATTGTCATATTACACTTACCATAGACCAACATTTTCAGTGCCTACATTTGCCAAAGAAAGCGAGTTAGTAGTGAGTAGCATTGTCAGGGTACCTGTTGACCTTCCTTAGGTCACTGTGGTTAGGGATGTATCCAAAAACACAAACTACAATGGTGGAAACCTTATTCTGAGATGCTGTGAGGGCTATGGATGCCATTGGTTAGAGCAGAGGTATAAATTTGGCTGCTTTTTGTTTCCCCAATAATTGGGAACCTATTCAAGATTAATTGTGCCAGCACCTATTTCCCAAACTGGTTTTCATTTTATCTGCTCAAGCATGTACCACCTGGTCTTTGCTCAGGGTAGGAGCACTAATCTACGGATGGAAAGAAGCGTTCAGGGCACTGCATTAAAAACTGGAGGAGAATGCATTATTAATGGGATAGGTCTCTTTTTCTCTCTCTCTCTCAAAAAAGGGAAAAGGGAAATCAGTTATATGTGCACTGTCAAGGAGGATAAGGATAGACTTAGTGCTAGTTCTTAACCAATTTTTTTTTTTTTGCGGTACGCGGGCCTCTCACTGTTGTGGCCTCTCCCGTTGTGGAGCACAGGCTCCGGACGCGCAGGCTCAGCGGCCATGGCTCACGGGCCCAGCCGCTCCGCGGCATGTGGGATCTTCCCGGACCGGGGCACGAACCCGTGTCCCCTGCATCGGCAGGCGGACTCTCAACCACTGCGCCACCAGGGACGCCCTTAACCAATTTTTTTAATGAGTTACCGAGAGATACCTAAGGAGAAATACTTGAGTAAATTACCTTCACAACATGCAGCTTGTAGACACCAAAGTGATCTAATTGTAATACAGATCACCCAGTGATTGTGTCACCCTGTAAGCTTTAGTATATTGAGTACATTTCTTATAGGATGCCACATTATCAAAGGTTAGAAAAATAGTGATGAATTTGGGGTTTTAATATTATAAAGATTATCAGAAGATTTTGAATCATTTTTGGTTTGAATAAGCTCCCATCATCTGTTTGCTGGTTTCAAGACTTTACGGTTTTGGTTTGTTTTTGTCTACACATGTATAATTGAGCTGAATATGTGTGCCAATAAGTAGAGGAGCTGCAGAGCTGCATTCAGCTTCTGCTTAAGTCTGCAGTATTAAAGTGTTCCTTTTGTTGCATGTGCTGGTCTTGCAGACTCTGTAGAGCCTTATCAAATGCAGCCAGTTGGTGCTGCTGGTATGAGGCACAGGGGAGCTCTCATGTGGAAGGTTAATGGAGTGTAATTATAAAGAAAAATGAACTGCTCAACTACTCTATCTCACTCTACCTGCACCAAGAGTGACAAGTGCTCTGATCTTTTATAAACCCTGGAGCAGAGGTTTAACCATCTAAAATTATGACAGTATAACTGTCATACAAACAAACACCCTGTGAAGTATAGGTATGCACCCCTGTGTAGGAATGATTCCTTCCTATTACAAGAAGTCTCAGGAAAGGAGCACCTTCAACCATCAAGAAAAGCTCCTGGTTAAACATTGTGCTTTTGTGTCGCTTCTTCTTTTCCACTCAATTTGTTCCATTTTCTTTTCCTAAAGATGCTTTCCCCCTTCTGATTAGTGGCAAGGCTGACAGCCTGCACACGAGTAGGTCCATTCCACAGTATGCATCAGACGACAAATACCCTTGCTTCCTCCAAGCAGGTCTGTCGTGCTTGCCCTTACAGCCACCCTTAAATCAACAGGGTTCTTTTAAAGGGGATGGAAACAACCATCTCTTCTCATTCTCAGCATCTAAGCAGAGTAGGCTGTAGAAAGCCCAAATACCGTCTGATGGGTTTTTCTCCCGGGATGTCCATATTGCAGAGATTATTATTACACAGTTTTGGTGGGCTCGAGATGGAGTTAGATCCTCAGTTCCTTTGGATGAAAATATCACAGGAAATATTTAGAAAGGAAAATGACAGCTCGGAGGTACAAGGACAGAGAAGGACCAAGGAGACGTTCAAAGGGTGTGATGAGTGGACAAATCTGTGTACTAGTATGTCACGTTGCCAGTGAGTATTGCGAATTCATCCTGCTACTGGAACATCTGAAGGGTAAGTGGAGCTGGATTATGGAGCCGGGTTGATTGAGTGCTTTTGCCAGCTCAGCACAGAGTTGAAATAAGGTGTTGCAGAATGATGCCACAACAACAAAACCCCTGACATCTTTTTCTTACAAAGTCTAAAATATAACCATTCCTGGCGAGGCTGTGCAGCCTACCGAGATAAGTAAATTCAGCATCACATACGTTAGGCCTGTGGAGACTAAGCAGAAGTGATGGCTGTGTCACTTGCACAGCAGTCTTATTGACTGAGCCCTGGTCTTGCGTGGCGGTGAGGGAGGGGCAGCCAGGATTCCTAGCAGCGGCTCTGAAAGCAGGGAGGCTGATTTTAAAACCTCTCTGTGCGGTTTATAATGTTATTTCCCCAGCCCCTTTGCATATGGGTTTTGCTCATCTGTGCTCTATTTTAAAAGCAAAATAGCTGTATAGTTTTTATGGCAGTAGGATAAATCTGTTAGTGAATAAAAATTTTAAATCCAGCTTTATATTAGTGGCTGGTATGTAAAGTTTGCTGTGATTTACTCCCTTAAATACTGGAACCCACTATTTTACCAGTCTCAATGTTGCCAGCATCCATTACATTTATTAAATTGAAGTCATTGTTCCAGAATTGAAGTTTTTGGCTTGAGGTAGAAAGTTAGCAACAGAATCTTAAAATTGTCCATCATACTCCATAGATGAGGAAGCGTATCATTCTTGTTGTGTTGGCTCCAGCGTGTATCCCTCCTCAGCTGCCAGAGAGAATATCTTTGATGATAGAAATACAGTCTCTCTGGCATTTTGGAGCAAGTTATCCAGCACTGCCCAATCCCTTTAAGAACATTCTCAGCCCTTCTGGTGCTCAGAGCTTATAGGAAATTTGCCTTAGGATGGTCACTCTCGGTATAATTTGCTCCAGACCCATCTCTCGAGCCATCCATGCTTCATCTCCGGCTGTCCCAATTCCTACCTTGACCGCATCCTCAGGCTCCTCTCCTGCTTGGCCCCTTCAGTTTGTTGCACAGGTTATTCTTCTTCCTTGGCTTTTGACAGCCTGTCTTTGTTTCCTGACAGCTAACTATATCTAGAGACGGATGTCCAACAGAGGACATCTCTCCCGCTGGCCGAGCTCCCCACACCAGTATACTCTACATTTAGTCAGTCCACTTGGATATCATCCAGCCTCCTGTTGGCCCCAGAAGTATTGGCTCAGACAAATGAGCTCCAGCTCTTTGTTCAGTGAACAGAGCTTCATTCAGCCTAGTTTTCCAGCTTTTCGCACTGGGAGCTTTGGTGAGGATTGCCCGGTGCGAGCCCTCTGCACAAAGCAGGAACCCTATGAGCAAGTGAAACTAGACTAAGCACAAAAGAAAAACAGACTAGTTTTCCAGAGGAGAGGGATTCCATATTCTAGTGCCCTTTTCACTGTTAGGTAACTGTATAACTTTTGGTTAGTCGTCAGTCACCTCAGTTTCCCTGTCTGAATCAAAGACAGTTGCCTTAATTCACCCCATGTAGTTGTGAGAATCTTATTTGATAAGAGGGTGTGAAAATTTACAACTATAAAGTGCTATATAAACATATGATTGTTTAAGCTAAAAGAATCACACTATTAGGGAAATGTTTGTGAAAATGGTATCATCATTTTTCATTTAGGGTTCACTCAGAAAGTAAGATTCTTGAAAAATTATTAATGAATACGTATGTTTATAACATAAGTTCCTTTTCCTTAATCATGTAAACTAAGTGATTTTGAAAAATCCCCAGTACTCAGAAACAAGAACCAGTTAAGTGTAGGAGTTGCTTCTAGTGTTCTGGTTGGATTCCAAGTCTGATGATTATGTTTTGCTTGCTGTAATTCCCTGGACAGCTTCAACAAGGTAGTTTTCATTTTTCTGACCTCTACAGTGTGGCTGTTTAAACAGCTGCTTTCTTCAGCCCTAGGGACAGCTATGGTTGGGTGGTAGAGAAACTGATTCCAGCTCATTCTTACATCGGTGTTACATGATGGGAGGAGGTTAAATTGTCTGTAAGGTACTTTAAGCTATTTGGATAAAATTGGCACAATTATGGAACATATTACTAAATTTTTTATTCGTTTATATTTTGTATATTGTTGTCTCTCATATCTTAAGATATTTTATCTTACCATATTTTTCTTAATACCCATTTATCACTTGCTTTTATGTCTGTGCTTCTTTCCACTAAAGTCACAACCCAGCGGTTTAACAATGCTAAGATTTTGCTTAACAGGAAAGCCATTTGAATTTTCTGGTTATCTGAAATTCTTTTTTGACTCACCTTTTATTGTTGAAAAAATTCCTAAGTGATGACTGATTCCTCTCCTAGGAGCTACAGTTCAGTGAATGTAGTTACTGCCTAGAGGTTGAAAACTGGTAACCCATGGGCTTAATCTAAGTAACAAAGATATTTTAACAATGTTAAAAGCAATTCTTATATTAGCGCCTTTAGACAGGTCATTCCCTCTCCAGTTGACTTTAGTTCCCATCACTCTCTATTGTCTCACAGCTGGCCTGCTTCATTCACATGCATTACCTGCTTGACCCCGTTCATGTGAATTTTTAATCCCTGAATGAAACTATTCTTTAATGATTTAGCTTCTTTGTAGTGTGTCAAGATCATCATTGTGAGCGTTAGTAGTTTTCTGTGTACTGTGCTTATAGAAGTGGAAAGTAAAGATCAAGAGATTGTATTCTTGTTATTTAGAGATTCACAGAATTTTAACAGAAAAGAATATTGAAGACTGAGTGGAGAAACTGAGACCAAGATCAGGTAAATAACTTACTCAAGGTCACAAAGCTAGTGTAGTGACAGACATATGACCAGAACCCAGATTTCTTGACCGTTAGTATTATTTTTTGCTGCACTATAATACCTCTCTACTTATTTTTCCTAAAAGCAGAATGGGGTGGAGGGGGGGTATTTTTTTTTAAAGGTTTTTTACTAGGTGCTTTTGTGGCTTGCCATATTATACAGTATATAGATGTGAGAGCTTCAGGTCCTGACCAGCAAGTAAAATAATGGGGGGAGGGGAGAGATAAGAAATCAGATACCAGGAACTAGAACTTCTATGTCTGACTCTGCCCATAACTTGAGACCTAGGTCAAGTCACTTAGATGCTCAGAGCCTTAGTGTCTTACCTGGCAGGTAATATCTATTTGATATTATTGCTACTGTTTTTATTGTAATCATTGTAGAACTCACCAGCTGCCGCATTAGACTGTATCTAAAAATTGAGACTACTGTGGTATATTCAGACAATGGAATATTATACAGGGGTAAAAAGAATGAGCTATCAAGCCATGAAAAGACATGCAAGAACAAATATGTATTTCTAAGTGAAAGAAGCCAATTTGAGAAGGCTACTATATGATGCCAACATATGACATTCTGGAAAAGGCAGAATTATAGAGACAGTTAAATGATCAGTGGATGCCAGAGGTTGGGCAAGGGAGAGATGAATACACAGAGCACAGAGGATTTTTAGGGCAATGAAACTATTCCATATGATACTGCAGTGGTGGATACATGTCATTGTACATTTGTCAAAATCCATAGAATGTACAACATTAAGAGTGAACCCTAAACCCTCCTATACTGTTAGTAGAAATGTAAATTGGTGCAGCCACTATTGAGAACAGTATGGAGGTTCCTTAAGAAACTAAAAATAGAGCTACCATATGATCCAGCAATCCCAGTCCTGGGCATATATCCAGAGAAAACTCTAATTTGAAAAGATAATGCACCCCAGTGTGTTCATAGCAGCACTATTTACAATAACCAAAAAGATATGGAAGCAGCCTAAATGTCCATTGACAGATGAATGGATAAAAACGATGTGGTGTGCACACACACATATATATAATGGAATATTACTCGGCCATAAAAAAGAATGAAATAATAAGATTTGCAGCAACGTGGATGGACCTAGAGATTATCATGCTAAGTGAAGTAAGTCAGATGAAGACAAATATCATATGGTATCACTTATATGTGGAATCTAAAAAAAAAAGATACAAACGAATTTATTTACAAAACAGAAACAGACTCACAGGCATAGAAAACAAACTTACGGTTATCAAAGGGGAAAGGGGGGCGCTTAATTAGGGGCTTGGGATTAGCAGATTCAAATACTACATATAAAATAGATGACAACAAGGTCCTACTGTAGAGCACAGGGAACTATATTCAATATCTTGTAATAACCTATAATGGAAAAGGATATGAAAAAGAATATGTATATATATGTATATCCGAATCACTTTGCTGTACACTAGAGACTAACACAACATTGTAAATAAACTATCCTTCAGTTTAAAGAAGAGTGAACTCTAGTGTAAACTATGGATTTGGGGTGATAATGATGTGCCAACATAGAGTTCATCACTTTTAGCAAATGTTCTGTTCTGATGGACTGCTGAGAGAGAGACTGTGGGCGGTGGAGCAGGGGCTATGTGGGAATTCTCTGTACTTTCCACTCAGATTTTTTTTTTTTAGCTGTTTTAATAGGTGTGTAGTGATTATATCATCATGGTCTTTTTAAAATAGATTGATTGACTGATTGATTTTTGGCTGCGTTGGGTCTTCATTGCTGGGCACGGGCTTTCTCTAGTTGCGGCGAGCAGGGGCTATGTTTGCTGCAGTGCACAGGCTTCTCATTGCGGTGGCTTCTCTTGTTGTGGAGCACGGGCTCTAGGCGCGCGGGCTTCAGTAGTTGTGGCTCGTGGGCTCAGTAGTTGTGGCTCCCGGGCTCAGTCGTTGTGGCTTGTGGACTCTAGAGTGCAGGCTCAGTAGTTGTGGCACACGGGCTTAGTCACTCCGCGGCAAGTGGGATCTTCCCGGACGAGGGCTCGAACCTGTGCCCCCTGCATTGGCAGGAGGATTCTTAACCACTGCACCACCAGGGAAGTCCCTTTCCACTCAGTTTTACTGTGAACTTAAAATTGCTTTAAAAAATTAAGTCTAGGGGCTTCCCTGGTGGCGCAGTGGTTGAGAGTCCGCCCGCCGATGCAGGGGACACGGGTTCGTGCCCCGGTCTGGGAAGATCCCACATGCCGCAGAGCGGCTGGGCCCGTGAGCCATGGCCGCTGAGCCTGCGCGTCCGGAGCCTGTGCTCCACAACGGGAGAGGCCACAACAGTGAGAGGCCCATGTACCGCAAAAAAAAAAAAAAAAAAAAATTAAGTCTATCACAGATACAGAGAACAAACTAGTGGTTACCAGCGGGAAGAGGGAAGGGGGGAGGGGCAATATAGGGGTGGGAATTAAGAGGTACAAACTATTAGGTATAAAATAAGCTACAAGAATATATTGTACAACACGGGGAATATGGCAAATATTTTATAATAACTTTAAATGGAATGTAACCTTTAAAATTGTGAATCACTATATTGTACACTTATATATATTGTATATCAACTGTACTTCAGTGAAAAAATAAATTTAAAAAATAAAATAAAAAATGAAAAGCAGGCTACAATTAAAAAAATTGTCTATTTAAAAAAAAAGGGGGGGCGTATTTTATGTTCAGTACAAAGTCCTCTTCTCTTTTGGCGCTGCACCTCAGTAATTTTGTTGGATGTGGAAACTGGAGAACAGTATAGTAAAGAGTGAACTACACCTTCAGTACTAAAAAATATGCTAAAAGAAGATAAAAGTAACAAATCATTTTGACTGTGGCCATTCCATCTTTTCTGAAAGTTAGAGTATGTGCTTGCGTGTGTACGTGTGTGTGTGTAAAGACTTGAAATATTTGTGTAGAGATTTGTGAATTGGATTTAGTAATTTTCATAACCTATGAAAAATGTTTTTCTTCACACCTCAGATTTAATAAAAATTTAAAATTTTTAACAAAATGCTTTGTTCATGCTTTTTTTCCTATATTGCTGAATCTCTCTCTCTTTAATAAAATTTCTAGTACTGACAGTTTAAAACAAAAAAATCAAACCTGCTCTGAAATTCTGAAAGATGAGTTCACGTTTCTTCTGTTTCTGATGCAGAAAACTGAGACTAAATACAAAGTAGTGCAAATCATCCTCTGTCACGTGTCTTGGAAGGTCCAATCCCTTGAAGTTGACTATCCCTCATCTTGGCAGCCTACGTAGGTGATAGAATTGCTTCCTCTGTTGTTTTATGTGGGGTCTTGTTAGAAAGTAAATATGTAACACTGTTCATTTTTTTTCTTTAAGCGATTGTAACAAGTACTTGGTGATAAACTACTGAAATGCTGAATACTTTTTGTGAAATTAAGAGATATTCATTCGTAGCTTTGGAACTTTTTAATCTACGTGTTTATCCTATTATGGCAGATGATAAAAAACATGTTTTTAAGCATCAAGAGTATTGTTCAGGTTGTACTTTTGTTAAAATACTTATTCAGAATATCAGTGTTTAGTGATTTATAAGACCTACTTTTGTTTAAACGTAAGGTAAACATTACATTTTATCAAAAAATATTTTCTACCTGATACATCCTGCCTGACACAGTATATTGTTCTAATACTCTTGTCTGTCTTTTTTCTCTCTTTTAAGCAAAAACTGCAGAATTGAGGATTGTTAAAATATATCCTTGCCTTTGGAAATGATTGATCCATGACTTAGTACGTGTATTCTGTGTAGAATTTGGTTAGATAATCTATTATATTTACCTCTCCCAGAATCTGATTATGTCTTGTGTTTCTGTGAAAAGAGGGTTTTCTACATTATCTCCAGTGTACCCAGGGCTTGGAGTAAGCAAAACAATCTGTTGTATCTGAGCAGTATTTTGTAAAATAATACAGGTTTTTGGTTTCCTTCTTCCGTTTCCCTCCCCCCATTTTAGGATCATTATTGTGCTTAAATTGTATTTTCATATCCAACTTGTCAGGAACAGCTACTGTGCAGCCATTTCCAATCATATTTCTTTTGTGAGGAAAACCATAGCAGCTTCAGGGCAGAGCAGTGAGAGAATTTCTATAGTGTATGGGACAGCTCTGACATTAACAAGGCAATACTGCTTTTTAAGTTGTGGGGTAGAGCCATGGAATGATGAATGACAAGCTGGTGGTATGTGCAGGTTTGTAACAGATAGTTACAGAGGGCCATGCATTTTACTGAACTGGAGTTTAACTTACAAATTAATAGCCTTTGTGTTGTATCTCACTGTGGTACAAACATAGTGATCCAGACACTTTTTTATATTAGCAAGCAGCTAAATTGCGTAGATTGTAAATGGTTCTTATGTTTTTTTCTGCTGTTCTCATTACTGTATCTAGGGTCTTTGCTGGGTCAGGCTACATTTAAATTGGACATCTATTTTATGCATTCAGAATATGGCCCTGAACCACTAATGGAGGTATAAGAAATCTGGGCCATACCTAGATTTCTACACAGGAAAATATTCCCTAATGACCTTGATTTCTGAGATAAAAAGGCAACAGGTAGCATTCTTTCTTAAGTGTACTTTTTTTGGTGATTCTCGTTTAAAAAAAGAGCGAGGTTTGAACAAACATAAAATGTTTGACTAGGTGTTAAAAATAAAATGATTGAAAGATAATTGAAGGGCTTCCCTGGTGGCACAGTGGTTGAGAATCTGCCTGCCAATGCAGGGGACATGGGTTCAAGCCCTGGTCTGGGAAGATCCCACATGCCGCGGAGCAAATAGGCCCATGAGCCACAACTACTGAGCCTGCGCATCTGGAGCTTGTGCTCCGCAACAAGAGAGGCCACGACAGTGAGAGGCCCGCGCACCGCGATGAAGAGTGGACCCCGCTCGCTGCAACTAGAGAAAGCCCTCGCACAGAAACGAAGACCCAACACAGCCAAAAATAAATAAATTAATTAAATTTAAAAATTGGAAAAAAAAAGAAAGATAATTGACATTGAAAAGTCACATTTAATTAGCTGCTGCTCTTAACTGAAAATTCACACTAGAGAAATTGTATTTTTCATGGGTTATCATCTCTGAATTTCACATTGCCCTCAACAATTTCCTAAGCACTCCCCACCATTAATTCATTTGATCTTCAACATCTTTCTGAAGCAAGCAGGACAGTATAGCTTAGTACTTCAAAGAAACATAGAGAACTTAAATGCAAGCAGACTGGGTTCTGATTTTGGCTTCGTTCATCTTTTATTATAGAGAAATATATTACAACTACCATTCCCAGCATGCAGTGCTCTTTTTTAGTTTGTCTCTGTGTTGGTACTATTTTGTCCTAGCATCTGGGTATGTTACATATTGAAGCACTGTAGTTCTCCAAGGACCCACCTCTCTTGAGTAAACAGCTACACTTTTTCTTGTTTGATGCAAATTAAAGACAGTCCCCAGGTTCTTAGAAGGGTTCCTAGATTTAGACAGAGTTTGACTATAGCAGTCTTAGCAGTCCTTTATAGTCATGCATAAGGAGTTGGGGGAAGGTGGGGTTGAGTTTACCTATTAGAGCGTGAATGAGCTAAATAAGAAAAAAGTAAACTGCATTTCAATCAGGCTGTCAAATAAAGGGTCTAATCCCCAATGGAAATGGGATATAAATCCCATTGATATGAATAAAAGGTCTAATCTCCTGTGGAGATGGCATGTAAAACCTTTTGATGTACATATCAGTGTGTGTATGTGTGTGTTTGTGTGTATTTTGAAGGAAGAGTAAACCCCAAAGAATATTTTTTTAATTAAAGAAGCCAAAGTCTAATCAGTATCATGACTTATGCATTCTCCACCATCTGTTAAGCATCCATGTAGAGAATTTTGAACTTTACTGAAAAAAAAAACCCTGATAATTCCAACTGCTGCTGTTCCTTAATTCATCTAAATTGTACTGTTCAAATTCCATGACACCTTGTGAAGAACTATAAAATATCTATGTTCCCAACTCTCTATGACCAAACAAATCCTCTTTAGTAGACAACATACACAGTTCACTGTATAAGATGAGGTTGTAGATACTGCTCTGTCAAACAGGTAGTGTTTTTCAAGAATATATTCCTTTTAAAAAAGGCTTATAAGGTTAGAAGCTATTTGTCTAATTCTAACCCTGAAACTGAATATCGGAGAGTTTGGGGGAAAACCTTCTAGTGCCTTACAAAATGAATGAAACAATTATTTTTATCTAAGTATGCATGTATATGTGTGTGTGTATACACACACACACTTTTTTTTTTTTTTTTTGGCCGTGCCACACAGCTTGCGAGATCTTAGTTCCCTGACCCAGGGATTGAACCCGGGCCCTGGCAATGAAAGCCCTGAGTCCTAGCCACTGGCCTGCCAGGAAATTCCCCTAAGTATGTTTTTATAGATGCTGCCACCAATATTTTTCCTCCTACTCCCCTGTCAGAATTCTATCCTGTGTGTCTCCCCTAAACATTCCCTCTAATAACTTCAGTACATATCCTCTCATTGAATTTCAGTAATATATTACATCAAGAAGGAGCTTATTTTGAGTTTATTGCTTCTTGTTCCTGTGTCTTTGTTCATAAAATGGTGGAATCTCAACTTAATTTTCTATTTCCTTTAAACAGCACATACCTTTTACTCTGGATTGTAATTTTGTCATTAATGTTATGCCAGTAACATACCCTATTCTTTAGAGGATAATTATGAGGCAGCATTCTGAAGACTCATGTAATCTCTTTCCTGCATCTTCAGTGTTGTTGAATATTGGTGTTACTTATAAATACAGTTGGTTGACTTTCAGTTGGACAGTAGAAAGGTTTTTTTTTCTCCTCTCTTCTCTTTGGGTAAATTCTGATTTTATGAACAAATGTAAATTTCTCCTTGTTAGTTTTTATGCACACAAAAAATGTAGTGTCCCTGGTTTCATTTGGGCAATTGGTGAGTCTGAAGACCTGGAAAGATTTTTCATTGCATTTTAGGTATGAATATGGGTAGGGTTTGTTCTTGACTTTCTGGATTTGTGACAAGTTACAAGTCTACCAGTTTCTGGTATGAGGGGGAAGGTTATATTTTCTGATTGTGTGGTGGATCATAGAGGAAACAGGATGGATTTTTTTTTTTTTTTTTTTTTTTTGTGGTACGCGGGCCTCTCACTGTTGTGGCCTCTCCCGTTGCGGAGCACAGGCTCCGGACGCGCAGGCTCAGCAGCCATGGCTCACGGGCCCAGCCGCTCCGCGGCATATGGGATCCTCCCAGACCGGGGCACGAACCCGTATCCCCTGCATCGGCAGGCGGACTCTCAACCACTGCGCCACCAGGGAGACCCAACAGGATGGATTTTTAAGGCAGTACTGTGTAGGAAGATGTCTGGGTGCGTGTGGCCCTCTCATAATTGATTCAAGAACAGATAATGCTGAGTGGAACACAAGCAAGCTTGAGTGTCTGTGTGGAAAAATGGAGCCTTGAAGCACCAGCGTCCAGTTGTGGAGGACAGGGCTTGTGCCTGCATTTGTTTTTTTTTTGCGGTACGCGGGCCTCTCACTGCTGTGGCCTCTCCCGTTGCGGAGCACAGGCTCCGGACGCGCAGGCTCAGCGGCCATGGCTCACGGGCCCAGCCACTCCGCGGCATGTGGGATCTTCTCAGACCGGGGCACGAACCCGTGTCCCCTGCATCGGCAGGCGGACTCTCAACCACTGCGCCACCAGGGAAGCCCTGCATTTGCTTTTGAGAGAAGCTTTCTAAAATTTGTGTGAGGATTGGATGGAAATGAATTGGTGGCTCGATTGGAGGGGTAGAGGCTGTTCTTCCACCACTCCATCTCCCTTCTGTATTGACCAAGGCCATGGCACTTGAATGATTGACTTCCATAGCAGAAAAATGAACCCGATTTTCTGTTGAATCGGACTGATAAACTTTTGTGTTTTTCTTTGGAATCTGTCTTGCTGTCGTGTGAACACATTGATAGTATCGCTGAATGTCACAATATTGATCACGGTGACTACCTGTCTCAGAAACTGTGACTTCAAGTGTCAGAGGCTCTGTGAACCCTTCTGCCTGAACAAGCCCTGATGAAACCTAGCGATGCGAATGTCAAGGGAATTGGAGGCTTGGAATTACATTCTGGGTGTATGGAGCAGTTCTTGACAGATGAATTGAGCGGGGCGGTACTTGCCATTCTGGATGCCTGGCACATTGGCCTGTTGTTTATAGAAAATATATTAAGGGGAGAAGGTAATAAATTGTTAACTTTTCTCTCTCTCTTCTGCCTTCATTCTTTCCAGCTTTTCCTTTTTCCTTTCTTTTGTTCCCCACCCCCCTTTTAATTTTATTTTTTTAACAACTTTATTGGAGTGTAATTGCTTTACCCCCCCCTTTGTTTTAGCTCTCATTAACTTGTTAGTGAGTGATGAATGGCCAGTTTGTGAGACTTAGCCTTTTCTGAAAGCTTCAGGATAACGTTCCAGGATAATTAGCTATGTTTAAAGGTCTCCTTTATATGTGAGCAACATTGAAAATATCCAGTTGTTTAGGCCAGTATAACCTTCATCAGTGACCAGCAGAAGTCATGATTTCTTTGTTTAAGACAAAGAAATGGTAGAAGAATATAGTCTCACTTCCTGTGGAGATGAGGCTTCTTAAGAACTTTGCTTGATACTACAAGCTAAAATTTATGAAATATTATAGCTGTATGCTCTCACCACCACCCAGAACTGGTACTGACCCAGATCAGGGTCCTGCTGGAGTTAATGTGACTGTTGTATTTGCCAGAGCTGCAAGACTGAACTAGAACAAGACTGGATTGTGGAACCTAGAAAAGCCAGCTACTGCACAGGGCAACTCTCCTTTATTAATCAGTCCTTAAAAGAGTGTGCAGGGTCTCTACACCTGAGGAGCGCCTCCACTGCAGAGCTCACCTAACTTTATTTTATTTTTTTTATTTATTATTATTATTTTTTAAGTTTATTTATTTTATTTATTTATTTTTGGCTGTGTTGGGTCTTCGTTGCTGCATGGGGGCTTTCTCTAGTTGCGGTGAGCGGGGGCTACTCTTCGTTGAGGTGCGAGGGCTTCTCATTTGCGGTGGCTTCTCTTGTTGCAGAGCACGGGCTCTAGGCACGCGGGCTTCAATAGTTGTGGCTTGTGGGCTGTAGCGCTCAGGCTCAGTAGCTGTGGCGCTCGGACTGAGTTGTTCCGTGGCATGTGGGATCTTCCCGGACCAGGGCTCGAACCCTTGTCCCCTGCATTGGCAGATGGATTCTTAACCACTGTGCCACCAGGGAAGCCCTCACCTAACTTTAGCTCATTGGTTTTCAAAATGCAGTGAATAGTTTATTTGACAGAAGGCATCAGTGCTTCCCCTGACCCTTGATTTTTTTAAAAAATTTCATAGACATGCACAACTATATTCTGGGTATTCTTCTAGTCTTCTGGTGAACACAGCAAGGACTGCCAGGGCAATGCATTTCTGAGTGGCTCTCTGAAATATGCCAGTGCCTTCTTTCAAAGAAAGCATTACCCACCTCATATGATCTGACCCGTGTCCAATCTGCACAGCTCTCTCTCTCTCTTCTTTTTTTCCTCTTCTCAAGGACTAAGGAAAGTTTGCGAGTGTTTTGATCCCATCTCCCCTCCTCGCTTTGTTTCAGGCCCTGGGGGAGGAACAGTTGTGAATGCATCGTGACTCACTGACTCCCACGTTTCTGATTCTGGTTCTGATTGGTTGTCACCTTGCTCTAGCCATATGGCTTCAGAGTACTCTAGCCTGCGTCCCTTTCTTGTTCTTTCCCCTACTGTTCCCTTCTGTTGTATAAAACACTGGGAGTGGGTTCCAAGCTTTGTCTCTTGCTTCTAGTTTAACCCGGTTAGGCAGTAAGTAGGAGAGCACACTGTATTTCCTAAAAACGGCTATAGAGGAGAAAAAACACCCTTTCCTTTTGTGCCTGGCATAGTAATTATTTAGTTTCCTGTGCTGTTTTTGTTCAAAGTTTACTTTTTGGCAGGTGTCACATTTGTGTTTGTATTATTTCCTCCTGGTTTCTCTCCTCCCCCTGATTTGAGCTGGGGGGGTTTGTTTTTGTTTTGGTAAAGGGACTAAGAATGATGCTGTACTTTAGCTAGTTTGTTAATATGTTTGATTAATGCTGATTAATATGTTGGGGAGGGGACTGAAAGCAACTCTAAATAATTACTTAATTGTTAAATGTCTTATTGTTCTGGCAGTCACCAAGCAATAAAGTCTACATGTGATACTCAGAGTTATCCATGCCACCACTACTGTTACTTCCCCTTCTCTTAAACTATATCTATTCAGTTACTCTGAGTTTTACACTTGAGAAATAGGATTTTGAAGACTTGAAAGTTATTTTTATAAGAATTTTTTATTAATTTGCATTTTTAGTATTCTGCAGATGGTTTCTGGAAAGACTTTGGGCTCTACATCTTTTCTTTTTAATATTTAACTGCTCAAAGAGGTGGTGCTAGCAGAGTACAAAGTATAGCAGACACCCCCCCCCGCCAAATTTGCCTTCGTGTGATATTTTCATTGCCTAAAAAGAATCAGTAATAAAAATATTAAATTTTTTCTCAAGAATGTATTTTGTATTGACTTAAAGTTTTTAAAAATCCATTTTGTAAATGTTTTAATGTTCAAATATGTCAAGGAAGTAACCTGCAGGTTTGGATTCTTTAGAGAGTGTGTGTAGTGAAGTTGGTTAGAATCATAGGCAGGAATGTGAAATCAACCCGGCCCTTATGGTTTCACTTAACCCCTTATTTAAAGATCTTCATTTACTTCTTCTCTATTTAAATCTATATGAGAAGACAGTAATCTATTTCTGTCAGAAATAACAAACCTCAGCTGGTGAACTCACTTGAAAGTGTAGGTGAGGAGTGCTGCTTATACTTTCTTCCAGCCATTAGGGCAGGAGAGTCAGAACCCAGGTCTGACCCCAAATGGTTATTATATTTTCTTTGAGCCATTTGCTGGTCTTTGGTTCCATCACTTCACACATCATGTGAAGAGAATGAGGACATTTACTTAGCCATCATAGTTCTAGATGCAGAGTTTAGTTGTGAACAAAATAAATCCGTACCCGCATGGAGCTTACCTTTTGTTGAAATGTATTATTATAGTAATGAAGGTTTCCAAATGCACCATTTTCTTGGATTTCAACAAGGACAGAAAATTCAAAAAACCTTAATTAAAAATTTTCATCCCGTATAGCTAAAACACTACTCTCCCTAAGCAAATGTATGTGTTTTCATAGATCCTGTCCCAGCAAAGCAGTGCTCATGAGTTACATGTTTCAGTTATTTACAATGTCTGTTGTGTATATTGCATAGGGCTGGATCAAGGTTTCTTTGTTTAAAAGTCTGTTTAATGTTTGAAACTGCCATTAGATACATGATGTTTGTCTGATTAACAAAAATTACTGTAGTATAACTGGTATGTATGTTATCAGATGCAAAAAAAATAAATAAATGACCAACAGTGTGTGCCACTCATAGTTCCGAGTACTTTACATGAGGCAGTTCGGTACTCGTAAGAATCCTAAGGATATTATTAATCACCTCATCTTTCCAGAACAGGAAATTGAGGCACAGATAGGTTAAGTGGCTTGACCAACATCATATAGCTGGTAAGTAGCAAAACTGAAATTTGAATTGAGGCAGTGTGTTTACAAAGTTGTGTCTTCACTGCTACGTTATACTGCCCTTCCAGCCCAGCACACTAAATAATAATAGTCAAGGAGTTTCAGCTCTGCTATGTGGCCTCCATTAGCTTTTCTTCTCATCTGTGCCTCCGTTTCCCTTTATAGATTGATATAAAACGTTACTTATGCCATGGGTTTCTCCTCAGTTGTCTAATCTGTAAATTTTAGATGTAACAAGATCTAGAATAAGCTAGTTACAGAAAAGATGTCAGAGGCATATAATTGCTGCCTATTTCTATACAGCTGAGATAGAACAATATTCTGATAGATTTTATTCTTTTTTGTCCTCCTTTGTAGAAAAGAGTAGTTGAACAGCTTCGGAAGAACCTGATAGTAAAGCAAGAACAACCAGACAAGTTCCAAATACAGCCATTGCCACAATCTGAAAACAAACTACAAACAGCACAGCAGCAACCACTACAGCAGCTACAGCAGCAACAGCAGTACCACCACCACGCCCAGTCGGCTGCATCCTCTCCCAGCCTGACTGCTTCACAGGTACAAGTGTGGATGGAGCACCTCGGGCTTCGTGCTGTAGGCTGATTTGCTATGGGTCATGGAGAACTAGGTCCTGTTTCAGACTATGTTAACAACCTCAGCCAACACTAAACAAAGGTTATTTTGGTTACTTTTTTATACTGTACTGGGATGATAATCACTTGAAATTCATTGCCTGAAGGAAATGACATTACCAAGGAGTAAAAGTTAAACTGATTTCCTATCTGTCCAAAGAAGGAGAAAAGGTAATCAGTGACAACGAAAAATCACTTCTCTGTATTAGAACAGAATTAAAGTCTTCTTTTGAACTTCTGGAAGTATTTATTTGCACTTGTTCTAAAAGTCTGTGTGACTTGACCCTCAGGAATTGTTTTTCTGGAATTCTTAGCAATTTTAGGTGTGGAGATATTCCAGGATCAATACCCATGGAACCAGGTAGAAAGAGGCATTTAGAAGGTGGTATATTTCATAGAAGTGAAATATTCATTTCCAAGTCCAGTTCATCTCATATGAGAATATGTATCTGTTCTCATATATAAAGGAAATCTGAAATGGAAGCTACAGGTCAAAAATAGTACTAAGGAGTGGGAAGCCTAATAATATGCTAATTGGTGTAGCTGTGCAAATGATTTTACTGAAAAGGGCATTTACAGTACCGTATAATGTAAGGATATTGAGGCAATCAAGACACACAAAAAGGACATATTTGGGAATGTTTCTATTAAGAAAAGTATTCAAGCTTGATCTCCACATACTGATATGTAGTGTGGGCATACCTTTTAAAATGGGACACTTGAGCAGTGGTTCTTGATCTTTGGAGGTCCCAGACTCCTTTAAGACTCTGTTGAAAGCCATGGATTCCCTCCCTGGAAAAATACACACTCACACCTAATACAGTCATTTTTGCACATGGTTTCAAAGACTTCGGGATCTTCTGAAACCTAAGCATGGACACCTCTCACCCACCAACACCATCTTCACTGTATCTATATGTAGAGAAAAAGATTTTAGTTTACTTGGTTAGTCACCACTTATGGACATTGGGCTGGTTCATATACAATATTTTGCAAATGAAAAATACATTACTTACAAAAATACTGACGATTACTAAAGATAGTGAACAGTTAATAGAGGTTACTATATACTGGCATTCCCCTAAGCACTCTACGTGTATAAGATGCACAGTCCTCACCCCATACCTACTAAAGACAGTATTATTATTATCCCTGTTTTTTAGAAAAGAAAACTAAGGCACAGAAAGATTAAGTAATTACTTAAAATCATATATCTATTATATGGTGGAGCCAAGATTTGAACCCAGATGTTCTGGTTAAAAATTCTGCCCATTCGCTACTGTAGACTGCCATACAATACCAAAAAAAGAAATGCCAACATTATATAAAATGCCAAAGAAGGAAAATGAAGAATCCCTGTTGTAAATCAGGTAGCTAGAGTGGCCTACATCATTTTTACCCTAATCTCCAAGGCTATTTGGAAATTAGGCATTCAAACTGACTTTAAAATCCCCCTGACCAGCATTTGTATTACTTCTAAAAGATTGCCTATCAGTTTACTTCTTTTGGAGTTTTAAACAGAGTTGGATTGGTTGTTCTCTTCTCAAAGTACAATTTGATCAGAAAGTGTTTACATGGAAGGAGTGTGGTAGAATTCATTGTTTCCTGGTACTAGGAATTTTCTCTCCTAACCCATGGAAACTTTCTGTTCAAGTACCATTCCATATCACACAAATCAGAGAAAATACTTATATAATACTTACAATAGCTATTTCCCTCCCTGGTAATCTGAGTTCTATGCTGCTTTGGGATGGTAATAGTGAGGGGCCTCGGGCTATCCCCAAAACAGTGTTATGTGGCATCCCTTCATCTGGTAGCCCACCTGATATATTTAATTGATGTAGCTAAGCTTGTTTTATATTATTTTGTTTTGTTTAATGTTAAAAGCCATAAGATCTCTAGGTTATTGGGTTTTGTTTTTATAGTAAACTGTCAATCATTATTTATCACGTGCTCCTTATATGAGGGCTTCTGGTATACAAAGAGGTAGTAACGGTCCCTGCCTAGAATCTGGTAAACTATGATAATTATTTTCATTCATTATGTAAATATTTATTGAGTCTCTACTATATGCAAGCTCTCTGCTAGGCAATGTCTTGTAAATAAGACAGAATTTCTGTCTTCAAGAACTTAACAAATTTAGAGGAGAGGAAGATGTAAAAGGCTAACAAAGAAGAATAAAATGAAAGCACCTGTGAAAATACCAGAGGACAGTAATATTGACTAGAAGGATCAGAGAGTGCTTCATAAAGGAGGTGGCTTTTGATCAGGGCCTTGACAGATAAGTGAGATTTCAGTGACGGAGCAGAGGGGGAAGAGCATCAAGGTGTAGAGAACAATGTGAACAGAAGTATGGACTCAAAAAAGTAAATGCGTGTCTTGGAAATAGCAAGTAGGCTGATGTGGCTGGAGCGTGGAGTCCAGGAAATGGTGGAGAGGGATATAAACCAGAAGGTAGGAAGAGGCTAGCTTGTGGAAGCCCTCCAATATGTGGCAGAACTTTTGGGGGTTTTGGCAATCATAGGGAGTCATTAAAGATTCATGAGGTCAAGGACAAATGGGAAGTTTAATATACGGCATATACTAAATTTCTAAGTCCAGAAAGGATGAACTATTTTTTTTTTTTTTTTTTTTTTTTTTGCGGTACGCGGGCCTCTCACTGTTGTGGCCTCTCCCGTTGCGGAGCACAGGCTCCGGACGCACAGGCTCAGCGGCCATGGCTCATGGGCCTAGCCGCTCCACGGCATGTGGGATCTTCCCAGACCGGGGCACGAACCTGTGTCCCCTGCATCGGCAGGCGGACTCTGAACCACTGCACCATCAGGGAAACCCAGGATTAACTATTAATTTAGCAATCTGCATGGGCAGGGAGGAAGTGCTAGGATGAGAAAGTGTTTTATTCTGAGTCAGGTGATTAGCATGTACCAGGTCATGGGGGAGTGGGAGGATCCGTTCCCTTTACTTAGGTAACTCCAGCTTACGTTTGTATGTATATATATATATATATTTTTTAAATATTTTATTTATTTATTTATTTATTTATTTTTGTTGGGGGTAGGAGTTTATTTATTTATTTATTAATTTTTGGCTGTGTTGGGTCTTCGTTTCTGTGCGTGGGCTTTCTCTACTTGTGGCGAGCGGGGGCCACTCTTCATCGCGGTGCGCAGGCCTCTCAGTATCGCGGCCTCTCTTGTTGCGGAGCACAGGCTCCAGATGCGCAGGCTCAGTAGTTGTAGCTCACGGGCCTAGTTGCTCCGCGGCATGTGGGATCCTCCCGGACCAGGGCACGAACCTGCGTCCCCTTTATTAGCAGGCAGATTCTCAACCACTGCGCCACCAGGGAAGCCTGTATGTATATTTTGAAAATTTTCCAAACTACAGAAAAAAATGAAAGAATAGTTGAACACAGGCATACCCTTCAACTTAAATTCACAACTCTGTCATTTTAAATGAGTACAAATGTAAAGAAGCATGCAGTTAATAAAACCAAACAGAAAATAAGCCCTCATAGACAGAAGGGGGAGGGGTTCTAATGATAGTTGTCTGAGTGTACAAGAGTTACCTTCCATTCAAAATTAAACAAATAGGGATTTCCTGGTGGCGCAGTGGTAAAGAATCCGCCTGCCAATGCAGGGGACACGGGTTCAAGCCCTGGTCCAGGAAGATCCCACATGCCGCGGGGCAACTAAGCCTGTGTGCCACAGCTACTGAGCCTGTGCTCTAGAGTCCTCGAGCCACAACTGCTGAGTCCGTGTGCCACAGCTACTGAAGCCCGTGCACCACAACAAGAGAAGCCACCGCAGTGAGAAGCCCGCTCACTGCAACAAAGAGCAGCCCCTCGCTTGCTGCAACTAGAGAAAGCCTGTACGCAGCAATGAAGACCCAATGCAGCCAAAAATAAATAAATAAAATTAAAAAAAATTAAACAAATAGTCTAAAATAGATGTGGAAGTTAATTAGAGCCCATAGTAATAATCCCTCTAAGTTCCGATTTGTACACTGGAGTTTATCTTTTTAAAATCAATACCTCATGCTTTGCAGGTAAAAAAAACCCAATAACTTAGCAAAAAAATAAAAGGATTTTGCTGTTAGTGCTTCTTACCATGTATTTTCTGCATTAACTTCTTGTTCATGCAGTTTGGGTTTTGTTCATAAAGAACCCCTTCATGAAACTGGGGAAACTGCTGTCATCTTTTGAAGGTGATCATTCTTGGATAGCATCAACCAGCCAAGAACTAATCACAGCTTCCATAAAAATAATTTTTTTTTTGTTTCTGGGCACCTTTCCTCACTCTCTTCCCTTCCTCCTGCCAGAACATTTCAGAGGTTTTCATTAGGTTTGGATATCAAAATTCTAGATTCTCTCTGTCATCTAAACTCAGAACTCCAGGAGTTTGATTTATGTTCCCTAGTACTTACAGTAGAATAAGCACCAGACCAGGAGTGAAGATCTAAGCAGTACCTGTGTCAATACCTGGTGTCAGTAAATGGTTAGCAAATAAATGTATTCTAAAAAAGCTTTTCATCAGTGCATATAGTACTAGGTCTTGTGCCTCTATATACAAAGAGAGTTATGTAGATGCTAGAATACATGGAGTGAAATTAGCTACAACCAAATATTTATAAAGTAGAATAAAAATGCTAACCTAACATGTGAACAGACTTGTTAGAATTCAGTGCTTTTTAGTGTTGCAGGTAATGCTAAGTATATAAATCAGGTGAGTTTGAGGTTTTACTCACTTTTTAAGAAAAATTATTCAAAAGATTGTTAATGGCTTACCTGAATCAAGGATGTTTTAAACAAAAGTATATTGACCCTCTTTTAAAGTAGTACCAACATGCATGACTGTTTTTAAAATCCATGTCAGTGAGTTCTGCTGATTAGAGCTTTTCTTCCATAACCTGTGTTGGCACCAGGATTGAATGCTATCTGGTGTGGACTTGCTCACCAGTTCAAAAGTTCTTTGTATTTAAATGTTTTAAATTGATGGAGAGAGCTAATATCACACTGGGTTAAAAACACATATTAAAAATAGCAGGTAATATAAAGTCAGTCCTGCTGCTACACTACTGTAACATTTCTGATGATAAATAGCACTTAGCTTTTATTTGGTTTTCATCACTGATAGGCAGGATGACCTGCTACCTCCCAAAATAAATAATTATCAGTGTTCCCCCTTTTACTCCCATTTCACACTTGAGAGGACAATGGCAAGGAGAATGAGCCATTCTGTATTGTTGACTTAGAGAAGAGGAACATATTTGGGTGATTTTAATTGCAGGCATCAATAAGCATTGCTCATTAGGCTGTGATGGGATAGACAAGGCCAGATTATTACATCGTTTAGGTTAAAAGAAAAAAAGTTATTAAAATATTAGATAATACATGCATGTATGTGTTTAAGGTAGAAAAATTACTTAGAACCAAACAATACACAAGGGCTTGCATAGACACTGAAATAGAAATTCACAAAGGAATTTGTTCAGATCTGTTTCAGGGAGAGTGGGGTCCTTTTCCCTGGTCGAGGGCAGTGCTGTCCAATAGAACTTTCTGTAGTGTTGGAAAGCTCCACTGTCCAGTTTGGTAGCCACTAGTAATGTGTGGCTGTAAACATGTGAAATGTGGCTAGTGTGACTGAGGAGCTGATGTTTTAATTTTTACTTTGTTTTCATTAAATTTGAATACCTGCATGAGGCTATTAGCTACCAAACTGAACAGTGCAAGTAAGAAGAAAAAGGTGAAATAATATTAAAATCAGAGCCAACAAGTTAGACCAGGTATATTTTCACATTTCTGAAACATCTCTATCTTGAGTGACTAGTAGCATTCGATAGGTGTGTATGCCATGAAATGAGGTTGTTTATATTTTCTTGTTTTGTAGCTGGCTCCTTTAATTACTCTAATAGAAAGTCTAGAAAAATACAGCTTCAAAGCTGCAGTATCGCTTGTGGAGCATCAGTCAAGTCCTCTCACCTCAGTTCAGACCCTGATCTCTAAGACTTTCTGAAACTCAGTGTTTCCACCTTGTCGCCTTTTTCTGGATCTTTCCTCACTTCTGCAGCAGTCCTCCAGAGCAAAGATTGTAGGTTGTGATTCATATCCCTTTGGTATCAAGAGCTGGTATTTACTATACTAGTTGGTTAATAGGTTTCATTATCTAGAGTTTGGGATTTACTGCCTTTGAGGCAAGAATTGTACTAATTCTTATGTGAGTTGCCCTTCCTCTTCTCCAGGGTGACACTCAAAAGAATTAAAAGACACTGTCGTTTTATCCCAGCCTTTGTGTCACAGGAGGCAGATATCCAGAATTAGATGATAGCTTTCTTCATATTGATGAGGTTGTAGCAATTAATGATAGAGATGATGTGTACCTCATTGATTTGCAACTTATACAAAATTTAAATTAATTGAGAGCAAGCAAAGAATTAGAAAAATCAGAAGAAATAGGTATACTCATATTCTGTATCTGTAAACCCACCCCCTTCCTTGTTGGAAACCCTGTGCCCATATTAGTCTGCAGTTATTACTATGAACTTAAAGCTAAATTTGAGAACTCTGGCAAACTAGAGATTGCCTTTTCATGTAGTAAGAACTGTGCTTTATGTACACAAAAGAAATGTTGTTATACCAAGAAACTTGACTGATTATGAGAATTATTGCTTTGTTTTCTTCTGGAGGCTAGCATTTTGTTTAGTGGGATGACACTTCAGCGTCCTAATGTCTGTTCTCCATGTCTCCTAGAAGACTGTAACTACAGCTTCTATGATTACCACAAAGACACTACCTCTCGTCTTGAAAGCAGCAACTGCGACCATGCCTGCCTCTGTTGTGGGCCAGAGACCTACCATTGCTATGGTGACCGCCATCAACAGTCAGAAGGCTGTGCTCAGCACTGATGTGCAGAACACACCAGTCAACCTCCAGACGTCTAGTAAGGTCACTGGGCCTGGGGCAGAGGCTGTCCAAATTGTGGCAAAAAACACAGTCACTCTGGTAAGCCAGCAGCTGCTACTCATGTGTGCCCACATGCGAGGGTTCAGGATATGCATTTGTAGAGTATATCCATTTTATGCTCCTGCTGGATTTTTCAGTCTCCATCACTCTTCTACCATACCAAATTCCCCTTCAGGGCTGACAAGGGAATGTGGCATTCCTGCTGTCTATTTAAATAACTATAGAGGTGATCTTACACCAAGGATCAAAACTCTTTGAGGTATTATCTGAGGCCAAAGTATGACTTGACTTAAGGGGGGAAAATATCCTTCACAGAGGCATTTACACTGTTTCATGTATCTCTCCCTCTATCCTAACCACACTCCTTCCTGTGAAACTAGAGTGCTTAAACTCTCTGGTGCTATGTTACCAATTTGGGGAAAATGCTGTGAATTTTTTTAGTTCACTCTTCCTTGAAATTGCGCTCAGGAAGTACTGGAGTTAGTTGGGCACTTTAAAATTTTTCAAGAAACTCACAAATAACAGTGTCCATGTCCAGTGTCCATCAGAAAAAAGGTCCCTAGAAGGAAGAAGTACTTGAATAAAAATTGTTCTTGAGATTTCTAGGGTAAAACTGTCTAAAAACTGTTTTCAGAATATACCCAAATTGTAGTTTAAATGTCCGTTCTTAAAATGGAAGCTAAGAGCTCTTGGTGGCTTTTGAATAATGACCAGTGGTGAGTGAAACTAGAGGGCATTAAAGTGAAGCTTTACTACTTACCCAGGAATCTTTAGGGAAGTAACCAAATCACTCAGCCGGACGCTGAGAGTTAGCACATTCTCTATAGGAATAAAGCCATTCACTGTTATGTAAAGCTCTTATATTAGGAAAAAGCCCATTTGTCCAGGCAGCAAGTTTGATTTTACTTTGGATCCAGTGTTGACTTTTAAAATACATAAGTGCAAGAGTTCTTGAATGTCAAAGGAAATTGTGTGATTGCTGAGCTTGCTGTGTTCTACATTAGATGTGTAAGGAAACAGAAATGTGGTTGGTTTACTTTATGGGGTAAAGCGTGCAAGTAGGAGAGTAAAAAAGTTTCTTAAGGCAGTGTTAATTCAGACTATTAATTCTACAATGAAAGCTTATAGAAAATATTATCTGATTGAGAGAATAATGATGCTGAAAAATACTTTAAGAATACCATCTTTGATATTGAATAATTATTTTCCTCTCTGATTTATTTTTCTCATTTTTTAGCAGGTTCAGGCAACACCTCCTCAGCCCATCAAAGTACCACAGTTTATTCCCCCTCCTAGACTCACTCCACGTCCAAACTTTCTTCCACAGGTGAGTAAATCAGTTGACAAGCCCAGTGATGGGTTAGGTGGGACAAAAATCCTTGTGGGCCCTTTCTAAGCAGCCTGTAATGCACTTGTCAGTTCAGCTGTATTCAGATCCCACTTAGCTAAGGATTCTAGCTGCTGATCTCTATACCATGAAGGAGCTTTTTTTTTTTTTTTTTTTTTTTTGGCTGCACTGCACAGCATGTGGGTCTTAGTTCCCTGACTAGGGATCGAACCCGTGCCTGCTGCAGTGGAAGCTCCGAGTCTTAACCACTGGACCACCAGGGAAGTCCCACAGAAGAAGCTTTTTTTTTTTTTTTCGTTGGAGCATAGTTGCTTTACAGTATTATGTTAGTCTCTGCTGTACAGCCAAGTGAATCAGCTTTATACAGCTATATACATATATCACCTCCTTTTTGAATTTCCTTCCCATTTAGGTCACCACAGAGCATTGAGTTCCCTATGCTATACAGTAGGTTCTTATTAGTTATCTGTTTTATATATAGTAGTGTGTATATGTCAATCTCAATCTCCCAGTTCATCCCACCCCCACCCTTTCCCCCCTTGGTTCTCTACATCTGTGTGAGAAGAAGCTTGTTTTATCATCAGGGTTTCTTAGCAATGATGAAAGGCCGTAGCAGAGGGATGTAAGGAAAGGGAAATTTTCCTAAATTTAAAATAATTAAGATAGTGCCATTTTAAACCTTACAACGTTGACTTACTGGAAGAATTTAGCCAGAAATGCCTGCCAGTGGGGAAGGAACGCAGTTACCACTTCTTCCCCACAACCTCCCACCCCACCGGCTGTATGCCAGGGAGAGTAGGGAAGGAGACAATAGTGACACGAGCTGGTAGGAAGCGTTTGGTTCTACTCTGGAAAGTGATGACATAGAGCATCCTTCTTAAACACAAAGTCTTGATGATAAAGATTCAGACTAGGAAGCTACACAGGGAACTTTCTACCTAGACCCAAGCAACTCTACCCATATTCTCATGAGAGTATTCTTCCAGCAATTGGCTGAACTCACCATTCTTATGGCAGAATGTCATGATTGTCCCAGTCTGGACCTTGAGAGGAGTTGACTTGCCTGGTAGAAAGATTGGGTGTTCCTGTCTGAAGCCTCAGCTTTCAGGCAAAGAGAGAAGGGAAAGGATGTGTGTGGTCAGTGGCCATAAGTGATTTCTGAATTGCTTCTGGGGAGGGGATGGGCAATGCTAACATAAGATTATTTCAATCATCTATCAGATAAATTCTTAATGAATACCTTAGGTATCAAAAGAGCACTAAGAACTATGGATATGAAGTTTTCAAGATAGTTCTCAGCCTCATAGAGCTTCAGACACATGTACAGGCAATTACTGTGTCCATTATGGGAAGTACAGGGTAGTCTGAGAATACATGGGAAGGACAGCCAACTCATTCTTAGAATATTACAGAAAGTTTCCTTGAAGAATTGACATTCCATCTTAGACCTAAAATCCTAGTGAAGTTAGCTTGAGAAAGTTTTGGGGGAAGAAGAAAAATGTCCCAGGCAGAGAGAAGAGCCTATATTCAAGTCCTCAATGCAGAGAGACATGTAGGCTTAAGGAACCAAAGGAAATTCGGTGTGGCTGAGCACAGTGGGCCATGTGGCTGACTCAGGCTAGAGTCAGGTGAGGCTGGAGAAGCCCATAGGCCAAAGCCTTTGGAACCTTGTAGGCTATATAGGAATTAGGGCCTTACCTAGGAACAGTGAGGATCCATTAAATTACTTTCAAACAGGTATTTGACATGACCAGATTTTTGTTTTAGAAAATTCCCTCTTACCACTGTGTGGAGAATAGATTGGAGATTGTCAAGAATGTGGCAGGAAAAATAGGACATTGTCAGCAATAACAATAACTAATATTTAGAGAATCTTGCTATTTGCCACTTACTGCACTAGGCACTGTACATGGGTTATCTATTTTAATCCTCACAACAACTCTGTGAAAGTAGGTATTCAGGTAAGAATCTAAGAATAAGAATCTAAGGCTTAGTCTTTGTTTTTCAAACGGTGGGGCATGACCCATTAGTAGGCTGTGAAATCAATTTAGTGGATTGTAACCAGAGTTTTTAAGTAAAATGAACAAAACAATAGGAAATGTTAGAGTATGTAGCACATAAGTATTGTTTCATGAAGTTTTTATGTTATAGAGGTATAGATAAATATCTATGTACACGTATTGGTTACAGCATGAAACATATTTCCTGTTGTGTATCCGCAGCACACACTCTAGGGTTGTCTTAGATGCAGCTAAATATTCAGACTCACAAGACTATCAAAGGCCACACTTGGCACCAGTCTACTTGGAATGATACAGGACAGAAACCAGAGCTTGCCAGCAAGACGGCTTCTTCAGTAGGAATCCCTATAGCAGTCCATATAATAGTCTCTACGGCTATCCAGGGACTGCTCAGGTACAGGGAAGTGAGATCTTTATCAGGTCAGTGGGAGAGCCACCCTAGCACAGAAATCTTATGCCTTACAGGAGCCTAATACATCTTATAACAATTCCATAGGCATGGCTTTCAAGGTCCCCGCAGTGGACAGGCACAGTTACAAGAGTCACCCCATTTCAGGAAGCCCAAAGCAGGGTGTCTCATCGTCTTTTTTTTTTTTTTAAACAACTTAAAAACGTTGATTTTTAATAACGTATTTCCATCTCTGCTTTTTGCAAGTAATGGAAATGTTAGATTTGATTTAGCAGCAAGAGGTCATTTGTACCATAAGCAGGGTTGCCTGCTAACATAGTTGACATTCTTCCCTTATCAGGTTTCCAGGGGTGTACAGCTAGAGAGTTAACTGAAGGTGAAATCCTTATGCATAAGGAGAAAGGATTTTGCCCACAGGTCACAGTTTAGAAAGTTTGAAAAATACTCTTAGAGAGATTAGGTGTGTTATATTAGGTTACACAGCTAGCTAGTAAGTGGTAGAACCAGAATTTGAACCCAGGCAAGGCTGATCCCATGTTTTTAATCACAGTTTTCTGCCACTGTTTCCGTAAAACAAACACAGCTAGAGTAGTGGTAGTGAGGATAGAAAGTAGACATATCTGAGAAGGATTTAGGAAGTAGAGGCAGAGTAGGAAGCATTAGGAATGATCCTGAAGTTTCTTTAGTAAGAAAGGGGCATTTACTGAGGGAATGATTATAGGAAGAAGAAAAGATTGGAAGAAGAAGTTGATGAGTTTTGGACATGCTGATTTTGAACTTCTTGTGAAATTTCCAAGCAGAGATGTATAACAGGGAGTTGAATAAATGACTCTGAAGTTAAGGAACTGTCTGGTCCTGAGACACAAGTGTGGAAGTCTTTAGTATATAGATAGTAACTGAAGCTGTAGGACGCAGTGAGAGTTCCCAGGAGGAGTGAGGACATTGGGAAGAAAAGGGGTACCAGGACAAAACCCTGAGAAATATTTATATTTTGGATTGGGCAGAGGTAGAGGAAGCCACAAAGGAGACTTAGAGAAGGAGCGGCCAAGAACAGGGAGTTAGAGGGCCAGAGATGGGAGTGAACTGAGCTGTGGATATGAAGAAATTTAGAACGTGAATTAAGGGCATTGGCAGCATTATTACCATACTGGGCACAAGTTCTGGGTGGGACCAGTCTCTGGATTAGGCATTTGACCTCAGCCTGAAGAGGCGGCATGGTATAGGAGAGGGAGCTACGGTTTGGAATCAGAAAAACTACATTCTAGGGTAACATTTGGATCCTCTTAAGAGCTGATGCATCTTTGTAATATTATATATGCTGAGATCTATAGAATTGATAATACTAAAATGGATATTAATATTTGTACTGAATACCATTTCACTCACATATATAGTGTAGAGGATCTGGCAATGTCTGAGATTTATAGGACTTGAGAAGTTTAAGTAATGCAATAATTATTCTTTCTTTCTCCATAGGTTCGACCTAAGCCTGTGGCCCAGAATAACATTCCTATTGCCCCAGCACCTCCTCCCATGCTTGCAGCTCCTCAACTTATCCAGAGGCCTGTCATGCTGACCAAGTTCACTCCCACAACCCTCCCTACCTCCCAGAATTCCATCCACCCCGTCCGTGTCGTCAATGGGCAGACTGCAACCATAGCCAAAACGTTCCCCATGGCCCAGCTCACCAGCATTGTGATAGCTACTCCAGGCACCAGACTCGCTGGACCTCAAACTGTACAGCTTAGCAAGCCGAGCCTTGAAAAACAGGTACAGGCAGAGTATGCACCTGCTTTGGGCAGTAGCTTTGCCATTGAGGCTGGTCACTCTGTAAGGGGTCTTTATCTTCTCAGTGGCTCTTTATGTTAGCACCATTGTCTGTTACTTATCATGTGATAATTTATCCACAATGCAAAAGAGCTGTTCTTACTGAAAGTTGGGTGGCTTTACCCACCATCCCCTTATAGATGAATTTTGATTCCTGTGTAAATGAGCTCCCCCTGCTGGTTCTGAAGCAGAAATTCACAGATGGGTTCTGCTGCCCTCAGTCAGGAAGCACAGATAAGGTAGTAAACAGAAAATGCTATATTCATTTCGGCCCAGTAAGAATCCAGATGAGAATATCACTATGAAAGTTAGGAAGAATAAACAAAACAAGGAAAAGGATTTCATTTCAAAGATTTTCCCTGGTTATTACAGACAATGAGGAGCCAATGAAAAAATTAAGATTTCTAAAATTCATTCTTTTAACTCTAGAGGATACAGACATTTTAGCTCAGATATTGAAGCCTTTCATTTATATTTCTAAAATCAGATTTTCTCCTAAAAACACAAGTCTATAGAAATACAGGTAACCTCCAAAAATACATAAGGGTTCTATGACAGAAAGATTTCTAAAACCAAGAAAAAGGATTTATAGGCAGTCACCATATTCTATTTAAAGAAAGACCAGTGACAAGAAAGAAGAATTTTGGAAAGAAAAGCTCTTCCAAGAAAGTTGATTTAAAAAGTCATTGCCCGGGCTTCCCTGGTGGCACAGTGGTTGAGAGTCCACCTGCCGATGCAGGGGACACAGGTTCGTGCCCTAGTCCGGGAAGATCCCACATGCCGCGGAGCGGCTGGGCCTGTGAGCCATGGCCGCTGAGCCTGCGCGTCCGGAGCCTGTGCTCTGCAACGGGAGAGGCCACAACAGTGAGAAAGTCATTGCTCTATTTCTTATTGCTCAGGCTTGAGTTCTCATTCATCTGAAAATAGTCTCTGATGATCCTGAATCTTCTGCTTCTGGATGGCTGACCATGATTCAGAGAGGCTGGCCAGGTGGTGGGGAATGAGAAGGCTTCCTGCTGCCTTGGCCGCCTTGAACAGAGGAGCCTTATGCATGGAATACCAGCTTTCTTTCTGCCCAGGCAGCTCATAAATGCAGCCGATCTGGCACTAAGAACCTGGGTACCAAAATCTTGTATCAAGAAATACCAGCAAGAACACATCTCTATTCCTGGGGAGGCTACTCACACCCCAGAAAATGCTTTGAGGAACATTTAGAGATAAATTACTTACATGTATTTTAGATCAGGAGTTTTCAAATTTATTCTCAGCAGAACTTCAGTGTTAAAATAATGAAAATAAGATGCCCAGGCTTAGGAGTTTGGGTGGGGGCATGTTTGTAGACCAGCTGCCATCATGTCCCGTGCTGGCTCTCAAAGGACGACCTCTGAGGGGCATGAGAGTTGTAAAGAATGTGGTTTTGAAACATTATTTTATTTATTTATTTATTTAAATTTAGTTAGTTAGTTAGTTAGTTTTGGCTGCGTTGGGTCTTCGTTGCAGCTCGTGGGCTTTCTCTAGTTGTGGAGAGCAGAAGCTACTCTTCGCTGTGGTGTGCAGGCTTCTCATTGTGGTGGCTTCTCTTGTTGTGGAGCACGGGCTCTAGGTGTGCAAGCTTCAGTAGTTGTGGCACGCAGGCTCAGTAGCTGTGGCTTGCGGGCTCTAGAGCGCAGGCTCAGTAGTTGTGGTGCACGGGCTTAGTTGCTCCACGGCATGTGGGATCTTCGCGGACCAGGGCTCGAACCCGTGTCGCATGCATTGGCAGGCAGATTCTTAACCACTGCGCCACCCGGGAAGCCCCTCAAAACATTACTTTAAATTATTAAATATTATTTATCTTTGACCTCTTTTTTGATAAAGATATTTTTAGGAGACAAGAATCTTCAGTTTCATTTCACTTTTACGTTTCTTATTTTTTCTGATTACAAAGATGATACCTGTTCACTGTAAAGGAAAGCTCAAACGTTACAGAAATATATATTGTAGAAATGTATCCCCTCATAATCATTGAAGAGAGTAAATTTCTCCCATAATTTTACCCTCCAAAGTTGCTGTTAGCAGTTTAGATTATATTCCTCCACATATTTTCTTTCTAAAAGAAAAGACAAAATCAAACTATATATTACTTTGTAACTTGCTTTTTTTTCTTATTAGGTCTTGAATGTCTTTTCATATCTCAGCCTTACATATTGATAGAGCTTTTCATCTTAATTATAAAAATATCATAAAAAGGTACCCATGAATTCTTAAAAATCAAAAAAAAATTATTTTCTAGCAGTGAATTCCATGGTCTTTCTTCTTGTTGATCTAATAGAGGAATGTAGTCATTGCTGTTTTAGTTTAGCAGGCCACCTGGCACAGCAGTCTTACAGGTTATCAAGCTCAGTCAGCAAGGATTCTCTTTAGACTCCATTCTCTGAATTCTCTTACTTCAGATCTTTCTACTATCCTTTTTTTTTTCCATGTTTCATTTCCAGTATCTCATTTATAGCTGTTAAGAGATCCCATAGATGAGCATTATGTAGCCATGGAAGTACCACTTACAGCCTACTCATAGAGTTATCAAAACCTGTGTCCAACATTCTCTCTGTGGCCAGGCTAGATGGGTTCCTTTCTGCTTGCTACTCTTTTGTTTAGGGTGATAACAGTCACTTAATAAAAAAATGTTGATTCTGTGCCAGCTGCCATGCAGCATGTGCTAACACAAGGGTTGGGAGGTCAAAGCCTGTACCCTCACAGAGCTTGGTCTGGGGCAGGCACTGTGGCTCTGCCTCCAGGGGAGGAAGCGTGGCAGGTCGTGTAGTTTCACGTAGGCATAGGAAAGGGAGAGGCAGCGTCAGCTGTAACAACAGTGGTCTCACTTCTCCTTCCCCCCATCAGGCATCCCCAACTTCCTTATCCACCCTAGATAAGAGAACCTGTCTTATCCCTTATCAGAAGCCACATTACATTGTGGCTGTGAGAAACTGAGTGGTAGAGTTTAAAGAGCTTTGAGGCTAGAAACATACTTAGGCAGAAAGGTAGATAAAGCCAGACAGACTTATATCATGGCACCCACACTGCCTCCTGTTATGTCTTTTTCCTCTCCAGCAGTCTGTGAAATGGGGCGAAACACCTGTGGATGGCGGAATGATGTAAAGAACTTAAAGTCCGTTAGACTGTGTCTGACGCATTTAGTTCTGAGGGATTATATTCATTTCTTATCCACGTCACCCCACCCCATTCCCTGCAACAAAGACATCTATGTATGTCGCTAAGGCTAGGCTACTGAAAAAAATCCTAGGTTCTATGGGAAAATTTGTCAGATTGCCACCCATTCCCCTACTTCCATCTATATTTTGTATAGGAACCTACACAGTGTCCTCTAAAAAAAAGAGTACTTCCAAGTTGAGAGTATTATCCAATGTATTAGCCTCAAATCCCAGTCTTCCCTTTAAGCAAACTTGAGGTGGTAACTCTTTGCCCTCAATCCAAATATTTTTAACCTTGATTGATGAAACGATTTGTACATTTGAAAAATTTTCAAGCGTCTAACTTTCATTATTCATGCAGCCCAGTCTTAAAAGATGAATTTTGTAATTCAGGGATATAAATGGCTAATTTAGTTCTATCCAGAGTTTTTGGTTTTTATCTTTGTAAAACCAAAAAAGAACAGGATTTGCAAATTCGTACAGGTGCAAAGTAGGAAATATATCAATAAACGAGTAAAACAGACTGGGAGTAAACAAGTAGATTTTTTTTCACTTTCAATGGGAACATGAGTACAAGAGATATCCCACTCTTAATTTCTTTGAAATAGTAAGACAAGCATGACAAAATCGACAATTTGGCCTTGGTGTCAAAAGATAATAGAAGGTAGAAGAGACTGTGGTAAAGTGCAAAGTAATATACTCCATCTCAAGGAGGCAGCAACTTTTTGACAATAGCCAGTTTTTATCATATGAAAACTTTTTCAAGAAAAGCCAGAAATCCAGATATTTGGGGAGATTTCAAGATATACTTTTGAGATTAAAAACAAACAAACAAACAAAATATATATCAGTAACTGTTTAAACACCATGTAGGCAAAAAATAACACCTGCCGGACAGCTTCACCTCTGGATAGTGGTTTATAATCTCTGATAGAGACCATACTTTTAGCTTAATCTTTTTTGTTTGTTTCCCAACCTAACTGTTTTTTTAATTGAGGTGAAATTCTCATCACATCAAATTAACCATGTTAAAGTGAACAACTCAGTGACATTTAGTACTTTCACAATGTTGTGCAACTACCACCTCTGTCTAGTTCCAAAACATTTTTATTACCCCAAAATGAAACTCAGTACTCATTAAGTAGTTACTGCTCATTTGCTCCTCCCCTGCCTCTAGCAATCACCAATCTGCTTTCTGTCTCTATAAATTTACCTATTCTGGGTATTTCATATAGATGGACTCATACAGCATGTGACCTTTTGTATCTGGTTACTTTACTTAGCATAATGTTTTAAAATTTATCCATATTGTAACATGTATTAGTACTCCATTCCTTATTAATAGTCAAATAGTATTCCATTGGTATGTGTATACCACAATTTGTTTATCCATTCATCCATTGATAGATTTGGATTATTTTCACCTTTTGGCTATTGGGAATAGTGTTGCTGTGAATATTAATGCACTAGTATTTGTTTGAGCACTTATTTCCCATTCTTTGGGGTATATACCTACAAGTGGAATTGCTGGATCATATGGTAATTCTATGTTTAACTTTTTGAGGAACTGCCAAACTGTTTTCCACAGCAACTGAATCAGTTTACATTCCCACCAGCAAGGTATGAGTGTTCCATTTTCTCCACCTCCTTACCAACACTTACTATTTTCCTTTTTTAAAAAATTATAGCCATCCTAGTGGATGTGGAGTGATATCACATTGTGATTTTGATTTGCATTTCCCTAATAATTAACGTTGTTGAGCATCTTTTCACGTGCTCGTTGGCCATATGTAAATTTTCTTTGGAGAAATCTCTGAGTTCTTTGCCAGTTTTTTTTTTTTTTTTTTTTTTTTTTTTGGCGGTATGCGAGCCTTTCACTGTTGTGGCCTCTCCCGTTGCGGAGCACAGGCTCCGGACGCGCAGGCCCAGCGGCCATGGCTCACGGGCCCAGCCGCTCCGCGGCATGTGGGATCTTCCCAGACCGGGGCACGAACCCGTGTCCCCTGCATCAGCAGGCGGACTCTCAACCACTGAGCCACCAGGGAAGCCCCTTTGCCAGTTTTTAAACTGGGTTGTTCATGTTTTTGTTGTTGAGTTGTAAGAGTTCTTTATATAATCTGGATACTGGATCCTTATCAGATATGTAACTTGAAAACATTTTCTCTCAATATATAGGTTGTCTTTTCACTTTCTAATGTCCTTTGATGCACAAAAGTTTTAAAATTTTTTCTTTTGTTGCTTGTGCTTTTGGCGTCATAGCTAAGAATCCATCGTCACATCTAAGGTCATGAAGATGTATCCCTAATTTTTCTTCTAAGAGTTGTATGGTTTTAGCTCTTATATTTAGGTCAGTAATCCATCTTGACTTAATTTCTGTATATAGGGTGAAACAAGGGTCCAACTTTATTCTTTTGCAGGTGGATATCCAGTTCTCCCAGCACTATTTGTTGAAGAAACTATTCTGTCCCCATTTGAATGATCATTGCATCATTATTGAAAATCTATTGGCCATGGATGTATGGGTTTATTTCTGGACTCTCAATCCTATTCTGTTGGTCTATATGTCTGTCCTTATGCCAGTACCAACCACACTGTCTTAATTGCTATAGTTTTGTAGTAAGTTTTGACATCAGGAAGTATGAATCCTCCAACTTTTTTCTTTTTCAATATTGTTTTGGCTATTCAGGGACCCTTGCAGCTCTACATGAACTTGAGAATTGGCTTTTCCAGTCTTTCTGCAAAAAAAGGGTGGGGTAAGGGGCTGTTGGAATTTTGATAGGAATTGTATTGAATCTGCAGATTGCTTTGCATAGTATTGCCATCTGAACAATATTCTGTCTTCCAGTCCTTGAACATGATGTCTTTTTATTTACTTAGGTTTTCTTTATTTCTTCAGCAGTGTTTTATACTTTTCAGTGTACAAGTCTTTCACCTCCTTGGTTAAATTTACTCCTAGGTTTTCTTTTTGTTTTTGTTTTTTTAAATAAATTTATTTATTTTTTATTTGTTTATTTTTGGCTGCATTGAGTCTTCGTTGCTGCGTGTAGGCTTTCTCTAGTTGTGGCGAGTGGGGGCTACTCTTCGTTGCGGTGCGCAGGCTTCTCATTGCAGTGGCTTCTCTTGTTGCAGAGCACGGGCTCTAGTCATGCGGGCTTCAGTAGTTGTGGCACATGGGCTCAGTAGTTGTGGCTCACAGGCTCTAGATCACAGGCTCAGTAGTTGTGGCGCACAGGCTTAGTTGCTCTGTGGCATGTGGGATCTTCCTGGACCAGGGCTCGAACCCATGTCTCCTGCATTGGCAGGTGGATTCTTAACCACTGCACCACCCAGGGAAGTCCCTATTCCTAGGTATTTTATTCTTTTGGATGATATTGTAAATTGAGTTGTTTTCTTAATTTCCTATTGGGATTGGTTGTTCATTGCTATTATGAATTACCATGTATTAGAAATACAGCTGGTTTTTGTGTTGATCTTGTACCTCACAATTTTCCTGAATTCATTTATTAGCTATAGTAGTTGTTTTGTGGACTCTTTAGGATTTTATGTATATATAAGATTATGTCCTCTGCAAAAAGAGATAGTTTTATGTGTTCCTTTCTAATTTGGATGCCTTATATTTCTTTTTCTTGCCTAATTGCTCTGGCTAGAATTTCCACTACAATGTTGAATAGCAGTGATGAAAGTGGGCATAGGTCATAGGTCTCTTGTTCCTGATCTCAGAGGGAGAGCTTTCAGTATTTCACCATTGAGTATGATGCTAGCTGTACTTTCACATAAATGCCCTTTATAAAGTTGAGGAAGTTCCCTTCTGTTCCTAGTTTTCTGAGTGTTTGTATCATGAATGGGTGTTGGATTTTCACAAATGCTTTTTCTGCATTAACTGAGATGATCATATCGTTTTTCTTTGCCTTCATTTATTAACGTGGTATATTACATTGATTTTTTAAAAAATATCTTCCATTCCTAGGATAAGTTCCACATTGTCATTGTGTATCATCCTTTTAATATGCTGTTGGATTCAGTTTGCTAGTATTTTACTGAGGACTTCTGCATCTATATTCATGACAGATACTGGTCTGTAATTTTCTGTTATTGTGGTGTCTTTGTCTGGCTTTGGTATCAGGATAGTGCTGGCCTCATAGAATGAGTTAGAAAGTGTTTTCTGCTCTTCTATCTTTTGGAAAAGTTTGAGAAGGATTGGTGTTAATTCTTTAACTGTTTGGTAGAATTCACCAGAGAAGCTGTCTGGTCCTGAACTTTTCTTTTTTGAGAGGATTTTTTTTTTTTTTTTTGTGGTACGTGGGCCTCTCGCTGTTGTGGCCTCTCCCGTTGCGGAGCACAGGCTCTGGACGTGCAGGCTCAGCGGCCATGGCTCACGGGCCTAGCTGCTCTGTGGCATGTGGGATTTTCCCGGACCAGGGCACGAACCCGTGTCCCCTGCATCGGCAGGCGGACTCTCAACCACTGCGCCACCAGGGAAGCCCTTGAGAGCATTTTGATTACTGTTTCAGTCTCTTTAATTGTTATAGGTCTGTTGACATTTTCTGTTTCTTCTTGAGTCAGTTTGGTAATTTGTATGTTTATAAGAATTTATCCATTTCATCTATGTTATCTGATTATTTTTTTAATTGAAGTATCGTTGACTTACAGTATTGTGTTAATTACTGCTGTACAGCAAAGTGCTTCAGTTATACATATATATACATTCCTTTTTATATTCTTTTCCATTATGATTTATCATAGGATATTGAATATAGTTCTCTGTGCTATACAGTAGGACCTTGTTGTTTATCCATTCTATATATAAAAGCTTACATCTGCTAACCCCAGCCTCTCACTCCATCCCTTCCCCAATTCCGTCCCCCTTGGCAACCTGTTGGTGTACAGCTGTTCAGTGTATTCTCTTATAATCCTTTTTATTTCTATAAGATTGGTAGTAATGTCCCCACTTTTATTTCTGATTTTCGTTATTTGTGTCTTCTCTCTTTTTTCCTTATTCTGTCTAATTAAAGGTTTGTCAATTTTGTTGATCTTTTCAAAGAATCAACTTTTGGTTTCATTAATTCTGTTGTTTTTCTATTCTCCAATTCATTTATCTCCGCTCTCATTTCTATTATTTCCTGCCTTCTGCTAGCTCTGTGTTTAGTTCTTCTTTTCTAGTTCCTTAACCTGTAAATTCAGGTTATTTAGGTTATAAGCATTTAGATTTGAATGCTTTCTTATTTTTTATGTACAGACTATTACAGCTTTAAATTTCCCTCTGACCAGTGCTTTCACTGCATCTCCTCAGTTCTGGTATGTTTATTTTCATTTTCATTCTTCAGGGAGATAGAAAATTTCCCTAGTGATTTCTTCTTTGTTCCACTGGTTGCTTAAAAGTATGTTTTTTAGGGACTTCCCTCGTGGTCCAGTGGCTAAGACTCCATGCTCCCAGTGCAGGGGGCTCGGGTTCGATCCTTGGTCAGGGAACTAGATCCCACATGCTGCAACTAAAGGTTCACATGCTGCAGGTAAAGGTCCCGAATGCTGCAACTAAAGAAAAAAGGATCCCGCATGCCACAACAAAGATCCTGTATGCCACAACTAAGACCCGGCACAGCCAAATAAAAGTATGTTGTTTAATTTCTACATACTTAAAATTTTTCTGGTATTCCTTTATATTGACTTCTAGCTTCTTTCTGTTGTCATCAGAAAAAATACTTCATATGACTTCAGTCTTTTAAAATTTATTAGGATTTGTTTTGTGGCCTAAAATATGGTCTATCCTGAAGAATGTTTCATGTGTACTTCAGAAGAATGTGTATTCTGTTGTTGAGTAGGCTGTTCTTTATGTCTCTTAGGTCTAGTTGGTTTATAGTGTTGTTTAAGTCCTCTGTTTCCTTATTGATCTTCTTTCTACGTGTCCTTTCCATTATTTAAAGTGAGGTATTAAAGTCTTTAATTATTATTATAGAACTGTTTATTTCTCCCCTCAATTCTGTCAGTATATGCATCATGTATTTTGAGACTCTGTTGTTTGGTGCATATATATTTGAAATTGTCATATCTTTTTGATAAATTGACTCTTTTATCAATATATAATGACCTTTTTTGTCTCCTATAATGGTTTTTGACCTACAGTGAATTTTGTCTGGTATTAGCATAGCCATCTCTGTACTATTTTGGTTACTATTTGTGTGCAGTATCTTTTTCCATCCTTTGATGGATACCTTTTTGTGTCTTTGGCTCTAAAATATATCTCTTGTAGATAGCATATTGTTGGATCTTGTGTGTTTTTTTTTTTTTTTAAACATTTATTTATTTATTTATTGCTGTGTTGGATCTTTGTTGCTGTGTGTGGGCTTTTCTCTTGTTGTGGCGAGGGAGTGCTACTCTTCATTGTGGCACGCAGGCTTCTCATTGCGGTGGCTTCTCTTGTTGCGGAGCATGGGCTCTAGGCGCGCGGGCTTCAGTAGTTCTGGCTTGCAGACTCTAGAGCACAGGCTCAGTAGTTGTGGCACACAGGCTTAGTTGCTCTGCAGCATGTGGGATCTTCCCAGGCCAAGGCTCAAACCCATGTGCCCTACATTGGCAGGCAGATTCTTAACCAATGCGCTACCAGGGAAGTCCCAGATCTTGTTTTCTTAATCCATTCTGCCACTCTCTGTTGTTTAATTGGTGAATTTAATCCAGTTACATTTAAAGTGATTACTGATAGGCAAGGATTTATGCCATTTTGCTCTTTGTTTTCTACATGTCTTATGTCTTTTTTGGACCCCAGTTCCTCCAATACTGCCATCTTTCATGTGTGTTTTTTTTTTTTTTACACTAGTGTATGTACTTTTTTTGATGCTCTCCTCATTTCCTTTTCTGTATATTTTAGTTATTTTCTTAATGGTTACCATGGGGACTATAGGTAACATTCATAAATTTTTAACAATGTAATTTGATTTGATCCCAGCTTAGCTTCAGTAGTATACAAAATCTATATATACAATCTATAGTATACAATCTATAGTATAATCTATAGTATACAAAATCTATATGCTCCTATACAGCTCTGGCCCACCCCCTTTTATGTTGTTACGGTCTCACATTGCATCTTTATGTATTGTGTGGCCACTAATACATATTAATAATTTTTTCATGCATTTCTCTTTTAAATCATATAGGAAGCAAAAAGAAAAGTTACAAATCAAAGATACAGTAATACTGGATTTTATATTAATCTATGTAGTTACCTTTATTGGAGTTTTTTTTTCTTGTTTGGCTTCAAGTTACTGTCTAGGGTTTTTTATTTAACCTGAAGAACTCTAAAGGGAGTTCTTTTAGGACAGGTCTACTTGCAGTGAACTCCCTTTGCTTTTTGCAGGAAATGGAGTTCTCGGTTAATAGCCTTTTTTCTGTCAGAACTTCAATTGTGTATTTATTTATTTTGGCTGTGCCACACAGCATGCAGGATCTTAGTTCCCTGACCAGGGATGGAACCTGTGCCCCCTGCAGTGGAAGTGTGGAGTCTTAACCACTGCACCGGCAGGGAAGCCCCCTCAGCACTTTAAATGTGTCATCCCACTGCCTTCTGGTCTCTGGTTCTGATGAGAAATTGACTGTTAATCTTATTGAGGACCCTTACATGTGATGCATCATTTTGCTTTTGCTGCTTTTAAGATTCTCTCTTTGGCTTTTGACAGTGTGATTATAATGTGTTTCAGTATGAGTCTCTTTGAGTTTATCCTACTTGGAGGTCACTGAGCTTCTTGGATGTGTACAGGCATACCTTGGAGATATTGTGGATTCAGTTCCACACCACCACAATAAAGCAGATAAAGATAGTCACATGAATTTTCTGGTTTCTCAGTGCATATCAAAGTTATGTTTACACTATACTGTAGTCTACTGAGTGTGCAATAGCATTATGTCAAAAAAACAATGTATATACCTTAATTTTAAAATACTTTATTGCTAAAAAATGCTCACCATCATCTGAGCCTTTATCACATTATAATCTTTTTGCAGTGAGATCACTGATCACAGATCACCATAACAAGTATGATAATAATGAAAATGTTTGAAATATTGTGAGAATTACCAAAACTTGACACAGAGACAGCGTTGCCACATACCTTCAGTTTGTAAAAAATGCAGTATCTGCAAAGTACAATAAAGTGAAGTGCGATAAATAAATTAAATGAGGTATGCCTGTAGCTTCGTATATTTCATCAAATTTGGGAAGTTTACAGCTGTTATTTCTTCAAATATTTCTGCTTCTTTCTGTCTCTCCTTTCCCCCTGGGAGTCTATAATGCATATGTTGGTATGCTTGACAATGTCTCGCAGGTTTCTTAGGCTCTGTACTTTTTCTACATTCTTTTTTCTGTCTGCTCCTTAGACTGGAAATTTCAGTTATCCTATCTTCAGGTTCACTGATTCTTTCTTTTGCCTGAACCCCTTTAGTGAATTTATCATTTCAGCTATTATATTTTTCAGCTCCAGATTTCTATTTGGTTCTTTTAAATAATTTCTATGTCTTTATTAACATTTTCTTTTTGGTGAGACATTGTTCTTCTGGATTTTTTTTAGTTCTTTGTCCCTGGTTTCTTTTAGCTCTTTGAGCATATTTAAGACAGTTGACTGCTACCCCAGTTCTCCTCCTACCCCAGGGTTTACTGCTGTTGATTGTTGAGAGCTGCAGTTGTTCGTTTAGTGCCTTTTCTAAACTATTTTTGCAAATACTATTTCTTGTCATGTGTGGTTATTGAAATTTTTGTTCTATTAGATTTACTTAAACAACTGGAGCCAAAAAGAAGAAAAAGGTAATAATAAGTAAATTAAAACAAAAACAGAAAACCCTTTCTTGGTCTTTGCAGATTGGCTTTGAGCAGGGGGCATTCCTTCAATGCTAAGCCAGGCCACCTGTAACTGTGTCTTAGACTTCACCTCTTTCTTGGACAGAGCTCAAAGATCAGCCAGAGGTACAAGCTTAGGGTTTTCTCAGTTCTTTTCTGAGTATGCATCTAGCCCTGGGAATGCTCAGTGCACTTGGGGTTCCCCAGTACACGTGATAGCCCTTTAAAGCCCTTACTCCTCCAAGGATCTTCCTCCTCAGCCTCCTTCTTCCTAGACCTTTCGGTCTGTCTGCTGCATACCCCACCTACCATCCTTTGCACCAGGTAACTACAGGTAACATATGTCTTTAGATGCTTTCATCAGATGGCACCTGGAAAGCCACTCCAGCCTTGGGTGGGCAAACAAGGGTCAGCCTGCACCAGTCCTTAGGGGATTACCAGACAGGTCAGAATACACAGCCACAAGTTGAAAACGAGGTTCAGCAAACCCTACCAGGAACACAGATTACCATCTCCACAGCTTCTGTTGAACTAAGGGATGGATTTGTTGGTAGGTAAGGAAAAATGCTTTCTTAATAAAATTTAGCAGCCTCTTTCTTCAGTAAGTGCCCCCCCTCGTTATTCTTAGTATTTTATTAGATTCCAGAGTTTTAAAAAGTTGATTCTGTCAGTTTCTGCCAGCTTAATGTTTGCTTTAGTGAAAGGACTGATTCTAAAACTCCCTGTCCTGCCATTTCTGTGATGTCAAACCCTAATGTTTTTTGTTTGTTTTAAGCAGCTTAAAACAACAAACATTTATTATCCCACACAGTTTTTGAGGTCAGGAATCAGGTTGCATCTTAGCTCAGGGGTCCTGGCTCAAGGTCCCTCACAAATTTGCATTCAAACTAGTTGGTCAGGGCTGCAGTCATCTCAAGGCTCAACTGGGGCTGGATAATTCACTTCCAAACTCAGTCACATGGTTGTCAGCAGTCCTCACTTCTCCCTGGCTGTTGGCAGGAGGTTCAGTTCCTCACCTCATGGGCCCCTCCATAGCGCTGTTCACAGCATGGCAGCTGGCTTCCCCTGGAGCGGAAGGTCCATGAGAGAAAGACACCTCCCCATTGTTTCGATTGCTTTATCTTTTTTTTTTTTTTAAGGAGTTCTGCTTTATTTTTAATACATTTTTTGTTTTTTTTTTGTTTTTTAAATTTATTTTATTTTTGGCTGTGTTGGGTCTTCATTGCTGCGTGCAGGCTTTCTCTAGTTTTGGCGAGCGGCGGTTACTCTTCATTGCGGTGCACAGGCTTCTCATTGCGGTGGCTTCTCTTGTTGTGGAGCACGGGCTCTAGGAACTCGGGCTTTAGAAGTTGTGGCACGCGGACTCTGTAGTTGTGGCTCGCGGGCTGTAGAGCGCAGGTTCAGTAGTTGTGGCACACAGGCTTAGTTGCTCCGCGGCATGTGGGATCTTCCCGGACCAGGGCACGAACCTGTGTCCCCTGCATTGGCAGGCGGACTCTCAACCACTGCGCCACCAGGGAAGCCCTCCCATTGTGTTCCTTTGAAGGTGTGTTTGATGGTTTGTTTTATGGGGGAAATGTGTCCTTTTTGGTTAATAAAAAAAGCGTGTGTGAGAGAGAGAGGAAAGCAAGTGATTCTTCTGGTAGGTCATACTCCCCACTCAGAAGATCAACATCTCTTTACAGCATACCTGCTCTACGGTGAGGCCCTGTGCTGGGCACAAAGGGGTGCAAAAGTGTGTAGAACAATCCTGCTCTCAAGTAGCTTATATAGTCTAGAGGTGGAAATATGATAGGACCCTGATGAGAAAAAAAAATACAAGGTAGCATTTATGCCCCAGGACAGTGGTTGCCACAGTATTGATAAGACAGATACTTAACACTTTCCTAAAGTAATAATATGAGAAGCAGAAGGAAAATATGGACATGGCCAAGAAATAAAGTGAAAAATCTTTGTGATTATGTTAGTTTTTCAGATCTAGTAAAATATTTCACAACATAATGATTTCTGAGAATTTTGATATCCTGTTTGTAGAACCAGTCTTTCATTTGGCTCCTACTCATCAATAATCACACAGTTTCACTCTCATTTATTTAATTACTTGTTGCCATACAAAAAGACCATTTGCATCTGCATTGTGTTTTTTTTTAATAGATCTTTATTGGAGTATAATTGCTTCACAATACTGTGTTAGTTTCTGTTGTACAACAAAGTGAGTCAGCCATATGCATAAACATGTCCCCATATCCCCTCCCTCTTGAGCCTCCCTCCCATCCTCCCTATCCCACCCCTCTAGGTCATCGCAAAGCACCAAGCCGATCTCCCTGTGCTATGCTGCTGCTTCCCACCAGCCAACTGTTTTACATTCGGTAGTGTATATATGTCGATGCTACTCTCACTTCACCCCAGCTTCGCCCTCCCACCCCATGTCATCAGGTCCATTCTCTATGTCTGCCTCTTTATTTCTGCCTTGCAACTAGGTTCATCAGTACTTTTTTTTTTTTAGATTCCATATATATGTGTTAAATATGGTATTTGTTTTTCTTTTTCTGACTTACTTCATTCTGTATGACAGACTCTAGGTCCATCCACCTCACTATAGATAACTCAATTTCGTTTCTTTTTATGGCTGAGTAATATTCCATTGTATATATGTGCCACATCTTCTTTATCTGTTCATCTGTCGATGGACATTTAGGTTGCTTCCATGTCCTGGCTATTGTAAATAGTGCTGCAGTGAACATTGTGGTGAATGTTTCTTTTTGAATTATGGTTTCCCAGTAGTGGGATTGCTGGGTCATATGGTAGTTCTATTTTTGGTTTTGAAGGAACCTCCATACTGTTTTCTATAGTGGTTATATCAATTTTCATTCCCACCAACAGTGTAGGAGGGTTCCCTTTTCACCACACCCTTTCCAGCACTTATTGTTTCTAGCTTTTTTGATAATGGCCATTCTGACAGCGTGAGGTGATACCTCATTGTAGTTTTGATTTGCATTTCTCTAATAATTAGCGATGTTGAGCATCTTTTCATGTGCCTCTTCACCATCTGTATGTCTTCCTTGGTGAAATGTCTGTTTAGGTCTTCTGCCCTTTTTTTAACTGGATTGCTTATTTTTTTGATATTGAGCTCCATGAGCTGTTTGTGTCTTTTGGAGATTAATCCTTTGTCTGTTATTCCATTTGAAAATATTTTCTCCCATTTTGAGGGTTGTCTTTTTGTCTTGTTTATGGTTTCCTTTGCTGTGCAAAAGCTTTTAAGTCCCATTTGTTTATTTTTGTTTTTATGTCTGTTACTCTAGGAGGTGGGTCAAAAAAGATCTCGCTGTGGTTTATGTCAAAGAGTGTTCTTCCTATGTTTTCCTCTAAAAGTTTTACAGTGTTTGACTTACATTTAAGTCTTTATTCCATTTGGAGTTTATTTTTGTGTATGGTGTTATGTAGTGTTCTAATTTCATTCTTTTACATGTAGCTGTCCAGTTTTCCCAGCACCACTTATTGAAGAGGCTGTCTTTTCTCCATTGTATGTTCTTGCCTCCTTTGTCGTAAATTAGGTGCCCATATGTGCATGGGCTTATCTCTGGGCATTCTATCCTGAATAGTTGATCTAGATTTCTGTTTTTGTGCCAGTACCATACTGTCTTGATTACTGTAGCTTTGTGGTATAGTCTGAAGTCAGGGTGCCTGATTCCTCCAACTCCATTTTTCTTTCTCAAGATTGCTTTGGCTATTCGGGGTCTTTTGTGTTGCCATATGAATTGTAAGATTTTTTGTTTTAATTCTGTGAAGAATGCCTTTGGTAGTTTGATAGGGATTGCATTGAATCTGTAGATTGCTTTGGGTAGTATAGTCATTTTCACAATATTGATTCTTCCAATCCAAGAACATGGTATATTTCTCCACCTGTTTATGTCATCTTTGATTTCTCTCATCAGTGTTTTATAGTTTTGCAAATGCAAATCTTTCACCTCCTTAGGCAGGTTTATTCCTAGGTATTTTATTCTTTTTGTTGCAGTGGTAAATGGGAGTGTTTCCTTAATTTCTCTTTCAGATTTTTCATTGTTGGTGTATAGGAATGCCAGAGATATCTGTGCATTAATTTTGTATCCTGCAACCTTACCAAATTCATTGATTAGTTCTAGTAGTTTTCTGGTGGCATCTTTAGGATTCTCTATGTATAGTATCATGTCATCTGCAAACAGTGACAGTTTTACTTCTTTTTTTCCGATTTGTATTCCTTTTATTTCTTTTTCTTCTCTGATTGCTGTGGCTAGGGCTTACAAAACTATGTTGAATAAGAGTGATGAGAGTGATCAGACATCCTTGTCTTGTTCCTGATCTTAATGGAAATGCTTTCACTTTTTCACCATTGAGTCTGATGCTTGCTGTGGGTTTGTCATATATGGCCTTTATTATGTTGAGGTAGCTTCCCTCTATGCCCATTTTCTGGAGAGTTTTTATCATAAATGGGTGTTGAATTTTGTCAAAAGCTTTTTCTGCATCTGTTGAGATCATATGGTTTTTATTCCTTAATTTGTTAATGTGGTGTATCACATTGATTGATCTGCGTATATTGAAGAATCCTTGCATCCCTGGGATAAATCCCACTTGATCATGGTGTATGATCCTTCTGATGTGCTGTTGGATTCTGTTTGCTAATAATTGTGTTCAGGATTTTTGCATCTAGGTTCATCAGTGATATTGGTGTGTAATTTTCTTTTTTTGTGATCTCTTTTTCTGGTTTTAGTATCAGGCTGATGGTGGCTTCGTAGAATGAATTTGGAAGTGTTTCTCCCTCTGCAGTTTTTTGGAAGAGTTTGAGAAGGATCGATGTTAGCTCTTCTCTTAATGTTTCATAGAATTCACCTGTGAAGCCATCTGGTCCTGGATTTTGTTTGTTGGAAGATTTTTAATTATGGTTTCAATTTCATTACTTGTGATTGATTTGTTTATATTTTCTAATTCTTCCTGGTTCAGTCTTGGAAAATTGTACCTTTCCAAGAATTTGTTCATTTCTTCATGGTTGTCCATTTTATTGGCATATAGTTGTTTGTAGTAGTCTCTTATAATCCTTTTCTGCATGGTTTTTAATTTTGAAAATGTAAAGTAGGTTTATGTTTATAGTTTTATATCCACTGTTCTAATATCTTTCAGTATTTACAGAGGGTTTCATAAAATGAATTAGCCATTGGTTCAAGATAAGAATAGTAATGCAAACCCAGTCTGCTAGTTTGCTAGCTGCCATTTATGTCTGAAGATGGTAATGCTACTGGTGTTTCTTTTGTTTGAATGGACTCATCTGGAAGATGAGCTTGGCCGTAATCAGGATGGCAGCCTTTTACAAGATGGCCTTTCCTTGGCAACTGCATCTCTCCTCTAATGGATGATATAGGCAGGTTTTAAATATCCCAAGTAAGGATAGTTCTGCAACCTCTCTTAGATTGTGATTGGAATCGTTCTGAAATAGAAAAGTGTGTATGTAAGATTTTTTTGGACATCATTCAGATGCTAAGCATGCTGTGAACTAGAGCTTGACCCATATGTAACAAGAATGGACTTACTTCTGGGAAACTACCCCTGCATCCTAAACTACATTGAAATAGACTATTGTATTTATAGATTCATAGCTATTCTAGTTATGCAATTTAATCATTTCAACTGGGGCCTTCCATTTTACTTTTTCCCCCTTCTAAAATGAAGTCCATATTATCTCCTTTATTAATATGTTTCCAATTTGAGTATGTTCTTTTCTTTCTTGTTGGCAACAGTCAAACTATGTTTGCTTTTATTCTTTTAATAAAAAAGTGAATTCTGAAGTTTCATTTAATTTTCTTCTTCTAGACAGTTAAATCCCACACAGAAACAGATGAGAAACAAACGGAGAGCCGCACCATCACTCCACCTACTGCACCCAAACCAAAACGAGAGGAGAACCCTCAGGTAGGCCCAGCCCTCCAAGGCGTGGCTCAGTCTATGTGATGTGACTTATTCACATGCATCATGAGGGACACTTGCTCTCTGAATCACTTGATATCCTTGTCTTGTGCTTTCTCACTATTCAGTAATGTTATTGCCAAATCAGGTTGGCCTGGGACAGATTAAGAGTGTGGTCTTGAGTGTTCATGAGCTGGCAAACAGACCTTTCATACATATGTCACATTAGACTTGTGTGATTCATGACCATTGCCCCAGGTATCCCACTGAATTCCTAATGATCATTATGTTTTGTTTGTCTCAGCCAACATTTATAAGATGTCCAGTTCACTCAGTTAAGGTCTATCTGTGTTATCAATAACAGTTGTTACATGTGCATTTTTGTTATTACTATTGTATTGCATTAGATCCCCAAATCCCAGATGAATCAGTAGCTCAAAAGTAGTTCATTGAAGGATAAAAGTAGGGATGAAAATACTAGCATCTGTACTACAACTTAGGATAGAATTATAAACTTAAATAGCAAACAAAACTGGTACAAATATACGATGTAAATTTGTATGTCCTTAGGCAAGAGATTTTTTAGTTTTGATACTTTTGTACAAGCAGCTATAAAAGAAAAATGTGGACAGGTAATATGATGATGAATATATGATAGTTGGATTTTATTAGACCAGCAATCCATTTTCTTCTATCCTCGGTGCATTCTTTGTAATGAAACCATGTCAAATAGTGGCATAAAGCCATCAAAGCTTCATGTCATCTTTTTGAAGCAGTGATTTATTAAGCCAGTTCAGGTTTTTCTAAAGCAAGTACAAATTATAATACTTTCTGATATGAAATGAATTAATTTTTAATTTGTCTTTAAAGAAGAGACCAAAACTTGAACCTAAAAGAAGTCCTAGTCATGCATATTGCTGAGAAACTTATAAAATAATCTGCAAAATTAATGACAAGTATTAGGCTTGGAGAGGGAAAAACAGAGCAGGCTATTAGCAACATTTCCTTATCAAAAGAAACTAAAAGAGGACTTCCCTGGTGGCACAATGGTTAAGAATCCTCCTGCCAATGCAGGGGACACGGGTTCAAGCCCTGGTCCGGGAAGATGCCAGATGCCGTGGAGCAACTAAGCCTGTGTGCCACAGCTACTGAGCCTGTGCTCTAGAGCCCGCGAGCCACAACTGCTGAGCCCACGTGCCACAACTACTGAAGCCCGCTCACCTAGAGCCCGTGCTCCTCAACAAGAGAAGCCACCGCAATGAAAAGCCCGTGCACCGTAGTAAAGAGTAGCCCCCGCTCGGCGCAACTAGAGAAAGCCCGCGCGCAGCAACAAAAACCTAATGCAGCCAAAAATAAATAAATAAATTTATTTTAAAAAAACAAGAAACTAAAGGATATCTTATGTCAGTGGCACAGTGTGGGCAAGCAAGTAGCATCATGTGGAATAACACGTATTTCTAATTGGACAGAATCACTGCCATAAAGGGAATAAATTAGTTATTGGCATGTGTGTGATACATAGATAAGGCAAAAGTTCTTGACAGCTTTTTATTCTATTTATCACTGAAAATCTGTTCTACAGAAGAGATTTTTTTCCATTTAATAATTCTTTTTTTTTTTTTTTTTGGCGGTACGCGGGCCCCTCAATGCTGTGGCCTCTCCCATTGCGGAGTACAGGGTCCGGACGCGCAGGCTCAGCGGCCATGGCTCACGGGCCCAGCCGCTCCGCGGCACGTGGGATCTTCCCAGACCGGGGCACAAACCCATGTCCCCTGCATCGGCAGGCAGACTCAACCACTGCGCCACCAGGGAAGCCCCCATTTAATAATTCTTTTATGAGCTTAATCTAGACTGGCAAAGATAAGTTGGGTGTGAGTGGCCAAGAAGGATGCTGTTACTTGATTAAAAGAAGGTGCATCTGAATGTCAGTTCACACACTGCTTTATTAACAGAGAACAGTTGGTAGACAGCCTTCTAATCTTAAGTTTTGAAGGAATAGTGAAAATTAGGAATGTAGTTAATTGGCAACCACAAAATGTATGCAATGTAGAAAATGGGCAGCACGTCCAAGACTGCTTTTCGTTACTGAAGTACTCTGGCTGTCGGGAGGATAAGTGCCCACCCTAGTTTCTGAAATAAGAAATAAAATTAAAACATTTCTTCAGGACTCTGCGGATACCAGTAAAGGACATTTCTGTGTTCTCAAGTGGCTTGTTCAAGGTTATCTTTATAAAACACTCAGTACCTCGAATAGCTTGAACCTATCACTTCAGGCCAGAATATCATGATATTTAAAGTTGAGGGTAAAATGTCAGGATTTTCAAAGACCAAATTATGATATAAATAATTCTGCAGGATTAATGTCTCCTAACAACTAGTGATGTTCCTTATTCATCACTGAGAGAAATGGGTGATACATTATTTGGCATATTTAGCAGCTGCGTGCAGTGGTACAGCAGAAAATAAAGGCATACTTTCCAGACCACATGCAACCAAAGAGCAAAATAGTCATCAATCTGTTGCTCTCTCCATTTTTAAGCATCTAACGTTCCAGCTTTGGAGTACAGTGTTCTGATCAGTCTAGCTTCTGATGGAGCCCTGAGAGTGGTGGTCAGAGAGAAAGCACTCTATAATTTGTAGGTCCATGGTTGATTGAAAAATCATAGTATTAAGCAGAACCACCTGCTGTCATTCCTAAAACTCATTTAGCTTTGAGTTATTGTCCAATCAGTGGTAGTAAAAATATAAGAACCCCTGACCTGGTATGACAAATGAAGTACTTAGAATTTAGAGCTTGTATGGGAGGCTGTTTGTAACCCTCTGTGTATTTCTTCAGTGTGAAGTCCTCTTCCCTCCTTGAAAATTTTTCTGGAAAAAAACTTAGGTCATTCAAGATACTGATTTCTGCCATTGAGAAGGTGGAAGATATAGGCCCCAGTCCTTCTCTTTTGATCCCTGTAAGATCAGAAAGCTTCCAGAGCAGCTCCATAGCTGCTAAGAGTGGAGGGTGCCCACTCCTTGTTCACCTGGACCCGGCTTCCTTTCAGCCACCAGCCATTGGGCTGGCTTTCCCCAGGAGTCTAACTAGGAACACGCAGCTGACTTTGCGAGAACCCACACTGAAGTATATTCTTCTTTTGTTTCTCTGGCACAGAAACTTGCCTTCATGGTGTCTCTAGGGTTGGTAACACATGACCATCTAGAAGGTAAGAGAAGATATTCATGGTGCTACCTTGCTTCTGGCCCAGAGCTTTGTTCTTAAAAATGGTGTTTGATTTATCATTAGAATTGAAAATTGGGACACAAACAGAGTATGATTCAACCAGTATGGACTCTTTTTTGGGGGGAGTAAACTTACCTTCCTTCTATCTAATGTTCAGCCCCTCTCCTTCCTATCATTATTTATCCACACTACTGTCCTGGGGAAGCTCCCTAGTTGCCTGGATTAAGGTGACTTCCGTTCATTTAGAGAAACTTTTTTTTTTTCCTGGCAGCATAAAGTAGCAAATGCCCCTCTGACAAGTCTTTGTCTGTATTTTTCAGTCACTCTAGATTATTGGAATCTTAAGAATAGTTGCAAAGCTATACCTGTCCTAGTGATTTAATTCAAGAATGGTGAACTATGATTACTCAATCTAGGTCTGTGGATAAAGTTCATCCACACCTATATTACAGTGATCTAAAAATAAATCAGGACACTTTTACAAGTGTTGTCTACTGTTAAGCTCTCAATCACAGAGAGCCACACTGTAGGACAGCATGGCCTTGCTTTCCAAGAGTTGAGAGTGGATGGTCCTCCATATTTGCTCCCAGCAGCGTGCTTCCCCTTTGCTGAGGCTGCAGTGAAACCAAGAGACTTCCTCTCATTTCTAACTTGTCATGGGAAAACCAATTAGCAAACAATGAAGTTAAGTTTGGGGGGTTCTCCATACCTTTCTTCTAATCCAGACCTTTTGCTTTCCCAAGAAATCCAAAGCAAGCGGCAAGAACGGAAAAGAAGAACAACAGCAAACCCGGTGTACAGCGGCGCGGTCTTTGAGCCAGAGGTACTCCTGGCCAGCACTTGGCCATTCCCTCACGTTTTCAGTTTTATTTATGACTCGTTCAGCACCTCCCATCTGAAAACCTGCCTAAGAGCAGTACCCTGATTGTACTTGGCCAGCTTTGTAAAGTGATGGATTTTTCTCTGGCCGATAACATTATGTCATTTTTATTATTCACTATTTTCCCCTTTGTTTTTTTCCTGAAGTTTAAGTAGATACAAACCTACCTTAAACATTTAACTCATCCTGTCATCTGAACACAACTTTCTTCTGAAGCAGAGACATACCTCTCTGGAATATTCTTTCAGAGCCAAGTACATATGATAAATCCAGTTATCACTGAGACCTTTGGGTGACTAGCACTAACTAGTTGGCATGTTGACGGGCATGCTGTGCTTGGTCTTTGGCTTGTACCGGTATTAGTAGTAACCGTGCTATTCAACCAGTCACCTTTCTTTCTTCAATCCCGAAAGCGTAAGAAGAGTGCAGTCACGTACCTGAACAGTACAATGCATCCTGGGACCCGGAAGAGAGGTGAGTACCTTCTTTGTATCTTTCCCTTGCTGTTGCTTTTGCTTTCTGTGTTGTGTTTCTTTTCCCTCCCTCCTCCCGTTGTCCTAGAGCCTCCTTCCTCCCGTTGTCCTAGAACCTAACTCCTGTATCCCTTGAATATAGTTTTGTTGTTGTTCTCTGAGAATGGGGGGAAAAGAGAGTGAGATTTCTTATTAGAGTTCTGTATACTGAATCAAAACTCCCCTTCCTGGGATTCTGGCAAAGCTGGCTGAGGGGAATGGCTTATTGCAGGGTTTCTGCCCCAGGCCCCTCAGGCTGTTGATGAATAGCACAATGAACAGAACACCCTGTAAAAGGGAGCATTTTAGCATCATTGAGCACAACAGAGCACTGGTGTTGCCAAGGTGTTCTTAGTAGTGTCTAAGTTGTCCTGATGCCAGTGAAGACAGAGCACGACTCTTAAGCTTCTGTGAGCTGCAGACTTTGCAGGAAGGAGAGAGGTAGCCACACTGAGAATTTTGAATCTATGAGAAGAGAGCACCTGCAACTAAAGAAGAGAACATCACTGTCAAAACAGGCTTCCCAAAGCAGAAATTCCTAAAGAGCTCCATCCCCCAATTTCAGACCTTCCAGGGCGGGCATTCCACCTCACTCTCTGGGCAGCAGCTGCCTTCACCATGCAGGTCTAAATAGGTCTTAATAGCTCAGAGTTTGAGCTTATAACAAGGCTCTGAAGTGGTTCTTTGATGTCAGTAATACATCCCAAGGTCCTTTTCTCCACATGGTAATGTGTCCTTGAATTACAGTTCCAGGCTAGAAAGGTTGCAGAGTGAGTGGAGTAGCATGCTAATTTTTGTGTATGCACAGCAATCTCAGAGCCATTGGAAGCTAGGAGGTCATCCCGACCCTTTGTCTGCCTTAGGCAGGGATACCACTGTACCGTGGTACAGTGGTTACCATCTCTTCCCCTCAGAGAGATAGCACACCCACGCTAGTGTTTCATCAGCCACTCCTTCAAGAAGCCAAAACATATTTAGATGGGAATCCCTAAGTCATTGTTTCATATTGATTCCTGGGCCACAGTAACCAGTGTCATGGGTTATTTTTTGTTGTTTTATTTTGTTTTGGGTTGTTTTAGTGACCTCTAACACAGTTCTCAGAAAGGAGCCCCCAGCCAGAAGCCACAGTTAATTGGCCTGCTAGTGGGCAGTATCTGCTGAGAGGATAGGGGTTAAATGAGCCAGAAAGACCTTGGCATCTTTTGCCAAGGTCAGAGGATGAAAGCCTGCATTCACAATGCCTAGGACGTGCCTTCTGTGGGTAAACAAAGAGCATTTATCTTCCACTTTCCCTTCTAGCAGCACTAAATACCCTGGAAAAGACAAACCAGTACGATCTGTCTTTGTACTGCACCCAGTGCCGGTTTAACACAGATAGGTAATGTTTGTGTAACATCTGACAGAATCATGACTCTTGTGCATAATTCTAATATAAATTATAACTGTTGGCAAAGTCATGATCCCACGTACCATCCACCAGTGCTCGTAGGCAGTTGTGTACCTCTCCGGCTCTTTTTTGCCTGTGGTGTGCTGGGCATACACTTTTGATCACTTACAGCTTAGAAGCTATGACCTTTGGCCCTTAGAGGACAAGGACGCTGACTTAGATATATCATAAGGCAAGAGTGGTTGACCTGGACTTCCCACACCCATTAGGGCCCATTTGTAGATTCTCTGTAGCCATGAGGTTTGATTCAAAATGCTTCTGCTCAAATCAGCTCTCTCTGGTAGCTGTTGCTGATCACAGGGCTTTTCCTGAGACTTTGGAACACCCCAGTTCTAAGACATGTAGTTCACTGGAATGTTTGTGATGGAAAGCAGGGAGATGATTTTTGATCAACTGGGAAGGGTATCTGAGTCCAGACTTACTTAAATTCACTGTTAAGCCCAGAAGGTCTTTTTAGCTCTTAGGTTCCAGCTACTCCCAGAACATATGTCTTCCTAGCTCTGCCAGAAGGGGTAAGAATAGTTAACTTGAATTTTGCCTCCTCCCTTTGCCTTTCTCTACCCTCACAAGCAATGAAGTAACCAAAATGTGGGCAGGAGAGAAGAGGAAAAGCAGAGATCCTCAGCAAATCTGTTTGTGGGAACTGAGAATCATTAATATTATTATAAGAATAACGATTGCAGAAGAACCTTAGGAAACGATGTGTAAAAGATATGGAAAAAGAAAATAAATTCTTCTCCCTGGCCTTGGCTCCTGTTGGGCTTTGATATCTTGTTCTCCCATTAGAAATCTCAAATTGTAATAGTTGAGGAATGTCTCTGTAATCTGCCTAAGGCGAAGACCTTTAACATAACCCAGTATCTCCTGTCATTCTCTGAGGCTCTCTTATCCTCCCTTCGACACTCATGCATTTGTTTCGAATGACATTTAAATCTTTGCTTCTTTTCCTCTCTCTGGGACTGTTGTATTAACCTTCTCTCTGCTACCTCACTTCCTTTTCCATGCTAGCCAATGAGGAACACTGGCCAAAGGTATGTAAGATCATTTTTCCCCCTTTCTTTCCCTCCCCCTTTTTTCCCTTTTGTTCCCTTTTCTCGGTCTGTAGGTCGTCCTCCAAAATACAATGCAGTGCTGGGGTTTGGAGCCCTAACCCCAACATCCCCCCCATCCAGTCATCCTGACTCCCCTGAAAATGAAAAGACAGAGACCACATTCACTTTCCCTGCACCTGTTCAGCCTGTGTCCCTGCCCAGCCCCACCTCCACAGACGTAAGTAACTTGGGAAAAGCTCACTCTCTTTTCTCAGAGCTTAAATCGGGGAAACCGTTATCATATGTTGTCTCCTTACCAGTTGCATCTCCTTGACTAACCCTGGAACAGCAGTAATCCCTACAGGACACTGTGTGCCACGTAAGGCAGCTTTCTGCTGGGGTCCCAGGTCCTGCCGTGTCCTTGAGAATCATATTAAATACCACATTAGGAGACTCAGTCAGGGTTTTCAGAGTTTGGAATTTATCTGCGGTGAAGGAGTTCTCAGGAAGGGGGATGGGGTGGGGAAGTCAGGTCGTATGATTAAGAGGTGTGCAGGTGTCTGTCGTCAGTTTTGGGGGGTGGGGATAATGAACAAAGGTGTACATTCGCCTAGCAGTCCGTGTTTCGTGCTTCAAGTAAAATTCAAGACAACTTTTCCGAAAAGCAACTTTATTCATCAGAATTGGTCAGAAACAGGCTCTTGAAAAAAGCATCAGATGCTTAGTAGCTCTTCCCCCAGAGGCTGCAAGAGTGCAAACTAGTGCCCTTTGTTTTTAAATGAGCGCTTACAGAGCGGTGAATTCACTCAGCGAATACTGAGCACTGCTCTGCTGAGCATGCACTGTTCTTGAGACTGGGGACAGAACAGGGAACAGAACCAGCTCCCTGCCCTCAGGGAGCTTGTATTGCATGGCCAGAGGCAGGTGATAAGCAAATGAACATTTAAATGTCAGGTCATGATAAGTGCTGTGAAAAACAACTTGACACAGAATCAGGGGCATAAGGAGTTACCGTGGGAGGTTGCTGTTTTATGAAGAGTGGTAAGAGACAGCCTCTCTGGTGGCAATGGAGTATGTTGGAGTATCTGGGGTGGGGAAGAGCATTCCACGCAGAGGGAACAGCAGTGCAGAAGCCCCGCTCATTGGAGGAACTGTATATGGCGTAGAGAAGAAGGGCTTAGTGGGCAGGCAGGAGCAGTGGGAGAGGAGACCTCGGAGGGCAGGGGCCGTCTCGCAGGGCCTTGTAGCTTTTACTCTGAGTGAGATGGGAGATGCTCCAGGGTTTTAAGTAGAGGAGTGACGTTACTTTTCACTTTTCATCTTGAAAATTTCCAAACCTACAGAAAAGATGCAACAACAACACAGGAAGGAATATATACCCTCCTCCTAGATTCACCGATTGTTACAATTTCGCCACATATGCCACTTCCCACCACCACACACTTGTTTTGCTGATCTAGTTAAGAAGTTGAAGACATCATGAATCTTCACCCAAAATACTGCGGTGTATATCTCCTAAAAACAAAGATACTCTCTGACGTAGCCACAATACAGTTATCAAATTGAGGAAATTTAATACGACAAAACATTATTTTTATAGTATACAGCCCATCTTCAGATTTCTCCAATTATCTCAATAAATGCCTTAGTGGCACTTTGTTTTTTCTGCTCCAGGATCCAATCCAAGATCACTCTTGACATTAATTTTTATGGTCTTTTGTCTTTAGTCTCCTTACTCTGGAACAGTTTCTCAGCCTCTCTTTGTCCTTCGTGACACTGACATTTTTTTAAAAGATAGGCCAGTTGCTGTATAGAGTGTCCCTCCATTTGGATGATCTGATTGTTTCCTCAAGAATAGATTCAGGGTATGCATTTTTGTAGGAGCACTAAATACCTGATGATGCACTGATTCTCAGTGCATCACAAGAGGCACATGTTGTCCATCTGTCCCATTGTTGGTGATATTAGCTTTCATCTCTTAAGATGGACTCCATCAAATATCTCTACTCGTAAAGATGCCTGTTTCCTTAGGTGAAGATAGTGTCGAGTCTATAAAAATATCCAGTTCCCCAGCAAACTTACTCAGTGGTTTTAGCAGCCTTTGAAGGTTCTTGCCTGCATTTATTATTTTTTTAACATCTTTATCGGAGTATAATTGCCTTACAATGGTGTGTTAGTTTCTGCTGTATAACAAAGTGAATCAGCTGTACTTATACATATATCGCCATATCCCCTTCCTCTTGCATCTCCCTCCCACCCTCCCTATCCCACACCTCTAGGTGGTCACAAAGCACGGAGCTGATCTCCCTGTGAGATGCAGCTGCTTCCCGCTAGCTATTTATTTTACATTTGGTAGTGTATATATGTCCATGACACTCTCTCACTTTGTCCCAGCTTACCCTTCCCCCACCCTGTGTCCTCAAGTCCATTCTCTATGTCTACATCTTTATTCCTGCCCTGCCCCTAGGTTCTTCAGAACCTTTTTTTTTTTTTAGATTCCATATATATGTGTTAGCACACAGTATTTGTTTTTCTCTTTCTGACTTACTTCACTCTGTATGACAGACTCTACGTCCATCCACCTCACTACAAATAACTCAATTTCGTTTCTTTTTATGGCTGAGTAATATTCATTGTATATTTGTGCCACATCTTCTTTATCCATTCATCTGTCGATCGACACTTAGGTTGCTTCCATGTCCTTGCTATTGTAAATAGTGCCGCAGTGAACACTGTGGTACATGACTCTTTTTGAATTGCGGTTTTTCTCAGGGTATATGCCCAGTAGTGGGATTGCTGGGTCATATGGTAGTTCTCTTTTTAGTTTCTTTTCTTTTTTTTTTTTTTTAAAGAAGATGTTGGGGGTAGGAGTTTATTAATTAATTTATATTTATTTTTGCTGTGTTGCGTCTTCATTTCTGTGTGAGGGCTTTCTCTAGTTGTGGCAAGCGGAAGCCACTCTTCATGGTGGTGCGTGGGCCTCTCACTATCGTGGCCTCTCTTGTTGCGAAGCACAGGCTCCAGACGCGCAGGCTCTGTAGTTGTGGCTCACGGGCCTAGTTGCTCCGCGGTATGTGGGATCCTCCCAGACCAGGGCTTGAACCTGTGTCCCCTGCATTAGCAGGCAGATTCTCAACCACTGTGCCACCAGGGAAGCCCCTCTTTTTAGTTTTTTAAGGAACCTCCATACTGTTCTCCATAGTGGCTGTATCAGTTTACATTCCCACCAACAGTGCAAGAGGGTTCCCTTTTCTCCACACCCTCTCCAGCATTTGTAGTTTGTAGACTTTTTGATGATGGCCATTCTGACCGGTGTGAGGTGATACCTCGTTGTAGTTTTCATTTGCATTTCTCTAATGATTAGTGATGTTGAGCATCCTTTCATGTGTTTGTTGGCAATCTGTATATCTTCTTTGGAGAAATGTCTGTTTAGGTCTTCTGCCCATTTTTGGATTGGGTTGTTTGTTTTTTTGATATTGAGCTGCATGAGGTGCTTGTATATTGTGGAGATTAATCCTTTGTCAGTTGCTTCATTTGCAAATATTTTCTCCCATTCTGAGGGTTGTCTTTTCATCTTGTTTATGGTTTCCTTTGCTGTGCAAAAGCTTTGAAGTTTCATCAGGTCCCATTTGGGTTTTTTTTGTTTGTTTTTATTTCCCTTTCTCTAGGAGGTGGGTCAAAAAGGATCTTGCTGTGATTTATGTCATAGAGTGTTCTGCCTATGTTTTGCTCTAAGAGTTTGCTAGTGTCTGGCCTTACATTTAGTTCTTTAATCCATTTTGAGTTTATTTTTGTGTGTGGTGTTAGGGAGTGTTCTAATTTCATTCTTTTACATGTAGCTGTCCAGTTTTCCCAGCACCACTTATTGAAGAGGCTGTCTTTTCTCCATTGTATATTCTTGCCTCCTTTATCAAAGATAAGGTGACCATAGGTGCATGGGTTTATCTCTGGGCTTTCTATCCTGTTCCATTGATCTACATTTCTGTTTTTGTGTCAGTACCATACTGTCTTGATTACTGTAGCTTTGTAGTATAGTCTGAAGTCCGGGAGCCTGATTCCTCCAGCTCTGTTTTTCTTTCTCAAGATTGCTTTGGCTATTTGGGGTCTTTTGTGTTTCCATACAAATTGTGAAACTTTTTGTTCTAATTCTGTGAAAAATGCCGTTGGTAGTTTGATAGGGATTGCATTGAATCTATAGGTTGCTTTGGGTAGTATAGTCATTTCCACAATGTTGATTCTTCTGGTCCAAGAACATGGTATATCTCTCCATCTGTTTGTATCATCTTTAAGTTCTTTCATCAGTGTCTCATAGTTTTCTGCATACAGGTCCTTTGTCTCCTTAGGTAGGTTTATTCTTAGGTATTTTATTCTTTTTGTTGCAGTGGTAAATGGGAGTGTTTCCTTAATTTCTCTTTCAGATTTTTCATCATTAGTGTATAGGAATGCAAGAGATTTCTGTGCATTAATTTTGTATCCTGCTACTTTACCAAATTCATTGATTAGCTCTAGTAGTTTTCTGGTAGCATCTTTAGGATTCTCTGTGCATAGTATCATGTCATCTGCAAACAGTGACAGTTTTACTTCTTTTTTTCCGATTTGTATTCCTTTTATTTCTTTTTCTTCTCTGATTGCTGTGGCTAAAACTTCCAAAACTATGTTGAATAATAGTGGTGAGAGTGGGCAACCTTGTCTTATTCCTGAGCGTAATGGAAATGGTTTCAGTTTTTCACCACTGAGAATGATGTTGGCTGTGGGTTTGTCATATATAGCCTTTATTATGTTGACGTAAGTTCCCTCTATGCCTACTTTCTGGAGGGTTTTTATCATAAATGGGTGTTGAATTTTGTCGAAAGCTTTTTCTGTATCTATTGAGATGATCATATGGTTTTTATCCTTCAATTTGTTAATATGATTTATCACATTGATTGATTTGCATATATTGAAGAATCCTTGCATCCCTGGGATAAACCCCACTTGATCATGGTGTATGATCCTCTTAATGTGCTGTTGGATTCTGTTTGCTAGTATTTTGTTGAGGATTTTTGCATCTATGTTCATCACTGATACTGGCCTGTAGTTTTCTTTGTTTGTGACATCATTGTCTGGTTTTGGTATCAGGGTGATGGTGGCCTCATAGAATGAGTTTAGGAGTGTTCCTCCCTCTGCTATATTTTGGAAGAGTTTGCGAAGGATAGGTGTTAGCTCTTCTCTAAATATTTGATAGAATTCTCCTGTGAAGCCATCTGGTCCTGGACTTTTGTCTGTTGGAAGATTTTTAATCCCAGTTTCAATTTCTGTGTTTATTTTCTCTTTCTTCCTGGTTCAGTCTCGGAAGGTTGTACTTTTCTAAGAATTTGTCCATTTCTTCCAGGTTGTCCCATTTTATTGGTATAGAGTTGCTTGTAGTAATCTCTCATGATCCTTTGTATTTCTGCAGTGTCAGTTGTGCCTTCTCCTTTTTCATTTCTAACTCTGTTGATTTGAGTCTTCTCCCTTCTTTTCTTGATGAGTCTGGCTAATGGTTTATCAATTTTGTTTATCTTCTCAAATAACCAGCTTTTACTTTTATTGATCTTTGCTATTGTTTTCTTCATTTCTTTTTCATTTATTTCTTCTCTGATCTTTATGATTTCTTTCTTTCTGCTAACTTTGGGGGTTTTTTGTTCTTCTTTCTCTTAATTGCTTTACGTGTAAGGTTAGGTTGTTTATTTGAGACGTTTCTTGAGGTAGGATTGTATTGCTATAAGCTTCCCTCTTAGAACTGCTTTTGCTGCATCGCATAGGTTTTGGGCCGTCGTGTTTTCATTGTCATTTGTTTGTAGGTATTTTTTGATTTCCTCTTTGATTTCTTCAGTGATCTCTTGGTTATTTAGTAGTGTATTGTTTAGCCTCCATGTGTTTGTGTTTTTTACAGTTTTTTCCCTGTAATTGATATCTAGTCTCATAGCATTGTGGTCGGAAAAGATACTTGATACGATTTCAATTTTCTTAAATTTACCAAGGCTTGATTTGTGACCCAAGGTATGATCTATCCTGTGCATTTATTATTTTTAAGGCATTTGCAAAATTGGCTTGGATTTTAGAGTGATCACTGTGTCTGACAATGGGGAAGAGACTGTGGGGAGGATAGGATGGGAGCAGGAAGACCAGTTAGGAGGCTGTTGCAGTCATCCTGGGAAGTGCTCATGATGGCTTGGTCTGATTGAATGGCAGAAGTAGAGATGGAGAAAACTCATCGGGTCTGCATGTATTTTGAAGAGCCAGCAGGATTAGATAAGGGGATGTGAGAAAAATAGAATAGCCAAAGGTTTTGGCCTAAACAACTGAAAGGATGAAGCTGCCATTTACTGGAAGATGAGCAGGTTTGAGGAGGGAAACCAAGAGTTTCATTTTGTGCACATCCCAGTTCTTCTGTGAATTACAGAGCTTGTCTTTAGGATCATCTTCAGGTAAAAATCCCTTGAACTTGAAGCTTCTTAGTACTTAATAATTAGGTCTACCCATCTCCAAAGAGCAAAAGAACACCGTATGCACATCCTGAGTTACAGTTCCAGAAACAACAAAGGAAGTGTCATCTTTGGAGGACCAGGGTCATAGAAGAGTTCTCGGGCAGGTTTCCTTCCTTGGACAATAGCTAGTAGCTACAGACCCAGTCTTGCTCTCAAGATTCAGCATTGGTTTTTGGCATTAGTGATGGACACAGGTTTTCCACCTGTCCTGTTAATGAGCACAGGGAGTCCCTGTCAGAAACTTTGTTTGCACCAAAGATTATCTCCGTTTTCCTCAGTTGAAGCATTGCCAAGGTATTGCCAGCTCATGGCTTCTTGGTAGGGATCCTTTGCAAGGTGATGCACAGATGCTGGGGGACAGATGATTGTGGGTCTGCAAGTGAGTATCTTTCCTAAAGAATGTTGTTTTTCTTTTTTGTGACTTTTGGCTGAGGAGGTTTATGATTTTCTTTGAGAGACTGAACCCAAAGGATCCACTCAGATCAAATAACAAACTAAATGCTTTTGCCAGGTTTCATCTTAAAATGGAAACTTTGTTCTTTTCAGGAATCAAAAGGTAAAAGAAAGCTTTTCTAAAACCATTAAATATGTTGAGAACTTTCTCGATTAAACCTAGTGGAATGGATTTTCTTTAAAGATAATTGACTTCTACTTTTACAGTGTCCCAACAGTGGCAGTGATTTAAATCAACACACAGGGCTCTGTGTTTGCTGCTGGGTAGCATAAGCGCCAGCAATATTAATTAAACAATCACAGTTGAGAGGCAGGCATTTCCTGGGGATCAGTAACCATCTAGAAGGAGTTGGTAATATAAGACCCAGCCGGTCACTAATCTTTAGGATGTATCTTGTTGCCACTATCATCATTTTTATGAGAAGGGAAGATATGTTGACACAGTTATAAAATTTGTTTAGCAGATGATGAAGTTGCAATTGATACAGCCAGGGTGTTTCCAAAAAACATACATCCTTAGCTCCTAGCAAAGGATCGTGGGTCAGCCATCATTCAACTTACTATTTGGTTTATGGTAGTAATTTGGTCCGTCACCAAAGCCTAATAACCCTTTGGACCTGGTGCAGCAACTCTGTGGGACTTCCTCTGCTCTCTTTAAGCAAAGAACCAATTCTGCGTGGATGAAATACATATCTTGGCATTTTATATTCATTTCTGTGGGCAGTAGTTCTCAATCTGTGGTCTGGGTATGATACTGAGACTCTTACAGGGGGTCAAAATATAAGATATATTTTTATGTATTTTAAAATATAATATCAATCAAAATATAAAATCAAAAATATTTTCATGATAATACCAAAATATTCTTTGCCATTTTCATACTCATTCTCTCAAAAGTAGGACAGTGGAGTTTTCCAGGTACTACATGATAAGTGGTGATATATAGTGCTCTGAGGGCTAACAGAATGTGCCCTTGTGTGTTCTTGGATTTTAACATTCTTCAATACATGATTTTTGTAACTTCCTGTGGTTCTGTTATTTATTTCAAAATAAAAAAGTTTTAAAACTTCTAGTACGATAAATAGCAATAGATACAACTCACATAAGCCAAAGCACTTTGAGATCGTTAGTAATTTTAAGAGTTACTAAGGGGTTCTGACACTGAAAAGATTATGAACTGCTGCTACAGGATATGTAAACAGGATAGAAGTTTTCTTTCCTTTAAGAACTTGAAAGAAATTATTTAACCTTTATTTTATGTACTCTCCACCTTCCACTTCCTGATGTTCTCCTTACTCTGGAGCAAAGGGAAGTGAGCAGAACTCTTTACCCAACAAATAAGATAGGTATTTGGAATAAGATGTCCGGTTTGTCTCATTTACTTCATCAGTGATAATTTTACCTGTGGTTCGTGTAAAAGAGTTTCTGAAGCCATAAAATTATTATAAACTTATTAAAGATGCAGACTTACAACATGGGGCGAAGGTTCAAGAAAGACTAGGTCTCTAGAGGAGAGCCACCCTCAGGCTGATTTTAAGAAGAAAGTCACAGTTAATCTAGGGATGAAACTTTAACATCTTTCCGTGCCTTGAAGTTACACTGTTAGGCTGCATTCTTATGTAGTATTTTTACACGTGTACTAAGTATCTCTTTTTTTGACTGCCCAGAGGTAACACTGTCTTACTAAAAAAGATTAACATCCATCCACACTTTGATGTAGCTTACAACTTTTTGCAGCCAGTTTTCTAGGCCGCCAGATACCCTAGATATGTAGATACTGCCAGATAGTTCCTTTCCTTTCCTTTGGATAGAAATAGTAGGTCTGGGAAGATATGTTCCTTTCAGCAATCGTGGTTGAAGGGTTCTATCATAGAAAGGAAGAACTGGGCATCGCTTTCTGTATCATTGCTTCTTGTGCAAAATTTCTGTATTAGGCCTTCTGTCAGAATAGCCTAGAATTCTAAAACAACACATTGGAAGTGAAAAGGCGGGGGTCTACTCCAAGTTGAGGTGCTGCCTTGTTAGTTAACCTCTGGCCTGACCCTTCAGTCTTCCCTTCCCTGGTGTCCTTATCAGCAGCGTTAATCCTGTTTAGAGAACAGGCCACGGATTGACTTACTGAAAAACACCTCTTTAATTTTTTTTTAATGTGTTCTGTCCAAATTTTAAATAGATCTGCTTTTTTCTGATGGTGCCTTTTGTTGAGAGGGCTCCCACAGACTCACCTGAGAACCAGAACCATCACTGATGGAGGCGGGGGAGACTAGCAGAGTGCACTTAGGCTGCTCTTCTTTATCTATCTGGTGAAGCATTTTACAGGGAAGAATAAAGCCTCCTGGAATAGAATGGTCCATTGAACAGCAAATGCCAAATACTGGTTTTAAGAGAACGCTGTCAGCTGTTTGGCTTTTTTAATTCTTCATGTTAGAAAACTCATAGGAGTTTACTTTGCTCCTGACTTAATACTTTCCCATTTGAACTTTGACTATAGTTTTTCTCCCAGAGCAAGCAAAGAGTTTAGCGAAAACCTCCATTTCTTGTCTGTCTTCTTTCCCAATGATGATGGGAAATGATGATGAATGGATTTCAGTGTCTTTAAACTTTATGATTTGTGAGTTGGACTGTACCAAAACTTACATGCTGAGTTATCACCTGTAAAGCTAATTTTGGCCTAGGTGACCCCACAGTTACAGTTGCTTGTAAACTCTACTTTAAGGTTAAGAATACTAGCCCCACCTGGGGAACCTCAACTCTATAGAGCAGGCTTGCACCATTGGTAATTCCTGCTTTTCTTGAACACTCTTGCAATGAGTTGGAGGGGCACAGCTGATTGTCCTAAAACATTTATATGTATCCAGAATGTGCACGTTAACATTCCAATTTTACCTTTTTGTCCTTTCTCTTACCTTTCCTCTCAATTTCATAGGGTGATATCCATGAGGATTTTTGCAGTGTTTGCAGAAAAAGTGGCCAGTTGCTGATGTGTGACACGTGTTCCCGTGTATATCATCTGGACTGCTTGGACCCTCCTCTGAAAACGATTCCCAAGGGCATGTGGATCTGTCCCAGATGTCAGGACCAGGTACTGTGGGTGGGTCAGAAAGGATGAGGGACGGAGGAGGAGGAGAAGGACCTCCTTTCCCCTCTAAGCTGAGGGAATGGCTGAGTCTCTTTCCTCTCTAGTAGTTCTCCGAGCCACATCTGCCCTGTTCATAGCACAGCACTCACCCCCACAGCATCCCTCCTCTCAGAGGTTCTCTGTTCATGAGGCAGTGACTCATGTACAGGTGGAGTGACCCTAACTGCTTCCCTCTATTTGAAATGACTTATCTTTTCATTACCTTTACCCTTAAAAGTCCATAAGACTGTCTGTGTCATTCTCTAAAAATAGTCCAAACTCAGCATATGGTTGAAACTCTGGAAATAAAATCCTTAAAGGAAAGTGCCCAATTGATCAATTGATCATTTAATTCAAATAAGAGCAGTTTTACTTTTAACCTGTGTCATCATCAGGATAGAGAACTAACTATAAAAGTACTGTCTTAATATTTCATGGATTTGAAAGAAAAGAGAAAGCCTCTTCCCTCCCTTTTCTGTTTAATTTCTGACTTTTTATTTAAATTATCCATGTATCTTTATGTCTTTATGTTTTTATTATAAGCTGTCTTGAGACCTTTTTGGAAGTAGGCAAAAGTATAAATATTAAATAAATAAGCCCAGTAGCTCAGCAAGCTTTGGGGTCCTGCTCGGTTCTTTGGAATCCTGATTTGAGGGAATTCTGGTTTTCCCCTTTAAATCTTGGTCCTCATCCTTACTGTCTCCATGATGTAGTAGAGACAGTTCTCTCTGTTCTCTTCCTGATACTGCTTTGTGACCCTCTGATAATTTTCTACTCGGGGTCTAGATTATATACTTCAGTACTCGGAACTGATATTTAATTTCCTTGGTCAGGCTGTCTTTGAGGCACATATAAGCTAAAATTGCGACAGGCATCCCATGTCAGGTCAAGGACGAAGCTGCCAGTGGCTGCTGCCATTATGCAGACTTGCAGCTTGTGTGCTGATGGTTCTGACCGTTGGGAGTAGTTGGGGGTCGTGTAGCAGGCATGAAAAGAGGGGAATGCCTAGCCAACCCCCAGCCTCTTTCTAAGCCAGGGCTCAGGTGGCTTGGCTCTTCCTGCCGTTGACCCTCATTCTTTCAGGCTGATAACTGGGACTTTGTAGTCCAGAAACTATAGACCAGGGTTTTGCAACACTGCCACCATAAATCCTTCCTGGATTTTGTCTGCCAATAGCTACAGACACTGTTGCTTGTTACTACACAGTGGATGTGTGTTTATATATCTTTCTCAAGGGTAAAATTCTAAAAATCTTTTCAGATGCTGAAGAAAGAAGAAGCAATTCCATGGCCTGGAACTTTAGCAATTGTTCATTCCTATATTGCCTATAAAGCAGGTAAAGAATTAGCCATACTGCCTTTTGTATAAGCCTCCCTTTGTTTAAAAAAAAAAAAAAAAAAAGTACTAGGAGACAGTATTTGTTTTGTTTTCAAAAGGAACTGTAAAGTTAAAAATGAAAAGCTTTGGGGCTTCCCTGGTGGCGCAGTGGTTGAGACTCCGCCTGCTGATGCAGGGGACACAGGTTCGTGCCCCAATCCGGGAGGATCCCACATGCCGGCGGAGCGGCTGGGCCCATGAGCCATGGCCGCTGAGCCTGTGCATCCGGAGCCTGTGCTCCACAACGGGAGAGGCCACAGCAGTGAGAGGCCCGCGTACCGCAAAAAAAAAAAAAAGAAAGAAAAGCTTTTATTGAACGAAATAAAAAGTTTGTTGTAGCACTTTCTTGGGGGGGAAAAATGAGAAGTGATATTTATGTAAAGCCAGGCCCAAGCCACCGACAGTTTTCTTAGCGTCCCTTTACATATAAAAGGAAAGTCTAAGTGGGCAGGTTCTGTGCACTGGCTGTGGGGCTTGGGGAGCTTTGAGGAAGATACCTTCTTTGGCAAGCCTTCTGAACATCGTGGCCTTTTCAAAGAATTTATTGTCAAAAACAAGTTCCTTTTTCTTTTTTCCCAGCAAAAGAAGAAGAAAAACAGAAATTACTTAAATGGAGTTCAGATTTAAAACAAGAACGAGAACAACTAGAGCAGAAGGTGAAACAGCTCAGCAATTCTATAAGTGTAAGTAAACCTCATGCTTTCGGTGATAGGTACAGAGGTACAGAACTTTCTATGTACATAACAGTACGTGTGGCTCTCAAGCGCTGATTCATTCCTTCAGCTTATTAACACTGTTAACTTGGGTGGTTGCAGTTTGCTTCCAGTTAGAGTTTGGCCCTCAGGTACAGGTGGCCATTTGGTATACAGTGCCTTAGCCAAGCTCTGGAACATCCTCTTGGCTTTGACCTGAGAGAAGATTTTCAGTCTTCTGGCTGAAGAGATCAAGTAGCAACTACAGCAGCATAGCCAGCACCCCTGCGTGCTCCTGAGTGTGTCTGGGAGGAGTGTGGAGCCGCCTGACACAGACCAGGCCCCCGCGTGTAATTCTTCCCAGTCGCCTTAGCTAGTGGGTCCATCTGCATGGCTCTTTCCTCCCGCCCCCTCTTCCATGCCCTGCTGATTGCCTCTCCAGGTTTATCTGACCAGCCTGAGGAAGAGCGCTTTCTAGAGACAAGTACTGGAAGTAAATACTACCCCTGGCTGACCAGGTGGGAAAGAGGTTTGTGTTTGCAGCAGGGATTCAGAGGCTCCTCCTGACAGGAGCAGGCTTTCTTTTCCATTGAGTAGGTCCCCTTCTTGGAGTGAGGTGGCCTCAGCCCTCATGGACGCCAGGTGGTGCCCTGGACTTGGTGGCAGTCACGCTGTCTCTCATCATACTGCCCGTGGCTGGCAGGTTTCACATCGCTTTTCCTGCCTAGAACAGAAGCCAGCAGGTGTGGGAGGCCAAGTACAAGAGGGCAAAAGACTACAGGTCCCTGACCAAGCAGAAGGCCTTCTGTTGGCTGCAGTCTTTGATTCTCCTAAATATCACTAAATATCCCACCCCAGGCCCTGCCTCTAAAATCTTGCTGACCCAGTGATCCTCAGCAGGCCCTCAAACTGAATCCAGATACCACTGGCTTGTGTCTGCCCTGTAAAGCTCAGCCCAGCCCTGAGCGTATCAGCGCCATTAGCAAGGTAGATGCATACCCAGACCTGCCCAAACCAGCTTCAGTCCAGCTGTGAGAGCTTTTTCTTAATGCCTTGTACTTTGTAGTATTATAGTGGTAGTTCATGTTTGGTTTTAAGTCCTAGTGTCAAGTAGTGGGCTTTTAAACCACTCACTTGCCCTCTGTCTCTTGCCTCTTGGGCCTCCTCCTTCCCTTGGGTAGCAGCAGCCACTCCAGTGTGGAGCAGAACAAGGTCTAGGGGCCGCACACTAGTCAACAGGGATTCTTTTATCTGGAGAGGGCTGCCAGGCCTGTCAGAAAAGCCGGAGGCTCAGTGCCACTGCCCTTCTCATTGGCTGCAGAAATGCATGGAAATGAAGAACACCATCCTGGCCCGGCAGAAGGAGATGCACAGCTCCCTGGAGAAGGTAAAACAGCTGATCCGCCTCATCCACGGCATCGACCTCTCCAAACCCGTAGACTCTGAGGCCACTCTGGGGGCCGTCTCCAATGGCCCGGACTGCACTCCCCCTGCCAACGCCAGCACCTCCACGCCGGCGCCCTCCCCGCCCCCGTCCTCCTCCTCCCAGAGCTGCACAGCGAACTGTAACCAGGGGGAAGAGACTAAATAACAGAGCCCTGCTAGGAGAAGCCACGGGATCCCAGTGGCAAGGAGAGCAAAACACTGAAGACTCTAGACAAGCAAAGCCAGATTTCTTCTGGAAAGTACAGAATTCTTTTGGTTCTTTGGTTCCAGAGAGAGAGAGAAGATGCTTGTGCCGGGTGGCACCAGAGTTTGCCAATTGATCCTTCTTATTCTGTGTGTACATGCAAAGACTGGACCACGCCACATGAAACCGTGCCAGCTGGAGGCTCTGGGCCAGCACCACGCCGAGTGGATAATACACTTGCTCTCCCTGTTACACGCCAGTGTGTGCCTGCGGCAGCCCCCCCCACCACCGTGGGCTCGCTTTTGTTTTGTTGGGTGGGGAGCGGGGACGGGCCACGGGGTGGGGGGGAGCAGGTTCCAGACCCTTATTTGCTGAGCTGTTTGTTTAGGTAGAGAAGACAAGTCCAAAGAGTGCGTGGGCTTTCCTGTTTCTAAACTTTCACTACTATAAAACCAAAAAGAGGAAATCGAGATTTAACCAACCCCAGTGCCCAGAGGAAGGGATGGGGAGGGAATGGGAGGGAGCCGGGGTGGGGAAAAGTATATCAGATAAGCAGTATTTCATATTGTCTGGGGCGGGCACAGTGCACGGAGAGATGGACACCAAGAACAGCCACCGGGGTCTTCTCCGGAGCACTCCGCTCCCCCACCCCTCCCCAAGCTCCTTCCCTGCTTTGGCAAATCGGCACCGTCCCTGTGGATGATGATCCGGTTACCTTCCCTCTCCAAGAACAAGCAGACCCAGGCCTCAGGTGGCCCTTGCCCGGGGCAGGGAAGAAGGGTGTGTGTGTCGAGGAAGGAAAAAAGGTGGATCAGTGATTTTACTTGAAAACAAGCTCCATCCCTTTTCTATATTTATAAGAAGAGAAGATCCTGAGCGAAGCAGCACGCGACCCAGGTGTGTGTGAATTGAATGGAGACGTTGCTTTTCTCTTTTTTTAAAAAATTTTTGTTTCTGTTCTTTCTTCTTTAAAAAAAAATTTATTTTGTTGTTTATTTTACTTTTTTTGGTAACAAAAACTAAAATAAGGAATAGAGAAGCTGTTTTTCAGGCTGACAGTCCAATTAAGGGTAGTCGAGACCTTGCATGGTAGAATAGGAATCATAGTGTCAGTGAGGTCCAGTGAGTCTGTGTGAGTCCTTGTGTCATCGTTCGGGGCACTGTTTTTTTATGCAAGGGCAAAAATCTTTGTATCTGGGGGAAAAAAACAACAACTTTTTTTTTAATTAAAAAGGAAAATAAAAGAGATTGAGGTCTTCCTAGTGTTACTTAAATTAAGATCAAGGTAAGAAACATTGTAAAAAAAAATTACAAAAGTGCTATTTGTTTCCTAAAAACAGTGATTTCTATTAAAAAGGTGTCAGAACTGGAGAAAATGCTGTGTAGTTATAATTTTTTAGCACAGAACCTGCTGAACATGATGACATTTTGCTGTGTTTGTGTCTCAAGACTGGTGGCCTAGTCTCCATGATTTCTGTCCTCCGGACGGCTGCGGCCCTGATGAGCAGGGGCAGAGCTCTCCCACCATTCTCCCCTGCTCAGAAAAGACTGTCCTCTCTTCTTGGTGCAGGGATCTGGGCTCCTGTTTCAGAAGCCCACATGGAGTGTGGATGGTGTCAGGGCCCTCCCTGTTGTCTCCTCGGGTTTTGCTAGAGCAGAAGGCTGGTGCCTAAATAAGATCCTTTCCTTTGGTGCTGCTCTTGGTCTTTCAGCCACCAGCATTTTGAGCGCCTGGGGGACAGCTTTGAAGGAAATGGCCACTGAAGCTCATTGGTGCGCACGCACCCCGGCTTTGGTGGAAGGGTGCAGGGGGCAGGCTGCATCAGCCCTTGGTGCTTAGAAAGAACAAGGGAGTGAGATGTCTTGAGGAGACATGGTGTCTCTGAGACAGAGAGCCCAGGGTGGCCTTTGTGTCTTCGTGTTTTTGAAGAGAGGTCTGAATCTCCAGCTGCTTTCTCTGCCTGCTGGCTCCAGTCACCGGAGATGGGAGTTTACTCCACTTTGCCCACCCACAAGCTTCCTGGGTGACCTTTGGCTAGAATGCGGTGCTTGCCTTGGCTTGGCCTGTCTTCTTCTTGAGAAAAGCGGGATTCTGAAAGGCTCAGACCATTTCTATCATCTCGCCTTGTGGGAAATAAATTTTGTCAAGTGTGCGCTCCCGCTGGAGACCTTTTGCCCATTGCGCGCATCTGGCCACAGGAGGGAGGCGGGCGCTCTGCACTCCCCCCTCCCCCCGGCACTCCCGGAGCATCTCTCCCAAGCCCGCCCCCTAAGGGCCAGAGTCTAGGAGGGGCGGAAAAGGGCCCAGTAGTTTCTCCCTCACTTAGTTAGGCCCAGAGAGACAGAGATGGATCCTGAAAGCAATTGCAACAGAGAAATACTCCTTAGGTAAAATGTGTCTCATCTCTACCAACCATTTCCGTTCATCTTCCTGGGATGTTAGAAGAGAGGATTAAGAGGGGCTGCACAGGCCTCAGAGTCAGGACCTGGCTGCAAGCTTGCCTGAGGGGGAAAGAAAGGAGCTCCCTTTCCTCATGCAAAAACCCAGGTGCTATGTCTAGTCAGGGAGCTTTGGGAGATGCCTGGACTAGTTGGAGAAATAGTTGGCAGAGGTTCAGAGCCCAGAGGCGGGCTGTACGCCCTGTCTTGGAGCCCTCCCATTTGACTTGTCTGGGCCCAGAGGCTGGAGGTTGCCACATAATACCTATCCTCTTGAAAGCAGTGGGAAACTGTGATCACTAGAGGCCTTTGCTCAGAAAGGAGCTGCCTGGAGGTTCTTGAGGGTGGGAGGCAGGGCTAGGAATTGACCAGGGTTTTGCCAGCTGCTGTGAGCAGTCACACTCTGACCTTGCCTAGGGGTGTGGATTCTTCCTCAAGTTCAGACATAAGCTGTTGCGCAAGTCAGCTAGTATGGAGTAAACAATGCAACCCTGCCCCCGAACCTGCGTTCTGGACTCAAAATTCCCAAGCACCCCTTACTGCAAAGAAAGGGCCCTAGTCACCCAGTCTCCTCCTCCTTCACTGTCCTGCCAAGAGAAGACCGTCTCCGTTCCTCCAGACCTGTGGGGTCCCTGTGACCGCCTGAGACACACGTTCATGACTGCCCCACCGGAGCTGCCTCTCCCTCCCTCCCCCTCTTCCCCTTCTGCTGCTTTTCCCCGTGCCCCAGTGTAGCTGCTGACAGACACACCTGAGAGCAGCTGGCCTGCAGTCACTTCAGAGGCCAGGGAGCGGCTGGTCTGGCTCTAGGAAGGAGCTGCCCCCCACCCGGGCCCTGGATCAGGACGCCCCTTCTCAGTCCCGTAGCTCAGGTGGATGCGCCCTGGAAACAGTGAGGTCATGTTGCTGTCATCGTCCCTGCTCACGTTCTTGCCAGTGTGGCCTGCAGGTCCTTTTTCTTTCACGGAGACTGCTGGGTCTTGTCTCACTGCTGCTGAGCTCATCCAGAGTTCTGCTTTCTTCCTTCCTTATTGGGCCCTTTTGGCGCAAGCTTCTGGTCGTGCCTGGCAGGGAGACCAAGCTCGGGGCAGCCCCTGGTGGGCCTTACCTGTGTGGGGCCTGTAACATGGCTGTGGCAGCCTCCAGCTGGCGCCATGTGAGTGCCCGGTTTCCCGACAGGCCCGCCTCTGTCCCCGCTGCTGCTTGGCTCAGGCTTGACAGGTGGTGTGCATGGGCGCAGTTGCGCACCCCACACCTCTCCTGTGAGGGTGGTCGCGTGTCCTGCTCACCTCAGTCTCCGCGTGTGCAGCTGCCTCTCCAGCCATCTCGGACACTTACTCTCTTGGGGCCAGCGGAGCCTCCTTGTGCTCTCGTGCCAACCCACGACTCACACAGCACACTCAAAAGTGGCTTCCTTCCCTCCCTTTTAGGGTTTGGTCTTTCTTGTTTATCCAAAGGGCTTAATTTAGGAGACTTTTACCCCAAGGGGCAAAAGGCTCTTTGGTAGCAGGATGGATGGTGGCCCAGGCCCTGGGTTCTCCAGAGTCCATGGCTTCTGTTGGATGGAGGCAACCTTGCTCTGTCTAAAAGACTGGGGACCTCACCCCCACCCCTCAGCTGGGCACCCTTGGCAGGAAACAGGAGAGCCGTTCTCACCCTGACTTCAAGCCGTCTTCGGTATCAGCTCCTTTCCAGGAAGTGAGGGGGTGGTGGCCTCTGAGAAGATTCCTCTTGGCCTTCCCACCAGGGTAAAGGGGAAGGAAGCTGACCCTGGTGGAGCTCTTGAAAATAGCCCTTGTAAAGGAAGAGCAGGGCTCACAAGTTCACTTCACTCCCCACTCCCAAAGGCTCTTCTCCCCTGAGGACTCCACTGTCCCCTCAGCAGTCTCTGGCCCCTGCTCCTCTCTCCGGTGTCATTGGGTCCTCAGCCCAGGGTAAGCTGCAGTCAGGCAGGACAGGACAGGCAGCCGGAGGTCAGCAAGCTCTGAGCAGAAAAGAGCCAGCCAGCTCCCAACCTGTCTCTTGTCCATGCCCTTTGTGATTTCAGTCTTGGTAGAACTTGTATTTGGAGTTTTGTGCTTCAAAGTTTTTGTTTTTGTTTGTTTGATTTTTGTTTTGAGGGGGTGGGGGGGATACAGAGCAGCTGATCAATTTGTATTTATTTATTTTAACATTTTACTAAATAAAGCCAAATAAAGTCTCTCAGACTCATGGTGTTGGGTTTGGGGCAGGGGAGGGTGGACAGGACACACTCCAGTCCCGGCAGCCTCCATGCCAGATTCAGCACCTCCCCAGGCGGCTCACTTCCTCATGCCCCAAACCAAGAGGAACATGAAAAGGAACTGTTAAAACTTTACTCGTGAAAAAGGGGTGTCACAGGTGAGGATGCAGGAACCAGCCCCAAACCAGCTGGGGCAGAGGAGCGCTAGACCCCGGCCACAGGATAGCAGCGAAGGGAGGCGCCGTCCCAGCCCTTCCCACAGAGACTATAAATAATTTAAATAGGTCGCTCTGGTGTCTGCAGGGAGTGTTCAGGGGCAGGTGTGAGGTCAGGTGGGGCCTCGGGGCTGCTGCAGGGCGGTGAGGTATTTGAGGGCAGCAGCCCCGTAGCGGCGGGACAGATCCTGGTGGAACTCGTCCTTGAGGGCCTGGAGGCAGTCACGATAGGTGGGGCTGGAGCGGAAGCGGGAGATGTCCAGGCTTGGGGCGTGTGGCAGGTGGATGACGAAGGCCTCGGGCAGCACCAGCAGCTCGTATTCCTGGGGGGTGGGGCACGCGGACAGTCGCTGCCTGGGCTGGGGGGAGATGGCAGCTCTGGGGAATGGGGGGCAGATTTTTTTGATAGCCACTAAGAGCCAAAGTCAGGGCCAGAGGCAGACGGCTTTAGTTCTGCAGAGGGGTGGAATGCCCAGTAGCGCCGCCTAACGGTGCAGCATGCCCCACTGCGGTATAGTGAGCTCTCTGAGCCTGGAGGTATTCAAATCAAGGCTGGAGACAACGAGGTGACCCTTACCTGTGCATCCAGCTCCACGACGTGGGCCACCTTGTTCCAGCCGAAGCCCACAAAGCGGGGGTCGTAGCGGGGGCAGTCACGTGGCACCACCACATAGGGCTCGTAGTCAGCTGCCCACTGCACGTGGTATGGGGCCTGAGCCTCTCGCCAGCGGGCATAGTCTGTGGGCGCGTGACCCCGGGGCCACTCATGGTACCTGTGGGGCAGGATAGGGCGGGGAGCCAGGCTGAGGCTAGGAGCTCGTGGCTGGAGGGGGTCTGTGTGGGGAACCCCGGGGCAGGGCAGTGACCTCTCCTACCTGAAGGTGTGGAGAGACCCAGCGTCCAGCAAGGCCAGCAGCTCGGCCTTGGAACTGGGGAAGCTGAAGCGGTAGTGCAGGGTCTCAAATGCGGGCACCACCAGAGCTGCCTTCCGCCCGCTGCCCAGCTCCAGCTGCTTGATGGAGGCCCTGAGGATGGAGCACCCATGAACAGGAGAGAACTAGGAAGGCTCTGCCTCCAGCGCTGGGCCCAGTGGTTCTCTTACTTTTATTAGATGTAGGACCCGACGTCAGGGGCCAGCTCACCCTGAAGCCCACTAGACACACGTGGAACTGCTGTGGGAGCAGGTCCCAAACTGTCACTCTCCTAGGCAGCCCAGAGAAACGACACGGCCCCCACCCAAATGCAGCCCCCATTTTACAGAGGACACTGCAGCCCAGAAGGGAGCAGGGACACACTCGCCAGGGTCCTGCGGGTGCTCCCCCACCCCGTCCACACCCACTCACATGCCGTTCCTCTCCCTCCTCCGGCCCACCTGAGGTAGTCGTAGAGGGAGTAGGCAGGCAGGAAGTCAATGTCACTGAGGAAGACGTAAGGCGTGAGGGCCTGGGCCAAGGCCACGTTGCGAAGCTGGTTGATGGGGTAGAGGGGACCTTCACGGTACACCACGTGGTAGGCCACATCCTGCCGGGCGGAGAGCACCACCGAGGTCTCCACGAAACGCAGAAACTGCTGGGCCTCTGCGTCTGTCAGGTACAAGGCCAGGCTCATGGGGCCCGGCCAGTGCCTGCACAGGGCTTCCAGCATCTGCATCCTGGGGTGAGGGGAGTGGTCAGCCCAGGGAGGGCTGGGATACCTCCCGCGTTAGCTGCCACAGACACCCCCCTCAAGTGTGACTTGCTGAGCACCTTCCAGGCGCTTTTTGACATGCTCTTATTTAATCTTCACGGCTACCCCACAAGGTGGGTACTTTCTCATTTGACAGATGAGAAAACTGAGGGCCAGAGATATTAAGCCTTGCCCATGGTCCCACAGCTACGGAGGGGCAGTTCCAGACATCTGAATGGTTCCCAAAGCCCAAGCTCCTTCCACCATCTCCGGTGTCTCCAACTCCTGGAACTCCTCAAGCAACAGGCAGTAAGAGCTCTTCCTTCCACCAAGTGGAACCCTCCTCTCGAGACCCCCAGTCCCAGACCACACCGTGCTCCCTGGGGCTGCCCTCGGCACCCTCACCGGTCCATGGAGAGCTGGGCCACCAGGGTGACATCGTGGGGCTGGGGGGGCGGTGGCTTGTGGGGCAGGAAGGTGATGTGTACACGGTGCACAGTGAGCCGCTGCCGCCGGAACTCAAAGCATGCGTCCTCCTCGTCCAGTTGCGCCAGGGCCCGCTGCAGCTGAGGGGATGGGGGAGAGGAGGACGGGCTGGGTGGGGCAGGCGGACAAGCCCCAGACAAGGCCGGGTCCCACCAGAGCAGAGGGGTAGAGCCTCCCCGAGGGAAGGGAAGGCGGCTCCCTCTCACCTGCTCGGCCCCAGGAGGGGGCGGGCGGGGGCACCCAAAGAGCTCTCTCCGCAGCAGGTTCCCATCGTACTCCAGGAAGGTCAGGTAGAGGTTGCGGAAGGATTCCACATGCTTGTTCTTCACGCGAAGCTTCTTTGGTGAGTTCCAGTGGATCACCTGGGACCAGGGAGGGCATCGGTGGGGGGATGGGAGCAGGGAACAGGAGTCCCCATCCTGGGCCCATCACCACCACTCGGTCCCCCTACCCCGTTCACCTTGAGGTCGGACGCCTCTGAGTAGCAGCGCTCAGCCAGCGTGTGGTCTGACAGTTGCACGTTCCAGACGCAGGGCAGGGGCTGCACCAGCCACGGGTGCTCCTTGATTATGGCATTGAAGATGTCCTGGGCAGAGACAGCCATCACATCTCGGCCCACAGCCTGCCCCACCCCCCTCCAAAGCTCCCACAGACCTGGTCAGCCAGTGAGGTGGCAGGCAGGGTGAGAAGCTCCCGCGTGGCTGTCAGCTTCCACATCTGCTCCCAGCCAGTCTGCCGGAGCCGGTCCAGCCGCAGGAGGATCACGCCTGCTCATGGGGAGAGGTTGTCATGCCCACCTGGGATGACCAGCTTCTGGGGCCAGGGCTCAAGAAAGTGTCTTTTGAATGCTTATTTTGTGACGTGTTGGTATTTTCTCACTGTTCAGACGTGAGCACGTACTAGCTCTATCAACAACTGATCCTCTTGTGGGTGAAGGGGAGGCAAGGCACAGCTTACAGAGCACCTCCACAACCGTCTTCTCAAATTTGGTGATCCCAGGGCTGGTAAAGTCACCCCCATTTAATGGATGAGAAAACTGAGGCTCAGAGGAACCAAGTGATTTGGCCATAGTCATTCAGCATGTACGGACAAGGTTGGAACTGTGATTTCTGGCTCTTCTCCCAGTGTTCTTTCTGCAGAACTGTTCTCCCTGGGGGGTCTTCCAAGCATTCTGTGCTCTAGCCAGCCCCTGGGGCCCAAGGACCAGTGGCCGCCCCTCCTGCCCCCCCCGCCCCCCCCCAATGTCCCCACCTGTGTTAAATCCCCGGCCCAAGGCAGGCCAGGGCCTGTGGTTCCTCCAGAGGTTGCCGAGGTACCAGTCGCTCTGGTTCTCCACGAGACCAATCACTTGTTTGTCTGGGAGGGGAGGGCACGAGGGAGCTGCCTGAGGCTGCCACTGGCCCTCGGCTCAGGGCTAGGCCGCAGAGAGGCCTGCATGGACCAGGGAAAGGGGCTGACTGGGGTGGGGTCCCAGGCCTCTCACCAGAAAAGTGAGCAAAGAGTGCCCAGAGCTCTGCAATGTTGGAGGCAAAGGTGACATCTGTGTCCAGGACAATGACACGGGCCAGGTCAGGGGGCAGGGCGCTGGGCAGCACTAGCTTCATTAGCCCATAGAGGCCAGAGTAGTGCTTGTTGGGTATCCAGGAGACCTGGGGCTGTGGGTGGAAGGACAGGGCATGAGCCTGCAAGAGAAGGGCCTACGAGTGCCAGAACATACTCAGGTGACACAGGGGGAAGAAGGGATGGGCCCCAGGAGGGTGAGGGATTTGAGCTTCAGTAGATGTGATGGGACTGGAGGTCCCAGGCAGCTCTAACCTGTTCTCCCCGTGATCCCCCACAACCCTGGGAGGAAGGAGGGGGCTGGGTATGGCTGGGGAGGGGTGCAGAAGGGCCAGGGCTCCTGCCTTGAGCTCATCAGCGTTGTAGAAGCTGATCCGGACAGCAGGCACCATCCATGTGTGAAAGAGCGTCTCCAGGATGTTCCTGGCCACGGCGTCAGTCACCAAGTGGAGGTGCAGTGGATTTTTCCTTCAGGAAGGACAAGGGAGGAAAGCTGAAGGCCCCAGAAGGAACTACACGGGAGAAGCCCTACCCTTCGAGGGGCTCAGACGTGGCAGCACCAACTTCTGCCAAGAGCTTTTCTGTACCCAGCTCCGGACAGTCTTACAACCACCTTCAAGGGAGGAGAGGGACACTCCTGCCTGTACCTGTAGAAGAGCATGGACTTCACCAGGGTGATGACGTCTCTGCTGGAGTTATGACCCGCACACACGATAGCCACCTGCAAGAGCTAGGGAGGGAACACCAGGTCAGCAGCAGCCTCCTCCTCCCCTCGACGGTAAGGACCCATGGTTGGGCTCACCTGGCCCAGGGCAGTGTAGCCCCACCCGGCATCAGAGCTAGGCAGGAGTGTCGAGGGGGACTCCACAGGGTGGAAGTACACCCCCTCATTTCACAAATGGGGAAGCCAGGCCAGGAGAAGGGGAGGTGCGAACTCCAGGCGCCCCCAGCTGGCCGGTCAGTGCCAGAGCCCACACCAGGTGTTGGGATTCCCACAGGTGTCCAGGTCCCTGGGCTGGGGGCGCGGCGCCCCTGAGATTCCCGCCGCCAGGGGCCGAGCGCACCTACCTACCTCGCACTTGGGCGGCCGCGGCCGCGGCGGGATGCAATCCGAGCCGTTGTGGCCCCCGGGTTCTGCCGGCGGGTCTCCGTCGAAGGCAGCAGTCCCCCGCGGCCGCGGCCGCTCGTCTGGAGGTACACGTGGCGTTAGCGACCTGGGTAAGGATCCCGGGTCACCCCCGCCCCCACTCGCCTCCCGCTCGCTGCGCTCACAGTCCAGGTCCCCAGGGAACAGGAAGAAACCGATCAGAAGCAGCAGCAACAGCAGTGCTGCGGCCCCCAGCGCCCGGGGGCGCCCTCGGGGCAGCATGGCTGTGGGCAGGGGGTGCTCACGGTGGGGCGCGACCCCGGGCTGTGGGCTCCATCGCGGGCCCTGTGGACCAGGGAGGGAGAGAGGAGAGTCAGCCTTGGGCGGTGGGGCCCGACGGCCACCCGATCTTCTCTCCCGCGTTGAGTCGCCACCTCACCTGCTCCAGCGGCTTGGGGATCCCGACCTTACTCTCTCAGAAGACGGCTGGGGTGCAGGCAAAGGGGAGATGAAGGAGCAGGCCAGCCCGGTCGGAGCGGGAGCCAGCCCCGCCCCCAACCTGGGTTCAGGTTTCATCTACGCTTGGCTGAATCCGAAGGGGCGGGGAGACCCCTCCCCGGGGTGGGGGGGGGGGAGAGGGAGGCCCCGCCCCGCCCCTGCCCGGGCTTACGAGGACCCCTACAACGGGGGACGAAACCCGGGAACCCTCAGAATAGCTGGAGGGCTTGGGGGCAGCCACCCAGGAAGGACCAGTCCCAACTACCTGCTCTGAGCCCATCCCCCTCTTCCCTGCCCCATCTCCTCCCCCGAACCTTCCTTTGCGGGGGGGGCCGTATCCCCAGACCCGGGATCAAAGCAGTAGCCCGAGTTAAGAGGGAGGGGGCGGGCTGGAAGGCCGGGCCTCACGGGTCTGGACACCTGCTCAGGGGGCGGGAGGCGGGGCCGGCCGGGACTCGCCCAGGAGAGCTGTGGAGCACTTGGAGTGCCTGCTTTCCTCCCCGTCTGCTCCACCCCCACTCAGTCCAGGTGTCCTGGCAGCATAAAGCGGCCTTGTGAAGGTCGCCTCCTGCCCGAGAGTTGGCGAGGGGCCTCACTGACTCAGGCTGCCTGGGCTTCCTGGGCAGGGCCGGGGATCCCCAACCCTTCACTAGACCGTCGTGAATGTGCCTGGCGCCGGGCCTGGATCTCTTCCTTTCCCCCCCGCCCCGACCCTCCGCCCTGGAGGGGTTAGGGGACGCTCTGGGCTGCGAACAAACAACCACGGTTGACTGAGCGTGTATGCTTCTGTGCCAGGACCTATGCTGAGATTCCACAGCCTCATTGCAATTAACCCTCACATCAGTCCTGTGACACAGGCATGATTCTCCCCGCAGAGCTGAAGTGACCTGTTAGAACACCCTCTGGCCCCTCCTGCGGCTCTACCCTGCAGACAGAGTTTCAGTGCTGCTCCTCCATAAGGGTCTCCTGCCCTAGAATCCTGCCTGGATTCTGTCAGATTGTCACAAGGTACGCCTCTCCTTCCACATCCCTTGGTTTATATTGTTTTCCTAGCACTCCTTACAAGTTGACCTTATTGACTTGTTTATAGCCTATGTCTCCCCTAGAAGGTAGCTGCTCCCTGGACTGGGACCCCAGCACCCAACCAGGGCCTGTAAGTATGTGCTGAACATGGATGGGACTCACTGGACCTCACTGTGACCTGGAAAGGGGTTCAGGCTGTGTCTTTCAGCCCAGCTTCCAGCTATAAAAAGTGAGGGTCTGAGAGGCCCCAGCCCCAAAAGAAGTTGTGGCAGAGCAGCCCAGCCTGAGACCCCCTCCTCCCAAGTCTCCTGCTCTGAGGCCAGGATGCCTTTCTCTGGGAAATGGGGAGTCTGCAAGGAAGGTCTGGCTTTGGGCCTTTGGAGGCCAGGGGCAGTGGTTACCATGGAGACTGATGTGGCTCCTCAAACATCTGGGAACTGAAAGGACATGAGGGGATGTAGGGTCCACCCATGCGTCTGGAGCTTTGAGCCTCCAGTACCCTAATCCTCACCTCTAGCCTGGAGATGGGGTGGGTGTGGGTGAATCCCTCCCCAAGCCCCTCAACAGAGACTGGGCGGGTTAGATGTAAGAGAGCAGATAGGGTACAGGGGAGGGCCTGACCAGGGAGTTTGTGGAGGGAGCTGGGTCTGCAGAGTGACGGTAGTCATTCACAGTGCTGGCCCCACCCCTTGCTCAACCTTACCACTCAGGGGACATTGAGGTGCTGAGATGCTTGCTGGGCCTCTGAGAAATTCTTCTGGGGTGTGGAGGGGGAAAGGGAGATAGGCATGGGCATATGAAAGGGTGCTGGTCTTCTAGGCCTGAGACCCAGCTCTGCCCAGGACTTCGCTGTGTGACCTTAGACTAGTCAGGCCCCCTCTCTGAGCCTCAGTGTCCACATCTGAGCTAGACCTGTTGGACTGGTCTAGCTCTCTTCCCCTGTGGTTCAGGGCAGAGTGAAGGAGGCAGGATCAGGTCCAACCTGCCCAAAGGCCCTTCAAAGCCCAGCCAGGTGACCAAATCCAGGCAGGGGCCCAGTAGGGCGGGGTTGCCCTGGGAACCTCCTGCACACACGGCCACTCTTTGTCTCTGAGACCTAATCAGGCACAGGATCTGAAGAGGAAATTCAGGCAACCCTGCTGCTGCCAGCCTGGCTGAGCTCATGATCCCTTCCTTCCCAGTCCTGAGGGAGGGAAGAGAAACAGGCTCCAGCCCCAGTGTCCCTTATATTCTGTCCAAGGGTGTGTGTGTGTGTGGGGGGGTGCTGCTCCCTGTCTTCCATGCCTCTCTCCTCTCTAGAAGCACAGAACCAACAGCCCTGGTAGTGCCGAAGAAACCGCACAGTTCCCTTCCTCATTCTCTCCGCAGCCGCAGACGGAGAGGCTAGAGGAGTACCACTGATGAGGTTTGGGGAACAAGTTCATTAAGATGATGCGATGTAGGGAGGAAGGGAGAAAGAGCCCCACACTAAATGCCCTGAGCACTGGTCTTAATCCCAGTTGCTAACTTGACTCATGACCAAGTGGCCTCAACAGTCGCTGCTCTTGCTGAGCCGTGGACAGTAGGAGACAGGGCCCTATCACAGGAAACTCTCACTGTGGTCTGTTTGGCCAGTGCCATGCTGTGTGTGACCTGAGACAAGTCCTTTCCCCTCCTTGGGCCTCTTATTCCCCATCTGTGAAAAGTAGCTCACACCAACCTAGACAGGTTGCTAGGAGGAGTCAAGTGTGAGTGAACCTGGCACCCAAGAGGTGGTGAAAAATGGTGTAGATGATGCCCATGGCCGCCACCTCTGTTCTCCAGGACCTTTGCCTCTCCTTAGGCGCTGAGTTTTCATTCCTTGGCATGGGTGGGGAGGGCAGTTACAGATTCGATTCCCCACCTGATACAGAAGAAAACTAAGCTGGGGAAGAGGCTTGGAGGAGGGAATGCAAGGATGACCTGTGGTTTCTTGGTGGGTGTGTTAAAATGCCTAGATTCTGTGGTCAGACTAGTCCAGGATTCCAGTCTTGACTGGGCGTTCTTAAGCGGATCCTTTCCTCTTGTGGAGATAGTATCTGGTGGAGCGGATTAGGTAAAACAATGTAGTACAGTACTATTCTCAGAGTACCATAAACCTGCGGCCCCAGCCATGCCCCGCCCCTTTGCTCACAGCCAATCGGCGGCTGCCTCTCCAGAGCATCCGTTCCCTCTACCTCTGGGCGCTCCTCTCCCGTCGCCGCCCCTTTCGGGGAGGCTGTCCCGTTCTGGAAGAGATTCCCTAGAGAAGCCCCCATTTCTTGGGGAGCAACTGAGAGCCGGAAGGTGCACCCGAGGGCCGAAAAGCGCTTTGAGGTTGATCCCGAGTTCGAGAACCAAGTCTGCCCTCTAACCATTTTACAGATGGGGAAACCTGAGGCCCAAGGAAGGGAAAGTCCTGATTAAGGTCACCCTGAGCCGAGGGCAGAAGCCCGGGGCCGGGTTTTCTCTGTGACGATGGGTCTGCGGGTGCGCGCTTTTGGAGGGGGGCACAGTCCATGTGGGTGCTGGGGCCGAAGCCGAGGCACCAACGGTGCTGGCTAGGGGATCGTGAGTGCGTGGGAGGCTGGACTCCTCGCTGCCTCAGTTTCCCCAGCACTACCTCTGGTGGGGGTCGGGAGACAAGGCAACTTGCCAAACGCGCGCCTGAACACAGTCCGACTGTCCTTAGGCTGTCCCCGCACCTCCCCAATTCTAACGGAGGCTCCTTTTTGCGCGCTACTTCGCAGCTCTTGAAAATCTAGTCCTCCCGTTCGAACCTGTCGGCGTTCTATTGGAAAGACTTTAGGCTTTTGGTCTTCACTCTAGAATGAATTGTTCAGGCTGCCGCGGGAGCGTTCCTGGGACTATAACTGCGCAGGCGCAAGGGCAGCCAACCCGGAAGGCGGAAGAGCCGGTTCGGACAGCTGGGGTCTGGGGCGCAGAGTGTGTTAACCAATGACCTGAAGGAATAGGGAGGGCGGGATTAGGCCCGGAGTTGGTTAACGCTACCCTGGTGGGGGTTGATTTACGAAATGGGGTGAAGAGTGGTTCAATGGCCCTCCAAGTCACCATTCTTCTGGCCCGCGGAAGTTAAGCAACGCAGAGGCGGGCCTAAGACCGGAAGCAGGAAAGAGTGCGCAGGAAGCAGGGCGCCGTAACCAGTCGCGCTGTAGGTCCGTGGGTCTCTCGGTCCCGAGGGCAGGATGGAGAAGCTGCGGCTCCTGGGCCTCCTCTACCAGGAGTACGTGACTCGTCACCCGGCCGCCACGGCCCAGCTGGAGACGGCAGTGAGGGGCCTCAGTTACCTGCTGGCAGGTGCCACCCTGACCATTGACCCATCCCTTCGGGACTCTGACCTCTGACCCCACTGGCCCCCTTCCCTGCGGAGTCAGGGTAGTGATGGCTCTGTTTGAGAAGTTCCTTCCAGGTTCCCGTAGGGCGTAGGGCGTAGGGCGGGAATGTCCAGGGACCCGAAGCCGCGGGGTGAGGCAAACTCTCACCGACGCCTCCTTCTGTGCTTTCTCCCCAGGTCGTTTCGCCGATTCGCACGAGCTGTCAGAGCTGGGTGAGCCGGGCTTTGGGGAGAATGGGGGGCGGTAGGGTGGGTGAGGGCTTCCCAGAGAGGTGACCACCCCGTTTCAGATTTCCCGTTAGCTCATCCTGTTCTGTGACTGAATCAGACAGGGTACAGCGTCCACTATCCTAGGTCCTCCTTGTATGTCCCCATAGTTGGCAGAGCTCTGGGGACCTTGACTGGTCAGGAGGCTGAGCGAAACACCTTTTCTCCTTTTGCTCACTTAATCCTCTCTACAGTCATGTGAGGTGGGTACTGCTGTGGTCCTCATTGTCCAGTTAAGGGAACAGAAGTTTAAATGAGGTTAAGGAACAGCCACTGAAGGTCCCAGAACCAGGATTCAAACCCAGATCTCCCAGATTCCAGACTGTAACTGCCTCAGTGGTGTTCACTCAGTGAGTTCAGGAGGTACAGGTCCTGAAAGGGCTAGCTTTTTAAAGGTAGAGATGGAACAAACTTTCAGGGACAGGCTGCAGAGAGAGAGCAAAGGCCAGGAGGTGAGAGTGCACATCTGTGTCTGTTTGGAGCATGATGGGCACTTCTGGGCAGCTGGATGACCAGTGCTGTCCAGCAGGGCAGTAGCTGTTTTGTCATAGAGATCAAACCATCCTTTCTTGTTCCAGCCGCCCACCTGAGAGATCATTATGGGGAGTGTGGAGTTCTGAGGAAGTGTGTGGGGAGACATGTTGGTTTCCACATAGTGTGTGGGCGGCTGAGCGCAGCAGGTGGCAGGTGATCCCTGCCGCGCTAGGGAGAAGGTGAGGGGGTGGAGGCTACAGAGCCAGCCTCTCAAGGCCACGCTCTACCTCTCAGTGTACTCTGCCTCTAACCTGCTCGTGCTGCTCAATGACGGGATCCTACGGAAGGAGCTTCGAAGAAAGTTACCTGTGGTAAGAATTGTGCCAGGAACTGAGGGTGGGAAGCATAGGGGCTTGGGAACAAACTAGTAACCACCAGCCCCTGTGGGTAGCACATGTTATGATCTTATAGAGTTACAAGATGAGGCTGCATCCATCTGAGCCTCAAGCCGTCGCATTAGGTGAAGTGTCCAGGTGTTAGGGTGCCCTTATCAGGTGAAGAGACTGGGTTTCAGAGGGTAGAATAGCCTTTCCCAGCGGGAGAACTCAGGCTTACACACTTAGTCTTGGAAGGAGAAAAATCCACATCTCCTGTCAGAGGCGTCCTCTAGGGGGAGGGGCTGAAACTAGGGGGAGCCCCCTGACCTATTGGCCTGGGGTTCTTGCAGTCCCTGTCCCAGCAAAAGCTGCTGACATGGCTGAGCGTGCTGGAGTGCGTGGAGGTGTTCATGGAGATGGGGGCTGCCAGGGTGTGGGGCGAAGTGGGACGTTGGCTCGTCATTGCCCTCATCCAGCTGGCCAAGTATGTTGGGGATGTGGGGGGCCAGCCCTGGGTGGGGGTACCTGAGACCAGCTGTACAGATGGTGTTCAGCAGAGCAACCCTGACCCCCTGCTGGCTAGCCACCTCCCTCCGCCAGCCTCGCCGTACTCCCAACCCAGGGCTGTACTGCGGATGTTCCTGCTGATCTGGTTCAAGGCTGGTCTCCAGACCTCACCCCCCATCGTTCCGCTGGACAGGGAGACGCAGGCACAGTCCCAGGGTAAGCGGCTTCCCTGCTCTGGAGTGAAACGGGGCGTGGGACTGATTTGTAGATTGAGAGCTGACCAGCATGAACGTGGCGTTGTCATTTGTGGAGCACGTCTGTCCTCGTCAGCTCATTTTGTTTTCATCACCCTGTATTTTAGAGAAGAAAAACGATGATGAGGTCAGAGGCAGGATTAGATCTTAAATTCAGGACTTTTGACGTCAGAATCCTCATTCTTTTTTGTGGGCTGCAAGAAGAGGGCACAGAGCTTCAGTGGGAGGCAGGGGTCTTTTTTTTTTTTTTTAATTTTATTTTATTTTTGGCTGCATTGGGTCTTCATTGCTGCGTGTGGGCTTTCTCTAGTACCAGTGAGCGGGGGCTACTCTTCATTGCGGTGCATGGGCTTCTCATTGCGGTGGCTTCTCTTGTTGCAGAGCATGGGCTCTAGGCGTGCGGGCTTCAGTAGTTGTGGCACATGGGCTCTAGAGCGCTGGCTGAAGTAGTGGTGCACAGGCTTAGTAGGTCCGCAGCATGTGGGATCTTCCCGGACCAGGGCTCAAACCCGTGTTTCCTACATTGGTAGGCGGATTCTTAACCACTGCGCCACCAGGGAAGTCCCGGAGGCAGGGGTCTTGCCAGTCTTGTCTCTGGGCCTGGTTCTGTATCAAGAGCGCAGCCTCATGGGGCAGGGTACCCAGCAGATCGGTCCCTTCAAGGCTTTGGGCCCATCAGCTGTTGGCCTCTGGGCCTTACTCTCCTGACCTTGGGTGGGGGCAGTTCTTTGTTTCTCTTCCCTTGTCTTCATGGTCATGTCGAAAGCAAAGCACTGAGAAGATACAGCCCTTTGTTGGTTTGTGTGTGTGTGTGTGTGTGTGTGTGTGTGTGTGGCCGTGCAGCGCGGCATGCAGAATCTTAGTTCCCTGACCAGGGATTGGACCCACGCCCCTGGCAGTGGAAGTGCAGGGTCTTAACCACTGGACTGCCAGGGAAGTCCCAATATGGCCACTTTAGTGCTGTGGTCCCCATAGACCAAGGATCTTCCCTGCCTTGTTCCAGAGCCTGAGAAGCCTTGTTTTTTGGCTGGCTCATCTGCCACAGGTGATTACTGGCCTTTCCTCAGGCTGGGGAAGGCTGCAGAATGCTCCCCACTGTGGACAGGTCCCGTCTGCTGTGGTGTCCTTGACTTAGCTTCTGCTCTAGTACAAGCGTATCCATTTTTCCCTTAGCCCACAAGCATTCACTGCACGCACATTCTTTGCAGGCTCTGCTGGAAACGTCCCTCTGACAGTAAGACGTTGTCTCTGTTCCTTCTAGATGGTGACTGCAGCCCTGGCAGCCAGGAGCAGTCATATGTGGGGAAGCGGTCAAACCGAGTGGTGCGAACTCTCCAGAACAGTAAGTGTAGGATGTAGCCGGATGAGGCACCTCGGTGCTGAGGTCAGCATGGGCCTGAGGGCCTGGCTTTCATCACTGCCCGCCCTCCCCGTGGCCCGCCCCGGCTTGGGCCTGGCTGCTCATCTGCTGCCCTTGTGTTCTAGCTCCGTCGCTGCACTCAAGGCACTGGGGAGCCCCCCAGCAGTGGGAGGGACGGCAGCAGCAGCAGCACGAGGAGCTGAGCATCACCCCCACCCCGCTGGGGCTGCAGGAGACCATCGCAGAGTCCTTGTATATTGCCCGGCCCCTGCTGCACTGTATCTTTGGCCTGGGGTGGGGTCGGGATAGACGGGAGTGGGCAGGGCGGGCCACGTGCTGGAGACATCCTTGACGCCTTGGCCGTCAGTGCTCAGCCTGGGCCTATGGGGTCAGCGGTCGTGGACACCCTGGCTCCTGTCTGGTGTCGTGGATGTGACCAGGTGAGCCTGGGCCTGCCTGGGGGCTCCATTCCCTCCGCCGGGCTTTGTGCTGCAGGCCTGGCCTCACCTGGGCAGGCAGGGGTCCCTGTTCCTCCTGTTGCTGGTCCTAACCTTGTCCCCTCCCCCAAGCCTGAGCCTCCTGAGCGAGAGGAAGGGCCTGACCCGGAGGGAGCGGCTGGAGCTGCGGCGCCGGACCATCTTGCTGCTCTACTACCTGCTGCGCTCCCCGTTCTACGACCGCTTCTCCGAGTAAGGATCCAGCCCCTAGAACGGCAGGGCCCACCCTCGGCGAAGCAGAGGGGAGGGAAGTGGGTCACGGTGCCCCACCCCTGTTCATGCCTTCCCTTCCCCCGTCCTTCGCTGATCTGGGTTCACTGAGCACCTGCTATGTGCTGTTCTGGGTGCGGTCACTCCCTGATTTCTCGGGGCCGTCTGCCTCTGGGTGCAGCTTAAGCTGTTGTTGGTAGGCAGCTCGCTGAGGGCAGGGCCACTGGGATCATGGGCGTGAACTTTCTGTCAGTACATCCTCCGCTCACTTGCCCATCGTCCTTTCAAATAGTTGCAATTATCCCCACTTCTCACAGGAGACACTTGAGGTTCAACGAGGTTGGGAAACTGAAACAGAGCCACTAGCCAGTGGCAGAGCCAGATTCCACGTCCATGTTCTTTCCTGGCCCGTCCCTGCCTTGCCCAGCCCTCACTCCATCCCCTGTGAGTGTCCAGAGCTCCCAGCCGCAGCCAGACAGAGAGAGGCCTGCTGGGGCCGAGTCACGGGTGGCTCGGGGCCAAGTCTCCCAAAGACCTCTCCTGAGGTCAGACCGAGATTTGACGAGGGGTCCCTGTACAGCGACTGGGGCTGTGAGACAGACTGGAGGCTCCCGGGACCCCCTCTGTCCAGGTCCTAACAAGTACGCGGCTTAAAGTCTGGAGTGTTCAGTTGCAATTGTACTTCATGTTCTGTCTGTACAATCTCTGATTATTTTCTGAGACAGTAGAAAGTAAGCTTAGGTCATGTTTAATAACCACCTGAGTGAAAGTAACTGCCTGGTAGTTCCTATTTTCAGATAAGTTTAAAAGCTTATAAGGTACTGAAGCCAAATTTTATTCCATACTCTGGAGGAAACGTTCTGGAGACTTATTTGGATCATATGACCTCCCCCCTACAGATTGCTTGCACTCTACAGAGGAAACATTATAAACCCAGTATCTCATTAAACTGAGGGGTTGGGAGACGGTAATGGCAGAGGTGGCTTCCCAGGCTGCAGACCTCCAGTTTGGCTTGGTCTCCTGCTGACCTTACGAGTCCAGCACCCTTAGGGCAGTGGCCCGGACTGAGAAGGGTGGTCCAGAAACCCGTCAGAGAAATTTCTTGTTTCCCCAGAGGACAGGGAGCAGGGTGCTGAGGGGCCTCTGGGGCGTAGGCTGGGAAGAGAGCATCTTCCTTCTCCTTTTCTTATTGTCACACAATATAGTGTCTAGAGCCCGGCTGCTTTCCAGTTGTGGGCTGAGGTGTGAGCTTTCCAGGCGTGGCAGGACCAGAGATCTCGTCCTTCTGTGCTGGAGGATGTCCTTGATCCACAGAGTGACTTTCTGTCTTTGGAGATGCACTGCTTCTAGTCAGGTAGTCAGTGGAGGCTTCTTAGCACCTGCATTTGCAGGGACCCATACCGCCGACCCAACCTACTCCTTTCTTGCAGGGCCAAGATCCTCTTTTTGCTCCAGCTGCTGGCAGACCATGTCCCGGGCATTGGCCTGGTCACAAGTAAGCATGGGGCGGAGGTGTGATGATTATTGAGTGTGTCGGATCTCATGTGTGGCCCATCACCCTGTTTTCTCTTTGTCTCCTTGTAATATGATTCTTGGCACAGTTGGGAAAGGGAGCCCAGGAGGTCAGGTTGGGTGGGTGACGGCTTCTCGAGTGATATGAGACTGGCTTCTGTGGGTGGAGACTGTATGGCGGGAATGCAGCCTGCTGGAGAAGCCTGTTTGGAGATCCCACTGCAGCAGAGAGGCACTAGTCTGGGGCCGTCAGCATGTACAACTGGACAGCCCTGTGGTTGGTCTGAGCCTGAAACTCCTTGTCTGTAAACGAGGACAGCGATCGCTGCCAGTGCTGGGGGAAGAGGTGGGAGAGCTGGGGGCTCCTGCCATGCGGATGGGAGCAGCTGTATTTGGGCAGCAGTGGCTCAGAAGGGCCCCAGGTAGAGCAGAGCCAGGTTGGAGTCTGGCCCTCAGCCCTGAATGTGTTCCTCTCTCTGTCATTGCAGGGCCACTCATGGATTACTTGCCTACCTGGCAGAAAATTTATTTCTACAGTTGGGGCTGACAGACATTCCACAATTGGGGTGTGGGGAAGGGCAGGGGGTGCCTCAGCCCTTCAGTCCCCTGGTCCCCTCTGCCCTAATAAAACTGACTCTGGCAGTGTCCAAGCCTGTGACCTCTCCGTGCCCACCGCCCAGGGCGCCTGGCGCTCCCACCCTGGCCAGGCTCTGCACACAGCCCTGGTCACCACTAGAGTTCCCCTAATACCCTTTTGACTTTGCATCCTCCAGTGATGGAGACGCAAGCCTGCACCTTGTCACTGAGCTGAGAAGCCACCTCTAGGACTGGGACCTGGGCTCCTCCAGCCACAGAAAGCTGGCGCTTCACCTCACCGAGCATGGGCCTGCCTGCCACCGCAGCTGCGGGAGTGAACGCTGCTTCTCTCCCACCGGTCCCTATTGATGACAAACAAGGCTGAACCTAGACAGTGGATGACAGCTGCCCCTGTGTCTTCTGGCCGGAGCCTCTGTCTGCCCCACCCCCTGCCGGGGCCTGTTGCCTGCCTGCCGCTCCGTGGTGGAGCCCGGTGATGGTGGGCCCGGCTCAGTGCAGAGCGGCACCTCAAGTCCTGAACCCCTGCTTGAGAGCAAAAGGCTGTTCTGCTGTGGGAAAGGAGCGTCAGGCACCAGCCAGCATTGGGGCTGACACTGGGGCGGTGGTAAGGTTGGCAGGGATGGGAGCCCGAGAGGCTCCGGGGAAAGCTGGCTGCAGGTTCACACGGTATGAGCTGGGGTCTCCCCCATGTTTTCCCTGGTGGCCAGGCCTGCATGGAGCCATGCATGCTGCTGGGGATGGGAGAGGGGTTTGGATGGTGCAGCTGCTCTTTCTGCCTGGTCTTCCCCCTTCCTCAGCCTTTGCTGCCTTTGTGCTGTGAGCAGACCACACGCTCCTGCTCGCATTTCTAGCCAGACGGGCAGCCACTTAGGTTCTAAGAGGGCTCCATCTGCACTGTGTTGGCTCTGCCTCAGCTCCTCCCAGACACCCCGGGAGGGGCCGGCCCTTCCCTGACTGCTTTCTCCAAGTGCCTCTTGAGAAGCCACACTCAGGTCCTGGGCCCGGGGATGAAGGTACTGAGCCTTCAGGTGGTCATCGCTCGAGACCCATGACCTTGGGTTGCCTAGCAGGCGTTGCTGGGCATTTGCCGTGTAGTGGGCTCTGGGCCTTGTGATGTGTGTTCAGAAGTGAGTCAGGCCCAGCTCCTTGCCCTCATTCTTGACGGTAGAGGAGACAGATGTGTGGACGCATCAGTGCCCTGGGTTGTTGCAGTAGGTGGAAGCGTGCAGGGAAACTGGTCAGATTGGAGCTGCGCAAGTGGGGCTGCCTGCCCGCCGGGACCAGCCGGGGGGTACGCTGGTCAGGGAACCCTGCATTTAAGCAGGCTTTTAAACTGGTAAAACTTCATCTGTTGGTCACTGGGCAGACTGGGAGCAGAGGCTGCCTGTGCAGAAACAGCACGTGTAGTGTCGCAGTGGGGTGAAGCCCCTGCTGGAGCGGAGGGGAGTCGGCGGAAGCCGAGGGTATGAGGTTGGAGGGGGAGGTCAGGGCCAAATCCACTGGGCCGTCGAATACCAGGCAAGAAACTCGGACCTGCCTTTCGGAGGCGGTGAGGAGGGGACCTGTTTCAAAGCCCATCTCAGCGCTGGTGGTGTGCAGGGTGGCCCGTGAGTAGGGGTGGAAGATGGAGCAGGACGCTGTGGCTGGAGACCTGCCACAGTGGATGGGGCTGAATGAAGACAATGGCAGGAGGGGGAGAGGGCTTTTGGTGTAACCTAGCCAGGCCTTGGCGACTGGTTGTGGATAGAGAGGAAGAGGGTGGCGTCTCGGAGGCAAGGAAATGAGGGGTTTGGAGTTAGGCAGAGCCAGAGTGTCTGGAACTTGTGGTTCCTGGCCGGGTCAGGGGTGGGGGGGAACCTTGGTGGGGACAGAGGATGCTGAGCAGGCTTGTGGGAGCCAGCTGTGTCCAGGACACAGAAAGGGGGGTGGTCAGTGGGAAGTCAGTGTGCGGCTTTGAAGGTGAGCCAGGTCCACACCACGTGAACAGGAGCTGGGCAGGAACCAGAGGGCCGCACGGCCTTGCTGCAGGCCTGTGAAGAGACTCGGTCTCCAGCCTACCGTCACGCTGCATTTATTCATTCAACAAGTGTTTACTGAGCACCCACGGGGTGTCAAGTACTGGGCTTCCTGTAGTCCCTGCCCTTGGGAAGCTTATGCTTGAGGCGACCAGGTCCCAGGCTTTGCCACCTAACCTGAAATCCCTGTCAGCCTCAGGGGTGGTGGCAGGGCCTGTGGTGTCCCGGGGCCAGGCTGTTCTAAGCTGCGGGGAGCGGCGTGGGGAAGGCCCTCAAAGCAGGCTCTGCTCAGTGGCCTGCTCTGGGCCCTTTAGCTGGCAGGACCTTCCTGGGATTGTGGAGGCACGGGAGGGAGAGGTGGGGTGGTGGTGGGGGCGGGAGGTGGGGACTCCGGGTGGTGAGGCTTCAGTGACTGTGACCTCTGCTCAGGGCCTCCTGTGTGCCAGTCCCTAGGCACACACGTGTGTACCTTGCCTCACAGGTGAGAAAGCCGAGGCCCACAGAGATGAAGTGATGTGTCCGCCTAGCAAGAGGCGAGGTCAGGGTCCGAACTGAGACCTGTGCCCGTAACCAGTGATGGCAGGAACACGGTGTGGTGTGGCCCCTGCGGGTCCATAGCCTCAGTAAAATCAAACCACCAACCTCAGCGTGGAGGTTTCCAGCCTAGCGCTGGTGCTGACCAGCCCGGAACGGGCTCCCTTTGTGAGGTGGCCCTGGGAGTTGGCAGCAGATTCCGCCCTTCTGCCGGGGGAGGGGCGGGCAGAATCCTGGAGCAGGGACCCAAGTCGAAGATGGTTCTCGCCATGCTGGGGGCTCTGTACCCCAGGGCCGCGCTGAGCCGCCGCCTCCTCAGCCTCATCCTGGCGGCTGCACTCCTCCGCCCCGAGCCGCTAAGGTAACTCCTGGGGACACGAGGTCAGGGCTCGACAGGGCCAGGGGCCCGGAAGGTGGGTACTCTGCAGTGTGGCCCCTTCCTGGCATAAGGGTCCACCCAGTCCCCACCCTGGCCCATTTCCCCCTCTGCTGGGAGGCGGTGGTTTGCCTTTGGGGCCAGGGCTGGGCACCCCACATCTCCCGCAGGCCTCAGCTATCTGTTCCTGAGGAATTTTCAGCCCCCCTGGAACTCTCGGAGCCACTTTCTGGCCTGGTGGACGGTAAGATCTCCTCCTCCCCCTACCCCCTCCCCTCCTCTGCCCCCAGCCCTACCTGGTGGGGGAGAGATGCCCTAGGAGAGGGCACCCAGGTCCAGCCTGAGGGCCTTCTCGTCCCAAACGGCATCTGCCTGGGGATGTCTTCAGTGGACACAAAAGATTCTTCCTCCCACTCGTACCCTCTTCTCTCTCCTTAGACTACGGGGTGCGACCCAAGCACCCATGGCCACGAGGGCCTCGCCCCCTTCTCTCCCAGGCCCAGCAGCGCAAGCGGGACGGGCTGGACGTGGCTGAGTATTACTACGATGCACACCTGTGACGGGAACCCCTTATAAAGCTATTCTGTGCAGCAACGGCTTGGGCTTTCCTGGGTTGGAAACGAACTGGGCAAGGGAGGGGGTCCCAGTAGACGAGCAGATGAGACCCGCTGCGGTCCCGACAGGAAATGGCACTTTAATAGTTGTGGCCAGCATAACAGGGCCGAGATGGGGGCTACTGCCAAAGCAGCCAAGGGGCCTGGCGGGCCCGGGCCGGAAGCTGCCTTTTCCTGTTGAGGCGGGGCCCCGCTGTGGCGCTCTCCCTCCCTGTGAGGCCGCACCCCTGCCAGGGGCCGGCATGCCCGTGAGGCTGGTGGTAGGAGCCATCCAGAGGCCACACAAGTGGCAGGGCTGGGGACAGGGACTGCACCCCTGCCTGCTGCCGTTTCCTTGCTGCAAAGCCCTCGGGAGGTGGCTGAGCTCAGGGCCCTTCGGTTGGGCTTGGGAGCTGGGGGCGGGGGTGGGCTGGGTACTCGCAGGTGGTGTGAGCTTTGTAGAGGCCCAGAGGCCCTGGCAGGGAAAGTGAGGGAGGCCCAAGGTGGGAGAGAACCCTCCGCTCCGAGGATGGGCAACCTTCCTGGCCAGAGGCTTAATACCACCCCCCAGCCCCACTCCCTGCCAATCCTTGGGCAGCCCGCTCCGTCCTCCATAGATGAATCTGATCCCATATATTACGATAAACTGCACTTGCCTCTCCCCATAACCCCCACCCTCCCCCACCCTCAGCCAGCAGCCCCCCACTTTCCCATCCTCTGGTAGTGGCAGGTGCCCCTCCTCAAGCAGTGCCATGTCCTGTCAGCAGCCAGCAGTCCTGGCGCTGGCCCCAGGGCCCAGGGGATGCAGAGGGCAAGGCAGCGCTGCTACTCCAGGTAGATATCTTCTGTGGGACAGGTGTACTCCACGAACTGCTTGTAGAACTGCTGGAACGCTCTCCTAGGAGGCAGGCAGACACACCAGAATGACTGGGGAGGAACAGGGTCTCGACCCAGGGCCTTCACACTGGAGCCTCGGGGTACCCGGATGGGGCTGCGCCTCCCCCAGCCAGAGCTGCTCAGCTCTGTTCTTTGCACACAGTGTTTCCTCAGTGAGATTTCAACTGAAGAAAGGGCCCAGCAACTAAGAAGTTTGCACCTCAGGACCACCCAGCCCTCTCTCCAGGCCACTGTGACCCAAGGACGCCATGCTGAGCGCCGAGGAGGACTGAGGGATGCTGCCGAGCATGGGGAACGTGCTCGGGGCCTGAGACCGGGGCTGGCTACAGGGCTGGGTGCTTGGCAGGACACACACACATACCCCACGGATTCTGCCAGGGCTTTGGTGGATTCTTCAGACACAAAGACATGGCAGGCAAACCGGTGGTCAGCAGGGTGCTTGGTGATGAACCCAAAATACCTGTGGGAGGACAGCACTCTGTCTGGGCGGGATGGGGGCTCAGAACCCTCAGGCGCACGCGTGGACCCACGCCCTGAACCACCACCCACGCCTTGACCTCCTCCCCTTCGCGTTCTTACTTGTTGTTCTTTGGATGGTATCCGCAGAAAGAGATGTTTTTTAACTGGAAAAAGTGGCTACATTTATTCCCCTACAGGAGGGAGGAGAGAAGAGAGTGGTCATCAGCCTGCAGGGGCACAGGTTGGAGGTCTGGCGGGAGAGTGGGGCCAGGCCGGGGCAGTCACCTTGGCCTCCTGGGAGTCGTCAGCCTTGACACCTATCTTCACGCCCCGCACGCTGATCTCTAGGACGCAGCTGGAGGGCGGGTTAAAGTGCACGGTGAGCCGGCGGGTGGTGGCAATCTGTGGGTGAGGGATGGGAACATCAGGTGCTGGGTGGCCCTCTCCCCAGGAGAGGACGGGCACCGGGCCAGGGGTGGGCACCCTCCCCAGCGGAGCAGGTACCTTTTGCATAGCAGCACAAAGGACATCATTGCCCTTGTGATAGGGAACCTGGACTGAGCCCAGGAACTTCACCCGGAACTGGTCCACCCAGTCGCTGTTTTTGGTCAGGGCTGGAAAGCAAGCGTGGAGTGAGGAGTGGCAGACCCAGCAGAGGATGCACCACCCAGGGCTGCCCCGGCTTGGCTGGGCCTCACTTTTCTCGATTGTGAAATGGACCTGAAGTCACCACTGCCCGGCCCCCTCCCTGGGTGGTTGAGATCTGAAGCACAGGTCCGCCCGGCAGCAAATGGGGGCAGGGCAGATGGGGGGCCCAGTGGCACCAGGTGGGGGGAAGGAACACTACCTGCCATATGTTCAGGCTCCTTGGTGACCTCGATGGCATAGTAGGCAGGAAAGATGCCCCGGGCACCCGTGCGCATGTTGTAGGCCTCATACCAGTAGTCCTCAGCCTGCAACTCCACCAGCAGAGGGTCATCCACTTCCAGCTCAAGTTCGTCTTCATGTCGAGGCACAAACCTGTCCCCAACAAGGGCCTGTGAGGAATCCACCACCCAGGCCCCTCCAGCCAGCCGTCTACTCCCCACCCTGCTCTGGGGTCAGGGGGTTGCGTCAGCATCGCTGGTTCAATAAACGTTTGCACAGCGTCCCATGTGCCTGTCACTCCCCGGGGGTGGGGGGTGGGGGGGAGACCAAGGTCAATCAGACATGCATCTGCCGTGGAGGAACTCGCAGCCAAGGGAGCAAGTGACCAGGGCCACTGATAAACTGTGAGAGGTCACGGGAAGCGAGTATTTCCACATGGAGGAGGGTGAGGGGTAGTGGGTTTTGTGTGTGGTCAGGTGTCTCTGTTGGGCACCCTCCTGGGCCCCTGCCCTGGCCAGACGAGGTGCTCAGTCCTGGGCTCTGGGCAGCACAACACACTGCTCCGAAATCATCCACTCCGTCCCTGAGCTCCGAGTTCCTAGAGGGTGGACGCCGTCCACCTGGGGCTCCTACCGGAACACGGCCCGGTGGCTCTGTTCCTGCTCCTCCCCGTTGATGACGCAGGAGAAGAGCCCGAAGGACTCCGCACCTGTAGATGAGGGGGGCGGGCTAGGAGAGGGTGGCCCCGGATCCGGGTGAGGCTCGCGGGGCAGGTAGAGCGCTCGGTCCTAACGCCTTGAACCAGATGGACCTGAGGCCACCTCCCGGGGACACCCTCACCCCGGTCCCCACACGGCTCCCTGCTGCCGACTTACTGGAGGAGCGAGAGCGGCCGCTCATGAAGACGTTCAGGAACTTCTTGGAGAAGTGGACATCGGGTTCGTCAGGCGTGGAGTCCTCAGAGAGGCAGGCGGGGGGCCGAGGCCGGGGGGCCTCCTCGTACTCCTCCCCAATGGCCGACTCGTAGGGGGAGGAGGCAGAGGCGCAGTTGTCGTAGACGGTGGCCGAGTCGCTCTCGTCGCTGTAGTCGCCGAAGCATGGCCGCAGGCTCACCAGCTCCAGCTGTGCGTGCTCATCCACCACCAGCGTGTACTTGACCGAGTCGTAGGACAGGGCGCTGGTGTCCGAGCTCAACGAGGCCCGTGGAGGCGGCGGCGGCTCGCCCAGGCTCCCCCGCCATCCTCCACCTGGCAGCTCAGCCCGCTCGGGGGACGACAAGCAGTCGAAGCCCTCGTCCTCCTCGCTGATGGAGGGGTGTGGCCGCCCTGCAGTTGCGGGGTAAGCGGCAGGGTCTGGGTCGGAGCTGACCGACATCCGGCTCTCAGCTGGCGGCAGGAAGGCGGAGTTGGGCTCTGCAGGGTCTGGGGGCCTCTGCACTGGTGTCAGGTAGATCTCCTCGGTGGCCTCCAGCCGCACGTCCGCCTGGTAGTGGATGCGGTCTCGATGCGAATGGCCCCGGCCAGCCGGTGGGGCAGCAGGGGGGCCACCGGGAGGTGCCATCTGGGTGGCAGCGCTTCGGCGGCAAGGGCTCTCGGTGGAGGTGCCTCGATCCTTGGTGGGGGCGGGGCTGCTTGGGGGCGGCAGCTCATCGCTCAGGCAGATGTGCTCATGTGGAGGTGTCTGCTCCCCTGGAGAGCAGGCAGGGCAGTGCTGAAGGCAGGTGCCTCGCCCCTGACTCCGAGGCTACCTGCGCCCTCCACTCAGCATGTGGATACAGATACCAGGATAGAGCCTCCGGGACAGTAGGCCTACGGCAGGCTCTGAGGCCAGTCCTCTCACTCCAGCCACAGCCGACAGTGGCTGGGCCTGCTCAGGCCTATGGGACAGGCAGCTCACCTCTACCCAGCAGGCTGGAGACTGCTGGTTTGCTCTCTGCAGTGGGGACTGAGGGCACGTGGAGGTCCAGGTAAGGGAAAGGGTCGCGACTCACCTGTCTTCAGCGGTGAGGATGATCTCGACACCCGATCCTGCCAACTGTGCTTCTTGCCCAGGGAATTATTATTCAGTGTGTCCTGTGCAGGGAACAAAAGGCCCTTGTGACAGCAGCGCTCAACAGTGCCCGGCACAGGGAGGCCCTGGCCCTGCCCCCATCAGGCCATCCCTAGGCCATTTGCTGCTCCCCCCACCCCTTAATACTTACCAAGGGCCTCACCCCCAACCCTCTGGAGCAGGCGGAAAGGGTGGCAAGTCACAGCCCTCCCAGCCAGGGCTATTGGTGAGAGACAGGCCACCCCCTTGGCTCAGGGAAGCTGGCCACCCCTCAGGGAGATGCTCTCATCAGCCTCAACAAAGGTGGTGATGGCCAGTGCGAATGGTGGTGAGTGGGGGGTGGAGGGGAGAAGCAAGAGCCATCCAGGGGCAGAGCCAGACCCCCAGTCTCAGACATGGAGGGTTTACAAGGAAGATGCCCACTTCCAGCCCAACTCCCCTGGAGCTCAGGAAGCTATGGCCTAGGGAAGGGGCAGGGACATGCTAGGAGAGCCAGGAGGAAGGCTCTCCCCAGCAGCTCCCCTGGCTTGGGGGACTGGGATGAATCATACAAACGACGAATCCAGAACATGGTTTCCCCACCCCCCCAAGAGCACGTGACAGAGGAGTGACAGATGTAGTTGTCAGAGGCCTCTTTCCTGGATGTCGGGGCCACCCACCCCACATTCTCAGCCCCCTGGGACCCCCTCCACGATGCCTACATACAAGGCCCCCTGCACACAACTTAGCCCCCTCCCCTGAGGACACACAGGCTCTCGCATGCATGAGTCTGGCTGCCAAAACCCACCCGAGAGGATCCTGGGAAAGGGACCGATCCTTTCCCTGCAGCCCCTGCACCCTCCACCAGCAGCCCCAGCTCCCTGAGCCGCTCCTCTGTACCTCTCCCGACTGGGCCTGGAAGACAATGGGCCGCAGCCGGCTCTCCCCCACCCTATTCAACCCTCCTTGGCATCCAGCCACCCAGTCCAGGGGCCCTAGGCCCCCAACTCAGCCAAGCAGCTCCACCTCCCATTTCTCTTCCCTGCCTTCTGGGAATCCCCAGCTGCCCACATTTCAAACTGGCTGCTGGTCCCCATCCCCAGCTCTTCACAATTTCCCATGACTTTCCCCCGACCCGACCACTTCACATGCCTTTTTCTTCAGGCCCCGCTTCTGCCCCACCTTCACCGGGAACCCCACACCCTTGCAACCCCTCAAAGCCCTGTTCTCTTACTTCCCTACTTCTCTCTTCACCCGCATCCTTCCACTGCCCCTCTCAGCCCTTTCATTCTTTCAGCCTCTCCTCTCAAGGCTCCAAACCCAGCCAGCCCCGCTCGGCCCTTCTCACTTAGGACAGACTCTACTTGCCCTCAGCGACCACCTCCCCAGGGACCTCCCCCGTGGGAAGCTACGGTAGGTGTCAGCAGGCCCGAGACTTCTCCCTCCTCCGAACTGGCAAGTGACTCTCCCGCAGCCCTTCCTGCTCCCCGGCCCGTCCGGGCCTGGACCCTGAGACGCCCGGCGCCCCGAAGACCTCCCGGGGCCCTGCCCCGGGGCACCGCCCCCTAAGCCCCGCCCCCAAGCCGCTAGCTCCTCACCTGAGACCGCGGCACCTGCGGGAAGAGGTTGAGCGTGGTGGGCCGCTTGGGCCGGTACGTGTCCCCGCCGCCCGGGCCCTGGCCCTGACCCTGGCCGCGGGGCGCCGTCTCCTGGTGGGGCTCCGCCTCAGGCGGGTCCGCTCCCGGCCGCCGCGCCGCACGCTCCTCCTCGTCCTCCTCTTCGTCGTCCTCAGCGCCGGGAGTGTCCCCCGCCGCGTCGATCAGGTCCATCTGCAGCATCTCGGCCTGCAGCCGGCTCCCCCCACCGCCGCCACCGCCACCGCCGCCGCCGCCGCCGCCGCCGCCGCCGCCCCCAGACAGCAGCCCGGCGCGTGGGGGCTGCTGGGCGCGGACAGAGGGGCGTCAGGGGGCGGGGAAGGGGCGGGGCCAAAGGCCGCCGCGCACCGCCCCCCGCGCGGGCGAGTCCATTCCGCGGCCGCAAAGAGGGGGACAGAGGGAAAGGAGCAGGAGCCCCGCGAGAGGACCGTGCTCTCCCGCGCCTTCGAGAATGCGTGAGGCCGCCTCCTCCCCACGTCAGGCGGCGCCTTTTGCAGTCCACACTTCTCCCCTCCCCACGGTCCCCCCTTCCCGACTCTTTGCACCCTCCCGTTCCCTTGGCAACGGCCAGTGACCTCACCCGGGTAGTAAGCCGAGCCCAGAGTGAGGTCACCGCTGTTGCCATGGGGACGCAGGGTCGCCGAGGAGTTCGGGCCCCACAAGGGATGGGGACGGGGTTTTGAAGGGGGCAGGGAGGAAAACTGAGGAAACAGTCTCAGCCTGGAGGGCCTCAGTGCGGACAGGAGGACCTGAGCGCGACTGGAAGAGGGATGCTGAGGGAGAGGAGCAAGTGGCAGGCACCTGGACGAGGCAGTGGCATCCCCACCTTCCTCGGTCCTCAGGCTGAGGCCCCTCCAACCTGAGGTTTTCTCTCAGGCCAGCCTAACTTTGAGAGCCCCGTTCAGGGCCCCGTTCTAGTTCCAGCTCTACCATTAACTCCCTGGCACCTTGGACAGATTCTCTGACTCTCCAATTCCCCCACCAGTTAACTGTCTCCCCGCTTCCCAGAGAGGGGAGGACTCACTGGCAAGAGTACCTGATGGCCCCCTGGAGCTTGTCTAAGGCCCCACAGGGTACGCCCCGAGCTAGTACTGCCTCAGGGTCCTGCTCGTTGCAAGGACCGCCCTCTCCAAGGCTCTGCTTGTGCAAGTGGGAGTCCGGAACAGGGGTATGACCTTCGAGAAGCTATGTTAGTCCAGAATCAGTGGCCTCTGCCTCCAGCCCTTCCTGGCCTGGCCAGAGGGTGGCAGGTTGGAGTACAGGGTACTGGAGGGTTAGCCCCACGCCTTGGTTTCCTCTTGCCTGGCAGAACTTACAGAATCTCTGGGGGCAAAAGGAGGTCAACATAGAGGCACCCCATCCCAGCTCACACGGCAGCTCTCCTTTGCTAACCATTCTGCCAACACCATGTCTACTTCGGCTACCCACCCTCCTGGGGGCTGAGAGAAGCTCTGGGCTCTGCAACCTAGCTCCGCACTTGCCTTCCATCTATCTCCTGGCCCCTTCTTCCTGGGGGGGGGTGGGGGGGTGGGAGGGAGGCCCAAGAGGGAGGGGATATAGGTATACATATAGCCGATTCACTTCATTGCACAGCAGAAACTAACACAACATTGTAAGGCAATCATACTCCAATTAAAAAAAGAAAAAAGACATAGAGGGATCCTTATCTGACTCAGTCTCTCCAGATGCTGGGGACCTCCTGGCAGGATTCAGAACTTTGGGAGCTGAGAGAACCATCTGTCCTATGACAAAGCCATGGGGCCCAAAGCAGCAGCAATGCTGGATTAACCTTCTAGAGGGACCTTTAGGACGGTGGGCCAGAGAGGATCTTCGAGGCTGTGTGGTATGTTTGGTGCAGTGGTAACCAAGGGAGTGCCCTGGCTCTTTTTTCCTGCCCCAAATCACTGCAGATTCCACCAGAATCCACCCTGCTCTGCCTCAGCCCCTCTGCCGAGGCAGCTTTGCAAAGGATTTAGGGTAGTCCTGAGGCTTCCCTTAATTCTGGCCCTAACTGCTGCTGTCCTAGGCCTCAAGACTTCCTGCTCTCTCCCTTCTTGTGGGCAGTTGAAGGAGCTATCTCCTGCCTTAGCCCCTGGCAAAATAATTAATTAATTAATTAATTAAGAATCTGAGCACTCAAGATGTGCCAAGCACTGTACTGGATGTTTCCTGCATGTTATTTCATTTAATGAGGGTGCCACACAGACCCCGAAAGCCCCTCTAGATATGGGGACACCTTCAGTCCTGTCCCTACCCATCCTGCCACCCCACTCAGGGGCTCCCGAGAGCCCACCCTTACCCGTAAGGACAGGGTGTCTTTGCACTGCAGGCTGATGCCGCACTCATCGGTGATCTCGGAGAGGTCTTCATCCTCAAACTCCTCCAGGCTGATGTCATGGGTGAGCCTGGTGGGGACAAGAAGCCAAAGTTACCACTCAGGGGATTGCTGCCAGCGGGCGAGGCCCCCTGATGCCTCCCTAGTACCTCTTCCAAGGGGCAGCCCCTCGAAGGCAGATCACAACCCCCAGAGGATGGGACCTGGGGTCCACCTGTGCCAGGGCAAGGGGTACTGAATGGGCAGGGAAAGAGTTTTGGGCCCATGTCAAAAGGCAGGCCTCCTAGGGTGGCAGTGGAAGGGGAGGCTCCAGGTTACCCCAGCTCTTCCCAGCTGGGAATTGTCCACCCTGCTGCCAATCAGGAGGCCATGCCTAGAAGGCCCAGCTGGTCAGAGCCTTGGCTCTGCCAGAGAAACGGCTCCCAGGGTCAAGGCAGGTGCCAAGGCCAGTTCACCCATGGAAGAGGCAGAGAGTTGAGAAGAGACTCCAAGGGATGCCTGGAGGGGGGCTCCCTGTGCACGGCAGTGACAAAACCCAAGGGGCTGGCAGAGGCCCCACCCCAGCCTCCGAGGAGTGCTCCATGTCCCCAGCCCAGGAAGTCCCACGCCTCGTAAGCCCTGGGAGCAAGTGCAGGGGAGTCTGGTGTCAGTCTAGTTTCAGCCTCTTCTAGGAGAGACCATGCCCCTGTTCTGTGTTCTTGGTCTCATCAATTCGAACACAAAATCCTCTTGCCTGGCATGTGGGCCCTGAACAGGAGGCTGCCCAGCTGGGGGCAGGGACAGCTGGAGGTGTCCTGAACGCAGGAAGCAGATCAAAGCACTTCAGGAGGGAACACTAACTGGCTGTGTTAGAACCCTCTCCACCCAGGCCAACCCTGGGCCCCAACCCCAGACTGCAGGACTGTGCCAGCCCCTGAGGTGCCTGCTGGTCCCCTCACCTGCTCAGCCCCAGCCCCGGGGACCCTACCCGGTTTGGTGTGGGTGGGACATTGGGAGAATTCTGCTAATGAAGTTGGGGAGAATTCTGAGTCTTTTCTTCAGTAAGACCAAGAGACGGAGGCATAGAGAATGGAGACGCACTAGTCCAAGGTCACCCAGGAGAGGTGGGGGGCTCAGCCCCAGGGGGATCCTAGGAGGCCACACCCTCTGCCTCTCACCTCAACCAGACCAAACGGAGACCCGGAGCTCAATGGAGCTGCCCCAGTACTTCCCCTCCCCCACACCGGTCCCCAGACCCCTACCAGCTCTCCCACTGGTCCTCCAACCAGCTGTCATTGTCTGGGCTGGAATCCATCTTCAGCACCAGCTGCATGGACAGCCCAGCCCGGCTGGGGGGCTGCGGGGTCCCGGGGCCGCCCTCTCATGCCCAGAAGGGTGGAGGTGCCAGGGCTCGGGGCAGGGCTGGGGCCTCGGGCCTCCACCGCCTGGGCCTGCCTTTCTGAGTCCAGCCCGCTGCAGAAGGCTGGGGAGCTCATTAAAAATAGATGGGCTGGGAGAAGAGGCAGCGGCTGCCGACCCGGCCCCGGTCCCAGCTCTTCCCAGCCAACCCTCAGCTGCAGGCAGCTTCCTCCCCTGGCCCTTCGCGCTGCCGCTGCCGTCAGCCTCCCCCGCCCCCCTCCCCCCGCCGCGGGATCAGGTTACTGCAATCGATGCCACGGCTCCACCTGCCCTTCCAATGCCCCTGTCGGGGGCTGGGGTGGCCCCCCTCCCTGGCCCAGGCTTGTAAGCAGACGGCAGAAATCTGGGATGTTTCCCCGCAAAAGCCAGCCCCTGATCTGCTTTAAAGGGCCAGCACCACAATTAGGGCTCCTGGTAGCAAGATGGAGGGGCTTCCAAAATCCTCCACAAATGGACGCCCCATCCGCACAGCTATTCGCTCACCCCCATACCTCATCAGGGAGGTTTCTGTGGGCCCAGGCAGCCTTCACACAGTGCTGCCTGGGGTGGGTCTGGGCTGCCTCTATTGCCCACCTAGATGCCCCCTCCCCAGGGCTCCATCCTTCAGTACCCATCCAGGAAGTGCCTGTGGGCACCGGAGGCGCCACAGCCAGGGCTAAGGCCAGATCATATGTGGATATCTCACAGCAGGGCAGGAAAGGCAGCTTGGGAGCTAATGAGCCTCCTGGCACTGCGGGGTGTTGTGGCGCAAGCAGAAGCTGGAAGGTCCCTGGAGAAACAGCGGTGTGTGTGGGGGGCGCCGAGCTGGATGGACATTGTGCTCTTTAAGGCCTCTCCTGACCTGGAGCCCGAGGGTGGTAGGTTCCCAGGGCTGGGGGAGGGTGTGGTGTGGAAGTAGGGGTAGGGTGGGGAGGACAGCCCAGCCCAGAAGCCAGAGCAGCCCTGCTCAGTCTGGCACAGGGCGGCATCTCTGGCCCTGGGATGAGAACCCAGTGGCGGGCACTAAGCAAATGGTTAATATACACACTGGCTGCCTGGCCAGTCACAGAGAAGTCACTCCTGGGACTCAGTCAGCACCAGGCAGCTGCAGGACCACTGGGTGTCTAACCCGGAGGTGCCCTCAGACACCCCCTGCTCTGCCGGTGACCTCTGCACACACCTGCATCTCCTCGTCCTCACAGCCCAGCCTGGTCTAGCTCCTGCCTCTGCAGTCCCAGACCTCCGCGCTGGCCTGCCTGCCTCAGTTTCCCCATGCCAGCACCGTCCCACCCCACCTGCCACTATCAGGAGGAGCTGTCCGAAATGCCACCCTTTTGCCCCCCACTCAAAACCCTCCAAGATTCCCTGCTAGTGGCCGACTCCTTGGCCTGGCATTCAAGATCTGCAGCTCTGAGCGTGACTGCCTGCCTCTGGCACCCGCCTCCCCAGTGTCTAACCCAGCGCTTGGATGGAGCACATGGCAGGCTCTCAACCTGTGCTTGTTGGTAGAAGGCTCAGTTAAGCCTGCTCCTCCAGGAAGCCCTCCTGGCCCCCTGTGTCAGTGCCTTACAGCCCTCCGGGCAGCACTCACTGGTCCCCTGTCATTCCCCTTGCTTGTGACTGGCGTCACCCTCTGCGTGGAGGCGAGGCAGTGCTGGGGAGCAGACAGGACGAGGCCTGCATCAGACGCCCTCCCTCCCCTCCCAGGAGGCTCCAAAGGTAGATGGAGCTCACACCCTGCCCCCACCCTGCACCCAGCCGGTGGTGAATAAAGGTCCCCTCCCTCCCAGTGAGGTCTGGAGGGCAGAGCTGGTGAGGTCATCTTGCATACACCAGGCACCCAGTGCGTGTCTGCTACATGTCCGTCAAGGACAACCTCAGCCCCCACGGGCTCCTCTCAGACCAAAGTGTTCAGGGCAGACCTGCAGGGTCTGGCTTGGACCTGGGCTGGGGCTTCTCAGCTCATCTCTACACACCTGATCTCAGCATCACCCGATATTCCCACTTCCTGGGACAGCAGGTCTGGGGGCAGGCAGGGACCGCTGTATCAGCTGTTATCAGATGAGGAATGAGGTTAACTGAGGGCAGTGGTGGAAAGAGCACTGGGCTGGGGCTCAAAAGCCTGCACTTGGGGCTTCCCTGGTGGTCCAGCGGTTAGGACTCTGAGTTTCCACTGCAGGGGGCATGGGTTCGATCCCTGGCTGGGGAACTAGGATTCTGCATGCAAGCGCGGCACAGCCAAAAAAAAAAAAAAAAAAAAAAAGCAGCCTGCACTTGATCCCTGGCTCTGATGGGGTGGGTTAAGGGAGCTCCTTAATCTTATTTTTTTCTCATAAGCCAGGCAAGATGGTAGAATGGCCGCCATATCAGGCTCAGAGGCAGGAGGCCTGAGATCAAATCCTGATTCCTTCGCTTATGAGAAGCAGGCGCCCCGTCTCCTGAGCAGCTGCTGTGCCCTGACCACCAATCTTCTTTATGCTCTGCATCTCCCTTCATCCTCACTCCAGCCTTGGAAGAGGGTTTTTATTCTGTCCATTTTACAGATGAGGAGCACTAAGGCTCCGACTTAAGATGCCATAGGTCTGCAGTTTCCCCATATATAAAATGAGCCCCCCCCATATCTGGGTGCTGGTAAACTTAACTGAGTGCAGTGTTTGTGAATTGCAAGGTGCTGTCAGGAGGTCACAACCAAGGATCAAGAGGCTTTACTGATTATGGAGTCCCCTTTGCAAGTCATACTCCCCCCACCTCCCAGCCCCCAGCCCCAGCCCCAGCCCTAGCCCTGCCCTTTCCTCCTGCTTTTCCAGACACCAGGTGTTCTGGGTCTCTCAGCCGAAGCCCTGGGATACCCTTCATGGAGGGAAAACTAAACAGACCCTTGGTCCCTCCAAGCTCAAGAAGGGCAACTATGAGGAGGAAGGAAAAGATGGAAGGGAAGAGGGAGGAGGGGAGGGAAGGAAGGAAGGAAGGAGGGAGGTTCCCTCCTGAACCCACTGATCCACCTTCCCCATAGAGACCTGAGCCCTGAGCACCACGAGGCCACCTCTAGATCCGGAGACCCCAGCCCTTTGGAGGCAGCCGCTGCTGATCAATCAGACCTGCTTGCCCATTCCGGTGAGATGGTTCCTGAGGTCTCATACACATTAGCATTTGGCGACTCGATGCCATGGGTTTGATCTCTGGAGACCCCCCTGACCTTTGACGTCTATCTTTATATTCCAGGCCCCCTCTTCCGCGTTACCCTCATCGCCTCCCACTCCGGTGCCCCAGTCCCTTCCTCTGGCTGAGCTGGCCCCTCACTGCATTCTGAACATGCCATCCTCAGGCTCCCCTTCCCTGAGCCGAGCTCCCCTAAATGAACAGACAAGCCTCTGGTGTTCCGATGTTCATGTCATGGCCTTTTCCCTTGCCATGTGCTGTCACATCTCCCTGTTCGCCTCCTTCCACCTACAGCAGCTCTTTCTAATCTGCTGTTTCAACCCAGTAGTAGGTGGAGTCAGAGGTGCATGCGAAGTGAGGGTTAAGTGGTAAAGTGCTGAGGCTTTAGCTGAGCAAGGCCAATCAGAGCCAGGCATCTGGTTGCTCAGAGGCCATTCTTGTCTTCCTGTTCCTGGCTCTCCTCCTGGAGTGAGGTAAGGATGCCAGCTGAGTGACCTTGGGTCCTGACCATGGTGTCTCACGGGCCCCTCTCATGACAGGGGGCATCTGTGGTCCAAGGGTCCAGCCTGTCTCTCTGTTGCCTTCTGAGTGCTGAGCAGAGCTGCCCAGTGGGCTCTCGGACACGTGCCCAGGCTGCCCTACTCTAAGCAGCTTCCCCACTTCCCTCAGGCTCCCCTACAGGCCATTCTCTGAGGGGCCACCAAAACCAACATTTGGGGCTTCCCTGGTGGCGCAGTGGTTGAGAGTCCGCCTGCCTATGCAGGGGACACGGGTTCGTGCCCCGGTCCGGGAAGATCCCACATGCCGCAGAGCGGCTGGGCCCGTGAGCCATGGCCGCTGAGCCTGGGCGTCCGGAGCCTGTGCTCCGCAACGGGAGAGGCCACAGCAGTGAGTGGCCCGCATACAGCAGAAAAAAACACAAAAAAACCCCCCAAAACCAACATTTGAAATGCAAATCTGTTCTTGTCACCCCTCCCCAGCTCAGAAACCTAACAGCTTCCCCCAACCCTTAGGGAAAGGGGCCAAAATTCTCACTTGTGGCCCCTCCTTTCCCCTCTGGCCTAGATCATTGCCCACCCCCCTCAACCGAAGAGCCCTGCTATGGGCTGGGTCCCTCTTGCTGGTGTCCTGGGTCACTGTAATTTTACCCCTTGGAGGCAGTCCATCCCTGAGGGCAGGATCGTGTCTCTCTTGACCAACAATGGGTGGTGCCTGATACGACAGGTACTTAATGAACGTTGTTGAATGAATGAACCACTGGTGTCCCCAGGTCTTTCTAGATTTCGCCCTTGGAAATCTTTATGTCAGTTCCCCTTTCAACTCAACTTCCTGTGTCCCCACCCCTCACCTGCATCAGGGTCTGGGGTGGGATGTGGAGGCCTCGGGGAAGGTGGCACTGGCTGGAATGGGGGCGAGCCAGGCCCAGCGTCATCCTCAGAGCCCTCTCTCCATCCCACCCCCAGCTCTGGGTGGACCTTGGGGTCAGGCTGGGTTTGTTCCTCTGGTCTGGAATTCCCTTCTCAACTGTGTCCACACTGAGGTCATCTTCACTGAAAACTGAAACCAACCCATGAAACAAGTCTCAGGAGAAAACCCTTACTTGGGGTTATCATGTGTCTCATCTGTTTAAACACCGTGGTGTTGATATGGAGCAAGAACCCTGGGATCTGGTGACTCGACTTTCAGGAAACTATCCTGAGAAAATAATCCCACCCAGGGAAAGACCTTTATACACAAGGATGTGTGTCCTGGTAACGGCAAACAGCAGAGGGTGTAGAACTCTCCTTTGGGATGAACGTTATGAAGTCTGTGGACTGGGTCTTCCCTGGTGGTCCAGTGGTTAAGAATCCGGCTTCCAATGCAGGGGACGCGGGTTCGATCCCTGGTTGGGGAACTAAGATCCCACATGCCGCGGGGCAACTAAGCCCGTGCGCCGCAACTACTGAGCCCGCGTGTCACAACTGAGACCCGACGCAGCCAAATAAATAAATAAAGTCTGTGTATTAATGTAGAAAATGGCAACTAATGCAATGAGCAGAAGACAGAACGTGTCACCTTATGGCTCCACGTGATGATTCACACGCAGGAAGAAACACTGAGAAAACACGGCTGTGAGATGTGCTGGGATCTGGGGGGTCTCCTCTCCTAGTCCTCGCTGGGTCACACCTCCCACCAGCCGCCTCCCGGGCCTGGCTCTGGTCCCTCACAGAGCTGGGTTTCCTGAGGGCATGCGACCCAAGGCCCTGTACCCTGTAGGCACTAAATAAATGCCTACTAGAGGCAGTGCTGGTTGACCCAGGCCCCGGGTGTTCCAAGAGACCATCTGGGGCCGGATGAGGCAAGGTCCACGGTCGATGCTCCTAGAGATTTCCTGAACGAATCCAAGAGCGGGGTCAGGGGCCAGAGATGGCACCCAGGATGGGCAAGAGCCCCGGGAGTGGGGACGGGGCCAGGGAACCAACCTGTGGGATCCACTGGGGCCCCAGGGATCCAGAGACCAAATGTAAGGCTCTGACATCCAAGGGGGGTTGAAACCCTGCCCTGGCCGCAGCCGCTGTGTGAGGCGAGTCCACGTTCTGTCCCTGAACTGGAGGTTCATCGCAGCTGGCCGGGGCACTGCCCGGGGCCTGGGGCTGGGGCGCAGTGGCCGCGGCAGCCGCAGCTCTTCATCCCCCCCGCCCCAAAACGTGGCTGGCCCCCCGCCTCACCCTTCTCTCTGTCCCTCTGGGTGCGACGCTCTCCCTGAGGCTTCAGGCCATGGCGCACTCTCTAAGTGGAGACTCCCAGGGTCTTTGGCCCCAGCCCCATCCTCTCCTTTGAGCTCCAGACCCCAAACCAACTGCCTGCTTGAACCCTCCAATTGGCTCCCCCAGTGATCGCCAAGCTCAGATTCAGCAGGCCTCCGAGTGACGTCACCACCCCGCCCGCCAAACCTCTCACCTCCTGCAAGGCACCCCCTCCCTCGGGACCTAGCATCATCCTGGACTCCTGTCTCTCCTCCCCCCTCACACCAGGTCCTTCAAAAGTGGGTTAAGCTACCCTCTGAATCTCCCTTACATCCTCCCCTGTTCCTCCTCCTCACCCACAGGATGGCCAGTCTCCCAGCAGTCTCCCAGCCTCCCTGTCCACTCTCTACCTGGCAGCTGAGATACCATCTTTTTTTTAAATTAATTTATTTTTGGCTGCACTGGTTCTTTGTTGCTGGGCGTGGGCTTTCTCTAGTTGCGGCAAGCGGGGGCTACTCTTCGTTGCAGTGCACGGGTTTCTCATTGCGGTGGCTTCTCTTGTTGCGGAGCACGGGCTCTAGGCACGTGGGCTTCAGTAGTTGTGGCGCATGGGCTCAGTAGTTGTGGCTTGCGGGCTCTAGAGCGCAGGCTCAGTAGTTGTGGCACACAGGCTTAGTTGCTCCGTGGCATGTGGGATCTTCCCGGACCAGGGCTCGAACCCGTGTCCCCTGCATTGGCAGGGGGATTCTTGACCACTGCGCCACCAGGGAAGCCCCCGAGATACCATCTGATGCCGTCATTCCCTGAACCTCTGCTGGCTGCCCCTGCTTGCAGGTGCACAGGCCAGGGTCCCAACACGACCTTCTCGTTCCTGCACGCCCGCCCTCTCTCAGCACTTGTGCAAGACCAGGTGTCACACACCCTGCTGGCTCGCTCCTGCCTTGAGCCCTCCGCCCGGGCCGCTCCCTCCCTCTTCTCTTCCCTCTTCACCCTTCCTCCTCTTGGGTGACACTGACTCGCCCACCAGGCCTGGGCGGAGCTGACCCTTCCCTGACCCAGGGCTCCTCCAGGCCCCTGACCTGAGTCACAGCACACCTACCGCCTGTCTGGTAAGGCCTTGTCTGTCTGTCTTTCTGACTACACTGACCACACATCTGCACGATGGGCCAGGCCCCTGTCAGTGGCTCTGGAGTGTCTCAGTGTGCCTGGCAAAGTGCAAGCACTTGTAGGTTTTTCGGGGGGCTGTGCTGCATGGCTTACGGGATTTTAGTTCCCTGACCAGGGATCGAACCCAGGCCCTCGGCAATGAGAGCACGGAGTCCTAACCACTGGACGGCCACGGAATTCCCACAAGTACTTGTTGAATGAACGAAGGAACGCTGAGTGCATAGCACCTTGTGAACAGATGAGTAGGGAGGGCCCTTGTCTCTCACCCCCCAGGCGGTGTGGAGGCAAGAACACCACCGCCACACAAGGAGTCCTGAGGCCCGGTGCTGCCCCAGCTCTGCTGCAACTTGCTGTTGTGTGTTCTCGGGAAGCCACTCACCCTCTCTGTCTCCTTCTAAGTAAAAGGGGAGGAGAATGGGCTGGACGAGCTGACCTCTAAGGTCCTTCTCACCCGCACTCCCCTTCCACACACCCAGGGCAGCTGCTCCCTTTACTCCCCACGAGCCTCCCATGTGGTCTGTCCCACTGTCCCCCTCCTACGTCCCACTGTCCCCCTCCTACGTCCCACCACCCAGCTCAAGGCATCCGTTGCTAAGTTTCTAAATTCTCTCACGGAATTTCCTTAAAATGAACATGTATCACTTTCATGTTCAATTTTCTTTTATTATTTTGTAAGTTACAGAAGTAACCTATGCTGGTGGTAAAAATAAGAAGTCAAAAAATACAGAAGTATGTGAAGTAAGTGAAAAATCCCTCCCCTGACACCAGAGCCAAAGATAACTACTAGTAACTGGTTGGAGCATTTCTACAATCAGGAAAAAAAAAAAAAAAAAGGACATGTTTATTTAAACCAACTATCAACGAACAAACGCTCGCCACCCTCCCAAATCCACACCATGCGTCCCGCTCCACAAACTCCCCTCCGTTGTTTTTACTCCAGGCCCTCTCTTTCCAGGGTGGCTCTGAACTCAGACTGCGCTCAAACCCCAGCTCTGCCACTTATCTAACCTCTTCGTGCCTCAGTTTCTTCATCTGCAAAGTGGGGATAACAATAACACTCTGTTTACGTGGTTCTGGGCAGGACTAGGCGCTCTTGCACAGAAAGTGCTGAGATTGGCAGCTGGGCAAAGGGAGGGCCTCCCAAAGCGGCGGCGGCGTGTACGGCATTATTCTCTGACGGTGTGCACTGTTCTCCTCTGAACCCTCCAAGTTTATCTTGAATTCAATAAGAAACCGCTAAGGCATTATTGGGCACCTACTCTGTGCTGGGCATTGGGCAAACCAAAGTTTAGGTATTGACTCCTTTTGCCTTCTGGAAGCTGACAGTGGTGCTGGGGGCACGCGCGCGCGCGCACGCACACACACACATACACAATAATAACAACAATAAGAACAGCCCTACGTGAACGCAGCTCTTCACAGCCCTTGAAACACTCAGGACGTGTTGTCTCATCCAAGTCTTAGGACCGCCCTGAGCAGGGGCCAAAGTCGGCGTCATGGAGGAGAAACAGAGACTCAGGCCGTTCAGCACCCACTCCTGGCATGCGGCTAAGAGGACCGAGCCAGGATTGAAACCCAGGCCAGAGCCACAGGAGAGCGGTCCCCACCAGGGGTTACACCAGCCGGTCTGAGAACTGTGAGAGGCGGGACGGGGAGCCGGCGCGGCGGGCCCCTCAGGGCCTGAGACACTGCCCTTATTATTCCCACGCGCGGCCAGGCCGAGGTGTCCTGGAGGCCGGCCCACGCCTCGGCCTTGGCGTACTGCCACTCTCGCCCACCGGGCCAGGGCTGGACACACTCACTGGCTGGCCCGCCTCGTCAGCTCCTCTCCCTAAGGCGTCCATGGTAACCTGCCTGCCAGGGATGGGGCGGAACGGAAAGCACTGTCACCTGCGGATGGGGTAGCCGGTAGGGGAAGCCAAGCTGTCCTCTGGGCCAGAGGCAGGGCCCGGAGGTAGAGTGGAGTGAACATGCAGACCCCGGTTCCAGTGCAGTCTCAGGCTCTGACCCCCTTGGGGTCCTCGGGCAAGCCACCCTGCCTTCCTGAACCTCAGTCTCCTCATCTATAAAATGGGCAGGCTCATGCCCATGCCCAGGGTGGTTGTGAGGGTGACCTGAGCCAGCACAGGGAACACGCTTTGAGCCGTAATGAGCTATCTAAATGCCCGCTGGTGTGGAGGGCTGACACTTGTTGAGCGCCCACTTTGATGTACATTAAGGAATCAATATTAATTAGCTCACCTAACAGATGGGATTCAGAAAAGACAAGAAGCTGCCCAGGTCACACAGCTAGAAAGTGGTGCAGCTAGGATTTGAAGCCAGGCCTGTCTAAGCTCAATGCTCTCCCACCACAGAGGGGTCTCCTGGAAGGGAGGCAGCGTTTGCGTCGAGGCGGTGTTTCATGTCAGTGGGGTCAGTCTCAGACCTCAGCCCCCTTACTCTGAGGCACTAACCCCAAAGCCCCCGGCCCTGGAGCCTTCAGGATTGGCCTCCTCCATCTGGTCCCCTCCCTCTGGTCTCTTCCAGCTCAGCTCAGGGCCTTGGGGGGGGGTTTCTAGTCCTGATGATGCCATTAGAGATTCCCAGGGGTCCCCGCCCACCTGAGGGCCGGGGAGCCAGCAACCCCTTGCTCTGAAGAGGGGCTGGCGCCAGAGCCCAGATGGGGCCTGGCTGGGGTGGGGGCCCCAGGAGAAGGGAAGGCGCCAGCTCATTAGCTGGAGAAACAATGGGGAATGCCTAGTTCTCTTTCTCGGAGGCTCTGGAGCAGTGACACCCTCCTCTTCCTCCTCTCCAACCGGCCGGGTTAGGAGGGAGGGACGTTCACCCCTTCTCCCACAACACCCTCTGCCACTCTCTGAACTCCACCTCCCAACTGCTTAACACCAGATGGGGGCAGGGAGAGAGGTGAAGGAGGAGCTCAGATCGGGGTCCTGGGTAGCTACCCCAGCAGGAACCATCCCACCAATACCCCTGGCTACTCCTGGGTGCTCCAAACCAGACTCCCTCTCTCCCACAGCCGGGCCTAGGATCTCGGGGTTGGGCCTTCTGCACCTGCACACACCTGACCAGGTCAGGGCTTGCCCCAGTCCACGGAGGGTCCTGGCCACGCCAGGCCTGGGAGTTGGGCCTCTCTGACCAGGCAGGACTGGGGGAGGGGCCTGCGACTCCCTCCTTCCTGCACCAAGGCTGTCGGTCGCCCCAAGAAACTGGGACCCGCGGGGCACCCCGGCCTGCTCTCATCTCTATTCAGAAGCCTTCTGACTGGGCACAGGCAAAGCCCCAGACGGCCTGCCTCCTCCGGGATCTCAACGCACACGCCAGGCCTCGCCGCAGCCCAACGTCGGGGAGAAGGCGGCCTCCGCGCCCACTCCTCCAATTCCAGCTCACGATCTCCTCGCCTAGGACGCGGAATGGCGGAGGCAGCCGCACCACGGATATGCAGCGGCCATCAGTCTGGACCTGAGGCTGAGGGGGGGCTCTGGGGGCTCTGTCTCGGGAAGAGACCCCATCCCCACACCGCCCTCTCGTTCCGGGGTCTGGAGTGTGTGAGCTGGAGGCGCGGGGGTGAGGGAGCCCGGGCAGGTCAATCCTGGCCGAAGGGCGGGTCGCGGCGGCCGGAGTTTCTCACCTGAAATTGGGCGGCGACGCGATGTGCAGCCCCAGGAACGGGGAGGCGGCAGGCGGGGACGCGGCCCCCCCGCCCAGGCCGCCGCTCTCTCGCTCCGCCATTCTCCCGCACAGCCCTGGCCATCCGGGCGGAGCGCGGCGCGGAGGCGGCGGCGGCGGCGGCGGCGGCGGGGGGGAAGGAGGCGGGGGCGCGGCGAGAGGCCGCCGCCGCGGGTAAAGGGCTGGGGAGGGAGCGGCGGGCGCACCTGCGCAGGGCAGGGCGCAGTTCCAGACCGCGCAGCGCTCTCGGGACTGGCGCGAGCGCCGCCGCGCGCGCCCCCGGGTTCCGTGCCGGGGTCTCGTGCGCCCCGCCCCCTGCCCCGCGAGCTCCGCCCCCCGCGCGCGCTCTCCAAGGTGCTGAAGTCGCCGCCCCGCGGTCCCCGGGTTTGGCCCAGCCCCGCCCTAAATCCCACACCGTCTCCTCAGCCCAGTTCCTCCTCCCTCAAAGCCCTCCGTGCCCATGCGGGCTCTGCTTCTCGGGGTGGGCCTAGCGCCTGGGTATCGAATAACTAATGGTGGGTCCCTGGTCCCTAGGACCCTAGTTGACCCCCTCGCTGCAGGCGAAGAGGGCAGTCAGGAAATGAGGGTCATGGAGGAAGGCGGAGAAAGGCGAGTGGCTGTTGGGAGTTGGCTCCTAGAGCAGACAGATTTGGAGTCAGGTGGTGTGAAATCACAGCCTGGCTCTCCAAGTGAATAGGTGGTGTGGCCTTGTATTAGTGACAAGAGTCCTAAGGTTTGATTTTTCTCATCTGTGAAATGGGGAGAATAATGGTCCATCTCATGGTTGTGAGGATGAAATGTAATACAAATGTGTTGTCACTGGAGGCTGGGAACGCCCCACCTCCAGCTGGGAACCAGGGCTAACCCCACCCTGTCCCCTTACCTTGAGGGGACCCTCTGTCCCAAGAACTCTCCCCAGAGTGTCTCCTCACTAAAGATTGTCTCAAGCCCCGCTTCAGCCCCAAACACCTCTAATGGTGAATTGAACCCTTCCTTTTGGCTTCTGACTCTCAGCTTCTCCTCCCTGTGTCAGGACTTTCTTGCTTTCTCCCTCTCCTCATTTAGCAGCTCAGTTGCATTTCCTGTCGAGCACCCCCTCTGTGCACCCAGATGCCCCAAAGCCAGTTTCTCACATTCTCAGACTTGGGGCCTGTCCTCCTGCTGCCACAGTTGACTTCTTGGGATTTTCCGGTGGTTTTCCTGCTCCCCCCAGCACCTCTGCCCCTGCTAGGTTTGGGCCATGGTTCCTCCTGGTCTTCTCTCCCCTAAGAGGACTAAGCCTGTGAACTCTTTCATGGAGCATGGACTTCTGGATACTCAGGCTGCTGGCCACGGCGAGGCCCCCAGCTTTGGTGGGTCATAGAGCCTCTGGCCAATCCTCACTAGCTTGTCTGCCCAGCTGAGAGAACCACAGAGGTCCTGTCCTTCTGAACAAGGGCCAGAGCAAACTGCTTCACAGCTGTGGAATCCTATTTGCGAATCTAGACTGCCACTGGTTGTGCCACCCAGTGGCACGACCCTTCGATTAGCACCCAGAAAGGAGAGGCAGGCACCTGCCCCACAGCAAGCAACCCCCGAGCTCCAGCCCTGAGAACATTTCAATACTTAGAGCCGAAGGCCTTGGCTGCCTCTCTTCTCCCTGCCCCTGGGCCCAGAGGGGACACTTTACCTTTCCTGTTTTGGCTCAGGCTCCTTTCACTACACCCAGACGGTAACCACCTGCTGCTATGGTGCTGACTTTTCCTCCCAGGAAAGCAATTTTGCCATAGTGGCTAATAATTGTTCCTTAGAGTGTGTGCTTCTCTACTAGGAAGCCTCCTCAGGTCAGGAGCGTGTGCACGCACGGGTGTGTGTGTGTGTGTGTGTATGTAGGAAAACTCCATCTTCCAGAATCTTTTGCTCAAGAACAAAGGTATCTTAGCTTCCATGGCCAAACCAAAGCCACATTAGAGAGAAGCCAGGAGAAGGGAGAGAGGGAAGGCCAGGCCCAGGTGTCAATGGGAAGGGGGCCATCAGGAGCTTCAAAGCAGAGCTGAGAATTAGACGCGTCCCAGGGTCAAGTTCCTCCTTTTCCCCTTTCTCACTCTGTGCAAGGCAGCTTGTGATTTTCTTGGCCTGGCCCGAGCCCCGTCCCACAGGAATTTGGGGTGTGGGCTAGCAAAGCTCTCATGTCCAGTGGTCCAAGACTAGACACCCTCACAGGAAAGCCCACGCGCACCATAGAGAGGGGCCGCTCTGGCCAAGATGGCATGAGACAAAGTCAGCATCCAGGCTCTGGGCTTGTCTGTGGGCAGATCTGACTACGTGGCCAGAGCCAGAGGGCTTGCATCCCCTCTGCACCAAGCAGTTGCAACTTACGTGGCTGAGTTGAGGTAAAGAAGGGATTGAGGGCCTGGAGGGGGCCCTGCCATTGACTGATCCCCAGCCTGGGGGGGTTTAAGTGGGCCAAGAGGCTGGGTCACTGCAGAACAGCACTCAGGAACCTCATCCTGGCCCTGGCATGCTCTGTACCATTATGGCCGACTGACCTCCAACTCTGACCAAGCTCTTGAGTTTAGACCACTAGTTGCTCCAGTTGCTCAACTAGGAGCCTCCCTGACCCTCCGTCTCCCATCCACTCCTCCCTGCCACCTCCAAGGCGGGCGAGAGGCTCCTGGTTCAGCAGAACCAAGACGGTCTGGCCTAAGGCTTCACGCGGGCTAAGCCCCACTGCCTCCCAGTCCCCAGACCTCCCGCAAAACTGACAACAGCACAACTCTGCTCAGACAGGATCAGACATTTATGGAACACATGAATATTCACAAACTGTGGGAGAAACACACCTTCCCAGCAATAGAAAATCTCTGTATAAAGTGCATTTGGCCTGCGACCATCTCCTCCCCATGCTGGCCCTTGGAACAGGATTTGAAGTAATGCTCTGCAGGAACCCCCAGGGACACCTGGGCCAGGAGACGGGAGGCACGAAGCGACTGTGGAGCTCCAGGCCACTGGATGCACCCTCTCCTCACCCTGCCCCTCCCAGCTCTGGAGTGGACACATGCCAGGGATGGTGGAGACGTAGGGGGAGGTGGTCCTGCCAACGTGTACCTTAGGGAAGAGAACCATCCTTAAATGGGCAGGAAAAGGGAATCATCCTGACATTCGAAGGTGCTGCTAAATAAATACTGACTCTGGCCCTAAGCCCTCTGGCTTTCTCAGTTCCTCAGACCAGCCCTTCCAGGCTTGCTCCACTCGCCTTCTGGCAATAGCCCCCGATTCTCTTTCCTCTTGGCTGGGGCTAAGGGAACAGTGAAGCCCCCAATCCAATGCTGCAGAAAAAGCCATCACTGGTGCCCTGTTCTCCCCACATGATTATGGGACATTTCTAGTGAGGGTGACATACATACAACAGTTGGACTCTAAAGGCAGCTCTCTGGCTGAGAAAGTCTGAGGACATCTCAGGAAGGAGCCTGTCGATGTGCTGGACAGATGTAGGAGGCAGGGGCCTGACCCAGGGTTCTGGTCCCAGGACAGAGGACAGTGAAGGGCAGGGCTGGGGCCAAGGGAATGAACAGCTCTGAGGCCGGGGAAGGTCACAGGGGAGGTAGAGAGGAGAAGGCCCAGAGGCCAGCTTAATGTTACGTGTGAGGACAAAAATCCCAAGAGGAACTGGCCTCTCAGCTACACACACACACACACGCACGCACGCACGCTGTGGCTCAAGTGCAGGCCATGGGTGGAAGGAAGACTTGCTCCAGCTGACCGCACAGCCCTCCTTTTCATGGTGTCTTTCTCAGCACAGCCCCGACAGTGGGAGGCTGCGGTGGGAGGTACAGGCTGCCCCTAGAATGCAAGGCCTTGGCTTCTCTGGGTCAGACCTCCCACCTGCTGCTTCCGGAAGGCTTGATGCGCTGGGTGGGATCTCGGCTTGGGTCTTTCCCAACTGTCCCTGGCAGTCCACCTGCCTGGGTCTTTGATGTCCAGCTACTGGGAGAGCTGGCGTGGCAGCTTGGTTGCTGACCAGCCCTGGGCAGGCTGTGGAAGCCTTCAGAGCACAGACTAGAATGCCTTCCCTGGCTGGTGTCAGCTGAGCTCGGTGGCAGCACCGAGATGCCGTGGAGTGTGGCGAGAGGCGCCAGGGGGCTTTCTACCGCCAGGAACCTGGCCTCCTCCCGGTGGAGGCACTTGAGTCTCCAGTCAGCTTTGGGGCCGGCTCTCAGCTTCTGGGGAACAGTAGTGAGAGCCGGCCTTCTACTTCTAACCTCAGGTTTTCAGCCCCAAAGAGGGTGATGTTCTTCTCAGCTATCATCTATGATACTGTGCATGCAGCACTCCAGTCAGGCACCTGGCTGTACTTCTGCACGATGATGCAAAGTTTCCAGATCGGTCTACAGCCTCGTGCTCAGTCCCAGCTCCCCAAGGAAGAGTCTGGAGAACCCAGTGGCAGGGAATTTTAAAATAAGAAGCCAGGCCAGGTGACTATGTCTGGACACACCCGTCCCCTCCAGCCTGCCCAGGAACTAGCTGCCTCTAGAATCCCACACTCTGGACAAGAGCCAGAAATGCTTCCCCCCTGCTCGGCAGTCTGACGTGAGGAGGGAGGGAGGGAGGGAGGGAGGGAGGGAGGGTTGGGGGGGCAGATGCCAGGATCCCAGCTAAGGTTCCACCACTCTTCTATTCAGACAAGGCAGCTGGCTCACAGGGACAGGTCTGGGCTGAAAGTCAATGCCATGACCTTTAGCCTGGTGTGCAGAGGCTGAGGTAAGCTGCTACAGGTACTCCACCAGCCCAGGCAGTGTTCGGAACCACAAGAGTGTAAACAGACGCATGCACACGCAAACAGGTGGGCCACTCCTTCCTCGGCACACGCGCACACACACGCACACGCTTGCTCCATCTCTGGAGGTGATCGGCTGTTCTGCAGGTTGCACTCTGCTGCCACGGTGGCTGCTCGGGCACCCAGGCTTTGCTCACAGAGTCACAGCACTGCAGCTGAAAGAGAAAACAAGGGCAAAAGGGAGCGTTCAGGAGGCTCTCAGTTGCCCAGGGACACGGCTCCTCCAGCTGCTTCTCTGGGGAACTGGGAAGAGCCCAGAGCAAACCGAACGGGCCACGGTACCTGGGGACAAGGTTGTTGCTGGGATGCCAGCGGGTGCCTGAACACTGGCCCTCTGGGGTGCTGACATGGACAAGCGGTCCCCCGCGGACCCTCTGGGCCTCCTCTGCCCCTTGCCTGAGAGCAGCAGAGGAGGGGGAGAAGGCCACGGACACTCACCTGAGGCCTTGGGTAACACTTGCTCAGATAAGACAAGGGCAGTTTCTGAATAAGGCACAGTGGCCGCTGCCAGAGATGGAGAATCAGAAAAGAATGGCTGGAAGAGAAGCCAGCCGGGACCAGTCATCTTGAAGATGAAGGCAATGACTGAGTTCACAATCAGCCGGTGAGCAAATTTCCACACAGAGAGAAGAGAACCCTGGCACTGTGCTAGAGGACCGAGGGGCGGGGAGAGGAGACGCAAGGATGGCTCATTTTAAAGATTTATAACATCCTGAATCTGGGGCAGAGGGAAGAAATGGCCTCATGTCTGATAACAGAGGACAGGGTAAGCCCATCATAATGCTGGGTTGCCTGTTGAAATAGGTCTAGTGTGTCTGAGAGAGTAAAGAGACATGCAGGGCTCCGTTAAAAGTTTGTACCTTTTAAATGATGGTCAGACAGGTAATAACAAGAAGGCTTACTGAGCCTACTACGGGCCAGGCACTATACACTTGTGTTACGGCTGAACTGTGTCCCCCCAAATTCATACACTGAAGTCCTAACCCCCTCAGAATGTGACTGTTTTTGGAGAGAAGGTCTTTAAAGATGTAATTAAGTTAAAATAAGGTGCTTAGGGTGGGCCCTGATCCCAAATGACTGGTGTCCTTATAAGAAAAGCTTAGGGCACAGACACGCACAGAGGTAAGACCATGTGAAGACAAAGGGGGATGGCAGCAATCTACAGGCCAAGGAGAGAGGCCTCAGAAGAAACCAACCCTGCGGTCAACTTGATCTGACTTCTAGCCTCCAGAACTGTGAGAGAATAAATTTCTGTTGTTTAAGTCACCCAGTCTGTGGCACTTTGTTGTGGGAACCCAAGCAAACTAATACAGCTTGCGATCCCATGAACCCTGAAGATATGGCTTCCAGTTTTACAGATGAGAAAACGGAAGCCAGAGAGGATAAGTAAATTGCCCAAGACTAGAGCGTTCAGAAGTGCCGGAGCCAAGACAGGAAACCGAGGTCTGTCTGATTCCAAAACCTGTATTTTTACCACTAAGTAATCTCTATATTATAGTACTGCTCATTAAGACTTTTAGAGGATATAAAACGAAATCAACATGATGGCATGAAGACTAATATCCAAGCAACATAAATGGAAGTTCAGACATTAACAGAAAAGGGGAAATGCTCTCAAGAGTCCAAGACATTGGAGTCAGGGATTCAAAATCAGTCTTCTGACACATGCGACCCTTTTCAGACAAATGTTGAATCTGAAGAAGATTTTAACTGGATGATGATAATTTATCTAGAAGCTGGGAAAAATCAAGAGCAAATGTAGGAGTGGGTGGGTACCTGTAGGGGTCAGTACTCAGAGCCTCTTTAAAATATTTTCAACAATTTTCCCTTTAAGCTTGTACTATAATAACCTAGCCATATTTTTTCACTACGAATAAATATATTTGTTAAATATAAAGTGTACATATGTTTATTGAAACATGCTGATTGTGATATATATTTTATACATAGATCTCTCTCTGGCCCCTATTGTTAAGCCAAAGAGATGACTATTCTTCTGAAACAGAAAATTTCAGGCTTGAAGAGTATACACAACAGGTCCTCCTACCTATTACCTCCATTTCTTGTGTTTTCTCCACCTTCAGGGATGGGGGAAGATAAAGAGTGCTTTAAGATTCCTTAGAACAAGGGCTCTTACTCTGGGGGTTCCTGGATCCTTAAGGGGTCCAAGGATAGGCTTAAGGGGCAGTCCATGAAGACCAGGAAGAGAAATGTGTACATTTCTCTGTGTGTGCAAATAGGTGCAATTTTCTGGGAAGAGGCTCCATCCTTCATCAGACTCTTCAAAGCATGGGTAACCCAAAGAGGGTTTAAGAACTGATGCCTAAGCTTAGAAGATATGGGGGTGAGGTGCAGTCAGGTGGCTATAATAATAACAACAATTCATTCAGACCTACGCTGACTTGGGTGTGGTCTAGGTATGGGGCAGACTCACGAAGGGAGGTGGCAGTGTCCTGGCCTCAGATAAGCCCCAGTGACCCACGACCCTCTATGATGGGTTCAAAAACCCAAATAGGGGGCTTCCCTGGTGGCACAGTGGTTGAGAGTCCGCCTGCCGATGCAGGGGATGCGGGTTCGTGCCCCGGTCCGGGAGGATCCCACATGCCGCGGAGCGGCTGGGCCCGTGAGCCATGGCCGCTGAGCCTGCGCGTCCGGAGCCTGTGCTCCGCAATGGGAGAGGCCGCAACAGTGAGAGGCCCGTGTACCGCAAAAACAAAACAAAACAAAAAAACCCCAAACAGAAAACCAAGGTTTGGAAGAACCAGCTTACCCTTGTCTACAAAGCTAGTCAGAGGCCTGTTCAACTAGTTACTCAAGTTGCTCCATCAGCAGATAATTAGATGGTCCCTGTGCTCTTGTTCTCAAGCTAGGGCATAAGTCTGCAGAAAAAGGGGGCTGGGGAAATCAGATGAGGCCTTGCAGGAAAATGATGACAGCAGCACTAAAAGAAAGGGAAGAACAGCTAGGGGAGAGGCACTAGGGAAAAATCAACTCATAAAACATGCACTAAAAAAAAAAAAAAATCCATCTCACGATTGTCCAACTCTTTCAACCTGTCATTAATACAAGAAGCAGAAGTGGCTGGAACATAGAATAAGTTAACGAGCGCCTCCCTCAGTGTGCCGATGTCAGTTAGGACGGCCCCCCTGGGTACCTGTGCCCTCACACCCCTTCCCACCCACTGGATGCTAACAAGGAACCCAAATCTGCAAGTCCACCCTTCCCCAGCTCCCAGCCCAGGAGGGGTGTGTGGATACCGTGCACACATGAGCGTGTGTCAGCAGAGGAGACACGACAGCTCAAGGTCGGGAAGAAACTTTTGTTTGGAGCCTGTAACCAGGTCTCAGAGGTCACCCCTCCCACCACACAGGGTGAGGCACAGTACCCAAGAGCTCGAGAGGGGCAGAGGGTTTGCTGCCAGCTCCCAGTTAGGAGCAGGGAAGGCCAGAGGTGCAGCTGGGCCTGGATGGGGTACAAAGCTGGGCTCTTCGCTCAGTCTCATTCCTCATGTCAACTACATGCTTGCCCTTCCTGCACCACAGAAATCACGTGGCAAAGGGGAGGGGACGTCCATTAGTCGACAGCTTCTTAGTAAGTGCCAGGGAAAGTGTGAGGGGACACCAAGTCCCAACTAACTTCTTGTTTCAGGAACTGAGAGACAGAGAGGTGAGAAGAACCTGTGCGAAGGCCCCCGGGCAGCGAGCAGCACGATGGGGTTTCTGACCACCGCACGGCCTCTGCTTCCACTGGGCAGCATTTTGCAGATCGCCCAGTGCCTTTCACACACATTATTTCACGTAAGGAAGGATATACACGGAACAAATGTCAAAAAGACAATGAAGAGATTCCAGAAATCAGGTTTTCCTCAGCAAAGCCCCAGGGCTAACCAAGCTTGGATGAACTTCGGCGGAGGAGGGGAAGAGGTGATCCTTGCCATGAACCTTTTATATTTAATGGGCTTCTCTCAACAGATCCCCATGTACCAGCAGAAGGACAAATGGATCATGTGAACTGTTAAAATAACTAGACCAATAAGAAAAATCTGTACACAATTCGAGCCTGATGGAATCCTGAGCAGTCAGCAGCTTTGGGGATTATGGGGAAGCAGCTGAAATGAGAGCTATTTGCCGCTGGCTTATTTTTCAGTTTAGTGAACACTGTACGATAACCAAATACAGAACAGATACTGATGTGGGTTTGAGGTAAACACGGAACCGACGGATACCAGAGTATGTTTTCCCACAAGATCAGTTTACATCATTGTCTGGCCCAGGCCTGAGGCATTAGAAATAACAGAATCACAAAACGATAGAGGCTGGAGCTAAACATGTCCTCAAAAGGTCCGTGATGGAGCCGGTAAAGAATGATTATTCACACCTTACAGCTAAAGCATCTCAGAAAGGTTATGAATCCTGCCCTAAGTCACACAACTAAAACTGACAGAGAGGAGAGGGGGAAGGGTCAATACGTCTGTTTCAGCACAGGCCCTGTGGCCACTGCTCTGTGGTCCGTCCAGTTCAGCGTGCTGCCCCTGACTGAAGTGACAATAACACGGTCAGAGACACCCTGAGAAGCATATGCAAGGTGGTAATGTGATTTCACCTGCGTGGTGCATCTTACTTATTCAAAGGCTTTTCACATATGGTTTTTCATTTTCTTTCCCCAATGTGTATGCTCGATGGGTAGGGCAGGTGACAAGATGCTCTTATCACTGTTTTACTGATGAGGATGCTCAACATCTTTCAGCCCAGGTGCTGCCACCAGTACACAGCGAAGCACAAGTTTCACTAAGAAACTCTTTTCTCTCAGGGTTTCCAAAGAACATGAGTATCTGTCCTGTCCTCTGACCTCCTGGTCCTCACTTCCAATCAATTAGCCATGATTAAGGGCTAAACCTTGAGAATCAGTCCTTAAGATCCCAATAGGCTGATGGATATCTCCTGGACTACAAGGCAAGGGACCAGTGCTGACCTCTGCACCCTTGTAATGTCCACTTGGAATCACCACCACAGACTCTCAGCTGGCTCTCTCCTCCCACCATTTCTTCTTAGGTCCCAGCCCAAAGCCTGGTTAATCTTCCACAAATGCCAATTTGGTCATTCACTCTCCTGTTCCAAAATGCTCCTTAGTTCCCAGAGAGTACACCAAGGACTCCATCTGCCTGACATTTAAGACCCTCCATGATCAGACCCAACTGTAACCTTATGTTCTTCTAAAAAAATAATAATAACAATATCCATAATAATAATAATAGCTACCATTTTATTTATGAACTTATAAGGCAGGCACTGGGCTAAGTGCCCTGTATATTACATAGAGAGTTATCGACCAGTATCTACACTTCCTAGCTAACAGAATCTGGATTTTGTTCAGTGGGTCATGGACGTGGCCCAGACAATAGGTCAGGAATGGTCTAAGTCAGTGATTCTCAAAGTACAGTCCCAGAACAGCAGCATCATCAAACTGCTGTGAACTTGTTAGAAATGCAAATTCTCAGGTCCCACCCAAGACTCACCGGATCTGAACCTCTGGGGGTGGGGCCCAGCCATCTGCAGCTTAACAAATCCTCTAAGGAATTCCACTGCTCACTCAGGTTGGAAATCAATGGTCTAACCAATCCTGACAATCCAGATGCCTATTTCCCAGCTTTGGGGAGGCTTTGTGACTCAGTTCTGGTTCATGAGGCCAATGTGAAAAGCTGGGGAAGGGGTATCCTGGGAAAGCTTTTATTTTCTTGATGAAAAAGGAAGAGAGGCATCCCCTGACAACCCTCATAATATAAAACTGCAACCTCCACTGGGCCCCAAACTACCTACTTACTCGACTTTATTTTTTCTTCATACCACTTAAGGCTTCTTGATACATGATGTATCTATGTGTTTACTGTCTGTCTCCTCCCACAAAGATGCACCCAAGAGGGAAGGGACTTTGTCAGTCTTGTTCACAACTATATCCAGTGCCTACAATGGTGTCTGGCAAATTGTGATCACTTGACATATGTTTATTGTATGAATGAGTGCAGCTGTCTCTGCGTTTCCTTCTCTTTCTTGCTTTGAACAAGCAGTTGATGGTTGAAGCTGTGGCAGCCACCTTGAGGCCAGGAAACAAGAGAATCTCAGAAAAACTGGCTCTGACACTGTTGAGCCACCAAACCAAAATTAGCAGCACCCAGCTCTGGGCCTTTTGTTCAGTAAGAAAACCAAATCCCTCTTTGTTTTAGACACAGTAGTCAGGTTTTCTGCAACTAGCAGCCCCACACATCCCTGACACATATATTTCATCATTTAATCTTTGCAACAAGAACCTAATTTTTGATGAGGAAACTGAGTCTCAGAGCAGTTAAGTAATTTGTACAAGATCATGTAATCATTAAGCTGTTTTTCTTGTTGGAAATGCTCTCCTTGCTGTCTAAATCCAATTCATCTTTTGGGTCCCCTAGGGTAACCTTCTGTGTTGTACTCCCTGATCACTCTAGCCCACCAATAACTGTCTTGTGATAAGCTGGTAGAGTCTGTATCATTTGTCCAGGAATTACAGGTTATTTGTCTTACTTTTCTAAGCAGACTATTAAACCCTCGTGGATGGGCATCGTATCACATTTTCTATGTCTTATGCTCCCCTTCCTCACACACTTGCTGGCAACAGTTTCAAGCTGAATTGGATGCCATTACCTCTGGGGAACCATGACCCAGACATTTAACCTCTCTGTTCTTTAATCTTCTCACCTGAAAGTCAGAGTATCACCCTGGAAAGTTCCAGGTTTGTAAGACAGAATGAACTATGCTTAGTACCACAGAGTTAAGAGGTAACTAAGAGAATAGTACCTAAGGTTGCCGGTACTCCCAGAACAAGATAACAAATCTGTCCATCTGCAATGTCTAAGACAAAGAGCCTAGTAAAGAAAAGGGCACAGGCTTCCCTGGTGGCACAGTGGTTGAGAGTCCGCCTGCCGATGTAGGGGACACGGGTTCGTGCCCCGGTCTGGGAAGATCCCGCATGCCGCGGAGCAGCTGGGCCCGTGAGCCATGGCCGCTGAGCCTGCGCGTCTGGAGCCTGTGCTCTGCAACGGGAGAGGCCACAACAGTGAGAGGCCCGCGTACCACAAAAAAAAAAAAAAAAGGCACAGGCATCAAACACTTGCCGTCTCACCGGCATTCAAGTCTAGACATGCAAACCAGTTGGCCTCACCTGGCTTGAAGTAGAAGGGTTTAGAAAAAAGAATTGGCTCTGCGGAGAAAATCACCCTCCAACCTAATGATGCAGACATGGCACGTAAGGAGCAGCCCGAGATGATGACTGAAAGGGGACAGTAATTTATATCTTCCCCAGAAAGGCATAAAAGGCCCTTCTTGCTCTGGGGAAGGAAGAGCCAGGTTTTTGTTTTTTGAGACATTCAGGGGGCTTTCAAGGAAGATGAGCACTGCCAGGGAAGTGCAGAGCTGAAGCCACAAGAAAGGCACGAATGGAGGAGTGGCTGTAAGAGGCACAGGTGATAGGGAGCCTGGGTCCTCTGGTCCTCAGGTAGGGCTGGGCTAAGTGAGCCTCCAAAGGTCCGAAGCCTGAATTCTGAAGGTAGGTGCTGCCCTCTGCTGGCCAGCCTACAGGACACGGCCTGTCGGGGCGATGGGACTCTTTCTCCCACAGCTTCACATCGGGTCTCGGCTTTCTTTTTCTGGATTTGGCTCACTTTGATAGGAAGCAAGAGTCCATTTTTCCCCATTAGCTGGCAAAGGAAGAACACGGCTTTATCTTTAAATTCTCTTTTTAGTATTAGAAGGTATAGACGTCAGGATGGTAGAATTTGAGCTGAAACCCTAGAAAAGCCCCCAGTCCCTACCAGGTTTTAATCTAGTTTGTGGGTTTTAGCCTTCAGCTGGCAGGGCAGCTCTCCACACTCACCCCACCTCTCTCCCACGCCCGTCCCTGAAGCTGACTCTCAGCTGCTGTCACTCACTCTCAGACATCCTTGCTCAGCAGCTCTGAGGGGGGCAACCCTGCCACCCTGGCCCGTTTGCTGAGTTCTTCACCAGGTGGCTCCTCCGCTGCTCCCAGCTTGCGTTTGGGGGACGCTGGGCCACTGGGTAGTGGTCTTGGGCCTGTAGGGAAGCAGGTCAAAGTGTCACACAGACTTGTGTGTGGAGCCAAGATGACGCTCAACCGTGTAGCAGCAGCTCTTTAGGGGGCATGGAGCCTGCTCATCAATGCAACCAGCACGTTGCTTCTCAGACCTGCCCCTTGGCCTTCCTTTCAGCAGTGACTCTGCCTGGAAATACCCAAGGAGAGCATAACCAGGCCTGCTGGCCGTACAGCCAGCTTTTGGGCCCCAAGTCCCATGGGGATCAGTCTCCAGGCCAGAGACTGATTTGGCCTGTCTGCCATCCTTGCGCTGAAGGTGAGGCATCCCCTCTGTAACTGGCCTCCTGAAGCCGGAATGAGCAGTGCCCTTACCTGGGGAGCCAGCCTGGCTGGGCAAACCAGAAACTAGAAAAAGCCCTGACGTTCTTGCCAGTCTGAGCTTGCTGATCTTTGTCCCGGAGCCGAAGGGCAGAGGTTAAGAAGGCAGCAAGGCCATCTACTCCTCTCTCCCGCCACCTGCCTGGACAACTACAGTCGCCTCCTTTCCAGCCTCCCTATACTCGGGGGCTCTTGCCCACACTGTGCCCTCCACACAGCAGGCAGAGTGAGCTTTCTAAAACATAAACCGGGTCACGCCTCTGCCCTGCTGACCCCCGGCAGTGCCTTCTCCCTGCACTGACAACGGAACCCTAATCCTCCTCGTGGACGCTGAGTCTATGCGCTGCTACTCCTGCCGTGTCCGTCCTCCTCCCATTCCACCTCCTCACTCAGCACACACCAGCCCCACTGGCCTCCCTCCTCTCGTTCCTGGAAGGGTAAGCTTGTTTCCATCTCTGGGTCTTTTCTTGCTCTTCCCCTTGCCTGGAATGCTCTTCCCCCTGTTCTTAGAAGGCTGGCTCTGCTCACTGCGTGGGGCCCTGGTACTCCATCTAAAGTAACCCCCTTCCCCAGCCCGCTTTTATCAGGTCACTCGATTTTATTTTCCCCCAAAGCACTTGTTATCTGACATGATCTTGCACAGCTCCATTACCATCTGTCTCCCCAGGTGGAATACAAGTTCTATCGGGGCATAACCTGGTTCTGGCCTCCATCCTCAGCCCTCAGTGACTGAGGTGGTAGTAGCTCTGCAGCGCCCTTGGGGTGGGCACAGGCCACGGGAGGCTAGCTGTACTTACCTGCACTGCTCATGCTCCCAGCCTGGCTCGAGCTGGGCTCCGCCACCGGATTGCTGAGGTCTTCCATACAGGAAGGGACAGACGCCAGCAGACCTGGGAAAGAGGTAGGGGAACAATCAGAATGCAATCTCACAGGACTGTACAGGGCCCCAGGGCAGGGAGGTACGAGGCAGGGGGTGCTGGGCCATGACATCAAGGTTCCATCGCTTCCCATTGGCCGCAACTAATTCAGAGAGGCCTGATCCAGCCCAGCCTGTGTGGCCTGTGCCCGGGAAGTGAAGTCAACAGCCTGGAAGACAGTGCTCGGCAGCCTCCCTTTGCAAACATCTGGGAATCTCTGTCTACGCCCCCTGAGCCTGTAGGTGTTGTCCTTCCCTTCGGGGAACTAGGGGGTGGCAGTGGGAGTAGGGGCTCCTTACAGAGTCCCCGGTAGCGGGAGAGCTGCTGGTAAATCTGCTTCATCCGCTCAATGTTGAGCCGGCTGGTCTCGGCATGGTTGACGATGGGCCGTGGGTAGTCCACACCAATGATGCACTTGGCTGCCTTCTGAATTGACTCTGGGGCATTCCAGGGCTCATAGATGTATCGAGAGGGGAACCCTTTCAATTTGGGCAGGTATCGCCTGAAACATACACCAGACGACCCATCAGCATGCTGGAGTCTCCTTCAAAGGCCAAGCATATCCCACCCTAGGAGGAAGCCAAAGTGGTCAGAAACCAGAGAGCCTGGTCTGCATCCTCACCTGATGTAGTCTCCACTGGGGTCCGTGCGGCGGCCAAAGCCCACCGGGCAGTAGCAGTGGAAGAACTGTTGGAAGAAAGCACTGCAGGACAGCCACATCCAGCTGCCTGCGTTCACGCTGAAATCTGCATCCAGGAGCAGCTCATCAAATACCTAGATGCAGGGAGGGTGGGACAATCAGCCTCCTTGGGGACCTACGGTCATGGTTCCCCCCAAGTCACCACACACCCTGTGGAGAAGGGAGCCAAAGCCTTCTGCTGAGGGCAAGCCAAGAAGGATCTGGAGGGAATCTCCTGGACCCAGGGGTCCCAGCCCATCCCCCAGCCCAAAAGGGGGCTGCCCTGGGCTGCCCGCTGAGAGAGGACTCACCCGGACCCCGCTCTCCCAGCTGACCCAGAGGTCCCCGCGCGTGAGGAAGCAGGCCACAGCGTGCCGGGCCAGATGGTGGATCCAGCCCTCCTGCCTCAGTTGGGTCATGATGGCGTCAATCCAAGGGAAGCCTGTCTTGCCCTCGGCCCACTTAGCCAGGGCCTCGGGGTTGCGATCCCAGGGGATCTGGATGCAGATGGGGTTCCCCTCCATGCGGTCAAACCTGGGGTTGTTGGTGGCTGCCGTGTAAAAGAACTCTCGCCACAGGAGCTGCCCAAACAGGGAGAGCGGGGGTGTGCTGCTCCGCTTCACCTGGTGGGGTGGGACAGCACATGGATATAAACGCTTGCCCAGCTATCAGCGCCGTGCCACTCAGGACTTCCCCACAAAGGAATCTGGAGCTGCCATGAACTTGGTGGCTCCAAAGCCCCTAGATGCGTGGAGGGAACCTGCCCCAGGAGAAGCGGCAGGGTGTGCTGCAGACTGAACCCTGGGCCCTGGCTGTGCCCACTACTGCTCTGAGCCCTGAGGATGGCTGCGGAGCAGCAGGCAGTGGAAAGGGATAGCGCTGCCGGACTCTGCACTGGGAACCAAACTCCCAAAGACTGGTCATGATCCTTGTCCTCGAGAGTCCCTGTTGGGCTCCACTTTCTAAAACATCAAAGTAAGTTTTCTCATCAGCACACGTAAAAAATGCTCAGTCTAGACTTTGGTTAAATAAGTTATGCCCAACAGCCTGGATCTGGGGCCATGAAAGAATTAAGACATCAGACTGCCAAGCAAATAGTAATCTTCCGAAAATCACAAGATTACCCACCAAGCTGGCAGTTATACCACATGCCACAAAATCCAGATATTGGCAAGAATGAGGAAACAACATGAAACAGTGCAGACGCACGGATGAATCTGATGAATCTGAATAGCTGGATGTGCTGTCCTCTCTCCTCCTGGGGGTGGGTGCATTACTACAGGGCTATCCACCTACTGTCCGTATCCAGCCCTGCATTCAGCCCTCCGGGTCATTTCCTCATCACTGATGGGCAACTGCCGCTCCTAGGCTCCCCTTTAAATGCTCTGGACACAGCCCCATAGAGGGTTGCTGTGCTCTTCACCTTAGAACTGGCACCAGCCTCAGCCTCCCTGCCTCCCACCCTGACTGCTTGGCCCCCATCCACCTGCTGCCAGCAGAACTGCCACCTCTGGGGTCACACCCTGAGGTCGGCTTTTCTGCCTGTTCTGCTCCACTTGAGAACCTGGATTTTGTTTAGATCAGCAGTTTGGGTTGTGCTTGGCTCTGGCACCTCTTGGATGTGGCTTCTTCCTCACCTTCTCTGGACAGTACGTACACTTAAGCCAGAGGGAAGGCCTCTCTTCAGGGTAACTGACCGGCCCAGAAGGCCCTGGTGTCCTCTGGGCTGCAACCGGGGGCGGGCTCCGCCGCCCTCACTGCCCCTTACCTTTTTGTACAGGTCCCACAGGCGGTAGTAGAAGAGGCGGCAGGAGAGGCAGCCGAAGCGCAGGTAGGGGCTGAGGCCCGTGGGGCTGGCCAGCAGGGAGTTGGCATTCATGCGGGGTCTCTCATAGTTGGCAACCCAGGCCTGCAGCAGAGAGAGAAGGCAAAGAAAGGACAGACCTGGATGCTTCAGAGGAAAAAACCTGAGGCACCAGCTAGTTAAGGAATCTGCCTAAGGTCGCAGACCAGAAAGCCAAAGAGCCAGGATGAGACCCTGTGCACGTCCTGCTACTTCACGCTGGCAGAATTTTTGATGGAACCACCACCAATGAGGCCCAAGTTCTTGTCCTGATTCTGTTTAATTTGTGCTATGAGCATAAGTTATTTAGTCCCTCAGCTACTTGTTTATTAAATGAGAACAAAATTTCCCACCTCCTGGGGATGAAATAAAATGATGGAAATGAAAGTTTCTGAAAGCACTGAAGGGTCTGTGATTCTACAGAAGGAAGGAAAAAGGGCGTCTACCTTACAGAGGAAGATATCCCTCCCTCAGTCCCTGCTCTGGCCCAGGGGCCCTGAGGCTGCTGCTACACGGTGGCTACCCAAGCACTTCTCCCCACTGTTCAACAGCGCCGAGAAATCCATTCCTGGAAACCCACAGAGTCATTCATTGCTGGGGCCACTTGTCATACGGTATCATTGGTCTTGTTTTTATCATCAGTTGCTGCCGGCAGAGTGCTTTATCTCCACAACTCACTGACACCTGTGTTCTCTCATTTGATCTTAACTATCGTCTGAAGCAGCATTTGTCATTACCTCCTTTTGAAAATGAGGAAAGGAAGCTCAAAGTGTTATGTGACTCTTCTGAGGTTACAGAGGTGGTAAGAGACAGAGCTGGAGGGACTGACTCCAGATTCCAGTCTTTTCCCACTACCTCTAATAACCATTTTCTCTTTCTCGACTCCTAATGCCCTCTTTCTCTTCGTGATGACTACTTCACAAACTTCACACCCTCTTTATTCTTTTTTTGGCTGCACTGCTTGGCATGTGGAACTTCCCCAACCAGGGATCGAACCCACAGCCCCTGCAGTGGGAGTGTGGAGTCTTAACCACTGGATCACCAGGGAAGTCCTTTACACCCTCTTTAGACCTCCTATTCCACACTTCCCCACCACCCTTCAGCAGATGACCTTCCTTCCTTATGATAAGGAAATGGAAGCCATCAGGTAGGAAACACCTCAACTTTTAGCCACCAAATCTACAATCTAGCATCTAGCATCCCCATCTACTCCCTGTCCCTCCTGTGACCCTGCCCAAGGCTAAGGCCTCCACCTGGCTCTGGAGCCCTCCCCTCTTCCTTCTCTTGCACATTCCATCTCTCCCTCTCTTCCCTGTTCACTCCAAGAACATTGGGAAAATGATCTTGTTTCGTTGCAAACAAAACGAAACAAAAAACAAAACAAAAAGAACTTCTAGTCACCCTGTGGACTTCTCCCCTTGGGTCCTCTTTCCTGCCTTCGCAGCCAGCCTCTCTCCATTTCCTCAGGCCCACCTCCACTTCTGCCTTCACCGCTCCCACCAGAGTCTCTGAGATGTCCATGCCACCGGATCCTGTGGGCGTTTTCTGTCCTTGTGTTTTTGGACTCCCCCACAGCATTTCACCCTGCTGACTGCTCCCTGTCTCCATACCCGCCATTCTGTTGGATCCTGGCTGCATCAGCTGGTTGGCTGTTCTTGGTGTTTCACCAGGTCCACCACCCCTCCCAACTCCTTAAGTGTTGGCACCCCAGGGCTCTGTCCTAGGTCCCTTCTACTCAGCTGTGTTCCTGCGTGAGTTCATCCAGTCCCACGGCTCCCAAGACAATTTCTTTGCAGACGATCGCTATGTCTGTAGCTCTGGCCCAGACTGCTCACCTGGACTCCCAAGTCACTCCATCCATCTCCCTGCCAGAGAGCTCTACTTGATCGCCTTTCAGGCACCTCAAGGGTAGCAGGCTCTTTTCTTTAAACCACCCTTCCATTGGCATTCCCTATCTCAAAAACTGCACTGTCATCCACCTCGTCGCCCAAGCCAAAAGCCTGGCCGTCACCTTTGACTCCCTGCTCACCAGGTCCTGTCAGTCCTACTGTCCAAGTGTTTCTCTCATCTGTCCTTTTCTTTCCATTCCCTATTGCCACCAACCTGGTTTAGGCTAAGATTGTATCTAGACTGCACAACTGTCACAGCCTCCTAACTGACCGCTCTGCATCAATTCTTGTCCCCCCTAATCCACCCTCCACAGTGGGAGCACAGTGATTCTTTAAAATACCTGTCCCTGAGGACAATACATGCACTGGGCTTCCTGGTGTTCTTAGGCTAGAGTCCCAAATCCTAAACATGGCTTACAAGCGCCCCACAGTGGCCCCGTCTTTCTAGCTTCCTTCCTCACCACTCTTCTGTAAGCACCATGCTCTTACTAGCCTTTACACATGCAGCTCCCTTGGCTGGAGTGCCGCCTTCTTTTCTACTCCCCTTTCCTTGGTTACTTTTGACTCTTCCTTCAAGTCTCAACCTAAAGGCCACCTCCTCAGCAGGTGATTCCTCAGGTATTGGTTAAGTACCTCTAACAGGTGCGAGGTATATTTACCTGCTCATATCCTTGGCCCACCTCTCTTTGAAAATCTTTTTATTTTAAGTGAAACACAGATACAGAAATCACACAGATGTGTGGCTTAACAAATTATTCTAAGGCAAACACCTGTGCAACCACCGCCAAAGTTCAAGAATCAGTACTTTGGGGCTTCCCTGGTGGCACAGTGGTTGAGAGTCTGCCTGCTAATGCAGGGGACACAGGTTCGAGCCCTGGGCTGGGAGGATTCCACATGCCGCGGAGCAACTAGGCCCGTGAGCCGCAACGACTGAGCCTGCGCATCTGGAGCCTGTGCTCCGCAACAAGAGAGGCCGCGATAGTGAGAGGCCCGCGCACTGCGATGAAGAGTGGCCCCCGCTTGCCACAACTAGAGAAGGCCCTAGCACAGAAACGAAGACCCAACACAGCAAAAATAAATAAATAAATAAATTAAAAACTCAGTATTCAAGGTAGAAGTAAGCTAAATAATATTAAAAAAAAAAAAAATCAGTACTTTGCCGGCCACCGCAGAAGCCAATCTATGTGCTCATCCCAGTCACGGTCCCTTCCCTGCCCCGTAAGTGACCACTTGCCCAACTTTTATAATAATCACTTTCCTGGGACTTCCCTGGTGGCGCAGTGGTTAAGAATCCATCTGCCAAGGCAGGGGACACGGGTTCGAGCCCTGGTCCAGGAAGATCCCCCATGTCGTGGAGCAACTAAACCCGTGCATCACAACTACTAAGCCTGCGCTCTAGAGCCCTTGAGCCACAACTACTGAGCTCACGTGCCGCAACTACTGAGGCCCGTGCGCCTAGAGCCCGTGCTCCGCAACAAGAAAAGCCACCGCAATGAGAAGCCCGCGCACCGCAACAAAGAGTAGCCCTCGCTCGCCACAACTAGAGAAAGCCCACGCACAGCAACAAAGACCCAACGCAGCCAAAAATAAATAAGTAAAATAAATAAATTAAAAAATAAATAAATAAAAATGTTTACATTTTCCTGTTTTTGCAAAGCACATTTGAAAGGGAGGGCTTTATCTTTTCAGTTATTCTTTGCATTTTTAAGTGTTTTTTTCTTTTTTTCACCCTAATGTGCATCCCTAGGCACTATAGTTTAGTCTTGGCCATGTAAAAGACTTTGAAGTGTTTTTTTTTATTATTAATTTTTATTGGAGTATAGTTGCTTTACAATGTTGTGTTAGTTTCTGCTGTACAGCAAAGTGAATCAGCTATATGTATACATATGTCCTCTCTTTTTTGGATTTCCTTCCCATTTAGGTCACCACAGAGTACTGAGTAGAGTTCCTTGTACTATACAGTAGGTTCTCATTATACTTTGATGTGTTATTTAAGTTTTTTTACTCTATGCATTTCCTGCCATTTCCTTCTTTTCCTTTTATATTTTCTGTCAAAGAATCCAAGCCGTTTGACTTGTACTAATTCCCACAGTCCAGATTTCCCTGTGTACTTACGGTGCAGTTCAACACATCCCTCTGTCCTGTGTGCTGTCTGCAAATTGGTGGCTGGTACCAGAGACTGGCTTGGACTCAGGTCTGATCTCCTTGGCAAGACTACAGGGGGTACATGCCTGACTGTCACTCTCCTTGGTGTTAGCAGTCATTAACGCATCATGTGTCCTCACTAGGGGCTGCAAGATTCCATCATCCCTTTTTCATTTAATAATTGGGACACCTTTATGGAGAGATGCTTGTCCTCAGCTACTACTGGGTAACCCAGTGGTAAAGATCATATTGTTTGCCTCCCCCTTTTTGGTAGCAGCACCTAATTTTCTTGTGGTGACCCAACCCTTCCCTAATCTCAGTTCAAGGTGGTAAAGTAAAGCTAAGCCACCTCTGACTCTGGGAGTGGGCTCACTCCCAGATGCAAGTCTGGCCAGAGAAAGCGCCCCCTTCCCTGGCCATAGTGACAGAGTCAGGGACAGTCACATGGCCCAAGCCAGACCAATGAAAACACTCCTTGGGACTTTCTCTGAAGTTTTTGGAAAAGAGGCAGACAACTTCCTCTGGTGGTGCTAAGCAGACTGAAAATAAGCTGCTGATGACCAGCCTTGCCACTGCTCAAGGAAAGCCTGCCTGAGAATGAAATAATACAGAGGAAAGCAGAGCTGAGATGGTGAATGCATTCCAAGTAGCACTAGCTGGACACCTAGATCCAGCTGTGCCTGAAGGCTACATCTTGGACTCTTGGTTATATGAGTTAAAAAAAATCCCTTTTCAAAGGCCAGCTTGCAAACAAGAACTGATTAATATACTCCTCTTGTTCTTTCATTCCCATAACCCTCTGAACTACTCCTTTCCTAACCTTAAGCATACTGTAATTCCTTGTTTCGTGTCTATCATCTCCTATAGACTATGTTTCTGGAGACAGACACTATGCCTGTCTTTTTAGGCAGTCTTTCTAGCAGCTAGAGCATTCTGACATAAGAAAATGCTCGCTTCAGATTTGGAGAATTGAAGAAGTTAAAATAAACCTCCTGAAATGGTTAAACTCCTGCCATCAAGTACCTTTTGTTCTCCCTGATGTGTAAAATACAGTATTCCCTCCGGCTACCAGAGTCTGAAGGGCCCTGACATAAGGCCCCACTACAAAAGAGGCCCTCCAGGCGTGTCTGGAAAAGAAGTCCCTGACTTGGTGATTTAAAAGGCATTCCTCTACGAAATGCTTTTAAGGGGATAATAATCCCCAAGCTATAGGTTAGCTCTTTACACTTTTAAGTCTCATTGTACTCCTGCCACCCCATTTGTGGGGTGGCCTTTGAAAAAGGGATTTTTTTAACTCATATAACCAAGAGTCCAAGATGTCCAGGATTTCAAAGGCAAGTTGGCCTTTGAAAAAGGGATTTTTTTAACTCATATAACCAAGAGTCCAAGATGTAGCCTTCAGGCACAGCTGGATCTAGGTGTCCAGCTAGTGCTACTTGGAATGCATTCACCATCTCAGCTCTGCTTTCCTCTGTATTATTTCATTCTCAGGCAGGCTTTCCTTGAGCAGTGGCAAGGCTGGTCACCAGCAGCTTATTTTCAGTCTGCTTAGCACCACCAGAGGAAGTTGTCTGCCTCTTTTCCAAAATCATCTGCGCCTTTCTGCCTCCTTGGCCCAGCCTTTGTCTCCAGACTGACCATAAGAATCTCTGGGTAAAGCTGATGTGGACAAAGACAGCTGGTTCCCCCACACCCTTGGACATCAGTTCTTACCCTTTTAAATTGCTGGGGCTTGCTTTCGGCCCTGTCTGATGGTAACACCCAAATAGGGACATCAAGGCTGCTGGGGCTTGGGGAGGCTAGGCCCATGGTATGCCTTCACTGCTGGCGAGGTACCTCCAGGGCTGGGAAGCATTCTTCCCAAGTCTGCTATCTTAGCCTCCTTCTTGCATTGTTATCACCTGGATGCTGGGCCAAATGCCCAGCCATCTGAGCAGGAATAGAACAAGTTGTGATTTTAGGGACCCAGTCTATAAACCATCTGCAGGGGGGCAGGAAGTAGGAGCTGACTGTTCATGAGAACCTCCTCTGCTTCTCCAGTCCCAGGGAGGTAGGGGCACGTGACATTATGAGGGGTGCCTCTGGGGCCTTGGCCTCTTTCCTTCCTGTTACCAATTCCCACTTTACTGGGAGGTGGGTCATTTGTTCTCTGTGACAAGCAAATGGAAATCAAACCCTTGGAGGAGACCCAGCAAAAGGTGGGGGACACATAAACACAAAAGAACTTTACTGACCAGATACCCTCTTAGTAAGGGGACACACAGATGAAAGAAAAGCAATCTAGCCTAAGTTTTAGAATCACATAGAACAAGATCTCACTCTACTTACTAACTGTGTGACCTCAGGCAAGTTACTTAACTACTCTAAGCCTTCATTTCCTAATCTGTAAAATGGAGAGCTTACTACTGTCCTTGTAGGGCTGTTGGAAAGATGAAAGGATATAGTGAAAGCAGGTGCTAAACCCAGAAATGCTCAGCCCAGTGACCAGCCCATGGTAAGCACTCACTAAATGGTAGCTGCTATTATTATTGTTGTTATTGCCATAAGGAAGACTTTTCATTTTTCAACCAGCTTGAGCTAAGAGGCACTAAGGGACATGAACCTGGCTCCATCTTCCCTGCGGCATGGGTGTCAGCATCTGAAGTTCTGTGCCTCAGAAACGGGGCCATACCTTCCGTTCCAGGTGCTTATCCAGGCGGGCCAGAGCTTCCGTCTCTCCTCCTTGCCAGACAGCTGGGCCGAGTCCTTCAGTGGGGAATCCTACATGGGGAGGAGCAGGTCACAGGACTGGAGGTCAGGCCATTTCAGTGACGGCTCAGCAAGTCCTCCCAGGCTGGTCTGCTCTTTGAGCTTTGTGGGAACTGAACCACTGTGTTTTTGGTGCTAGTGGGGCTGAGATAATCCTTAATGGGTCCGTGTTTTCTAAGTCATGTTTGTTCTCTTTCCACTGTGACCTCTCCTCTCCTTTCTCTTGCCTCCCCCAAGCCTCATTCTGGACAGGTGAGAACAATCCTGTACAGCTGGCCCTGTCAGGTTAGCTGACTACAGCTTTGGTTTATAGGTGAGAAAGGCTAACTTTGTTCAGATCGAAAAAATGGACGGTGGGGAGGAAGGGGAACGGGAAGGGGAGAGAGGGTGTGGTCAGTAACCTGAGAGGCCGACATACCCCCTTTCATCAGAAACAACACTAGTTATGTTGGTATTGAGAAGCCCACTGATGCCAGCACCAGGCTGTGCCTATATCTGAGAGGGAGAAGTACAAAAATAGAGGCATGAACTAGAAACAGAAGATTACGTATATAAATACGAACAGAAAAAAGACTGCAGAAGGACTACTGCAAAATTAAGGCTGGTTTTCTCTGGGTGGTGGGTAATAGTGATAGTTATTTCCATTTTCATTTCTCCGTATTTTCTAAAGTGTCTACAATAACTGCATTACTTTGACAAAAAAGAAAAAACGGTAAATTCTTTTGCAAAAAAGGAGGTGCTGGCATGAGAGGTTTGGGGCCGGAAGTACGCACCCAGCTCCTCCAGGGAGGGCACGCCATAGGTCTCATCGTGGTTCTCCTGGATCTCGGCCCTGCAGCCCTCCATCTGCTGGCTGGTCACAGAGCCCACGGGCTTCTTGGGCAGCTCCATGCGGCTGATGATGGCCTGAAAGCGCTTGTAGGTAAGGGGCGGCTTCTGCCCGTTCAGCTCAATAATCCTGGGAATCCCAAAGCACACCAGACGTCACTCACAAGACCCTTCATCTCAGGTCCCAGCCTGCCCAGAAAAGAGCCCAGACTTCGAAGGCTTGGAGGGTGGCTTTCCTCATTCGCTCATGGGTCCCACTCCTAAGTGGAAAGGAGGGGACAAGGGGGGCTACATCTCCGTTTTACCGAGAGGGAAAATGAAGCTTAGATTGCTGGAGCAGGTGCCTGGAGCAAGTCAGGGCCAAAGCTGGGGCTCATTTCCAGGTTCCCTGGTGCCGATGTGGAGCCGCCTAAAGACAGAGACTGACCATATCTTTCTAATCACAGAAAAGTCCCCACTGGCCTTCTTGGTCCTTGGTTTGCCTGTCCAAGCCACAGGGAGTCCCGTGGACCTCCCTCTCTATCCCAGCGTAAGCCTCGAGGAAGTTCTTCGATAAGAGGTGCAAACATGTTCCTTGGTTGGAAAATCATTCCCTTGTTGGGCCCCAATTACTAGAACAGAGAGGTGGAGGACAGCCTGTCCTCCCTAAATCGGAGGCTGGGCCTGGGGTTAATAGTAACAACTAATACTTCAAGGGTTTTATCTTTTTTGCAATTTACAAAAGTATTTTTTCACGAGCAAGGGGAACACAGCTGCACTGAGATAAGAAGAAAAGATATAGGAGAGTTTAGAGGAGATTTAGAGGAGAACTGAGGCTGTTTCTATAAAGATGAACTGGGATGGGCTGCAGCTAGACTCCCGGGGCTCTTGTTGGCCAAGAAGCAGCTTACACAAGCGGGGCTTGCTGGGCGAGTTTATTTCTCAGTTCCTCTCTCCTCCCTTCCATTAGTGGAGACAGAAGGTTGGCTGCTGCCCCTGCAGTACCTCCCCGCTCCTCCGGCACGTGGTAGGAGGAGGAGCTCCACACCCAGCACTTCCCTGGGCTGAGGCCAGCTCACATGCAGAGCTGTGTGACCCCCACCACTGGTTGTGGGGAGAGGGACAGGGAGCAGGGCTTGGCAGCAGTGGCAGCAGCAGCAGGAGGGTGACAGCTCTCGCAGGGAAGGGGAGGAGAGGGTTTCCTCCTAGCCCCTCTGAAAGCACAGAGGCCCTGCAGGGATCTCTAGAGCCTCCGGAGCAACATCTAAATGCATGGCCGGGAAACCCAGATAGCCAGGGGAGCCCAGGGAACGCATCTCAGGAACAGAAGCTGTGTCTATGAGGACAGAGATCTGCTGGGAGGGGTGACAGACAGGGCCCACTGAGGTCAGAGGGCAGTTTCTGAGCAGCAGGACGGAAGCGGGAGTGTGTGGGGTGGATGGGACTGGAGCGTGTTAGGAGCAGATCTATGAAGATCCTGAGTGGGGAGCCTCACTGCTTCTGTCCCTTGGGCCTAATAAGCCTCTTTGCACCCAAATCGGGTAAGCTCTTTGAGCTGTTCTACAGGCCCCAACTCTGACCTATTCTCTTCCAGCTTCTAGAAAATGCCATACCTCATGTGCCAGGGGGCCCTATTGCTGAATCTCCCTGAGTTCCACTCAGCAGGGGCCCAAATCACCAACTCCCACAATTGGCAACCTGACCCCTGGGGCCCATCTCTTACTTGTCCAGGTCATAGAGAGTATGAGAGTTCTCAGTCACCACCTCCACACCAGCCTCCTTGGCCATCTTCATGATGGCTGCGTCCCGTTCTTTCCCAAAGGGTTCAGAGTCATATTCAAAGGTCAAGCGGGTCACCCCCCATTCCTGTGGGGAGAGAATCTGTAATGTTCAACACTGTTTGGGGAGAAGAAGCTGGGCACTCAGCTCTCTCCTGGGAGGGTACAGAGCAAGTCTAGAGACCTGACAGAATGGGCTGCAGAACAAACTAGGGACAATGACTTGAACTGGAAAACCAACAATCTTGAGATCCACAAGGTTTGAGGAGGGCAGGCCTTTGAGGTGAGGCCAACAGCCTACAACAGTGGAGCCCGAGGCAGCGGTCTCTGTGGAACCAGGAGAGAGGTGGGCAGCTCTGTGCACTTGCTGTGTCCTTGTGGTAGAAGAATGCAGCAGGAGGCTATAAATACATGCTCCCAGGGGAGCCTCCAATCCCAGAAAGGCACTGACTCACTGGTAAGGATGGCGGGGGACAGGATCGCCATATTCCACCTGCTTGGCAAGCCTTTCCCAGAGCTCCTCAGGGCCCTGAAAACTTCTGGCCTAGTTTTCTTGGCAGACTTGTGCTGTGTGAAGTGTGTTGATGGTTTCCACAGCAACACTCCTGAGGCCAGTAGCAAACACAGCTAACAGGCTCCAGCTCTGAGAGAGCTGGGAAAGGAGGAGCAGCCCTTAGCCCAGAGGTCAGAGAAATCAGACCAGAGGGGCCGCATATTTAAAAAGAAGGGAATTCTTTTCCAAGTCTTTAGTCATGTCTGGTAGAAATTTCTAGATTTCCTAGCAAAGCTGGGAGAAAGTGGCCCAGTGAAAAGTTGTACAGAAAACCCACAGAAAGCCCTAGAGCATGCAACTAGCAAGAAGGAAACCACATTCCAACCAAAGTCTCTGGTCATGGTCCCTTAAAACTCTGAATCCCTGGGGCAAATGTCCTGGCTGTGAACAGGCCAGCCTGGTCCTGACTCAGCCCTGCTGCATGTGAGTCCTGAGCAGGGTTGCTTATCCCTCGTTCAAGGACAGCAGCACTAAACATTTATCGAGCACTTACTATGAGCCAAGTACCATGCTTAGCAGTTCATGTAGATTACATTGTTAAAGACTCATAACCCTGTGAATAATAATAAAAATATTATTAGACGACACTTTCTCCAAGAAGCCTCCTAGGCCTTCTCCCTCAGTATGATTCTGCTGAACCTTGCCCGTTTTCCATCACAGCAGTTATCATATGGCAATGAAGCTTCCCATTACTTGCTTGTTTCCTTCATTACAGTATGAATGCTCACAGCAGAAATCATGCTTGTTCTTCATTACCCTAGGACCTAGTATGGGACCTAGTACACAGGAGAAGCTTAATAACATACAGTGAATGAATGATCTATCTGTATCTCTGGGCTATTAGCGGGTTGGCCTCTGAGGTGCTGGCAGAGAGGGGACAATGCAGAGGGAGGAGAGGCAAATGTGTTTGATGGTGCGGTGGTTAAGAACACAGCCCTGGAGTCGGAGCCTGGGTGCAAATCCTAGGCCACCACCCTTAGCTTCCCAAGATACTGTTTCCTCATATGCAGAATAGGGACAGCCGTGCCCACCTCTGAGGGCCGCTGTGAGGAGTACGTGAATTAATGTATGTGAAGCACTTACCTAGAACAGTGTTCGACTCATAGTCAGCCCTCAATGAATGCTGGCTATTATCAGCACCGTGGCATTTGTGCGGGGACGTAAAGTGAATGATGAAGTGTTTACTAAGCTTCTGGCCCTGACATTAAGTCTTTGCTCTTGCCTTTTCCCCCAGGAAGAGTAGGGAAGGAAGTTGGGCTGGAGAGAGGCAGAAAAACAACTGTGTGCTGCTGAGGATGAGGGGAGAACGTCCTAGAGCCCTCTGTCTATGAGCACTTTCGTCTCTGTTTGGGCATTAAAAGCTGTGTTTTATAAAGGGGTTGGGGGGAAAAGTGGGCTGGCTACCTGATACAGCAAACAGAGGCCTATATGGTACCTAAATGAAGATTTTATCAATCATTCACAGAGGAAGTAGGGATGTTTCCTCAGAGAGGCTGACTTTTTTTTCCAATAAGCAAAGCAAAGCAAGATGGGAAACGCCCATTGCTCAATAGGAAACCTCACCCTCAAACTCCTGGCGTAGGAAGAGCTCTAATAAATCTTGCTGGCTTGAGCCAAGAAAACATCTAAGGAAGCCAGTGGCATCTGGGGTGGAATAACTTGCCACATCCCATGTCTGGACTGAGATGGGAACTTTCCAACAAGACACTGGATTCACAGAAGTTTTCCTTAACACAGTTTCCATTCTGTTGGCAGCTGACTGGCTGCATTTGCTCCCAACTTCCCTAGCAGCAGTGGTCAGACCGTCCCTGACCATTTCCATTTCCTCAGTCAGAATATTGTCTCGTTCAGTCTGCGGGGAAACCCTAGGAGCAGACTCTGTCTTCTCTTGGACTTTGCACACTTACCTTGAACAGCCTTGGGAACACGTCAGCCGGCTGTCCCCGGACTACAAACAGGCGGGAGTTCAGTTTCCTTAAACTTGTGTCCAAATCTTCCAGAGACTGAAGTAGGAACCTGCAGAACCCACACAGCCCTTGTTGGTGGTAACATAACAAAGCAGGGAGAAGCTGGTACATTGTTTATGCCACACAAGTAGCATGGTTCTACTGGGTTCTGGCTGACGTGTGATATGGTAGAGGATCAGTGCCACCTCCGCTGAAATCCTGCCTTTGTCATTACTAGCTGTGGGACTTTAGGCAGTTACTTAACCTCTTTAGCTTTTCCCCCCCAATCTGTGATATGGAGTTTGTGTTGGTACCTATCTCACAGAATTGTTAAGAAAGCCAAATAAAGCACGAAGAACATTTAGCACAGAGCCTGGCATATAGAAAATCTGTGATAAGTGTGAGCTGCTCCTACTCTTGTTGTTCCTCTGGGATTACAGGCAAGTCAGTCACTTATTCCCTCTTGGCCTCAGGCCCTAGGTGTAAATATCTTCCCACCACTAGGTGGCTGTGAGAATCAAAAGGGAGAACAGATGGGAAAGCCATCTGAAAAACAAGTGCAGTACTGTGGTAGGGAGGCCTGTCCTATTAGAAGAGGAACAAGACTGCAAGAGCACTGGAAAGTCTCACCTACCCTGGTCCAACAGACTCCCTTGTCTTTCTGCACTCATGCTTTGGGCTGCACGGATGTCTACCGCCACGGTCCCATGGTCCCACAGCCTGGGCTGAGTCCCCAGTTGCCAGGGTTTCATTTGGCAGGTAGCTCATTCTCCAGGCTTCCCCAGGGCTCTGGCCACCAGGTTTTTGTCCCAAGAGGGAGGAGGCACTTCTCTGTAAGATATCCTCCCATGCTTTTGGGGGTGGAAGTTGAGGTGTGGGAGACTCCAGAAACTCAAGAGACCTAGCCTGCGAGCTGGATCACCATGGGAAAGGGAAAGGAAATTAACACTGCCTGAGAGCCTTCAGTGTTTTATTTATTTACTTCATAGGACCACAAAAATTTATTACCTGTTCAGTTAGGCATAATCACCTTTCTGACAAATTCCACCAATACATTTTATGATATGTGTTTTATCTTTAAATTAACATTTTAAACAGATTATGTGTTTTATCTTTAAATTAACATTTTAAACAGATTATGTGTCTTATCTTTAAATTTACATTTTAAACAGATTAACTCTTCATGTGGTTCAAAATTCAAGTTACAAAAGGGTACACAGGAAAAAGTCTCCTCCTCCTGCTTCCCCAAGGAATTTAATCCATCCTCCCTCCAGAGACAACTAATGTTATCAATGTTATTATCTGCCTGTTATGCTTTTTTTCTTTTTTCTTTTTTTTTTTTTTTTTTTGCGGTACGCGGGCCTCTCACTGTTGTGGCCTCTCCCGTTGCAGAGCACAGGCTCCGGACGCGCAGGCTCAGCGGCCATGGCTCACGGGCCCAGCCGCTCCGCGGCATGTGGGATCCTCCCAGACCGGGGCATGAACCCATGTCCCCTGCATCAGCAGGCGGACGCTCAACCACTGCGCCACCAGGGAAGCCCACCTGTTATGCTTTTTAAGTGCGTTTTCCTTTGAATTCTCTCAACACATTTTGAAGGAAAATACTATCCTCGTTTTATAGATGAGGAAAATTAGATACAGAGAGGAGAATTAATTTGCCAAAGATTACAGTTATTGAGTGACAAAGCTGGGATAGCAAACTATCCCAGACTCTCGGTCAGACTCAAACCATGTTTTCTTCTCTGTGACGCATTTCTTAAGCCTTTCAGTGGCACATCAAACACTGCTCCAGGGGCTGAGATTCCTGCAGGATCTCATGTGTTTGTGGCAAACACAAACCTGACTCCAGGTAATCCACTGACATTCTGTTCTTCTTCCTCAGGAACGAAGCCCTGGCAGGTGACCCTCATTCATGGACACCTCCTGCCATCTATGCTGGGGCCTCCCACCCAGGCCTGTCAACGACGGGAATCACCGGATTTTATTTTGAGCACAATGAAACCCGGTGGCTCCTCTGCAGCACATCACGTTCCCTTGACTATGGGAGGCTTACAGAAGCAGCGACTGTTCCCAGGCTGCCAACTGGAACCAGTCCCTGCCGCCACCTCTGACGTCGACAACCTGACACTGCCAGGGGGAGAATGCCACAGACCCACATTCAGCACGAGCTGAGTCCCGGGCTCAGCCCGAAGCATCAGGCTAGCTCACGAGCAGGCAGAGACTCTCCAAGGGGTTGCGATGGGAGACTGACAGGCTGAATGCTGCTTTATGCAAAGCCAAAGCTCCACCTCTGCGAATTTCTGTTTTTGAAACACTGTCACCCTCAGAAAAGGAAAGCTGAGACAGAGTGACGCACTTGCACTTGCTTTGGCCTCCTCCCAGGCCTCACCCTCTCCTCAGGAGGAAAAGACGAGAGACCAGTGTAAATTGCCTCTGTGCCACTTGAAACCTGGGCCCTGCCAGGCAGAATGCCTAGGGATAACTGGTGACTTAGATTCTGCAACCCCAGGACAGAGGGTCCTGCGGCTCCCAGGAATGTCCCTGCCATGCACTTTGGGGGCCTCAGCCTTCACAGTCCACCAGGCTGCCCAGAACTTTGATTTGAAGCTACAAATAGGACTGGCTAGGTTCCAGCTGCCTTCTGTAGACTTTATTTCTAGACCTCATTTATTAAAAGGAGAGATGCCTTGCAGCATCTCTGTAGTAAAGATAACCTCGTGAGAACACTTTTCTTCTTTGACAAGAGAAGTCTATAGCCGAGGCAGTGAGCAGAAGGCACGATTCTGGACTCAGCAACCAAAGGATAATAATAGTAACAGCAATAACTAACATTTAATGAGCATTTACAATGAACCAGGTACTATCCTACTTGTTTTACATACATCACCTCATTTAATTCTCATTTTACAGATGAGGTACAGAGAGATTAAGTAATTTGCGTAACATCATTCACTTAACAGGTGACCAGAATTCAAACCCGGACGGTGTGGCTTGGCGTCTTTATTCTTAACCACCAGGCTCCACTGCCTCTCAACCAGGACTTACCCCCTGAGCACTGAGGCTGTGCTGCCAGGGACTCAGCCATCAGAGAGCACCACAGTTCTACTCGTAGGCCAACACCTTTGCTACCAAATCCTTGCTCCTCCGGGGATCAACAGCTGTGAATCACCCAGAAGCTTGCTGAAATGCAGGATCTCAGGCTCCATCCCAGACCTCCAGAAACAGAATCCGCGTTTTAGCAAGATCCTCTGGTGCCTCCGTTGCACATCAAAGGTTCAGAAGCGCTGTCCCAGAAAACCGAACTTCACTTCTAGCTTCGATTTACAAGTTGCCTTTCTTTGCTTCTAGTTTGTTTTCACTGAACTTCCTCTCTTTGAGAGCCTGCTTTCTGCCTCCCGTTTGGCCCTCTAGAAATGTGGTTACTTCCAACTCTCCCCCTCCCCAGTCAAGCCCTGCAGGGCTCCTCCAGGAAGGGAGGCCTCACGATGGCCCCCAGGAGCCCCAGCCTCCAGGCAGACAGAGAAAGAGTAGCCACTGCTAGGGCACCACCTGTGAGGACTGCCAAGAAGGGACAGGGAGCAGCGGAGCAGTGCTGCCCCTGGGCAAAAGCTCACTGGGGCCAGCGGGCGCATTCTTTCACCAGAGAGACCCTTGGGCCTTTGTGCTCCCCTAGAGCCCTCCTCTCTACATGGCCAGTTTCTCTTTACTCCAATGAGGGGGGACTCTAAAGAAAACTGGCCTGGGCATTGGAGGTGGCACTGTTCGGGCAGGCAGCTCACCCTTGGCAGCTCCAAGCTGAGCTCACATGGCTGCAATTCAGAGCACACCGTCCTGGGTGAGAGTTCAAGCTCACCCTTTGGATTAGACAACATGTGCAGCTTAGTTGCATTATGTAAGCGCTCTGGAGCCAGAAGAAGACAGAACTGGAAGAAATCAAATTGGGATTTCAAAAAATACTAAAAGGACTCAGTAATTCAGGAACTCCATGGAACTAGCCCTTTAAAATAAAAGACACGCAGATCCTTTAGGGAAGGACTTCTCTAGAGAAGGCAGATTCTGTGTTGAGAAATATTTTGTTTGTTATTAATAGGAAGAGGGAAAATGATAGTGAACTCTCTTTTTGGGTCTAGATCGCCCTTGACCAAGTTTCTCTGCTTCAAGCCAAGGTTAACTGTAATGATGATATCATTGGCCAGCCCAGACTGGCTACATCGGCTATTAATATAAATTAATTTCTCCTAAGTAATTAAGAGTGCTTCAAGCCCCATGGAAAAGGATAACCCAAACCCACAATCCATAGCAGGGATTGATCTCTAAGTATCACTTGGCTAAAAATATGTTTATTCTTTACTAATTTCAAAGAGAAAGATGAATGTGAAAGTTTTCATCCCTTTTAGGCAAATGGAAACATTTCCTCAGCAGCAGAACAATAAAGTGACTCTTGGGTACCAGTGTGAACAACTCAGAGAAACTCAAATTTCCCTGCCTGTAGACCATAGTTCTCAACCCCCTTCTTGCTGACCAAGTTCCAGGGAAGAACCACCCAACTTGGACAGTCCACCAGTGTTTAGCTCCAGGCATTGGGAAAAGAGACACACTTGTTCTCACCAGGCATCCTGGGGAGTTCCCAGGTCACCTCATTCACTAATTCTGAGTGATTTTGGCTGATATTTTATTTCTACCAACTCCTTCTGTCCCCAGGTTCCGGAATACAGGTGTAGCACAGAGCCAAGGAGAAAGTGACATAAATAAAGGGTAAGGTGAATTGTTGCCAACACCCATCTGGGTTGCCGTAGGGAGAGAAAGGTAATGAAAAACTGCAAGGGCCATTTTTAAATCTAGAAGGGGCTCACATCCCCTCTTTTTTTTTTTTTGGTTCTCACTACAGTACTTCCTTCTAGACGCAGTAAATTTGGGGAAGGTGGGGCTGGGGAAAACGGCAAAGGGTTTAGCTAACTAGTGCTGGCCAAAAAAAAGTCCTGAGGCTCAAATGCTACAATTAGCCTATAAACTTCCCACTACCACCAAGGCAAGGAGTATGCTAGTCCTTCTCCTATGCTAATAAATGTACATGTTCTTGGTTGCCTTTCTCTGTCCACTTTTACTCTTAGGAAGGGCCATTCATGGTTATTTTAATCTGATTTATCTGCTGAAAAACGCTGTGTGGGAGTCAGTGTAGGAAGTGCAGGAGGATAACAGAGATACAGACTTTGGTTCCCCCCACCTCTTGCGGATGGCCCAGGGCCCACTCTTCTGAGGGAGGCTTCTCAGAGGCGGCAACTGAAATATTTACAGAGCTAGGATGTTACGCTGCAGCACAATTCTCCCAGGTCACTTCCAGATCCAGAAACAGCCACTGGGAGATTACACATAGTGTAGTTACACAGAGGTACAGCTGGCTCCATCACTCCCCCTAACACCCAACCGAGTGCATAAAACAGTCTGCAGTTCTGCCCTCGCTCTGAACCTGGGAGCAAAGAATATGGCGGGGGTGGTACGCATGTGTCTGTGCCCAGACCCAGAAGCAGTTATTGTATTTGATCTGTTTTGTGTGATTTCACCTCTTTCTTCTGATGCCAAAACAAATCAGACTTCTTGCCAATGCACTGCAATACATATCCCAAGCTGTCGGGCTCAGGTCTGGGGTTCTCTAGTCCAGTGCCTCTCTGGCTTTGCTGCACATCACACCTTTAAAGACCCTAATGCCCAGACCATAACCCAGAACAATGAAATCAGAATTGGGAGAGAAGGGGGCCCAGACATCTTTTAAAGATCCTTAAATGATTCCCATGTGCAGCAAGGTTAAGAACCACTGCTCTATGGGCTTCCCTGGTGGCGCAGTGGTTGAGAGTCCGCCTGCCGATGCAGGGGACAGGGGTTCGTGCCCCGGTCCGGGAAGATCCCACATGCCACGGAGCGGCTGGGCCTGTGAGCCATGGCCGCTGAGCCTGCGCGTCCGGAGCCTGTGCTCCGCAACGGGAGAGGCCACAACAGTGAGAGGCCCGCGTACCGCAAAAAAAAAAAAAAAAAAAAAAAAAAAAAAAAGAACCACTGCTCTAGTCTGTGCCCCTATTTTATTTACTTCATGGCATTAGTTCTACTAAATTAAGGTTGTTTACTTGTCTTGCGCCACGCAAATGTACGCTCCAGGAGCTCTGGACACCACATCTGCTTGTTCACTGCTATTTCCCTAGCAGCACCTAGAGCAGTGTGCCTGGCAGATATTAGGCACTCATTAAACAATTACTCAATTAACATCTGCATTCCTACACAGCCTCTGACTTCAGGATTTGACACAGGCATCTGAACTGCCACATTCCTTTTCTCTCTCACTCACTCAAAAGCACAATCACAAAAGGGTGACCCACAAAACTCCTAGTTTCTAGCGAATCTGAGTTTAATCAGCAAGAGAGTTTTTGTTGTTGATCTGTAATTTCCACTACCACAAAGGAGTAGGCAGTCCTATGCAATGTCCTCCAAAACCCCAAAAAAGGAGAAACTCCGTGACAACGCAGCAAGCAAGCAGTCTGGATTCTATTTTCTCTGCTCTGACTGGCACACTGCCACTGGGAGGGGGGCAAAGTCTCAGGCTTAGTCCATGCTAGGGATGGCCAGTCCTTTGAGGATGTTTGTCAAACCCAACCTCCTATCTATAGAAACTGAAGCACAGGCAGAGCAATAGAGCAGCTGAAAATTGTGTGGGCAGGCTCTCCACAGGACTATCTTTAGTTGTTCCCTCAATATAAATGGGTCAGGAGGGGGGCATTTAATAGATCCACTGCTAGGGGCATTCAGTCTCCTAGCAGGGCACACACCTTGGTGAGGAAAGAATGGTGGAGAGCCAGCCTATCCTGGGAATAACCTTGCCTCTCGGGCAACAAGGTCACAAGCAAACATGCTCCAGAACAATGCAAACAAACCAAAGGACTACTGAGGGGCATGTTAAAGAGAGATGGGAAAACAATGTCTCAGAACTCCTTGGTTTTAAACACTCGTTAAAGAGAAAACCCATCAACTACTTATCTGTTAATCTTCTCCCATGATCCTGTCCACTCCACCTCCTGGGAATCATCAAAGAGGGACCCTTGATATCACAGCTTTCCTGGTCCCTCATCTTAGTACATCAGTTGATAAAAATCTAATCTATAATGGCTCAACCGTGCTTTAAAAACAATCTCATGGGGGCTTCCCTGGTGGCGCAGTGGTTGGGAGTCCGCCTGCCGATGCAGGGGACACGAGTTCATGCCCCGGTCCGGGAAGATCCCACATGCCGCGGAGCGGCTGGGCCCGTGGGCCATGGCCGCTGGGCCTGCGCGTCCGGAGCCTGTGCTCCGCAACGGGAGAGGCCACAACAGTGAGAGGCCCGTGTACCGCAAAACAAACAAACAAAAATACTCATGAGAAGAGGAGGAAGGAAGGGACACTTTGGTTCCCCTTTTGTTTTTTCCCCCTCTAGCAAGCCCATAGCTGCTGAGGGAATTCTCCAAATGGATTAAGTACTGCTCTCTGCTCTCCAGCTCCGGACACAAAGTGCCTCTAACTGAACATGCCCTTGAGGTCTTTATCTATAATGAAGGGGAGACGGCACTTGCCCTATCTAATGCTAAGCCAGAGTCTCTAGACGCCTCCAGAAACAGAATGATCTTGGTGGAGGGAAGGCAGGATGGTTGAAAAAATGGATTCAAACAAACCAGAGGCTTACAGATGACCTTCAGGAGCACAGCAATGCGCTCTTTACTTGAAGAATGCAGACGTCTGCTGTGCGTTCAATTCAGAAACCCATCCCTGCCCTCACACCACAATAGCTCCTGTCCTCCCCCTCCCCCCGCCCCCAGTACACCCCTAAGAGCCCTAGACAAGGAGTCCCTGTTCTGCCTCTCACTGACTGCAAATCCTTGAGCAGGTCAACTTTGCGTCTCTAGGGCTCGAGGGTCTCATCTGTACAACGGGGATCATGATCTGTCCCACAGGAATGTCGTGAGGACCAAAGAGGATAACACGCAGTGCGAGCGCGCGGTGTCAGAAGCTGAACCCTGGTCCACCCAGGCTATTACTACGGGGACTAATTGCTTCCCTCTTCCCGGCTTCTCCCCTCTGGAGACTCGGCTCCGTCCCCCTGCCCCACCTCCTTCAGGCCGGGGTCTTTCGGCAGAGGGGACTGGGGCCAGAGCCTCCCTTTCCGAGGATGGGTGCCCAAGAGGCCAGGCTGCGTCTCCCGGGCCCGCGAACCCGCCCCGGGCCCCCTCACCTCCATCGGTTGATCCCGACTGAGGAGGAGGCCGCGAACCAAGGGTCGAGGATGTACACGCAGCGCATACAGTGCGCCCCGCGCACGGCCGCCTGCAGCGCCGGGTTATCATGGAGCCGCAGCCCCTTGCGGAACCAGTGCACTGAGGAGGCGCCTTCCGCGCGGGCCGCCGGCGCCGGGGCCGCCACTGCCACGGTAGACACAGCCGCCGCCATTACCGCCCTGACTGCTCTGGCCACCGCTGCTCCGCCCCCATAGACACCGCGGGCCCCGCCCCCAGCCCGCCCAGTGACCTATGACGCTTCCGTTCCTCTCTGGGTCCCCGCCCCCGGGACCTGGAGCCCATCTTCTATTGGCTGGAAGCCCCCCTCCCGGCGATTGGCTCTGAGGCGCCCAGTCTGGCCCCGCCCCCTCACGTTCCCACCATGTGTGGGCTCGCTGGGGAGGAGCCGGAGGGCTGGGCGGGTGACGCAGGCTGGCGCTCCCCAGGGAGGTCTGGGCTTGGACCGAGTCCGGAGGGACTGTGGATCCCAGGCTTGCCGCTGGAAGCTGTGTGGGCTGGCGGGGTTGCTGTGACTCCAGAAAGTGAATTACACGACAAACAACCGGCCGTCCTACATCATCATCGTCATCAATATCATCATCTACCTCACTCTATACATCATTACAACATTCTTCTACAGCCGCCATTTATTGACTGCATTATATATGCCAAGCAACATGATAATATCCTTACATTGACTGTGCCATTTACTACTCAGTTCAGCCCAGTTGCATTCATTCAACGAACCCTAGTGAAAGAGCTGTTATTATTCTCATTTTTCGGACAAAAAAAACTGAGGCTGCCGTAGGGTGAGCGACTTGCTCAGTATCATAACGCTAATAAAAGGATTCTACCCCGATTATTGTGAATCCGAAGCTTCTGCTTTTACCTACAAAGCTATACTTGCGTCTGCGCTGAGCAACGTGGCATTTACAAGCGGTAGAGTTCAAAGAGTGGGGAGAAGTGCCCTGATGTGCAGCAGTAGACGGTTTGGGAGTAGGGGCTGGAAATGTAGAGGACGTGGGTTGAGATAGTAATTATGCCATCAGATGAGTTTTGCTTTTACTTCTATGTTGAGTAGACTCAGTTGTACCTCTGTATGCAAAACACTGAACTGGAGTCTGTGTGGGCTTCAGAGATGTGGAGGACACTCCCCATTCCTCCCAGGGGAGCCAGGTGGAGCCCTCTTCTCCTTCTGGAGTCTAGCACAGGGCTTGCTGATTGACAGAATGAGTGAATGACAGGAGAAGCATACAAATACCCACAGTGAAGTGTTGATGGTGAACTAAGCTAGCCTAGTCAGATTGGAGCTCTGGGGGTTATCAAATGAAGAGTCTATCTCAGTTTGTCCCTAGGTTGTGCCCATGCTCAGAACCCTTCCTGAACTTGGGAAGGAGCAGTGAGGAATTTAGCAATATAGCCAGCAGTTTAGTGGTGTTGATTAGCACAACTCTTAAACCACAGTGTTGTTGCAATCCTAGGGTCTCTCATTGCCAGGGCTTCGTACAAACTGTTCCCTCAAACATGGATCACATGCCACACTCCACCCCCTTTCTGACTCCACTTTGTCCTGGGTCACTGCTCAGTGTAGATGTCACTTGCCATCTGGTCCCAGCCTACATAGTGGCCCATCTCGTTCTGTGCTTCTTCTTATCACTGGCCTTAGTACACGGTACAGGAATTTCTTACTTGTCTGTCTGCCTCATTAGACTATAAATTACTGGAGGGCAAGGAATGTGACTCATTTACAGCTGTATTTCCAGGGTCTAGCTCAGTGCTTGGCACTTTATGCTCAAGGATTATTTAGTAAAAGTTCGACAGGGACTAGAATCTCAGGTTGCCAGGAACCTTAATGGTCTATCCCAGTTCTGACCCTGTCGTTATTTTTGAATCTCCTCTCCAAATGCTTGCTGAACGAAGAGATGCCACCTCTTAATACTTTTCTTTAAAAAAAACCATTTATTTATTTATTTTTTGTGGTACGCGGGCCTCTCACTGTTGCGGCCTCTCCCGTTGCGGAGCACAGGTTCCAGACGCGCAGGCTCAGCGGCCATGGCTCACGGGCCCAGCCGCTCCGTGGCATGTGGGATCTTCCTGGACCGGGGCATGAACCCGTGTCCCCTGCATCGGCAGGCGGACTCTCAACAACTGCGCCACCAGGGAAGCCCAAGAGTACTCTTCCTCTTAAACAGCTTTACTGAGATATAATTTACCTACTCAAAAGATGCACCTGTTTTAAGTGTGCAATTCAATGCTTTTTATTATAGTCACAGAATTGTACAACTACGACCACAATCTAATTTTAGAACATTTTCCTGACTCCAAAAAGAAACATCCCCATACCCATTACCAACTACCCCCCATTCTCTCACCCTCACCCTCAGCCCTAAGCAGCCACTAATCTATTTTCTGTCTCTAGAGAATTGTCTATTCTGGACATTTCATATCAGTGGAATCATACATGATGTGGTCTCTTTTACCTGTTTCTTTCATTTAGCTTCATGTTTTTGAGTTTCCTCCATCACCGCCTGTTTTGTAAATACAATTTTATTAGAAAACAGCCCCGTTCATTTTTTTTAAACATATGGTCGATGGCTGCTTTGAGCTACAAAGGCAGAGTTGCTGCAGAAACTATGGTCTGAAAAGCCAAAAACAGTTGCTATCCAGCTTTTTACAGAAAAAAGTTTGTCAACTCTTGATTTAGGCTCTTTAAGTTGGGTTTTCTAGCATCCAGACTCATAAAGGCACCCAACGAGAAAGAACAAAATGAGGAGAAATTGATGCCAAGAACCCCAGGTCAAGGAAAGAAAAGAAACACAGTGCAGGGAAAACCCTCATTGCCTGGGAGCAGGAGACAGACCTGCCCAGCAGGAGAAACGACCTTAACACTGGCCACTAGGGCCCCGAACAATGTACTGAAAACTACAGGTGAGAGGCGTGTACAGAAACTGCATCGCCTTCCCTGTGGAAGAACAGTGAAAGCGCTGTCTGGGGCAGGGGTTCTGCCTGTCACTGCCCATCTGCAGGCTAAAGGCTTCATGCTCTCTCACCTTTCTCCCCCAATGCCATCACCTCTTTGCATGCTAGAATGCATTTTAAAAATATTTATTAGACTCATTGAATAGTATGCTTCGAACGACTAAATTCGTTGGTGTGTGAATTATAGCTCAATAAAGACGTTTTAAAAAAATTTATTAAGAGCCTTCTCTGCAATAGCCTCTTTACCAGTACTGAGGATTCAGTCGTGAGCAAGAGAGTCCCCATTCCTGCTGTCAAGGACTTTACAGTCCAGTGGGGGAGACAGTGCTATGGAGGAAATGCCCAGGGGTGGGATCTTATTGCCATAGCTAATGTCTCTGAAGCACTTACCGTGTGCCAGGGACCTGCTCAACTCGTTTGATCCCCATGACAATTTGTGAGATACATCATTTTCTTGTCACTATTTTGCAGGTGAGGAAACCAAGGCACAGAAAGGTGAAGGAACCCATGCAAGGTTGCACAGCTAGTCGGTGGCAGAGCTGGAATTTAAATCCAGGCAGTCTGGCCCTAGGGTCCAAGTTGGGTGAATAAAGGAGGGCTTCTCTGAGGAATTGGTGTTGTTCAGGTGTTCACAGTTGCCCCCTTCTTACCATCTGCTCTGTCTTGACCAAACTTTAGTCAGGTTTCTCCCTTTCCTACAGGCTCCTGGACTCTGCTTGCCCCAAGCCTGAGCAAGCACCAAAGAAGTAGAATGTGCCTCCCCTTATCAGCTTCTCCTGGGAACTGGCTGACTAAAGCCAGATGTTTTTCCTATCAGATCCCATTTGTCACTTCCCATTGCTTGTCTGTCTCCCCTCCATAGATTCTGCTTGCCTCCTCCTTTATCCTAAAAGAGAAAAACCTTTCTCTTCTTGATTTTGAGATGCTCAAAGATTTCTGAGACTGGTGTGTTCTCTCTATTGCAGTAGCCTTTCTTTCTAATGAACGTGTCTCCCTGTCTACGTCCAGATTTGTTTTTATTGGACAATGTTTGCGCTGACAACTGAGGGGCTAGCAGGTGCAACTATGTGGAGAAGGGAAAAACAGTGCTGTGGGTAGAGAAAACAGCATGTACAAAGGTCCTGAGGTAAGTGGGAGCATTAAGCACTAGAAGAATTAAAGATTAGATGCTAAATGAAATAAACCCCAGGTCAAGCACCCAGGTTCCCTCTATCCTTCCGCTCATCTGTCCTCAGGTGTTGGCTGCTTCCCTCAAGGTGGCAAAATGGCTACAGCAGCTCCACCCACCTACAAAATGCTTCCTTTGTAAGAGAGAGGAAAGTCTTTAGGGAAGCACCCGGTCAGACCTCTCCTCAGGTCTCATTGGCCAGGATTGCACACATGGCCTAGCCCAGGCCAATCTGATATGATTTAGACCGATCACAATTCACCCCTGGGGTTTGGATGGAGCTGGCCTCAGGGAAGCAAGAGTTCACCTGAACAAAATGGGGGCTCTTTCGTCCAGAAGAGGGGGTTATTGGTGAACAACCAGCAGTGGCTGCCATTTGCACCTTCTATTGACATGATTAAAAGCCCTGAGGGGGCTTTCCTGGTGGCGCAGTGGTTGAGAGTCAGCCTGCCAATGCAGGGGACACGGGTTTGTGCCCCGGTCCGGGAGGATCCCACATGCCGCGGAGCGGCTGGGCCCATGAGCCATGGCCGCTGGGCCTGCGCATCCGGAGCCTGTGCTCCACAACGGGAGAGGCCACAACAGTGAGAGGCCCGTGTACCACAAAAAAAAAAAAAAAAAAAAAAAGCCCTGAGGAATTTTTGGAGGAGGTTGATGGGATAGCATTCACTCTTTCACCCTCTCAAAATAAACTGTGAAACCATATGCAAATATTCCTTACAAGAATAGAAAGCTTTGTTATTATCGCGATGTTAGGTTAACTATTCTTAGTATTTGCAGTAGCAAAATCGATCACAGAAGCTCCCCAGGTCCTCTCCTGCATCCCTGCACATTTCAAGGACAGTGTGAAGAGGGCAGTAAAACTCTTCACACGCTCTAAAGGCCTGTAAATGTTGTTTCTACTCATTGCTGCTGGAAACTTGTGGGAACAGCCAGAGTGACCCCCTTCAGGAAACTTCTCTTCTGGGGAGGTGGCAAAAGAAGGGTGCTTTAGCTGGCAAAGCCAAGAGTGACAATCCCCTCAGCTCTGGCTCATAGAGTTGCTGCCACCTTTGCATGTCGGAAGCCATCCTGGAGCCATTGCACCATGACAAAGTCATGAGCAATGGAAGGCGAAACTGCAAGGCAGCGCCGTGCCAGGAAGGTGGACTACAGCTCCGTTGTTATGTTTTATGATAACAAATTTACATACAGGGGCAATTTTGGGGGGATGTTGCTCCACGTGAAAGAAAAATTCCTCTAGGACTCCCCCTCCTGAAACTACCACAGAATGGGAAGTACCCACTAAAGCCTCGGGGAAATGGGTAAAGAATTAAGAGCCTGGAACTAAGGGGATGTTTTTATGAAAAAACACCCTCTAGTATGGAGTTATGGCCATGGGCTGGAGTTCCTGATGACGACATAGGAAATTTATGGTTCTATTATAAAGGAAGATTAATTATAGAAAAACAAATGACTAGAGCAGAATTCGTTGCCAGGATAGGGAGAAAACACTGTCTCAGTTGAAGGAAACAATGAGAAGGAGCATGCAGGTACATTGTAAATATTTTCATGGAACCATTGTAAAAGGTTGCTCATGCAAGAAGAAAAATAGGAACAAGTAGCTCCAACTTTTACAATTGAAATAATCATATAACTGCTTGGCTTGGTTACTAAGAAACAACCTGTGATTAATGGGAACTTGGGGAAATATTTTAATAGGACATCTAGAAACTAGGGGATATTTGTTTTAAAAAATCTTTATAGAACATTTTGAGGTTTGATTGTGCTAAGATTGTTTGGCCACGTACCTGGTAATGTAATCAACTACAATATATAAACCTGTGATTGTAAACAGTAAAGGAAGAATGAAGAATAAAGACTTGAGAAAGAGAAACATGCAATGCTGATACTTTAAGAAGTGTAATAGAATTATTTCCTTCACCGACGCTATCCATCCCTCGGGTATCCCTGGACTCGCTGGAGCTGGACTCCGGCATTTGCTCCCTGGTTCTGTGTCCTACTCATCCTCTCACAGATGTGACGAGGCTGCCAAAGAAGTTATATTCTAAGAAAAAGGGTGTGAAATGGTGGCCTGAGGCTGAATCTGGTCTGTGTGTGTGCCACACAGTCCACACAGTATTTTATAAATCTGAGTCACTGTTTAAAAGAAATCAGGAGATCGCACTTAAAGATTCAGATTTCCAGCTTCTCTTGCAAAAGTAGAAGTTCTAGCAATATAGGCCCAAGTGGCAAAAGATGAAAAGAACTCAGTCGTGTCTCCCCCGTTTGAAACTGTCCATTTCACCACAGCTCCCATCCAGCTCACCTTCCTCATTTGTGTTACTGGTGGTCCCCATTGCTGTCTTTATATCAGGAGTTCACTCCCGTGATAAATAAGTGTTCACCTCCCCTGTGATTGCAGCGGGAGGGAGGGAGCAGAGAAGGCAGATAAAGGTGGCAGGGATGGATGCAGCAACAGAGCCCTGGCGTCTCCAGCTCCTGCCAGGGCAGATCCTTCCCACCCAGCGGGCTGGAAGGCTGCTCTGGGCAGGTCTCAGAGCTGAATCCACAGGGCCCGTGTGGCAGAGGGGACAAAGTCCTACCATTTTTTCTGCCGTGAGCTTCCATCTAATAATCACAGCTGCTGTTTATGTAGCAGACAGCGTGCTAAGCGCACAACAGGCATTATCTCATCCAGTCACTGCACTGCCCTCTGGTGTAGGAACTATCATCATCCTCTCTCTACATATCAGGCAACTGAGGCTCAGAGACATCAAGTCATTAGCCTATGGCCACACAGCTAGGAAGTGGCCAGGAAACTGAGTCTGCAGAAATGTTATCTGACTCATGCAAAGATGCCCAGCCAGCACATGGCAGAGCTGGGATTCCAACTTAGGTCCAATTGCCTAGAAGTTGAAAACTGGTGGCCAGAGGGGCAAACTAGTTTTGGAAATTAGGAATTTGGGGCCTTTTGCTGGGTTCACTGGCCCCCAGTTTGCTATAGGCTCCACTAATCCCTGTTGACTCACACCCTGGCCTCTCCCCTTGCCTGTTACTTGCCTGGTCTCTGGAGAAGGTGAGAACCTTCATGTTCTTTTTATGGCCCCTCACCTTCCCACAGAGTCCAACTCAAGTGAATATGAGCTCTTGGTCCCAGGACAGAGCTAGAGGTCTGTGTTTGTCTCTGTTGACCCCATCCCACCAGGTTTCACAGGAGTTGAAAGCTGAGATCAAGGAGATATGGTTTGGGTTCGGGTTCAGCTCCATGACCATGATGTTGTCCCAGAGCCCAAGTTTTGTTGGATAGATTGAGTAGGCTTCAGGATCCACTGGTTCACTGGGGTCGTGGTTGAATTGATTTTACTGTTTTAAGTCATTTCTTTCTATCTGAGATTCAGTGAAAAGTGATCCTGCTTTAAATCAGGGTTATTAAAGGGGGTTTAGGTTTACCCGAGATGAAGATGTAAAGAGACTAGCTCAGGCCCTGCATATAGCGGGCACTCACTAAGGACCAGGGGAATGAAATATGAGGTAAGGCAGGGACCCTGTGCATAGTGACCTGGGGAGGAAGCAGAGAGAGGCTCGCTAGCTGGATGGAAAATCATGTAAGACTTCTGGGGCTACAGAGCAGCCTGGAAGCCAGACTGCAGGACTGGTAGAAATGCAGGCACCCTCAACGAGCCCCACCCTCACACCACAGGCTCCTTCCACCTGGCTGGGGCTCACCTGAGACTATTTCCTCCTCCCAAGCCAGCCTGTACCTGGACAGAAAGCTGATGGGGAGTGGGAGTTGTAGAAATAAACAAAGATCACCCAAATGAGAACAAACAGGCTATTTATTTGGAGCTTGCTATAGCAGGGGAGTCAGCCACCATCACTTGAAATGTGGCAAAGATTTGAAGGCAGGCAGAGGAATGGGAAAGCTTTATAGTGAGAAAAGGGAAGGCTTCAAGAGGCTGTTAAACTGATGGGAAAGCTGGAGGTGGGCTAACTACAAGGGGGCAGGGCGTCTTATGTGACTGGTTGGTCCTTAGTTGGAAGTAGGGGGTGTGGGTCAAAATAGGGAAACAGGCAGTCATTCCCCAGATCCTGACTGTCCTGGGCTCACGTCTGTGGAGATATTGGTTTGGGTTCCAGAGCTGATTGCTGCCGAAGCTGTGGGTCAGAGTTCTATTGTCATATATGGTTTGGCCAATGTCCGTTTGTATATTCAGTCTCACTGTGCAAGAGGGAACCTAGCTCTGTGATTTGGGTCACGTTGCCAATTTCTCTGTGTCTTGGTTCCCTCACCTCATCTGTGAAAGGGGGATGTTAATAGTACCTGGGTCAAGTGCTTAGAATAGCACCTGGCATGTGGTGAGTATCTAACAATTGCTAGTAATAATGATAATCATGGTGATTATTATTATTTCTAAAAATGATGATGATGATGATGTTTAGTAGAAAGGGCACTGGCCTGGGAGGATGGGTCTGGGTTCCATCGCACTGCGGCCTTGGGCAAGCCTGTCATGCATTCTGAGCCTCAGGCTTGTCTGTGGAATCTGGGGCTGGACTCTGATTTCCCAACTCATTCCCAGCTCTCATGTTATAAATTCCCCACCTGTGCTCAACAGGTGCCGGACATCCTGCTGTCGTCCCCACACTACTAACTACCCCTCCCTGACCCACGCCACCCATAGCCTTCCTTCACCTAAGCTCCCAGCACACGTGGACCAGGTGCTTCAGTGCAGCAGGCTCTGCTGTCCCATTTCAGCTGGTTTCAGGTCCTAAATTTAGCCCTTTCACAGGAGCCAAGGTTTGGGGGTGGGGGGATGGTCTGAGCAAGGGCTGCATCTGGTGAGGCAGCTGCGGGAAGCAAATCAGACAGGGGGGCCAGCAGGGCTGAGTACCACACTCTGTTTTGTCATTGGTGTCCCGGACTAGTCATTTGACCCTTTGGGGCCTCAGTTTTCTCATCTAGTAACTAAATTTCATGTATGTTGACTCCTTAAATCAACATATTATCTCTTAATTAGAACAACTTTCTTTTCTTTCATATGAGGAAAAGGATCAAAGAGGTTAAGTGATTTATCTAATTCATTCTCCTCACAGCAGCTAGAGGGAACTTTTTAAGCTATAAACCAGTCATGGCACTCCCAGTGGCTTCACCAGGCACTGAGAATAAATCTAACCTCTTTGCTGTGGTCAGCAGGGTGCTCCCTGGCTGGAACTTGGTCTCTGACCTCCTCTCTTTCCACCCCATGGTGAGTGGAACCAAAAGGAGCCAGTGTTTCCAAGTCATGTCAGAAAGTTGCCAAGTCTGTCTCTTCCACCTTTCCTATTCCTGGGATTTTTTTTTAATACAAATTTATTTATTTTTATTTTTGGCTGCATTGGGTCTTTGTTGATGCACGCAGGCTTTCTTTAGCCGTGGCGAGCGGGGGCTACTCTTCGTTGTGGTGCGTGGGCTTCTCATTGTGGTGGCTTCTCTTGTTGTGGACCACGGGCTCTAGGCACGCGGGCTTCAGTAGTTGTGGCACGTGGGCTCAGTAGTTGTGGTTCACGGGCTCTAGAGTGCAGGCTCAGTAGTTGTGGTGCACAGGCTTAGTTGCTCCGTGGCATGTGGGATCTTCCCGGACCAGGGATCGAACCCATGTCCCCTGCATTGGCAGGCAGATACTTAACCACTGTGCCACCAGAGAAGTCCTTATTCCTGGGATTTTTGTCCCCTGGGAATAGCTGGTTCCCCAACTCTGCTCCTACCCACCTGGACTTGTCTCTGGTTCTGGACCACACCCAACTCTTCCTTCCTCAGGGCCTTTGCATGGGCTGTAACCTCTGCCTGGGGGGATGCCCTTTCTTTAGCTCTTCCTATAGCTGGCTGCTTCCCATTATTTGGGTCTGAGGTTAAATGTGCTCAGAGAGAGGCCTTCTCTGATTCTTTTGTCTAGAGAAGGGTCCCCTCTGATATTCTCCATTTTGGCTTTTTTGTTTTCTTCATTGTCTTCAACATGCTGTATTTATTTGTTTACTTGTTTTTAGTGTCTTGTCCACTGTGTGTCTCCCTAGTGCCTGATGCATAGTTACTACTCCAAGAGATTGTTGTTTGTTGATGTTGGTAAGAACAATAACTCACTGTATTTCCAGAATGATGCTGAGCATTAATTCACAATCATTTTGTGTGGCAGGATGGACAAGGATTATCCCCATATCTCAGATAGGAAAAGTGAGGCCTGGAAAGGTTAGGGGACCTGCCTGAGGCCTCCTAGCTTCTAAGAAGTAGAACCCAGGTCTCCTGACTCCTGGTCAAGTGCTCTTCAAAAACAGAAGTGAAGAGTGATGCGTTCTGAAGCAGAGGTGTGTTGCAGTGTTGGCCCAGCTCACTGTTCCTAAATTCTCCATCTTCACCCACCAATTTTTTTTGCTGGGCAGGCTGACTTCCACATCCCTGTCTTTTGTACCAGGCTTTTTTCATTGTTTGTTTTTTGGGGCAAGTTAAAATATATTTTCTGAGTTTTTTTTTTTTTTTTTTTTAGTTGTATGTATCCACCCTATTTCAGGTTATCTTTGTTGATGTCAGATGTGTATATGACGTTTATATGGTTCTTTTTAACCCTTCCTGGCTTTTTATTTTAGAGGAAACTTTGAAGAGAAACTCCTTCTTGATGGATACATTTTTTCTTTAGCAACTTGTTATCACTGGAATCAAAGGGAGAAAGTAATCTCTTTCTCCATTGGTTGTACTTGTATGTCACAAACAAAAGACAATTTGTTAAAAAAAAAAAAGAAGGGACAAGAGAGAAGGGGAACAGTGGGTTTGCAGGGGAAGGAGCACCTCTTCTGCTGCTTGCAGGGGAAACATTCCTGGAGGCCGTCTTGGCTCCTTTAAATACCATAGAGATGAGCTGGGGGCGACGGTGCTGACTGTGGGAGAGGCTGAGAGGCTGGGATGCTGGAAGGCAGCCTCTGGCTGTTCCCTGGGCTTCATCTGCGTCAGAACTGGGGTCTTCTGCCGCGTGTGGATTCAAACCCATCCACATACACTGCACATCTTTGTGCTTTTCTGTGTGGGGGTCTTGCACAGTAGGCTGTTCAGTTGTGTCCTGAGAGTTAAGCCTGTTTGAATTTTTTTCAAACGATTTAGGTTTTTCTTGAATCTTGTTCAAGAAAGTGCAACTAACATTAAGAATGTTATCTCAATTTTCTGATCACACAAAGGGTGCAGAAACGATTATGTCCCTTTTCTGTTTAAGGGACCTGGTGATGGCTTTAAAATCGTTTAGAATCAAGTCTAGATTGACCACTGCACTCAAGGCTGTTCATGCCATGGCCCACCCTCCTTTTCTATTCACCCTCCCCCCCACAAAAGAAACCCTCTCACCACCCCCCATGTGCTCTTTCCTCAGCTTTACCTTGTTTCCTGGGCCAGTCTATCCTTGCTTCTGGAGCCCCCTACTTGCCCAGTAATATTCAGTTCAAACATCTTGGCCCTTGTGAAGACTTGGTCTCTCCATCTTCTGAGACCTCAGGGCAATACTGCATCTGTTATGGGGACCTTGCTGTGTGTTTATATTCGAGACCCTTGAAGCAGATTTGGGTCTTCATACCAGTATGTTCTACCACAGTGCCTGGCACGTAGTAGATGCTCAAAAAAGGCTGGGTACCTGTGCTCTGAAGGCAGAGACCTCCGTGTGAATCCTACTGCTGCCTCTTCCTTCCTGTGCTCCTCCTTGAGCCTCAGTGTCCTCATCTGTAAAATGGGGGATCAGCGATGGTGCTCACCTCAAGGCGCGTGGGAAGCTTGTGGAGATGAATGACGGAATTGAGGACTCAGCAGTGTCTTGCCTCCAGCAAGTGCCCAGTAAATGGCAACAAGCACCAGTACGAAACCTGGGGTCTGGAAGGAGTCTTGGTATTTGGATCAACCCCTTGCCTGGAGGGAGAACAGATTCTTAGAAGGGCTGTCCTGCTAGAACCCAGGCTTGGCGATGGCAGGGATGAGCCTTTGTTCATCAATCCCAGCCAGACCCTGCCTGTCCCTTCTTGCTGCACACACACAGGATGTCTTACTCTGATTTTTAATTAAATCACATACAATTCAGGGCATCAGGCCCCACCTTTATTAGAAACCACCTGGGATTGTGCGGGGACTGGAAGAGAGTAGTCGTGAGAAGCCCCACTCTCCCCAGCCTTTCGTTACAGGTGCTGAAAACATCAGGAGTTACCCCAAGGAGTTTTGTTCCACTTGGTGGAACAAAACACCCAACAGAAGGGACAGGAGTTGTGAAAGCCACCCTCAGGCCCGGAGGGTGTGGTGAGGGGAAGAGAAGATTCTTTCGGCCCCAAACTCAGGGAAGTTTGTAATTGTTAGCTTAACACCTTCATCAAGATCAGGTTACAACACCTGCCCTGCAGGGACCTGGATCTTGGGGGGCCCAGCACAGCTTAGGTGGATGGCTCTGAGGTGACCCTGGCTCCATCAGCATGCCCTGCACAGGCAGAGTTGGGAGAAGCCAAAGCGGCTCCTTGCCTCCACTTCTGGGGGGCAGTTACCTGAGCCAGGTAGTTGTTTGTGCCAGGTGGCAGCTGCCCCTCAGGGGCAGGGGAGTGAGGCGGGCAAAACCGACTGCGGGAGGGTGTTAATGAGCAGGGGCCCGGGCCAGGCTCGGTACCTCCGATCCTTCACCCCCTTGCACGGGCGGGGGCTGCTGGTCTCAATGCAGAGAAGAGAGAATGTTTGTTCATTTCCTCCCTCAGCCCAGCCTACACTTTCCTCCAAAAGAAGGCTGGTTTGGGGTGGGCCAAAGCTATGCTGCCTGCCCCGGGGCACAGAGGTGTGAGGTTTCCCAGATCCTAAGCCTGTGGTGGGGTCACACCCCCATCTCCCCTGAGTCCAAGTGAAGACGTAATGGCTTTGTCAATACTGTCCCTTAAAGGTTGTGGCCTGTCCCCAACCCCAAAGGTCATGTGGAGGTAGGAGGCCCTGGCAGGAGGACAGGAATGGGTGCTGTCCCTCTCCTACTCCCAGAGAGCTGGTGCTCTTCCAGAGAACCTAACTGGTTCTTCCCGTGGGGGTCCCTCCTCCCCAGGGGAGGACAAAAACCCTGAAATAGGAAAGGGGGTCGAGACAGGTTTGGCAACTTTCTGACATCACTTGGAAACACCGGTTCCATTTCAACCACCAGATTCCCATGAGGTCTGTAAGGCCACTGTCTCTGGGTCCAGAGAGGCACCTTCACTTCATTCATGGGCACTCTCCCTGGGCTGGGCTGGGCCATTGCAGGGTCTCTGGAGAAGCTCACACTTCCACGTTACTCTTCTCGTCCTCCTTGGGGCGGGGCTCCTCCTGAATCCTTTTCATCTCCCAGCCCCTGACCCAGGTATAGGCGGAGGAGCCTCCCAGCACCATCATGTTGCTCATCCACCAGAGGAAGCTCTTCGTCTCCTCGTAGTAGAGGACGGCCAGCACCGTCTGGGCACAGGCTTTGGCTGTGCCGGACACGTTGTGGGTCAGGGGACTGGTGAACTTGATCTGCAGTCCTGCTACATAGCCGATGGTGAAGCCAAACAGGCCGCCCAGCGTCATCATGCCCCAGAAGTGGGCGCTGCCCAGCTGGGGGAAGTTGTAGAGGGCCGGGAGCTCCCCCAGCAGCAGCAGCAGGGGCAGAAAGAGGACGCAGGCGTTGACGTTGTTGTAGAAGGTAAGACGCCAGATGCTGCCGTCCACCGCCGGGAGCACCTTCTTGGTGTAGATGGCGTTGAGTGAGACGCAGAGGCTGGCGAGCACGCCGAAAAGGGTGCCCGTCCAAGACAGGGTACCCTCCGCGCCCTCCTGGTCCACACCAAGCCAGAAGCCACCTACAGGAGGGAGAGGAGGAGAAAGGCGAGGGGGATGAGCGTGGGGAGGAGGAAGGACAGAGAATTTTGCCACCAAAGTTCACAGACGGCGTTAACGCTGTCCGCGTCATCCCATCCTCCCTGCTCTTCCTGCAAGAAACGTGTGCAAAGGCTCCACTACATGCTAAGCACCACGCAGGGCTGGGGAAGGAGCCCAGGACATGAACCCTTCCTTACGGAGCTCACATTCTGGCAGAGGAGAGAGACATTAAAACGATTAAAGAAGTAATTTTAAAGAAGTAATTTCTTTAATTACAATTGTAATGAGGTCCATAAAACAGTACAGGGTGCTGTGAGAGCCCGTAACTGGGCGACTGTGCTGGCCTGGGGCACCTGGAAAGCAACATTTGAAATGAGCTCCGAAGGATGAGCACAGATACAGCACTTAGTGGTTAAGGTGACCTTGGGAAAGCGACTTCAGGTCTCGGAGCCTCGGCTTCCTGGTCTGTAAAATGGGAGCCTACAATTGGTTAGAAGCACTTGTGGCCTGAGGTCTTTGGGGATAGGCACTCTTTCTGAGACTCTCATGTTGTGACATCTCCTGCTCACAGAGCCTCCATGGCACCCCACTGCCCCCCACGTCTGCAAGGAGTCTCAGCCTGGCATGCTGGGCTTCCCACGCCCTTGCCACGATCTGTGTTTCTGTGTCATGATCACCCCGAGTCCCCTCTCATCTCCCTGCTTCTCACACCAGAGCTCAGTGTCCTTGATCATCTACTGCACCAGAAACACCCTCCTCCTTCCTGGGAGATTCCACTCATTCTTCAGGGTCAAAGCCAGTCTCTCCAGGGGTGAAGTGTTTCCTGATATCCCCAGCACCCAGACCTCTTCCTGGCCTCCTCCTGCTGTGCTTTCCTTCAAGACCCTTGCCTGCCCTGGGCTGCTAGACACCTGCCCGTGGGGACAGTACAGTCTCTTTAGCTAGACCCCACCTTCCCAGAAGGCAGGGGCTGAATCTTACACATGTTGTATCTCCCACCACAGCAGCCCGCGACATGGTTTTGGTGCCAGAGAGATTTGGGCGCTGATCAGGCTCTGCTATTTAGAGGCTGGGTGGCCTGGGGACAGTTTACTTAACTTCTCTGAGCTCCCATTTCCTTCAGCTGTAGAGATCTGGGTCACATTCTTGATCCTCCCACTCCAATCAATCTACTCTCTGCCTTGCAAACAGAATGATCTTCCTACAGTACAGATCTGCTCAGGTCCTGTCCTGGCTTAAAGCCCCTCTGTGCCTCCCACTGCCCTCAGGAAATAGTCCAGACTCACTTAACTTGGGCAGCCTCATGGGTGCATCTTGCTCTGGCCCAGCCATGCAGAAATGCACATGTTTTTTCTACTGACTAGAACATTCTCTCCTCACTCCTTCCTTATACCCATCTAGTACTTTCTCTGGAATGCCTGCTTAGATTCCTCCCTCCCCACTCTCCACCAGGGTTTCCACAGCACCTTTTGTGACTCAATCCCAGGAGGCCTGGAGAGTCACCTGAGACCCATCTTCCCCCTTGAAGAGGAAGGAAGGAGGGGGAAACACTGCGGAGAGGAAGCCAGGTGCTGGGCCAGCAGAGAGCACCAGCCTCCAGGGCGCCTGCCCCATCAGGCTGGCCAGCGAATGCACTTTCCCAGAAGCTATCTCACCATCTGCTACTTTGATTACTTTTCGGGACTTGGGCCTAGTTTCCCTAATGACTTCACTGGTCGGCATGCAAATCTGCCAACCAGGAGGTCCCTCCCACTCCACCCCTTATAGGGTCAGCAGGGCTGAAGTGGAGATCCCTGGGGCATTTGGCTAAGTGAGGCCTGGGAGCCCATACCAGCTCCCTTGGGGAGGAAGTGGGAGCAGCGAGCCCGATCTGCCAGGGGTCTTAGCAGCTCTCCCCCGACTCCCACCTCTGCCCTGTTCCCTCTCCCACCTTGGGCCTAGACTGGGCAGCCCTAGGTCCCGAAGTGGCTCAGTGAGGGGAACATTTTCTAGGACAGGTGGCCTGGGATGGGCCTCTCCCCGGCAACCAGTGCAACTCAGCCTGAGACTCTGAGACACCAACTGAGAATATGTAGGTCAACCAAGATGAAATTTGCAGCACCAGGAAGAACCTGAACAGGTTCAAAGAAAGATCCCATTCCTGGATGACTGAGCCCCAGGAGGGCTCTGAGGGGGTGGGAAGCTGGTGGTGCTCTTACCTAATGGGCTGCAATAAAACATTCTGTGATGATGGAAATGTTCTGTCATCTGTGCTGTCCAATACAGTAGCCACTGGCTACACGTGGAGACTAAGCACTTGAAATGTGGCTACAGAATCAGGTAACAACACCTGCAACCGAATAACTGAATTTTAAAAATTTCATTGAATTTGAATTGGAATAGACACATGTGGTCAGTGGCTGCTGAACTGGATAGTACAGTTCTAACCTCTAGGGGACAAGAACAGAGCAGAGTGGTTAGAAACACAGGCCTGGGGGTCCGGCCAATCTGAGTTTGCATCCCAGCATGGCTACTTCCTAGCTGTGGGGCTCTGGGTAAGTGACTTAACCTCTCTGGGTGTCAATTTCCTTGTGTGTGTAGAGTTGATCATGGTGATGCTACCACCCAGGGGATCTCTGGGGAACATAGGAGATGCTGTATGCGAATGATTAGCACAATGTCCCCATCATTAATTTTTATTTTCTGAGGGTCAAGTCTGGGAAGACGGCTAAGTTATCTCAAAGCATATCTCTTGCCACTGACTCAGGCATTACTGTAAGCCTGCAAGGTCAGACGGTGATGATATATTTATTACAAGATGCCATGTCCTCTAGAAAGAGCACTGGATGGGGAGTCAGGACACTTGAAGTCTTGAGAAGCAAGAGAGTATAGTGGTCAAGTGTAAGGAGCCAGATTGCTTGAGATCAGGTCCCACCTCTGCCACTTAGCTGAGTGATCTCTGACAAATTACTTAACCTCTCTGTGCCTTGGTTTTCCCTCTGTGAAATGTAGATTAGAATCCCATCTTGTTAGAAGGACCCTGGTTGGGCCCCTAACTTGCTAGGTGACCTCCAGAAAGTTACTTGCTTTCTCTGGACCCCAGTCTCTTCCTCATATGACTGTCACGACAAGGGAGCTGGGACAGATAAAGTCAAAGGTGGTTGACAGGGTTATTCTTTAGGGTTTTGGCCCCCATCTTCCCCCACCCCCCACAGCCATTCCCCGTGGCCCTGGCTGGCCACTCACCAATGATGATGCTGCAGGTGAGCAGGGCATAGAAGGAGGTGGTTTGCTTGAGCAGCAGGTAGGAGAGCAGCACATTGAAGACGGTGGTGAGTGAGCGCCCCACGTTGTAGAAGGCCACACCCACATACTTGAGGCAGAGGTTATTGAAGGTGATCATGCCGATGAAGACCACCGACAGGGGCAGGATGCTTCGGGCCACCCTGAGGTCCAGGCGCAGGGTGGGGAAGTCCATGGTACCAGGGCAGCAGGTGGCCAGTGAGCTGAGGCCCTTGCACAGCAGCGTGGTCACCAGGCACTGGTAGAAGGTGACGAAGATGGGGGTGTCCAGCCGTAGGGAGGGGCTATCCAGTAGGTACTTGTTAAGGAACACCATGGAGATGGACGTGACCCAGTAGAGAGAGACTACCAGAGCGATCTGCAGTGCCCGCAGCACAAAGGGCTTCTCGTGGCTGGCCTCTGCCTCTCCGGAGGGGTCGGAAGTCCCCATCAGTGCCATGTGCAGGATCTTTGACCGCTTCAGAGAAGCCCTGTTCATGGTAGCAGAGGAGCTGGGTCACCCAGCTGAAATCAGCCAGACTGATTTCCTGGAGTACGGAGCAGTGAGCTCACTTCTGCTTTCTGCAAGCTGAAGTCCTCAACTGTCACATGGCGGGTGGCCTGGAGGCCTCCCACCCTTCTCCTGGATGGAGAGGTTCTGCTCTGGGGTGAGTCCCGCAACCTGCTGCCACCCTGAGGGGGTTCATGAGACAAGACACAGGGAAGAGGTGAGGGACGGGCTAAGGTTGGACAGAGATGACAGGTCAGGGGAGAAGGGGCTGGGACCTAGCAAGGAGGATTCGCAGGAAGGGGGGTGGCGGGAGAGAGATATGTAAGGAAAAAGGGGAGAAATGCAGGGCTGAGGTGTTAGAAAAGGGCGGGGGACAGCGTGGGGAAGAGGTGCTGAGAGAGACAGGCATGGGCTGCTATGGGAGAGAAAGGTTTGCAGGGTGAGAGGGGGAGGCATGCAAGGAGCTGAAAGGAGAGCGTGCGGGGGGTTTGGAAAGACGGTGCAGGCGAGGTCAGAGGCGCTCAGGGCCCAGGTGCTTTGGACCGGGAGGAAGCTGGGCCGGTACAAGCCCAACGCGCGCAGTCTTCCCAGGTGCCGGCCCTCGCTCCGCCCAGCAGCCTCCGGACTTCCGAGGCCGCTCCCGCCGGCGAGGCGGGCCCAGGACTCATTTCCTGACACGCCCCCAACCGCCTCCTTAAAGAGCCCGCAAGCCCACCGTCTCCCTTAAAGCCACAGCCTCAGAGAAATGGCCTTCGGAGTCAGGCTCGCGTCGGGTCCCTGGCAGCCCTTGTGCGCTCCCTGCCCGCAGATGGTGGTGCTGGTGTTAGATCTCGGTAGCCGCGGGAGGTACCTGTGGGTGCTAGAGCCTCGGCCCCCTTCCTCCCCCCAGTCCCCCTCCTCCGCCCCTGCTCCACATCCTCTAGAGGCTTAACGCCCCTCGACTGGGTTCATCTGCAGGTCCACGTTGCCCCTCATCCCCGGGCAGGACTGCGTCCCCAGAGCCTTGGGACCACCCCGCGTTCCCCGGCGTCTAGAGAACCCCCGCCCCCCAACCTAACCCCGCGTCCGTCTACCTAGTCCCGCTCACACTTCAAAAACCTTGTTGCAATCTCCTCCTTCCCCCTACTTTCACCGCCCCCATCCCTCTCCAGAGCCGGAGACCCCCAGCAGCGCCCACACCACACCACACCCCACCCCACCCCCGATTCGAGACCCTCCCGGTGGCTGGATCCGAGCCTCAAGTCAGCAGCCCCTCCCCAAACACCCTCTCCAGGCCGGGCTCAGCCGCAGGCTCCGACACCGCGGCTGGCGTTCCCTGGCCGCGAAGGCGACCCCGCTCTTACCCCCTCCTCTGCACCTGCCGCCGGCCCGCGCCACGTTGAGCCGCACCTGCAGCGCCGCGCCCGCGGAAGACTACTTCCTGCTCCCAGCTCCGGGCGTGGGCGCCACGCCAGCCTCGCCGGCCTGCTCCCCACGTGGACCCGGGGTGGCGGCGGGGCGACCCGGGCCGCAGCCTGACCTTGGCCCCGAGTTATCCCACCGGTCGTGGGAGCAGGCCCCTTTCTCTTTCCAAAGCCACCCCAGACCCGGGTATACCGCCCAGGATCCCCCGCTCCAGTTACCGCGGCTTGCACGTCCCAGTACCCGGCTGCATTCGTGGCCCGCTGCCGCGCACCCGGTCTGTGCTTCCAGAAGTGTGTTCGGGAAACAGCCGGATTCTTCCTGCCAGCAGTTAGTGGAGGGGCCCCCTCCCCCTCCCAGGGACGGGACCTAGGAAATGGTCACCGGCCTGGGCCATCACTCACCAGACAGCCGGGAGGACCGACTTCTTCCTGGTACCCGCTCTAGCACCAACGTTGGGTAGCTCAGTTCTCCGGAGTTATCGTCATTAAAACTAGGGGTCTGGACCATACCAGTGGGTCTCAACGTCCTTGCTCAAAACCCTAGCTGATATGGCTGAAAGTAGAGACGACTATTTGTGTGTAGGATGTCAAATACCATTTAATTAGTACCATTTGATTTATGGGTGAGATGTCTGAGATTTGCTTCGAAATACTCAGAATACTCACCCCCACCCCCCAAAATATCCCCAAAGGTTAATAGATAAAACAAGATAGGCAATTATTAAAGTTAGGCATGGGAACATGGAGGGTATAGGAGTCTCCTTACTTGTGTGTACATTTGAAAATTTCCATAAGAAAAAGGTAAAGCTTATGGAGTACAGTTAAAGTCTCACTTGCTAACTGCATAAACCCTCGCCCCAGTTTAACACAGCCCTTGGTGGGCTATGGGAACTGGAAGGGTTACGGGGAAATGAGCACCATCCAACAGCCCCAGGGCAGGTACAGCCACCCCAGGCCTGTCCTCTTCCAACCGCTCTGGCTCTTGCTCTGTAATACCTGCACTGCCCCTTCCTCTAGAAATGGGACTTCCTGCTTCCTAGTTATGGGCTGGTCTCCAGGTGGAGGATGCCATCTGATCACCTTGTCACCTTTGAATCAAATTACCCTTTGGGGGAAGGAAAGACTTAAAGGGACTGAGCTGGTCCTCTGACCCCTACTTGGAGGGTCTCATTCCAGGGTCAGACTAAAGGTTGTGGGTTTCAGTTTATTAAGAGCAGCCCCTAGGTGCTCTCCTCTCTTAGGCGTGATATTTCACTGTGACAAACACTTTAATGGCAAACAGGACAAACTTGTCTCTGAGAGGCCCTGGTTTCCTGGAAGGGCCCTTCTCCTTGGCACGTTAACAGGAATTAATTTATCTGATGAATGTGCTGTCACCCAGATCCCCTAGGGCAGAGATATATACTGTATATAGGCCAGATGCACTTCACCAAGAGAGACCCAGGGACAGTCCACACTGGATGTTTGGGGCACAGTCAGGGCTCCCCATGCGCCAGGAGACCAAGGTGTATCCCTGTGTCCAATCCCTACCCTTACGTTGTACCTGAAATTCCACCATTAGCTTCACTCCCTTGGATTAAGGTTGTAATAGGCCACTACAGTAAATCTCATAGATCCCAATCCTTTTGGCTCTTTATATGAAGGAAAGGGGAAGTGGGGATGTTTCTTAGGGGTCTAAGGCCTCGGGAATTGTGCACTTTGCACAACCTGCATTTGAATTTTTCTTAAGGAATGTTAATTGTTTAAACCATTCATAAAGGGTGATGTTTTAGGTCTTGTCAAGGGTAATTACCCAGGGTGTGAACTTGGTATGTGGCAGCACATAAGGTCATTAGTGTGGCAGCTGGGCCCTTTTTGGGTGTGGTCCTATTTTCTTACCGTGGCTGGGAGCCACTGATGACGTCAGAAGAAGATGATGTCTACCTGAAAGGGTGAACAGAACTAACCTCCCAGGTGTGCGGGACAGTGGATCGGTAGCAAAAGGGCCTGAGAGCTCCTGGGAACACGCAGGTATTGCCTCTCTCAGCCCTGAGTTCAGCAAGGACTCCTGAGCCTACTCCATGTAGTGGACATCACTGTTTTCTACCAAAATTCATTCTCCCATTTGTCCAAGTTAATTGGATGGTTGCCCAGCCAGAGAGCACAGTTCCTAGCCTCCCTTGTGGGTAGGTGAACCACATGACTCCATGGCTGGGGAATGGAGGTGATGTGATGTACTTTCCAGGTCTAGGCCTTAAACGTTAGGTGGGCGCACTTCCGTGTTCTCTCCTCCTCTTCCTATAACCTGCAACCCAAGTGTGCCTATAACACAGCTGTTACCATGGAGACGAGGTCAATTTTTAGGGGCTGTGGGAGCAAGATGATGGAAAGAGCCAGGGTCTCTGTGTGGAGGAGAGCCACCTGCCAACCTGCCCTGCCTACCCTGAGACTGTTCTATGAGAGGGGAGTCAACTTGCGTGCTGTATACACCTCTGCAGTTATGAAGTGGTCTCTTTGTTACAGCAGTTAGGCCTTTACCCACAATACCCATTGTAGTCTATATTCCCTTCTCCTAGAACATATGTGTATTCTCTAGGCAAAATTAAGGAGGCATGATGTTGTTAGTCTGATCCCTCCCTCTTTTGCTTTTTCTCTCTCTCAGTTCATTATCTATCTATCTATCTATCTATCCATCCATTCATTCATCCTGTTCCTATCCAGGACCTGGCACAATTCCTGCCACAAAAGCTGCTCAGTACCTCTTTGTGGAATGAATGAAAGTCACACCACAACTAGCAGTACCTGAAACTCAAGGCTGATTGAAGACTTTTATTGGCCCTATACCCTGAAAAGCTTATAAGTCTCCTCATTTGCCCTATATGTGATTCAAAATAAAAATGAATACTAAACTGTAAAATAAATGTAAGGAGAGGAAAAAAATGTTCTGTTTTTCTCATGGTGATTGGAATATTCTTTGGAAAATAATATATTCTTTCCAGGAAAAAAAATTATGCCTTTCCTTTGCTGGTACTTGTGGCAGACAGTAAGAATTGCCTACCCCAGGAGTTGGCAAACATTTTCTGTGAAGGACCAGAGAATAAATATTTTAGACTCTGTGGGCCATATGGTCTTTGTCACAACTACTCAACTCTGCTGTTGTAGTGTTGTAACAAATGGGCGCTGCTGTGTTTCAATAAAACTTTATAGGGGCTTCCCTGGTGGCACAGTGGTTAAGAATCCTCCTGCCAATGCAGGGGACATGGGTTCGAGCCCTGGTCCAGGAAGATCCCACATGCCATGGAGCAACTAAGCCCGCACGCCACAACTACTGAGCCCATGTGCCACAACTACTGAAGCCCGTGCCTAGAGCTCGTGCTCCACAACAAGAGAAGCCACCGCAATGAGAAGCCTGTGCACCACAACGAAGAGTAGCCCCCACTCGCCGCAACTAAAGAAAGACCATGTGCCGCAACGAAGACACAATACAGCCAAAAATAATAAATAAATAAATAAATAAATAAATAAATAAACTTTATAAAGATAGGCCATGGGCTGGATTTGGTTTGCTGGCGTAGTTTGCTGATCCCTGGTTCACCGTCTATTAACTTAACCTTCTTTCTTACTAACACTACCCATATATTGTTTGTATGTCGATGTGTCCACCTAAAAATACTTATTCCCCAGAACTCCTTACAGCTAGATGTGGCCATGTGACATACTTTTGGCTAATGAGTTACAAGCTGAGAATTTCTGGGGAGGCCTTTGCTTCCTTTTTTTTGCGGTACGCGGACCTCTCACTGTTGTGGCCTCTCTCGTTGCGGAGCATAGCCTCCGGACGCGCAGGCTCAGCGGCCATGGCTCACGGGCCCAGCCGCTCCGCGGCATGTGGGATCTTCCCGGACCGGGGCACGAACCTGCGTCCCCTGCATCGGCAGGCGGACTCTCAACCACTGCGCCACCAGGGAAGCCCTGCTTTCTTGATATAGGTACAGCCTTTGTTGCTTCTTGTCCTTATATGTTCTGTAGGTAATGCAGACTTGAGGTCTGGAAGGGCAGCAGCCATCTTGTAACCATGAGACAAAAGATAGGAGGAAAGCAAAGGGTGGCAGAGCAGAAGCAGAGAGAGGGCTTGCCTGAGTCCCTTAGAGCTTGGGTGAGCTGCCATCCAGCTCTGGGCTGCCTACTCCTTATTGCAGGAGATGAATAAGACCCTGTCAGTTTACCGTTACAGCATGGTCCACTATACTGTGTAATTAATTGTTGCTGGAACTCACGTCTAAGGTTCCAGGAAGGCCCGGGATTGGGTGGTACGGAGTCTGAGGCAGCAAGGGAGGGGATACAATTATCTGGGATTGAATGCAAGCTGCAGAGCTGGAGGCGGAGTGGAGCGTTCCAAAGGCAGGGCTCATTTGCCAGACAGGGATCAGGGGTGGCGGAGCCCGCGTTAGCATAGGCAAATTCCAAAGCATGAGATGCGTGGCTAGGGACTGTTCACAAAGAAGTCCCAACATGGGGGAGGGGGTTCTGCATGGAAGAGCGGGAAAGCTGCAGAGGATTAGCAAAGAGCTGGCTCTGTTTAACAATAACATCTACCAGGGACGTCACCTCTATGCCCGGTTCTGGCTTCCGGGAAGCACCTAGCTTGGGATGGTGAGGGCCTTTTTGGTTTTTCTGAGATCTAGGATAGCCAAAAGCATTACTCCCCAAAGCTCCTGTAACATGCACCTGGATAATCTCCAAGCGGGAGTGATGTTTCCCCCAGTTTAGCAGCTAACCCTTAGGGAGTGATTGAAAGAGCCAGTCCCTCCCGGTGGAGGGTGTTTTACTAACACTTAACACTTATTGGAGGTGGCTCCATGCCAGTGTTTTCCATATACAACACGCAGTCCTCGCAACAATGCTGTGAGGGATAGTCTCTTGTTCTAATCTCTAATTTACAGATGAGGAAAGTGAGACCCCAGACATATTGGGTCACTAGCCCAAGGCCACCCAGTGAAGAGGTGAGAGCCAGATTTGAACCCAGACCAGTTTGTCCGCTGAGCTGAAGTTTGTCCTGTTCCATGAGTTCATCTCCTCCCGAGCCCGGTTTCCTGATTGGTCTCCTAGGACACTGGTCCTATGGAGTGACCCTGGCATTGCTGCCCTCTGTCCCGCTGTTTGTTGGAGGGCAGATATGTGCCTCAGGCTGCATTGTCCCAATCCCCAGGGAACTCTCCATGCTGTTACTCGAGAGCCCTCTGGTTGATCCACTATCTGATCTTTTTCTCTAACTTTTTCGCCTATTAGTTTCATCTCCCACATGAACTGTAAACTCCTGGTGGCAGAGAGGGTGTAGCTAACAGTTATATGGTAGCTAATCATTATCAGGCACTGCTCTGTGCCATGCCCTGGCCTCAATACTGCATGGTCTAATTCCTCTAAACTCATAATAACTCTGTGAGATGCTATCTTATTATCCCATTTTATGGAAGAGGAAACCGAGGTCCAGAGAGATAAAGTAAGTTGCCTAAGGTCATAGGGGCTTGTAAGTGGCTGAGCTGGGATTTGAACCCAGGTCGACTGACTTACTCACTTAACTATTAACTTTATTCTGCCTCTCTTTTTGTGTACAGCACTTCTCAGTTTACAAAGCATTTTCAAACACATTTAAAAAAAGTTTTCAGAACACCAGGGCTTAACAGTATGTTAGAGATTGTCTATTCTAAACCCCTCACATTAAAGAAAAGGAAACAGGTCCAGAGAGGGGCAGTTTATGAACAGGTGAGACAGGACTGGAACTCTGCTCTCCTAGATGCTGACAACCCTGCACATGCCAAGCTCCTTCCCTGGACTGGAGCTCCGTGAGCACAGGGGCTATGCCATTGGCATGTTTAGCTCTTCAGCACCTAACACAGAGCCTCACACACAGTAGGTGCTCAGGGAGTGTGTGTTAAATTAATGTGAGTCTAAGATGATCAACACTGCTAATTATTGGGGAAATGCAAATCAAAACCATGATGATATGTCACCTCACACCTGTCTGAATGACTATCACCAAAAAGAACACAAATAACAAGCATTGGTGAGGATGTGGAGAAAAGGGAACCACTGTACACTTTGGTGGGAATGGAAATTGGTGCAGCCACTGTGGAAAACAGTACAAAGATTTCTCAAAAAAAATAAAAATAAAACTACTGTATGAGCCAGAAATTCCATTCCTGAGTATACATCTGAAAAAAACAAAAACACTAATTTGAAAAGATCCATGCACCCACAATGTTCGTAATAGCTCTATTTACAATAGCCAAGACATGGAAGCAACCTAAGTGTCTATCAAAAGATGAATGGATAAAGAAGAGGATGTATATATATACAATGGAATACTACTCAGCCATAAAAAAGAATGAAATTTTGCCATTTGCAGCAACACGGATGGACTTGGAGGGCATTATGTTAAGTGAAATAAGTCAGACAGAGAAAGACAAATACTGTATGATATCACTTATATATGGACTCTAAAAATACAACAAACTAGTGAATATAACAAAAAAGAAGCAGACTCACAGATACAGACAACAAACTAGTTGGGGGAGGGTAATATAGAGGTGGAAGAGTGGGAGGTACAAACTAGTGCATGTAAGATAGGCTACAAGTGCTTCCCTGGTGGTGCAGTGGTTAAGAATCCGCCTGCCAATGCAGGGGACACGGGTTCGAGCCCTGGTCTGGGAAGATCCCATATGTTGTGTAGCAGCTAAGCCCGCACACCACAACTACTGAGGCCATGTACCACAACTACTGAGCCCATGTGCCACAACTACTGAAGCCTGCGCCTAGAGCCCGTGCTCCACAACAAGAGAAGCCACCGCAATGAGAAGCCTGTGTACTGCAACAAAGAGTAACCCCTGCTCTCCGCAACCAGAGAAAAGCCCGTGTGCAGCAAGGAAAACCCAACGCAGCCAAAAATAAAATAAAATAAATAAATTTATATATATATAAAAAGATAGGCTACAAGGATGTATTGTACCTGGGAAGTACAGCCAATATTTTGTAATAACTGTAAATGGAGTGTAACCTTTAAAAATTGTATAAAAAATTAAAAAAAATGAACACGAAAAGCAACTATACTCCAATAAAAGTTAATTAAAAAAATAAAATAGGTAGAGAGAAAAAAAATAAATGAACATGAGTCTGGTGTGTGTGTTATTATTAGACACACCATTTCATCCCAGTTATCCCTCAAGGCATGTAGCATGATGCTTGGCATGTAGTAAGTGTACTCGGTTGAATAGTGTTCAACCCTCAAACTCAGCCCCAGAACCTCAGAATGTGAACTTATTTGGAAACAGGGTTTTTGCAGATGTATTTCATTAAGTTAAAATGAATTCATAATGGATTAAGTTGGACTCTAAATCCTATGACTGGTGTCCTTATAAGGAGGGAGATTTGGAGACAGAGGTGACACACAGGGAAGAAGGCCATGTGAAGACGGAGGTAGAGGTTGGAGAGGTTGGAGTGATGCAGCTACCAGTCAAGAAAATCCAAGAGTTGCTGGAAAGCACCAGAATCTAGCAGAGAAGCATGGAACAGATTCTCCTTCAGAGCTTCCCAAAGGAACCAACCTTTGACACCTTGATGGTGGACTTCTGGCTTCCTGAACTGTGAGAGGATAAATCTGCATTATTTTGAGCCACTGAGTTTGTGATAATTTGTTATGACAGCTCTAGGAAATTAATATGGTAGGTTTGTGAAAAACAAAACCAAAACCTCTTGCTTGATTGATAAATCTCATGATAGCAACAGCTTTTTCTCAGTCTTGGCTGGGGATGATGGGAGAGAGGGTACCAGCAGCTAATTGAATCCTTAGCCCCCTCAGCGGATGGTACTGATACTCCTGGAGAGACATCAAGGCATAGTGGAAAGCTCCCTAGACTTCTAGTTTTTGGCCTGGTGACTACAATTTTTAGACTTTGGATAATTCTCTCCACCTCTCTGGACCTCAGTTTTCCCATCAGTAAAATGGGAGGAGAGTCAGGCTTGCTGGTCTTTAAGATAAAAGACTCTGATCCTTGTCCCAGATGGTACATGGAGGGGCAGGGGAGAGCTTGTTGAAGAAAAATGGGATGTATTGGTTGATGTCACTGAAAAGTCCAGGGGGAGTGGCTGGCTTGAGGTGCAGCTTGACCCTTGTTTGAGCAGCTCAAACAACGTCATTAAACAAATCCTGTCTGGGCTCTTCTCCAAGTGTTGGCTTTGTTCTCAGGCTCCATGTGATGGCAAAAGTCTTCAAGCATTCCAGACTTTATACCATTTAGGTATTTTTCTTTAAATAGACTATTTTTAGAGCAGTTTTAGGTTCCCAGCAAAATTGAATTGAGCAGAAAGTACAGAGATTTCCTATAAACCCCCTGCCCCACACAGGCACAGCTCCCCCATTATCAACATCCCCCACCAGAGCGGTACCTTTGTTAGAATCCATGAACCTACACTGATGCATCATTATCACCCAAAGTCTGTAGTTTACATTAGAGTTCACTCTTGATGTTCTACATTCTGTGAGTTTGGACAAATATACAATGACATATCTACCATTATAGTATCATACAGAGTCATGTCACTGCCCTAAAACATCGCTCAAGTTTCTGTCCGGTGGGGAAAAAAAAATCAGTTTCTCTGGGGTTTCCCTGGTGGCGCAGTGGTTGAGAGTCCGCCTGCCGATGCAGGGGACACGGGTTCGTGCCCCGGTCCGGGAAGATCCCACATGCCGCGGAGCGGCTGGGCCCGTGAGCCATGGCCGCTGAGCCTGCGCATCCGGAGCCTGTGCTGCGCAACGGGAGAGACCACAACAGTGAGAGGCCCGCGTACCGCAAAAAAAAAAACCCACAAAAGTTTCTCAAAAGCCTTGAGGTTTATTCTAATTGGTCCAGCTCAGGTCACATGACTACCTTTGACCAATCATTGTAGCCAGGAGGATAAATCCAGCCTCCCAGCTTAAGCCCTGCATAGCAAGCTCTACCCTTGGACCCAGACAAGGTGGTCTGCGAGTAGGTAAGCTTTGGCTCTGGAAATAAAATTTAGGAGGTGTTGCCTGAAGAAGGGGGATGGATGCTGAAATGGCAAACTACCGAGGTCCGCTGTGAGGGGCCTGTTTTGGATGGGGGAGAGGGTATCTGGAAGGTCGCATGGACCTCTTCCCTCCTCCTTTGCTCCTGTGGTTCCACCTCGTTCAGTGCTCTCCCACGTTCGCCCCTAAACCTGGCTAACTTCTTGTTCTCAGGACTCAGCGCAGACATCGCTTCCTTAGGGAGACCCTCCAATTAGATTAGGTCTCCCTGATGTGCACTCCGGCTGCTTCCCTTTGTTGACGAGGTGTGAAGAGAGTACACACAGGAGGCATCTATTCCTTTTTGGGTAAGAACGTCTTCATCTCCTTTTGGGAGAGCCGCCTCCTTGGCTCTTGCAGTCTTTGGGGGCCATCAATCCACTGCTTGCTTTCCTCCAGCCAAAGTGTTACCGAAAGTGGTGGTCTGGCTGTTTGATGCTCTAAAGCTAGTAAAGAGGGAAGGTTGGTGGAATGAAAAGTTCGCTTTATTTCTGAGGCCGGCAACCTGGGGGGGAGGGCAGACTCCAGTCCAAAGTCCGACTCCCCCCGCCCATGACAGAGGGCAAGAGCCTTTATAGACGGAGGGAGGGGGCTACATGTAGAAACAGTACAGTCAGCTCTGACAGTCATCTAGAAATTGGTCATGCAGTGGTCTGATCAGTGTCATCTTGATTGTTTTAAGTACAGTTAGTCTATAGTTCCAGGGTCGGTTAGTTCTCATTTCTTTGAGGCCGGTTCTTGGAATTGTGGCAGCTTATGTCATGGCTACAGTCTGGTCATCATGTAGTTAACTTCTTCCACCTGGTGGGGGTCTCAGTATCTATAAGACAGCTCACAGGATGTGGCTCAGAATATTATCTATAGCCCTTGAAGAGAAATGAAGGTCCTTGACTTTGCTTAATGACTAAATAATTATTACTTGGTCTCATTTGACTGTTTTCCTTTGTTTCTACATTTTCTCACTTCTCTGATTAAACTTATTCTTTGGCTAAAGTTTTTCCACAGACAAAAGTCAGGCTGAGGACATGGGGGGCAAGGACCATAGGGTCCTGCTCTGTTTCAAAAGGGGTGGGTATGACCCAGGCCAGACTAATGAGCCCATTGCTTACTTATTCCTTCTCTGAGATGGACAGAAATAACAATAAAACCTAAAATTGGTTACAGCTGATTCATGGTGGCAGCAATGCCCAGAAAACCCATTTACCACTTCCTGCCACTGAGACCCTCCGAGCTGCCCTGCTCGCTGTCCTTCCCAGCTTTTTTCTTTAGCTTTTTCCTTGGTTCTGCTGAACTCTTCCAATGACCTCCTTTTCGCATAGGGTGGCTGGAGCCTGTATCTATTGCTTACAAGCAGAGAACCCTAGATGCTACTGTGGGCATTTCCTTCTGTCCAAGAGGAGGGGTCAGGGCAAGAACCGGCCAGCTCCAGGGAATGAATCTAGCCATCATAACCCCACTTCTCCCGAGGTGCTGGGGTTCCAAGAACAGGGTGGGAGAAAGGAAAGGGCAGGGCAGCAGGAAGTGTAGACCAGGAAGTGTCAATACTGGTGTGTTTGCAGAACACACTACTTAGTGTGATAAATGTGTGGCATGTAATTGGGAGAGCTAAGTACAGAGAAAGTATCAATAGGATTCCTGCACATAATGTTCAGTTTCTTTAAAGTTAGGTTTAGGGAGGTATATGTCACACACAGAAAAATTTATATTTTAAGTGTACAGTTCGGTGAATTTTGACAAATGTGTACACTTGGATAACCATCACAATAATCAAGATAGAGAATAGTTCTATCACCCCCAGAAGTTCCTTCTGGTCACTTGTGAACTGATTTCTGTCCCTATGGTTTTGGTTTTCCCAGAATGTCATATGAATGGAATCATAGTATATAGCCTTTTGTGTCTGACATCTTTCACTTAGCATATGCTTTTAGGATTCCCCCATGTTGCATGTACCTTAATTTGTTTATCTAGTCACCAGTTGATGGTTGTTTCCAGTTTTGGGGGGTGTATGAATAAAGCTGCTATAAACTTTTGTGTACAGGTCTTTGTTGGAGGTCTGTCTTCATCTCTCTTGGGGAGATACCTAGGAGTGAGACAGTTTGGTCTTATGGCAAGTATATTTAACTTTTTAAGAGACTGACAATCTGTTTTCTAAAATGGTTGTACCCACCAGAAATGTACGAGAGTTCCAGTTGTTTTGCATTCTTCTCAGTACTTGGTATTGCCAGCTTAAAATTGTTATCCATTCGAATAAATGTGTAGCGATCACTAATCGTGGTTTTAACGTGCATTCCTCTAGTGGCTAATGATGTTGTCTTTTTATGTACCTATGTGCTGTTCATATTTCTTTTTTGGTGTCTGTTCTCATGTTTTGTCCATTTCTGAATTGGTTTGTTTGCTTTCATTATTGAGTTGTGAGAGTTCTTTGTACATCTAGATAAAATCCTTTATCAGATATATGCATAAAAATACTTCTTCCCAGTCTTTACATTCTCACTCTTTTTTTTTAATTTAAAATTTATTTATTTATTTAATTTTTGGCTGTGTTTGGTCTTCGTTTCTGTGCGAGGGCTTTCTCTAGTTGCGGTGAGCGGGGGCCACTCTTCATCGCGGTGCGCGGGCCTCTCACTGTTGCAGCCTCTCTTGTTGTGGAGCACAAGCTCAGTAGTTGTGGCTCACCGCCTAGTTGCTCCGCGGCATGTGGGATCTTCCCAGATCAGGGCTCGAACCCGTGTCCCCTGCACTGGTAGGCAGATTTTCAACCACTGCGCCACCAGGGAAGCCCCTGGCAATTTCTTATAATAGTTAAATATACATATCCCACATGACCCAGAGGTCTCACTGTTAAGTATTTACCGAAAGAAATGAAAAATTATATCCAGACTAAGACCTATGTAAAAATCTGGAGACAGGGCTTCCCTTGTGGCGCAGTGGTTGAGAGTCCGCCTGCCGATGCAGGGGACAGGGGTTCGTGCCGCGGTCCGGGAAGATCGCACATGCCGCGGAGCGGCTGGGCCCGTGAGCCATGGCCGCTGAGCCTCTGCGTCCGTCTACAACGGGAGAGGCCACAACAGTGAGAGGCCCGCGTAAAGCAAAAAAAAAAAAAAAAAAAAAATCTGGAGACAATCCAAATTTATTTACAATAGCAAAAAAATGGAGACAAACCAAATACTCATTAAGAGATGAATGGAGAAATGCAGTGTGGTATTTTCATACAATGGAATACTACTGAAAATGAAATAACTGCTTGGGTTAAGCAAAAAAATGGATGACTCACAATGGAATACTACTGAAAATGAAATAACTGCTTGGGTTAAGCAAAAAAATGGATGACTCTCAAAAACACTTTACTGAGTGAAAGAAGATAGACACAAAAGGGTATGTACTGTACAAGTTCATTTATATGAAATTCTAGAACAGACAAACATAAACTGATTATAGAGAGCAGATCATTGGTTGACTGGGGGTGGATGGCTTGATTACAAAGAGGCACAAAAGGACTTTCTGGGGTAATGGAAATGTTCAGTCTCTTATCAATGTCAATATCAATCAATATCTTGATTGTATGGTTGTTATACAGGTATACATACTTGTCAGAACTTAAACTCTACACTTAAAAATCTGTGCATTTTATTGTATGCAGTTATACTTCAATAATGCTGACACAAAAAAAGTTGGTTGAAATGGTATTTCTGGCCCTTGTTTTTCCAAGTACTATTAATTTTTATGTACCATGGGAGTGTCCTTGAAACGTTAAAAAGTATATTTTAGCTTTTATTGTTACCTCTTTACTCTCCATCCTCACCTCCAGTCTTTTGGGCTTTTAATTTCTAAATAATTTTTCAGCAATTATGCATTTGTCTGACAAAGTTATAACACATTTTAAAGTTTTTCTTCCAGGTTCCAAGTGAATCAATTGAAAGGAATTTGGCTGGAAATGAATGTTTACAGCCATTAGTTCATGTCTTGATAAGGCTGATACACCCTGGGGTGATTTTGCAATTTTCATATGCATTTTGAAAGCAATTTTGTCTGCTTTCTAGGTTGTTTCATTTTAAAAATTCATTTTCAGTCATCCATGTCCACGTACCCATTTAGCTATGTTTTCACAAACTCCACAAAATATTTCTACTCTCTTAGAGAGGAAGACAAAATTGACAGTTCACAGAAACATTGCCAAACAACAGAGTAGGCATAATGGACTGAAAATAGATCAGGACGTTAAATTAAAAAACAAAAATCTAAAGTCTGAGAGAGGACTCTAAAAATGCAAATCTATTGTGACACAAATGCATAAAAAATGATTTACTTACAAAGTTCCCAAATTCTGTCACTAGCTTGTTATGTGACCTTGGGCAAGTTTAACCTCTTTCGGTCTTATTTCCTGGCCTGAAAAGTGGGGGCTAATAGTAGAACCTACCTCATGGATTATCATGGGGATTAAATGAGAAAATTCATATGAAAGTGTAGAGCCCAGTGTCAGGTGTATAATAGGCACTCAATAAATATTTGCAGTTATTATTATTATTACCTCCATTGTGTATAAATATATTGGAAAAAAAAAGTGAGTAGGGCTTCCCTGGTGGTGTAGTGGTTGAGAGTCCGCCTGCCGATGCAGGGGACATGGGTTCGTGCCCCGGTCCGGGAAGATCCCACATGCCGCGGAGCGGCTGGGCCCGTGAGCCATGGCCGCTGAGCCTGCACGTCCGGAGCCTGTGCTCCGCAATGGGAGAGGCCACAACAGTGAGAGGCCCGCGTACCGCAAAAAAAAAAAAAAAAAGTGAGTGGACATATTGTTAACCTTTTTGATCATTTCTCCTGGGGTCATACCGAAGGTGTGACTGCCTGGCTGGTGGCTTAGGAGATGATTTTGTTGCTGGGCTGGTGTAAGGAAAAGAAGGTATAGTTGCAAGGCTGAGGATGCTCAGAGGCTTAATGTTAAGAGAGCTTTAGATCTTACGTCCCCAGGTTCTGAATTCATCCATTTAGCCACTCAACAAATGTACTGATTCCTCAGTGTCCCACGAATATAGGTCAAGCATCTTGCTCACAGGCTAGTGGGGAGATGACACCAGGGTGGATATAGAGCCTAAATGGCCTCTAAGCTCACATTACCCCTCTGGTGGAAGAGGAGGCTCAGAGGCTGAAAGTGGCTTGAAAAACACTTGGGCAAAGCCAGACTGGGAGCTGCCACTGGTCCCCAGCCTGAGCAATTCTCCCTGGCACCTGTGATCATAGTAGCCCAGGATAGAAAATGCTTGGGGTGACCCTAATAAGGGAACAGTCGCTTTTCCCTGGGAAGTAGTGACATTTAAGTCTCGCAGCGACAGATGGGGAGCATTTGGACACATCTGGAGGAAGGGCTCTCCAAGTGGCAAGATGCAGAGGCAGGAGAACAAGAGATGTATCTGAGAACATCTAATATTCTTCCTTTATCATGGGACTCTCCCTCCCATCCCAGAAGGGCTTCCTGGAGGAGGAGGAATTTCAGGGCTGACACCAGGATCTATCTGGGTTCAATGAAACCACACCTAGCGGTTCTTAACTCTTACCGGGGCAGCATGAATTTCTCCTCCCCTGCTACCTCTACTCTCCCCACACAGTTATTGGAACCTGGTGCTTCTCAGGACTCAAGTAACAGAAGAGAGTCCTTAGAGATGTAACATGGGAAGGACACGGACACTGTAGCAGAATTGAATATGAAAATTATGCAAGTGGGTGAATTTCCCCTAGGATAAAATTCTGAATGATTTTTAGACATTTTGCCCTGAAGCCAGGCCACCCTGGGGCCTTTCCTTTACCCTCCTGATCCAAAGTCCCCACTTCCCTATTCCTCTCCCCCTTCCAATTTGAGTCACAGCTGGAACAGACTGGCTCTCCAGGAGGGAGGCTGGACACAAGGGGAGGAGGTCTTGGGTAGGGGGAGGGAGGGGAAAAGTAAGAGATTAGAAGGCTGAGGAGCTGAGAAAGGAGGGAAGAGAGAGCTAGGAAGAGTCCAGCACAGTTCATTTCTTGGTGGCATGGTTGGCCCCGTGTGGACACTTGGAACGCACTGGATAAGCCATAGGCGAGGACCACGTTACCGTCCTGGCGCCTGCCCTGGGACACCCATCCTTTCCCTGTCCAATCAGCATCCAGGTGCTGGAGATAGAGAGGAAAGGCTGGGTGCCCCTGGCCCTCAGGAGCCTCCTTGTCTGGTGGGAGACAAGAATGTGAAGAGATGATTAAAATAGCAGGAGAGGGGCGAGAATGGGCGGGGCATGCCCTCCAGCTTTTAACCTATGGCTAGCCTTGCTGGGGCTAGGCCATCTCATTCTCTCCTGAAAACCCTGCCCCGTCCTTCTCCTCTTGTCCTGTGGGGTCCCTCCTCTGGTGCCTGGGAGCCCAGCAACAGTAGCCTCAGTGCCCCCCGGGGAGAGGCACCCACAGCAGCAGAAGAGGAGAGAGAGGAGGAACCAAGGGGGGAGGGACCAACGGGGAGGGGCAGGGCAGGGGTCCAGACAATCAAGCCCTGGATGTGGCCATTGCCTTCGCTGGCGACTGTATGACTCCACCGTCTTCTGAGGGGTAAGGGGAATGTGGTTTTGAATCCACAGACATACTCACCAGGCAGATTTGCAGATTCGCTGGCAGCGCAGGGAGGGGCGGGCCAGTGGGAGGGGCTGACCTGAACGGACCACCTGGAGGGCCCCAGGTGCCTGTCCCTGCCTCTCAAGTCTTAGAGGTGGCCCAGAGGCAGAAGGTGAGTTGACAGACACCCTATCAAAGCCAGGGCTGGGAACCCCTGCCTGCCCTCCTCAGCTGAGCAATTCCTTCCGCATCCCCACTGGTGAATTTGTGAATTAGTGGGAAGAGTCTTCCTGTCTGGGTCACTAGTAATATTGGACCATAAATTCTCCCAGGGGTGGGATTTCCCAGATTCTAATGCTGACGCTCAGACATCCCAAACTCCCTGTGAATATTTGCCTGTCCTTTACTCTGTGCTAGGTGCTGTCACCTGGGGGACTGCGTTTCATTCTCACAGTGGTCCTGGGAAGTAGGTGGTATTTTATTCCCATTCTACAGAGGAAGAAACAGGCCCAGAGAGGGGAAATGTCTTGGACAGGGGCTTGCTTAAGGCCAGGAGGAGGTGACTCTGGACAGGAGTTCCAGCAGACAGGGTCAGAGCCTGCCCTGCTGCTCCTCCTCTCCTCCTTCCTAGGGTCTGGCCCTCCCTCTCATGGGGCCAGGCTCTGGCTCAGCTGAGGGAGCCTTTCAGAAGCAATTCCAGGCAGGGGAAGGCCAAAGAGACAATTCACAGGAGTGGTACTGAGAGATGGGTCTTGGCCATGTGAAAAGGCTGATGGTCTTATAAATGCTTGAAATGGAGAGCCAGTTTTCTTTCCCCCCCACTCCCCCCAACGTGGATCTAAAACCCCTTCAGGCTACTTTTGGGGGAGGGGGTAGCTGACCACTTGAACCAAAGGCTGATGGGGAGAGGGGGCAGGAGGAGACAGGAGGATTGCTCCCAGGGGAGGTCCTTCTCTGGCTAGTAAGAGAAGTTGACTTGGAGGAGGGGTGAGACCCACCCAGCTGTGCAGGGGGCCTCTGCTGATGCTGCATCCAAAAAAGCCCTGGCATGGGTATGAGTTGGGTGGCTGGAATTTCTGAAGTCTGTATCTGTGATTGTTGGGTGTGGTTGTACATTTCCACCCTTCTGGGGTTAAGGACATAGCGAAGGGAGATGAGGTCACGGTTTATGAGAATACCAACTACGTGGCTTTGGAAAGATGCAATGTAAAATGCTGATAAATGTTTATGCACGCAATCGGCAATAATGCAAAGCCCCTCAGTTTAAAAAAATTGTCAGAATTGCCCAGTTTCCTAGAGTTGGAGGAGCTAAGTGAGTTGTTAACTGGGAATTGTAACCCTGCCACATGGTAACGTCGCTTTGGTTGTGAAATAGAAATAGCTGCCTTCTATATGCATGCATGGCTGTTTGCATGCATCCAAATTTCTAATTTCTGCTGGAGATTCTGGAGACATTGTGCCACTTTCTCAACATTCACAGTTATTATAACTTTAAATCTTTTATCTGTATCCTGTAACGGTGTCATCCAAGTGTTCTTTAAATGGTGGTGCTGAAAAACGCACCTGAAAATCAATAACGTTGGAAAGGAAGTGAGATGTGATAAAATGTTATGAAGAAGACCAAACCACCGGCATGAAATGCTGTGCTGTTAATTCAGCTGAGACCGTGCTGTGAAATATTAGAGGTAATGCCGGGAAAATAAAAAGTGGCATTAAAGCAAAAATATGCCACAATGGGGGTAGATTTATGCAACACATCCTTTCCACTTTGCATTCATCTCTATGGCAAAATTAGTCTAGAATTATGCACATTTGGAATTATGCAAGGTCTTCAGGAGCACATGCTTTGCATAAAATGCGACTGCCCTGGGCTTAACAGCGAGTGGGTAGGGGAATGGGTCAGTTATTCTAGGGTTTCTTTAGGCCAGGCAACTTTCTCTTTGTGTCCTGGCTTGTGGCTCGGTGACTTCATCTGTAAAGTGGGACAGTCAGACTGGCTTATCTTGCTCCCTTTATTAGACTTTGTAGAGACAGGCACCATCATTTTCTGCCCTGAAGTTGTCTTCTCCGGGACAGAATCCACAGCATACACTAAACTCATCTTTCTTCATTGTGAGGCTGGCCTTTCAAATACCAGGTGTCGTAGAGGATCACTTATCTGAATCCACGTGGGTTGATCCCTGGAGACAAGATCCCTTTACCTCCATCCCCGTGGTCCCACACAGATGTGCCTTGCGACAGGTGGTTGGAGATTGAAAAGGCCAACAGGAGAAAGCCAGGTGTGATGGGGGCCTGGCACCGCCAGAGGGCAGCACCCGCACACAGCTGAGGCAGCCTCTCCCAGTGCCCGGCCAGGAGGGAACGCTTCTCTCCAGTCACTGCAGTCCGCCTGGCGCCGCGCACCGTTCTGGGTGCGAGTGATACCAGTGGGGGATCAGGGCACCCCAGGGCTCTGCTCTTAGGAGGTTTACATTCTCTTGGAGGAGACAAGATAAACATGTAAGCACATTCATAAACGAGGCTGTTTCAAGTAGCAGTAAGTAGCAATAACGTGATGCAAATAAAGTAGTGACGGGGCGGGCACCAGCAGAGGAGGCCTGTCTGGGAAGATGACAAGAATGAGTCCTGAATGAGGAGGAAAAGCAGAGGTCCGAGGATCTGGGTGCATATGGATATAGGAAAGGGTCTGTCTAGGGGCCTCCAGAGGGCCTGGGGAAGCTTCCTCACAGGTGAGAACACTGAAGAACCAAGAAGCCAAGGCACATACCTAGGGTCACCGTAAGTTAGGGACAGTGTCTGACAAAACCTCAGGAGAACTTACCTTCCATATCCTAACTTTCCCTCAACCCTTCCTCTCCAGCCAGGACTGTGATCATGAGAACCCCGCCACCCCCTGTCCCCCGTCCCCATTCCTGAGCATAATCCTTGTAGGGAGACAGGGCAGGGGTCATTGGCTGTGTGCTCGATCAAGTCCCCTCCCTCTCTGGGTTCAGCTCTCTGTTATAATATGCGAGGTGGGTCCCCATAGCCTCTGAGCTCCCCATTCTAAGTGTGAGCTTGCAGGGACTCCTGATTTCTAGTTCCTGAGCACCCTCTTGTGGGCAGCTTTGGAATCTCATGCTCAGCTGGAAAGGATCGTGGGAAAGTGGTTCGCTTCAACTTCAGCGAGGCTGGTGGATTCTAAGGTATCACTACGCGTGTGCTTTGTTTGCATGTGCGTGCATACCTGCATTCCTGTTCATGCGTGTGTTTGCCTGTGTGTATGTATCTGTGTGCACGTCTGTGTGTGCTGGCTTGTGGGTGCAACTGCGTGTGCCTGTGTCTCTGTGTGTGTCTGCTTGTGGTTGTTTATGGATATATGTATGCATGTGTGCATCTGTGTGTGTCTGTGCTTGCATCTGTGTGCCTTTCTGTGTGTCTGTCTGTGTGTGCATGCACATGTCCATGTGGATGTGTGTTTTGGCAACTGGGATGTACAGGCGGATAGGAGAAGCCCCGTCTTCCTCACAAAGGCCTGACAAGTCTCCCTGCAGCCAACTTCCTCTCCCCTTGCTCTGTCTGTACCTCTCCTCCCCGAGTTCCTCTCCTCTGGGGTCTCAGTCTCCTCCCTCACTTCTCACCTGCACTATTTCAACAAACTTCTCTGACTATTTTTTCTCTTTTGTGTCACTTGAGCCTCGTTTGAATGTCACAGATCATAGCTCAAGAAATGATTCTCCTTTACATACCCAGGTCGTTAGGTTTACACACCTTTAACGGGGTTGATCACCCACTGCCCTGTTGTGGGGTAGCAGAGAGCTGGGGACATGTACACAGTGATGCTCTGGACGGCTGAGCAGAACCAGGCACGTGGTAGCTAAGACACAATGGCATGTCCACGAAATGCTCCAAGCTCCTCATGCATATGTGTCATCTTATTTGATTTACATGATGACCTTTCAAGCTTAGGCAAGGGGAGACTTATTATCCCCATTTTACAGATGAGGACATTGAGGCCCAGACAGATAATTAAGAGTCCTGCAGGAACTATTGAAGCAATATGCAAACTCTCTGTTCCAGTTTTCATAACACCCTAGGAGGTAGTTATTATCAATAACCTTCTTTAACAGACAAGGAAATTGAGGCTTTAAAAACTTGAGGTGAGTGCCTGATGCTGCACAGCCAATCAACAGCAGAGGCAGGATTTGAACTCTGCCCTGAGGTTCAAGCTCCACCACTCAAGCACCATGGCAGGTGCGAGGGCTCCCTGGTGGTCACGGGTTCAAGCTCTTTGGGCTGCACCCTGTCCCCTCACCACGCATCTAGGGCTCATTTCCTAGGAACGTTTTCCTTAGAACCCGAGGGGGAGGGCAGCCCACATTTTGGGTCCTCTATTCCTCTCCCAGTGGTGGGGGTGGGTGAGTCATGTTACCTGCGCCACTTTCAGAAGCTGCTGGATGGGGGCTGAGCATTAATTATGCAACAACCTTGCTGCAGTGCCTAATTGCCTGATAACCATAATTGAATCTTATGGGTGACACCAACATCGTTGCAGGGAGCCCTTTAAGGAAGTTAATGGGAAGCTGCACACATTGTGATATTTGCTTCCTGTCTCCCAACTGGCCTGCCTGTGAGACCTTTCCTGGGGACTGGGGGAGGCCGAGGGGTGGAAGAGCAGTCAGGGAATGAGAAATAGCACAAATATTATACCCCCTGATTCCCAGAGGGCACCGTCTTCTTTGCCAAGAAAAGTCTGCATGGCATTATTTTATAAATGAGAATGTGGCATCAGGAGGTTGAAAGGCTCTCCTAATTTCATTAAAAAAAATTATTTTATTTATTTAATTTTGGCTGTGTTGGGTCTTTTGCTGCGCGTGGGCTTTCTCTAGCTGCAGGGAGCGGGGGCTACTCTTCGTTGCGGTGTGTGGGCTTCTCATGGCGGTGGCTTCTCTTGTTGCAGAGCATGGGCTCTAGGCACGCAGGCTTCAGTAGTTGCGGTGTGCGGGCTCAGTAGTTGTGGCTCGCGGGCTCTAGAGCACAGGCTCAGTAGTTGTGGCACACGGGCTTAGTTGCTCTGCGGCATTTTGGATCTTCCCGGACCAGGGCTTGAACCCCGTGTCCCCTGCATTTGCAGGCGGATTCTTAACCACTGCGCCACCAGGGAAGCCCTCTAATTTTATTCTTGATCATTGCTATGGATCTTTACCAGCATCACCTGGGACCTTCTAGCGAGGCAGAGTCTCAGGTCCCACCCTGTGCCTACTGACTCAGAACCTGTATTTTAATAAGATCCTCAGGTGATTCACTTGCAATGCTGTAGTTTGAGAAGCACTGGGCCCTGGTTTAGATGATTCCCCCCCTCCCCCCTTATTGTGGAAACATTTTGATTTTCTTTTGGGAAACAACCCCTCCCCCCATTCCCCAAGCCTATGAAGTTCGGGTGGGACCCTTAGCTAGCCCTCCTACTTTCACCCCCTCAGGCCACAGTGGTTGCTTCAGGGAAGGGCACTGACCCCAAGCCAGGTGGGTGAGTTATTTCCAACCTGTTTGAGGCACTCTTGAGAAAGATGTGTTTGATCAAATTATTTATTGATAATCTTCCTTCTCTTCCTGTCCTTGCCATAGCTTGCTGTGGGTGAATATTCTTCCTCACCCTGGCAATGGTGGCCTTGACCGTCTGACTTGTTCTGGCTAGAATGTGGGTAGAAGTCACACTGTGCCTTAAAGAGCAATCTCATGCTTCCACTTGCCCCTCTTGAGCTTCTGACCCCCTCCATGAGAAGGGCTTGCCCCAGATGGCCATGGCCTTCATCTGGAGTTCAGGGTGGAGAATGTGGAGCAAACCGAACCCAACCTGGAGACTTGAGTCCACCCTAACCCAGCGGAAATTAGCCAAACCCTCAGCTAACCTAGAGATCCGTGAGTATGAAGAATGATTGCTGCTGTAAGCAACTGAGATTTTGGGGGTTGCTTGATACACAGCATCATTGCAGCAGACACCTGATGTTAAAAATAGAGATGTTTTCTTTCCATAGGAGTTGCTAAGCTGAATTTGGACTAGGATAGCAGAGCCTGTTGAAGGGTGAAACTAACAGAAAGGAAAACAGAGCTAGCTAGAGTGAGAATCCTAATCATGGTTAAGGCTTTGTTTCCATGGATCTGGCCTTACTTGAGTTAGTCAGGACCCTTTACTCCACTGGTTTAAACCAGAAAGGGAATTAGTGGCTCCTATAAGCCAAAAGTCCAGAGATGATTCACATTTCAGGTGAGGCTTGATCCAGCAGCTCACTGATGGATCAGCATCTTTGTCTCTCTATTCTGCTTCCTGTTTTGCTCTTTTCATCTGGAGGCTGGTTCCCCTTGTTATTTAGCAAGATGGCTTCCTCATTCAGGTCTAATAGGAGAGAGAGTTTCTTCTGGAAGTGTGCAAGCTTCTTTCCCAGGAGTTGGAGGCAAATGTGTTCTCAAGTCTCATTTTCCTCAGGGGTCACACAGCCATCCCTAAACCAATCTTAGAGGCTGGGGAGGTGGAATATGCTGATTAATCTAATGCATCTGGGATGGGAGTATGTCAGCTTTATTGAACAACATGGATCCTCAAGGGAAATCTGGGACTTTGGGACTAGGGTGAGGGGTGGAGAATGCTGGCTAGGAAGACGCATTAGTTTCCTCAACTAAACCTGAACACTTGGAGTAAAGAGTCCTGACTAACTCGAATTACAAATACCATTAAGGTTGGGGGCTTAATAGAGCAGAAATTTATTTTTTCAGTGCTGGGGTCTGGAAGTCTAAAATCAAGGTGTTGGCAAGGTTGGTTTCTTCGGGGGCTTCTGAAGGAGGATCTGTTTCATGCTTCTCTCCTAGCTTCTGGTGGTGGCCAGAAATACTTGTGTTCCTTGGCTTGCAGCTGCGTCACTCCAGTCTCTGCCTCCATCATCACCCTGTGTCCTCCTTGTGTATTTGTGTGTGTCTTCCCACGGCCTTCTTACAAAGACACCACCTATCTCTGGATTTGGGGCCCACTCTAATTCAGTATGACTTCATGTTAACAAATTTCATCCGCAAATAACCTATTTCCAAACAAAGTCACAATCTGAAGTTCCAGATGGACATGAATTTTGGGGGAACGCTATTCCACCAGAACAGAAGACAACCAGCAAATGCTCACCAGATTATAATTCTTTTATACAAAAATAGTACTGTAATATCCTTTCGGTTTAAACTTTTTTCCCTTTGAAATAATTTTAGCCTTACAGAAAAGTTGCAAAAATAGTACAGAGTACCCTTAATGTCCTTCACTTAGCTTTCCCTAATGTTAATGTCTTGCATAACCATAATGCAATTGTCAAAACTAAGAAATTAACATTGGTACAATATTATTAACTAACCTACACTCTTTATTCAGATTTCACTGGTTTTTCCATTAATAACCTTTTTCTGTTCCTGGATCCAATCAAGAATTCACACCGCACTTAGGTGTCAGGTCCCCTTAGTTGTCTCTGGTCTGGGATGGAGCCTTAGTCCTTCTTTGTCTCTCCTGACCTTAACACTTAAAAAAAAATTTTTTTTTATGTTGTGTATTTTATGTATTATTATTATTATTTTTGGCTGCGTTGGGTCTTTGTTGCTGAGTGCGGGCTTTCTCTAGTTGTGGTGAGCAGGGGCTACTCTGTGTTGCAGTGCACCAGCTTTTCATCGCGGTGGCTTCTCTTGTTGCAGAGCACGGGTTCTAGGCGCGCAGGCTTCAGTAGTTGCAGCACGGGGGCTCCGTAGTTGTGGCACACGGGTTTAGTTGCTCCGCGGCATGTGGGATCTTCCCGGACCTAGGCTCAAACCCGTGTCCCCTGCGCAGGCGGATTCTTAACCACTGCGCCACCAGGGAAGCCCTGACCTTAACACTTTGAAAAGTACTGGTCACTTATTTTCTAGAATATTCCTCAGTTTGGTTTTGCCTGCTGTTTTTTTCATGATTAGGTTGAGATTGTGCATTGTAGGCATGAATACCCCTGAAGTAATGTATTTTTCCCAGAGGGTACACATTATCCACATGTCACGTTATAGGTGATGTTAACCTTGATCACTTGGTTTAGGTGGCAGCTGCTGGGTGTCTCTCCTATAAATTGACTATCTTTTCCTTTGTAATTAATAAGTATCTTGGGGGTAGGAGAGATACTTTGAGACTATCCAGTTTATTAGTTGGAATTCTTCTGTTATGAAAAAAACCCTATTCTTCCTCCCCTATCCATGCTGTTTTTACACCCTCCACCCCGACTTAGTACTGACTCTCAGATACCTACGTTTGTTCAGTATTCCATGGATGATATATCGTGATTATTACTTAATCAGTTCTCAATTGCTAATCATGATGTACTCTATTTCCCCCAATTACAAACAACACTGCAATGAATGTACTTGTATTTATGGTGACCCCCTTCTGGGAGTATTTTTGAAGGCTATCATCCTAAAATAGAAAGTCCGAGGTCAGGAGTATGAGCATTTATAGTTTTTAACAAATATTGCCAAATTGCCCCTCAATGAGATTGTATCAGGTAACAATACCATCCATAGTGTGTGAACATCATTCATTCATTCATTCATTCATTCAAATGGCTTGCCATTGGTTGGGCTGTGCAGAGGGCACATGATGGGGGCATGATATCCCTCTGCAGCCCTCTGGGGCCTTTCAATCTTAGCTCTCTCCTCTGGTCTCTTTATTTTCTTTACTGTCTCATCTTCTTTATGAATAAATTCCATGAGTACAGTGTTTTAGAATAGTGGGGTTTTTTTTGAGATACAGTTCATATAAAATTCACTCTTTTAAAGTGTACAATTTAGTTGGTTTTTAGTATGTTTATAAGGTTGTGCAACCATCATCCTTATTTAGTTCCAGAACATTTTCATTGCCCCCCCAAGAAACCCCATCCCCACTAGCAATCATTCCCCATGACCCCCTGCCTCTAACGCATGGCAAACACTAATTTATTTTCTACCTCTATGATTTTGCCCGTTCTGGACATTTCACATAAATGGAATTATACAATATGTGGCTTTTGGTGACTGACTCCTTCATTTGGCATAATGTTTTCAAGGTTCGTCCATGTTGTAGCGTGAATCAGTATTTCATCCCTTTTAATGACTGAATAATATTCCATTATGTGACTATATCACATTCTGTTTATCCATTCATCCGTTGATGGACATTTGGTTGTTTACACCTTTTGGTATTAGAAATAAAGCTGCTATGAACATTCTTAAATGAGTTTTTGTGAGGACATGTGTTTTAATTTCTCTTGAGTGTATACCTAGGAGTAAAAGTGCTGGGGCATATGGTAAGTTTAACTTTTTGAGGAACTGCCCAACTGTTTTCCAAAGTGGCTGCACCATTTTACATTTCCACCAGCAATGTATGAAGGTTTCAATTTCTCCACATCCTTGTCAACACATGTTATTGTTTGCCTTTTTGGTGATAACCATAGTAGTGGCTGTGAAGTGGTATTTCGTTGTGGTTTTGATTTGTCTTTCCCTGATGACTAATGATGTTGAGCATCTTTTCATACACTTGCTGGTCATTTGAATATCTTCTTTGGAGAAATGTCTATTTGAGCCCTTTACCCATTTTTAAAGTTATCTTTTTATTGTTGAGTTGTAAAGTTTTTTACATGTTCTGGAAACTAGACCTTTGTCAGGTATATGATTTGCAATTATTTTCTCCCATTCTGAGGGTTGTCTTATCACTTTCTTTTTTTCTTTTTTTTTTTTGCGGTACGCGGGCCTCTCACTGTTGTGGCCTCTCCCATTGCGGAGCACAGGCTCTGGACGCGCAGGCCCAGCGGCCATGGCTCACGGGCCCAGCCGCTCCGCGGCATGTGGGATCTTCCCGGACCGAGGCACGAACCCGTGTCCCCTGAATCGGCAGGCGGACTCTCAACCACTGCACCACCAGGGAAGCGCCTTCTCACTTTCTTAATAATGCCCTTTGAAGCACAAACGTTTTAAATTTGATGAAGTCCTATTTATTTATTTTTTTTCTTTTGTTGCTTGTGTTTTTGGTGTCATGTCTAAAGAAACCATTGCCTAATCCAAGGTCATGAAGGTTTACAATTATGTGTAGATTTGTATGTATATATATATATATATATATATATTTTTTTTTTTTTTTTTTTTTTTTGCGGTACGAGGGCCTCTCACTGCTGTGGCCCCTCCCGCTGCGGAGCACAGGCTCTGGACACGCATGCCCAGCGGCCATGGCTCACAGGCCCAGCCGTCCCGTGGCACGTGGGATCCTCCCGGACTGGGGCATGGACCCGTGTCCCCTGCATAGACAGGTGGACTCCCAACCACTTCGCCACCAGGGAAGCCCTGGTATATTTTTTAATAAAACTCTTTTGACCACTACTCGTGGGAAGAAAACATTATGAATCGTGACCCAGCATTCCCATACGTGCATACATTCCCATATATGTATATATGTTTCGTGTTTCATAAAAAGTTTTATGAGACAGTATTCTTTCTATTGTTTATTCCATTCTAGTTCATTAAAAATAATCCTTGTCAAGACCCACTAAATTGATCCTGTGACCCATTTATTGGCTGGGACCTGCAGTTTGAAAAACCACTGCTTAAGAGTTGACAAAGTGTTTTTGTGTACCTGACCCCATGTTCTCCTCAAGGCAAATGTGTGAAGCAGCCAATATTGTGTCTCTCTTAAAGATGAGAGACTGAGGCTTAGAGAGATTGTGACTTCCAGTCACATAGCTGATCCATGCAGAGCTAACCTATGCCTGTGCATTTCCGTCTTTGCACACAATCTCCCTGTGATGGTTTCCACACATTTGTGTGCTTAAGAATTCCCTGGCGTGGCTTGTTAAAAATGAAGATTTCCAAACTGGAACCGCAGAGATTCTGACTGTATTTTAAGAAGCATCTCCTGGATCAGAAGACAGTGAGAGTAGCTGTGAGTTTGTGGAAGGGGCCCTGAACGAGGAATCAGGAGGCCCGGCTCTTCCCTTGCTGGCTCTGGGATGGGCCCCATGGATGTTCCCTGTGACCGACTGAGCACCTACTGCTCTGGCCTGGGGAGATGGTAGGGGACAAGAATTCAGCCAGTCCTGGAGCTCAGGAACTCACACTTCAGTGAGCACATTTCTGAGGTGACGGGACCGGATTTTTAGAGGTTTCAGACTGTGGCAAGTGGGCTGGAGCCAAGAATAAGTGGTGTTTTGTTTGCCTCCACAGTGTTTGTTCATTCTCTTAAACGCTGAGCCGATCTATACAAGTAGGGAGATTTTGTGTAATAATTTGATTTCTAGCATTTCTTGAAAAGTCAGAAGACCTGGTGACTTGGGCTTGTGTTGCTGCATGCCCGTGGTGGGCTGGGCTTGAGTTGGGCCTGCCCCTGCGGGGTTGACCTCAGTCCCCACCACTCCCTATTGTCTTCTAGCCCACCAACTCATGGATAGGCTGCCTCGCCCCAGTGGGCGTGTGAGAGTTTTCCCCTGACTCCGTGGTGCCCAAAGGCCCTCCCTGCGCTGGCTCCGAGACAGTAGATTTCCCCAGCTGGAGCCGACCCACATTTGGACACCCCTCAGCTTTCCCTCTGTCCTCTCCGTGCTGTCTCTTTGCTCCCTTTCCCTTGTCTGTGTGCTTTTCTCGGAGAGATGACTCTAGTGATGTGGAGAACCCACAGGCTCTGGAGTTAGACAGCCCTGGATTTCAATGCTAACCCCCTCACTTCTTTACTCATGGACCTTGGGGAAGTTACATTCCTCTTCTGTTAAGGAACCTTAGTTTTCACCTCTGTAAAAGGGGGGACACACCTCACCTACTGCTGTGGTTTCCTTCCATGTAGAGGGAGCACCCATCAGAGTAACATTCTTGGCTTCCCCACCCAAGCCCAATCTTCCCCAGAGAGGGGGAGGGGCATGTAAATGGCAAACCTGGGACTCAGAGTGTAGCCCAGCGCCTTCCCCCCTTCTCTCTGGGGGGTCTGCCCACCTGCAGAGAGCATGCATCCCCTCCATGCTCTACTGTGCCCCAAGTTTTACAGGGGCCAGCCCTGTCTCAGCCAGGAGAGGCTGGGCGGTTGGGTGTCCAACAGTCGAGGAATGACTGGTTTTATCTAATCCTAGCGTTCAGAATTATGAAACCGGAGACCTAAGGCATATTGTCCCAAGTCAGCTTTACCAATATTAAAGAGGCCATTTGAAATTCCTCTGCCTGTGTCAGTCTCTCTGGTGGTTCTGAACAGGGGCTGGGAAGAGGGGTTCTCTTTACTGGGTTCCCTGCAGACCCCCTCAAATAGTAGTTCCTTTAGTTATTATTGTGAGGGGCAGTGCCTGTCACATAGTAGGTGCTCAGTAAATGGAGATTGTTGTTTTTAAAAATATTACTCCTCACGTTACACATTCAGAAGTAGGAAAGCGGGGGCCAGTGCCTGAGGGTGGCTTCAAAGCAACAGGAAGAAATAGAGAGATAAGGAGGGGACAGCAGCCTTGATAATTGCCTTCCAGGTCCTTCTAAGTGTATGCAAATCACGTGCAAATCCCATGCGTATGGATTAGCAGCCCTCCTCAGGAAATCTGGCTGGACGTGGCCCTGGGGAAAATCTGGGTGGAAGTAATTGAATTCCAGGGAGTTTGTGGTCAGAACTAGGGGAGCATTTGCCTGGGAAAGGGGTGTGGAGGGAGGGCAGGGGGAAGGGTGGTGGTAGGCAGAAATGGCAGGGGTGAATAGGGTGGCGCTGGGGGTGGAGAGGAGGCCAGTCAGGATGGAGACAGGCTCCTACAGGAGGAGGGAGACCTGAGTGGAAGTACCAGGTGCCACCAGTGCCAAGGCTGACTTGTAACTCCGCACCCTGCAGTTGCACCCCTGGACCTGCATCACCCCCGCTCCCACCCCCCCATCCCCCATCAGCCAGGCAGTGGGGCTACTCCTGGGCCCCAGGTCCACTCCTTCACTGTTTCTGAAGACAGTGTGGGGCACCGGAACAGACCTGGGCTCTGGCGTCAGACGGACCTCGGTTCACCCCCAACTGTGTGACTCTGGACCAGTTATTGACCCCTGGTTTCCGCCTCTGTAAAATGGGTTAATAATAGTCTCTTCCTCATAGAGCTCATGTGAGGTTCGGTTTGGTGGGGGCCTGGATGGAGAAGATGACTGCCAGCTGCTGTTCTAACTGCTCCACACCGTCCACAGCCAGCTTAGAAATCCATGCTCTTTACACACTCTTTCATTTAATCCCAGTGAGCTCCCGGGAGTAGACGCCATTTTTATTTCCCTTTTACAGATGAGGATGCCAGAGTACAGTGAGGTCAGGAGCCAGGACCCAGCCAGCTTAGCAGTCGGGCCCGTGCTGTTTCTCATGATGCTCTATTGCCTCCTCTCAGAGACAGGCAACGTCTTCATTTTATAAATGACATGAAGCCCAGAGAGGCTGAGTGGCTTGGCTAAGGTGACACAGCCAGTTAGAGGCAGAGCTGGAGCTTGACCCTAGTGTCCAGATTGTGGTCGCGCTCTCTTTCCTGACCGCTGGGTGGGCTCTGGTTCCCCTTCTCTGAGCATGAGAGGCCTTTGGCCTGGGGCACATCTCATGGCCTTGATCGCACAGGATGGGTGCTGGGTGCCTCTAGGGCCACAGTCTTGTCTCTCCAGGGTGGCCGGATGGTCCTACCAGTCCAGCTGGGAGTCTGATGGAGAGCTGCCCGCTGGGGGCCTTTGGGAATTCCTGCTTCCTGCTCACCTCCCCTTCCCCTCCCCCTTGGTCTCTCTGTCCCTGCTCATCAGCTGTCCCTTCCCTTTTCCCAGATCCAAGGCTGTCAGTGTTTGGGGGAGATTATGCAGTGTTGACATTGGAATATGAATTAGGAGAGCGATAGCCAAATATTGGAATTAGAGAAAGCAGGAGCCCAGGCTGGAATCCAAGAGTGGCTGGAACATCTGTGTCTTGGCTGTTCCAGTTGCCTGACCCCACCGCCCACCCGAAAACAACTGGTCCCAGAGCCACAGACAAGTTCGGCTGTGGCCAAGGTGTGGTCCTCCACTTGCCGGCCGAGGGCACAGCTAGGAGTCCCGCAGACCTCAGCCTCATTCTCCCTCTCTGTTCTGAGGCCCAGGAGGAAGCGGAGGCTTCTGTTGTGATCTGAGGGAGTGAGGGAAGACTCTGCCCAAGGATCTGTCTTTGGTTTGAAGGTCTGAAATCCCATCTATAGTGCTCTATTTCTATTGGTCAGATCTGTATTGGTCAAAATGTGTCTCCTGGAACTCAGGTTCTGCAGGCTGTTAATCAGTTTCCTGTAAAAGAGGCCATATGTTAGGGAAATGTTATGTTGAACAGAGTTACTACAGGACTTCTCAGAGCCTTTGATAATTTAAGAGGCATTGTGATTCTTTGAAAGGGGGATAGAGTTTATAGTATTTCCCAAACTTGTTTGACCGGTCAACCTTTTCTCATGCAGAACTTTTTGGACCAGTGGTAACAGATCCGACTCTAGTCTAGCAGCTGCTGGGACCGCTGTCCAGGGGCTGGCATGAGGCTGGTGGAATCAGAATCAGAACCAGTTTCCTGCATCTGTAAAATGGAATAACTGCACCTGCCCTGGGTGTTTGTTTAACTTCTTTTCTAAGTCAAATGAGAGGACATTGTGTGTAGACATGCGCTGCCAACCGCGTGCTTGTGCACATTTCAGGGAGGATGATGGTCAGCACTGTATCTTCTTCTAATTGATCTGATAAATGGAGCCGCACTGGCAGTTTGGCGATAATGATCCCTCGGGGGCTTTCCCCTTTTCCTCTCCAGGAGGAGGCCATGTTTACCACAGCATTTCTCAGTGTGAGTCCTGTGCCTTTGTTTCATGGCAAGTTCAAGGCCAGCTTACCGAGTGGCAGGACAGGAAGACACTAGATTTCAGGGGTTGACTCCTGAGTCCAGTGCTCTGTCTGAGCCATCACCATGCCTGTCCCCTGGCACGGGGCAGGGCACCAGAGAGGCAGGTGACAGAGGCATTTCCTGGACCAGCTCTTGGGAGCACCATGCCCACCACCAGTCCCCCCCCCGCCCTGCCCCCTTTGCTCCAGCCCTGCCCACACTCCCTGCAGCCCAGCCATGCCTGAGTCTGTTGCCCGGAACACACCCCATCAGGAGGCCTGGATCTCTGAGTGGGACCCTTGCTGTCCAGACATCTTTCTCCCTGTCTTCTTCCTGCAGGGGCTGCTAGGGCAGCATCCCCACCTTTGCCCATCCCCTTCAGTTGAGGCTTGTCTGAATCAGAAGTTAAAAGAGGTCAGGTCCTAGAAGGATTGAGCCACCTCCTCCAATAGACCCAGAGAAAACTCAGTCATAAAACCAGAGGCCACCTCATTTCTCCTATCTGGCCTCCGTTTCCCCATCTGTAAGTTGAGGAAGCCCATCTAGCCCTGACAGAATGTCAGTCTATGGATTCATCAGCATGTCAACTCCTGCGTTTCTTACTTGTGAAATGCTTCCAGGAATTCCCTGCCCTCCGTCTGCCCTCAGGTGGGTCCCCATCATATCTCCCTGTGGGAGGGATTCCAGCAGCCTCTCAAGGTGTCTTCCTGCCCCGCGGGCTTCTCCCAAGTCCACCCACCACGCAGGAGCCAGAGATACCTGTCTAGGTTCTGCCCTTTTCACGTCCCTGTCCTGCTTCCAAACTTGGGATGGCTCCCCACTGCCCCTGGGGAAGGTCTGTGGCCCGAACGCATCTCTGCCACCTCTGCACGGAGACCGCTTGGAATTCTCGAACACACTTGGACTTCCATGCTTCCCAGCCTTTGCTCTTGCCATCCATTTAAAATGCCTTTCCTCCTCCTTCTGATGAAATTTGGTGCAACCTGCAAGACCTCGCTTCTTCACCCCAACCTGTCTTTTCTTCTAACCCTTCCTCTAGTGTGGTTGTTTGCATTGTATGGATTGGCCAAAAAGCTCATTCGTTTTTTTCCATAACATGGCTCTAGTAGCACTTAGTTGTCTTTAACTTCATTCGAAACAGTTTTGTTAGATTGTATTGTGACAGCTGTCATATCAGTGTGCATTTAAAAAAGCACCTTATCAAAACTGGTGAGTTTCTGTGTAGCCATTTCAATATTGAAGATGGAAGAAAAAAAGCAACATTTTCGGCATATTATGTTTTATTATTTCAAGGAAGGTAAAAGCTCAACTGAAATGCAAAAAAGGATTTGTGCAGTGTATGGAGAAGATGCTGTGACTGATCAAATGTGTCAAAAGTGGTTTGCGAAGTTTCACGCTGGAGATTTCTTGCTGGACGCTGCTCCACGGTTGGGTAGACCAGTTGAAGTTGATAGCGATCAAATTGAGACATTAATTGAGAACAATCAACATTATACCACGCGGGAGATAGCTGATATACTCAAAATATCCAAATCAATTGTTGAAAATCATTTGCACCAGCCTGGTTATGTGAATCGCTTTGATGTTTGGGTTCCACATAACTGAAAAAACCTTCTGGACCATATTTCCACATGCGATTCTCTACTGAAACTTAACGAAAATATTCCGTTTTTAAAACAAATTGTGATGGGCACAATTTGTGCCTGGGCACAATTGTGATGAAAAGTGGATACTGTACAATAATGTGGAACGGGAGAGATCGTGGGGCAAGTGAAATAAACCACCAACAACCACACCAAAGGCAGGTCTTCATCCAAAGGAGGTCATGTTGTGTATATGGTGGGATTGGAAGGGAGTCCTCTATTGTGAGCTCCTTCCGGAAAACCAAAAGATAATTCCAACAGGTACTGCTCCCAGTTAGACCACTTGAAAGCAGCACTTGACGAAAAGCATCCGGAATTAATCAACAGAAAACGCATAATCTCCCATCAGGATACCGCAGAAGACGGTATGTTTCTTTGATGACCAGGCAAAAACTTTTACAGCTTGGGAAGTTCTGATTCATCTGCCGTATTCACCAGACATTGTACCTTCAGGTTTCCATTTGTATCAGTCTTTTTTTTTTTTTTTTTTTTTTTTTTTTTTGCGTTATGTGGGCCTCTCACTGTTGTGGCCTCTCCCGTTGCGGAGCACAGGCTCCGGACGCACAGGCCCAGCGGCCATGGCTCACGGGCCCAGCCGCTCCGCGGCATGTGGGATCTTCCCAGACCGGGGCACGAACCCGTGTCCCCTGCATCGGCAGGCGGACTCTCAACCACTGCGCCACCAGGGAAGCCCTGTATCAGTCTTTACAAAATTCTCTTAATGGAAAAAATTTCGATTCCCTGGAAGACTGTAAAAGGCACCTGGAACAGTTCTTTTCTCAAAAAGATAAAAAGTTTTGGGAAGGTGGAATTATGAAGTTGCCTGAAAAATGGCAGAAGGTAGTGGAACAAAAGTGTGAATACATTGTTCAATAAAGTTCTTGGTGAAAATGAAAAATGTGTCTTTTATTTTTACTTAAAAACCAAAGGAACTTTTTGGCCAACCCAATACTATAACTAGCAATGTACACACTTTTCACCTCCATAAATCTCACTAGAGTACCAACCATCCTACATATTCCCAAAATATTTGATGTTTTCTTTAAATTAAAAAACTAATACACACTCTTGTAAAACAGCCAAATGGTTCAGAAGGAAAAGTGAAAGTCCCCCCCTTTTTGATCTTATGGTCAATCCCACTACTCCAGGGTAATCACTACTAACAGTTTCTCATGTTCTTGCACACATATTCATGTGTATATTCAACATATATGGATGCACCCAAATCTAGTTAACTAGACTTCATTGTGGGACTTTCCTACTCTATACTGTGACAAATAATGCTGCAAGGACCAGCTTCAGATACAAATATTTCTGTAGGTGGAGTCTTAGAAATGGGATTGCTGCATCACAGAGTATGTGCATTTATAATTTTAATGGATACTGCCAAACTATCTTCAGAAAAGGTTGAACCATTTACATCTGCCAGCAACAGTCTTGCACCGATGTTTAAATGTCTGGTTCCCTCATTTAAGAACAAGGCCTGGGTCTTCTTTATCACAGTGTCCCTGGCACATAGTAGTCTCAACAAATGCTTCTTGAGTGAATCGAGGGGTTGACAAGCCCTGGCCCTCTTCCCAAAGAAAAGTGGAAGCCTTTCTGTCCCTAAGGAATCTGTGAAATCAACTGTGGGACCAGGAGGACTTGATTCATTCCACTCAGCTCTCTGAAATGCAAGGAATCCTGAGGAGTCCTGGGTACTTCTTTGTAAGTGGCAAGTGTGTGGTTTTTGTCTTCCAAGCTGGCCTCACGATCTAGGTTGCCATGGCAATTCTTGAGCAGGGCAGCCTTTTCCCTTCCCTCCATCTTGGGAACCTTGGTTGCCATAACAACCATTGGTCCACTCCTCTTTCCCTAACCCTTCCATAGGGCCACCATCTTCCCTGTGTGGGCCCCACCATTCTCAGGAGTGGCCCTGATGTCACTTTAACCCCACGTATCTTGATACCCTCTTGAGAGGAGATCTGAGTGGAGAGGGATAGAGCAGAAAGCAGCATGGCTGTTGCGAAGGGGAGAGGACCCAGGTGAGGAAAGAGTGAGGGCCTTGCTCCTTTCAAGCCCAGTAGGGTCACTGTTGCCTGCTGACCAGAGGATGAGGTTCAGGGGTGGCTTGGGGGATCAATGAGCTACAGGCTGTGTGGCCGAGCATGCTTCTTCATCACTCCCATTTTAGGTGGCAGAGCAGGTGGAGCGGATGCCACTGACCCAGCCCTCCGGGGGTCCTCAATGTTGGGGGAAGCAGGAGGCCTGGACCATGGAGGCCACTCAGGCCCCGGCCAAGAGCGCCTTGGAGTTCCTTACAGTCCTCTTTAGAATGCCTGGAATAGAGTCCCGAAGAGGTAGAACGCTGTGCATTTATTAATATGATGGGATACTCTGTGGCCAAATTAAAGAAGGACATTTGAGGATTCTGTTGACACTTGGAAAAGTACTGCTAAGAGAAAAAAGCAAGACCCAAATTACTGTGTGGATACTGACTGCAACTATATAATACCAGTATGGACGTCCCAGAGCCTAGATTTGGAGGAATGTAATATAAATGCAAATATAGTTTCCCTATACCTGCTGCCCCTCCAGCATTTCCCCATCTCTGTGGACAGTCTTGCCACCGGCTCTGTTGCCCAAATCGGAAACCTGGGATTCAAACTAGACTCCTCCCACTCCCCTCATGCTCCGTTCCTATTAGTCACAGGTCCTGTTGATTCTACCTTTGAGTAGTTTTCATGTTTATTCCCCCTCACTTGGCGACTGCCTTTGCTCTAGTTCACTTCCTTGACATTTCTCACGTGGAAACCATTGTCGTAACCCCCAGTGGGTCTCTCTCCTCCCAGGTGTGTCCGCCCCCTACTGCTTCAGCACACCTGCCATGTTGCTCCCCAAGTGGCCCATCTGGTCATGTGGCTCCTCTCCTTCATGCCCCCTGTTTGCTCCAGGATCAAGGACAAACTTCTTGGCACACTTAAGGCCCTTCATTACCCACTTCCTTGGCCCCCATCCAGCCTCTCCTCCCTTGAGCTTGCTTCCAGCCACGAGAAGCTGTAGGCAGTTCACTTTCATTCCTCTTGCCTGTGAACACACCATCCCCTCTGCCAGGAATACCTTTCCCTGCCTCAGCTGCCTGGTCAACTCCTATCCACCTTTGAGATTGAGCTCAAGACATTCCAAGATGATAGGAGGAAGATGTCTCCACTCCAGTCACCCCCTGGAAACTGTACAGAAACCACCAGGAGAATTGGAACAGAAGCCTGAATTTTGTCTTTGATGGAGTTAGGAGACATCTATACTCCTCGATCTCAATACATGGAGGGGGAAAGCTGCTAGAGGAGGGATAAATGACTTAGCAGAGGGGAGGAATATCAAACCTCCATACCCATGGGTGGGAAAGGTACTGAGGAGAAGCAAGCTGATTTCCTCTACAGTAACCCAAAGAGGGTCAGGGATTGAAGGCACCAGTGCCACAGGAAGTGGGATGGAGATAGGGGCTCACCATAGGGAGGTAGTTTGAAAACCTAGGTAAGGAGCAGGTAGACCTCTGAGTCCTCAGCTTCATTCTGTGTAGCTAGGTGACTGTCACCCTCACTCCCATGAGAGATCAGAGGCTCTGGTCTTGGGGAGACCAGATGTATATAAGGAGAGGGGTAAGGAGTCCTACTAAATTCAGGGGGACTGAGTCTGCAGATAAATTGAGAGACTCCCAGCACCCTTCTTCCACTGAACTCAAGAGCACACGAATCAGACCTGTATTGGCATTCCAGCCTCAACCCCAGAAAGAGATAGAAGACTATTTCTCTGGAGGAACTAAACAATCCCAAAGAAATGACCAATAGATGCTTACATTTAGGGGTCTGTAGCAGGTAAGCTGGCAGGAGGAACGATTGTCCTAGAATGTACCTCATCAAATCAACTTGTCAAGCCCAGGCACTCAAAGCCTCTGAGTGGCCTTTTGGTGTCTACTCTTTTTTTTTTTTTTTTTTAATTTTATTACAGTACAGTTGATATACAATGTTGTGTTAATTTCTGCTGTATAGCAAAGTGATTCAGTTATATTCAATACATATATATATTCTTTTTCATATTCTTTTCCATTATGGTTTATCACAGGATATTGAATATATTTCCCTGTGCTATACAGTAGGACCTTGTGGTTTATCCATCCTATATATTATAGTTTGCCTCTGCTAATCCCAAACTCCCAATCCATTCCTTCCTCACCCCCTCCCTCTTGGAAACCACAAGTCTGTTCTCTATATCTGTGAGTCTCTTTTTGTTTTGTAGATATGTTGATTGTGTTGTATTTTAGATTCCACATATGAGTGATATCATACGGTATTTGTCTTTTTTTTTCTGACTTTGTTCACATAGTATGATAATCTGTAGGTCCAACCATGTTTCTGCAAATGGCATTATTTCGTTCTTTTTAATGGCTGAGTAATATTCCTTTTTATATACAACATATATATATATACATATATGTATATACACACACATATGTATACACTCCCCCACCCCCCACATCTTCTTTATCCATTCATTGGTCGATGGACATTTAGGTTGTTTCCATGTCTTGGCTATTGTAAATAGTGCTTCTATGAACATAGGGGTACATGTATCTTTTTGAATTATAGTTTTGTCTGGGTATATGCCCAAGAGTGGGATTGCTGGATCATATGGTAACCCTAATTTTAGTTTTTTGAGGAACCTCCGTATTGTTTTCCATAGTGGCTGCACCAACTTGCATTCCCTTGGCGTCTACTCTTACATGTGAACACACAGCCAAAAATCACTGACATCCGAGGGACACTTTTCCTCATTTTTCCCTGAGGAAAATATGAACCAAGAGGAAATGGAGATTATTCAGTGAGCAGGACATAAGGTGAGAGAAACCATAATTGATATACTTAGATAAAAGGACATTTGCACCCATGGAAAAATAATGGGGTGGGATAAAAAGGGAATCATCAGAACAAGATAGATAAATTTTTTAAAAATCAAGAGTTTGAAGATGAAGTCAAGGAACTTTCTCTGGAAATATATATAGAGAGACAAAGAGATGGGCTAAAGAAGAAACAGGAGAGAAAGCATAAAAAATTAGGGGATCAGTCCAGGGGGTATGACATTCAGCTAATTGAGTTATAGAAACAAGAGAAAGGAGGAAATGAAATTGTCAAATAAATAATACAAGAAAATTTCCTAGAATTAAAGGACACAGGTTTCAAGATGGTAAGGTCCACTGAGTATCCACCTCAATGAATGAAAAAATACCCACATCCAAGCTCATCAGTATATTTCAGATGCAGAGATAAAGGGCAGTTCTTCAAAGTTTGTGGAGAGGGTTGGGATTAGCATGAGGTGAATGAGGCACTTGTCTTGTGTGCAAAATTTAAGGGGGGGGACACCAAAAAACTTAGTGATCAAGATAAAAAATTGGTGCGCTATTTTAAAAATTAAAAATAATGCAAAATAATCTATGAGGAACAAATTAGCAAAATTTAAAATAAAGACAAGAATGACAGGGCTGGGGTTAGGTGAGGCAAGCGAGGTTCCTGTTTTTATTTGAGATTGATATTTCATTCAGCATGATTTTTTCACATTACCTTTGATTTAAAAATATGCATTAAATATTATATATCTTGGGCATTGAATTTTTTGGCACTCCCTTAAATTTTGCACTAGAGGTGAGACCTTCACTCACCTCACCTTGGTCCCAGCCATGCACGCAAAGGATGGGAAATAGCAATGGCATCAATCTTCTCAACAGCAGCATTGGAAGTTTGAAGACAACGGAACCAGTGTGTTTAAAAATTCTAACTGAAAACGTTTTTCCATCTAACATTCCATACCAACCCAGGCTATTAATTAAATGTGATGGTGAAATGAAGACTTTTCTAGACATACAATATCTTAAAATAACTTGCCCTCCCATGTAACTACTGAAGGATGTGCTCAACTAAAACCAGGTAACCAAGAAAGAAGATGTAGGATCCAGGAATAGGAACCCCACCCCAGGAGAGAAAAGGGAAGGGAATTCCTTAGGTAATGGCTAAGGGAATATCAGGAAAACAGCTGTGCCTTGACCCAGGGAACATCTAGACCTGATCAGCAGGGTACCTGAAGACTCTAAGGGGTAAGGGAGTTTGTCCCCAGGAAAATAAATGATACTGACAAATTATCTGACAGGTTTGGTCATGTGGAAAATTACATAGAGGGCATGGAAAAATTTAGTCAATTGTTTTTTAAAAAAAGAAGCTTAAGTTGATGAAAAATGAGGTAATTATTAACAGGAAAATCAAAAAAGAAAGGAAATAGAATCATAGTCTATTATCCAGCCCGGGAATAAAATCTATTTACGTGGTCATAATAGTGAAGGTGTGGAGTCAGGATTTTAAAACTTGAGCTCTAAGTATTTGGGGAGGATGGGGGAGGAGAGGAGAGAATGGAAGAAAAACTTCTAGCCCACTAAGTTGTTGACCAATGTTTAAGATGATGACTCAAGAGATTGAAGAATACACGTGTTATTTAGAAAGTGGGAGGTAAATAACAGAGGAAACGGCTTCAGGAGAACAAGGTGAGAAAGATGGGGTAGGAAATAGAGAAGATGAGACTGCTACTTTCTTTTTTTTTTTTTTTTTTTTTTTGCGGTACGCGGGCCTCCCACTGTTGTGGCCTCTCCCGTTGCGGAGCACAGGCTCTGGACGCGCAGGCTCAGCGGCCATGGCTCACGGGCCCAGCCGCTCCGCGGCATGTGGGATCTTCCCGGACCGGGGCACGAACCCGTGTGCCCTGCATCGGCGGGCGGACTCTCAACCACTGCGCCACCAGGGAAGCCCCTACTTTCTTTTAAAATTTATTTTATTTAAATTTATTCATTTTTGGCTGCGTTGGGTCTTCGCTGCTGCGCGTGGGCTTTCTTTATTTGAGGCGAGCGGGGGCTACTCTTCCTTGCGGTGCACGGGCTTCTCATTGCAGTGGCTTCTCTTGTTGTGGAGCACGGGCTCTAGGCGCATGGGCTCAGTAGTTGTGGCTTGTGGGCTCTGGAGCGCAGGCTCAGTAGTTGTAGTGCACAGGCTTAGTCACTCCGCAGCATGTGGGATCTTCCGGACCGGGGCACAAACCCGTGTCCCCTGCATCGGCGGGCGGACTCTCAACCACTGTGCCACCAGGGAAGCCCCAAGACTGCTATTTTCAGTTGTAAGCCTTTTAGCAGTATTTGGCTTTTCAAAAGATTTACAGGTAATACTTTGTTTAAACAAACAAACAAACAAAAAATTAAGAAATAGATTTGGTTCATGTTCTTCCTCTGTGAAGACTTTCCTGACCACCCAGGCATCCTGAGCCCTGCCCTCTGGGAGTCACTTGAGCACTTGTCCTCAGCAAGGGTTCAGGAAGTGTTCTTGGAGCACAAGTGAATGAATTCCTTTAAAAAAATTGGTTAAGTTCAGATGAATTGAAAAAAAAAAAACTTTTGAAGAGGTTAAACTGGGAAAGCCACACTAACATTAAAGGAGATTTGTCTTTCATTGGCTGTCACAGGTGCTAATGACACATTTTGTTTTTCCATTTTGGGGGGTGGGATGGGGTTGGTTGAGGTCACAGGATGGATAGAAGCAGGTTGGGAGTTAGAGACAGACATGTTTGGGTCCCAGCACTATCTCCACCTTACAGTAGCTGTGAGTTCAAGGCAAGTGAACCTCAGTTTCCTCATGTGGACAGTGGGGAGAATAATAGAGGTAAACTACTTTGTCAGGTTGTTGTTAAGGATTAGGGGAATATAGATGAAGTGCCGAGCACACAGTAGAGGCTGGTTAAATGGTAGATGGTTTTATGAAGCTGCGGGGTATTCAGTGACAGCAGCTCTTCCTTTGACCCCACTTCCTGAATTCCTGTCCTTACAGGACATCCGAGAAGCTCTGGCCTCTGTGTCAGACGCCCGCGGACACGGACACGGACACGGGGCTCAGTGTGGGCAGACCATATATTAGCAGAGTGGTTCAGAGCATCTACACATTTTCAGGGACATCTGAGTCATTCCATTCTAGGAGCTGTGCTGACATGGTTTCAGTGGCTTTGCCTGGTCTCTAAACAAAACTTATTTAGGTGGGAACAGATTCAACTTGAGGTTTCCATGATTTTCACATGACCTTTAAATACCCCAGATTTGCAGTTTCCTTCTTTCTCTAATGAAAGTCTGGATCATCTTGGAAAAAAGAAACTTAATTCAATGCTGTGGCCCTGCCTCTGTCCTATCTTCCCTCTCTCCCTTTCACTGGCCCCACCTACCAGCTTCCCCACCGTGGGCCTCCATCCATCCACACTCGGCTCCGTGGGAACTGCTCACTTGGAAATCACCAGGCACCTCCCACAGGCCACAGCCCGAGACCTTGTACAAGTTCCTTCTACTGGCTGCATTTAACCCCTTTCTTGAAATGTTCTCCTACCTTGGCTTTTGCACACGAGTCTCCTTATTCGTTTATTATTATTACTTTTTTAATTTGTTTGTCTTCAGTCTTGATTCTGTGATCATCCCCTTAGGCCCAGTCCTTTCTTTTCTTTCACTTTATTTCCTTGATTCTTGGAGACTTTAACAATCACCTCTATCTGGATTATTCCCTTAGCTCTCTCCCCATTCAATTTCAGTCTGTCTCCAGTGGACTCCTAGACATTTCCCCTGAGATGTCTTGATGTTACCTCACCCCTTAGATAGACCCTGCCATCTGCCCCAAACCCCCATCTTCTAACTTCCCTGTCTTGGTCAAAGGCTCTTGAAACCCTAGAGTTATTCTTTGCTCCTCTCTCCTTCATTCCTCTCCTCCCTGTCCCTACTTCCCCTCTTCAGCTTTACTTCTTCAGCCAGCCCTCTGATCTCATCAGGGTGGCCTCTGCGCTGTCCCCAAACATGTGGTCACTCCTCTGTTATGCCTGTAATGTCTGCAAGGGCATACTGTCATAGTCGCATTTTTCTAAAAGAGAGTCTTAGTGTTAGACAATTACATATTCTCGCGCAGTCCAAGAATGGTGCAAAGCATCCTTGGTCCCAATGAGTCAGCCACCAGTCTCCTCAAACTGATCCACGGGCAGTGTGTGGCCTTATCACTGTGCAGAAGACCTGTCCCTGGGGGGCTGGGGCGGGTGGCCTCTTCTTGGCATCAACTTGACTAGAGATGTGTGTGTGGGGGAAAGTGGTTCTGCAAGGTTCAGAGCTCAGCTCTCTCTTGAGTCCCAGCTCCACCCTGCAGGGGGACAGTTTGAGCCTTAAGAATTTAAATTCTCCAAATTCTTAGAGCATGTCTAAGAGAAATCAGTTATTCTCTCACTTCTCTGATGCATTATTATGCTAACAAAGTCTCTGTCTTTTTACTTAATCTTGCCAAGGAGACTCTCTCCTTAAGGGTGGGGAGGGGATGAACTTTCCATCCCGCCATGGAACTCATATTCATTCCCACTTGTATCTTTGTTTATGCTGGTCATCTATCCAAGATATTTACTTCTCTCCCATCTAGGGAGTCACAATCTGCCTCTTCTCCAAGATAGAGAGGAGTCTTAACCATTTTTGTGCCATGGACCCGTTTGCCAGGCTGATGAAACCTATAGACCCCATCTCAAAAATATGATTTTAGATACGTTAAAAAATACACAGTATTATAAAGGAAATTGGTTGTGATGTGGCTATTAAAATATCAAAAAAACACACCCCAAATTGTGATATGGTAATGCTATGCTTCTTTATTAACATATTAAATAACTACTATCATTTCAAAGTAGTGATGAACATAAATGATATTCTGAGATCTCTGCAATAGTAAATAGGATTAGAAAAGTATCTGTTACACCTACTTTTGTGGTTTGTAGCCTACAGTTATAATGGAAGGAAATGCTAAGTTTCAGTTAGAGGTTAGTGAACACGGAGATGTAATTTTTCCTCATCCAAGTTCACAGGTCCCCCTGAATTCAGTCCATGGATTCTAGGAATTGTTACCGTGGGCCTCAGTTGAGAACCTTAACTCCTGCTTCCCTCATGAAGCCCTCCTTGACTACCACACTTCTGAGTTTTCCCTCATGTTGTTCCCTAAACAACAGTCTGCAGTATCCCAGAGGAGGCAGCTGTTAACACTTTGGTAAGATGTTAGGGGAAGGAAATGTTTCAAGAGGAAGGTAGCACTTGAGCTTGGCCTTGTAGAGTAGGCTATAAACAATTTCCACATGGTTTAAGTAGATCTTGCTAGTATTTTTCCTTTGTCTGTCTTGCCACAAGTAAATGTGAAACTCCAAGCAGGATCATGTCTTATATGTTTTTTTGTATTCCCCAGAACCTATGATAGGACTGATCATGGGCACTCAATATATGATGGTTGATTAATTAATAATGTTTTTTGAGAATGAAATTTCTGTATCAGTTAGTTATTGCTTTGTAACAAAGCATCCCCAAACCTAGTGGCTTTAAACAACAGTCTTTCTCATTGGTCTATGGGTCATTCTGCTGATCTGGGCCAGGACTAGCTATTCTGAACTGGGCTCTGTGGTCACTGGCAAATTGGCCAAAGGCTGGCTGGTCTAGAATAGCCTTGGCTGGATGGCTGGGGCTCTCTTCTGCGTGCTTTTTCAAGTTGTGCTTGCGTCAAGTTTGCTGCTCTTCCATGGGCCAAAGAAAGTCATAAGACCAAGCCCAGAGTCAGGGCGGAGGACAAAGGCAAGGATACAGGCAGGCATAAAAAGTTTTGCTCATAGTCTTCACAATTAAACAATCAGCCTCAAATCCTTTGTGGAATGGGACAGATGTAAACCAATAGGTAAATATATAAATAAAATAGTTAAAGTGTAGAGTGGCAATTTATAAATCCAGCTAGCAATGTGGCCTCTCCCGTGGCTATATCTGAAGTGTCTAAAGAATGTTATCCACAGAGACTGGCTGGGCCACTCTTTTATTATTATTTTTTTAACCAGGATGCAAAACCATTGAATTGTCCTTTCATGTTTGATGTTCCATCAGTTAAGCATCCCACACAATTTTTCATAGAGATGTTTTCTTTCTCCCTGAAGACATCTGCAACAATCCAGAACACACTTTCCTTGGTACTTGACTCTAAGTTGCTATAAATAGCAGACATTCTGTCAGCAGCTCAGGGTCACAGCACAGGTTTCCTGAATCAATATCACTAGCCCCTCTGCCTTGAGTTGTATCTGTTAGAGGAAGCGGTGGGGTAGGCAAAGTGAAGTGGAAAACACAGGTCAGAAAGCGTGTTCTCTGAATAACTGAGGGAAAAGCATATGTGTGTGTGTGTATGTGGGGAGGGCAGATTTATCCATACAATTGCTTTTAATCGTCCAGGCTTTAATGTAGGTGATAGCTAAATTTGAGAAAATATAATGGCAGAGTAGAATGTGCCATGGCGGGGGGTGGGGGCAGCGGGGGGTGTCGCACAGACCTGAGTGTGAATCATAGCTCATTATTAATGGGCTGTGTGACTTCAGGCAAGTGGCCTAAATCTCTGAGCTCCATTTTTCCTTATCTGTAAAAGGAACCATCCATATAGTGACCTCTGTTTGTGATGAGGATTAAATGAACTGCCATGCTTATGGGGTAAGTGCTCAATAAATGTTTGACGTTATTTCTTACAGACTTGAAAAAAATCTGAATGCAGTTACTAATAGTAGGAAGATGGTTCTCTGTTAGTTTGGGAGAGAATATCTCAGGGACCTGCCTTCTAATCCTAGCCTTGCCACTAACTCAGGGACCGTTTAAGCCTCAGTTTCCTTATCTGTTGAACAGAACAATTAATATTCACAGCCTTGTTTTGACAATCAATTGGCATATTGCACAGGGATTTTTTTGTAAAAAGAATGTAAAATCTCTTTGAATACATGTGAAGTAATACTGCAGAGTTTGGCCCTCCCACATGAGATTATTCAGAAAGCCTACTCTGCACCCAGCACTGTGCTCCTGTTTTTAGTGGTGGTGCTGAGGAGAAATCAAAATTACAAGCGTGTTTCCTTCCAGATGTTGTTGCTACAGTCTCAAGGTGCTCTTTTAACTGGGACATCAGGCTTTCTTGAAATAGACAAGAATTCTAGAAACATGACATTGGGCCTGATTCATCGCTTAAACTTGCCACTGACTCATTCTCTCCTTGATCGTTTCTTCCACAGTCACTTTAATTACATCATTTACTTATTGTTTTGTTCCTTGATTTATTCTCTTCCTATGATTCTTGTTTATCGTCTCAGTGATTGGGCCTTCTTACCTCTGAGACTTGTGTAAACCTTCTGGACTCTAGAAATAGGAACTGAGTTTTTCATGTACCTCTATTAATGAGTACCCTCCCACCTGCAGGCTTGTGTACTTGAAATACATCAGCAGAAAGAATACTTTTGACTTTGCTGATGTTTCACAGAGCTTATCTTATTGAATGCTCTCAGCTACCCTGCAAGATAGATATAATCCTGTTAAAAAAAAATGCAGGGACAGAGGCTCCAAGAGGGAGCCATAACTTGCCCAAGGTCAGTGTGGTGAACTGCAAAAGTGGTCCCAAATCTTCATTGTCCCTACATCATCTGCAATGCCCTCCTTCTCTGACTCTGGGCTCAGCAATGTAACTTGCTCTGACTGAAGGGATAATGGCAAATGTGATGTAAGCAAAAGCCTGAAAAGTCCTTGTGCAATCAGTTGGGTTTGCCTTCTCTCTTGTACCTCTGCCATCGCCATGAGAACATGCCTGGTTTAGCCTAATGGAGGATGAGAGACATGTAGAGCAGAGTGTGTCCCTGCGGTTGTCCTGGCTGAGCCCAGCCTACATCACTCAATGGCCAGCCACACCCTACGCATGTTAGTGAGTCCAGCCATGGTCAGCAGGACCGCCTAGCCAACCATCCCAGATATGTGAGCAATAAATGCAGATTACTGTATACCACTGAGGTTTTCTTGTTATTTGTTCCACAGCATTACTGTGGCAATAGATAACTGATAGAATGAGTATACAGGAAAGAGCATGTCTTTGGAATTGGGGAGGCCTAGGTTTGAATTCTAGCTGCGCTGTGTGGAGTGTGTTCCTTTTTGAGACTAAATTTCCTTCTCCTTAAGATGAGGTGGTAATACTTCCCTCATAGGGTTGCTAGAAAGATTAAACACAAGGTAAAAGAAATAAAACCTTTGGGACACAGTATGGATCTAGATGATGTCTAAAAGATGGTGGCTTCTCACAGCAAACCTTCAAGACAAACAACTATGGGACTATGGGGCCCAGAGCAAGGACTGTCCAGATGTGAAGCCAATACCTTTCACATCTGCTCAAAGGTAAAAATGAAGGCCAGAAGGGCTTGGTTCTAGCCTTACAATGAAATGCAGCTTCCCTGAATCCTCCATTGTAGTATATGGAGCAAGATGGGTTAAAAAAAAAAATGTTGCTTAAACTGAGAGGGCTGAAAAAAAAGCCAAGTCCAAGATTTACCTCTGAGCCTGTGGTTTAGCCAAATAGATGGCAGTGACTTGGGGAAAGGCTGTTGCTTTTGCCCTGGGTATGGGTTTGGTTCAGATAAGGAACTCTAAGCACTGCTGGATACAGTGGCTGGCCAGGTAACATTTGCTCTGATACTCTGTCGTTTGCCCTCCTGCTTGTTCATGCGTTTTTAATGACAGATCATTCAGGAAATGTGAAGATTTTCTGGGAGGTTTTGCTTTGTCCCTTGGTCTTCTTTCCTCAGTCCTTTCCCTTCCTTTGAAGCCATTGTTTTCTTGACATGACAAATGTACTCAGGTAAGTTTATGGCTAATTATCTCAAGGGGGAAGGAAAAATAAAACAAACCCAAGGCTAAAATACAGAGCAATTAACTCAGTAAACTCTAAGAAGATATGAGACGCTTTTTGAAAATTAAAAAAAAATCATATACATTTAGGGAACTGTTTTCTTCCTGCATGGAATTAACTTGGGAGGTTTTCTACAAAATCCAGCTCCTTTCCTCCCTATTGCCCCACTCCTGCCCCAGATAGCTCACTCCTCTTTATCTTTTCTGAGGGTGGCAATGGGTGACAACCGTTACATGCACCGGGCTCTGCTTCTAATGCACTGTGTGACCCTGAACAAATCACATGGCATTTCTGAGCTTCAGCTTCTCATCAGTAAAATGACATTTTGGTAAGATTCCTTTACAATTAAAACCATTTAATTTATTGTTTTTTTGAAAACAATAATTTATCATTTTTTAAACAATAATTTGTCATTTCTTTCAGATTCGTGGATTGATTTGGCTCAGTGGGGACGTTTTTCCTTGGGCTTTCTCATGTGGTGGCATCAGAGGGTGGCTGGGAGTGGAGTCATCTGAAGGTCAACAGGACTGGATGTCCGAGATGGCCCACTCTCATGGCTGGCAGTTAATGCTGACTGCCAGCAGGAGACTCAGTTGGGACTGCCAAATGGAGTACCTAGACATGGCTTCTCCATGTGGCTGGGGCTTCTCACAGTGTGGTGCTGGGGTTCTCAGAGCAGGACCCAAGAAGGGGTGTTCCAAGACACCCAAGTGGAAGCTGCAAGGCTTCTTATGACTTACTCTCAGAGGTACCAGGACATCACATTTGCTACATAATCAGGTTTCTTTTGATGCTAAAATTTTATGATTTCTTGAACTGGATCCTCTGTCTTCTGCTAATGAATCAGATACAAGTTTATGAAGCTGAGCGGAGAGCCAGATGGGCCTGGGCACAGAGGCGGCTGTGTCTCATGCTAAAGTTGCAAGCATATGATGGATGTATCATCCTAATTCTCTGGGAAGGGAGCTCAGGGTAGATTGTCGTCTACCGGTGCCTGCTGAGTTCTTTCTGTGCCCACCCCTGGGCTTGGAATCTCTGCACTTCACTCCAGGCTGCCACTCTCCCCCCAGTACAATGTTAATGTTAAGCATGTGTGTTAGGCGTGTGAGGGTGAGAAAGAGAAGATAGAGTCCTAGATGAGAAGACCAGCGATGAGAAGAGAAAAAGGTTGCCATGCACGACAGTGCATGTTGAATGCCAGATGGATGTCACAGTTAGAAAGTGCGAAAGACATTCAGGGGAAGGAGAGATGAGGGAGGGCAGCCTTCCTGGAGGAGGTGACCTTGGAGCTGAATCTTGAAAGGTGAGTGGGAATGACCCAGGGCAGAAGTGGGGAGGGTATTTCAGGAAGAGGAACCCATGTGAATAAAGCAGGAAGAGGGTGAGGCAGGGAACAGCAACCATCTGAAGTGTGGAGAGAGAGATGGGAGGTCATAAGAGATGGAGCAGGAGATGCAGGCAGCGCCCGGGGTCAGGCATGGCCATGGAGGACAAGTAACAATAGCCCCATTTTCCTGGACAAGGCCACAGAAGCTCGGGAAGATAAAGGGACTTGATTAAGGTCACACAGCTTGTAAGTGACTGAGTCGGGATTTGAACCCAGGCCGATGTGACTTCTCAGCCCTGCCCCCTTTCCACCGTAGCCAGCCGGGATCTAACTTCAGTGGCAGCCACTGGGTTTCCCAGCGCCCTCCCTCGTATCTCTGAAGCTCCTGGAAGACTAAGGATGTTGCTTTTCTGCACAATTTATTGTAATGACTTCAATTAAACCATCTTGTGCTGGATCAGTGAGCAGCTCCAGGGAATCGATGGGCGGGGCTGGCTACCAGGGAGGCAGAGTCTCCTCCCCTTGTCCCTGCCAATCCCAGGTCTGAGCTCCTGTCCCCAGTCCTGGGGAGGACTCAAGAGAGGAAAATGGGGGTCAGGGGGAGGCAGCAGGTCACAAAGAGACGAGGAAGCAGGTGTCTATTACCTTCCAGATGCAGAGGGCTCATGGCTGGCCCCTGGGAGCTCATTCTCCCTGGCACTGCCCACTGCTGCCCTTGCTCTGCTGTCTTCCTCTGGTTAATTTGGATTTGCAGCTGCAGCTCCAGGACAATAGGCCATCCCCACTTGGCTGCCTTCAGTGCAGGGCCAGTACCTAATGAACCTTGACCCCAAGGGAGAGGGGCCAGTGACCCTGTACTAACTTGCTGCCTGACCTTGGGCAAGTTGCCTCCACTGTCTGAGGCTTCTTCTGGAAAAACAAGAGGGTGGACATTGAGATCCATTAGGCTTTTATTCTCTGTCTCCTCCAATTTAGAGGCTCAGGTCTCCCCTTCTTTGCCCTGCCCTATGCCTCGGGAGGCTGACCCTTGTGCAATGAATCAATGGACACCCTTGCCAGTTGGCTCCAGGTTGGAGGGTGGGAGGAGAGGCTGGAGTATTTCTTCCCTGCCGCCTCTCTGCTTGGTGGTAGGCGTTGTGGAAGCACTTCTCTGCTTGGCCACAGCTCATGCCAACAGCATTTCCCCTCTGCTCCAGCCCTCACTGGGCTCCAGGAATGCTCCTTCCTCTCCTTGACCCTGGAGGCCTGGGGGTGGCCTCCAGCTGTTTGTAATCTCAGGGCTTTCAGCACCCCTTCTCAGTTTCTTTAATCCTGCCCATCTCTCTGGAAATACTCCCTCCTCATTAAAGTCTCTTCAGTTGAACTATTTGAGTGAAGTTCTGTTTCCTGCTGGGACACATGCATCCTCTGAAGGGCCCTTCTAGCTCCATGATTTTAAGAGTTTGTGAGGGGGAAGGTGCAAAGAACTAGTCGACTCTCAGGACCCTGCAGCTTGGGTTAGCCTGTGACAGAGTCCAGGCCGAGGGATCCCAGCTCCTCAGCAGCTTTTCCTTCTCTTCCCCTTGTCCTCAACTTCCTCAGCCATAGCTCAGATCTCCATCATGTGTTTTTTCTTTTAATGCAACTTTATTGAGGTGTAACCTATGCAGAGTCAACTGCGTGCATTGAAAGCACAGTGAGATGAGTGCCCATCCGTTCTGCCCAGGTCTGTTCTAACAACTTTCTAGTTGGTCTCCAACCTTCATTCTCATCCCTGCAAATGCACAATCCTCAGGTTGGGTCATGTCACTCTCCTGCTCAAAAACCTTGACTGGCACTCCTGTGCCTTGAGGTCAAAGCCAAACTCCTTAGAGCAACATAGGAGGGTTTCATGAGCTGAGATTGAATGCTCCAGGCTCAGCTGCTATCACTTCCATGGATGCTCCAGCTGTAATGAACTACTTGGGTCACACCGTCTCCAAGCTCTCTGCCTTTGCACAAGCTGTTTCCAGACATGAAGGACCCTGCATCCTCACATCGTTAACCCTCAGCATCCCTCCATTCCTCACAAATCCCTAAAGCATCAAGCTGAAGCATGATCCCCTCTAGGTCTTCCCTATGGTGCCCAAACTGAGCAGAGCCCCTCCTCTGTGCTTCTCCTGCACATTGTGGGTATTTTTTTAATTTTTATTTTTTGCGGTACGCGGGCCTCTAACTGTTGTGGCCTCTCCCGTTGTGGAGCACAGGCTCCGGACACGCAGGCTCAGCGGCCATGGCTCACGGGCCCAGTCGCTCTGTGGCACGTGGGATCTTCCCGGACCGGGTCATGAACCCGCGTCCCCTGCATCGGCAGGCGGACTCTTAACCACTGCGCCACCAGGGAAGCCCTGTGGATATTTTTGTTACTACACTTATCCTGAACCATAAAGTTATTGCACTTGTCCTGAACCATAAGTGATGTCTGTCTCTCTTATTAGAGTGTGAGCAGCTTGAAGTTAGAATCTGTCTTTCATCTCTGCACCCCTAGCTACTAACACTCTATGTGGTACATCATTCATCATTCAGTCATCCATTCAACAAATATTTATTGAGTACCTACTATATGCCACACACTCTTCCAACATGAGGATTCAGGACTGTACAATACAGGTGTGCCAGTTATTCAGCTGCTGTCTCCCAGCTCCAAATCCATCTTTTTACTACTATGCCTTGTGATGCTGGGCAGGGATGCTATAAACTATGGGGATCCTGCAAATTACATTTCTTCTTTGTTCTGGGACTTCCTGTTTCTGCCAGCAGAGGCACTAGAGTGAGACTGGAAGGCAGGAGGAGGGAGTGGGGACCTGTTCCTTCCTTTGTGCTTCCTGGATCCCACTGGGGTTGCCCCATCAATGGCCCTTCTTCCTACTAGCTACAGCTGGTTGCGGCCTCCAACTTCTTTTGACACCCCCAGAATAGACTCCCCTGCCTCCTTGGAGGTGAGCAACAGACGACTCCTGGGAGGGCTGGGTCGCAGTGCTGTGGGCTCCTCCCCCAAGTTCTTAGATTCTCACAACCCCACTGCTTTCTGTGGTTGTCACCTCCGTCTTTTTTCAGTGCTCCCTTAACAATTTTTCTCTCCTAATATGTTTTAATTAATTAATTAATTTTTAATTAAAAATATTTTATTTATTTTTTATACAGCAAGTTCTTATTAGTTATCTATTTTATACATATTAGTGTATATATGTCAATCCCAATCTCCCAATTCATCCCACCACCATCACCCACCCCGCTTTCCCCCCTTGGTGTCCATACGTTTGTTCTCTACATCTGTGTCTCTATTTCTGCCCTGCAAACCAGTTCATCTGTACCATTTTTCTAGATTCCCCATACATGCGTTAATATATGATATTTGTTTTTCTCTGACTTAATTCACTCTGTATGACAGTCTCTAGTTCCACCCACATCTCTACAAATGACCTAATTTTGTTCCTTTTTATGGCTGAGTGACATTCCATTGTCTATATGTACCACATCTCCTTTATCCATTCGTCTGTTAATGGGCATTTAGGTTGCTTCCATGACCTGGCTATTGTAAATAGTGCTGCAATGAATATTGGGGTGCATGTGTCTTTTTGAATTATGGTTTTCTCTGGGTATTTGCCCAGTAGTGGGATTGCTGGATCATATGGTAGCTCTATTTTTAGTTTTTTTTTTTTTTTTTTTTTGCAGTATGTGGGCCTCTCACTGTCATGGCCTCTCCTGTTGCAGAACACAGGCTCCGGATGCACAGGCTCAGCGGCCATGGCTCACGGGCCCAGCCACTCCGCGGCACATGGGATCTTCCCGGACTGGGGCACGAAGCCGTGTCCCCTGCATCGGCAGGTGGACTCCCAACCACTGCGCCACCAGGGAAGCCCTATTTTTAGTTTTTTAAGGAACTTCGATACTGTCCTCCATAGTGGCTATATCAATTTACATTCCCACCAACAGTGCAAGAGGGTTCCCTTTTCTCCACACCCTCTCCAGCATTTATTGTTTGTAGATTTTCTGATGATGCCCATTCTAACTGGTGTGAGGTGATACCTCATTGTAGTTTTGATTTGCATTTCTCTAATTAGTGATGTTGAGCAGCTTTCCATGTGCCTCTTGGCCATCTATATGTCTTCTTTGGAGAAATGTCTATTTAGGTCTTCTGCCCATTTTTGGATTGGGTTTTTTTTTTTTTAATATTGAGCTGCATGAGCTGTTTATATATTTTGAATATTAATCCCTTGTTTATCATTTGCAAATACTTTCTCCCATTCTGAGGGTTGTCTTTTTGTCTTGATTATAGTTTCCTTTGCTGTGCAAAAGCTTTTAAGTTTCATTAGGCCCCAGTTGTTTATTTTTGTTTTCATTTCCATTACTCTAGGAGGTGGGTCAAAAAGGATCTTGCTGTGATTTATGTCAAAGAGTATTCTTCCTATGTTTTCCTCTAAGAGTTTTATAGTGTCCTGTCTTACATTTAGGTCTCTAATCCATTTTGAGTTTATTTTTGTGTATGGTGTTAGGGAGTGTTCTGATCTCATTCTTTTACATGTAGCTGTCCAGTTTTCCCAGCACCGCTTATTGAAGAGACTGTCTTTTCTCCATTGTATATCCTTGCCTCCTTTGTCATAGATTAGTTGACCATAGGTGTGTGGGTTTATCTCTGGGCTTTTTATCCTGTTCCACTGATCTATGTTTCTATTTTTGTACCAGTACCCTATTGTCTTGATTACTGTAGCTTTGTAGTATAGTCTGAAGTCAGGGAGTCTGATTACTCCAGCTCCGTTTTTTTCCCTCAAGATTGCTTTGGCTATTCGGGGTCTTTTGTGTCTCCATACAAATTTTAAGATTTTTTTGTTCCAGTTCTGTAAAAAATGCCATTGGTAATTTGATAGGGATTGTATTGAATCTGTAGAATGCTTTGGGTAGTATAGTCATTTTTACAATATTGATTCTTCCAATCCAAGAACATGGTACATCTCTCCATCTGTTTGTGCCATCTTTGATTTCTTTCGTCAGTGTCTTATAGTTTTCTGAGTTCAGGTCTTTTACCTCCTTAGGTAGGTTTATTCTTAGGTATTTTATTCTTTTTGTTGCAATAGTGAATGGGATTGTTTCCTTAATTTCTCTTTCTGATCTTTCATTGTTAGTGTATAGGGATGCAAGAGATTTCTGTGCATTAATTTTTTTTTTAAAATTTTTTGCGGTACGCGGGCCTCTCTCTGTTGTGGCCTCTCCCGTTGCGGAGCATAGGCTCCGGACGTGCAGGCTCAGCGACCATGGCTCACGGGCCCAGCCGCTCCGCGGCATGTGGGATCCTCCCAGTCCGGGGCATGAACCCGCGTCCCCTGCATTGGTAGGCGGACTCTCAACCACTGCGCCACCAGGGAAGCCCATGTGCATTAATTTTGTATCCTGCAACTTTACCAAATTCATTGATTAGCTCTAGTAGTTTTCTGGTGGCATCTTCCGCATTATCTATGTACAGTATCATGTCATCTGCAAACAGTGACAGTTTTACTTCTTCTTTTCCAAGTTGTATTCCTTTTATTTCTTTTTCTTCTCTGATTGCCACAGCTAGGACTTCTAAAACTATGTTGAATAACAGTGGCGAGAGTGGACATCGTTGTCTTGTTCCTGATTGTAGAGGAAATGCTTTCAGTTTTTCACCACTGAGAATGATGTTTGCTGTGGGTTTTTCATATATGACCTTTATTATGTTGAGGTAGTTTCCCTCTATGCCCACTTTCTGGAGAGTTTTTACCATAAATCGGTGTTGAATTTTGTCAAAAGCTTTTTCTGCATCTATTGAGATGATTATATAGTGTTTTTCTTCAATTTGTTAATATGGTGTATCACATTGATTGATTTGTGTATACTGAAGAATGCTTGCATCCCTGGGATAAGTCTCACTTGATCATGGTGTATGATCCTTTTAATGTGCTGTTGGATTCTATTTGCTACTATTTTGTTCAGGATTTTTACATCTATATTCATCAGTGATATTGGCCTGTAGTTTTCTTTTTTTGTGACATCTTTTTCTGGTTTTGGTATCAGAGTAATGGTGGCCTTGTAGAATGAGTTTGGAAGTGTTCCTCCCTCTGCAATTTTTTGGAAGAGTTTGAGAAGGGTGGGTGTTTGTTAGCGTTTCTCTAAAAGTTTGATAGAATTCGCCTGTGAAGCCATCTGGTCCTGGACTTTTGTTTGTTGGAAGATTTTTAATTACAGTTTCAATTTCATCACTTGTGATGGTCTGTTCATATTTTCTATTTCTTCCTGGTTCAGTCTTGGAAGGTTATACCTTTCTAAGAGTTTGTCCATTTCTTCCAGGTTGTCGATTTTATTGGCATAGAGTTTCTTGTAGTAGTCTCTTATGATGCTTTGTGTTTCTGTGGCATCCATTGTAACCTCTCCTTTTTCATTTCTAATATTATTGATTTGAGTCCTCTCCCTCTTTTTCTTGATGAGTCTGGCTAAAGGTTTATCAATTTTGTTTACCTTCTCGAAGAACCAGCTTTTAATTTTATTGACTTTGCTATTGCTTTCTTTGTTTCTATTTCATTTATTTCTGCTCTGATATTTATGATTTCTTTCCTTCTACTAACTTTGGGTTTTGTTTGTTCTTCTTTCTCTAGTTCCTTTAGGTGTAAGGTTAGATTGTTTATTTGAGATTTTTTTCTTGTTTCTTGAGGTAGTCTTGTATTGCTATAAACTTCCCTCTTAGAATTGCTTTTGCTGCATCCCATAGGTTTTAGATCATTGTGTTTTCACTGTCATTTGTCTCTAGGTATTTTTTGATTTCCTCTTTGATTTCTTCAGTGATCTCTTGGTTATTTAGTAATATATTGTTTAGCCTCCACGTGTTTGTGTTTTTTATGTTTTTTTTCCCTGTAATTGATTTCTAATCTCATAGCATTGTGGTCGGAAAAGATGCTTGATATGATTTCAATTTTCTTAAATTTAGTGAGGCTTGAATTGTGACCCAAGATGTGATCTATCCTGGAGAATGTTCCATGCGCACTTGAGAAGAAAGGGTAATCTGCTGTTTTCGGATGGAATGTTGTATAAATATCAATTAAATCTATCTGGTCTATTGTGTCATTTAAAGCTTTTGTTTCTTTATTAATTTTCTGTCGGGATGATCTGTCCATTGGTGTAAGTGAGGTGTTAAAGTCCCCCACTATTATTGTGTTACTGTCAACTTCCTCTTTTATAGCTGTTGGCATTTGCCATATGTATTGCTCCTATGTTGGGTGCATATATATTTATAATTGTTGTATCTTCTTCTTGGATTGATCACTTGATCATTATGTAGTGTCCTTCTTTGTCTCTTGTAACATTCTTCATTTTAAAGTCTATTTTATCTGATATGAGTATTGCTACTCCAGCTTTCTTTTGATTTGCATTTGCATGGAATATCTTTTTCCATCCCTCACTTTCAGTCTGTATGTGTCCCTAGGTTTGAAATGGGTCTCTTGTAGAAAGCATATATACGGGTCTTGTTTTGTATCCATTCAGCAAGCCTGTGTCTTTTGGTTGGAGCATTAAATCCATTCACAATTAAGGTAATTATTGATATATATGTTCCTATTACCATTTTCTTAAATGTTTTGGGTTTGCTTTTGTAGGTCCTTTTCTTCTTTTGTGTTTCCCACTTAGAGAAGTTCCTTTAGCATTTGTTGTAGAGCTGGTTTGGTGGTGCTGAATTATCTTAGCTTTTGCTTGTCTGTAAAGCTTTTGATTTCTCCATTGAATCTGAATGAGATGTTGCCGGGTAGAGTAATCTTGGTTGTAGGTTCTTCCCTTTCATCACTTTAAATATATTGTGCCACCAGAAAACTACTAGAGCTAATCAATGAATTTGGTAGAGTAGCAGGATACAAAATTACTGCACAGAAATCTCTTGCATTCCTATACAGTAATGATGCAAAATCTGAAAGTGAAATTAAGAAAACACTCCCATTTACCCCTTCAACAGAAAAAATAAAATATCTAGGAATAAACCTACCTAAGGAGACAAAAGACCTGTATGCAGAAAATTGTAAGACACTGATGAAAGAAATTAAAGATGAGAGATATACCATGCTCTTGGATTGGAAGAATCAACATTGTGAAAATGACTATACTACCCAAAGCAATCTACAGATTCAATGCAATCCCTATCAAACTACCACTGGCATTTTTCACAGAACTAGAACAAAAAATTTCAAAATTTGTATGAAAACACAAAAGACTCCGAATAGCCAAAGCAATCTTGAGAAAGAAAAACGGAGCTGGAGGAATCAGACTTCCTGACTTCAGACTATACTACAAAGCTACAGTAATCAAGACAGTATGGTACTGGCACAAAACAGAAATATAGATCAATGGAACAGGATAGAAAGCCCAGAGATAAACCCACACACCTATGGTCAACTAATCTATGACAAAGGAGGCAAGGATATACAATGGAGAAAAGACAGTCTCTTCAATAAGCGGTGCTGGGAAAACTGGACAGCTACATGTAAAAGAATGAGATCAGAACACTCCCTAACACCATACACAAAAATAAACTCAAAATGGATTAGAGACCTAAATGTAAGACAGGACACTATAAAACTCTTAGAGGAAAACATAGGAAGAATACTCTACAACATAAATCACAGCAAGATCCTTTTTGACCCACCTCCTAGAGTAATGGAAAGAAAAACAAAAATAAACAACTGGGGCCTAATGAAACTTAAAAGCTTTTGGACAGCAAAGGAAACCATAAACAAGATGAAAAGGCAACCCTCAGAATGGGAGAAAATATTTGCAAATGAAGCAACTGACAAAGGCTTAATCTCCAAAATTTACAAGCAGCTCATGCAGCTCAATATAAAAAAAACAAACAACCCAATCCAAAAATGGGCAGAAGACCTAAATAGACATTTCTCCAAAGAAGATATATAGATTGCCAACAAACACATGAAAGAATGCTCAACATCATTAATCATTAGAGAAATGCAAATCAAAACCACAATGAGATATCATCTCACACTGGTCAGAATGGCCATCATTAAAAATCTACAAACAATAAATGCTGGAGAGGGTGTGGAGAAAAGGGAACCCTCTTGCACTGTTGGTGGGAATGTAAATTGATACAGCCACTATGGAGAACAGTATGGGGGTTCCTTAAAAACCTAAAAATAGAACTACCATGCGACCCAGCAATCCCACTACTGGGCATATACCCTGAGAAAACCATAACTCAAAAAGAGTCATGTACCAAAATGTTCATTGCAGCTCTATTTACAATAGCTAGGACATGGAAGCAACCTAAGTGTCCATCAACAGATGAATGGATAAAGAAGATGTGGCACATATATACAATGGAATATTACTCAGCCATAAAAAGAAACAAAATTGAGTTATCTGTAGTGAGGTGGATGGACCTAGAGTCTGTCATACAGAGTGAAGTAAGTCAGAAAGAGAAAAACAAATACCGCATGCTAACACATATATATATGGAATCTAAAAAAAAAAAGACAAAAAAAAGACAAAATATTGTGCCACTCCCTTCTGGCTTGTAGAGTTTCTGCTGAGAAATCAGCTGTTAACCTTATGGGAGTTCCCTTGTATGTTATTTGTCATTTTTCCCTTGTTGCTTTTAATAATTTTTGTCTTTAATTTTTGTCAATTTGATTACTATATGTGTCTTGGTGTACTTCTCCTTGGGTTTATCCTGCCTGGGACTCTATGTGCTTCCTGGACTTGGGTGGCTATTTCCTTTCCTATGTTAGGGAAATTTTCAACTATAATCTCTTAAAATATTTTCTTGGGTCCTTTCTCTCTCTCTCTTCTCCTTCTGGGACCCCTATATGGCGAATGTTGGTGTGTTTAATGTTGTCCCAGAGGTCTCTTAGGCTATCTTCATTTCTTTTCATTGTGTTTTCTTTATTCTGTTCTGTGGCAGTGATTTCCACCATTCTGTCTTCCAGTTCACTTTTCCATTCTTCTGCCTCATTTATTCTGCTATTGATTCCTTCTAGTGTATTTTTCATTTCAGTTATTGTATTGTTCATCTCTGTTTGTTTGTTCTTTAATTCTTCAAGATCTTTGTTAAACATTTCTTACATCTTCTCGATCTTTGCTTCCATTCTTTTTCTGAGGTCCTGGATCATCTTCACTATCATGATTCTGAATTCTTCTTCTGGAAGGTTGCCTATCTCCACTTCATTTAGTTGTTTTTCTGGGGTTTTATCTTATTTCATCATCTGGTACATAGTCCTCTGCCTTTTCATTTTGTCTATCTTTCTGTGAATGTGGTTTTTGTTTCATGGGCTGCAGGATTGTAGTCCTTGCTTCTGCTCACCTTAGGTTTTCAGACAAATCCACAAAGAAATGTCTACAGCATAAGTTCCAGTTTAGACAGATACCTGAGGAGCTCACACGCTGACATGGTGATTATCTTTGCCAGCCGTCCCATATCCTTCCTGGTGGCCACAGCCACCACTGCTGAGCAACTGACTTCTAATATGTTTTAAACAAACTCCTTTTATTAAATTATCATTGTTGAAATATCTAGTGCAGTTTTTGTTTTCCTAACTGGACTCTGACTGATGCAATGGGGAAGGTTCTTGGTCGTGTGGACCTTGAATCCAATTTGGGGAAGACAGACAACAAACCAATAAAAAGGCCAGCAGTAAAAAGTGTTCTGATAAAAAATAAGACAGGGTAATGGATAAAACCTGAGTTACTTTTTTTTTTGGCTTGTGGGATCTTAGTTCCCTGACCAGGGATCAACCTGTTCCCCCTAGTAGAAGTGCAAAGTCCTAACCACTGGACCACTGGGCCACGACCTGAGTTACTTTAGACTGGGTAGTGAGGGAAGGAGTCTCCAAGAAGGTGACATTTAAGCAGGGAAAGAAATCGTACGTTTCTGCCCATGCAAAGACCTGGGGAAGAATGTTCCAGGGCAAAGGACCAGCCAGGGCAAAGGCCTGATGGAGAGAGTGGGCTTTTTGTATTCAAGAGGAAATACTGAAGTGGAGTGAGGGAGAGGTGCTGCAGAGGTTGAGGTCAGGGAGGAAAGCAGGGGCTGGATCACGTGGGCCTCCTTAGCCATGGGATAAATGTTAGTTTACATTTTTATTATTAAAAAAATTCCCAATGTGCTGGAAAGCCTTTGGAGGGTTTTAAAACATGAGAAATGCCAAGATCTGACTTAGATGTCAAAACGACCTCTAACTGCTGGGGGCTGTGGTGGGGGCAGTCTGTAGGGTGCCAGGGCAGAAGCTCCATTCTCCTCAGAGCAGAAGGTAGTCACCTTTCAAGGATGAGGAAACTGAGGCCCAGAGACTAACAAAACTTGTCTTAGGTCACGCGGCTTTGGACTTCGGGTTCCCAGATTAGTGCTCCTTCGTGGCTACCCATTCTCTAAGTGAGGTGTAACTGACCGAGCTCTAGGCAAAGCTTCTCCGCCTAGTCTGGAAAGAGGATGAAACCCCTCGGGCAGCCAAACACATGCTTTTGAAAATGTTCCTACTTCATGAAAAGTCTGGTGGTGCCCGACTCATGATTTATCCAGGTTGCGCCATCTTGGTCAGTCACAGTAAGAGGAGGGGCCTCACAGATCGAGTGAAGGACATTGATGGGGTTTGATCAATAGGCAGTCGGGACGTTCTTGGTAAACAGGAGGGATCTCTTTGTAAGTAGAGGTGGGAGTGAGAGACAAATATTTCTATATGCTTCAAGCAAAAGTTTTTGTTTTTGTTTTTTTTTTAAGCAAAAGATATTTATTGAAAGAATTCTTCCTCCTGTGAATGATATAATCTGGCATTTTGCCGGATGGGAGGAAATGGGTGCATTACTGAGGCAATTTCAGCTGTTTGCATTTTTCTCCACAGCTTGGGAAAAAGGAGGATGGAAGACTGGGGATGAAGCTGAGAGGTCCTTCCACGCTTGCAACCCTGAGAGGCAGGAGCTCCGGAGGCCGCAGAGCCTCGGACTCCCTTCTAAACTAGCACTGTATTCTGATTGGCTGTCTGTGCCTGCCTCAGTTTATTCCTCTTACTGATTGGTTGGGTCCTTCCACCCACGTCAGGTCCCAGTTCCAACCAGGCCAGCCCTTCCACCTGCCGCAGTGTCACCTGGGATTGGCGGGGTTCCGAAAGGCCTGCAGGCTTGCCTCTTACCACCGTCAGATTCTTCCTCATTAAACAAATGAATCACAATCCTAATTAATTTGGGCAACAGAATTTATGTAACTACTCCCAGCAGGATGTCTGCTCTCAGTTGGTAGCGAGATTAATTCCTCTCTCTGGGAAATTCCAGCCGCGCTGGTCAATAAATGTTAATGATGACTGAAATCTCCCATCTGTCTCTGCTCAGGGCAGGTAACCCCTGCTAACCAGCCAGCCAGTTGGCTTGATGCAGTACCCCAGATACGGAGAGGACAAGGACAAGACTCTCCCAGCCTAGATGGGCCCCGAGCCGTGCAGATCACACAGTAGGTGTTCAATTAAGGACAGGGACTGCCCATTCCAGGGACATTCTGAATCACTTAAAGCCCACAGGAGGTGTTCAATTTCTCTTTATGGAATGAATAAAAGAGACCGTGTGCCGCTCAGATACTCATAAAACGCTCTCAAGTTCCTGAATTGCAACCAAGGCCCTCCAGCTTTTCCCGTCCTCTGCTCCCACGGCTTCCCATGACCATACCCAGTTCAGTCTTTTTCCTATTTTGAACTTTCTGGGCTCAGAGACTTGGCTGTTGATGTTGCCTGCCCTTGAACTGTCCCAGCCCTCTCTCTCCCAAACAGGTCCCATGCCGGCTGCTTGGGAGGGAAGGGTAGCGAAGCGGAAAGTATCCTGGAATTAGTTCTAATTCTGGCTCTGCCACTTACGCATTGTACCTCACCTCTCTGTTCTTAACCTTTCCCTCATATGGGAACCACACGAGGTGCTTAGGAAGATTAAATAAGTAAACATGGTGAAAATGTATCGCACAGTGCTCGACTCATTTAATTAGTGACAGGCAGAGTTTTAGGCACTGGGGAAACAGACAATGAGATTCCTGCTCCCAAAGAATTTAATTTCTAAGAGACAAAAAGCAATTAAGCAAAACAGGAGATTATTTTAGTTAGGGATCAGTGCTCAGAGAAAATAAAATTGAAAAAAATGTTATGGGAATTGACTGGAGTGAGGAACTCTTTGAGGAGATGCCGTTTGCATTGAGACCCAAATGCAGGAAGGAACAAACCACAGGAAGATCTGGGAGCACGGCATTCCAGAAAGAGGGAAAAGCAATTGCAAAGGCCCTGAGGTGAGAGTGAGCTTTGCATGATCGACGGGCTAAGGTTCTGTAGGATTGAATAATTTGCCCAGTTACCCACCTAGGAGGTGCTAGGGTCGTTTTTTGTTTTTTGTTTTTGTTTTTTTTTTTGCGATACGCGGGCCTCTCACTGTTGTGGCCTCTCCCGTTGCGGAGCACAGGCTCCGGACGCGCAGGCTCAGCGGCCATGGCTCACGGGCCCAGCCGCTCCGCGGCATGTGGGATCCTCCCAGACCGGGGCACGAACCCGCGTCCCCTGGATTGGCAGGCGGACTCTCAACCACTGCGCCACCAGGGAAGCCTAGGGTCGGTATTTTAACCCAGGTTTTTTGCCTTTAAGTATGGTATGCTTGTCATTTCAGCACAGAGAAGGCGTAAGAAAGGAAAAGTGAGTGCCGATGAGGTGAGGTGGAATATACACTGTCTTTTCCCCCACCAGATCTAAATCTGCCTGTGTCTTGCTGACAATTCACAGGACTGTAAATTCCTGGCTCCCATTAGGCCTTCCAACTTCACTGGCCAGGTTGTCATGTCAGGGACCGCCGGCCCTAAGAGCTCCCTCAGTCAGTCCGTTCCAATTCCTTCTTCATTTACAACAGGGAAGAACCAACTACTTCTACAATTTACATTTTTTTTCTGATTATGATACATGCTCATTGTAGAAAATAAAAAGTGTCTAACAAAATAAAAATCAGCCATAATTCCAAACTCTTCCGGAATTTTGTTTACCTTTAGAAGATTCTGCACATACTGCATACACAGTTTTAGAATATGCTTTTTTCTGCCTGTCATAAGAAAAAAGTCTTCAAATGTATTTTTTTAACAGCTACATGATAGTCGACTGGATTTGGGACCAACCCAAATGTAACTATTTTAGGACTTTTATTATTATAAATAACAAAAAGTTCTTTCTGACCTGTAAATCTCTGTTACATAATGTCCTAATAGAGTAGGGGAAATGCACCCCAATTGAAAGCTGTGTCTGGAGTGCAGGGAAACCATCTTCTTGGCTGGGGGGAGCAGGGCCGTTTGTGTTCTCAAACACCCTGTGAGTGTGTAGCAAGCTTCGTGATCACGTGATCACTCTTCTGAGAAACGGATATTGTCATGCTTTCTCCAACTTTACCTTCATTCTCAGCTTCTCCCTATCATTTTGGTCCCAGAAAGGATACAATGGGGAAAAGAAGGAGAAAGAAAGGAGAATGCAATTTAATGTTATGTTTTGAAACAACAAATACTTAAACAGTACTTTAGACACATGAATACCATTTAACAATATTTTTTAAAAAATTCATTTTATTTATTTTTTGCTGCGTTGGGTCTTCATTGCTGCGCGCTGGCTTTCTCTAGTTTCGGCGAGCGAGGGCTACTCTTCGTTGCAGTATACGGGCTTCTAATTGCAGTGGCTTCTCTTGTTAAGGAGCATGGGCTCCAGGCATGCAGGCTTCAGTAGTTGCGGTGTGTGGGCTCAGTAGTTGTGGCTCGTGGGCTCTAGAGCTCAGGCTCGGTAGTTGTGGCGCATGGGCTTAGTTGCTCTGGCGGCATGTGGGATCATCCCAGACCAGGGCTCGAACCTGTGTCCCCTGCACTGGCAGGCAGATTCTTAACCACTGTGCCACCAGGGAGGTACCTTAACAATATTTTTATGAAATACAAAGGTGGCAGGAAGGTGAGGCTAACAGGATCATGGCCTGGCCTCAGTATGCCAGAGTCTAAGGTGCCTATGTTTTGCTTCTGTAGGGGCCCTGCCATGGGGGTGGACATAGGAAGCAGGAGGCAGGGATGCTAATCACCGGGGATGTTGGATTAAAGTGGGGGCACCCCTCTAGTAGGCCTAGAGAACACGCCTAGTACCAATGGGGTGTCTGAGAGAGCATCTGAGGACCTGGGTGGGGAACAAAATTCACCCCTGCTGCAATGGGGAGGGTGGGTCTGCCTCTTAAGGCGGATGCTCAGGTCTCCTCCTCTGAACCACCGGCATGCCAACATTGCCTCCAGGTTCCAGTTTGGCCTCAGAAAATAAAAGGAAAAAGAAATCCAACCAGAGAGAAAGACACAGGAAAAGAGACAGTAAGGAGAACAGAGTGAAAGCAAGAAATATGAGACAGAGGGGAAAAAACAGTTGTGGGAAAGGTGATGGTTTGAGAAGTAGGAATCTTTTTGGTAGAAGCTTAAGCAGCAAGACATAATTTGGGTCTGGACAAACTTATTACACCTCCTCGGCTGACAACCTCTAACTCACCAAGGCCAATGTCAAGTACTCAGATACCCCATGAGTCAGAGAAATGGCTTTGCCAACTGTACTCATAACAGACCAATCCTCTAAACTGATTCGGTATCCTCTTGCTGAAAAGCAATTTCTCAAACTTTCTGGAAGCTGATTACTTCTCAGTGGAGCAGACAATGGAGAGGATGTGCCAGGGAATAGCCCTTCCTGAGCATGCTTTCAGGTCCCCTGAATTTCTGGGAAAGGAGTTAAAAGTAGAACTTGGTGTGGCCCTGGCTGGAGTCAGCAGGTGGGGGGGGAGGGAAGGGCTGGGCAGAAGGATGTGAGAAAAGAAAGAGCGAGGAGGAGGGCCGGGAAGAGGGGAAAGAGTTGCCCTTTCCTTACCCACACTCACCTCTTTCTGCCAACAATGATTCTGTCTTCCCTCCAGGTGGCAGGAAATGGTGTTGTGGTATCCACCGGAAAAGCCCAAGGGTCATTGTCAGCTTCTGCAGGTGGTGTTGGTTGAGAAAACAGAAAACAGCAAATGAATGGGGTTCACTTATGCTGTGGGAACAGATCCTTGTTCAACTTGGTGAGAAAAGACCAAACTCTTCAAAAAGACCTTTTATAGGAAACTCCAGGAAAGAAACAAAACGACCCATAAATGGGGTGAGAGGAGATTCTTTAAGCTCCACAGTGCTCCCTTCCCCACCCCTAAAGTAGGAGTAGACACTGGCCTAAAATGCTTCTTCTGTCTTCTGAGTCCACATTCAGAGAGGCCCTTCTGGCAAGCTGTCCCCCTCCTCAAGTTCTCCCTCAGGCTAGAGGGCATCCCTCCTTCATTCCTTTTGAGCATCCTCTTGGCTCTGGATCCTGGAAGTGCTTCTCCACCTCTGACCCACTGCCTTCCCCATGTTCACAGTTAATTGTCCTGTGGTTAAGTTGGGTTCTCCCCTCCTTGTCTTCCGAAATGTCAAAAAAATAAGAAGTTTGAGAGATTTTTTTTGTTGTTGTTGTTATTAGACTGACACTACTTGACTTTTTTTTTTGGTCTGTCTCTTTTTTTTTGTCATCTTTATTTTTTATTTTTATTTTTTTGCTTTATAACAAATTTAATCAGTTATACATATACATATGTTCCCATATCCCCTCCCTTTTGCGTCTCCCTCCCACCCTCCCTATCCCACCCCTCTAGGCAGTCACAAAGCACCGAGCTGATCTCCCTGTGCTATGCGGCTGCTTCCCACTAGCTATCTACCTTACGTTTGGTAGTGTATATATGTCCATGCCGCTCTTTCACTTTGTCACAGCTTACCCTTCCCCCTCCCCATATCCTCAAGTCTATTCTCTAGTAGGTCTTTGTCTTTATTGCTGTCTTACCCCTATGTTCTTCATGACATTTTTTTTCTTAAATTCCATATATATGTGTCAGCATACAGTATTTGTCTTTCTCTTTCTGACTTACTTCACTCTGTATGACAGGCTCTAGGTCCATCCACCTCATTACAAATAGCTCAATTTCGTTTCTTTTTATGGCTGAGTAATATTCCATTGTATATATGTGCCACATCTTCTTTACCCATTCATCCGATGATGGACACTTAGGTTGTTTCCATCTCCGGGCTATTGTAAATAGGGCTGCTATGAACATTTTGCTACATGTCTCTTTTTGAATTATGGTTTTCTCAGGGCATATGCCCAGTAGTGGGATTGCTGGGTCATATGGTAGTTCTATTTGTAGTTTTTTAAGGAACCTCCATACCGTTCTCCATAGTGGCTGTACCAATTCACATTCCCACCAGCAGTGCAAGAGTGTTCCCTTTTTTCCACACCCTCTCCAGCATTTATTGTTTCTAGATGTTTTGATGATGGCCATTCTGACTGATGTGAGATGATATCTCATTGTAGTTTTGATTTGCATTTCTCTAATGAGTAAAGATGTTGAGCATCCTTTCATGTGTTTGTTGGCAGTCTGTATATCTTCTGTGGAGAAATGTCTATTTAGGTCTTCTGCCCATTTTTGGATTGGGTTGTTTGTTTTTTTGTTATTGAGCTTCATGAGTTGCTTATAAATTTTGGAGATTAATCCTTTGTCAGTTGCTTCATTTGCAAATATTTTCTCCCATTCTGAGGGTTGTCTTTTGGTCTTGTTTATGGTTTCCTTTGCTGTGCAAAAGCTTTTAAGTTTCATTAGGTCCCATGTGTTTATTTTTGTCTTTATTTCCATTTCTCTAGGAGGTGGGTCAAAAAGGATCTTGCTGTGATTTATGTTGTAGAGTGTTCTGCCTATGTTTTCCTCTAAGGGTTTGATAGTGTCCGGCCTTACATTTAGGTCTTTAATCCATTTTGAGCTTATTTTTGTGTATGGTGTTAGGGAGTGATCTAATCTCATACTTTTACATGTCCCTATCCAGTTTTCCCAGCACCACTTATTGAAGAGACTGTCCTTTCTCCACTGTACATTCCTGCCTCCTTTATCAAAGATAAGGTGACCATATGTCCGTGGGTTTATCTCTGGGCTTTCTATCCTGTTCCATTGATCTATCTTTCTGTTTTTGTGCCAGTACCATACTGTCTTGATTACTGTAGCTTTGTAGTATAGTCTGAAGTCAGGGAGCCTGATTCCTCCAGCTCCATTTTTCGTTCTCAAGATTGCATTGGCTATTCGGAGTCTTTTGTGTTTCCATACAAATTGTGAAATTTTTTGTTCTAGTTCTGTGAAAAATGCCAGTGGTAGTTTGATAGGGATTGCATTGAATCTGTAGATTGCTTTGGGTAGTAGAGTCATTTTCACAATGTTGATTCTTCCAATCCAAGAACATGGTACATCTCTCCATCTATTTGTATCATCTTTAATTTCTTTCATCAGTGTCTTATAATTTTCTGCATACAGGTCTTTTGTCTCCTTAGGTAGGTTTATTCCTAGATATTTTATTCTTTTTGTTGCAATGGTAAATGGGAGTGTTTCCTTGATTTCACTTTCAGATTTTTCATCATTAGTATATAGGAATGCCAGAGATTTCTGTGCATTAATTTTGTATCCTGCAACTTTACCAAATTCATTGATTAGCTCTAGTAGTTTTCTGGTAGCATCTTTAGGATTCTCTATGTATAGTATCATGTCATCTGCAAACAGTGACAGCTTTACTTCTTTTCCGATTTGGATTCCTTTTATTTCCTTTTCTTCTCTGATTGCTGTGGCTAAAACTTCCAAAACTATGTTGAATAAGAGTGGTGAGAGTGGGCAACCTTGTCTTGTTCCTGATCTTAGTGGAAATGGTTTCAGTTTTTCACCATTGAGGATGATGCTGGCTGTGGGTTTGTCATATATGGCCTTTATTATGTTGAGGAAAGTTCCCTCTATGCCTACTTTCTGCAGGGTTTTTATCATAAATGGGTGTTGAATTTTGTCGAAAGCTTTCTCTGCATCTATTGAGATTATCATATGGTTTTTCTCCTTCAATTTGTTAATGTGGTGTATCACGTTGATTGATTTGCGTATATTGAAGAATCCTTGCATTCCTGGAATAAACCCCACTTGATCATGGTGTATGATCCTTTTAATGTGCTGTTGGATTCTGTTTGCTAGTATTTTGTTGAGGATTTTTGCATCTATGTTCATCAGTGATATTGGCCTGTAGTTTTCTTTCTTTGTGACATCCTTGTCTGGTTTTGGTATCAGGGTGATGGTGGCCTCGTAGAATGAGTTTGGGAGTGTTCCTCCCTCTGCTATATTTTGGAAGAGTTTGAGAAGGATAGGTGTTAGCTCTTCTCTAAATGCTTGATAGAATTCGCCTGTGAAGCCATCTGGTCCTGGGCTTTTGTTTGTTGGAAGATTTTTTATCACAGTTTCAATTTCAGTGCTTGTGATTGGTCTGTTCATATTTTCTATTTCTTCCTGATTCAGTCTTGGCAGGTTGTGCATTTCTAAGAATTTGTCCATTTCTTCCAGGTTGTCCATTTTATTGGCATAGAGTTGCCTGTAGTAATCTCTCATGATCTTTTGTATTTCTGCTGTGTCAGTTGTTACTTCTCCTTTTTCATTTCTAATTCTATTGATTTGAGTCTTCTCCCTTTTTTTCTTGATGAGTCTGGCTAATGGTTTATCAATTTTGTTTATCTTCTCAAAGAACCAGCTTTTAGTTTTATTGATCTTTGCTATTGTTTCCTTCATTTCTTTTTCATTTATTTCTGATCTGATTTTTATGATTTCTTTCCTTCTGCTAACTTTGGGATGTTTTTGTTCTTCTTTCTCTAATTGCTTTAGGTGCAAAGTTAGGTTGTTTATTCGAGATGTTTCCTGTTTCTTAAGGTGGGATTGTATTGCTATAAACTTCCCTCTTAGAACTGCTTTTGCTGCATCCCATAGGTTTTGGGTCGTCGTGTCTCCATTGTCATTTGTTTCTAGGTATTTTTTAATTTCCTCTTTGATTTCTTCAGTGATCACTTCGTTATTAAGTAGTGTATTGTTTAGCCTCCATGTGTTTGTATTTTTTACAGCTCTTTTCCTGTAATTGATATCTAGTCTCATAGCATTGTGGTCGGAAAAGATACTTGATACAATTTCAATTTTCTTAAATTTACCAAGGCTTGATTTGTGACCCAAGATATGATCTATCCTGGAGAATGTTCCATGAGCACTTGAGAAAAATGTGTATTCTGTTGTTTTTGGATGGAATGTCCTATAAATATCAATTAAGTCCATCTTGTTTAATGTATCATTTAAAGCTTGTGTTTCCTTATTTATTTTCATTTTGGATGATCTGTCCATTGGTGAAAGTGGGGTGTTAAAGTCCCCTACTATGATTGTGTTACTGTCGATTTCTCCTTTTATGGCTGTTAGTATTTGCCTTATGTATTGAGGTGCTCCTATGTTGGGTGCATAAATATTTACAATTGTTATATCTTCTTCTTGGATCGATCCCTTGATCATTATGTAGTGTCCTTCTTTGTCTCTTATAGTAGTCTTTATTTTAAAGTCTATTTTGTCTGATATGAGAATTGCTACTCCAGCTTTCTTTTGGTTTCCATTTGCATGGAATATCTTTTTCCATCCCCTTACTTTCAGTTTGTATGTGTCTCTAGGTCTGAAGTGGGTCTCTTGTAGACAGCATATATATGGATCTTGTTTTTGTATCCATTCAGCCAATCTGTGTCTTTTGGTGGGAGCATTTAGTCCATTTACATTTAAGGTAATTATCAATATGTATGTTCCTATTCCCATTTTCTTAATTGTTTTGGGTTTGTTATTGTAGGTCTTTTCCTTCTGTTGTGTTTCTTGCCTAGAGAAGTTCCTTTAGCATTTTTTGTAAAGCTGGTTTGGTGGTGCTGAACTCTCTCAGCTTTTGCTTGTCTGTAAACGTTTTAATTTCTCCATCAAATCTGAATGAGATCCTTGCTGGGTAGAGTAATCTTGGTTGCAGGTTTTTCTCCTTCATCACTTTAATTATGTCCTGCCACTCCCTTCTGGCTTGTAGAGTTTCTGCTGAGAGATCAGCTGTTAACCTGATGGGGATTCCCTTGTGTGTTATTTGTTGTTTTTGCCTTGCTGCTTTTAATATGATTTCTTTGTGTTTAATTTTTGACAGTTTGATTAATATGTGTCTTGGCGTATTTCTCCTTGGATTTATTCTGTATGGGACTCTCTGTGCCTCCTGGACTTGATTAACTATTTCCTTTCCCATATTAGGGAAGTTTTCAACTATAATCTCTTCAAATATTTTCTCAGTCCCTTTCTTTTTCTCTTCTTCTTCTGGAACCCCTATAATTCGAATGTTGGTGCGTTTAATGTTGTCCCAGAGGTCTCTGAGACTGTCCTCTGTTCTTTTCATTCTTTTTTCTTTATTTTGCTCTGCAGCAGTTATTTCCACTATTTTATCTTCCACCTCACTTATCCATTCTTCTGCCTCAGTTATTCTGTTATTGATCCCATCTAGAGTATTTTTTATTTCATTTATTGTGTTTTTAATCGATGCTTGATTCATCTTTAGTTCTTCTAGGTCCTTGTTAACTGTTTCTTGCATTTTGTCTATTCTATTTCCAAGATTTTGGATCTTGGAAATAGAATCTTGGATCATCTTTACCATCATTATTCTGAATTCTTTTTCAGCTAGACTGCCTATTACCTCTTCATTTGTTAGGTCTGGTGGGTTCTTATCTTGCTCCTTCTCCTGCTGTGTGTTTTTCTGTCTTCTCATTTTGCTTATGTTACTGTGTTTGGGGTCTCCTTTCTGCAGGCTGCAGGTTCGTAGTTCCTGTTGTTTTTGGTGTCTGTCCCCAGTGGCTAAGGTTGGTTTAGTGGGTTGTGTAGGCTTCCTGGTGGAGGGGACTAGTGCCTGTGTTCTGGTGGATGAGGCTGGATCTTGTCTTTCTGGTGGGCAGGTCCACGTCTGGTGGTGTGTTTTGGGGTGTCTGTGGACTTTTTATGATTTTAGGCCACCTCTCTGCTAATGGGTGGCGTTGTGTTCCTGTCTTGCTAGTTGTTTGGCATAGGGTGTCCAGCACTGTAGCTTGCTGGTCGTTGAGTGAAGCTGGGTGCTGGTGTTGAGATGGAGATCTCTGGAAGATTTTCGCCGTTTGATATTATGTGGAGCTGGGAGGTGTCTTGTGGACCAGTGTCCTGAAGTTGGCTCTCCCACCTCAGAGGCACAGCACTGACTCCTGGCTCCTCAATTTGGGATGATTTGTTGTCTATTCATGTATTCCACAGATGCAGGGTACATCAAGTTGATTGTGGAGCTTTAATCCGCTGTCTCTGAGGCTGCTGGGAGAGGTTTCCCTTTCTCTTCTTTGTTCTCACAGCTCCTGGGTCTCAGCTTTGGATTTGGCCCCGCCTCTGCGTGTAGGTCGCCGGAGGGCGTCTGTTCTTCGCTCAGACAGGACAGGGTTAAAGGAGCAGCCTCTTCGGGGACTCTGGCTCACTCAGGCCGGGCGGGAGGGAGGGGCACGGAGTGCGGGTCGAGCCTGCAGCGGCAGAGGCCGGCGTGACGTTGCACCAGCCCGAGGCGCGCCGTGCGTTCTCCCAGGGAAGCCGCCCCTGGATCCCGGGACCCCGGCAGTGGCGGGCTGCACAGTCTCCCGGAAGGGCGGTGTGGACAGTGACCTGTGCTCGCACACAGGCTTCTTGGCGGCGGCAGCAGCAGCAGCCCCAGCGTCCCACGCCCGTCACTGGGCTCCGCGCTTTCAGCCGCGACTCGCGCCCGTCTGTGGAGCCCCTTTAAGCAGCGCTCTGAATCCCCTCTCCTCGCGCACCAGGAAACCAAGAGGGCAGAAAAAGTCTCTTGCCTCTTCGGCAGCTCCAGAGTTTTCCCGGACTCCCTCCCGGCTAGCTGTGGCACATTAGCCCCCTTCAGGCTGAGTTCTCGCCGCCAGCCCCAGTCCTCTCCCTGCGCTCTGACCGAAGCCCGAGCCTCAGCTTCCAGCGCTGCCCGCCCCGGCGGGCGAGCAGACAAGCCTCTCGGGCTGGTGAGTGCCTCTTGGCACCGATCCTCCGTGCGGGAATCTCTCCGCTTTGCCCTACCCAGGTATGTGGGGAGTTTCTTGCCTTTTGGGAGGTCTGGGGTCTTCTGCCAGCGTTCAGCAGTTGTTCTGTAGGAGTTGTTCCACGTGTAGCTGTATTTCTGGTGTATCCGTGGGGAGCAGTTTGAGAGATCTTGAGGAATCAACCCCCTCCTTATGAAAAAGCAACTGAGGCCCAGGACAAGGGAGAGACCAACTGAGGTTCACGCAGTAAGGGAACTGGCAAGGGAATTTCGGCAGAATCCAACCAATGCAGCCTTCCCAGTACTATTACTATTGCTAAACTCCAACATTTAGTTGGTGCTAAACCATTTCCCCTTCCCCTTCCAAATCCCTTAACCTGTGTGTGGGTCTAGGCTGACTCAACCATCCCCTCCCCATGCCCACCTGCCCATGATGTGCAGGCGCCAGCGGGGAAAGCAGCAGGTGAGGGCAGCAGGGCCATCACTGGGGTCAAATAGCCAAGGAACCGTTGGCCTGTCCCCCAACCTCTGTTTCTTGCGAGGCGATGCTGCTCATTGGCCCAGCAGAAGTGATTGACAGGTCAATAGCCCAGTGAATGATGAATCTTGGAAGTGCTGTGGCAGTTACCAGCCAGTTCTCTCATCGCAAGACCCTGGGGTAACTGTTTTGTCAATATCTGCTCAGCCATTTTTCATGTTTGAAAACGAGCGTCGTCCTAGTAAAGGGTGAAAGGAAATTTTCTCCTTCAAAGAAGACACAAGTTTGGGGGGGTCTAAAAGTACAAAATGAATCCTCCAGAAAAAACAATATGGGACTGCCATGCTGAATGAGTCACTTAATAAATGAGGGCTTGATTTCTTAAGCAGTTGGGAAAGTGAGTGGGCTGGAGGGAGGAAAGGTGGCCGGGCATGGGGACAGAAGACTTAGGCAGCCCTTAGGAGGCCAGAGTTTAAGGTGTTTATTGCAGCTTCTGTAGCCTGTGTGAAATGCTGAGGTTTTTCCTGGGGCCTGGATAGGTTCTGAGACCTGGGTGAAATGATGCAGCCCCTGCTGGGGACTCTAAAGGTCAAGGAGCTAGGGAGCAGGATGGCAGGCAGGTGGGGCAGTGATTGGGGTGTTCTTGCCCGTGGAAATGGTCACTCTGCGAAGGTCTCTAAGTAAGAGCTGGCTTGGATGGCAAAAGGGGAGGCCTGGACTCTGAGATGCTTCCGAAGAGGATATCGGAATGGCTGGAGCACAGATATGGAGTGGCCCATCTTGTAAGGATACAGCCACGGAAGATGTGGCATCTGGAAGAATGGTGGATCACCACACAACTTTTTAGAAGAGGGGGTCAGAGATAAGAGGGATGACATAGGGAATTAAGAGATGGGAAGTATGACAAAAGAAAGAGAGAGTACTGTAGGGACTTAGAGCTGGCGTCCCAGGAAAGCTGAGCAAGTACATGCCTGGCACATAGTTGTCACTCAGTAAGTGCTAGCTCTTGTTATTAGCCCTCTTGGGGGTGGGGGAGGGGTTGCCAGAGTAGTTAAAATGTAGTTAAAATGGAATCAGAACTGAGTGGAGAAGTAAAAGGGAGAACCTGGAAAACAGGCCATGCCCTCTCTGTCCCCACTGTGATTATGAGAACTGCAGAAGCCACCCCTCTTGGGGGATGAGAAGGGAGGACTGAGTTAAAGAGTAAGGGTGTTAAATGTGCTAGAGCTGGGATCCCGAAGGATGGGAAGTAGGAGTGAGGAGAGATTATTGTCCTTCTCAAATGTGTCCTAAAATGGGGCCCTGTTAGAAGTGAGGTGAGGGAGGGAGGTACAGGTGAGAACGGGAATGGGATGTGGTGTGGGCAGGCGCTGAGTGAGCTGTGTCATCTTATGCAGAACAGCCATCATGATTGCTGGGGTGGGGAGAGGCCCACCCTGTTGTCTCCCCTGGGAAAAGGAAATGGTGGTAAGATTCAAGGCTCCACTGGAAATTCCTATCGGTCATTGTCACAAGTGTCAACTTTCTCGGGGACCACTGGTGTTTGAAGGCTGAGAGAGGAAGACTCCCCCAACAGACCTGGAGACAAGGAAATCATTTTCTCTTTGACAGGGAGAGTGTATATCATGGGAGGCTCCTGAATACTCTGGGGAGTACATAGTACAGCTCATAAAGGTTCTGAACAGAGAAGAGGAAGCTCCCCAAGTCGTACTCCATTTCCCTTGGACTTTCCTATCCTCATTAGTTTCTGTGTTCCCCTTTATCAAGTCATCGAATCAGAGGTATCTGTTGTGGGGTGCAGAGTGGGCAGTGCTGAGGTAGCTAAGAGAAGGTGATGTTGAAGGAAGAATGAAGAATCCTTCTGTGTCCCTAGATTATCCTTAATATGGATCTGTTGAGGGATGGGGAACCTATAGGCCCACAATTGAAGTGCAAAGCCTCCCCCAGCTAAGGGGCCGTGGCCTATAGTGCCTGGGGGGAAAAGGGTAGGAAGGAGATAAGGTGGGCCACAGAGAAACAAGAAGAGATAGAGAAGAAGACAAAGACAAGGATGAGAAGGACTGAGGCAAGATAGAGGACAGTGACAAAAGGTGCTGAGGCCACACTGAGAGAGCTAAGAGAGCTGACCCTGAAATGAGCTAGTCAACTTAGTTGCCAAGTCTCCAAAGTCTTTTCTACTTTTGTTTCCACTGAATATGGTTCCATTAATTTACAAAGAAAATATCTAGAGTTCTCAGTCTTCCAAGACTCCAGAAAGCATTCCATTTACTAACTTAGACAGATTTTACATAAACCCTTCAGAATCTTACTGATGCTCACAGGCAATCCCTGATGACCTTATCATAGGATTCAGATCTGGGTGGGACAAATGAGACAGGCAAGGGGTACTTTTGAGAGCCAAATCTAGGCAATCAGCTTCTGGAAGCTGCTCTGAGTTTTCACGTCCATGGATCAAGGGCTAAATAAGCAGTTGGGTAAGAGTGGAATGAGTGGCTTTGGAGCAGCCATGGGATATGGCAAGACAGCGGCATTGCAGTAGGGGCACTAAGGCAAGTGATAATAGTGTCACGAGAGGGGCTGTTGGCCCTGGGATGGAGAATGTGATGGAGCACTATGGTGGGGGGTTAGCATTTGACTGGCTGTCAGTGAAGGCTAGTTTCTGATGAATTTGGATGGTTTGTCCACTGTTAGTGACTAGAAATGCTTCTGATAAACTGAGCAGGAGTAAGGCAAGAGGCTTGGAGGGAAGTAGGGCCTGGGCAAGTAGGACACAGCTACCGAACAGGGCCCTGAAGCCAATTGTTGCTAGTAGGGCAGGTGTTCTCCCCTCCCCCAGAGGGAAACCACATAGGCCAGAGAGGATCATGATTAGTCAGAGATGGAGGAAATATGCAGAAGTGAGAGAGGCAAGCAGATGTGCTAGAGAATTAGAAGAGAGATAGAATCCCATTAAACTGCTTCTTCAGGTCATCTAAGGAGGTCTCTTTCTGTTCTTCCACCTGAGATGGTCCTAATAAAACACCAAGGATGCTGAGAATGGGTTGAGGGTTTTCTGTGGATTCAGAAAATGGCCTTCATCCTCCATAGTACTCACCTCAGCTAAATCCTCTCAATGTGTGGGAAGTATGTGGACAATGGAAACTGGGTTTTCTTGTGCAGTGGCCTTGTCTTGGGGACTCAAGCTGTGGGCAATGTCTAAGAGGAAGGGAAGTGGTTGGCCGGCCAGGAGCTATTATCCCTTGATTTTTGCATATTATACCCAAGGGCTTCCCTGCTGCCAGCAAGAGGTAGTGATGGGATCTAATGGTCATAAAGGGCTTGAGGAGCTGAGCCAGGGAAGTCAGGTCGGCAGAGAGAACTTATTCTGAAGAGAGAAACAGCCTATGGGAAGAGGGCACGTAGGCACACAAAGGAATCATGTGCTTTCCTCTGGCCCTCCTGGGCCATGTCCTGCAGCTGGCCTGTCCATGAGACTTGACTTCCCAGCCTTCTCAGCCTCCTCAGCCTGTCATCTCTCATGTACCTTACAGTAAAATGAGGAGCAGGAATGAGGGAGAGGAGTGAAGAAAAGAGACAAGGATGTGGAGAGACTGGGCCTAGATGATATCCTACTTAGAGATGGAAAGACAGGTACCCTGAGGCAGTGACAGATCCTCTGCCTCTCTTTGCTGCTCTTTATCATAGTGATTATGCTCATCCTCAAGGGATATCTACCTCCTTAATCCAGAATTTAGAGCCCTCTTCTTCAACCACGATACTTCCTGAGCTCAATTTGAACTGGGTGCCTCTATTTGCTAAATAACGGTTCCTCGGCTTACGAGGAGTTGAAGTGATTCAGAGACAGTGGTTTGTACTGGTTGCCAAACAATGAAGAGCATTTTTGAGAGACAAGCCACAGTAGCTGCCCCCTTTCCATTTCACGTGGGCAAATACAGGAAAAGATAGGACGGGGGATACAACGTAGAGTAGGAGGCAGGAGGGAGTTGTGAGTTTTTATCCCCTAAATCTGCTGAAAGAGTCTGGTTGGGAAGGGAGAGGAGAGACGTGTTGAGAGAGGTGGATAGGACTGGATAGAAGAGGTGGTGAGAATCAAATGGGAACACCAGGAGGGTGAGGTCAGAGGGATGCCACAGGGTTACTCCTCGGGGAGTCGTATTATGGCGTCATTAAGTCTGTTCTTTGGCCATAAGAAATAGAGGTGGGTCCCCCTGAATTCTTTTTTCTACTTGTGGCATAATTGGCACTTGATGCTTTTAAGATTCAGGAGTAATGTTTTGGGTGAATTGTTTTTTCTGTTTGAGAATGAGAGGATACCACCTAACGTAAGATTCAAAGGAAATGAAAGCTCCTCATCCTTGGAAGGCATTTTCTTACTATTGTCCTTCTCTGGTCCCAGTTCTCCTTTCCTCCTCCAAAGCCCCTCTGATGAGAAGCGTAGGACAGAGGAGAGAGGGCGCAGACCTTTATTGCCAAGTTGGCTGCAGCACTATTGCTGCCACAGGAGTGAGCAGAGCCCTTTCACCATAGCAGCCTATGACAAGACTGAAATTTTTAAAAGGAACTTCTACAGGGAAATAAAAAGTAAAAAAGAAAACAAATAAGAAAATGTGAAATATTGGGGCCAAGAGATCTTTTGACTGGTTTGTAACCTGCGGTGATCCTAAGCTTTGCTATTAGCTCTTTGACTCTATTGGATTCCAAACCTGTTCTCAGCTTGGTCTTGTGGAAAACAGATTCTTCCCAGAGCCCGGAGTTGTCTCCTCCGCTGCAGTGTCTCCTTTGCTCTTCTTGGGTGGGGCGGGCCTATCGCAGTCTGCCCATAAAGCTCATCTTTATAGGTTTTAGTTCCTGTCTCCTTCATCCTCTGGATGGCCCCCCTGTTTTTTGGAATCCTACAGTTTAGCCTAGACTTCTCTTTGTTGACTAGTTGGAGTACAAATCCCTGTCATCCTCCAGTTCTAACCTGTGTAGGGGCTTTTCTGGAGGTGGCGGGGGGCAGTTAGGCTGTACCTGTGATAGGCAGAGCAGAGTTGTCAGGTCATTGGCAAAAGAAAGAAAATGCTGTCCAAAGGTCACATTTTTGTCTTTGTTTCCTTTTTGGAGACTCCTAAGAACCACATTCCCTGTCCCCAGGTTCCCATCCTCCCAATGGTTACAGAATCCAGTCTTCACACTTTTACAAAATTAATACTGAAATACAAGTACTGTCAAAGCAATTCTTCTTAAAAGAAAAGAAGTGTCATTTCTTCACAGAGAAGACAGGTTTGGAGCCTAATAATAGAAACTAAACCTCCAAGAAAATATGAACATACTCAATATCTAATCTAAAAGTACACATTATTTATGTTAATATTTTACACAAATAAAAGACTGAATTTGTGCAACTGCTAAAATGGTGAGCAGTTGGGCCAGAAGGGAAGGGTGTGGGCAAGGGTGGAGGCTGCCTTCGGTAAACTCTGGAGTCTAGCGCTCTGTTCAGGAGTCTCCTTGGACCTTGGTGGGCTTGTGGGCGTGTGGCTGGGCCTCAGGGTTTCCTTTCTGGGCAACAGGTGAGGGATGTGGGTAGCTGAGCCCAAGTTTTGCGTGACTGACTCCAGGGTAACTAAGATACTCCGTGTCTGAGGTGACTGATGAGTGCCAGTCAGCCTGAGGGGAGGCTTCAGTGAAAGGCTGGGGACTGGGTCTCCATTGGTCTCAGCAAATGTGCTGCGATGGAAACTTCTTGAGCAGGGAGAGAAGAAAGCTGGAGAATGGCATACCTCTTGAGCGTAACCTGGTTGGTGGCCAGGGGGAATTCTGGACCCCACAGGAAGGCCACTGGTCACATTGTTACGGCACTGCGGGGTGGAAACTTCTAGGCCAAGACAGTTTCTTGTCAAGGCACTGAGTCATGTCAGAAGGAGAGTTGTGATGGTGGTTTGAGAGCATTTGCTAAAGGATTATATTGTGGTCCTAGATATAAGTTACCTTCTTAGGGAGGATGAGCAAGAAAGAGGACTCGCATCTCTGACTGTTCCTTTGGAACGAGAAAGTGGACACTTTCCTCTTCTCATCCTCTCATTTTCTCTAGTTCTCCAGAGTTTCCAGCTCTTCCCTCCCATCCTCCCCGATTACTGGGTGAGATGAGGTCAAGTGGCCAGAAAGGAGAGATTTTGAGGAAAGAGACAGTTTCACTGAGGGGCAGCAGAAGAAATCTTCAAGTTCAGAATTGTAGATAGAACCACTGAGAGTATAGCAACGTCGATAGACTAGCTAACACTTGATAAGGCTGGGGGGGAAGGCAAGGTCATGGCGGCCACCAGCAGGCTGGAGTCTAAGGTACCTATGGCTGCTGTAGTGGACCTGGTAGACCTCCAGAGTTTGTTAGGAGAGTATTGGAAGGACCCACCAGCTTTGGCTGGGGGCTCTGAGTGACGTGACTGGTCTTCCTGTGGGTAAGCCGGGACGCATCCAGCTAAGTAGAACCATGCAATGGTAGGAAGTACTAGGGACCGTCTCTTTGCTGCACCTCCTGTGGGGCCGTGTGGTGCATGGGCATCTGAGGTTAAGGGATTAGGGAAGCTCTTCTGAATCCCACTGCTATCTTCACTTCAGCTGGGCTCTCCCAGCTCTCCCGAGGGGGGAAAAACATCAGATGGGAGAGAGGGAGAGGGGTATGGGCAGAGAACAGACAACAGGAGAGAGACAGAAGCATGGAAAGAAATTAATCAGAAAAAGCGGGATAGACAGTCTAGGAAAAGGTGATGACCAAGCTCTTGTGATCCATCAAAAATAGTTCAGCTAATTCGCAGAGCACATTGTGTTTTTAGAGCACCCTAAGCCTCAGGAAAAACTGTTTAGTTACGCTGTGCATTTCAGATCAATCCTCTCTGCTTGGAGAAGGTGTTTGCTTTCACAGAAGGCGGCCTGAACCTGGTCAGGATTCACTACTCCTGGTTCTCAGTCAGCTTGGGGAATGTGGAAGGGGCAGTGGAACGTAAGGAGCTCTAACCCCTGCCAGCTGCCTTTCTTCTTGGGGTCTAACATAGCAAGGAAAAGCCTGCACTTTTGGTGGGCAGCCCGGAAGACAGGGTTGTGAAAGGCAGAGGGCTTGAGTGTGAGGAGGACTGGGGTTAGGAGTCAAATGAAGAGAAGAAAGGGAACAGTCAGATGCCCTCTGAGCCAGCCCTGACCAAACTCCAGCAGTGTAGGGGGAGATGTCTGGGACTGGAGAGGGGAAGACAAGGAATGGGAGGTGAGAGGAGGAGGAAGAGAGTTACGGTTCCCCCTCTCCACTTAAAACTCATTCTGTCTGGGGTTTCTCTACTGTGCCTTGATCCTGATGGAAATGTCTGGATGCAATGTCTGGGGAAATGGTTGACCTAATTACAAGGGAGTTGCCTCTGAACAGTGCCCAGGTATAGTGTGTTCCCTTTATCTCAGTTCTGAGAGAAGGTAGGCACAGCCATCACTCCTTTTCTAGATCCTTCCTAATCCCTTTGCCATCCCATCCCATCTCTAGTCCTCTCTTCCAATTAGTGATGTTAGAAGAACTGTGGGGTTTAGCGAAACAAATGCAGAAGGCAGCAAAAGGCAGAGGTGGCTATTTTTGGTCTGGATAGAAGAGCTTTGGAGTGTGGATCCAATTCTCCTTGAATTTGCATCTAATAACTGTATTGGTGAAAAATAATAAATATGTCAGTGGGCAATTGGGAAGAAGAATGGTTAATGCTTTCCTTTGGTAGGCCAGAATCTAAGGTGAGCATCTAGGACATGATAGGCCCTTGCATTAGTTAAGTGAGGTCATGGGTGAGGACCTTACAGCAGGTTGGGTGACATGGGTGGGCCTGGGTTATTCCTCCAGAGGTGGTACATGGAGAGTTTCCGGTGAATGGGAAGAACCTCTTCTGAAAGGCGCAGATTCAGAAGCAGGGTCTCCAGATGAAGCATAACATCGTTGGGGTGGCTCTTCCTGCTGCCTCCAGGTCGCTCTTGTGGCTGCGTGGTGGCAGGCGTCCTCTCTCCCTTGCCCATGCCTTTAATAGCTTTCTATGGTTTGTTTCCATCCTAAGGGGGAAAAAGAATCATATGAGATGAAGGAGAGACCCAGAAAGAGAAAACCAGATAGTAACTGAAAGGCAGAGACCCAGAAAAGACTATACCTACCTGTCTGTCAAGTCCTCCAAGTTTTCTCTCCTATGTCAGCCACCCCTCAAGAGGATTCTGATGATTCAGAGCTACATTTACCAGGTTTTCAGGGCCTTTTAAAGGTGCAAAGGGAAAAACAAAAACAACTGGAAGTATGCAAAGCCTCTTTTGCTAAACTTTCCAAGCTTGCAAGAGGCACCATCTTGGTGAAAATCCATTACTCATCTTGTTAATTACACACGGGACTCAGGTTTGTGTGTGAGAAAAGGGATAGAAAATGGAGAGAAGTTTAGAGTCAGAGCCAGGTAGAAGACAGCTTATTCCCTTGCTTCCTGGAGCTCCCTGAGGGCAGAGAAGAGGCTCTTCTTATCTCTGTATCCTGAATGTCTAGCATATTATAAGAATTCAATAAATAGGTATTTACAGAATTGAACTAAATAGTGTGTGGAATTTCCATGTGGGTAGATACACAAAATTAGCTCTAGTGGAGCAAGGGACCATAAAGGTGGAGGATAGAGCAGGAGATGGTCTGAATTTGGAAATCCAAAGGAGAGAAGCAGAATATATCCCAAATAACCACTATTGGGACTGGGGATAGAATGGATACAGAAAAGGGAGAGGGTAAAAGGAGGCGAAAGAGAGAAGAAAAATGAAGGGTGGTAGAGACGAGGTAGCCTAGCTCAAGGGCTGTGTCACCTTCGAACCTGTGCATACTTCTTCCTCCAAGTCCTTAAGTCTTGAGTCTTTCCGTTAGGTTGTAGTTCTGGAAAGTAGGATCCCTGACTCCTCACTAGACAACACAGCGTAGTCAGAAACTATCATTCCTTAGGACTTGGGAGGCAGAGGGAGAGGATGACTCCCCAGGTGGTGTGAGATTTGGGGGTCAAAGCTCTAAAGCTGGGGGGTATGTAATGGTGGACTTTAAAATAGAGGTGCAATAGAGAAGAGTTATTACCTCAGTGAAAGATAATTAGCACTCACACGGGCAATAGATGAGATGTGCCATCTGTAAAATCTGTTCAGATCGATCTCTTTGCTAAGAGCTGATCTGTTACATGTTGTAAATGTCATTAAGAGACCACTCAAGTTAATCAGAAGCTCAACAGTCTCAATGTTACTCCACAGCAATCTGTCATCTGGGAGATGCAGCATGTTGCTGTGAGGCAATATAGTCATGATGGCAGGAAAAGGGGAATTGATCAAGAGACCCCTCTAATCTGACCCACAGAGAAGAGGACTCATGGAGGGGCTAGGAGTGTAGAATTAAGTTCCCAGTTCTTGGAAATGATGTGTTGGAAGGGGCCTCAAAGGTCTTCTCTCCTAGTGGTTCCCAGACACGGATTCACAAAAAGCAAAATTTCCCCTCTAAAATTTGGGGGACTAACGGTTTTGTAGGTCATAATATTAAATATCTAAACCTGATCTACAGTCACCATCATTTTACAAAAGAATGGGTCTTTTACTCCAAAAAGTAGGAAGAATATAATCTCAGAACAAACAGTGTTCTCATGATTCGTTTTGGGAAGCAGACCGGCCAACCCTGGTACTGAGGAATCTTGATCCAATCTACTTCTCTGCTGTGTTGCCTTTGCTCTGACAGCAGGATAGACTAACTTGAATGGCTTATACCTGGAGACAAAACAGACTCCTAGAGGCTGGGTAGATGATAGAGGTGCCAGCAACAGCCACTGTTGCTCTAATCACGCTGGACTAGGTAGTCCTGATTTCCTGAGTATGCCGGCGAGTTTCATGCCTCAGTGTTGTTTTTTATGCTCTTTTCATCATCAGAGAATGCAATGCCTTCCTCTCTTTCACATTTTCCAGGGGGCAAAATCCTACTCATCGTTCAAAACCTAGCTCAAGTGCCATGTCCACTGAAGTCTTTCCTGAGAACCTTCCCCACTGCCACATCAGGAAGGAATTTTTGATTACAGTAGCCCTCCTTTGTCTGTGAGGGATACGTTCCAAGACCCTCAGTGGATGCCTGAAACTGGACAGTACCAAACCCTATGTATACTGTGTTTTTTCCTATACTAACTAGGCGGGTAGCATATACAGTGTGTGGATGCCTTGGACAAAGAGATGATTCACGTCCAGGGCGGGAGGGAGTGGAGGGCATGGGATTTCATCATGCTGCTCAGAACAGCTTACAATTTAAAACTTATGAAATGTTTATTTCTGGAATTTTCCACGTAATATTTTCGAACTGTGGTTGACCACAAGTAACTGAACCTCAGAAAGTGAAACCGTGGATAAGGGGGCACTACTGTACTTTACTTCTCTATATTTCAGAGAATACTGTGTATTCTAGTTTTTCATTCATATGCTGTATTAGTGGTGTAAACAGTGTGCTAAGGTGATGACTTCCCTACCAGAATGGGGGGTTTGGGTGGCAAGGACTGTTTATTTTTGTATCCTCAGGGCCTGATATATAGGAGGTAACAAAGTCCAACTCATCAGGAGCTGATGGCAGGGAGTTTTGTTAGTTGCTTTAAAATTGATGGCCGGCCTGGCATCAGATCTCTTGGCAGTGGGCAGTAGGCATTGATGCAGGCTGGCAGCTGTTTTATGCCTTGGGGTTTTGACAGCCTTCCTTGGGGGTGGTCTTGAGACCTATCTATAGAGACTGGGGTTCATAGATAAGACTCGAGTTTAAGAAATAGTGGACAGAATGAAAGGCAAGATACCAGCTTGCTTTTGAGGACCAAGTAGTAAAACAACAGCTTCATCTACTGAAACCATTGTTGGAGGAAATGGCCTGCTCATCAGGAAGAGTGCCGGAGGCCCAGATGCTAGGACCACGTTCCTGGGTCAGAGCAGGACCACCAGCAATTTGACTTGGTCCAATTCCTCTGGGTGGTTCTTAATAGTTTTGTTACAAATCTGGCCCCTTGGTCTCTGAGTTGCAGATGGGGGACTGGTGTGCTTACTGGTAGGAAGCAGGTCGTAACAGATAGCCATTCAACCTGTTCTGAAAAGTCTTGTAATGGAGAGCTCCCAACTTCACAGGGTAGTTTATTTTACTGCAGGATAGTTGTGATTATTTTTGAAAGTTATTTTTATTGAACTGAAATCTGCCATCCTTATAACTGGGCCCCACTGGTTCTAGTTCAGCCTTCAGTACCCTGTAAAAGCCCCAAATCTCTCATCCACGTACGTATGTGAAGAAAGCAAACAAATGTCCCCACTAATTATTATAAACCTTATTGGCTCCTTCAATCATTCTTTCCCCTCCCCCACCTCCCCCATCACACGGGCCTCTCACTGTTGTGGCCTCTCCCGTTGCGGAGCACAGGCTACGGATGCGCAGGCTCAGCGGCCATGGCTCACGGGCCCAGCCACTCCGCGGCATGTGGGATCTTCCCGGACCGGGGCACGAACCCGCATCCCCTGCAGCGGCAGGCGGACCCCCAACCACTGCGCCACCAAGGAAGCCCTAGAATATATTTTTAAGTCTTTTCACAATTCTGCTTACCCTTCTCTGGACTTGCTCTAACTCATTAATATCCCTCTTAAATATATTAACAGCGGTACATAGCTGGGCACAGTGTGTGTAGTGAAATCATTACCTGGATATTCAATTCATGCAGCCTGAGGAGATTGTAGACAATAAAACCCCTGATCTCTGTGGGTTTTTCCCCATTTTTCTGGAAATTTGGACGGCTATTAAGCCAGGTTCTCCATTTTACACTCAGTGCAGTTGATTTCTTTTAAGTGTAGGATTTACCAACTAGCCGTAGTAAATTTCATCTTTTTAGATTAATGTCCTATCTGTTGAGATAGTTCTGAGTCTTAATTCAGTAAGGCAATATCAGCTATACCTCTCTGTTTTGTGACATTAGGATATATTGAGGGATGCTATGTTTATGTCTTTGTTGCCTTAATTTAAAAAAATGTTGAGCGGGATGGAGCCAAGAAGAGTACGACTGTGGTTAATCACACAGTGACAGTTCACCTGGCTGCCCTGTCATCCTGTACACAAATCTCTGCCTGGTTGGTGCAAATATTATGAGACACTTTGTCAGACACTTTCCTGGTCAAGGTATAAAATAAAATGTGTCTATTGTTTCCGCCTGTTCTTAATCTTCTTCCCCCTATCAAAATAGGAAATTTGATTAATATAGCATGACGTTATCGGTGAACCTATGATGAGATAGTTTTATCTTGACAGTTATCCTAGATTAGGGAAGGATGACACCAAGCTATATATAAATATACATATATATATATATTTGATGCTAATATCCTTTGAGCAAGACAGTACTTTCTCTTTTCTGATTCTGTGTTTAGCAAGCAATATTCTATTCTGGTCTCTTCATTGTACTGCCTTTCCAAGAAGGACATGTCCTATGTAGAGAACTTGGGCTGGTACATTGCTTATTGCAAAGGAATTAAGTAGCAGTTGAGCTTTAAAATCTGTTTCTTAGGAACTTGGCAAGTGTGAATCTGTTCATTGGAGCTTGACTTAGGAAATGATAAAATCAAGTTTGCAATATGTATTTTGCAAATCCTAGGGTGCAATGATTCCACCCAAGGGTGACTGCCCAGGGAAGTTCAGCCTAAAGCAGCCAATCAGAATTTAGATGAGGGAAAAAGCACTTGTAGGTTGTATGGTAGGGGTCAGGAACAGCTACCTGGAGCGTTGAGAAAAAATAAGTCTGCTGTCCATTGGCGTACTTTAGTATTTATTCCTTTTCCCTCCTAGATTCCTAGGAAGGGATATGAATGGAAGTCCCCCCATCCCCCCAAATCCTGGCATAGTTAATTCGTTAGCTTGCTCTACCATAAGTAGATGGTATATGAAAGCATTGAGGCATTTAGTCGAGATTATGACAGGTTTATAAAGTCCAGCAAGAGTGTTTTCTATTCATGATGCCTCTAACTAGTTGCTTATGTCAGGTGGTAATAGGTTACATCCATGAGTTTACTTTTGAACTCCAACCACAGTCATTCTTGCAGCTCCCTGCTACTGAATGGTTTCAAGGTCACAGAGGGCCAAGGCATTGTAACTCAACAAGTCTGTGCAAGTCAGGACCAGTGGCTTTTCCTCCATTTCATGCTTGGGAAGGAAAGGGAATAAGATCTCTTGTTCCTTTCTTGGCTTTTGCCACTTTCCTAGGATCTTGCTAGGCAACCGGGTCTGGTCCCCATTTGCTTGAGGGGACATTAGACTTTGCCCCCTTCTTAGACTTGGGAAATCTCCTTGCTCACTTCCTTGCTTCTCACAGGCACCCTCCTCCTCTACCTCCAGCATGTGACTGGATGGCTTTGGGCTTTCCCCAACACCCATGAGTTCATTTTGCTTCAGCTTTCTGCCATGACAGTGTCTCTAAAGTGATAATTTAAAAGCCTAAGGTTACCACGTTGAAATTTGAGGGAGAGGGAGAAATACAAAAAACCACAACACAGATGAATATCTAAAAGAAATACGGGTGCAAGAATGTTTAAAATGCCACAGTTGGGCTTCCCTGGTGGTGCAGTGGTTGAGAGTCTGCCTGCCGATGCAGGGGACATGGGTTCGTGCCCCGGTCTGGGAGGATCCCATATGCCGCGGAGCGGCTGGGCCCGCGAGCCATGGCCGCTGGGCCTGTGCGTCCGGAACCTGTGCTCCGCAACGGGAGAGGCCACAGCAGTGAGAGGCCCGCGTACAGCAAAAAAAAAATAAAATAAAAAATAAAAATAAAATAAAATGCCACGGTTGTCCTCATGTCCTTCTACTTGTCTTCTCTGCTCTTCTGGTCCTTGATCTGTACTCCCTTAGTTCTACTCCCCCAGTTCTTGATTTAGCGCTGTGTTGTCTTTCTGGCTAACAAATCCAACATGGCTACCATAGGGAAAATGTCGCAGATCAGCATTCCACCTCCCTAGCTTGTTGTTGGTCGAATGATTACCTTACTTCTACCATGGTGAGATACTACTTTTATTTTTTAATTTTTAAATTTTTTTGGCCATTCAGATGGTTAATCTAAGTTCATTTACAAAGGAGGGCAGTTTCACCAATTCTTTTGTTGTTGCATCTTTCCATCGTTTGAGAGGCTACTTTTAGATTCAGAGAACCTCATGACACTCTAGCCCGACATGTGTACATAATCTAGTACAGGCTCTTTATGTAAGCTGCTTTGCCAGAGGCAGTGTTAGTGTGCAAAGTTGGGTTGTTTCTTTAGATCTTTAGGGTCCCCTGTGTTGTGCTGTCTGGTGTGGCTTCTGCAGGAGCCCAGGGCCAGAGGATCAGGAGAGGTAGGATAAAGGGGATGGCTGAAGGGTGACGGTCTCTACACTATGTCAGAAGTATATCCAAAACCCATTTTGCAAATCCCACCCCACTCCATTTCTATTATTCAGAAACTTCAGTAATGACTACCTCGATCTAAGCCCATTGAACTTCAAGGATTGCTCCTTAGGGATTATCATGTGTCTGCAGAGCTGTTCATGTCATTATTCTAACAGGATTTACCTTGTGCACTTGTATCGAGGGGTAACAGGGGAACATTCAGGGTGATGGATCCCCTTCTCTCTGTACTCTCAACTTTCACACTGTTTCTCTGGGGACACTAAATGCTACCGGGCAGCTGATAGTCCCTTTCTTGCAAGCCTTACTTGCAAGACTTGAAGCCTCTTAGAAGTTGAATAGAGTACAAGTTCAAAAACTGTTAGGTTGTGCCACAGCCTATGTTTAAAGATCTGCTGATCTGTACGTAAAACAGAAGGACTCCAACTATTATTGTTTTGTAGCTTTAACTTTCTTTTTCACTTGGGATATGTTCTGCTTTGTTCTGCTTTGAATCAGAAGCTGTACTGCCGAGAGTCAGAATTTAAATTTCCCATTCTCTGGGTGTTGCCCATAATTCCACTAGACTGTCAGTTCTTTGAGGGTAGGGCAGTGTCTTATCCATCACTGTGATCCCAGTGCCTGGCCCAGGACCAGCACCGATGGTGCTGAGAGTTGGATGGGCATTAAACATGGGTTCACGCCTCCTCCTCCTCAGCTGGGTTGACACTTCCCTCTTCTGGTTTTCTTTCTGCCTCACGAGTCCTTCTCATTGGCCTCTGCAGGGCTAATTAAAAAAAAAAATTTACCCCTCTAATCTCAGCCAGACTCATGATTTAAGATTATATGCCAGTGATTCCCCAAATTAGATCTTTAGCTGCAGACCCTCCCATGAGGTCCGGATTGAACTTTTATAACCCCTTAGGTGTCTAACAGGCATGTTATACATACACATCATGTCTTAAAACAGACTCCGAACGTGCAGGCTCAGCGGCCATGGCTCACGGGCCTAGCCGCTCCACGGCATGTGGGATCTTCCCAGACCGGGGCACGAACCCATGTCCTCTGAATCGGCAGGTGGATTCTCAACCACTGCGCCACCAGGGAAGCCCCCAGCCTATCTCTTCGGCTTCACCATTCTACCTGCATGCTCTGCTCTAGCAACTCTAGCCCTCAAATACTCCAAGCATATTGTTCCCTCAGGATCTTTGCCTAGCTGTTTCTTCTGTCTGGAACATTCTTTCCTCTGATCTTTGGCCTGGACCTTTCTCAGTGTGAAGGTCTTAGTTCACATGTTGCCTCTTCAGAGAGGCTCTCCCCATGTCCTCTACCCAGTACCGCCTCTGCTGCAGTGCTTTGTGCCACCATCCTCCACGTTGTCTTCATAGCACACATCACTATCTGAAATTATCTTATTTATTTTCTTGATCACTGTCCATTTCCCCACTGACATGTAGGCTCTGTGAAAGCAGGAACATTGTCTTTCATATATTCCATTGTATCCCAGCAACTGGCATATAGTAAGTGCTCAGACAATAGCTGGATGAATGCACTGAATACCTGAGCGTGTTGAGTGAGTGAATGTTGAATGCAATGGCGATGCACGTGCAAACAATGCCTTTGTAGCAGTCCTGTTGTCCGCTCCCTTCACAACTCATGGTTACACAATATCCGTATTTTCTCAGTAACAAAGTCTTAAGGTGACCACCATTGCTACTTCTCAGGTGGAATTAACTCACACTCGTTAACTGAAAAGGCTAGCTAAGAATTGACCCACACTCATCCACTGAACACGCAAAGTTGGTAATAGCCTCCCTGGAGTTTTACTTTTTTTTTTTTTTTTGCGGTACGCGGGCCTCTCACTGCCGTGGCCCCTCCCGTTGTGGAGCACAGGCTCCGGACGCGCAAGCTCAGCGGCCATGGCTCACGGGCCCAGCCGCTCCGCGGCACGTGGGATCTTCCCGAACCGGGGCACGAACCCGTGTCCCCTGCATCGGCAGGCAGACTCTCAACCACTGCGCCACCAGGGAAGCCCTGCTCTGATGCTTTTAACGGTATTTTCATGTTAATCATATCATAGCAGTCTAAGGATGAAGAAAAGTCAGAAATTAAGCATCGTTTAGAGTCTGTTTTGGGGTCTGCTTTGATAGGAGGTGAAGAATATAGGGGAAAAGTTAAAAATCAATATCATCAGCGTTGCTGTAAAGATCATAGGGCTTAAAATGTCTTGGTAGCACAAATGAATGATACTGACCGGTGCTGCATGTTTACTGGGCAACGTAACCCACTCATGGCTCTTCGGGGTGGCTCCTGACTTCACACATTAGAGGAATAATCTCTACTGGAATAATCTCCTGTCTTACTTCGAATCAAAACTTCTTTGAGAACCTATAATTTCACCTCAGCGATGGCGACTTCTTCACTTACACACATCACTTTACCCCTGTGTGTTTGTCCGTGTATCCTCACCTTCACAGGAAGCCCTCTACATTCAGACATGCCTGCATGTGCACAGATGGGAAAGAACTTAAATCTCCATGGAAAACTTTGTTTAAATTTTATTTTGCACGTTCCGTAGGAGGAAGGAAGGAGAGCAAGCATTTACCAAGTGTCCTTTATGTGTTAAGCAATGTTTTCATGTGTTATCTCACATAAGGGATCTAAAACCTTTAATAAAATCATTCTAAAGAAATCTATGTATCCCCCATGTCTGATGGCATCGTTGCTGGTAGTAACAGGCTATCAGAGAAGTAGACAGGTATTTCATGCAAATAATATCACCTCTAGTTCTAAATAAAGAAGTCGAATAGCAGATTAAAAGGGGGCTGGCTATTCTAGTCAGTGAGAAAAGCCTTCTTATCAGAAATCTGATCCTAGTCAAAGGGGCAGCTGAGATCCTGGAGGATAAGCACTGATACAGAAGAAGCTGAGGGTAATGAATTATCCTAGGAAAATCCAACCTAGAGACATTGCTTGTGAAACACCTAGTTACTGTGAACCCGCTCTGAAGGAGGGGTTCTTCCAGCTGCTGGGGAGATCTGTGAATAAGACCCCAAATCCTTATCCTCATGGGGTTCACTCCCAGGGAAGGGCCCCTCTTAGGGGGATGCTCAGCCTTGAATATGGGAAATCTGAAAAAAATGTAAGGCTGGTCCTTTTAAGACTGAACCTGGAGAGGGCTGCTGAAGTTCCTCCAGAGTAGATTTGGGTCCTGCCCTCAAGGAGCTTATAGTCTGAGAATAAAGAAAGACAAGTGCTGACTGTACTGCAAGGCAAAAGTGCTAAGAGCTTCTGCTAATGCACAGTAATTCAGAGGAAGAGAGGATCTTCAGTGGGAAGATCCAGGAAAATGTTTTGGACAAGGAGGTATTAAAGTCTGTCTTCCTGGGATAACATTTGAGTGCATGGAGGTTAATTTGGGTTGGGGAGGCACAGCCTGGTATAGCTCCGTGATACAGGCAAATAGTGAGTCAGGAGAGGGATCCTCTCTAAACAGCCAAATAGAGGCAACTTGGAAGATGAACCTTTGTGGTTGGAGAGTCGGGTACAGCCTGTTCTATACCCTTGTTGCTGTCTTCTGCTGTGTGAGGGGAAAGAATGCAGGCCCTCTGAAATTAGGGAGGTTTAAGGGCAAACTAAGGCTTTCCCTCTGATTGACTTGAACAGCCTCAGCAGGGGGAACTAAACAGTTGGTGGCAGAGAGAGAGAGAGAGAGAATGGCTGCCACTGAGAGGGAAGGAGTTTGGAGGAGGGGGCATGTGGCTTTGTGAAGGTCAAGGTTAAGACAGTGGCACCTGGTTCTGTCTCCAGATGAAAATTCAGAGTGAGCTGATGAAAAGTCTAGGAGTCTTGAGAAAGGTACTGAATTTTGTAACTTAGGCGTTTTTCCTTTAAAAACATGTGCTTGTGTAGTGTTGAGAAAAAGGGTTATGTGATGTCTGCTTTTGCATTTAAGCATTTTGATAAGAATATGTCTTTTTAACAAATAAGAAGTGGGAAATTCATAGATAAAAGAGAAGGGCTGAAGAAAAGAGAACCAGTATTTGGAATAGCAGGCAAAGACTGTTACATTGGATCACAGAGCCATGGAATTTTTCTTTACCATGTGTCAGGATATCTAAATATCAAAACATACGTTGTTGTTGCTTTGTTTAAAAGTTAGAGAATCAAAAAGAAAAGTTAATAAATTAGGCAATGCCTCAAATCTCAGGATCCTCATCTGTGAAAAGGTGAGATGGTGATAAAAGTTACTGCCCTGACAAGGATGGTGTGAGGATTAAATGAGATAATACCTATAACGATCCTTGTAGAGTGACCAGCATAAAGCTGGTGCTCAAGAGATGTTATTTCCCTTGCTTTCCTGCTGACTTTATGTACACAATCAGGAATACATCTACCCTCTGCTCTGACATCTACCGCATTTTCCCTTTTACTATCCCTCTTTCTTCAGGCTTTCCTATCTGCTAAAACCGTGAGTCAATCCATACCAGCATCTTCCCTCTTCCTCTCCTTCTTCACTTTCTTTCATTGTCAAGTTCTGCCTTGAAACCCTCTTCCAGGGATCGCTAAAGCCAGTTCTCTGTTGAGGTTATTGCTGCTACTTCCTTGCTGTCCCGTTGGGATGGATGCCCCAGATCATGGTGACCGTCTCTTAGGATTACTGAAGCCAACTCTTCTCACCCTTCCAAACCTGGAAACCCAGGATTTCCAGTTTCCAGTTTTGGAAATGGCCAAGCTTGAGTTTGTTGGGCATTTAGTCCTGGGCAGGAAAGGAGTGCTCAGTGGGCTCATGGAGCTTGCTGGTCTGGACACTACCAGGTAGAAGCCTTTGGCTTGGGGCTTCCCTGGTGGCGCAGTGGTAAGAATCCTCCTGCTGATGCCGGGGACACGGGTTCGAGCCCTGGTCCAGGAAGATCCCACATGTCGTGGAGCAACTAAGCCCGTGCACCACAACTACCAAGCCTGTGCTCTAGAGCCCGTGAGCCAAAACTCCTGAGCCCGCGTGACACAACTACTGAAGCCTGCGCGCCTAGAGCCCGTACTGTGCAACAAGAGAAGCCACCGCAATGAGAAGCCCGTGCACTGCAACGCAGAGTAGCCCCCTCTCGCTGCAACTAGAGGAAGCCTGAGAGCAGCAACGAAGACCCAGTGCAGCCCAAAGTAAATAAATAAAATAAATTTAAAAAAAAAAAAGGAAAGACGCCTTTGGCTTTTTGGGTCTGAGCATTAGCCTCCCAGCATCTGCCCTTCCTCTCTCCACCTGCTTTTCTGACCCTTCACCCCCACCCCCAATATGGGAACCCCACAGATATCCCTTTATTCCCAGTTAGAGCCTCATTACTCATTAGCATTCAAGTAGACATATAAATATTCTTGCTCAATTTCATGCTTAGTGAGCTTGTTCAGGGCCCACTGGCTGCCTGCTGTAAGGTGGATTGTGGATTTCTCATGATTAGCCATTCAGTGCTGCCTCCTCACCTTTAGGGAAGAGGCAGTAGCAAAGGGGGGATTATTATTGTTAATAATACAAACAACTACCATTCATGCCAGGGGCTTTACATAAGTTATTTAACACAATCCTTACAAATTTGCAATAGTCTTATAACTTAGGTGTCTTATTCCCATTGTGCACTCGAGGAAATAGAGGCTCAGAGAAGTCAAAAAGCTAAGTAGTTGGCCTAGCTAGGACTCTACGTCTTTCTGTCTTCAGAGCTCATGCTCCTTCAAGTCCTATTACTTATTCTTCTAGTCGTGTTGAGGAGTGGGTTAGCCTTGTTTGCATGTAACCCGACCAATACTGAAGCATGCAATTTGGAACTCCACTTCCCCACACTGGCGCTTCTGCCCTAAAGTACAGCCAGTACCCTATGCATTTTCAGAATGAATACTACCTGGCCAGATTGGAGGGGCACCACGTGGCCTTGCTTGACCTCAAATATATCCCCTATTGATTTCTATATCCTACTGCTTTCCTCCTTCCCATCTTCCTCTCCCAATATCCAAAGGATGTTTGTATCCAAGATCTCACTGGATCCTCAGAATAACCCTGTAAGGTGGGCAGGGCTAAACTTATTATTTTGAGTGTTTGGATGAGGAATTTAAGGCTCACTTGACCTACATGAGCTGCTCCAATTTACACAGCAGCGTTTTGGGGGTGGTGCCTCTTTCTGGTTGCCAAACCAAGTCATTCATTCTCCAAAGGAGCTGACTTGCCTGGGGTTTTTAGTTGGGAGCCAGCTTTCTTTAGGAAAGGTTGTTTTGTAGTCAGTTGGCTCAGCAGGTCCTGGGGAAGGCGTCTGGAGAATAGGGGTTTGGGGGGAATTCTGGGCCAGTTCACCCTCTTGCTTTCTTTCTTTTGGTCACTCCCTTTATAAATTTCTCTTGTTCTTTTCTTTTGGGTTTGTGCATTTCTGATTTCAGTCCAACTTATGCCATTGGGTGATGGTCTTTCTCTCCATCGCCAGGGTAATAGAGTTAATTTGTAAGAGAGAATTACAGATAGGAGAACAAACCAGGATCTCTTGCAGGAATACCACTGTAAGAGGAGATCAGTGTCCGGCTGGGCTTCTCTGTGTAGCTCAGCTTGGGCCTGGAGCAGATGCCGCTGAGGGAGCCGATGCACTATGTCCTTCGTGGCTGGAGGTGCAGTCAGAAGTGCGGGTGGGGAGGTGGTTCTCAGGGACGGCTCCAATTTGGTCTGGTTGGAGGAACAGAGCGGATCTGAGAAAACAGACTTTCATGAACCTGGAGGAGCAGAAAGGGGGAGGAGGGAGCTGGGTCCAAAATGGGCTGAACTCAGAGGCTGGACAGAGGCATTCACAATGAAACAAAGCGTACTGAATGGCTAGCTCAACATTTTGGCATGTGGTAGCTACTCAAAAATGTTAATTTTCTTTTTGGTGGCCCAATTCAAGATCGACCATACAGTTTTCATCCAGAGTAGAATCTGTGTTATCATTGCTCCTTATGTTTCAACTAAGGTAGACAGGACCGGACAGAGGCATCTGGTGTCGATGTTGGGGTTAATGAGATCTGGGTTTGAGCCCTGAGTGCCGCTGTGCGCTACTGGACAGAGTCATTTCACTTCTCTGAGCCTGCTTCTTCATTTGAAAAATGGGGATAATACTTAGCTTGAAGGGTTAGAACTAGACATCTGGTTTATTTCGCCTTATTTCTAGTGAAATAAGGTCCCAGCTGCTGAGGACTGGAGCTGTGAGTGCGTCAAGCTTCACTCAAATGGACTAAGTTGCTGCTGAGACTGGAGGAAGACTAGTTACGAGAGACCACAACTGACTCCAAGGCCTGTGCTGAAGGCTGGTTGTCCTGGGGTGGGAATTCCATGGGGGTCTCAGCATCAGGAATCCTTAGAGGCAGGGCTTGCATCTGATCTGCAGGGGAAGACATCAGCAATGAGGAGGACCTCACAGTCCTGAGTCCCTGGGGATATGATGATCCTCCAAGCTGGGAGGAGGCTGTTTGGATCCGGAGAGATTGGTCAGGTAGGGCAGGTCTGACCTCTTCTGGCTACCAAGACAGTGGAGTCTCCCACAGCAGCTACTGCAACTAGATGTTATGCCTACAGGCTTGAGGGACATCTGCCCTGTCAACCGTGAGTCTTCGGGTCCCGCTGCTGTCTCCTAGGTGCCTCACACACCTCCTTGTTCTCAGGATGCTGCTTCTCCATTTGAGTTCAACTGCCTGAAGCTGGCCTGCTGGATTATGCTCCTACTTTAATCTCCTGTAATTCGGATAGAGACTTCGAGGCTGTGTTCTCCCCCAGAAGGAGAATGCATTTGTGGAGGCCCTGGGGGGAGCAGTTCTCCTGTTTGTACTTTCATGAGACAAAGCAGCAGGGGATGAGGAATCTGGACATTTGGGGGCCGATTGATCAGTTTTGCGGGACTTCTCTGCAGATCCTTTCTTCAGATTCTTTCCCAAATCCTTTCCTCCCCAGGGACGATCCAGGCATCCTCCCCCTATTCAGGGCCAGGGATCCCTACTTGAGCCTCGTCACTTTTGACTCATCTGCCACCAGGTGTATTGCAATAGCTTCCTTGGTGGTCTTCCTTCCTCTAGTCTCCATCTGTTGCAAACCATTCTCCACATTGCTGCCAGAATTTGTTTACTCAAGCAGTCACCACCTGATCATCAAATATCTGTCCAGTGATCCTGACCTGAGTCTGCCGCCTCTGCTCTCCTGGAATTCACAGTGTAATTAACGACCCTCCATCATTTCTGACTCTACTTTTCTTCTTGCCCTCAAGAGAAATATCCCCAACTATTGCTCCCTTGGACAGAACCCTGGTGGGTGCCCTCAAGACTCCAGGGACGGAAGTGTAACAGGCGAAATCAGTGCTGTGCCGGCTGCCACTTCCGGCCTGGGTCTCTTGGCACACCCCTCCCCCCAAGACCATGCTCTTGGACTTGTCTTCATCTTTCCTGATCCCAAGACCTCTGCTACTGGGGCTCACCTCCTGAGGCTGGCCTGGAATCTTACGCAGCTCAGGGCCTTACTTAACCTTCTTTCTCGTCTCCCCTGCTATCAGCCCCCATACATGTCCCCGGGGGATAACAGCCAACAGCCTTGTCTGCTCTGGCTCCTTGCTCAGCCTTCTCACTGCTTGTTCCCCTTTTTACACCATTTGCTCTTTGGCCATTTCTCTTGTATGCGGGAGCTGCTTCTGGAATGCCTTCTCCCCGCTTGTTACCTTGAACACTGCTGTCCATCCTTCCAGGTCCGGCTCAAATGCTACATCCTCTGGAAGCCTTCCCTGACTCTGGAAGCACTTCCTCTCCTGCACTGCTGCTGTAGCTTCTGTTTATTCCCATCCCTGCAACAGCTTGAGAAGCGCGCTTCCCACCGTATTAGAAGCTCTCTGAGAACAGAAACTGTGGCGATCCTCCTCTTTCTACCACCTAATTCAGGCCTGGCACATAGGCGTTACCACACATGGATGGAAGGAAGGAGGTTTTGGCCGAGCTCTTCCTCTCCTCCACCTATGACCTGGCTGGAACGGGGAGATGCGGGAGGTGGGGTGGGGGAGCGGAGCACGAAATGAAAACAAATAGCGAATTCCTGCTAATAACGCCTGATTTCCTATTCTGCACTAATTATAATTACTTGCTAGCAGATAGGGTATTAATCACGGTGTGTGGCGCTTCTGCAGAGTTGCAACACAGTGCCTGGGGGCGTGGCAGCTGGTGTGCTCAGAAAATCCCAGTGAAGATGGAGCAAGGGTTGGTCAGAATTCCTGGGCAGCCCCTTTGGCCTAGGCTAGGCCCCATGAGAGCACCAAGGTTGGTGAGAAATGGGCTTCTGCCCCCGGAGAGTTTATAGCCTCCCTGGGGTGCTGATGTACAGGTATTCTGAATGACAAGGACAAGTCTGGTTATAAAGCCTTTGACTGGGAGTCAAGAGGACAGGTTCTTGCTCTGACTTGACTACTAACTGGTGGTGTGACTGCAGCAAGCCCTTCTTTGGGCTTCTATCCCTCTTCACACAGGGTGGGGGATTGGGCTCGATTCCGAAAACATGAAGGATGAAGGCCTCTGCCTGGAGTGCTTTTCCTCCCCATCTGTGCCTATTAAAATACTACCCATTCTTGACGGTCAGTTTCAGTGCCTTGGTCCCTGAGCCTTTCACTGTTCTCCCCGATGGATAGGGATGCTCCTTCTTCTGAGCTAAACCCATTCGTCCCTGGGGTCTGCCTCCCTTACCTGGGCATGCTACTACCCCGGGGCTTTTGTATCACTGTTCCCCTTCTGGGATGCTTCCCCCCAGGTAACCACACAACTGGCCGCTTTACTTCCTCAGACGTCTGTGAATTGTCCACCTTTGCAGAGATGCCTTTCCTGACCATTCCATGTAAAACAGCCATTCTCTCTACACAGTGTACTTTATTTTTTTTATAGCACTTATCCCTGCTTGGCATTTTGTATATTCACCTGTTTATTATCTCTCTTCTGAAGTTAGAATGAGAGTAGCCACTTCGTTTTGTCTACAATTATAGTTCCATGACATGACACGAAGGGGCCACTCAATGAACAACTGTTGAATGAATGAATGAATGAATGAGTGAATGGATGAACTGTCCTTGTAACTCTTTGCCTCTCAGAAAACTTCTGTTTGAATTAAAAGGAAGCAAGTGGCCAAATAGCTCTGCAGCCTGAGAAGATCTTGTATTTTATGCAACTTAAAGGAGAACTACTCATCTTTTATTGGGTATTTGCTACAGACCAGAAAGTGGTCTAGGGCTTTTACTTACGTTTTATCTCATTCAGCTCTCACAAAACACTTTGAAGTATCAGTACCTTCCATTTATAGATGACAAGACTGAGGCTCAGAGAAATTAAGTAATTTGCTCAAGATCACACAGCTAGGAAGCAATGGAGTCAGTATGGGAGCCAAGGTCTGGCTCTAAAGCTCTTTCCATTTTCCATGCTACTGTGTCCCTGAGGTTGGGAAGAGGGGAAGTGGCCCTCTGAGTCCCAGGATGGACCCTGCCACTAGATGTGACACCATGACTGGCCGTCCTGCTCAGGGAACCGACTGGCCCTATTTTACATCTTGCTTATCTTCCTTCTCTTCATCTTCCTCTTTCTCTCCAAGTTTCCACGTCTCCAAGCCTGGAGTGTCTTCAAACTCCTGTTTTTCTGGGATAGGCATTTCAAATTCCAGCCGATCCATTGGAGTCCCATGGGAATCTTTGGGACGCCTGGGTTGCCAGGGAGAGATGGCAGGACCTGGGTTTCATTGTGGTGACAGCTTGTCTGAGCTGGGCCAGTGTGACCACGTGCTGTCTGGTGAGACCAGGAAACAGGAAAGTGTCTCCTCACTACGTTTATTGTTCCATTTGACCTATGGTCCCATCAGTGGCCTTGCTCTTCTGGGGTCAACTGAGGACACAGCAGAGGACAGGAAGGATGTCCTCTGGGGTGGAAGAATGGAAGAGGCGGTGGGAGGGAGACACGGAGCCCCTCTCCTTCGAGGACGTCTCCCCTTCCTTGGGACGTCTCCTCCTGGACTGGGACTCCAGGTGGTCTCCTGAGCAGAAGGATGGAGGGAGAGGGCTGGAGCCCCTTTGCCCTGGAAGTAGCTGCAGTTGTGTCCCTTGTGATTGTTTGAGTTTGAGGATTTTTCTAAGACCCTCGAACATGTGTAGTCCAGGTATCCTCCAGAGCCTGCCAAGATTGTTATAGGTGAGAGTCTGCATCAAGCTCTCTTATTCCTTTGGGAGTGGTGACGGCCTTCAAAAGGGAGTGATGGGCGAGGATAAAGGCCCCAGGTTGGCCCTGGTGACTCAGGGATGGAGAGAAGTCCTGGGTGGGGAGGTGTCTTAGGGGTCAAGGTGGCAACCCGAGTCTCGTCCTGGGCTCTAGGTCATCTTTAAACCCTCAGCGTGGCAATCCTGTGACATACTTGTGCAGAGTGCGTGATTCTGTCTGCCCTCCCCGTGCACCCTGGACCTCAGATCTTGTGCAGAGAAGCTGGCTGGTTTCTGTGGGAGCCAGAGGAGGCCTGGGGTTGCTGTCTTTGCCCCAAGGTCTTGGGGGAGCAGGATTGGGGTTAGGGGTAGGAGCCGGGGACTGGCCTGGAGGTCTCTTCCAGCTCTAACGTGTTCTGGTTTTATAGAAAGAAGCTGGAGAGCAAGACGAAGTGTGCATGCTCTGACTCTTCAGTTCCTACTTTCCAAAGACAGGAGCTGGATGGATACAGCATAATAAGCAGCCAGGCCCTGAGGACTCTAGAAATTGAAACGGGACAATGGTGGAGGCCAGAATGGGCAGCAGGTGGTGCTGAAAGATAGCCGATCCACTAGACCCAGGCTGGCCCTCTGGGCACTAGAAGAAGGAGCTGGAAAGAGACGGGTAGCTGGAAGCTGCCCCAGAGAAACTGGGCTCAGGGTAAGGAAAAAAAAAAAAAAAAAAAAGAAACCAGACCCTGGAGAAAAGGGAGAAAAGAAGAGAGAAGGACCTGCAGGGGGAGACTTGGGAGGAGGAATATTCCAGTTATTCTGGGCAGCAAGGGGCCTGGGCTGCTGGGCCTGAGGCCGGGGATTGGGGGTGGAGGGGGACTAAGAATGAGCCGACAGGGCTGTGAGATGCGGGATGTGTGCGTGTGTGGGAAGACTCAGGGCTTCTCCTCAGGGACCTGCTCTGCTCAGATGGGCACTGGCTCCAGGAGACAGATGGCATTCTCACCCTAGTACGTGACAAAGAAGAGATGCTGGGGCACAAAGGCGGTGGCCCACAAAGTGGAGGCCCAGATCTCCTCCTGTTGCCCCTTCCTTCGCCTCCGCTCTAGACTTAGGACTAGGTCCTGGGCTGCCCTCTCACTCCCGCTGGGATGCAGCACGTCCCCTGCCCACGAAGCAGCAGTCTAGTCCCCCATCTCAGGGGGGCCTTGAAGATGCCCTTGTTCCTCCTTATCATGGGTCCTCTGCTCGGCTTCCCTCTTCTCTTTCCCTACTTTCCTTCTCCTCCCTACTTTTCTCCTTTGCTTCTTTTGTATATGATTCCCACATTTCAAAAGGAATATATGCTCATTATAGAAAACCTGGGAAACTGCACACAGAAAAATATGCAAGAGAATAAACTCAGAACCTCACTGCATGGAGATAACATAGTACTTTGGTCTGGTTTCTTTTTCCTGATCTGGTGCTTTACCCAGTTAAGCCTGTATATACTTCGTATATAGTGATATGTCAAGCTTTCTCTCTTTACAGCATCTGCATTTCCCTATGCCATTAAAGACTCTTCAAACAGATTATCAATAATAATCTATCCTAAGGAGTTGCCACTATTATTTGACCATGCGACTTTCATCAGTCAGCTATTGCATTTTTACAGTTTTTCATCAATGTAAATTATACTGTAATGAGTTTCTCAGTGCATAATTCTTTGTGTTTTGGATAATTATTCCCTACATTTGCTTCTGCCTGGGAAGTGTTTTCTACCTAACTGAGAGTAGGCATTAATCCAGAGACCCACCTGCAGGGCTAGCTCTGGACAAAACTGCAAGAAGGCTTCACCTACCCTTTTTACGTGAGCCTCTCACCGCTGTGGCCTCTCCCATTGTGGAGCACAGGCTCCAGATGCGCAGGCTCAGCGGCCATGGCTCATGGCCCAGCCGCTCCATGGCATGTGGGATCTTCCCGGACCGGGGCACGAACCCATGTCCCCTGCATCGGCAGGCGGACTCTCAACCACTGCGCCACCAGGGAAGCCCCACCTACCCTTTTTTATCTGAGGTATCTAGTGCTTTCCTGGGCCTGTCCTTCCTTTAGCAAGGAGCCAGGGGAAAACTTTTGAGAGGGGGTCTTTACAGCACCAACTATTTCTCCCCCCCAAACCCAAATGTATCCCAACCCAACAAAACCAAAAGCCAATATAGTGAGGAGGCCACCTGTGTGACTTTTGGGTGAGGTGTCTTCCTTTGGCCACATTCTGTTAAATGCGGATTGATTAATATGCTCTATCAATCACCCATCTGCCCCAGGATCCAGCCAGGTACAAAACTCTTGTCTCTGGCTGAAAAGATGGACCACAGCGAGGCAAAGGGCACATTCTTCACCCCATCCATGCTGTAATGGGAGGCTCTTTCCCAGTCCTCCCAAGGAGCAAAGTCCCACACTTGCCTCTAGCAGATTCTGGTTACAAGTCAACAGGGAAGGGCCCGCTCTCCACTGGGGAGGGAGATACACCTTTTTTAGCAAGAGGCTTGGGGTCCATATCTAAAAGGCACGATGGTAAGGTACTGTTCAGGTGACTGTGAAAGGGTCCGGGAGTCCTTGGTGCAGAGAAACACCCCAAGCCAAGTTCACCAGGGAAGTAAATCTTTGCTGTTTGTTGTTTCTGTGTTGTCTGACACAGCCTGTCGGTGTGCTTGTCCTTTTGTTCCTCCCCATTCATTTGTCAAGCGTGTATTGAGTGATTACTATGTGTCCAGATCCCAAGCTGGATGATGAGCAGGTTTAGGAAAAGTGCATGGCATGGTTTCTCTTAAAGAAGCAGAAAATCCGATGGGTCACAGGCAGGCCCCCAGACTCCTAGGATAGAATCGTAAGATAATCATGGCGTGTAGAGGAGCAGGTGGTTCTCTCCAACCTGGGGGGATTCTTCCTGTGAGACAGCAGCGGGGTTCCCATAGGGCCTCGAAGGAGGATCAGGGGTTTGAGTTGAAGAGATCTGAGAACAGGCCTTCCAGGTGTGTGGGCAAAGGTAAGAGGTAGGACGCGCACGGTGCTGGGGGAGGGGAGGGTCCGTGGTTTTCTCGAGACTGTGTCCCAGGTTGTTGCTGGCAGCTTATCTGAAGAGGTGCTTTCCCATAATACAGGCATGTGCTGGTGAGTTGGCATCATAAGGGCAAGGGAGGAAGGTGACAGAAAAATGTGGAGAATGATTTAGGCCTTAGTGAGGAATCCCAGCAGCTGGCAGCTGGCCCCTGGCCGCCCGAGGGCTGCTCACGAAGCTCTTTCTCAGGCTGAGCCCCCTTTGACTTTGGGCACCAAGTCCTACCTTGGGAGAAGGTTGCTTCATCCATGGTGCGAAGTGAGGCCATGCCTGCGTGAGCGCCCCTGGCATGGCCCGGCACTCAAATCATGTGCCTACCCCGGAGCTAGGTTCCGAGCATTCCTGCCAACCCAGCAAAGCCCCATTTCACGAGTAGGGAAGCCTACTTCCTTGAAAGTGTGTGACACAGACGCACAGATGATCTCGGGTGGCTTTCTCCAGCCCACACGCCTGTCATTCGACTGTATTGCCTCTTGAGCCAATAGGCTAGGAGATCTGAGGTCATAGTAGGTGACTGAATGGGGCTCAAACTCAGGTCTTTTGTCTCTGAAGTCCTGTGCTCTTCACTCCCAGTGCAGGTGGGCTGGGGGTAGGGGTGGTAGTGCGGAGGTGAGAAGAGGGTGCCGGGAAGAATGAGGGAGTGAAGAAAGGTGAGAACACCAAAGGGCTTTTGTCCGGACAATATTGCCAAGGGCTAAGGCCCTATGGTATCCATTGTCAAAATATGTCAACATTTGGTCTCATCAAAGGAGGGCCATTTGATTTTCCACATCAAAGACATGACACTCGTGATGATGCCTCCCATGGAGGTGATGTCTCCACTACCCTGTGATGGGGGAGCAGGATGGGGTGAATCTTCTCCGAGAGTGTGAGAAGGTGATAGGATTGAACGGCTGGGGTTGAGAGCATGGATTCAGAGACTCGCCCTGGGTTCAAATCCAAGCTCTGCCACCACCAGCTCTGTGACCTTGTGCAAACTGTTTCCCCTACCTGTACCTCATCTGTAAAATGGGGATAATCATAGTGCCTACCTGTTGGATGTGTTGCAGAGATTAAATGAGTTAATGTGTGTAAAGTGCTCAGAATGCTGCCTGCCTCCGAGTAAAGGCTGCGTGAGCGTTTGCTATGATTTCCCCACTCTGGCCGAGTACTCGCTTCTTGTGGCAAATACCCTCGGCTTATTCCAGCCCTATGGCCTCTCCTCGGGGTAGCAGCTGCTAAAATGTGAAGCTGAGGCTTGATAGGCACCATCAAGATGACTCCTCTGGGCTTTGGGGACCTTGCCTCTCACCCTGCAGCCCTCTGCCCAGGATTAATATGTCTTAGAGTATTAAAGTACTCTAATCCTAGAGCCTTAGATCCAAAGGGTTCCCAGAGATGGTCTGGTCCAAATCCTTTGTTCTTCAGAGGCTGAGATGTGGGACGTGGCTTCCCCAGCTGTGCCCAGTCAGCCCCAGTGCTTGTACTGGCCTGGGCCCTTGTGTTCCCAGTCCTGCGATGGTGCCCGCACGACCACAGACACTTGGCATCAGAGGTATCATGGGGCCCTGCCAGTCTGAAGCCTCACGACAGAGGGGAGGCCTCCTGGGTAACCAGCAGAGGTTTAATTAGTTATGATATAAAGCGCATGGCTGGAAATGCTGCTCACGTTGGTTTTATAAAACCCATTAGCATGCTGGTGAGTAGGGCAGAGAGGAGGAAGAGAGTTACTCCTTTGTCTGGGGGGTGGGGGTGGAGAAGAAATTTAAATCCAGTGGAAGAAGAGATAGGAGGCCTTGGGGAGGAAGGGAGAGGCTGGCTGAGGGCAAGAGCAGCCTCCAGCCCTTCTGGGCTGATGGGGAAGGAGGAGGGAGGCAAAAAGAGGAGAAATGCCAGGTGGTGGAGGGGTGCAGAATGGGGCAGGGAGGCAGTGCCTCTGTCTTCATGACTTGGATCGCGGAAGACGAAGATGAGTTCTTGGGACTTGTGGTGACAGTTAGCAGGCACAGAATTGCAGTCCCCACCCCTTTCACCCCATCTCCATTCCAGGCTGCTTCGGGGAGCACGTGTAACACCCTTCTTGCACAAGGGCCCCGCTGCAGAGTCTGCGGAGGGGGGCTCCCTGGGGTGAGCACTCTCCAGAGGCTCTGATTGCATAGGTGTGGGGTGGAGCCTGGGAACCTGCATCTTTAACAGCAAGCTTGCTGGGTATTTCTGCTGTCAGTGGTCCATGGACCGCATTGGAGAAGCTTGACTCTGGAATCTGCAGTCAGACCTTTTCGGGGAAGGCAGCAGGCGGCTTCCTGGAAGGAATGATGGGTATTTGTTCAACATCTCATTGACAACCTAACATTTGTTGACAGTTACCATGTTTCGCGCCTTGTGCTGGGCACTCTGGGAGCTACAGAGATTCTCTGCCCCCAAGGAGTCTGGAGATAAGCTGGGAGACAAACCAGAACCAAATAACTCGAATGAGACTCAGAATGGGACAAGTCCTGTAAGAGATGGACAGACAGCAACTGTGGGCTCAGGGCAGATAGCAGCAGGAGGGCAGCCTGGAGACGGTGGTGGCACCGGCTCTGGGAAGGCCTGGGCTGCCATGCTGCGGATTTTAGACTTTTTTCTACAGAAGGCCCAGAGAGGTTGAGCTAAGCCCCCTGGAGGTCAAGGGACTTGCCTAAGGTCACACAGCTAGTTAGCAGCAAGACCAGACTTCAGACCCACTCAGGAGAAATCACTCAAGGAATTTCAGTAGGGATATGATTAAAAGTGCTTTGGGGACCTTCATCTTGTACATAAGAAAGATCAAGTGTGAAGAGGTTTTTAAAACTTTTTAATTTTAATTTTTTTTATTATTATCGCGGAGGATGGGCCATGCTGGGAGGGCTGAGGACCGCTTTAGGAAATGATCTTAAATGCCCGTATACTAGTGTGTAGGGGATGCAGCTGGAATGGAGGAGGGGGGATTGAAGAGGTGTTGGACTTCTTTGAACCTCCCATAGCATCTGGCATAGCACGAGGGCCTCCAGGCCTTTGCTGAATGACTTTATTAATAGAACTTGGAAAGAGATCTTGGCCGTCCTTGTTTATTGGTGGAAAAGAGAACAGGCAGCCCGGAACAGGTGAGGCTCCCATGGCTGCTTGCGCCTCTGAGGCAGAGAGCAGCTTTCGGCTCTGCCTGGGACATCAACCCCTCTGCCCCTCACCCGAATTTATCCTCAGTTGCGTGCTAGGAACTGTAGAAAAGTGAGAGCCCGTGAGAAACAGCCTGGGCGGATCGCTCCTTCCCTTTCCAGGGTCCTAGCCAGCCATGCGGGCACCTGGGGAGGGGACCGTGACATTCTTCTCTTTGTCCTGAGCCTCCTGCTCACCTTCCAGAAGAGCCCTGCTCTGTCCGTCAGGACCTTATGAGGACAGCAAGGGGTAAAAGAAAACAAGCGCTCAGCTCCTACCATCCCTGGAGGCAGGTGAACTTGGTAGCGGTCACTGTGGCAACGCGGGCAGGAGCCAGGGCACGGGGTACTCCCTGCAGCAAGCAGCGGAATCAGCTCTTCCTCCAGTCCCGGGTCGAGTACAGACAAAGAGCCCTCATAGTCAGAAGATTGCGGTTTGAAGTCTGGTCTCGGCAGCTAACTAACAGTGTGACCTTGGGCAAGACATCTGATCTCTATGGGGCTTAGTTTCTTCAACGGAGAACATTTGAACAAAACGTAGTCCTAAGAGGGAAGCTTGGGCCCATTTTATTCTTCCCAAAGAGAATGGGCCCCACGTGTAAGCTTGGAGATGTGCTTTGGTCGTGAGGGGCTCGGGCTAATGGCTTGGGGGCTGGGGGAAAGGTGGGATGAAGTTTCTTCCAGGAACCTCATCTTCTAATCAGGGGCCTACAGAAGAAGAAGAAAAGAAAATCGATTTTACTTCAGACATGCCAGTTTTGAGTGAGGACCGGCTCCCCGTCTTGGACTGGCTCTTGCTTGGAGCCTTGACAGGGAGACAAGCCGAGGAGATGATGGGAAGATGGAAGGTCAAGGTGGGGTGGGGCTGGGGTCGGGACTTCAGTGCCTGAGACTCCCTCGTAAGCGAAAAAAATGATTTTTTTCTTACCTGGGACACGGGTTGGCACAATAACTAACCTTCCAGCCGTTGTCTGGATTTCCTCTTCAAATCTGTGGTGGACGCCACTTCCAGATTAATCTCGAAGCATTGCTTTTATGATGAAGCCCCCACACCTCGCCACATAAACCAAAACACTTTCAATTCCTGACAAAAGCAAAACAAAAACGACCTGTTCTGGTTCACAGTGCCTGACCGTGAACTTCGAAAACACTGTCTACCTCATTGGTTCGGCACCTTTCTACTCTGTAATCTTTAACTGTCTCTTCAAGTTTTCCAATTAAGTTGGCGGCCAATTGATTCATTTCTTATTCATTGCTTCAACAAACGTGTACGGAGTCTGTATTGAGTGCCAGGCAGAGTGCTCGGAGAAAAAACCGCCTCCTTGTGTTCAAGGAGTATGTCTTATCTAGAGACAGACACAGAGACTGCGAATGGCAAAGTAGTGTGATTCCCGAATGTTCTGCTAGGGGTGCACCGGATGGGAGTGGTGCAGGAGGCCATGGTGCTGTGGTGCTGATGGAAGTTTCACAGGGAGGGGATGTGAGAGCAGAGCCCATCCTGAAGAATGCAGGGGGGTTAATTAGATGGAGGAGCAGGCTTGGGGATCCTTGTTGATTGAATGGAATATTCAGTGGCCTGGGAGATGGGGAGGGGAGAGGGAGAGGAGGGGTGGAGAACGGGAATCAGAAAGAGAGCAGCAAATCCTGGAGCATGGCATCTAAGGGAGCACAGCAAACTGTGAGCCCAAAGAGGTGGGCAGAAGCCACAGCCTTAAGGGTGTGCCTTCCTTCCTGATAGCTCAGGTTCTGAAGACAGTGGGAGCTCCTGAAGCCACTTTCAACTGGGTGGTGGGATGCAGTCTAGGTGAGATGTGATGGGGGTTTGATTTGCCTGCAGCTCTATGAAGGACCTCAATGGCACATGTCAATCTGATAGAAAGGATCTCCAGCCACTCTTCCTGTCTTGAGCGCCTCATCTCACCCCACTTAATCCATGTCATAATGTCATAGAGCTGGAGGAGAACCTAAAGATTGTGTGGTCCAACTCCTCTTCCATTACACAGAAGGGGAAAACGGAGGCTCAGTTAAAGGACCTGCCTCTGCCAAGGGTAAGAAGAGAAATGGCTGCTGGAAATACATGGGGCCCATAATTAAGGTTAAATCTACCTGCTGGTGATTTTGCATCTGAGGGCTGCCTCCTCTCTAGTTCCTGAAAAGGAGTGAGGTCCCATCCTACTAGGTGGATGTGAGTCCTAGTTCAGCCTGGGCACAGGAAGTGGGAGTTAGATAATGCTGAAGCCACTCACCTTGCAATGCTATGCAGGTGCCATCTTCATTCTACTACCAAGAATGAGTCCCAAACTCAATTTTAAAAGGTGACTTTAATAGAAAGTCCCTCTAACCCTTTAGCTCTGTCTAGTATTAGGAATAGCAACAAAAGGTATGAGTCTGAGCTTTTGAAACTACCATCTAGAAATGCAAACTGAGGTCTGTTAGATAATTCCTGACAAAATATCTGGGAACTAAAACATGATGGCTCTCCAGCTATCTACAACTAGAAGAGCCAAAAATTTCAAAGGGATACCTCAGCATCCTACCAGAGTCAGACTGAGCTTTGAAAAATAAATTCTGAAAGTGAGGTGGTCAATGGCTATTAACCTGAAATAATGCTGTGGCATGAAAAAAAAAAATCCAGGCCAGGGTGGACTTATGAGGATTTTAAATGCCTATAAGGCATAAATGAACAGAACCCTCAGACTCCCTGGAGAAGGGCTCTGGCCCACCCAATGGTTTAGTTTCTTGATTACTGTAATTATGTAACCATAACACATGTTATAGGAAAGGAAAAAAGGCAACTGGGTCCTGGGCTATAATAATCTAGGACTGTGTCAGCTGCGTGCAGCCTCTGACATGTTTCTTAATAGCAAAGGCCTTGGACCCTCTGTAGACTGATTACCTAGGCTTTAACCTATGTTTTACCTAGGGTGTTCCAACCTTGCTCTAACATGTCAAGGAGGGAAGCTTGTCCCAATCTAGGCGACGCAGATTTTAGAAACTGGAGTTGAGCTCATGCTGTTGGAAAAAACAAACAAACAGACAAACAAACAATGGATCCAGGGGTAAAGACCCTGAATTGGATTCTCAGTTATCATCCCCTACGTCATATTGTGAGGCCCCGTTTCCTCATTTGTAAAAGAAGAGCTCCTGCGTCAGTCATTTTATAATGAAATGCAAAAACCCTTTGGCGTGGTGTTGGTATTCGGTGTTTGGTAGGGTGAAGATGAAGGCTGGGAAGGAAGGTTGGGGGGGACAGCTCAGCAGAGGAGTCTAATTAGGTGAAGGGCCCACGTGTCCTTGAGCGTTCAGTGAGTTGTGTTTGTCTCTTTGTGGAGAGGAGAGCTTTTGTCTGGTTGATTTTGATTTGCTCTCTTGACGTGGAGGGCATTATACCCTCCGCAAACTGTGTTCAACATTTTTTCACCATAAGGATGGTTTCTTTCTTTCTTTTCAGATGTGCTCTCTCCTCTGTGGTCCCGCATGCTTTTGGTGGTAAACTTGTTGCTGCTTTGCACACATGTAGCCCTCCAGCCTCCTTCCCAGATACTCCCTGTATGAGGTGGAGGTGGGATGGGGTGAGGCAAGGAGTGTCCCCCCTTTAGGCAGCAGCAAGGGGCAGAAAAGCAACTGAGACGGCAGAAGGGCTGCAAGTCCTTTGTAAAGATGTGCCAGCTGCCAGGTACCAGGAGACTGGTCAGACCGTTGAGAAAGCGGGAGGCAGCCCTGCTTTTTAATGAGCTCTCTGAGCCCCCAGGCTCAACACAGCCTTTCTCATCTATGCCCCAAGCCTCCCCCCAGGAGATCCCAGGCCTCGCTCTCTGCACAAACTCCTTCCAAGAACTGCGCTAGGCTCCCTCTCACTCTGTGGCCAGTAGAAGAATGTCAACACTGACAATGTCTTCCTCTTCCTCATATCTGGGTCCCTAATTATCTTGCTGATCAAGACATGTTTTTCTGGCTGTCTGGGTTGTGCTCATTTAGTTCAATCTAGTCTACTTCGGGGAAAAAAAAAAAAAAGACAAAAAAACCTCCTCCTGCCCCAACATATCCAGAAATGCTTACAAGATGCTATTTTCATGTACAGTACTCTCCATACTGATACAATTTCCCCTTTGAGCGGAGCTGCGTTTCATAGCATGTACCACCTTCTCTGTCTCTTGTCGAGTTGCTTATATATGTGTCAGAGCCCTCCAGCCAAAGGTCACCAGAAACACACCTCTAGTTGAACAAACTTGGTTTATTGGCTCATTGCAACAAAGGAGAAACACACCGCATGGGGAACATGGGCAGTTTCAGTGAGAGGGTGTTAGGAAAGACGTCTAGGATTTGGGCTTAAGTGATTTTGGGAGGAGGATTCAAGGAAGGAGGGCTTTGCCCTGAATCGGATGCTGTCAGGAAGAGGTGTTAATTCTATGATTGGTATCTTAATAAGTCTTTCCTAGAAGGCAGGAGGAATGAAGTGAGATTCAGGCCATAACTGGTAAAGAAGCAGCAGTCACTCATATTAGCCAGAACAGGAGGGTGTGTGGTCATTGTTGTGGCTTGGAGAATACCAAGGGCTAAGTGAGAATGCCCAGTCAGGACCTGTCAGGGGCTGCTTCTGTCTTCACCAGTCCTCCCTTTTGGCCAAGGGCAAAGTCAGACAGCAAGGCATTCATCTATGAATTTCAGGTCTTCACTATTGCCAACATTTTGCTGATTAGGAGGCTGTTTACAGAGTGTAGTCTGTAGTTGGATAAGAGCTAGTCTCCTCTGCTCCTTTGTGGTGCAGGGTAAGTTTCTTAATCTTCTGATGTGAGAAGGGTCGCGTAGCAGCTTTGAGGACTCTGAGCTGAGTACACCAGGCAGCTGTCACAAGGCAGGGAGTGACCAGAAACAAAACTTGTTGCTGGACCTTGTAACTGATCCTGAAGACAGGGGCCAGAATGATCAAATCTAGGCAATGAAAGTGTGTCCCAAATCCAATTGTTTTTTTTCTAGAGATCCGGGTGACTTTTTCTTTTAGTCTACTTCTAGACGGTTCTACCTGAGCCTGTAGTGTTTACATAGGTGCCGCCAGAAGGGTTTGCTACGGTGTAGATTCCCTTGGGTTATTTAAGAAGAAATTAAGGGCCATGTGATCATCCATGACAACTCTGGCTGATATATTTACATTAAAAGGGTTGGTTTGGCTTCCAGAGCAGAAGCTGTGTAATTTATGACATCTGTTAGGGTCAGGGGAAAGTTTTGAGCCTTCTTTGCCAGCTGACTTGTCCCTTCTGTGGGAACTGCTGCTTGCCTAGTAGGTCCAACGAGCAAGTCTGCTCTCTCCTCTGGCAGCCCTCTCAGGTAGTCTGTGTGTGCCTCTTCCTGGAAGTTTCTGGACATTCTTTTCAGGGAAACATGATCCACTGGAGGGGTGGTAATTTTAAACATCTGAAAGTCTCTAAAATTTGTTCTGAAAACAGAGGAAAAGTTAGAGTGTGGCAGGTGGCATAAGCCTGACGTCCACATAAAAAGCAGTATCACAGTGGTGCACAGACCATGTTGGCAATGTCATTTACCCCAGCAGGAGTGAGCCAGTTCTTTTTTCTTTTTTTGCTTTCAGAATTAGAAGATTTCCTGAATGGAGTTAGCCAGTTTCTGCAAAATAGTGTGGAGTGTCTCTATAGAGAACAAACTATTGTAGCAAAAATATTTCCAATATTAGTTTCCATTTCTGATGGGCTAAGTTTTGCTGATAGGGTTATAATGACTTAAACAGAAGCATACTTTTGACATGGGGGTCAAGGTCCATTTTTCTTTTTTTTTAAAATTAAGTTTGAGATTAATTATATGAGGGAAACTTAAGTAAGGAGTTTTAGAAAGAAATCTACCTTCTGAAGTATTTAAAGAAACAGTTATTAGGTGTTGGTCATCAATTGTTGGCAGTAATTGTGGGCTGAGAAAAATACACTACAAAGTTTTGTTTTTTTCTTAAGGGGAGGAAGACCTCAGGGGGGTGAAAGATGACAGGATTTAGATAGGGGAGGTCATGTGGAGAAATCTTTTAGTTGGTTAACAGAGAGTGTCAAAGTATAGTGAGTAACAAGGTTAGTGGTGAAGAGAAAGGAAAATGACACTGCAGAATCAAAATTTATCTTGTTTTGTGGCCTCAGGTGGAAGTGATCCACTTCTGTAGGCAGCAGCTTGTCTGTTGTCTCAGGCAGAAGCTCGCCTTTTCTGAAGTAAGCTTTTCTTTGAGGTTTTATCAGAATCCTCAGTTTGATGTCTTCCAAAGGAATGGATGTCCACGAGTTCGGTGATGTCTATCCTTTCAGTGGGGAAACACGAACCTGATGGTCAGCACCTTGGCATTTTACTGCTGTGTTGGTGGCTAACAGTACTATAAGGTCTTTCAAGGCTCAAAGGCTGTTTTCATCTAGCTATTTTAGAGGACCAGGATGCTGAACCTCCAGGCTTGCAGGGCATGCAGAGGCTGCTTGAGCGGAAGCTCCCCTGAGTGGAGGCCCCGGGGTCTCAGATGTATGTCCTATTATGGAGTCCAGGGTCCTGGGCCAAGGTGGGGAGAGCTTTAGCCGTATCTCCCTGGAAACTCCATGTCTGTTACTACCCTCTCCCCAACGCACCTATAGCTGAACAAAGTTGTGTTTTTTTGTTTGTTTGTTTTTTTGCGGTACGCAGGCCTCTCACTGTTGTGGCCTCTCCCATTGTGGAGCACAGCCTCCAGACACGCAGGCTCAACGGCCATGGCTCACGGGCCCAGCCGCTCCGCGGCACGTGGGATCTTCCCGGACCGGGGCACGAACCTGTGTCCCCTGCATCGGCAGGCGGACCCTCAACCACTGCGCCACCAGGGAAGCCCCACAAGGTTGTGTTTATTGACTCATTGCAATGAAGGCGAACACACATCATGGAGAACTGTGGGGCTCTTCAAGATGCTTCTTTTCTTTCTCATATGTCTTCCTTGACCGAACTGGATGCTTTGGGAGGACAGAGCCCCTGTGCGGTGTCCCTCACTATGACTAGGGCCACACCAGGCCCAGAGTGGGCAGCTCAGCAGGTGCCATTTACGTGATCATCTGGGTAAGGCCTGAAGGGATTAACCTTGTAAAGGGAGGTCTGTTACCTGGCAGAGTTGAGAAATTACAGACACTCCTCTTTCTCTAGAGGCCACAAGGGTCAAAAAGAAGACATAGACTCGTTTGGAGAGAAGTTGAAGACAGCACAACAGAGAGCAAAACTTCAACTCAAACCCTCCTTCCTGTTGTTTCTCAAGAAAGGGAAGTTGAACTTCTACTCCTGGGCTGAACTGGGACGGTGGATGCTGTGTGGGGTGGAGGCTCTCAAGGGAGAAGGGAAGGCCCTGAGAAGGAAGGGAACTCACAGAGAGCTGCCTTTCCTGAAGAACTGAAGCCGTAATAAAGCAGGAGTACTTATGATTATTTCCTGCCTGTTTATCTTGGTTTCAGTTGCACCTGCTTTCCTTGTCCTCCTTCCCTTCTGCTCTTGCAAATTCAACAATTCTGTAAACATTCGTGGTACTTATATGCCAGGCACTGGACTTGGCTTATAAAGATGAGTAAGGCATGATTCCCAAGGCAAACCCTCCAGTGACGGATGGAGTTGGTGAGGTGATGGCAGAGAAATGGTAAACAATCAGATAACAACGGCTTCCTGTTCCGGACCCTCCAGGCTCCAGATGACTTTTGGCTTCTTCTTTTGTTCTATGCAAGTGCAGAGAGAAAGAGGCATCTTTTGCTCCTTGAAAGCCAAGATGAGAGTCTCCTGATGTGGCTACCTGTGGCCATTTGGAGGGAGGGTAGGGCCTCACGTATTGGAGGCGTGGCCTTAGCCAGCAACGGCCCAGCGCTGAGGGGTCTGGAGGAACAGGATGGAGACAGGGAGCAGCAAAGAGCAGAGCGGTTAAGTGGTGAGTCACGGATGGCGAAGGTCAGAACGAGGGCTGGGAATGAAAAAAGGGGGCAGTGAGAGTGGTCTGGCGGTTGCTGGGAGAGGGTCTTGTCCAACAGCCCGCAGGACACCTGAGCCTGTCCTGATCCTCCTTTCTGAGATCTGGAGAAGCAGGGACTAGGGGGAGGGCAGTCCCCCTTGGATGCGATGACTACCCTCTCCATGCCCCGGAAGACCCTCATGAGGCCCGAGGGCTTCATCCTCTCCCAGGCAGTAGACTCCTCTCTGACTTCTCTCCCTCTAAATCCATCTTCATTAGTAACTATAAACGTCAGAGTCAGAGTCGTTAGAAGGCTGTTCCTAGATAAATAATGCTTTTCATATTTAATTTACGAGTAGTGCTGCAGCCTCTTTGGGGTGTGCTGGGTTAATTAAGAGCTGAATTAGATGGAGCTGCATCTCCCTAAGGAGACTCAATTAAACTCTTTCTGGCAAAAAAGAATAAAAGTGAAACGAGGGAAGGAAAGATGGTTGAAGAAAGGGGTCCATTGGAGGCTACTGGCCCTTCATGCTGACCTCAACCTACGGCTGTGCGAAGAGATTTCAGCCTTTCCTCCTCTTACAGTCTGGAACCTCCCCCGGTCCCCGAGGTGCAGGGTATTGATCATGGTGAGCCAGGACGCCTTCTGTGGCTGGCATGGGGCTAATGCCCTGTAGCTGGGAAACTAGCCCAGAGCCCATAGGACGCTGCTAGGAGTTGGACGTGGTGCCGGGGAAGGTGAATCCAGCCTCGGCCAGGATTGTGGCTCTGAAATTCCAACCCCCATCCCTGGCCCTTCTGCCCCCAAACTCAGACCCCTTGGCTGGGGTTGAGCAGGCCAGGGCTGTGCGTGCCCAAGCATTTCACGAGCAGTTGATGAAGTCCCACAGAGCTCTGGCCTCTGGGTCTCGGCTGCTGGGGGAGACTGCTGCAGGGGTGGGGGGATAAGGCCCCTCTCTAGTGGGGCTTCCTCCCACCCCCCACCCTCCCTGCCACTTCAGGGGATCAGACTGCAGAACTCAGACGATTTTGTCCACTTCTCCCATTTAAGGGGAAGTGATTCAGCCAAGGTCCTAGGGTGAGTTGGTACAGAGGTGGGCCTGGAATTAGAATCCTTGGCTGCTGCCACCAACAAGCTCAAATGGGCTTGTGCGCATGCACACACTCCTCCTTTTAGGGGCTCACGCTCTCTCACACCTCGCATCCAGCAGCCCTCAGATACTCAGAGGCCTGCAGGGACACGTTCCCCCCCATCACAAGCAGACCCTCCAGTCCCTGGTTCCCAATCTCTGTGCAGACAAGAACCTCCCCACACCCCTGGAGACCCCATCACATACTGTGTTGTCACTGAGTCTGCACACTTTCAGAGCAGCAGACACTGTCAGCGCCCCTATGTCCCCAGACATAGTCACCGAGCACCAGACAGCCAGTCTCCTGACCTCATTGCCACACGCTCACCCTCCTGGTGTAAGCCTTGGGCTGGGGAACATCTCTCTGCCCATCACGCATGTGCACGAGTATGTACAGACACAAAGACACACACACACCCCCCTCGGCACGGGGCTCAAGTCCAGACGGCTGCTTAGCTATGCCAAAAGTTTGGAGCGCTCCGTGTGACTGTCCCTCAGCCTCCCAAGCAGTTAATTATAGACTTTGCAGCAAGTGGAAAATGAACCTCCTCGTGAAGAATAGGAAAAGCCATGCACGAGTGGGGCTGAAGGGATCCCTCAGTGTGAGCATACGGACGTCCCCCTACCCTGCAGACTCCAGGAGCCATTAGCTCCCTCACCCATCAAACCTGGCTTTGTGACACCTTGGACTCTGAGGACCTGTTTCCCTCAAAGGCTCCTACAGCAAACCAGGCTGAAATTTGGCCTCTGCCTGCCCAGTTACCTTTGGTGAGCTCTCCATCCCATAGTGAGATGTTGGAGCCTGACTAGATGAGCCTCTTAGACATGGGCAGGGGGACTGCTCTGACTCTCTGCATTTACTTGGTTCCTCATGTGTGGCTCCCCCTCCAAGTCTCATGGCCAAGTTCACACTGGGGATAGATTCGGCTTCTCTGGCTAGCCCGGGGGACTTCTCCTTGGGCACAATTCTGTCCTTTCCCTCGGTACCTTGCAGGTACCCACCTGGACAGATCCTCTGGGGAGATGGACTCCCCAAAGCAGTGTAAGAGGTTTCAGTTCTGACTTGAGGGCTGGGAGGGCCTCACAGATCATCTCTCCCCACCCACCCTCATATACAGAGGAAGAGGAGGGACTTGACCATGGCCACATGGGGGTGGGGGTGGGGTCAGGGGCAGATGGATCCAGACCCAGGGCTTCTGCCTCCTGCCACCCTTCACTGCCCACATTGCAGCTCTTTCTCATCTTTGCTTTTCTTCCACTGTTTTCATCTTTACCTTGCATAGGTGTATCTTGCTTTATATAATAGATAAGTTCTTTTAAATGTTGCAAAGAGCTTTTACACATCGAATCATATCGTAAAGTGTGTCTTCCCTCCCTAGGGGATTTTGCTCTTTAGGTCCTTACATTTACAGAACTGTACTTTAAAAGGGGGCTTTACACATTTCCTTTGATCCCCCAAAGAGCCCCAGAGGGCGGCAGGGTGGGCAGTGAAATGACCCCTGACAGAGGGTGGCAGAGCTAGACCTCTGCCTCGTGTCTGCCTTCCGGTGGGAAGCCTCTGTCTGTCCCACTCGATCCCTGAATTCCTTGTTAGATTAAATGCTCGACTTGGAAACTGGATTGCTTAGATCTAGTTTTGTGTTTTCCAAAGCATGTTCCATAGAACGTTGGTCCTGAGAAATCTGTGATTAAAGGGTTCCTTGGTGGTAGACACACACACACACACACAAAAGTTTGGGAAATGTTGCATTCTATCTCTCCCTCTCAGAAATTTGTCATACACATTAGTGTATTAAAGACTCTGGGAAGTCCTGCTAGAAACACCTGCTTGACTCTGCTTTTCCAAAACTTATTTGACCATAGAATTCTTTATTTCTGGTAAATACCTGCTCTTTGGAACACATGATAGGAAATGTTGGTCTAGTTTATTTTCTGTGTTGATTTGGGTTTGTCACCTCTCATATTTCTGTGAGGTCCCCTGCCACACTCCCCTCGCTGGGCACCCTGGCTTCCCTGTCCTCGTTGGGGCACAAGAGGCTGGAGCTATTTTCTCTGGCTCCTTAAGTAGAAGGGACAAGAGCAAGGAGGGCTCACGGTGGGGCAGGGCAGAGTGGCCTGGAAACTCAGGAGACTATGTGGGACAAGACGCCAGTGGAGGTGAGACCAAGCTGGAGCATAGATGAGGGAGCAGACCCTGTGCATGAGGAGGGAGGCCCTGAGGGTCTGTCTGGGGTCTCTGGTCTCGGGCATTGTTCCACGCCCTGCACCTGACTGTGGCCTTCCTGCTATCGCCCCATCTGCCGAGCATGCTCCACCCGCATCCATCGTTCTCTCTGGAGCTGTTAGAGATGCCCTAGCGGTTGTCCTCTCCTCCTCTCCTTGTCTCCATTACTCCAACCATAGCTTGGATTTCTTCCTTTCACCCCATGACTGGCCCCCTGGGCTGAGGTGCTATGAGAAGTGGACTTTCCAGCCACCTTCTTGCCTTTGATTATACTGTTGTCCTCTCCACCTGCAGTGGTCCACCCACTGCGTCCTGTTCTTTGAGGCTCAGCCCTGTGTTCACCTCTGCAGTGCCTGAGGCAGAGCAGGGCCTCCCCAGGCACCTGGTGAATGACGGGGGGTGGTACTCACCTTGTCTGTGGCCCTCAGAAGTGATTCCAGCACTGGCTATCCAGTCCACCACAGAGAGGACAGGATGGGTCTTCCATCTCTGCGATACAGCATGAATGCAGCATGAAAACCAAGCAACCCTCTGCTCTAGCCCTTTAATGCCTTGTCAGCACTTAAGTCAACCGGGCACAAGGCTTCCTTATGGTCATGTCTGCCTGGCTTTTCCCCGGGCACCTGCAGTTGGCTTTTGGGCTGCAAGGGCAGGAGTCCCTTTCCCCTGATGACTTATGATGGTCAACGCACTTGTTCCTCCCCGCCTGATGCCTCCACAACCTCAGCCTGGCCATTCATCGCAACGTGCGAGAGGGCGGCAGAGAGTCCTGGATGTGAAGCCAGGCAGTTTGGCTTTGGAGAAGCCACTTTGTGCCTCTCTGGGCCTCAGGTTATTAACTGCCCAAATAAGGGAGACTAGTGCTTTCCTCACAGGGATCTAGTGAGGGTGAAGTGTGGTGATAGATACAAAAAGTACTTTATAAACTTTAATAAAATAAAGATAGCTTGTCAATTCCCTCCCAGTGAGAATGGAGGAGGCCACCCGGCAGGGTTTCCAGACAAATGGAGTGGTGGCACTTAGCCATCGTAGGTGCTGGTAAAGTGAACTTCTTTCTAACACTCTTACAAAATCTTCCTCTCACTTGCTGCCGGTCACCAGAAAACCCTGCTCTCAGCCACATCGGCCTCCGACCCGAGCCAGCCTCTGCCTCCTGTGTGTTCTTTGCCTGAAAGCACAGCAGGATTCTGCCCCAGCTTCTACCCTCTGGAAGCACGGTATGGCTACGTCTAGGGCAGCGCCTGCCCCCTTGGACAGTGACCTCCCCAGGGGTGGGATTGTGACACCACCCCCAGCTGGGTGGTTCCTGTGTATTGAATGAGTGAGTGATTCATCTGGAAAAACCAGTGCCTACTTCCTGCCTGGACCCAGGTTCTTCTTTGTCACCCCTGGGACTCCCAGAGCCACAGCCCAGGCTCTTCTCAGGGAAGCAGTCCATGAATGTGTGGGGCACAGCAGGATTTTCAGTCCAGCCTCATCCCCACATCTTACCCTTGGGACCCCTCTTGTGGGAGCCCTGTCTTCCCTCCCTCCCTCCTTCCCTCCTCCTACTGGATTCTGTTTCTGGGCAAAGAATGTGACCTTAGGTCAGCACAGGGCAACTAGCCCCCCTCTGCAGGCAGGCCCAGCCCTGGGGGCTGGGGGTACCATGGCAGTGTGGGTGAGTAAGTGCTGTTTGGAGAACTGTAGCTTGGGTGGGTTTAGCTGGAGCCTCGGGGGGACAATCACCCAAATGCTGGCATTTGGATCTGTGTCTTTTCTGTCTCCCTGAGATGAAGGGGGTGGTGGTCAGAATGGTGACTAATCAGACAGGCGTGTTCGCAGTCCTGTGTGCAGGACAGGACGGTCCCTGGGACAGGACGGTCTCTCCCCATCCGAGTCTCAGGCCGGGGTTCCCTAAGCACCAAAGGATGGACAGATGGCCGGATCTGCTGGTCCAGACCAGTGCCCCGCTTTGGGGTCAGTTGGAAGAACTCACCGAGTCATGTCAACCTCGCATTCCGAGGTCACGTCTGGGGTTCATTTGGCAGTTACTTAGTGCCTACTATCAGCCTGGTCCTGATCTAGGTCCTGGGTTTACAGAGACGAGTAAGCTAGGGCCCTGACCTCAAGGTGCTCCTAGTCTAGCAGGAAAGGCAGATGCACAGACGCTTACAGAGGCAAAACAGTAATGGATGGGGGTGTGAAAAGTACGTTGGATTCCCCTTTCATGGGAGGGAGCTGGGGCAAACGGCTTGGCAGGGGAGGTGACCCGAAGTGAGACATCAGGCCTGAGTACCTGCTCTCCAGACAGATGAGGGCGAGGTAGGGAGGCTGGGCCTGAGCTGGCTCCTCTGTAAAGGGGAAGGTGTCAGGCCAGACCGTGGTGCCGGGGGTGGCACGAGGTGGGGGTGGCCTGGGGCAGGAGGTGGTGTGGAAGAGCAGGGGCCCAGCACAGACTCGCCCTGACTGAGGGATCGGGGATCAGCCCTATCCCTCAGAATCAGCCCCGGGTCGGAACAGGTGCCAAGGTCACCGCTGAAAGCCAGAGTACTTCAAGGCAGTAGTTTAAAAAGGCAGGTGGAGGGTGAAGGCTTGCCAAGTTTTATGCAGATCTCTGGGCAGCTTAGCCTGTTAAAGGGGACTTTGGATTTGGCCTCCTGGGGAACTGTCAGGCCATCAACAGCCCCCGAGGTCACTGTGCTGCCCCAGAGCATGGGAACAGGGCAAACCAGACAGGAGGCAGCCCGCCCCGCCCTGAAGGAGTGTGCCCTGAGAGCTGCCCCCTGTCTCCTGCCGCAGGGGGACCCGATGTGGAGGGCCCGCAAGGTTGCTGAGGGAGTGGTGAGAGCTGGGATTGGTTGAGAGGCCCCCAGAAGGTCCTTCCGGGTTGGACTCTGGCCTGTCACCAGGCCCCCTAGTTCTCTGGCCCCACGCAGAGGGTGCTGACAATTCTCTCTGCATTGACCTTTACAATTTTCCCTCTTGTCAAGGTTCATTTATTTCCTTTTTTCCTCCCCGTAAGACAGAGTTGATATAAGGGCTCCAACTCATGGTGCTGTAGGGTGCGTGCATGTGCGCGAGCGTGCGTGTTTCCCGCCCCCAGGTTTGATTGGTCTCTGATTTCCTTCCAGCCTCCCTCGCAGTCACCTGAGCCTCGCTCTCCTGCTCAGCTCCTGCTAGGCTGCCTCTGCCCTTATCTGCTGCTTGCAGCTGTCCCCGGGGACTCAGGCCCCCTCTTTTTTTTTTTTTTTTTTTTTTTTTTTTTTTTTTTTTTTTTTTGTGGTATGCGGGCCTCCCACCGCTGTGGCCTCTCCCGCCGCGGAGCACAGGCTCCGGACGCGCAGGCCCAGCAGCCATGGCCCACGGGCCCAGCCGCTCCGCGGCACATGGGATCCTCCCAGACCGGGGCACGAACCCGCATCCCCTGCATCGGCAGGCGGACTCCCAACCACCGCGCCACCAGGGAGGCCCCAGGCCCCCTCTTTCCCCCCTTTCCTCCACTCTCCACTTCTGGCTCTGAAGCCTTTGCGCATCTCCAAGCAAGGCTTGAAGTCCCATTCCAGAAGCCCAGATTTGTTTGTTTGTTTGTTTGTTTGCAAGCTTGAGCAGACATGTCATTGATGGGGTGTGTGTGTGTGTGTGTGTGTGTCAATGACTGAGGGGACGAGGAGGTGGTGAGGGGCTCAGGCAGTCTCAAAGCCATAATAATAATAAGAGCTGACATTTATTGAGTGTCTACTATGTGCTTGTTACTTTAAATCCTTTATTTAATACATTTATTTCCCTTACTCGTCTCAGCAATCCAAGGAAGTATGCACCATTCCTGTCCCCATTTAAAATGGGGACCCAGAGAGGGGGTGAGAGGCGCCAGCTGTTTCATTGCTTCCTTGGTGGGAGGTCTCTCTCCCTCAGGAGAACAACTCTCTAAAGGCCAACTGGGGAATCCCTCTGCTCCAGCCAAGACTGACCCAGAGAACCATGTCTGGTGAGGACGACTCTGGACCAGGCTGAGGGGTCTTGGGTAGAAGTTGCTTCTTGGTGTCTTGTTCAAGGTCCTAGTCAGAAAGTTGTTCTTCTGGCTGAACTGAAACCTCCCTACCCTCAACGCACCCCTGTGTTACAGGGAGTGTCCTCTGGAGTTGGGCAGTGCAAGGAAGTGGGGTCAGCATTTCCTCTGTAACCACCCCACCTTCTCAGTGGGTTGAAGCAGGTGTCTGGACCCCAGGAACCTTTCCCAGGGACCCTATTTCAATGTTCTTCCTTTGGGTCCCACGATCCTAATGTTCTCCCTCTGCCCCCAGAGCTACACCCTGGGCCTGGGGCTCTCCATCCCCCTGTCCTCTCTCACGACCCCTGCTCTATGACAGTCCTTACTGCTCTAAGGAGTGGGATAGGGAACTCGGTACCCTCGTATGTGTCTCTTTGCTGTTTTCACAGCCTGGCTCAGGGCCCTGCAGGCTGCGGCTGGAAGATTTTGCCCTTTAAAGAGATGTCTCTCTTTTAGAGGCTGAGGAACTAATCATTAATGTAAAGAGACCCTTCTAGAACAGATGTATTTTGGGCCTGCCTGGAAAATAGTTGAGCAGCAGTGGTTGAACCACTTTGGAGAGGAACAGAGATAACTCACCTCCAGGGGAGGTTTTTCTGGAATGCCTAGAAAGCCAGATGGGCTGGTTGCCATAACTCTGGCGTCTCCCCACCTGCCTCTCAGGCTCGGGGGGGTGGGTGGGAGTGGTGGATTAGGCCCAGTGAGAGCCTCCCACAGGCTAGGCAGTCAGTGAAGCCTGATGCATCACTGACTGACGCATCATTACAGGGGACTTTGGAGACAGCATTTCTGGCATGGATTTGAGCAGGGCGAGTGGGTAAGGGGGAGGGAGGCTGTTTTAGGGTCTGGGGAGGCGCTGTCACCCCAGAGAAGGGACTGCCTGCAGCTCTCACTTGCCAAAGACTGACCCTGGGTGGCAGGAAGTGTCTTACCCACAAGGCCTGGCCAGGTGCAGCCAATGACCTGGGGAGGCGTCCTGGGTGGGGAATGTACTGAGTGGTCACAATAGTGCCGGGGAACAGCAGCCCTGGGAGCTGGGACTTTGGGTACCCACCCCAGCGCCACACTGACAGCCCTCTTGGAGGCTTGGTGCTCACCTGTAAAACAGAGGGTTTTTGTCCCACCTTCCTGCTGCCTCTGAGGCTGTTCTGAGGGTGACGTGAGCTACTGATGTGATCTCAGAGCAGACTTGGGCCAGGAGACATGGGGTCTGCAGAGGAGCCCCTTTCCTGGCAGAATGAAGCCCTTCCTCTGTGTTCCAGGGTGTTCCATTCCCCCTTAGTTCCACCATCATCACCGTGTGGCCTGGTCCCTTACTTTCTGGCTTGTCTCCGCCCTGCCCCACCATGCTGGAATGTGAGCTCATTCAGGACCAGGCTGCTGTGTGTTTACTGTTACCTCTCCTAGGCCTGGCATAGGCCTGTACAGGAGGTCGTCCTTCATGTCCCCAAGTGAAGGCTGCAGACGTCACAGACTCTGCCTCCTACAGGGATTTGATCCTGGAGGGATGGAGGCGGAGCGCTGCTGCCCATCAGGGTGTCAACAGGCTATAAAGAGCCCAGGCTGGGACATCTGTATGATCCTTACAGACAGGGAAAATGGGGCTCAGAGGTTCAGTGACTTGCCCAAAGCAACTCAGCTTCCAGGCCAGACCGGCCCAGGTCAGCCCCAGCCGCAAGGGTCTAATAGCTGTGCAGTGGTGGGGGTGTGTGTGCAGGCCCTGTCTGCTGGGGTTGCAAAGCTGGGGGGGCCTGGTAAGATAAGGAAAGCCAGGTAGGTGATGCTGAGATGCTGCACTGACACCTATCCCACCTGAAGCCCCACCATCTCTGTCTTGGTGTTCTTCCTTGTGGTAACTCTTGGAGACCTGGAGATGGGCCCGGGGCCATCCTTCCTGCCTCTCGGCCCTGAGACCTGAAAACCAGGTTTCCAAACCCCCCATCCTGGGCTCCTCCTCAGCTGTCAATACTCTGAACTGTTGTGATGACCCTGGGGCAGGGAGGGACCCGGAAGGGACCTGGACCCCTGGCGGGGCCGGGCCCTCTCCCTTGGTCACCCCCTTCTGCGAGGTGCTTTACGAATGTGCATAGAGCTCTGCTTAGATGCCGCTGCTGGGTGGTGAGGAGTGGGTCCTTCCAAGACACGCCTGCTGTGCTCCAGGCTCCGTGCTCTGGCTCCTCTGCATCTCGTCTCCCCTCACAATAATCCGGACAGGGACATGTCATTTTGTAGATGAAGAAACTGAGGCACAAAGAGATGAAGTTCCTTGCCGGCAGTGTTATGGCCAGGAAGTGGCAGAGCTGGGATCCGGAGCCAGGACTCTAAACCAAGCTGGTCCTTTTCGAGCAGGACATGATGAGCGGTGGTGAGCTAAAGCCTCACGTTCCTCCCAGGAGAGCTGCCCCTCACTGCCCGCCTGCAGCCAGGTTGGGCAGGTGTTCTGGCCACACCTGTTGGCCTCCCTGGGCCTGGGCCTCCCTGGGTTTGCTTGGAGGCACCAGGGAAAGGAACGTATGAGAAAGCAATAGTAAAGTGAGGAGCAGTGGGCAGGGCGGGGACCTGGGCAGCCGCCCTCAGCTGGAGGGCGCGGCACCCACCCTCTTCAGGGGCTCGTAGGGGGCTGGGCTCTCTGAGGTCAGCAGCTTCTCCGCAGCTCCGGCCCTGGCCCAGCCTCCAGACTCTCAGGCCACAGTGGGCCCTGGATGGTCCACGGTGGATCCCAGCCATGAACTTTTCCCAGCTGGGCAGCCACAGCCAGATGCAGTCTGGCTGGGTTCGAGGAGGGCAGACAGGCTGGAGACGGGTGGGGAGAGTGGAGAGAGGCCGTTTGACTTTGGAATTAAATGCTCTGAAGCTATGGATATAATGGCTTGGGAATTGGCAACTTAGGCACTCTTTTATTGTTTGCTTTATTTTCACTTACTTTTTGAAGAAGTAATACACTCCTATGGGTTAAGAAAGGGGTATATGGTGGAAAGTCTTCCTCCAGCCTGTGCCCAGCCATGGGGCTCCTCTTCCCAGAGGCAACCGTGGTGACTGTGTGTCTGCCCAGAGATAATCTAATCTAAGTGTGCAAACAGATCTGTACAGACAGTATTTTAAAACATGTGTTTGCGTATACCTGGAAACTAATGTTTTACACATCACTCTTTTTCACTTAACAGTGTATCTTGGCGATCTATTAATGTATTAGTATACAAAAAGCTTCCCTCGTCTTTCATTATGGCTGGGTAATAATATTCCATTCTATGGATGTACTGTCATTGTTTTTACTTAAATATAATTTACATATAGCAATTTATATACAGCAAAATGCACAAATCTTCAGTGGACAGCACAATGAAAGTGTGTGTGTATACACCCATGTGACCACCACCCAGAGAGAGAACTTTGCACTATCCTGGAAAGTTCCCTTATGCCCCTTCCCAGTTAATACACCTGTCAGGGACTTACCATTATTCTGACTTCCATAACCCCACCTCAGGTTCCTTATCTTAAAATGGGGGGTCATATTGGAACTGACTCACTTGGTTGTTGTGGGGATAATGAAGGTACCTAGTATAATGCCTGGCACCTAGCAATTGTCTGACAAAGGATGGATATCAGGATTGTTATAAATAAGTCCCTGGTCAGTGCTCTTTCTCCTGCCTCTGCCTGGACTCTCCAGTTACCTCCAGATTCTCTCTCTCTCTCTCTCTCTCTCACACACACACACACACTCTCTCTCTCTCTCTCTCTCTCTCACTCACACACTGTCTAGCCACCAAGATAGACCAAGAGGGTCATTGTGCAAAGCCCAGGCTGCGTGAATGGCTCCATTGTTTCTGGGCTGACTTCTCAGAGCCAGCCGGTGCAGCACTGACCAGGGCTGGGCTGTCCAGTGGGAGGTGCCCACGGGCCCCTGGCCAAGGGCTGACCGCACCTGAAAGAACACTCCCTTCCTCTCCTTCCCTAGAGGGAGGAGGGAAAGAGCCACGTTTGGGCCTGGGTCTGGGCAAGAGGAGCCCAGAGAACACCTCCCCTTCTCCACTCGGCCTCCTGGCTCCCGAGCGCCAGGGGCTGGGGTGCCTGCAGGTGGTGGACTCTGAGCTGCACCTCGGAGCCCAGAGGCTGGGGGCAGATGAGGCGTGGGGAACAGGTGAGAAAAGGGAAGTGGACACTGAGTGCTTACTTATCCCTTCTCCCCTCCTGGGGTCAATGGATGTGGACAGCCTGGGGGTCTGGAGGAAGTGGCCCATAGGGAACACCCAGAAGCAGCACCCCTCTCCAGGCAGCTCACACCCTGGGAACTGGCCCAGGAGGCAGGCCTCCTGGTTGCCTCTGGGCCGGACTCCCCAGGGTGGGACTTCACACTGGCGTGAAAGGTGAATCTTTACCCCTGCTGAGCTTCTCCAAGATTCCTCAGAGGTGAGGCCTATGGACAGCCCTGGCATCTATCTCCTGACCCTTCACCCTCTAATGTCCACCTATGAGATCCAGTGCGGTGCCCACTCTCGCCCTGCTTGTCACCATCTGCCAGCAGAGAATGTGCCAGAAGGGCTTCTACCTTCTCAGCACCAGCCAGGGCTGGGGAAGGGATTGCCTTGGGGGCCAACATGAGGTGAGTGCCCATGCGCAAGAGGTAATGAGGGGGTGTGGGGAGTGACAGGCAAGAGGCTGGCCTGGAGGCAAGTGAGGGGATTGGGGGACCTGGCGAGTCGGGGACAAGGGTTTACCAGACAAGGATCCAGGCTTCCTGAGGGCTCTTCCTGCCTCAAGAGACCAGACTGGACTTTCCTGGCCGCTCTAGGCAGCCCGTGTCCCTAGAGTCTGGGCCAGGGCCTTGGTGGCCTCCCATAGTCCCAGGACATGCCATTATTTACTCTTTGGGCCCAGACACTGTCCCTGCCACTTGGGCACCTGCCCCACAGAGCTTGGGCCTCTACCTGTACGTTGCCCGGTTCCGAGCTGGACCATACACCCTGGTCTGAACTGTCCTATCCAGGGGCTGAGGCTTCTATAGGCAGGAGGGAGCCCAGCCCTGCCAGGAGCCTGTCTTACCTGGTCAGCCTCTGTTGCCATGGTAACAGCCCTGCTGCGGCCTGGGAATTACCCAGGCTGGGGGGTTTTAATTGCAGCCCACCATCCTGTTCTGTCCACTCCCAGCTCCCAACACCTCCCCAGCCCCAGGGCCTATTCACTGTGCCCTAGTTTTACATCAGACACAGGGAATGCGGCCCATCTTAGGCCTTGGCTGCCTTTGGCCAGTCTGTCCATCTCCTCCATGGTTCTGTGGCCGGCAGTCTCGGGGTTTGCCCCGGGTGGAGAGACTGAGGTGGAAGTCTTCTCCAGATGAGCACAGGCTATGGGCCTGCATCTCCACCCCGCCAGCAGGTAAGCTCTTGGAAGCACCTATGGAAACACTGGATCCCAAGAGTACCCCCTGATTTTCCTCAGCCTGGGCCTCTGTGGGCAAGTGTGGCAATGGCCGCAGAGTGGCTTAGGGAAGGTCAACTTCTGTGCTGGACTTCTTCCTCAGAGGACAGCCGGAGCAGACTCCTTCTTCAGAAGGAAGTGGCCATCTGGCCTCCTGTGACCTCTCTGTCCTCCCGGAAACTGTGGGGGACTTGGATGAAACTCGCCTTGCCAAGATCTGGGCTGGACCACGTGAGGCCCGAGGAAGGAAGATGGAGCCTGGAGGATGGGATGGGGCCTGCGTCAATTGGCTGAGAATGAAGACAGACCCCTGCTGCCTCCCATCCAGCAGGCCCGGAAGGGCCGGAGCCCTGGGGTGACTGGGCTGGTCTGGGCAGCAGGTGTGTTGTGGCTTGGTTACCTACCAGAAGTAAACTGCTTAGTCTCCCTGTTTCCTCCCATTTACCGAGATTTGCTGGCATCCTGTGATTTACTTGGAGCGTCTTGCTCTGTAACTGGAGAAGGAGGGGGACTGTCTGTTGGGAGTAGGTCCAAGAAGAGAAGGAGTAAGGAGGGAACAGGGCCCTCCTCCCTGGCCCCTTGGCCTGCCTTTGAGGCCAGGGATTAGAGGTTGTAGCCACCAGCAGGACAAGCTCTTCGTAGAGAGGTATTGGAAAACTAGGGTATGAGCAGTTATGCCTCAGGGCCCTGGGGACCTAGGACCCCTCTGTTGGGGAAGATGCTGCTCCTCTGGCCTCTGGAAGCCCAAGGACTGGGGCTCTGGGGGCATCAGGAGTCACCCCTTGGCCTGGACATTAGCTTTCCCACAAAGGCCAAAATCAGGGAGACATGACAGGGGGTGAGGGCACTCCTTCAAGTAGCCTCATGGCCTTTGGTAAATTCTAGAGCAAGAGCAGACAAACATGAGAGATGGCCAGTGGTGTCTGCAGCTGACACCCTGGTATGGGAGAAGCACAAATTCCCTTTGAGGGATTCACAGAGACCCTTTTAGGTGGGGCAGTAGGGTGACCTTTCAAGGGGCTTCGGCTGAGGACCTGACAGGGCAGGAAAGGACAAGAACAGGGATTTTGGGGTTTTGGCCAAAATGATGTGGTATTCTGAATCCAGGAGCTGGCAAGGCCTGGTGACTTCTGGGCCTGGTGACCCACAGGGATCTTATGAGGAAGATATGGGATCACATATTCCTGAGGAAACAGTTCAATACCTGGTCCCAGGTAAGGTGTTCAAATATTTGTTTTATTTTAACCACAGAGAAGTTTAGGTCCCTTGATTCATCCAGAAGAGGAATTTATCCAGAACAAGAATTCATCTAGAACAGGGCAGAATTGGGGGATAAGAGGTATGTATCAGACCTTTTCCTCAAAAAGCTGGAGACCCAGCTGAAGGCTCAACTCACTTCCTGTGTGGCCTCGGGTAAGTCATTTAACCTCTCTGGGCCTCAGTTTGCTCATCTATGAAATGAGGGAGTTGGTATAGCTCGCCTCTGAGGGCTCCTCCAACTCTTTTCATTGAATGGGCCTCCTCAGCAGCACCCCTTTCACAGCATCTGTGGGGAAACTGAGGCTCCAGAGGACGGGTCCACTGCGCCTTGCCACCTCTGCCCAGGCTTTTCAGGTTGGAACTTTCTCTACAGGTGCTGCAGGCTCTCAGGCCTGAAGTCTGGGAATAGTCAGGAGCCATTTTCCATGCACTCGCTGACTTGTCAGTGTCCCCGTGAGACAGGGGAAATTGAGGATCGCAGAAGCAGATCTTAAATCAAAGCCAGTGCCATCAATCTCCTGGAACAGACTGAAGTAACTAGGTGGGTGGCACAGACTGCCACTGCATGGACAGCAAGAGATATTAAAAAGCTGAAATCTTGAGCCCCCAAACCCCTTAACCAATTTCCCCAAACCCCAGGGACCTGCATGCTGAAGGGAGAGCTCATTTTAGAGTTCCCCAGGGGGTCTGGGGGCTTTATTTGAGAAAACCCCTATGTCTGGGGGCTTCGGAAGGCCCTAACCCCCGCCATTGTCCTCCCCAGCCCACTCGACCTGCTATTCTTCCCTGCGGGCACCCCCACCAGAGTCGGGCTGGCAGTGGTGGGGCAGCTAAGTGGTTAGTGGGTAGAGCCAGACTGCTCGCTCAAATCCTGGCTCCATTGCTCACAAGCTCTGCAAACCTTGGCAAGCTGCTTCACCTGATTGGCTCTCAGTTTCTCTCATCTATAAAATGAGAATGATAATAACTCCCTCACAGGATTGTTTTGAGGATGAAACAGAATAATACACACAAAGCAAATAGTACAGCGCCTGGCACAGGGTAAGACCTCTAACATTAGCCATTAATGTTAATCTTCCTATATTATTCCACAAGTGAGCTTCATCCAGCTAGCTGCTGCTGCTTCTCACAGGCTCTCCTGCTCTTTTGCCTTTTTACACCCTACCCATCCCTCAAGCCTCAGTTTAATTGCCTCTTCCTCCAGGAAGCCCTCCCTGAATGACCTGCCGAGGCTCCATCTCCCTCTGACTTCCAAGGCTACATATTTTGTGCTCAGTCACATTTGCAGCAGCTGCTTTTTGCTGCTTCATTGGGATCCAAATTCCGTGAGCAAAGGCCGATATTCTCCTTCCTCTCTTCCCCTGTAGCATTTGCCACAGTGCAGTGCACACAGTAGGTGCTCACGAAACACTCACGCTTGTCAACTGGGAGATTCCAGAAAATGAAACAGGATCCCGGTGTTCCTGAGACCAGCTCTTTTGTCTATTTTTAGAGTTTAAATATTCTTCAAAAAAACATTCCAAATTTCACTCCGTCTTTACACTACAACCCCACCAATCTTTTCATGTCAGCCAGATGTACATTTCCCTCCTCTCCACCCAAAATACACTAGAATTTGAAAAATGAGGTGTTGGATCTGAGAGGGCAAGATCGAGAAGGTGCTCTCTAAACCCTGGCTATTCTTGTCAGGCTGAAGACTTGGGGAGGAATTAGCTCTGGGTGAAAGAAGGTTCTGATGGCTCAGCTCTGGGCTATTAGAGGTTGGTTTTCTACAGAGGGACAAACGGGATTTTGAAAGATGAAGCTCTTGCTTCTGGAAGGTCAGCACTCTTGTTAGGCATCCCAGAGCACTGCCACGCCTCGGGGGCACGCTGGGAAACAGATCCTGTCACCTTGAGTTCGGGATTGAGGACTGGAGCTACCATCCCGGCTGTGGTGGGTGGAAGGCGGGCAGGGCTGAGGCCAGGCTGCTGCGGCTGCAGCAGGGAAACACACTGGTAGATGAGTCTGGATCACACTGGATCACACTGGCTTGATGGGGATCCACTGCCAGGCTTGTGGCCAGCGGTGGTGGGGGAGTTTCTAATTACGAATTTGCAATTGTGACCAAGATAAATGACCGTTTGGTTTGGTGGGACCCTGGGGGCAGGGGCTTTCATACCATGTGGTTCCGTGTGTAGAGAGTCTTAGTGATCCGAATCCTGAGTCCCCCAGAGAAGCATAGAGGCAGCGTCCTCCTCTGGGTGAGTGAGTGAATGTTCATTCCTGGCTACCCTGAACACCAGCCAGTCAATAACAGTAACAGCACTGTGCAGTTATCAAGCATTTACCACGTGCCAGACACTGTGCTGAGTGCTTTGCATACATTTTACCATCTAGTGTTTTACAGCAGCCCCATGAGGTGAGGGCCGGTATCTCCATCTTCTGGAGGAGGAAAGTGAGGCGCAAAGAGGCTGCATCATTCTTGCAAATACATGGCAGGTTGTGACCCAAGTGCTCCTGTGCCACACTCTGCAGCACTGTCTGCGGTTGGGCGGCGGCCTTCAGTCCTGGGTGAGGAGGCTTCCGCAGGGTGCTGGCAGTTCTCAAGTCATCCGTGGCTCTCTGGCCCCTGTCTGGCTATGACTGGAAATCAGAGATTCAGAGATGGGTGGAGATGGAAGGTGACTGCCTTTCCTGGCCTGAGAAGATGATTGCTTGGTCAGAGCTGAGGAAGGACAGGGGATCAGCCAGTGCAACCACATCCCCTTCTCCAGATGAGGCTTCGGTGGTGGCCAGCCCCAGCTCAGATGCAGTGGCAGAGCTGCACGTCCCTGCTGTCCCCTCCAGCCCAGGGGCCACTCATCTCATGTATTCTCTGCCTGTTTACCCTGCTTCCCCTACACTTCACTCTGAGAGGCCAGGGGTCCGTTTGTCTTGTCACCGAGTCCCTGGTGCCCCTGCAGGCCTGGCCTGCGGGAGATGCTCAGTCAATATTTGTGCAAAGAATGAGAGGCTGAGGTGCTCAGCCTGCGGGCTCTGGGCTCTGTGGGCAGGTCTCCCTACGTAAGGGCAGCAGTGACTTCAGGTTTCCACCTAGGAGTGCCAAGGGCTGGTAGGAAGGGGCTGGGCGGGGGGGGTGGTGGCACTGGCCTGGAAGAGGTTCTGCCAGCAAATCCTCCTTAATGCCCCCCCCAACCACCCCCTTGACCCTGTCCAAGAGGTACAAATGCAACAGGGGCAAATGATTCATCTACACAGCTGAGAAGTAAAGGGGGTGGAGGGGGTGGGCTAGGGGTGCGTGTTGAGGTATTGGCACCAAAAGATGGTTGGTTCCCGTCCTGGGTTTTGGAGTGTCCCCCCCCCACCCCGCCGTTGCGCTGGCTGGGAAGGGGTAGAGGACAGCCGGGCCCGGGGCTAGCCTGGGGCTCCAGCCGAACTTCTGGAGGGGGAGGGCACTCAGGTAGAAGGCCCTCGGAGAGCGCCCCCGGGGGGCGGGGCGGGGGGGAGAGGGTACGGAAAGAGGTGCCAATGGGTAGCCTGCGCCCTCACTCCCCGGTCTCCCAAAACCCGGGGTGTAGGTGTGGCTCCCCCGGGTTTGGGTGGGTTGGCACAGGAACCGGCCTGTGGAGGGGGTGTCGCTAGCGCTGGTGGCTGGGGCAGAGCGGGGAGCGGGAGCCGGCAGGGCGGCGCGGGGAGCCGGAGGGCGCGCGGTGGAGGGGTGGGGAAGAGCAGGGGGCGGGCGGCAGCCGAGGGGCGGGCGGCTTTGGGGGGTGGAGCCCGGACCGCAGCGCCTGCCGCTCGCTCGGCGCTGTAGCCGCCGCCGCCGCCGCCGCCGCCGCCGCCGCTGCTGCTCAGGACTCGGGACGCAGGGCGGGCGGGCGCTCGGCGAGGCTCAGGCGCTTGCGGCTGCTGCTCTCCTCCGGCGCCCCGGGCTGCGGCGCTCCGGGTCCCGGCCCACGGCCCGGCGCCCCTGGGGCCCTCGCGTTCCCGTCCCCGGTCCCGCGCCCTGCTCCGGAGAACGCTCTCAGCTGGCCCGGGCTCGCGCCCCCGGGCCATGAAGAGGGGCCCGTGAGGGGCGCGCGGAGGCGGTGTAAGAGGAGGGAGGAGGGAGGCCGAGCAGGAGGGCGCGGGGGGCGGAGGATGCCGCCGCCGCCGCCGCCGCCACCGCTGCCCGCCGGCCCCCCACGAGCCTGACTCCAGACCTGAGGATGGAGCCGGCGAGGGGCGCTGCAGCGGCTCCCGGTGTGCCCCGGACCAGGTACCGGCCGGGCCCGGCGGGCCCCGGGGCGGGCGGGCGCGGACACTGGCCGCAGCAGCCGGGAGGGGCGCGGGCGCGGTGGGAGCCGCCCCTCCGCTCGGGGACGGTCCCTAAGGGCGGTTCGGGGCGGGGGGAGGACAGCAGCTTGTCGGGTGCAGGAAAGGGCTTCCCGGGCTGGCGGTGGGTGAGCGCCGCGCTCACCCTAGCCCTCCCCACCCCCATTTGGGGAGGGCAGCAAACTTGAGACGCGCGGCGGCCCCGGGGCGCCCGCTCCCCTTCGCTGCGAAGCGCACTTGGGGGCTGCCCGAGGCTCATAGTCCCACAGCCTGCCCGGCTCCGGGCTGCTGAGAAGCCTGGAAACCCTGAGGTCCCCAAGCCTGCACCAACTTTCCAAACCAGGGTTGCACGCGGAGACAGGGGCAGCCTCCTGCTTCCTGCCCCCCGCCCCTGCCCCACACCGGCACCGACCACTCTGCGCTGAACTGGTCGGGGGTGGGGCGGGGCAGGGGCTGCTGGAAGGTGCAGAACCCCCGCGGAAGCCAGAACCACCCTCCTGCTCTTCCCTGGGTAGGACCCGGAGAGCAGCGCCTCCGGGGCTCTGGGAACCCAGAGCGGCCTTGGCCAGGAAGCTAGGGGTTAAAAGGTAAGACCTAATAGTCGTCCTAGGGTGGCACCTTGGCCTGGTTTTTGATACCACAGGATACCTCCACCCCCATCCTGCTCCTGCCCCTTCCCCCGATTACGTTCCTCACCTCTGGTGCAGCTTTTCTCCTGATGGACTTGAACACTGCTCCTAAGCTGGAGCCTTCGAAGAAAGGCCACTGGGGAGTCCAAGTGCCAGAGGATGGGCTTAGACCTTTGACAGAGAGGTGGGCGCAGGAGATGGGGAGGTGGATGTCCAGTCAAGGACAGACATTGAGCCCAGCATCTTCCCGAGGGCCGATAGGGGCTGGAGGCAGAGGGGACCTGGGATTGGGGGCAGGAGGTAGACACCCTGGCTGGGAGGCCAGAGGAGCTGTAGGTATAAGAGGCAAGCAGGTGGGGGCCGAGGTACCAGGTACCTGCTTCAAGGGTTCCTCAACCCCTTGAGGTGGGGCTGGCTGTCTCAGGCAGAGAGAACTTACCTGGGCAGGCAGTACCGAGGCTCCAGTCCTCGGCTGCTGGGGACACTAAACAGGCATCACCATGACCCTGTTTCTTTTTCTAAGTGCTCTCACCGTCATGACTCACACATCAGATTCACCAGGGAGGTATCAAGCCTCCAACCTATTCTCTTCCCCTCCCTCCTGGGTTTTCAGGGAGCTACTGGGGAAAGGAGGGGGTGGATTTGCCCTGGGGCCTTAGCCCCCTGAGAGAGGCCAGGAGCCCGGCATTGCAAACTTTCATTTCCCTGCTGCTGTCCTGATCTGGGCAGGTGAGCGGCCTAGGCCAGGCCAGGGTGGGAGGGCAAGTGAGAGGAAGTCTCTTCTAATGATTCCCCCAACCCTGCTGAGGCTTTGAAATCATAGCGCCGCCTCCCTCCTGGCACAAACAATGCCGCCCTCCTCACCTCAAAGCAGAAACACATTTCCCCCCTAAAATCCAAATTTCCCTCTTTGCTGAGTATTGCAATGTTTTTGGCCAGAGGTTTGCTCTTCTACATCTGAAGTCAAGCTCCTCTTGCAGACAAGCTTCCCTCCTCCCTGGCCCTGAAGTATTCCCCCCCCCATTAGAAGGCATGTAGAGCCCCCTTACCTCCCTGTTCCCCGCCCACAGGGCCCTACTTCCAGAGGAGGAGTGGTGCCGATGGTGCTGATAGAGGGGTATGTGTGTACCGGCTGCACACACACACAGGGGGTGTACATCTGTGCTCCAGAGTCTGCAGGGGGCCCCAGATGCCATGCTCTCACTGCGGGGGGGCAGGCTTGTGCCCCACCCCCAGTTCCCCTTGCCCACATTCCTGTTTCTCTCCCTTGCCCACTGTGGGTCTCTCTTTACTTTTCCAACTCACTCTGCATTGGTGCGGGGAGAGAGCATTTGATATTCATAATCTGGTTCAGAGAAGGTCCCGAAGCCCTGAGTCACTGTATGGTTTCTATGGAAACAGACTTGTTCAGAGGACTCGGTGTAGCGCGGCCAGCGCTGGTGGGGGAGAAGGGAAACATATAGTAAAATCAGGCTCCACAAGTGTGGCAGGAGTTGGACCAACTCCCTTCAAGGGGGGCAGGGAGAGGCTGGGCAAGGCTCTGAGGTCCTTACAGGAGGGGCTGCCTCTTCCCACCCACTGGGGTGACACCCCTCCGCCCCAGGAGCTGCTTGGCTCCCTCTGTGGCTCTTGGCAGGTTGCTGCTTCTCCCATGGGCTTTCTGACAAGGTGCCAAGGCTTATGGCTGCCACTGTATGCCTCAGTCTCCTCCTCTGTGAAATGGGGAAAATAAGAGCACTTTACCTACCTCATAGGGTTGTTGGGAAGGTCAAATGCATTAATATGAGGAAGACACTCAGAACGCAGCCATAGTAAGTGTTCAATAAATGTCATTATTATTAATTCAGGGTGTTGGAAGGAACTCCCCTGGCAGTGCATTCACCTGGATCCATCCTCTGTTTGGCAGGTGATCTTGACATCTGGCAGGGCTGGCCTCCTGCTTTGGAGGAGCCTCCCCAGCAGTGCCGGTACACCCCCAGCTGGGAACCAGCCATCCATTTCTTCCTCCCACGGAGCACTTATTTAGGTTGCTGAGGGCTTGAGCACCACGCTAGGGAGTCCTGGCTCCCGTTCAGACCCCACCTGTCTAGGAGCTTTGTGGGAACAAATCCTCCAAGTCCAAATGGATGGGCAGCTTCCCACCTCAGCCCCCTTGAAATTGGGCCAGAGGTAGAGGGGCAGGAGAGGTCCAGGCTCTGAGGACAGAGAGAGGGGACTGGAATGGGGCAACTTTCCCTGATCCTGGAGAGGCCGGTTCACCTGGCTGGAGAAGCATCTCCCGATGATCCACCAAAGAGGGGTCAGGAACTCTCCAGAAAGATAACAGATACTGGCCTCCTCATCTCCACAGGTTAGAACCTCTATTGCTGAAGTGTTCCCAGCATACCCTACAAGTCTGGACTGTCTCGGGGCTCCAGCCTGAGGCACCAGCTGATGTGCTACTGCCCAGCCAGGCTGGGACAGGGGCCTGCCCACTTCTGCTTACCCCAGCAGCACCTGCCTCTGGCAGCATCTGCGCGTGGCTTGAGGGCATTCTGAGCTCCAGTGATGGCCCAGCCAGTCTCCCTCACCGGCCCTTCTTTCAGTTGCAGCCCTCCCCTCCCTGGCCTGCAGGCAGCCCCTCCTCCTCTCCGTGTCACTGTTCCCCTCCTCCCCTCCCATAAGGTGGGCTTCAGCTCCAAGCTCCCTAAAGGCAATCTCTGTATCAGGACCAGCTCTCAGAGCTGCAAAGCATCCTCCATATCTGCTTGTCCTTCCTTCTATTTTACAGATGGGAAAACTGAGATTCTTGGGGTTTGCCTGTTAAAGCCATCACGCAAGCTAGCCGTGGCTGCTCCCAGCTCCACCCCAGCCCTGGGGATGCACATCCCTCTTCCCTGGCTCTCCAGGTAGCCCCAGATGCTGCCCAGAACCTTCCCTACCCTTCTCCACGCTGACAGTTTCCTGCCAAGGTTCTGCCCCCAGGTCTCTCTGGACCGCTTTGCCATCCTCATTGGTGTTCACAACACCTTCTAATTTAATATCCTCTGCAAATTTCATTAACGGACTGTTTACTCCCTCTCTCAGGATCATTAATGAAGATGTTAGATAAGATCTGACCCAGCGATGGGTCTTGGCAGCCCTGCCCCCTCTCCCAGACTCTGTCCCTCCACCCCTTACCCCTGGCTTTGCCTCCTCCACCCAGGACCCTTGGGACCTGCCCCCTCTTGCTTTCAGCCCCATGACAAGTGCTTAGGGCCAAGTCTGTTTGAATTAATTTTGTAAGATTGCTTGAGGCGCTGTATCAAATGCTTTGCTAAAAATCAAGATATATTACCCTGCCTGCATTTCCTTCATCTACCAGTCTTGTAGTTCTATCAAGAAAGCTATCAAGTTTGTCAGGCATGATTTGTTCCTTATAAAGCCCCACGGTGCCGCGTGGGGCACAGAGTTCCCGCGTTTTCTAAATGTTTAGAGATTCCCTCTTTGTGTTTGCTCCTTGATTAGAGTTGCAAGGCTGTGGGCTGGGGATTGTCGGGAATGCACATCTCTTCTTCCTCTGGGATGGGGAAAAGAGCACAGCCGTCCCTTTCTCCCGGTCTCTGCTTGGGGGAGTGAGTAGTTTAGCACCCACTGAGTCCCTGCCGTGTTCTGGGGGCCCCAGGCTGTGCACTGGGGGTGGGGGTGTGCAGGGCGCCTGGTGCCCTCCCTCAGGGATTCTGTAAGCAGGTGAAGACGACAGACAAGTCTGATGCTGACATTCCGAAGGTATCACTGAGTGAGTACCTCGTACCATGCGCTAAGAGCGTTATGTTTGGGATCTTAGTTAAGCCCCTCACCTCCCCTGGGAGGTGGGCATGATCTCCCCTCCCCAGGGGCCTGCTAAGGTCTTGGGAGGGTAAGGCTGCCCTGGGTCCAAGGTCTGTTTGTCACCCTCTGCTGTGTTGCTCCTAGCCACTTAAGTGCACCTTACAGGGTGTACAGCGTCAGGAGAGTAACTGGAGCGGTTCAGACCAAGGGTTTTAGCGGGTCAGAGAGGTCAGGAAGGGAAGCCTTTAGGGACTACCTTGGACAGGGGAGGACTTCGCTGCATGTGCACCTCACGCACAGCACCCCGCGGCCCGCATCCAGTTCTCAGCTGTGGGAACGAGTTGCGTAACCTCTGTGAGCCTCGGTCCCTCACCTGTGAGATGGGCCCTCCATGAGCAGCTGCCATTATGTCTTCTGGGGGTCCCTGTTGTCCCTGCAGGGATACTCATCCGATTGTCATGTTACCAGTGAGGGGCTCCCCCTAACGCTTCTCATCCGGGAGACAGAGGACTGACAGATTGAACTGTCTGGCATCCTTGGGACCAGCTGCAGGCTGGTGGTAAGTTTTGGGCTTAGGGACCAGGGGGGACCTCTGGGCCTTGAGCCCAAACCCTTTGCCCCATTCCAGACCACTTCAGGCAAGGTGATAATGAAGACATCTTTGGTGTCCTCTTGGCCGCATAGGATTTGGGCATTCCTGGCCGTGAAGCCACCCACTCACCCCTCTACTTGCCTAGCCAGACCTGGAGCCCGGGAGTGGGGAGCAGAGTGTGTTTTGGTTACTGCCTACCATGTGGGACGCAGCACCAGGCTGGTCCACACCCATTCTCTCTTCTAATCTTTGCGATGATCTCCCCTTTGTCATTCAGCTGGGGAGGTAGTACCCCCTGGGAAGTGGTGAGAAGGTACCCAAGCTCACGCATGTGGTGTGCTGGGAACCAGGCAGGAAGGCCCATAGGCAGCCCGCATCCCTCCAGCTGACACCGCAGGGGTCTGATCCTTGGAGACGGTCACTAGGTTGGATGAGCCCACGTCTGGGTTTGGGTGAATGCCGAGGTCAGGGTTGGCACCAGTGTGTGTGGGGACCCTGGTGGCCACCTTGGCCCTGGCACTCCCTGCCCCTCCACTCTAGTCTCCTGGTGCTGGGTGCCAATCTTGCTCTTGGGTGTGGCCTGGGGGCTTAAGCTTTGTGGTTAGGGCTGGGGCTTGGGGGTCCTCGGAGCTGAGCTTGAATCCTGGCCCTACCGTGGACTAGCTATGCGCACTTGGACAAGTTCCCTCACTTGCCCGAGCCTCACGCTCCTCATCCGTGAAAGATGGCAGTGGTTCCTGTGGTAAGAACCCACTCGATGGGAGCCGGGACCGTGATCATAGCTGGGTATCCGCTCCTGCAGCCCCTCCATCCGGTGTAATAACCCTCAGGCTCAGGTGAGCCTCCCCCCGCACCCCGCCCTCCCTCCCTCATCCCCAGGGGCCAGCTGGGTCTTAGGCAGGTGGCCCGAGACTGGAGACTCCAGGATCCAGGGACAGATGGCCCCCCCGCCCAGCTCCTCCAGCAGCAGCTGCCTGTGCTTTAGCTCCTGTTGGCGGTTTCCCATCCTTGAAGCTGGGAGGAGGGGCTGAAGCCCCGGTATCCAGGGGGTGGGGCCTGGGTACTCTCCCGACTCAGGCTGTGGCTGCTGTGGAGGGGAGCGGGGACAGGAAACCGGGGCCTTTCCGCCAGTGTCGGTGCAGAAGGGTCCCGCCTACCACAGGCGGTAGGCCGGGCTGTGGTAGGATCAGCCTGAGACAGGGAACCGGGCCCTTCTGACTCACTGCTCCGTGGTGGGGAGTCGGGCACGCTGGAGCCTTGTGCCAGGAGGTCGGTCCCTCTCCCCGCTGCTGGGGAAAACTTCCCTCAGGTCGGGCCGGACCCGCTGACCCGCTGGGCCCAGGGCAGGGCAGTAGGTAGTCTCTGCAGCCCGAACAACAAGGGTCTCCAACCGCACAGGTAGTGGGAGCTTCATGGAGGAGGCTGTGGCACTGTTTTAATTCCTTGAACGTTTCCAGGCCACTGTAGCCTGTTTGTAGGTTAGAGTCATCCCTAAAAATCACGCCCAGGGTTCTTACTTAATGAGTCCTGCTCTGTGCCCAGCCCTGTGCTAAGCTTCAGCAGCTTTCTGTCTCACAGCCGAGATACTCGAAAGATTCTGTGATCGTCTTTCCCATTTCATAGATAAAGGCAGCTGAGACCTATTGAGGTTAGGTGCCCTGCACAAGGTCTCATAGCTGTAATGCATCAGCAGTGGGAGTCAACCCGGGCCTGGCTGGCCCCGCAGCCAGGGTGCCCAACCACCACCCAGCGTGCTGCCTTGCATGCCTTGGGTAACTTCTCAAGGAGGCTTGAGATAACACGCACGTCCCCAGGGTCCTCACTTGTGGACGCTGGAGACACCGGAGTTCACGAGAGGCAGCCAGGCAGCTCTGCTGATGGTGAAAAGTTGGTGGACGGTCACCCTCTGGATGCTTGTCTTTGGAACCATGATTGTAAGAACTTGCCCTCATTGGAGGTGCCCGAAGGATGTTCTGGTCCTGTGGGGTCTGTGGATAAGCCACACGGCCCAGGGGCTATAGAGATTGTACACGAGATCCATGTTCGTGTTGGTGCAGATTCTGGGGAGAAGGACCGTACATAGACCTCACAGTGTTTCAGGTTGAGGGGGCATGACTCCAAAGAGAAAGAAGCACTGGGGCCTCCAATAACCCCTTGGCTGACCCAGGCCACAGAGGCTGAGTTTGGACCCCATCAGATGGCCTCCCCTGGAAGGTTGCACTGGCTGAACTATATATAGGCATACTGCTCACCTTGAAGGTTGATTCAGGACACAGCCCTGCGAAGCTTCTCCTTGGACTTACTAGGTGTGAAGTCTACCTGCTCAGGGCTCTCTAGGAGACCCTTAAGAAGAAATCTTGTGCTGGATTCAGTATCAGTAATAGCTGGGTATCTCTTGAGCAGGTGCTTTAATCTTCATCTCACGGATCCTATGAAACATGTAAGTGAAATATTTCCTTTTTCCCACTGGCAGCCAGGTAGCTCTGACCTGTCTGTGTCGCCCAGAAGTGTCTTGGCTGTTGTACACTACCTGGCTCCTAGTTCTTTCAGGCTTTCGTACCCCTGTTTTCCCCTTGCCTCATTTTCATCACCCCATTTTTCTTAGGAAGAAAAAACCTTGCCGTTTTATGTGTTTTAGCCTTAACTAAACAAACACTTATGGTGGATCGATGCTGGCTACCGCAGACGCGGGGATTAAGCATTTCCTTTCTACAGTCTCCATCCCAGAGGCCTGTTTGCCAACTCCCCCCCCCGCCACCGCCCCCGTCCAGTTCCCTCTGTCCCTTGCTCCAGTTCCTGGGACCCCAGAGCCTTGGGGCCCTTCCATACTGGCTCCCGAGTCTGGTGAGAAATATAGTGTTCAGGTTTCTTCCTCTGCTTTTCCTGTCTCCCCAGGGCTTCACAAAAGGTGGACAGGGAGAAAAAACGGGGAGGGGAGTCATTCCCCCAACTCAGGCCTTAGCTGCTCCCCAAAGCCCCAGGCCCCCTTTTGAGGTCTCACCCTTTTTCAGCTGCTGCCTTGTCTCAGCAGCCCCAGGTGACTGCTGTCCCCCACCTGAGCAGACCAAGCCCAGTTCTGGCGGAAAGGTGGTGAATTCAACCCTGGTGCCTTGGAAATGGGGGAGGAGAGAGCTGGCCGGCAGTGCCCTGGGGACGGAATCGGGGACACACACGCCAGTGCTGAGTGTCAGTGCCCCACCCTGTCATCAGTTGCCCCTCCAGTTCTTGCGTGGGATAGCTTCACTCTGTCCCCCAAGGGTAATAAACTCAAACTGAAACAACACACTCAGTATAAACTGTGCCTTCCTCCCACCCGTCTCCTAGCTCCTCCCACTGGGCAGCTACAGTTAACTGGTTCAGTGCAAGTTCTTGTGGTTGTTCAGGCATAAATTCAAATATATAGATATATATTCACACACATCCCCTTTTTAAAAATGAGAAATGGTGGCACACTGTTGCCCATGTCTTTTTTGGCCCTAGATTTTTTACTTAATAATATATTTTGGGTGATGTTTCCACATCAGTGCTTACACATCTGTGGAGCCTTCTCGGATAGAATCAGTTGAAAAGAAAACCCTAGGGTCGGGGAGAATGCTAATAATGAAGGGGTTAAGCCTCTAGGGAAGAGAAGGGATGCCCACATGTGAGTTTTAGGAGGTTTAAGAACCTTCTAATTGTGTGTATAAAATTGTGGGCACAAATGGATCTTCCTGGGAAGAGGGATTGTGTCTCTCCAAGGGGGGTCCGTGGCCCAGAAAAGACAAAGACCCATAGCACTGCGTTGCATGGGATTTAATAGAGCAGGTGGCAGGGGCTAACTCTGCAGAGGGCAGAGCCCCTTGGTTCTTGGGCCTCACTGGGGCAGCCACGGATCAGACTGAGGCAGGGTCAGAGCTGCCAGCCCTGATATATTCTTGGAAGGTGACTGGAGCCTTCCCACTTCCGAAGGAGGGTCCCTCAGCCTGCAGCGAGGGTGGCCCTGACCCTGACTCTGAGGATGGAGTATGGGGCCTTCCTAGGATCAGAAAACTCCAGTGGCCAGACCTGGGAAGCCCTTAGAGTCATTGGATCTATGGAAAAACTGAGGCGCGAAGAGGCCAGGCGGGTGAGTCCAAGGTCACCCAGCCAGGGAAATGCAGAGCCTGTGGGCTGCCCCTGCCTGTGACATTCCGTTTAGGGTTCCTTCCCCTGCCAGAGCGGAATGAGACTAGGAAGCAGAGGCCCTCCAGATGACGTGAGGCTGCCTGTTGCTGCTTGCCTCTTGGTGTGTGGGTGAGGGAGAGGGGGTGCACAGAGCAGGGCCCGGAGCTCCGGTGGCGTGTCATCCTCACCCCTCATGCCACCTGCAGCATCACCTCCCGCTGCCTGCATCCTCACAGTAGGCTGCAGCCAACCAGCCAGGACTTCTGAACAGAGCCAAGACGCAGCGCTAAGAGGCTGCACTACAGGATGTGGCCACTAGAGGGAAGTAGGAAAGCCACTGCGGTGGCTCCGCAGAAGAAAGCTCCCAGGCTGGGAGAGGAGCCCACGGAAGGAAGGGGTTTTGCGCAGAGACCTGCCTGGCAGAGGTCTGGGCACAGCGATCAGGGAGAGTGATGATGTGTTCTGAGGGGCTTCCCTGAGACAAAAAGCAAACAAGACATTTAATGATGATAATAGTAACTTACATCTGTTGAGTGCCTACTCCATGCCAGGCACTGTATTAACTAATCAGTCCTTACAAAGGCCTTGTTAAGATTGTCCCTACTTCTCAAGTGAGAGGTCCAGGGAGATTGAGAAATCTGGCCGTCAACGGGGCTGGTGCCAGGGCCAATGTCCCAAGCACAAGGCTGTGCCATATTATATGCCTGTTCATATAACCAGTGCTATGGCTATACCTCCTTTACGGGTGGGGAGACTGAGGCTCAGAGACAACTGGTGAGTCACCCCGGTCCATGCACCTGCTAAGTGACAGATCCAGGTGGTTTCATGGCTTGAGGTCTTAGTTATGAATTACAGTTCTCCCAGGAAGAGGTGTTTTCCACTCCCATCCTGTGCCCTGCTTTGCAGGTGGCTGATACTAAAGTCTGAGCTTTCTTTTGGGAGTGGGTGACTTCCAACAGAAGCTACAGATTCTTGGCCCCTGTGTCTAAGGCTCGCCTGGATTTTGACTAACCAGAGGTGGAGGGAGGCCATGCCAGAGGCTGCTAGAAGCTCAGAGAGGGGCTCTGGGGCTCTCAGTCTGGCTTAGAGGATGAGGGCCTTGAGGAGTCCTTTGCAGTGGCCAAAGCTCCCCTGGGAACAAAGGGCCTGGCCTCGGGGCCTCTGGTTTCCAGGGCAGATGCCTCCAGCATACCAAGGATGCTTGGCCGGCCGTGGGTCCGGCTCTGCCAGGCTGGCAGGAGAACAGGGGCAGTTCTAGGAGGGCCAGACTTCCTCCATCTTCCCGTTCCCATGCCCTCGCTTTGCCCTCCTGGGGCAGGGCGGGGTGGGGGGGATGGCTTGTGTCTGGACCTTCAAACACATTCGCCTCCTGTGTGTCCAGGCTGCACCTAGTGAATCCGAGTCCTACTTTTTAAGGGATTTATAACATTGCAATGACGCTTTAGTTACTTCCGATTTATTGACAAAGACAGCAGGTTCCAGGCCTGGCCTTACGTTTCTTTGGGTGGCGGTAGGGAGCGGAAGTGGGGGGAAGAAACTTAAATGGTCTCCTCCCTGAAAGGTGCTCCTCTTTAAAGATAACCTTGGGTGAATTGTTTTTGGAACTGGAATCCTAGAGTTAAGTGGAGTCTCTAAGGCTTCTGTTTCCTGTCTTGGTGGGGACCAAAGGGTGTTGGATGTAGTTGAAGAGGGAGTGGGTCAGGGAGGAGGGTTCGAGCGTGGACTGTAGAGCATACCGCCTGAGCTGGTGTCCTGGCTCTACCTCTTACTAAGGGTGTGAGCCTGGGGAAGTTATCTAACCTTGCAGAACCTCAGTCTCCGTATCTGTAGAATGGGACTATGACCTCATAAGGTTGGTGAGGGCTAGATGAACTGATGCCTGGGAAGGGAGCATATGCCTGGGAGAAACATCTCGAATGCCCAGTAAGTGCTTGCTTTCCTTTGTGTTATTTTACCCGTAGTGCCCAGAACAGTGCCTGGCTCATACTAGGTAACTAACATGCTTGTGAATAAATACAAAGGAAATACAGCGGAACGAAACAGCATTGCAACTAAAGAATGGACCCCTAAGTAACTTAAAAATATTACTTTGCATGAATATTGGTGGCTTTCCCTCCCTATTCTGTAAAGGTGTTCACATCTGTCTTGGGGCACTTGGAAAGGGTGGGCCTGCACTTTGCAGGGGAGTCACATTTAATGCAGAGAAGCTGTTCTCTCTGGGTACCGATGGAGACAGCATCTTCTGCTGTCGTGGGGTGAGGCAGGGTGGGATGGAATGTGGTCAGGGCTGTGGTGTTTCTCTGGTCACATTGGAGTTTCCCGAGAATTTAGACTGTGCTTTCCCCTATTTACTGCCACCTGGTGACATGGTACTGCTTCCTCTAGGTATCAAGTGGAGTTTCATACTTAAAACAGGACTGCTAGGACCCAGAGCCTCAGCCAGCCCCCTGCCATCTCACTCCAGCTTCTGTGACCCTCGTCAAGCTTCAGCAGGTTTCTTCCCCACTATGCTGGTGTGAAAGGGCCACAGCACTGGCCTAAGAGTCTGTCCCAGAGGGATTCGAGTCTCTGCTACTTCTTACTTGCTTATCATGCCCATTTGCTTAGTCTTTGAATCTTAATTTCATCATCTGAACAATGGGAGTGAGGACGGTGACCTTCCAGAGGGTGCGGTAAGGAATAACATGATGTGGCGAGTTGGGTGAGTGAGCCGAGCCAGGCAGCACTGCAGGTTTGGGAAATGAGGACCTACTCGCCCTGCCCTCAAGGGAGTCGTTCCATACAGGGGACGTGGGAAGCATATTCACAAGGCACAGGAGTTCACCCCATTAGCCACGAGCCAGTAGATCGACCAGACCAGACAGCCAAGGGAAGAGACATGCTCTAAGTCTCAGAAACCGTCTGAAGTCCCCTTCTAATGTCCGGTCCCTCTCACGCTGATTCACAAACAAATGGGGGGCATTAATTGAATGCATGTTTGAAGGCCAAGTACAGGTAACCTGGAGGAACAGTAAGTCAAATCTCCTTAGAAGGAAGGAGAGTGGGCTCTGGGGAACCTGCTAGATGGGGGTAAGCCAAGCATGTGAGTTCAGGCAGGTTTCTCTGTGCCTCAGCTTTCTCTTCTGTGAAATGGAGCCAATACTTTCCATGTAAAGTTCTTGCAGGGAATTGATGAGCTACGGCGGGGAAACCGCTTAGCTCTTAGGAAGTACTCAGTAGACACTAACAAAAATAATGTTGCCGTCTTGGTGTTTTTTTTGCGGTACGCGGGCCTCTCACTGTTGTGGCCTCTCCCGTTGCGGAGCACAGGCTCTGGACGCGCAGGCTCAGCGGCCATGGCTCACGGGCCCAGCCGCTCTGCGTCACGTGGGATCTTCCCGGACCGGGGCACGAACCCATGTCCCCTGCATCGGCAGGTGGACTCTCAACCATTGCGCCAACAGGGAAGCCCGCCATCTTGGTGTTTTAACTTAGGATCTGTGAAGAGCATCCAGATCCTGGATGCTCCCTGGTCCACTTTTGCTTTGAGTTTCAGGTAGCCGTTCTCCTATCTCCGTGTGGTTAGAAGAGGAACCTCACTTCTTGGCTGTGCCCTCCTCGTGGGCCTCAGTGCGTGGGTGGTCTCGACTGAGCCACCGCTTCCGCCTGGAGATCTGGGGTGAGCACCCCTGTCCTTGCTGACTTCCGCTAAGCCCCCTCTTGGGGAATCACTGAACAAGTTGAATTGCAAAGGGTCAGGATGCTCTGCTGATTTTAACTGCAAAACCAGTCTGGACTGTGCCCCGGCCCCATTTGCTGGGACAACTTTGACTCTGACTGTTCCGTTCTTGGGCACTAGCCGCTGTGTCTGGTTGGGTCAGTCTGGTCACCAGAGCTGAACTGAGCTCGCCAGGCCTGGGGGTGTTTGCGGCCAGTGGATTTCTTCGCAGCTCCCTCTGGTGGTAGCTGGGAGGGGTGCCTCCACGGGGGGCTTGCCCAAGTGGGGCACCAACGCTCAGCCAGCTGGGCGGGCCGGCTTGCCAGCTCCCTGCCCACTGGGGCGTGGTGTGAGCACAGGGACTGAGACTTGCTAGGAGGATATGGGTAGCGGGTGGAAGAGGTGGGTGAAGGGGGTGGGATGCAGCCCAGGCCTCAGAGGGCTAGATCCAGGGGATCAGAGATGGCAATGGGTTACTTGGAGCTCTGAGTCAGCGATAAATCTGGGAGAGCAAGCAGGGCCTTTGCTGCCCAGCCCTGGAGAGCTGTCTGTGGGGTGCAGGACACAGGAGAGAAGAGGTGGGGAGGGAGGAGCTTGGAGCCCCCCTTCAGCACCCCTGCCTTCCCTCTCTCCTTGCAGTCTTCTGGCCACAGGGCTGCTGCACAGGCAGTGACTACCGGCTGGGCCTGGAGACCTGGCGGCTGCGGACTGCCCAGCTCAGAACAGCGCCTCTTTGGTAAGTCGTGGAGTCCTCTCTGCCTCGCCTTCCCCAGGGCTGGTCACCGAGCTAGCCCATCTCGGGGGCGGCTTTCAGACGCCCAGCTTAGCTCCTCTTCCCCGCTCTCCCTGCCCTCCCCATCCCCCATGCTTTCTCAGTTGCTTGAGATGCCCCTTCTGTACCACCCCTTCCTCTTCTCACTGCCCTGCCTGGGTTCTCCGGGGCCACTGCTGGTTCACAGTGGGGTCCCTGCGCTCACCCTGTGGGCAGAAGGGGGTGAGGGCCTGAAGATGGAGGCCCTTGAGGACTGGCTGGGGGAGGGGGGCTGGAGGAACCAGTTCACTCTGCTGACCGTAGGGTCATCTGCCCCATGGCCTGGACCCCTCCCTCAGTGGCCAGGAGCAAATCCTGGAGGACGCTGGGGCCCAGGAAGGGAGGCTTCTCAGCAGCCCCTGGACCCTGTCTCTGCTCTGGGCCAGCTGACTCTTAGGGACTCCGTGAGCCCCAAGAGTCCTCTTCTGGAATAAGCTGGTCACCTGCATCTGTAAATTTGGGGGGCGGGCGGGGGAAGGGCATGACACAGTTGTCCACCTTTCCCGGCCCAGTAGGCATGGGATGCTAGCAGCCCACCAACTCATGGTGTGCAGGGGTTCTTTCTGCATGAGGACTTGGGTCAGGGGGAGGCATCTGACATGGACTCTTCTTCCTCTTGGGGGTGGGCAGGGGATGGAGGCAAGATGACCACCTGGGGAACTGGGTGCCAGCTCGTGGGGGTGAAGAAGATGCAGGTGGGCTCAGGAGATGCCAGCAGGGGTGACAGGCAGTGACAGGGGAATGGCTTGAGGTGGGAACTGGTCACTTCCAAGTGTGGGAGTTGGGAGTGTTAGGGTCTTGCCCAGTCAGGCCCCACTAAGGAACTCAGCTCATGATGGGAGGCCCCGCAGCCTTCTGTAGGGTAACCCCCAGGGTATGGGAATCAGTCCCTAATAGTTCCCAGGAGTTCCCAGAGAATGGTAAAGTCTAGTGCAGGAGCCATTTAGGCCTCAGATGCATGTGTGAGCACTGACGCAGGGAGCTGGAGCCCTTCCCCAGGCGGGCTGGAGACCAGCTTCTCCAAGGGAGCAAGCCAGTGCCGCTGGCCTTGGGAGGCACCCAAGCCTGGCTGCTCCCTGATGGCTGCCCGCCTTTGCCCACAGACCTCACATGGTGGAGAAGCAGCCCCATGAAGGTGCCCAGCCATGCAATGTTCCTGGAAGGCCGTCCTCCTCCTTGCCCTGGCCTCCATCGCCATCCAGTACACGGCCATTCGCACCTTCACCGCCAAGTCCTTCCACACCTGCCCAGGTCTGGCGGAGGCGGGGCTGGCCGAGCGGCTGTGCGAAGAGAGCCCCACCTTCGCCTATAACCTCTCCCGCAAGACTCACATCCTCATCCTGGCCACCACGCGCAGCGGCTCCTCCTTCGTGGGCCAGCTTTTCAACCAGCACCTGGACGTCTTCTACCTGTTTGAGCCCCTCTACCACGTCCAGAACACGCTCATCCCCCGCTTCACCCAGGGCAAGAGCCCCGCGGATCGGCGTGTCATGCTGGGAGCCAGCCGTGACCTCCTGAGGAGCCTCTACGACTGTGACCTCTACTTCCTGGAGAACTACATCAAGCCGCCGCCCGTCAACCACACCACCGACAGGATCTTCCGCCGCGGGGCCAGCAGGGTACTGTGTTCTCGCCCCGTGTGCGACCCTCCGGGCTCCGCGGACCTGGTGCTGGAGGAGGGGGACTGCGTGCGCAAGTGCGGCCTGCTGAACTTGACGGTGGCCGCCGAGGCCTGTCGGGAGCGCAGCCACGTGGCCATTAAGACGGTGCGGGTGCCCGAGGTTAACGACTTGCGGGCGCTGGTTGAAGACCCCCGGTTAAACCTCAAGGTCATCCAGCTGGTCCGAGACCCACGTGGCATTCTGGCTTCCCGCAGCGAGACCTTCCGCGACACGTACCGGCTCTGGCGGCTCTGGTATGGCACCGGGAGGAAGCCCTACAACCTGGACGTGACGCAGCTGACCACGGTGTGCGAGGACTTCTCCAACTCCGTGTCCACCGGCCTCATGCGGCCCCCGTGGCTCAAGGGCAAGTACATGCTGGTGCGCTACGAGGACCTGGCCAGGAACCCCATGAAGAAGACCGAGGAGATCTACGGCTTCCTGGGCATCCCCTTGGACAGCCACGTGGCGCACTGGATCCAGAACAACACGCGGGGAGACCCCACCCTGGGCAAGCACAAATACGGCACCGTGCGAAACTCGGCGGCCACGGCCGAGAAGTGGCGCTTCCGCCTCTCCTACGACATCGTGGCCTTTGCCCAGAACGCGTGTCAGCGGGTGCTGGCGCAGCTGGGCTACAAGATGGCCAGGTCGGAGGAGGAGCTCAAGAACCCCTCCATCAGCCTGGTGGAGGGGCGGGACTTCCGCCCTTTCTCGTGACCAGGGCCCTGTGGGTGGAGGCGAGGGAGACACGGTGCCGGCTTTGATAAAATGGACCGTTTTGAACTGTTGCCTTATCTCCCCCTCCCTCTCCCACCCCGTCTTTGTGTCATCCCTGCCCCCTGTCCAGACCCCGCTTCCTCTGCCTCTCTTTGTCTCTGAAATTTGCACTAAGTCTTGGACAGGAATCTCTGGGGCAGAGGGGCCCTGAAGTGGGGTCCAGCCCCAGCCCCACCCCGTTCAGACACAAGGATGTGTGTCTCTGGTAGATGGTGACAATGTTTACAAGCACCGCACTTACACATTCACACATGCGCGCGCACACACGGGCACCTGAGAGGAGAGACACCCCAAACCACACAACTTCTGAAGCTTCTCCAATGGACGAGTGGCGAGGGTATGGTAGTTTTTGCACTGTCTTACTTCTACGAGGTAAGAAGTTAAAAACACAAAGGCCACCTCTCTCTAATTTATGAATGGCGTTTATCCCTCCCCATCCTGCTTCTGCTCCCCAATGCCCACTGCCCCTCCCTCCCTTGGAGCAGAGAAACTGCCCCCTCCTGCCCGCCCTTGCCTGTCAGGTGAGCAGGTTTTTACTGTGAGGTGAATGTGGACCTTGTTTATTTTTTCCAGTCTGTGGCAATGCTGTTCGTCTGTCTGAGTCTTGTGGCTGCCCCTGGACCAGTGATGGCTGATAAATGTTATGGTTTTCTGATTGATCTTGGGGTCCATCTGTGATATTTCTTTGTGCCAAAAAGAAAAAAAAAGAGTGGTTCGGTTTGCTAAGTGAACATTGAAATGCGCTATCTGTATTTTCTGTAAATAAAAGAGTGCAATAATGTCTGAGTGTGATTATGGGACATTCTGAACGGGCAAAGGCAGAAATCGGTGTTTCTGGCTTTGGGGAGGAGAGAGAAGGAGATGGAGGTGGGGATTCAATGACCAGTTGCTGGCTTTCAGAATTCATGTCACCCTCATCACCCTCAACACTGAGTTCACGCTTTCATTTCCCTCCGGTCAGTTGAGACCAGGCACCTTATAGCCAGGGGTGATGTTCAAAATATTGAACAAGTGGTATGGCTTGCCGAATCAATGTCTGGAGATCCAGATGAGGTCTTGGTGACCCTTTCCTGTGCCAGATGTTACCTCTATTAATTGCTGGGTCTGTGGAAAGGATAGCCAGGTGGGGGAGGGATATTCAAGGGGTGTGTTGGCTCAGGCCAGTGGCTGCTTATCAGTGGTCTGGAAGTATTCCAGGATTTTAACAAGTAGTGCAGGTGTACTGGTGTCTACACTGGTGGAACATCAGCTGGCTTACTTCCTTTCCCATCCTTGGCAATCTAACATCTTCCCCAGCTCTTTTTCCAAGAAAACAGCTGATCCCTAGGGTGGAGTTCACAGCTTTGTTGTCCTGGGATAGAGAGAGTGTGTCTGGGATTAGGTAGCCCCAGTGGTCTTGGGCTTCTCAAGCTTGGAAGAGCCGTTTTACCAGGTCACCCAGGGCAGTTCGGCCTTCAAAGGATTTGTTTATGATAACCAAGCCCGCACGACAGAGAATCAGAAACCAGAGTGCTGGCCTGCTTTTAGGGTAAAGACCCAACTCTCTGAGTGCTCTTGGAGGCCCCGCGTGTCCTGACTCCTGCCCAACTCTAGTTTCACCCTCACCATGCTCCCCCTCACATTCACTCTCTGGTCTTCCTGCTTTCTTCTAATTCCTTGAACCCACTGACGTTACAGTCCCCAGTTTGTTCACCTCTCCCCATAACCACACCCTTGGCTAGTGCCCTCCCTCCCACACCGATTTGGGTTCAGCCATGTGCTTTGCTTTAGCCAATGAGACAATAGTCAGAGTGATGGGTACAGCAGCATGAAAAGTACCTGAGCTTTGGAGCTTGTCCCTTTTTGCTGCCTTTTGGAAGCCTTTAACTGCCTTATGGAGGAAACACAGGGTAGCTTGCTGGAGAATGACAGACCATGAAGTGAAGAACCAAAGAGCCCCAGCCAATGGTCAGCCAGTTCCTCACTGACTTGGCAACTAACACAGATGCATGAGTAAGCCCCAGCCAAGGTCAGTGCCACAGTCTAGCCTAGACTGTTGGAACTGTTTTGCTGGACCCAGCCAAATTTCTGACCTACAAAACTGTGGGTTAAAAAAAGTGGTTGTTGTTTTAAGCAACTAAATTTTGGAGTGACTTGTTATGCAGCAGAAGCTAGCCAATGCACATGGCACTCTGGCTCATTTCAGGGTCTTTGCCTAGATCATTCCTCATGCCTGGGTTTCTCCTATTCCCCTCTTAATCTAATTAATGTCTGCTCTTCCTTTGGATCTTAGCTTCATTATCAACACTTCCTTGGTTTTATCAGATTAGTTCAGTTATCCTGATCATAGGCCCCTATATCCCCTGATTATAGGCCCTTATGGCACCATGTACATCTCTTTTTTTTTTTTTTTGCAGTACGCGTGTCTCTCACTGCTGTGGCCTCTCCCGTTGTGGAGCACTGGTTCTGGACGCGCAGGCTCAGTGGCCATGGCTCACGGGCCCAGCTGCTCAGCGGCATGTGGGATCTTCCCAGACCGGGGCACGAACCCGTGTCCCCTGCATCGGCAGGTGGACTCTTAACCACTGCACCACCAGGGAAGCCCTAACATCTCTTTGATACTGTTTACCACAGTTGTAATCACACTTTTAATTGCAGGACTTGGCACACAATAGTATCCAACAAACATTGGTTTCATGAATAAAAGGAGGGATAAAACACCTGTTCATGAAGCACCTGTTTTATCCCTCCTTGTCCTGGGCCTTCACTAGGGGGTGGTCTCTTAGGGGTCTGAATGAGACCTGAGGCAGGTAATGCCCTCCCAGCCTGTTTCTCACAAGTGATGGGGCGTTGAGCTGGGTTTTGTTCCAAGAATCCACTTCACTCCCCTCTATAGTCTATAATTCTTTCTAACTCCACACACCAACACTGGCTTTCCCATTTCTTTGCATCGGTGCCATCACCCACTTTGCCACTTGTTACAGTTTCCAAGGTTAATGCTCAGAAGGAGAATAACAGTGAACAAACACATGTACAGAATTTTACAGTTTACAAAGCACTCTTACCCCTCCTATCAGTCAGACCTCTCCAGAGGCTGTTTCCTGCTGACACAGAGGCACCTTTTTCTGGCCAGGAAATGATGGTCAGAGCACCACGTAGGCAGGGCTGGCCCCGCCCCCGCCTCATCTGTGTGTAGCGCCTTGATGCCTTAGATCCTAAGGAGTAACTTCCTGGTCTTGTCCCCACACTCAGGGCTCCTCTCACCCCATGGCTGTAAGGGCCATGTCCTGTCAATTCTTTTCATCACGGCCTTCCTCTGTTTGTGTGTTCCCACCTGCTCACCCTAGTTTCTTTCCTTGCCACAGCAGACACTCTGGCCTCCTGACCCCACTTCCCTGGGACCCTGCAGAGCTCGCTGGGTGCCACTTCCCATCACTCCAAAGGGTATTGTCCAGAACAAACCTGCCATTCCCTACTCATCCCCTCCCTGGGGAAGAATTTCTCCTGGCTGGAATGCCTTTCCTCACTGGAAAGGAAAAGATGTAATGAAGCCCCTTCACAGACCCACCGAGAAAACACATAGGCTTCTGTTTCCTGAGGGCTGAAAAACAGGTTGGAATCAAGTCCTCATGGGCAAATAGCCAAGGTTTGGATGCACCAGGGGGTGTAGCTGCAGCCACGGGCTGAGTGGTTATTGGGGTGGGCTTTGTGTGTGTGTGTGTGTGTGTGTGTGTGTGTGCGCACACACACGCAGCTGAGAGACCAATGCCCAAACTGAGGATCTGGCTGGCCTGGGGGCCTACAGCCTGCCTGCCCAGGGCACACATGGGACAATTACCCAGGCTTCACAGAGCCCCTAAACCTTCACCAAAACCTCCAATCTGCCTACCCTGGCTCTCTCGAGTTGCACTTTTTTGCTTCTGGGAGTTGTCACCTGCAGATGACTTGATTTAATTACAGTAAGTCTTATTCATCTTGGGAACCATTGTGATAAAATGCATAGTTCTAGGTTCCAGTCCCATCTTTGTCACTACTTGATGTGTGACCTAGGGCACATCACTTAATTTTTCTGAGCCTCCATGTTCTTATCTGTACAGAGGTAATTATTATAATACCGGCCTCAGAGGGCTACTCTGAAGATTGCATAAGGTAATGCATTTAAGTGCAGAGCACGGTGCTTGGTGTATAGGGAGTGCTCGGTAAATGCTAGCCATTGTCATCATCATCATCATGATCGCCATCATCTTCATCATCACCATCATCATTTTACCCATGGTTCCTAGCAGGATGCCTGGAATATGCTCAGTGAATATTTATTGAATGAATACATTTTTTTGTGAGCTCTTTTTTGTGAATTGCTGCTGATGCACAAAGTTACACCTGAACAAAATGGCACAGCTGTCAATGAAGTACCCTTATCAGCCAAGGCCTAGAACCGAAGGCTAACTACAGGGAGACAAGTAGGGGACAGCCAGAAATGCCCACAGAATGGCTGCTAAGCATAAGGACAAGCTGGCCTACCGACAGGACAGTACCTGTAGGCTTCCAGCATCCGTAGAGGACTAACCCTCAACAGTAGAAGTTGGCTGAGTTGACCTGCCATCTTCTGGCCACATGCCGCAAATTGTCTAACTTCCTGGGAAAATTGCTTGCCTGGGGATGGCCCCAAGTCAGCTGCTCAGCTGCTATGTCTAGGTCAGATGGACTTGGCCTTTCTGCCCCATTTAAGGTACCTGCATTCATGCTCCTTTTCCATTCATAAAGGACCATTTTTAGCATGGGGGCCCAGATGTCTTCTTCCTCTTAAAGGTCCAGGAGAGCCCACTGTCTCCAGCAATGAAGGATGTAGAGTTTTCTTAAGCCCGAATCTTCGAGCTTCCTGGAGTGGGTCTGGGAACAGCCAGACAACCACACCCAACTGTCGGAGGTTTCCTCCTCTGGCAAATTCCAGCATCAAATTCCACAGCCTTTGACAACAATGCCTTCTTCCAGCATTGCTTCCTGCTTTCTTCCTTCCTTGGTAACACCTCAGCTTTCAGCAATGTCACTCTGGCCTTGGGCTGGGTTTTGGAAGCTGGACATGGCTTTGGGACAGGGACCTTTGCACAGAGAGGAACAGGAGGATTTAGAACCATCCAGCAAGAGTAGAAAATTAGCAATTTAGGTGACAGGAGACTCATCTTCATAACTTGTTCTACTGCGTCTTGCTGGACAAGCCAGAAATCTACCCTGAGCCTCAGTGTCTCAGCTATAGCCTGGGGACAATGTTGTAAAAGAATGTGTCTTCTGCAACAGTTGGATATAGTGGACTACATATGCCCATATAGTCAAGTTAAGCATATTGGCCAAATATGTCTCCAGACTTAAAAAAAAAAAATCTGTTTATTCTGATGATTAGTGAGAAAGGTGTGTTAAAGCTTCCACACTGTGATTGTGGATAGATTGATTTACCTATTTCCCCATGTAGTTCTGTCATTTTTTGCTTTATGATTTTGAGATTGTGCTTTTAGGTGCCTACAAATCTAAAACTGTCATATATTTCTGGTGATTTGAACCTTCTTTCATTATGAAGTGTTCCTATTTGCCATAATAATGCTTCTGCCTTTAAGTCCATTTTGTCTAATGTCAATATAGCAACACTAGCCTTCTTTGGGTAGAATTTGTGTAATTTAATATTCTATCTTTTAGTTCATATACGTGCCTTATAATTACTGATATATTTGAATTTACAGCTACCATCTTATTTTGTGCTTCCTATTTGTCTCACCCATTATGTGCTTTTTTAACCTTATTTTTGATTCAGTATTTTTTTTTGTATATTACATCTTTTTCCCACCATTGATTAGAAATTTACATACCTGTTTCTATTCCTTTAGTGGTAATTAGAAATGACAAATTCCTATCTCAGTTAATCCAAGTCTAAAATTAGTCAATATCTTTACCTTTCTCTTGAAAAACACACTTAATACCTTAATACACTTTAATTCCATTTGCCTTCTTTTAAACTTCTCTGTGATTGTTGTGATGCTTTTTTTTTTTTTTTTTTTTTGTGGTACGCGGGCCTCTCACTGTTGTGGCCTCTCCCGTTGCGGAGCACAGGCTCCGGACGCGCAGGCTCAGCAGCCATGGCTCACGGGCCTTGCCGTTCTGCGGCATGTGGGATCTTCCCGGACCGGGGCACGAACTCGCATCCCCTGCATCGGCAGGCAGACTCCCAACCACTGCGCCACAAGGGAAGCCCTGTGATGCATTTTTAAAGCATTATATGTGGTCCTTCATTGACTTTTTCTAAATGATCAACTTTATTAGGGTGTCATTTACACACAATAAACTTCACTCATTTTACTTATACTGTTTGATCAGTTTTGACAAATGCATAGTAATACACCCCCACAATCAAGACATAGAAAAGTTCAACCCCCAAATTCCCTTGTGCCCTCTTGCAGTCTATCTTCTTCCCCAAGCCCCAGAATTTGGCAACCATTGAACTGCTTTCTGTCTCTATAGTTCTGACTTTTCTAGGATTTTGTATAAAAGGAGTCATAAATATGTAGCTTTTTGTGTCTGGATTCTTTTACTTAGTTGACTATTGATAGTCATTCATGTTGAATGTATTAGTGGTCTCTTTCATTTTATTGCTGAGTGCTCACCATTCCTTTATATAGACCCAAATTTCCACCTGATATCCTTTTCCTTCTACCTGAAGAATTTCTTATTTAATACTTCTTGGAGTACAGGTCAGCTGATGATAAATTCTTCCAGATTTTCTCTAAAAGTCTATTTTGCCTTCATTTTTGAAAGGTATTTTTGTTGGCTTTAGAATTCCAACTTAGTAGTTTTTTTCAGCAATTTAAAGATTTTGATTCACTGTCTTCTGCCTTGTATTGTTTCTGATGAGAAATCTGCCATAATTCTTTTTTTTTCTTTATACATAATATCTCTTTTCTCTAGCTGCTTTTAAGATTTTCTCTTTATCCCTGGTTTTCATCTTTCAACTTTGATTATAATGTGCTTTGGTATGTTTTTATCATTATTCTTTTTGGGGTTCATTAAACTTCTTATATTTGTGGATTTATAGTTTTCATCAAATCTGGAAAAGTTTCAGCCATTTTTTTCTTCAAATATTTTTGTTCTGTCCCCCCACCCCCCACCTTTTCTGAGATTCTGATGACACATATGCAAGGCACCTTGACATTGTCCCACAGGTGACTAATGTTTGTTTATTTTTTCCACGCTTTTTTCTCTCTGTGCCTAATTTGAATAATTTCTAATCCTATGTTCTCAAGTTGTCTGATTGTTTCTTTTGCAATGTCTAATCTGCTATTAATCCCATCCAGCATATTTTTTTATTTCGTATTTGTATTTTTCCTCTCTGTATGGCCCTTGGCCATATCTTTTATTTTATATGTTCTATTTTTCCTCATTGTATTCATGTTCTCCTTTACATCTCTGAACATTTTTATAAGACTTATGTTTCAAAGTTCTTGATGAGTAATTCTATTATTGCTGGGTCTGTTTTTATTGATTAATTTCTTTTCCTCCTGGTTATGAGTCATATTTATCTGCTTTTTTTGCATGCCTAGTCATTTTAATTGGATGCTGAATGTATTGGTCAAGGGCCAGGCAAAGACAGAAACCACAGCAGTAATTTCAACAGGGACAATTTAATATAATTAATTATTAGCAAGTAAAATATGATTAATTACTAAAAGGGTTGTAAAGGAGGACTCTAAGGAATATAAGAATAAAAAATTCAGGAAGTCCCACTTCCTCTGGGGCTGAAGGAGAGTAAAGAAGGAATGAATTAAGAATTTGGAAGAGGCATCCCCCACACCTCCTGCTTAGATCCAGACCTTGTTGGAGAAGATGTGGCTGCCACAGGAACACTCAGCCTGCTAGAGGAGAAGAAACTTTCCAGAGAGTGTGGACCAGAGAGTTCCATAATGGCAGTCCACCACATGGCTGAAAAACTCACTAGAGGGTGCGATGGGGAGGGGGGGCATCTAAAGGATCTGCCTGTCAAGTGACCAGTAAGCTAGGGTACTGGTGGGTCAGCATAAGTCTGCAGTAAATGGTCTACTGGGTTTCTGGAGAACTTGTTGGAGAATGAGTACCACTAGGCTTCCTAAACACCACTGATACCTCTGGAGATAAAACACAGCAGTACCAGGAAGAGAAACTCCTTCCTCAGCAATGGTCTTTTAGTGATACCTCCTCACCTGCCCCAGCACCCTTTAAAGACGAAACTCTAACATAGCACCAATTGGCAAAGGAGATGGGTATTGAGGGCCCAGCTCCAGTATCACAAAGCAGAACATAGAAGGGTGCATTTAGAGCCAAGAGGCAATAACTGGCATATGGACATTATACATTTTCTCTTGTTGAAAGCTGAATTTTGTTGGATTCCTTTATGGAGTATTGGAGTTTGTCCGGGACACAGTTAAGTAACTTGGGATCCTTCTGATCCTTTCAAGGCTTAATTTTAAGCCACTACTAAATTGTGACCTTCTAAGGACTCTATCCAATGTCTCATGTATTGTGAGGTGTCACCACACTGTATGGTGGGAACATGAGCTATTTCCCTCTCTGTGTGGACTCTTGGGCTTGTTTAGTCTACTACTTTCCATTGATTCTTTCTTGCCCTTGTAGAGTTTCACCTCATGCATGTGTAGACCAGAACTCAGACAAAAACTCAAAGGGACCCTCTGCAGCTCTCTGGATCTCTCTCTCTCTCCCTTTGCATGTCCCTTTTCTCTGGTAACCTGCCCCACAAATTTTAGCCACATTAATCTCCCTAAACTCTGATGTCTGTCTATTTAATTCAGTGAGACCCCTGGGTCTCACTTTGGGCTCTCTTTGCATCTTCCCTCTCTGCACTGCAGTCTGGAAACTGTCTCCAGGTAGTTAGCTGGGACAATCACGGGCCTCATCCCATTTGTTTCTCTTCTTTCAGGGAACAGTCCTGTGCCGTTTGTACAATGTCTGAAAACAGGTTTTTCTGGGATACATTTTCCCACTTGTTTATGGTACTAGGGTAAATCCTGTAGCAGTTTAATTCTTCATAAGCAGATGTGGAAGTCCCTTGTCATGCATTTTAATTCTATCTTTAAAAAATCCTCTTGCTGTATTATTTTTTATGTAATTTGATGCATGTCAATACATGATTAGATTTCCCCATACAGTTACTGCTTCATTTCTTTTTCCACCTCAGACCTTCTTTCTAGAATTCCTTTTTATTTCCCTGTTGTATAAATTTAAGTGAGGGTCTGCTGGTGGCAAACTCTCAATTTTTGTATATCTGAAAATGTCTTTAATCCTTGATGTTTCAAGATATCTTTTATGGGTATGGAATTTTGGGTTCCAAGTTATTTATTTATTTTCACAGCATGTTAAAAATAACATTCCATTTTCTTCCATGGCTACTAATGAGAATCAGCCTTCATCCAGTGGTCCTCCTCTTAAGGATAATCAGTATTTTCTCTCTGGCTGCTTTAAAGATCTTCTCATTGACTTTGGAGTTTGAAGTTTTACTGCGATGTATCTGGGTATGGGCTTCTTTTTATTTAATCTGCTTGGATCCATTGATCTTGAACCTGTGGGTTTTCATATGTTCTGAAAAGTTCTCAGCTATTAGTTTTAAAAATATTCCCTCTGTTTCATTTTCTTGCATTTTCCTTCTGAAATTTGAATTAGCCATATATTAGACCTACTTACTCTATCCTTCATTCTTTTTTCCCTTTATTTTTCTATCATTTTGTGTTTGTTTGTTTGTTTATTTATTTTTGGCTGCGTTGGGTCTTCGTTGCTGTGCGTAGGCTTTCTCTAGTTGTGGAGAGCAGAGGCTACTCTTTGTTGTGGAGCGTGGGCTTCTCATTGCAGTGGTTTCTCTTGTTGCAGAGCATGGGCTCTAGGCATGCGGGCTTCAGTAGTTGGGGTGCGTGGGCTTCAGTAGCTGTGGCACACGGATTTAGTTGCTTCACAGCACGTGGGATCTTCCTGGACCAGGGCTCGAACACGGGTCCCGTGCATTGACAGGCAGATTCTTAACCGCTGTGCCACCAGGGAAGCCCCCATTTTGTGTTTTGTGCTTAATTCTGGATAGTTTCTTTGCAAGTATTTTTCAGTTCACCAATTACCTCTTTAGCTATGTCTAATCTGCATTTAATTATGCTCATCCAGTAATTAACTTCAGTTACAATATTTTTTCATCTCTAGATGTTATCTTTCTTTTTCAAACGTGCTTAGTTATTCTTTACTGTTTCTTGTTCTCTGCACATATTTTCAAATGTATTTTTTATTTCTTTAAATATAGCACACATAATTATTTTAGAAGTTGTATTGTAAGTTCAGTACCTGAAACCTTTGCAAGTCTGTCCTGCTACTAGTTATTTCTGTTGGTTCTCAGTCATAATGCATAGTTTCCTTGCGTATTTGTTTAGTTTTGTACTGTGGTTTGCTTGTTTTCCTTGGATTTTTATTCATGGAAATTTGTGAGACCTGGGATTGCAGAGGGTTCTTCCAAAGAATATTTTTTATTTTTTGCCTCTGCCAGGCCACTGGGGGCACTTCCTGGCAGCAACCATTGTAAATTAAATTCTTGGTTTGTGGAGTTTTGGGACAACCCAGGTGGTGTGAATTCAACTTTGTTGGTTACAAACTTGTGTAAGGGATGACTGATGATTCCAAATTCTCAGTAGTTACTTTTTCCATTTTCTATTTAATGCCTAGTTTTAAGACATGCCATTTTTCTTGCAGTCCCCATGAAGGAGGGGGTTATAGATATTTCTCCCTTGTCCTTAACCCAAAAGTGTATCCCCTTGAAGTCTCAGCTGTTTGAGGGGAGTAGCTCCTATCAGACTCCCCACCGTGGGCAGACCCTGGGCTTTGTCAGCTGTTCCCTTACCCCTAGGACACAAAGAAAACCAAAGCTCTGTTTCACAGGATTCAGTAAATGTCCTTGGGGTAAACACAGTTGCTACTCTCCATACTTTTCGGTTCCTGCCTCCATTCAATGCATTTTTTGCCCTGGACATTATTTACTTTCTTGCCAGCTTATATTACATCTAAGAAGACTTTTTCTTATTTTGTCCAGATATTTTAGTTGTTTTCAATAGGAGGGTCAACCCGGGTATCTGGCACTTTTTATTACCAAACTACAGTACTGGGGTCACACTCAGTATTCCTCTTCAGTACCTACAACATCGTAGGTTCTACACTAGTATTTGGCAAATAAATGAATGAACAAGGGAATGAATGAAGACGTATACACACGGTTTGGCTGCATGAACTGTTAGCCAGCCTAGAAACACTATGAGGTCAGGGACCTGGCCTGATGAGCTCACCGCTGCCCCAAACTGTCTATAATGATCCATGCTAGGGTTCAGCTGGTGTTAACTGATCTTGACTCAGAGTGGCCTAGAGCCCATGGGAAATCTGTCCTCAATAGCGATGCTTGCCCTGTGCAGAGAGCAACTTTCCAAATCTGTGGGCCTTTGGGGATGATTGGTTTTCATATGGTGGGGATGGATTTCAGCGACTCTTCTCTGCTCTTCTCCTGGCTCCTTTGGGCTTTTGGCTGCAAATCTCCTCTCACAGTGCTGGAGTCTTGTCTTTGGTTTCAGTGCTGTCATCCAAGCCCATGCAGCCCAAAGGGTGGCCCACGCACCAGCATTATCTACATCACCTGGGTGCCTGTTAGAAATATAGCATCTTGCCCCCTGCAAGACTACCGATTCAGAATCTTCACTTTTAATAAGATCCCCAGTTTATTCATATGCACATGAATGCTTGAGAAACACTGCTCTAACCCAGAGCATTCCACCGTGTGTGTGTGTGCAGCGAATGAGTTACAGGTGTGCAGTGAGGAACTGGTTCTTACAGACTTCAGGTGGCCACGTAGTGTGACCGACTCATTTCCGTTTGGCTGGGACTTTCCCAATTTTAACATAGAAAGAACCACATCCCTGGAAACCTCTTAGTCCCAGGCAAACTGGGATGATTGGTTCCCTTACCAGACAGGGCCCAGGTATCCCTATGGTTCCAGCAGATTTCATGAGGGGGAGCCACAGCTGGTACCATGTTGGGCTGGGCATCGCTTAAGGAGGTGATTTGCCACCTGGACGCCTGTGTCAGCAGCCAGCTGCTGTTCCCTGTTGTGAACAAGGGGGCCCTGGACTTGCAAGAGGAATTCACATTCTTGGGGTCCTAGAAACATGGTGCCCAGTCCAACATGGGTCAAGTCATGAAGGTGGTGATAAGGAAGCTGGGTGTGATGTCCAGGGTGTATCAGCTCTGGGAGAAGGTGTCAAATCCCTGTCTTTACATTGGGTAGCAACTTAAGCCTTAATCTTTTCAGGTGATGTGTTCTTTTAGTAGCAACCATGTTAGCCTCAGGAAAAAAGCTCTAACAATACACACACACTCTGCAAATTAGAACTTCATCATTATTTTGAAATACTTGATATGAAATATTTGATTGTATTCACAACCCATTCACGTTATCACAAGAAATTTCAATGTTACATTTGTCAAAGAAAGAAGAGGAAGAGCTGTTAGGTTCTTTTAATATAATTTCAAGTGTTATACATTTTTGAATGGTTATAAAATGGTCTTACATTTTTTATCATGTACTCAGTGAACAAAAGTTTCCTGCCAACAGTGACTTTCAAGAATTTCAGGAGCTCATCATTAAAAAGCCCCCATCAAGAATTTTGTATGGCCATTTCACACGGAAAGCTTGATATTAAAAAAAGTATGTTCATGGAAGAAAGCTCAAGTTTCTCATGAAATTGTTTGAAAACATTTTATTGGGAGGTTTTTTTTTTTACATAGTCAATATTTAATAGTCTCCCTATTACTTTGTACTTATTTTTCTTACCAAAATTATACAATTAAAGAAAATATATTAGAGTTTTTTCACCCAGTTCCATATAGGTGCTTCCTAGTTACCTCCAGTTTACCTCCAATGTGCTGTGCAAATTTGATCGTTTTCTCTGTGTGCTGAGGTGTGAAGTCCCTGGAAAATCTGACTGTAACCCTCTGTACTCCCCACTTCTCTGAAATGACTCGGGCCCCCTAAATACTTGGGGAGAGGACACGGTGAGTCACCACACCCTCCAAGAATCTCTCTCCCATCTCTCCTCCCTGCTTTTTCTCTGTGAGGGACCCTTTCCTTAGTGAAAATCCCAGATGTCTCAAATAGTTGCTATGGTAACCCTCAAGCTGTGGAGGAGCAGGTCTGGCCTGACTTGGGGATGGGCTTCCATGGTTCAGCTGCCTCTCCTTTTTGGGGCACAATTACGATGGTGGGTAGGTGGGGTCAGGGCACTCGGGGGCTGACCCAACCTCCCAGAGACACAGGACCTCAACACTCAGAGCTGCAGGGAACATACTCTCTCCTGGGGTCCCCCAGACACCTGGCTTCCACACTTCTCAGAAGACCTCTGGGTCTCTCTAAAGGTTAATTCATTATAAGGCCACACTCTGAACACAGGTGGTTTCAGCTGGCCTTCCTTCTAGGGTCCCAGGGGATACTTCTTGCCTCATCCCTTACACTTTGTCTTCCAGAGTTTTGCGGTAGACTCAGCTGGTACAGGTATTGTGGGCTGTGTGCCTGGGCTTTGGAGTCAGAAGGATGTGGATTCGAGTCTTGGCTCTGTCATTTACTAGCTCTGGGATCTTGGGCAAATCACGGAACCACATCGAGCCTCAGTCTTGCATACAAAGGATGGGATTACTAACGGTCCATCTCATAAGGTTGCCATATGTGAGCTCATACTTTGTTAAGCTCTCAGCTCAGCTCCTGGCATGCAGTAGGTGCTCAGTTAATGAGGATTGATGTTATTATTATTTTTCCCTCACCTCCCTGAGTTGTTCCTTTCTTTTCTTTCCTTTTCTTCCTTTTTCTTTTTTCCAACAAATCCTGCCAGGCACCTGGGGTTCAGGTGGCTGTGACCTCTTTAGCTGTTCGTTTAAGCCTGACTCTCAAAGAAAACAGTCTCCCCAGGCCAAAAAAAAAAAAAAAAAAAAAAAAAAATTACCCAAACTTTGTGCACATAAATCAATAATTCTGCACAAAGTGAGAGTAATTAATAAATGAAACCACTAGGAAATACCCGAGAGCTTAAGATAGAAAAGAACAGTAAAACTGTTATCTAATGCTCAGAATTGCATACCCAGAGTTGTACTCACCTTGAGGTTTTGAAGCTGTGCTCCACTGGCCAGTGGTGTTTGGTGACCGACTCTCCAGTTACTCTCATTGTATGATATGGCTGGAGGGGAATTTAGTCTTTCTGCTTTGAAGTTTCTTATTTTTTGCAACAGACTAAAAATTAATAATTGACTGATAACAAATAGCATTGGTATTATTGTTTTAGCTGCTTTCTAAGCAAATTTTAAAAGAATATTTATTTATTTATTTTTGGCTGCCCCGGGTCTTAGCTGCGGCACACAGATCTTCGTTGTGGCATGCATGCAGGATCTAGTTCGTTGCGGCATGCATGCAGGATCTAGTTGTCTGACCAGGGATTGAACCCGGCCCCCTGCATTGGGAGCGCGGAGTCTTAACCACTGGACCACCAAGGAAATCTCTAAGCAAATTTTAATGTAGCAAATAGTGTTTCAGGTTGGCCTCTCCAGGAAGCAGGCTCTGAGACAAGTTTCAAGCACAGGGTGTTTACTGAGGAGGGTGTGTGGGATGAGCATCTGGAGGAGGGAGGGAGAGGAAGCAGGATTAGGCAGAGGGAGCAGTCAGGCCCAAGGATGGTCCAGGCTGACCCCAAGGGGGGCTCTGCAGCTAACTTGGGTCCATCACAGTTGTCTGAATGGACCATTGGCCAGGTCTTTTTCCCATCAGCCTCCTTGGTCAGTCATTGGCTACGAGAAAGGCATGACCTCTGGGAAGGGCGTGACCTCCGATGGTGGCTCTCCGCAGCTGGTGGATATGGAAGAGGCACTCCTGGCAGCAGGGGCACCGAGCCGTTCCTTGAAGGGGGATCTGGGCTGCACATCTCTGTGTTCATCATAAAAGGTAAACTGAGGCTGGGGGCTTGGAGTTTGGTCACTCTGGAAGTTATAGTGGCTCCTCAGGCACATCCATGGCACCCCATAATTTAGCAAACCCCCAAATTAGCCTTCTTCTTTCATCGATGAGCAAACTGAAGCTTAAATTGGGAAGGGACTTGCCAAAAGTCCCCCAGCAAGCTACAGACAGAGTCGCTCAGCCAGCCAGTGCCCCTTTTCAAAAGGTCTCAACTCAGATGTTGCTTCTTCCAGCAAGCCTTGCCGACACCCAAGGCTGCATTAGATGCTCCTGTATGTATGCCCCACACCCAGACCTCTGAAGTCTGGTCACTTTCCTGGCTCCCCACCAGGCTGTGAGCTTTTTGAGGGCAGGGATGATGAACAAGACAGCTGCGAGATGGGGACTATCCTTAGGAAGGCATGAATGAATATACTTAGTTAAGGTCCTCGGCAGCTTGGTCCAGGGCATCTGGCTGGGACCCACCGTCAGCAACTCATGGAGAGAAACGTCCCTGACCCCTAAGGGACAGACCTCCAGGCTTTTACAGGTTCAGGCTCAGGAAACTCAGAATTGCTTTAAGCCCACTTCTCAGTTCCTGCATCACTGGTCCATGCAAGGATATCTGGATGGATTTCTCTATTACTTCCCTGGATCACTTTTGGGCTCCTTGCTCTGTACCTGATGTGCTTGACATACTTGCTTTTTTAAAAAATGATTTTATGAAAACTATATTATCTTATGTGCATGTAGTTAACTTATGTAAATAGTATTGTGCTAAAACCCAATTCTATTTTCTTTTCCTCTCCCAGCATTATGTTTTTAAAGATCTGTCCAGGTTACTGTATGGACCTCTAGGCTGTTGCCGCTAATTGCTGTATCTACCACATTTACCCATCCCTCAGCAGTGGAGGGCTAGATTGCTTTTAAACTTCCTTTTCCCCTTCAAACAACCCCACAGTGGAGAGTCTCTCCCTCTCCTTCCAGATCTGCCTGACAATTTCTTTTGGATCTATATCCAGGAGGGAATTTCTAGTAAAGGTGTACATGCATACTTAATTTGATTAAATAGACTTTCAGTTTCCATTTTTAAAGGATCCTACACACATCAAGCCTGGGAGCTCACTAGATTGTGAACTTTCCCAAATAGAAGATTCTAGAAAATAATTAAAAGAAATTTTTGGAAGCACTTTGCCAGCCAAATAAAACACAAGAGATGGATTCAGCCTGCTGGTCTCCAGCTTACAAGTTGGAGGTCCAGACCTGAACTAGCCTTCACACTGGCCTTTGCACACAGAGGTCATGCATTCCTGACATCTCATGTGTGTCTCTTCAGGGCAGGGTCTGTGTCCACACTAATAAGCCTTGAGTGAAGCTTTGGCCCCTCCTCCAATAGCCCCTGTGTTGGAGCCCCGGACACAGGTCATGAGTGAGTTCTGTGTGTCGTGAGGAAGAACCTTAGCAGCCTCGCTGATCTTACCTCTCTCTCAACCCCAGTCTTTCGGGACCGTCACCTGTCAGAGGAGATGAGATTTATCTGGTGGGAGGTACTTCCTGCTGGCAGCCTGTCCCTGGAAGCTGAAGAGGGGTAGGAGAAGGCATGGAGAGGGGGTACTATCTTAGCTCGGGCTGCTATAAAAAAGTGCCATAAACTAGGTGGCTTATACACCTGTTTCTCACAGTTCGCGGGGCTGGAAGTTCAAGATCAGGGTGCCAGCATGGTCGGGTTCTGGGGAGACCCCTCTCCTGGGTTGCGGACTGCCCACTTTGTTGTGTCCTCACATAGAGGAAAGAGAGGGTGAGGGAGCCCTGTGACCTCTTATAAAAGCACTAATCCCAAAGCCCCTCCCCCAAGTACCATCACACTGGGGATTAGTTTTCAACCTATGCACTTTTGGGGGGACACATTCAGTCCATAACAGGAACCCAAGGTGCTTGCTCCAGCTTCTCCAGCAAAAACAAAGGTTGTTGTTGCTCTGATTCTCACGAGTTTGAGGGAGCCCTAGACAGCGGGGAATGTCCAAACCATTGTGTGGCCTTAGACAATAGCCACAGGTGTTCAGAAATTCTAACATTTGCTTTCGAAAGAGAAAAGTATAACAGCTTTATGTCTTGTTTTAAAAGGGAGCTTCTGTGACTCCCGCCCATTCAGTTGTTAATTCCCAAATCTCAGTAGGGCTTACTGGAGTTGGTTGTATTCCCCTGCTGGCATCTGGATTTCCTAAGGGCAGATGCCCATCTCCCAGGCCACCCTTTGTATAGCAGAGTGAAGGGGCTGGGATGTTTGGGTTCAAGTCCTGGGTACAAGCCTGACCCTGCTGCTACCAGGCTGTGACCTTGGACAAACCGCTTCATGTCTCCAAGCCTCAGTTTCCTCATCTGCAAGATTTGATGCAATTACCCACCTCTCAAGGCGCTGTGGATATTAGATGAGTTGATAGTTGTAAGGCTCGGACACATGAAAAGAATTCAAAGGATGGGAATGTCAAAAAGCAGCTCAGAGGATCCTGGGATGCAAGCGAGTTAGGAGAAATAGAACAATCAATAAATATTTCCCTAAGCCTACCATGTGCCAGGCACCGCAGTGCCTTGAGCTGCATCCTGCTTGCCTGGAGTTGCTGAGGGACCTGGCATCCAGCAAGGAGACAGAGAGAGGAGGAAGGGCACGGACATGCCGTGCGATGAGGCTTCCTCTCCAGCCTCCAGTGTGAGAGGAGAGTTTTAAATGTTTATTTGCCAAATATTTACAGAGTTGCAAATATTAGAACCCTGTGGCTAATTTAAGCAGAAAAGGGATTTATTAAACAATATGAGCTAATGCACAGAGTCATCGGAAGGGCAAGGAACAGACTCTAGGTAAGGCTTCCAGGAGAAACTCAGAACCGCACCGCAGAACTGGCTTGCTGGGTGAAATTTTTGCTGCTGCAGCAGCTGCCACTGAGCTGGATGCCAGGAACTGACTTCACTGCAGCCATGGTCTCTTCTGCCACCAGAAGTTGACCTTGTAACTGAGGCCACCCTGAAAGCTAGACCACAAAACAGAAGTCTGTGCCTGTTTCTGCCTGGGGTTCAGTTCTGAATCAGGGACTTTCAGGGCAGACCCCAGGTCACACGCCTCCATCCTCACTGCAAGGGAGCCTGGGAATTGTGTTCTGATATACACTTAGGAAGGCAGAGCTCGGGGCAATTTCCCCAAGCGAAAAGCTTTTCCAAGGACGGATGATGTGCAGCCACAAGTATGGCCAATGTTACTATGCTCCTACTCCAAGCAGGGAATGTGGGGAGCATAGGACAGGGGCTGGACCCGGCTCTTAGAGGTGCTCACTGTCTATTGGGGTAGACAAATGTCCCCACAAGTAACACTGCAGGTGAACGGAGGGACTTATAGGGACATGGACTATCCATCCATCCACTGCACGTTTATATCTGGCTCCAGTGGCTTTGTTGGTATGAGAGTGAGTGAATTTGTGACCTTTCCACTGCTGAAGAGTGGAAAGGGGAGGGTCAGCCAACCTGGGGTCAAGTCCCAGCTCTCCCACTGACCACACATATGAGTTTGGATTTCTTAATTTCTCTGAATCTCAGTTTCTTCTTATGCAACATGGGTACAGTTCCACCTATCATATAAGGACTAGTGGTCACATGAAAGATAATGTATGTAAACTGCCCGGTATAATCGATGTCCAATAGAAGGTGGTTAGCTTATATTTATTTGCATGAGCATGATGAGGGAGGGTTCCTTTGGTGGGGGTCTGCATGCAAAATGCTTTCAAGAGGTAGAGGAGAGGTTGGGAAAGACAGGAGGGTCCAGGACCCATCTGCCTTGGGGATTCAGGGAAGTGTTCCCCTTTGCTGATTAAGGCACCCTTGGGACTAACAGAATAAACTTTCCTTTGTCAAACTTCAGCTTTGATTGTCATCGAATAAAAAATATCAAGACAGCCTGCTTCCCCCCAATAAGAGAACACCCCCCTTCCCTCAATGGGGCATCCTGGTGTTTTTCCCAGAGTCCCTGTTTGAACAGAGAACAGTGAAGGGCAGGACTCTGGGTTCTGGGCCACCGGCTGGAAGGCGAGCTCTGTCCTGCAGCTGGGGATGCCTTGCCAGGGTTCAGCTGCCAGGGTGGGAACAGGAGGTGAGGGAGTGACATCCATCCGGGGTGGGCAGTTTCTCACATGGTCAGGTCCGGGTTGTGGGGACAGTCAGGGGACGGGGTTAGGGCAGGCAGAGGCCACACTCGACCCCTCCTCTCTGGTCTCCCCTGTGCCCTGTAAGGTACCAGCCATAAGGCTTGGTGCCCTCTCAGTTTATATGATGGTGACAGTTGTCTCGTGGCAGGGCAGGATGACTTGGGCACATTCCCAGAGGTGTACAACTGGGGCATCTGGATCCCAAACTGCTTGCTTCTTCCTGGGGAAACTGAGTCAATCTCTCCCACCCTTTCCTCAAGCTCCCTCCTGCCCACATGGGCTGCTTCTCAGAACTTGACTCAGAGAGGTGCCCCAGAGTCCCTTCCTGAGGAAACAATAGCCCAGAGCAGGGCAGTTTGGTGTAGTGGAAAGAATGGGAAGGCTTTGGAGTCAGGCAGACTTGCTTTTGATTTCTGGCTCCTTCTACCTCTGGAGTGATCTTAGGCAAGTGACTTACTATCCTAACCTGTAAAATGGACACAAATATTTTCCCATGGGGTTATTGTACGATAAAATATGATAACATATGTACCTGGTAGAATTTCCTGCCTCAGAGTAGGCTGGATGGCCATTTGTATTCTAACCTATTCTCTGTCTGTCCGTCTTTCTCAGAGAAACAGGGCAGCTGCAAAAGAGTCTACCTGAGTCAATCCACAGGTGAAAAGCACTGACTTAGAAAGGGAAAGATTTTAAAGTTCTAAAAAAAGATGGGAGTGATAGGCAAGTGTGATGAATGATGCAAATTATTCATGGCACTAGGCTCTAGAGGGGAAGACTGCTCATAAAAGGGTTGGAAAGTTCTAAAAAAAATGCAATTTAGACCATTCACGTCTGAATAATTCTATGAGGATTGAAAGAATTGTGTCTAAAGACATCAGGCTTAAAAGGGCAGATTCAAAGTGGGAAGAAAATATTCAGGTAATGGAAAACTCCCTTCAAGATGGATTAAACTAAAAGGGATTTTATTGAAAAGTGTAGGGGTAGGTCAGGTTTCAGGTATGGTTTGATTCAGGAGCTCAAAAGATGTTATGGGACACAGCACAGGAGCCCATGCTGACTCTCTTCTCACATAGGAACTCCTCCCATGATAACCAGGTGGCAGCAGCAATTCCAGACTTAACGTGCTCCCAGGTTCAAGTCCAGCAGGAGATGGAAGCCAGCAGTCCTAACAAATGTCTCATTGGCTATTTCTGAACTAATCATTGTAGTCAGGAAGCACAATGCTTTCATTGACCAGGTTGGTATCCTATGCCCATCAGTGGGGGTGGAGACAGGGGGAAGTCAACACCAGCCTTCTGAGAGCGGGAAAGGGAGGCTTCCCAGAAGGAAATCAAGTACCATTATTAAAGGAAGATAAAATGGATAATGGGTGGTCCAAAAATCAAATGCCCACTCTGGTAGGTGCAAGTAGACAATTGCAGGAAACAGAAGGCCAGTGAGCTAAGTCTTACTAACACATCAAGGATGACAGAAAGGGCTTTTTGTGAAATTTACAGCAAAAAGAAAATCATGAATAAAAGATCCACTACTTGGGTTAAAATGGTGTTTTAAACAAATTTCCAAAAGGTGACTTTTACAATTTATTTGTTTTTAAAATTTTCATTATTTGTTTCTAGTTTTATAATGCTTGGTCAGAGAAAGTAACTTGTACACTTCTTGCTACTTGGAATTTACAGGAGTTTGATTTGTGACTTGGTATATGATCAGTTTTGCAAATGTTACACAGACAGTTGACAAAAAGATAACAGTTTCTGTTGGCAGGATATAAGTTCAATATCTATTAATTCAGCTATTAATGATACAGTTTGACTCTCTTATTGCTTTATTAAGCTTGCCTTCTTGATCTAACATGGATTGAGATGAGTATGCTAAAGTCTTCTACTATAATTGAGTTTCTGTCAATTTATACTCACATTTCTAAGCGTTTATGCTTAATATATTTCAATGCTATGTTCTTTGGTCCATTAAAGTTCATGGACTGAACTATGACTTCATTATTGACCATAACTTTTATCAATATCAAATGACTCTCTTTGCTCTATTTAATACATTTTGCCTTGAATTTTACACTGTCCATTTTCTGTAGTGCCTTTCTCTTTCTTCTGGTTCCCATTTTCCTGATATATTTATGCTGTAGGTCCAACAGAGCTTGGGGAAGATGGTGTAATGTCTTTTAGGGGTGGATGGAACAGAATTCTTCATCTCCTACTTTGCTCCTTCCCTTCTCTTTGGCAATACAAACATGGAATGGAAGCATGAGATGGGTGAAAAAGTTACCTGCACTCACTTGGCTGCTTTAAATAAGTTTTGTGCTCCAGACTGAACAGAGAACTCATGGTCTTAGAACTCTTGCAGATGAGATCACTGAGCCACTGTCTCTGTCCTCGAGAAATCACAGAATAGGAAGTATTAGTAAAGATAGATGAGGGGTGCATGCCCTTCCACTTCTCAAAAGGGGGAAGAATGTGGATTCTGAAACTACAGATCAGCACACTTATCTCAATACATGAATTATTACATATGTGGTTTTTATGGAAGTGAGCATCACTGGGACCCAACATGGGTTCGCTAAGAACAAATCATATCAAATAACACAATTTCTCCCTTTGACTGCTCTACAGGACTTGAGCAAGTTTTTTTTTTAAACTTTAATTTAAAAATTAAAAAAAACCCTATATAAAATAGAAAGAGTAGCATGGTGAAACCAAGCTACCCAACCCCCAGCTTCAACAGTTTTCAACTCTTGGCCCATTTTGTTTTACTCCCAACCACAGCCTCTCCTTCTATTCTCACCCCCGCCCCCCATCATTTTGACACAAATCCTGGACACTATATAAACATTTCACTGTGCCTCAGAAAACTGTAACCACAATGCCATTATTACACCTGTATTAGTTTTCTCTTGCTGCATAACAAATTACTATAAAACTTAGTGGCTTAAATTGATGATTAGATCTAGAGACGATCAGATTCAGATTCAGATTCAACTTCTTTTTTTTTTCCCTTTTAATTTTGGCAAAGTCCTGTAGCATTGAGGGGTCCAGTAGGGAAAACAGAAACCACACTGGCCCTTTCAGCAGGGTTAGTAACTATAGGGTGCAGTCATCATCCCTAGGGATGGGGAACAAGGAGAAGAGATTGGGGTGACAGAATCTAGAATTGCAGAGTTGGGACTCAGACTTCAGTAGCCACCACCCAGCTGCTGTTGTCAAGTTCTCTGAGGGGGACAGGATGAAAGGTCCCTGCTAGAGGAATGGTGCCAGAATCCAGTGAGCCAGCAGGATGTAGTGAGTCCCTTCTCTCTTCTCCTACCTTCTAGTCTCCCCTTAGTGTCTTTATGGGACGAGCTGAACGTGAAGTCAACCTGCAAAGGAGGAGGGTGTTTCTCAGAGAGCCAGTCCTAGCATCTCAGAGCAGAGAGGGGAGGGGCTTGGAGCTGAGAGACAATAGCTGAATAACTGGTGCACCTCTGCACACGTAGTGTTACAGGTTCATCAAGAGGTATAGAACGCTTGGATAATTATCTTTTTTATGTTATTATCAGCCATTAGTGGATGATTACCTTAATCCATTAATTCATTTGGGATTATAAAATCAGCAAAAATTTGACAAGATATGTCATGATATCCACTTGACAAGATGGAGAGCTAAGGAATACAAGGAAAGCTATCTGGGTGGAGTAGTATTTAGATGAACATACAGCAATGTTGATGAATGGCTCAATGTCTACCTAGAGGGAGGTTTCTGCTGGTTGGGTTTTTGTCCTAAAATGTTTAGAATTTTTATCAATGACTTGAATAAAGACAAAGGATATGTAGGCATCATTCAAAGATTATTTGTTGAGGACAGTGTTGCTGACTTTTTTTTCACATCACGGCACTCATGGAAAGTGTTAATATTTGTACAGTCTACTGGGGAAGTCCTAAGGGTCTGCTCATAGCCTAAGGTGACTGGCCTGGAATCTGGCTGTCTCAGGCTCTACTTGGCTGCTCCAAAGACTGTGAGGGGATCAATACCTCAAGGCCTGAGGGGATCAATATCTGGGGCACATCCAAAACTTATTCACAGCTCACTAGCTTGGAAGCTCTAGTCTAAAGAGGTGGGTATGGCCAGAATTCTGCCTTGCATCACAGCCAGCCCTCCCCATGAGGATCCCAAGGGAGGAGAGCAAGTGGGAAGTCAAATTACCACTTTATTATTTGCTGTATTGATGTCTGAATACCAAGTGAAGAGCTCCCTGATAACCTGGGCTGAACCACATGGAGTAAGCTTAAGGCTTAAGTGAAATGGGGAAGGAGCTTTCCCTCCTTCTAAGCCCCAAACTAGGCAGTTGCCTGAAACTAGAGTCAAACTGTGCTTGAGTTCTAAGATGTATTTGGAGACTAAGCCCCCTCCCATGCAAGAGAGTGTTACAACTTCTTGTTTCTGTAGTACAAGTAAGAGGAGAGAAGAGCCCTAAAGACAGAGCTAGAGGGTCTGGTCTACTCCCATAGTGGGGTTAGGGTGGGGCAAGCAGCAAGGGAAGACCTTAGGCTGACTAGTTGATCAGATGATATGGATCGAAAAGGAAGAGAAAAGAGTTAATCCCATGTGGGTAACATTTTATAATGCCCTGTGCTCCTGCCCACAGTACATGTGGCCCATTGTTGTCTTGGGACCTGCAACCTGATTAACAACTCCTCTTCCCTGGATATATGTGAGGGGGTGTGTTAGTTATCCATTGCTGTGTAACAAATTATCCCAAACTTAGCAGCTTAAAACAAAAAACATTTATTTTCTTATGGTTTCTGAGGGTCAGGAATCTAGAAGTGGCTTGGCTGGGTAGTTTTGTTATCTCATGAGACTACAATGAAGATGTCAGATGATGCTGCTGTCAACTGAGGCTTAACTCGGGCTGGAAAATCCACTTCCATGGTCATCCACTTGACTGTTTGCAAAGGGCTTTGGTTTTTTTCCATGTGAGCCATTCCAGGCAGCTGCTCACGACATTGCTTCTTTCCCCAGAGTAATGAGAGAGAGAGAGAGAGAGAGAGAGAGCCTCAGACAGGACCTTGGAAGTGAAATATTGTCATTTCTGCTGTATTCTATTGGTCACCCAGACCAGTCCTGGTACAATGTGGGAGGGAACTCTACAAGGGTGTGGATACTAAGAGACAGGGATCATTGGGGGCTATTTTGGAGATTGGCTACATCAGTGGTCAGGAGGCCAATGGGGAGATAATTCCCATCCTCTAGAGCCCTAAAAGGATATGGCCAATCAAATTGGCAGAAGACAGAGTGCTGGGAGGGATAATAAATTCCTTTTATGACAGAACCAGAATCTAAAAAGACCTTTATGGGGTTGAGTGATGGACGAAACATAACCTAAGATGAAATGTAACAGGAATAATGAGGGGTCCTGTAACTGAACCCGCAAGGAAATGTCCACATCAGTACTAAATAGGAGGAGAGATAGATCATCAGTAACAGTATAAAATAACCTAGGGTTTTAGCTGTCATAGGGTCATAAGGCATCAGTAGTGTGATGTGGCTTTCAAAACTGCTGCCATGTTCTGGGCCTGGATTAATAGAAGAGTAGGGAGGAGAGAGTTATGTTTGTCTCCTGTCTGGTCTGCCACTCTGGGAATACTGGCTTCTACTGGGTGCCAAAAGAAAAGATAAAGTGGAACATATTCAAGGAAGCAGGCCTAGGGTAGCCAGGAACATTGTCTTGATGGAAAACATTGTCTTAAGGAATGAGAGAAGTTGTGTGAGGTATGTATGTGGTTTGGAGAAGAGGTTATTGGTGATACTAAAACTGCTTCTCTTTTAAGAGGGTTTCAGCTTGTTCTTTCTACCCATAAGCCCCAGAGATGGGAGACAGGAAGGTGGGGTAAAAGGAAGAATTGTTAAATAATTAAAGCAACTCTAGGACGGAAAATCTTGCCCAGGTAAGTCATGGGTGTCTAGTCACCGGGAATGTGTGTGAGCTGAGGCTGGGCGGTAGTGCAGTGGATTCACGTAATGTGTGGGGAATTAGGACTCTTCTTCCCTCTGACCCTCATATTCCGTCATCTTAAGGCTCTTCCTGAGACCAGAGAAGACCCAACTTCACAATCTTGTAAGGGAGAACCTCTAGCTTTGGAAAGGTATCCTACAGGGAGGGAAAAGAATCTCAAGCTAGGAGGAGCATGGCCCAGGGAGAGAGGGAGAGACAATCATCCTTGTTGCTCCTCCTATCCATACATGGGCCTCTCCCCTGGTCCAAATTATGCTGTGGGCTCTGTCCTGCTGTGAGTGAACGCTCCTCTCACTCCGCCCCGCCCCCCCCCACCACAGACAAGGAGCAACAAACTTCCTTGGTCAATGTCACCAACGCTTGATGGATGCCCCTGATCCTTGTGGCCTCCAAATGCTGTTCTGAGGCCTGAGCCTACCCCATGAATGTCCCCCACTGGCTGGGCCACAAGACAAGGGCAGTGGGTGGGGTTTAGTTGCCAAAACCCATCCTATAAAGAAGGGCTTTGTGCTGCCGTTGACAGAAGCCAGTCCTGTCCCTCCAGGTGGAAGGGTGATAAGGCCTAAGGGGGTACTTGGGCTTGGCCTTTAGTGGAAGGAGGGAGACCCCCCGCTCCTTGAGCTAGTCAGACTTGCCCTTTCTCTTGGCAGTGCAGGGACTCTAGCCATTCACAGCACCCATGCATGGTGTCTAGGTTGCTGTTGACTGTTCACTTGCTGATCTCACCACCCGTGCACTTGTCATGGGGCAGTGGTCACATCTGTCTTAATTAGTTACAGGCATTGCCTGTACATCCAGGTAACAGTCCCCAAGAGCCCCCTATATGTTATGTGGTGATGCTGAAGAGTTCCCCTTCACTCTTTAGATCATTTCACCTGTTACTATTTGAAGTCTCTCCTTGAATCTGCCCGAGGGAAAAAGAAGAAGCAGGTGAGTAACTGGGAGGGTCCAATTACTTAAATGACATGAAATGTTGAGAAGACATCATCTATTCATGCATCCATTACCAGTCATCCACCCAACAATTCATCAACCACAAATCTATCTATCTATGAATCCATCCATCCATCATCCATGAATCTGTGAATCCACACATCTATCTATGCATCTATCTATTATCCAGATACCCATTTGCCCAACCATCCACTCATCCATCCATTTATCCACCCATCCATCCTTTGATCCATCCATTGATCCATCCATCCATCCATCTATTATCCAGGTATCCATTCATCCAATCATGCATTCACATATCATCTGTGAATCCATTCTCTATCCATCTAACTGTCCATCTATCCAACTGTGCATTTATCCATCCTTCATCATATCCATCTCTGAGGTACTGTGATGTGCTGTCCAGACACCCCTTGCAATGAAGGATTTCTGGCCCCAACTGCTGGGAGGACTGGTGTCAAAGAGCCTTTAGAGGTCAGTTCCTTCAAAGATTATCTCAGTTACAGATAGCTGTCTTGCCCAAGACCATGCCTCTTTCCAGGGCAACGCACATCCAATGACTGATGGATGTATGTGTATAAAGGTCTGACCATCTTGGTCCATGAGGACGACTCTGAAGTTCTGTTTTTGCTCCAGAGCTCTGTGCAGTGTTGGCAGAGGCTGCTGTTGTTGGACCTGCATTGCAGCTTGACTTCCCCTCTGCCAGTCCTGACTCCTTCCCCTTCCTTCCACAGGTTTTGATCCCAAGGACACTCTTTATAAACATCCTGTGCACTAGACTCTGATTCCCTGCTTCCCAGGGAATTTAATCTATGACTCTGACCCCATCCTTTCATCATAAACATATTCCTCCATCCATGTATCCTTTCATTCAATGGTTAGTTACCTTAAACTTGCTTTCTGTACAAGAGCTGGGCATTATAAAAGATGAATATACATGAATCAAACATGGGCCTTGCCCTCAAGAAGCTCATAGTATAATAGGAATGGTTAGACCTGATCACAGATAGGTCCACCAAGGAAGTCAGAATGGGGGGTGTTCTATTCAGGCTGAGGCGATCAGGGCCAGCTTCATGGGGGAGGTATCACCTGAGATAGGCCATGAAGGAGGGGGGGGATGGGAAATTGAATTTGGTTATGTGGAACTGAGACAAAAGTGGCTATTTATGTGATAAGAATAGCCTGTGCAGAGGCATGTAGACTGTGAAATGAGAATTATCTACCCAAAGGGAAGAGGCAGGTGTGACAGCCGGGTGCAGCTGGACCTTGGATGACCTCATGACACCCACTTCCTCTGCTCGCCACCATGCCCCTCCCCCACAGAGGAGTCCTTCCTATGCTCCCAGCTCTTCCTCCCACCTGCCTCCCCTCTGTCCCTACAGGAAACATGGCTTGGTCACCAGCCAAAGCTCTGTGGTCTGGCCATGGGGGAAGGGTCTGGAGGTCACAGTCAAGAGGAGGGCAGGATTCTTTCCTGACTGCAGGGAAAAGGAGGCATTAGCACGCTTGGCAGATTGTTTTATCCAAGGCTCCTTGCTCCCTAGAAGGCTGTTTCTTCCATCTCACTTTTGGATTAATAAGAAACCAGTTGGGCCCAGCTGGCTGGTGGGAGTCGTGTGCTAATGAGGCCAAGGTTGCAGCATGACCCCTGGAAGGGCCTGGAAGCTGTACATGCAGAAGAAAGTCTGTTCACAGCTCTCTGACCCAGGCACAGATGATAAATTTGACTTTGGCCTGGTACATAGTCCCTGGCCCCTGCCATTGACTCAGCCTTGACCCTGATCACAAACTGAGCCCTGTGTCTGGCTGCAGAATGAGCCCCAAACACCAGTCAATCAATTAATCAACCATCTGACAGCTCTATATGGAAGAACTTCTAGAGCTGCTGAGTGCTGTTCCAGGACAGCGGGGAATGGGGGCATCTCCTCGAGGGCTGCTGCTTGGCAGGCACAGCCGCCAGGCTCTGCAAAGTCCCAGGTGGCACATCTGGGTCCAGGGGAGGCAAGTTCAGGGAAGCTGGCTTCTGCTCATGGTCACGAAGGACCTTCTGTCTTTCCACTCTCCTGCAATGCAAAGGGCTATTCTTTTAGGTAGTGAGCTCCCTGTCTGAAGAAGTGTCTGGTAGGCAGCTGTTGAATAATCATCAGTGACTCTTAAAGAAGATGCTTACCCTGAGTGGGCCTTCCTTGGATGCTCCGTTTGCTGACTGCATGACCTGGGGTAATGACTTGCCTTCTCAGAGCCTTGATTTCTACTTCTGTTACAACTATGATAAGGAAGTATGTACTTCCTGGCCCTGCAGCAAGAGCTTGATAAGACTGTGTGCGTGAAGCATTTGTATTATTGCTCTAAGACTATCCATAGAAGGAGGGCTGTTGAGATTTTTGTGTTTCAGGCATTTGAGAAGGGTTCCAGTGAGTCCTGCCCCCCTTAGCAAATGGCCATGGTTAGGGGGTCAGCCTGTGGCCTAGAGAAGGGGCAAGGCTGTGAACACAGCAACCCGTCACACTTCTAATAACTTTGTGGCTCCTTATGTCCTGAAAATTGAAAGAGGCCAGAGACTCTCCATCCATGGGGAGTACCAGAATACCCTCCCATCCTCTCACCCTCCACTCAGGCAGGATTAAAGCCATTCTGCAGCCTCAGCGAGATCCCGGTGCCTCTAATGGTTACCAAGGCAACCGGGAGCTGGGAGAAGCAGGGCGGGCCTGACTTGGAGATGGGAAGCCTGAGTTTCCAAGGCAGCGCTGCCCTCCAGTTTGCTGCGCAGTTAGGATCCCCAGTGGGGGTGGGGCTGGGGGACCAGATGCTCTGGTTAGCCCAGCCTTCCTAAGACCTGGGGTCTCTGCCCTCACAGCTGCTGGGGATGCGTCCTGGCTCAGGGTCCTCCAGCTGCCTGGCTCTTGCTCTTTACAGTGTATCTCACCAGGAGCTTGGCTGTCACCTGTCTTTTACTCTGGATCCCTGCTCTCCTCTAAGACTCCACAATGATTTCCCTGTGTCCCCTAGAGCATCTCTGACTCAGGATGCACCCAAGGCTGTCCTGAACTGCCCTTGTGCTCAAGAGGCTGCCAAGGAAACAACATGAGAAGGCAGAATGAGTTTACTAAAATTCAAATTTGATCAGGTCTCTCCTCTATTTAAGAACCTTCAGTGGCTCCCTAGTGCTCTCAGGATAATGGCCAACCTTTTATCACAGCTTACAGGCTTCTGGCACCTGCTCCCTTCTGTCCCCTGGTCTCGTTTCTTGCCATTTCCCATCTCATCCCCTGAGCTCTGGCCACATGGGGAGTCTTTAATGCTTCTGGAAGGGTGCACTCTCTCTCACCCTGGGTCTTGGCCTGTGCTGTTTTCCTCTTCCTGGACCCCTCTGTCTGCCCCTTCATGCATTCTCTTTTTCTCAGCCTCGATGGCATGTCCCCTGGGAAGCTCTCTGCAGGATTAGGACCCTCTGCTCCCAGAGCACTGTCCTCTTATCAGAGCACAAATCCTCCTGGGTTAGAACTGCCCATTTACTTGCTGCCTTCTTCCTCTGGGGTGCTGCACCCCCAGTGAGTGGCTTGGGTCTGTGTGTGCAGGAGGTGCTTGATAATAGTTGTGGAATGAATGAGTGAATGAAGGAGGCCCCCGCCTGACCTGGGCCAGCTCTCCTGGGGGAGGTGGTGATGTGGCAGAGCCTGTCACCCCCAGGGGTTGTAGGGGAGGCTGGGAAGTTCCTGCTTTAAGGGTGTTAGCGCCCCAAGCTTCAGAGAAGAACACAAAACACAACCCTAGGCAGCGGGGTCACCTGCATCAGTGAAGAACCGGAAACCTTTTAAACAGCAGGCCTTTAGGAACTGAGTCAGCCAATTGCGTTTGTCTTCTCCATGGAGAATCATGCAATGATTAAAAGGACTTTTGTAAGAGAGAAAAAGGATCCCAGAAGAGTCTAGCAAAGACTATGCTGAAACATGGCAAAATGTTTGGGGTAATGTGTTATATGTGAAAAAGCAGAATGCAAAATTCTGTGTGCTCCAGGATTACATGTATGTGACGGTGTGTGCCTGGGTGGGTAAGACGTGGGAGAGGAAATAAATAGAATGTGAACATTCCACCCAAGTCAGAGGCTGACAGGGACAGGGATCATAGCTGCGGCAAGAGACACAGAGTGAGGGAAGAGCTAGCTTCCCAGCTCTTGGAGGAAAGGGATTTGCTCCTGAAAGTCCTCGAGAGAGGGAATGCCTTGGTTTCCCATCTCTTCTGACTCTCCCCTATGATTGCCTTAGGGTCCTGCTGGCAAGAACACCCCACATTTCCTGCTGGTCACTTGGCGAAGGCATTGAAGACAGGCCTGGGAAATCCCGGACAGGGGCTGGGGGAGCCACACAGCCGCATGGACCAGGTTCTTCTTCCCTGAATCCAGGCTGGTGCTGCCACCTGTCCCTGCTGCACCAGCTGCCCTGGTCCTGAGGAGGCAGTGCCAGGTGGCCTGTGCTTCTCCTCCCTCTTGCGCCCTCCTCGGAGTGGGCTGGCTCTGCCCTGGCTTCTCTCCTTCCTTCCCCAGGCCTGTCTGCACTCTGACTACCCGCCTCTGTCTTCCCCAAATGCCCCTGCCCTCTACCGTTAGAGGGCCATCCTGAGGTTCATTTTCTTTCAAGAGCTGTATTTCCCCCTTGCATTCCTGCTGCCAGCCCCACTTGTCCTGATACTGTTACTAGACTAGACGTCCTCCCTTCCCCAAGGAGCTGGGAAGATCAATTTCACCCCATCCTAAGAAGGTCCTTGCTTCCCACACCTCTTCTCCCTCCCTGAGCCCCTTCTGTCTCCCTCGTGACCTTTCCCATTTCCCTTTGGATCCTTGTCTGAAGCAGGGGTTTGTCCTCAGAGGTCAAGGCCCTCCTCACAGGCCCCAGTGAGCTGCTCTTGGACTAGGCTGTGAGGCAACCTGTGTTTTAAGAGAGACAAAAAAAGGCTTCATGGTGGAGGAATGACCACTCAGGGGAAGGTGCTGTCTTGCGGCAGGCTGGTGGGGAGGTGTTTGGGGGCACAGGGCCAGATCTGCACTCCTAATATCGTCCCACAGAGGGAGGTTTGGAGTGACTTTAACTTCCTTTTTTGTGTTGTTCTGTACTTTCCCAGTCATCTAAAATAAATCTGTTTACTTTTAGGATCAGAACAAAAACTAACAAAATAGTCCTCCCCCCTCCACCTTGGGCCACTTCTACTTTGCCCCCCACCCCCTTATTATCACCCTGTAGGTCAGGCAAGGGACCAGCATAGATGGCAAGTCTGAGAGCAGAGCCTTCACCCAGCCCTCCTCCCAAGATCCAGGTAATAGAGACCACGAGCTTTGGAGTCAGACACTTCTGGGTTTGAGTCCAGGTTTCATTGTTTACCTGCTCTGTGACCTTAGGAGAGTTACTTAACCTTTCTGAACCCCAGTTTCCTCATGTAGTTAATAACGTGTGTCAGCGTTCTTGTGAGAGTTATATGTGTTAACTAGTTTTCTGTGCCTAGCATGGTTTTAGTGCACCGTAAATGGTGTCTTTTTTTTTTTTTACAAAGGAGGAAGAAAGGGGAACAAAGAGTGTCAGAAGACGTAAAAATGTGGGTAAATATAAGGGTTTTTTTTTCTCATTTAAAAATGTTATTTAAAGGATAATTTGTATTGTGATATTTATAATATGAATAGAAGTAAGATGTTTGCAACAGTCCTATAAAGGACAGCAGGAAGAAATGGAAGTATAGTGATTTAAGCTTCCTTAAACAAATTAAAGCTGCATATTTTAAACCTTAGAACAACCACTAGAAATAAAAAAAGAGGTACAGCTAATTAGAGAATGGAGATAAAATGGAATACTAAAGCAATACTCAACCAATCCAAAAGAAGGCAGTTAGAAAAGAAAAAGGAACCAAGGACAGATGAGACAAATGGAAAACAAATATCAAGGTGGTAAATTTAAACCAAACATATCAATGATTACAATTAAATGTAAATGGTCTAAACATTTCAGTTAAAAGGTAAAGGTTGTCAGACTGGATAAAAAAGCAAGACCAAACTATACACTGTCTACAGAAGCCTCATTTTCAATATAAAGACACAGATAGGTTAAAAGTAAAAAGATGGAGGGACTTCCCTGGTGGCTCAGTGGATAAGACTCTGCGCTCCCAGTGCAGGGGGCCCAGGTTCGATCTCTGGTCAGGGAACTAGATCCCACATGCATGCCGCAATTAAGAGTTCACATGCCACAACAAAGAAGCCTGCATGCTGCAAGTACGGAGCCCCCCTCCTATAACTAAAACCTGGTGCAACCAAATAAATAAATAAATATTTAAAAAAAGTAAAAGGTTAGAAAAAGATATACTACGCACACACTAATTATAAGAATGTTGCAGTGGCTATGTTAATATCAAAGTAGATGTTTGTTTAAAATCAGATCAAAGAATATTACCAAGGATAAAAGAGGGACATTTTATAGATAAAGATTTGATTTTCAGCTCTGCTACTGGATGATGCAGAGCCAGTCATTTAGCCTCTCTGAGCCTCAGTTTCCTCTTCTGTAAAATGAGTCTCAACATCAAGTGTAAAGCATCCAGCCCAGTGCATGGAACTGTGTGGTTGCCATGGCTCTTGCTGTAATGAGTGAGCCCCAGATGTGGCATTCCTTCTCCCCAGGGCACAGTGCCTGTTTCTTTACGAGGCCTCTCACCCTGGGCTGCTTGACAATTATTTATGCCAGCAATTACCCTCTGGTCACATAAACAAAGGGCTGTTGACTTTATTATTGACTCTATAAAGATGCTCTTCCATAGCTATTGGGAACCCAGGCTTGTGAGTTATGATCAAGCCAATTCCTGGCAGTGTGGACCGGGCTTGTGAGGAGCTGGTCACAGGAAAATTTTGGGGATAAGTCGTTTGCTCCCTCTGAGGTCTTTCCAAGGGATATGGAATCTTCTTGATCTTCAACAGCCATGGTTATCTCTGGATCTGGATTTTTAATTTTATTTTATTCAAATAAGAGTTTCTCATATAGCCCAGATATGCTTTAAGAAGCAAACTCCAAAATATTACATTTCAAAGACAAGTTCAGAGGACTTTTCCACTGAGGAATTATTTGTCTATAAGAATAATTTTTAAATATGGGAGGAAGCACATTGGTGTACAATGGAAAGATCTCTGGGCTTCAGAGTTGTGTAGACCTGGATTTAAATCCCAGTTCTGCTACTGTCTTCATTTGTTCTGTAAGAATTTACTGAGCGGGACTTCCCTGGTGGAGCAGTGGTTGAGAGTCCGCCTGCCGATGCAGGGGATGTGGGTTCGTGCCCCTCACGGCTGGGCCCGTGAGCCATGGCTGTTGGGCCTGCGCGTCCGGAGCCTGTGCTCTGCAACGCGAGAGGCCACAACAGTGAGAGGCCTGTGTACCGCAAAAAAAAAAAAAAAAAAAGAATCCACCTGTCAGTGCAGGAGACACAGGTTTTTTTTTTTTTTTTTTTTTTTTGCGGTATGTGGGCCTCTCACTGTTGTGGCCTCTCCCGTTGCGGAGCACAGGCTCTGGACGCACAGGCCCAGCGGCCATGGCTCACGGGCCCAGCCGCTCCGCGGCATGTGGGATCTTCCCAGACCGGGGCACGAACCCGTGTCCCCTGCATCGGCAGGCGGACTCTCAACCACTGCGCCACCAGGGAAGCCCGGAGACACAGGTTTGAGCCTTGGTCCGGGATGATCCCACATGCCACGGAGCAACTAAGCCTGTGTGCCACAACTACTAAAGCCTGCGCTCCTAGAGCCTGTGCTCTGCAACAAGAGAAGCCACTGCAACGAGAAGCCCGTGCACAGCAACAAAGAGCAGCCCCTGCTTGCCATAACTAGAGAAAGCCTGCGTGCAGCAAAGAAGACCCAACGCAGCCATAAATGAATGAATGAATGAATGAATGAATGAATGAATAAATAAATAAATAAATATAGAAAGAATTTACTGAGCATCCCAGGTCCTGTAGAGATTGGAGATACAGGGGGAAACAACAGATATGTCCCTGTCTTCGTGAAACTTATATTCTAGTAGGGGGGGACAATAAACAAATAAATGAACAAAATAAATAAATAATTTCATATAGTGACAAGTGTTATGAAGAGAACAAAATAAAGTAATATAATAGAAAGCATGTGGGTGGTTAGGAGGGTTATGATACCTGAATACAAGCCAGATAAGGTGAGTGAGAAGAGCATTCAGGCAGAAGGAACAGCAGGTGCAAAGGCCCTGGGGTGTCTGGTTTGAGGACTGGAAAGGAGGCCAGTGAGGTTGGAGGGACGTGAGTGAGGGGCCTGGTCATGCCGACCCTCACAGGTCATAATGGAGTGGGCATTGGAAGTTCTTGGGGGATTTGAAGCAGCCACTTATGAGCTGGGTGTCCCTGTGCCAGTTATTTAATCTGCCTGAACCTCACTTTATTCATTGGTAATGGGGAGATGACACACATCCCATCTTATGGAATTGTTGGAAAATTGGGCAACATGATACACGTAAAGAATTAAAATGGTACCTGAGACCTTTCAGGTGCTTGACAAATGCCAGTCTTCTTCCTTCTCTGGGCCTCAATTTCCCAGAAATTGAAAGGGTAGGACTTAGTGGTTTCTGTGACATCATCTACCTGGAACATTCTTAGTGCTTAAAAAAGGAACGGGAGTTCTAAAGCTAAAATGTTAGGAAGATTACTTCGAAATGAAGATAAAGTATCTCAGAAAGTGTTGTAAATCATTGCTGAAATAGGATTCCATTTATAAAAATTCAATTTGAGTGCAATTTTCTCAGGAATACACACTTACTGTACAGAGTAAGGTCAACCTGTGAGTAACATCCTCCCTTTCAGATTCTCCCCTGTATCTCAGCGCAGGGGGAAGGACAGCTTGGGGAGATTGTCCAGGGGATTGTCTGAGGCCCCTCTATTCAAGGGCTCATTAACCTCAGACTCTGATTGGATGACCCCTAAGCCCTGGCTCAGGCAGGGTAGGGAGACAAAGCTGTAGGGAAGAGGGATGTCCTAGAATTCCAGAGAGTTCACAAGAATCCCCAGATCAGGCTCTGCTGATTCCTATAGTATAAGAAGTGCTGTGTAGAGTCGTGCTACCAGATTGGACTCCTTGATATGGGGAAAGGCACATCCACATCATCTTCCCACTGAGCTCAAGTGTGCTTCAGTATCCTTTTCAGCGATCTCTCCAGTTGGTCTCTACCAACGGATCATGGTTAACTGGTGAGTAAACCCCTTTGCCATCCCTGATCTAATCTTACTCTCTCAGATCATGCAAAATGAGGCCCAGGGTGTGAAGTGACTTGCTAAAGGCACACAGCTAATAAGTGGCAGAGCCTGGTCTCCTGGCTTTCCACTGCCCCCTGCTGACCCCAGGGTGGGAGAGGCTGTGAGACATGGTCTGCTTCCAGGAAGAGAAATATATCATCTCCGTATGACAGATATAGCCGTGGAGACACAGGGACATCGGCCCAATAGAACTAACAGGAAATTTCTGTCCTGGCTCTATTGCCGTTCCTTCTGGTGCCCTTTTACCACCTTATAACCAACAGTACCCTGATATTCTGATACATGAGATTTGAGGAGACTCACTGACCCCCCAGCCTTAAGGGTGGGCCCCGGTGGACTTCAGACAATCAGTGTATCCCCTCCCCATGGCCACAGTGATTTTGTGTGACGGACAGTCAGATCTGTCCAGGTCAAGGAGATGCCCTCCAGGGGAAAGTTCTGCCTCTAATCTGGGTTGGCTACCAACTTACCATGTGATCTTGGGCCCACTGTTTCAACACGAGCCCTTTATGTCCAAATTTTAAAAACTTGTGTGTTTGTGGGATAGGGTGTGTGTGGGGGGGCAAGATGATAGTTTTCACACCGAGGTCTGTGGACTCCGACCTCAAGGTGGTGTCTCAGGGCTTGGAGAACCCCTACCTCCCCCACCCCTGACTTTCTACTCTCCCCTTCTCCAGGTTTCTGAGGAAGGTTTGGTTTAAAGAAAGGGCTTTGCATCAGAAAAAGCATGGTAGCTCTGGGGACAGGTGACCTCACAAGCTCCAGCCACCTGCCCCACTTCCAGTACTCCAAAAACCCATAGGTCTGCATAGGAGCTGAGAGTCTGGGGTCATCATGGCCTTCTAGTTTCAAAAAAAGATCAACAAATATTTTTTGAGTACCTACTGTGCTAGCTCAGATTGGTCTATCTGAAGTAGTACATTTGTTTAGAAAGAACACTGAAACATGTTCAATGAAGACAACTTGGAAAACACTAAGAAAATCACTAAGAAATAAGTAAATTCAGAGGTAATCCCATTGGAGTCCAGCAATGTTGGCCATGTCAGCAAGAGCCCTTCTTTTCTCTCTCTTCCCCTCTCTCAGTATTTCTGTCCATGAGCCCATCTTTTTTTTTTTTTTTTTTTTTTTTTTTTTTTTTTTTTTTTGTGGTACGCGGGCCTCTCACTGTTGTGGCCTCTCCCGTTGCGGAGCACAGGCTCCGGATGCACAGGCTCAGCAGCCATGGCTCACGGGCCCAGCCGCTCCGCGGTATATGGGATCCTCCCAGACCGGGGCACGAACCCGTATCCCCTGCCTCGGCAGGCGGACTCTCAACCACTGCGCCACCAGGGAGGCCCAGCCCATCTTTTAATTTGAACCCTTGTCCTGTCTTTGGTCCTCTTCCCCTTTCAATTTTCAAGAGAGAGACCCAGTTTACAGATGGGAAAACACTCTTGATTTCCTCTTCAGTTCTCATCACAGGCATTGCCAGTGTTTCAGAGCATGGGCAGGTAGAGCTTGTACCTTCCTCTTTCCTCAGAGTCATGGGACTGAAATCTCAGGCTAAGGGGGCAGCTCCCTCTAACACCCTAATCCATCCCAGAAGGAGGAGTTGGTGGGACTAGAACAGGACATTCACACGGTGAAGTAGGCAACTGCCAACATAAAATACCTTCAAAGGCCCTTGAAAGATCCCACGGGAGGAAAAACCCAGCCCTCCCCAAAGGCTAATGTAGAGACAGCCACTCATCCTTGTAGGAAGTTACATGTCCCAGAGGGTATTAGTCTTTTACAGTTTAGTGTGAATGAGGTCCTTAGAACAGATCTTCATGTGGTAGGATGAAGTCTTATACAGCAGACTATGCTATATTCCAGAGGGTGGTCCCCACTTTGTCCCTCTGTACCACTCTCTTCTATTACTGCTTCTTTCACAGTGCATTCGGATTCGAGCGTCTGCCACCTTCATGAGACTGAGATGCTGAGTCTTGAATCCGCAGTGGCTGGGCCAGAGTGGGCATCAGTAAAACCTCCCTGAACTAGCTAACACCACCTCACACTGTGCTGCATCATTGTTTTTTCACTTCCTATCTCTCATAATTTATGATCATGTATTTGTTTATTTGAGGGTTCATTTTTGTTGCCTCTGCCACCAGACTGTAAGATCAATGAGTGTGCAGGCTGTCTTAGTTTGGGATTCCCCCCAAACAGAGCCTGAGACAAGGACTTCGGTGCAAATATTTTATTTGGGAGGTGATCCCAGAATGTACTGTGAGGGATGGAGGAAGGTAAATGGGGAAAGAGGGAAGTTAGCATAGGATCCGCTAATCGGGGGTTACTGCTGTGGGAGCTCGAACTCAGTCTTGCTGGGGAGCCTCTGAGAGTTTGTAGAACCCATCTTAGAATTGTCTCACAAATGACCAAGGAAGCTGGGATGTTGATTCATCAACTCTCATGCTTTGTTGGTTAAGGGTTACTCTTGGGGTGTTAAGGTTGGCCTGCCCATGGCTGGGGGGAATCTGCTCCCCCAGTTGGAAAATGCATTCCGGCAAAGTGATGCGGGAATAGTAGATATGAGTGGGAATGGCTAGAGGCAGACTCTAGGGTGGGCTGAGGGTGTGCAGGTGGGGGACTCACAGCATCTGCACTCCGGGCACCTCTATACTCAGCCCGTAGCCCGCTGTCTTAGATAGACACGGTCAGCGGTCCGTGAAGGTTTGTGGAACGACTCCACGGGCAGGGGACTGTCTTCAGATGACAGTCGCTTCACAGAGCAGAAAACGCTGGAGCTGAGTGAGCCCTTGGAGAAACCTCACATCCAGCATTTCCCAAACTGTACCGTGCCCTTGGGTAAAAGGACTCCATGGACATTAGGTTTGGGTCCTACTGTGGAAAAACACAATCCGTATTAACACAATGTTCTGAGAAATCTTGCAAGAAAGAAATCTGTTTAACTCAATATTTCCCAATCACTTTCATTGCTAAAACTTGTTTCTTTTTAAATTGAAACATCCCACTGCCCCCAACCCTTTCGGTTGCTGTGGCTGATCCAAGGCCCTCACGGTTCTGTGGAAGGTGGAGGTCCTGAGAGGGGAGGGTACTTTCCCAGCACCGGGCACCCAGGTTTGTTGATTTCCACCCAGTCCTTTTCCCTGTGATGGGATTTTACTCCTCACCTCTCTCCACCCTGCTTCTTGATCTCCCAAGTTGCAGCCTCTGTAGCAACATTAGCAGCACCCCAAGTTCTAGGGTGGATCCTAGCAGATCATTGCTCATCTGTCAGCTCACCACACCTGGAGGCCTGGATTTTCCCAAGTGGTTTGGGGGAAAATTCCCTTCACTGTAGGGTGGGGCTAGGTTCAGGCCTGAAGTAGGGACTGGGAGAGCCGGAGAGGGCAGGAGCCTTGAAGCCGGCCGGGAAATTTCAGATATGCTTACCCTACACTTAGGCTGAGTCTCAATTTATTTACATTGAACATTTTGGTAACTATCTGCTCTTAAACTAAATGGAAAATTATCCTTCTCCCACTGCGATGGTAGCTCCCTCGGATGTTTTTAATAAAAAAAAATCTATCATTTTAATGCAGACAGCTCAGCTAATAAAAATGATCTGTGCCATTAATAATTATCCTACAAGTACAATGCAAACTAGCAGAGAGGCCTGCAGGGGCGCCCCCTGCTGCCTGGAGCGGTTCCTCCTTGGGCTCTGGCAGGGTAGGATAGCCCAGCATCTGTGGGAGAATAGGTGAGTGTTAAGGATGGAGGAACCCTGGAATTCATATAAAGACCAGCACCAGGCAGACCGACAGGGGGTCTGGGCAGGCCTACAGCTTGGGTTTGCGGAGTGATAGAGCAGGAAGGGGCAACACAGGTAATATATCCCACTGGGGGCTTATTGATATTAATGATAATTACTGGCCTTTCCCCAGCTTGTGCCACGTAACTTGCAAACCAGAAACTGCCGACCACATCACCCAGTCCCTCTGCATGGCCCTGCAGGAAAGGCAGCTGGAGGGTCTCAACCAGGGGTTGTAGCCTCAAGTGACTTTGGAGGCCAGACATGTAATATAAATGTATGGAGCTTCACAGGTATGGAAAAAACAGAACTGGAGGCCTTTGGTAAACTGGAAGATGCACTTCTCACCTAAAAACATTTGAATAAAAAAAAAGTTAAACACAGACTGGGCAAATTAAATATGTTGCAGGTTGGGTTTGGCTGTGGGCCATAGGTTTGAGAACCTGGTTTAATGAATGAATTCACCTCTCCCCCCGAATAGCACCCCCCCATGGCCCTCCCCGCCACAGTGCTAAGCTTTGGTAGCCAGCAGAGGACTGGGTGGGTTCCACACTCTCCCAAGCTGCATATGTACAGAGGGATGTGCTGGGACCTCCCTCCCCAGAGCCTTGGGACGGTCTGCACCTCTGCATTCCAGTTGTGGGCTGAGACGCCGATGGAGCCGACACCAGGCTGGAACGGGAGACAGATGATGAATGATCTCAGAAACAGAGCCTGAGGCTTCCCAAATTCCGAGTCTTTCAAGGCAATTGGATCCTTGAGTTGGGTAGGTGGTAGAAGTGAGGAAGGAGGGAATGGGATGTCTGCTAGTTTCAAGTTCAAGTTGGGCAGAGGCCCCAGCCTCACGTGGCTGAATGGATTAATTAAAACTCATTCAGTGGCAAGGGACAAAAACCCAACTGGCTTAAAGAGAAAAGGAATATTTTGGCTTGTATAACAAAACAAAAAATCCAGAAATCTTATTTTTGCCCATCTCCTGGCTCAGCTTTCCTCAGTGATGGTTTCTTTCCCAGATGACACCCGCCTCCTGGGCACAAGCTGGCTGCCAGCAGCAACAGGCATATACCTGCCCCTCTCAGCAGCCTTAGCAGAAGGAGCAAGACCCTCCCCAAAGTACCACCCAAACCCTGAAGTTGAGCCTCTTTGCCTCTGATTGGCCCAGTCAGGGCACACGCCCATCTCTGAACCAATCAGTGTGGCTAGGTGATATCACACTCTGATTGGCCAGGCCTGGCTCACAGGCCCAACCCCAGGGGGCAGGGTCAGCCCCACCCAGATCAGACGGACTGAAAGCTGGGGAGGACCCATTCAGAGAAGAGGGGCGGATGGATGCTTGGAAGACTTCACCCCACAGAAGAAGAAAAGAAAAGAAGGAACTAGAGATGTATTGAATGCCTCGTGTATGCCAGAGTGGTCTGCACACTGCACATACATTATCTTAACCCCACCATGTAGGTGTTCCACAGCCAGGTTACATATGGGGAAACGAGATCTGAGGAGTTTGTCACTCATGTGAGATTGCCCAGCTGGTGGAGAAGAGGCCATGCTTTGTAGCTGGCGTTGAACAGAAGGGTCTCTGTGCACTGTTTTGCGTCCCTCTGTGCTTGCTCTGATCCTGCAGACGGTCTGCTCATCGCCGTTATCCATTTTCCTATTGGGGTCTGTGCCCTTTCTTTATTGACTAGTAAGGTAAAAAATACATGGCCATAGTCAGCGGTAGGGAGTCTGTCAGGAGAAGAGCAAGTGACTGAACATCTGCCTTCCCCATCTGACTGTGAGTTCCTAGCAGGTCAGGGATTATGTCTCACTCACCTTTGGGTCCTCAGGTTCTATCTCAGCTTCGGATTGGAGGAGCGAAAGGGGTCAGGAGATCTGAATTCTAGGCCTGAGTCTGCAACTCAGCCTTCTTAACCTCCCTGCCCTCCCACAGGGCACCTGAGGCACCTCTCTTGACCCCTAGGGTTCCCCAGAGCAAGGTTTTAGAACCACGGGTTGGGGGTAGGAGTGCTCACCAAGCGTCCTTTGGACTTTATGATTCTCTGGGCCATGCTGAGAGTTCTCCTGGTGTTAACTGTGCAATGATTGTGCATGCTGGTCTGCCTGTGAATTCCAGAGCCTTCTGTTTGGAAGCTGCTCTAGACAAGTCTTGGTTTCAGGAAAGAGTCTCAGAGGGATGCTTGTCTCCACCTGAGAAGTCCAGGAGTAGAAATGGGGGAGCCCAAGTTCCTTCTCAAACACTTCATCATGTGCCCCCCAAAACTGACATTGGACTGGCCTGCATGGATCTGGGGAGGGAAGTCTGGACCCTGAAATCAGGCTCAAGGCTCCTTTCTGGGGTCATCATACTGGTCACTCTCTGTCTAGCTGCGACAGCCACGCAGACCTATCGCTTCCAGGCAGCTCTGGAGGGACAGGCACAGGAGGGAGAGAAGAGAGGCTGCCCCCACCCCACTGCCCCCTCCCAGCTTCCCAATCACATCAACATTTCTCTCGGCTTTGTTTCCAGTCCCATTAATATTCATAAGTGACTTTTCTATTGTGTTTGCAATTTTCCAGCAGACAGACAGGCCTGCACTCCCCCGTGTTAATAGGATGCAAAGCTCACCAACTCAGATCTTATTAGCAAATCTCCATTAGATACCGAGGCCCTTCTGGGCTGCCTGATAGGCGAGTTTCCACCACGGGTGACAGCCAGAGCAGGTCTTAATCCAATATGACTCTGCAATCCCCACTGCAGAGACAATCCTGAGGAGGAGCCTGGGCTGGGAGCAGATCAGGCTGAGCCGGGCATCCTGTTAAGGGGTGGAAATGGAGTCGTCGGGGCGGCCAGAGCAGAGAGGCCAGTGTGGGTGGGCTTCATCTCCTCCCACAAAGGGGCACTTCATCAATTCCATCTTTCAATCACTTGAGCTTTCATTTCATTTATTCGACAACAGGATCACCCAGTGCTTCCCATGTGCTTGGCACTGGATGGGGGCTGGGATATGGGTGTGACCATGACCTGCTTCCTCCCTCGGAGGCTTTCTGGGTTGGAGGCGTAGCTGCACTTATGGACAGTTGCCTGTCGCAGGTGCTGTGGAGGGAGAAGCCCAAGGTGCTTTGGCCCCCAGAAAGGGGTGGCTAAATCAGACAGGGCTGAACAACATCTGGGAACAGGTGAGCAGAATTTAGGAAACATGTGGGCGGGGAGCATAGAGGCTGGGGGCCATTCCCAGCTCTGCTCTGAACTCGAAGGAATTACTTTCTAGCACTTACTAGCTGCATGACCTTGGCCAAGTCTCTTGACTTCTCTGTGTGGCAGCCCATCTGTAAAATAGGAATAATAGTAGTCCCTTCCTCCTAGAGTTGATATGAGGATCGAACGGGGCTTCATACATTGAAAGCAATAGGTAAGTATAGCTATTATTATTATTTGGGGAGCTCCAGGGCTGATCCCAGCTTTAACTCTCTTCACCTGAGCCTCAGTTTCTGTATTGTGGGGAATTAGTCGAGGTGTGTGAAGGTGCCTGGCCATTTGGGTGCACACAGGCCCTTGTCAGCTCTGTGGCTGCTTGCTGTGAGGTCAGGACATTTGGTGGGCACTCAGAGAGGGGTCCTGTATGGCTCCAGTCCTAGACTCATTAGCCACCGGATGAGATAAATCCAGGTCCTGGATGAAAGGTGATCAAAATCTGTGAAATCATGGAGCTGTGGTAGACGACCTGAAGCGTGTATTTCTGGGTCTGAAATCCCATGACCTGAGGCCCAGATCCTGCCCTCCAGGTGCTTGAGGTATAGCTGTGAAGACAAGTCTTCCTTAGGTCAAATGCACCGGAACACACCCTGTAATGATGAACAAATGTGGATTCCATAGGCAAGGGGTGGCAGGAGATATGGGAGGCAGTCAGGGAGGGCTCCCTAGAGGGGGTAGGACTTGACTTGAGCTGCGCTTCTGAGAAGGGGTAGTGTGTGGAGAGGGAAATGGAAAGTGATGCAGACGGTGGGCACAGGTGGAAAGAGGCTGGAGGCTAGAGAGTGAGTGAATGGAAGGAGTGGGGCTGGGAGGGACCCGCAGTCCTCAGGAGGCCATGAGCTAGCCAGCCACGTTTGGTTTTGTTGGCTCAGGGTTTAAATTAAAAAATATTAAAGCGAGCATGTATTTTTCCCTTGTCACAGTCCTCAGCATTACCTATCACTCCATAACAGGCCCAGGTCACACTTTAAGTTTCCTGCCTAGTATTCTCGCAGACGTCTGAGTTTGTGATTCCAGCCAGACAGAGCATTAACTTTTTGGTGGGGATCTAAGCTCAGGTGAAGGCTGGACCATTTGCCCTAAAGGCTTTAGAAATTGCCCAGAGGGTCTGGGCCCTGGGAAGTTGTATTGTCCCTGGGCCTAAGGCTCCTGCGTTGGTCAAAGAGTGGTGGGGTGCCTTGGTGACCCCCCGATAAGGGAGCTGTGTCTCATATCCCAGACCTACTTTGGCAAAATGGGCTGGACTCCCTTCCTTACAGAAAGGGGATCGCTGGCTGACGGGTGGCCGAAGTCATGTGCCAGTCTCTGCAGTCCAGAATGATCTGGAGCCATTCTCTGCTCATTTCAGAGCCCCAGATCTGCCCCCGACCCCCTCCCCCACTGCTCCACAGTCTGTAGCAGTGACAGTGGAAGCTGTGAGCCATCTCCAAATGCCTGGGGATAAAGAATGAAGCTAATAATATACCTGTGAGAAGTGAAAAGTTCTCACAACTCCCTCAGTTGGTTTCAAGGGTGAGGATTTTTCTCACCTACAAATCTCTCTGTATTCTCGAAGGCAGCTGAAGCCTGGATGCTTTGCAGTCATGGGGCCTAGGAAGGGCAACTTTGGATGTCCCCCTGTAGCTAGGAGAGCTCACAGCTGAGGAGGCGGGGGTAACAGATGGTGGATGAGCAGTGTGACTTGATTGTTGGGGACATGGTATTTCTGAGTCACAGACACCTGGGCTGGAACTCTGAGTCAGCTGCTGGATAGCTGTGTGACCTCGAGCAAGCCGCATAATCTCTCTGAGCCACCCACAAGCTGGTTACGGGGACTAAGTGAGCTGACGCATGTAAAATGCTCAGCAATGAGCCTGCCATATAATAGGCCTTCAATAAAGGAGAGCTATAATTACTGTTACTGTTATTTTAGGGCTAGCCTTGTGGGGTCCTCAGCTGGTGGACAGCTGAGCTGTTCCATCTTTGGGAGAGTAGTTGGAGCACGGCTGCTCTGCCCTTTGACCTCAGGCTGGATAGATCCCAGGGGTGTTAGGGAGGAGATTTTGAAGCATTATTGAGCCTGGCAGCTGAGAAAGAGAAACATAGACTCCACGGAGAGGGGCATGAGACCGGCAGCTCCCAGCAGGCTCTGGGGCAGGTACACAGGGACTCTCGCAGTGGTCAAGGATCATGCAGTCCTACCATGCAGAACGGAAGCATCAAAATGTCACAGCTGGCAGGAGCCTTGGGGCTGTCCAGGCCAACCTCATCAAAAATTTTAATACTAATTTTTTTTTTTTTTTTTTTTTTGCGGTACGCGGGCCTCTCACTGTTGTGGCCTCTCCCGTTGCGGAGCACAGGCTCCGGACGCGCAGGATCAGCGGCCATGGCTCACAGGCCCAGCCGCTCCGCGGCATGTGGGATCTTCCCGGACCGAGGCACAAACCCGTGTCCCCTGCATCGGCAGGCTGACTCTAAACCACTGTGCCACCAGGGAAGTCCTTAATACCATTTTTATTAGTTTTTTTTTTTTTTATTATTGCTGCTGTAACAAATTACCACAAACTTGATGTTTTAGACCAATACAAATTTATTTTCTCAGAGTTTTGAAGACCAGAGATCCAAAATCAGTATGGTTGGCAGAAATCAAGGTGTTATCAGGGCAGTGTTTCCTCTGGGGACTCTAAGGGGAGAATCTGGTCCTGGCCTCTCCCAGCTTCTGGGGGCTGCCGCTCTCCTCGGCTCGTGGCTGTATCACTCCAGTCTCTGCCTCTGTGGTCACATGGGCTCCTTCTCTCCTGTCTGTGTAAAATATCTCTCTGTCTCCACCTTATAAGGATACCTGTGATTGCATTGAAAGCCCACATGGTATAATCTAGGATAATATCCCCAAGGCAAGATAATTAATCCTACCTACAAAGTCCTTTTTTGTTTTTTGGCATATAAGGCGATATTCACAGGTTCTAGGGATTAGGACACGGATATCGTAGGGGGGAACATGATTCAACCTGCCACATCATTAAAAAAAACTGTTTTGAGATAATTTTAGTCATATGGAAGAGTTGTAAAACTAGTGTAAAGAGTTCCCATACACCCTTTACCCGGTTCTCCCTTATGATTATCTTACGTAATCACAGAACGTTTATCGAAATGAAGAGATTCTTCTTGTTACAATACTATTAGCTAAATTTCAGAACTTACTTGGATTTGACCAGTTTTTCCACTAATGTCCTTTTTCCTGGGTCAGGATCTGGTCTATGATACCACGTTGCATTTAGCAATTATGACTCCTTAGTCTCGACCAATCTGTGACATTGCCTCAGTCTCTCATGGTCTTTTATGACTTTGACACTTTTGAAGGGTGCTGGTCAGTTTTTTTGTGGGATATTCTTCAGTTTGGGTTTGTCTGGTGTTTTCTCACGATTATGTCAAGGTTATGGGTTATCGGGATGTATTCCACAAAAGGAGGTGCTTCATCAGGGCATCATATGGGGGTATGTGATGTTGACGTGTTAGCAACACATGACTAGAGACGTGAACCTTAGCCTTGGTGCAGGTGGTGTCTACTAGGATTTTCCCCTATAAATTTACTATTTTTCCCATTATAATTACTTATTATTTGGGAGGAGATACTCTGAGATGATGCACATGTCCTATTTCTGCTTAAACTTCCGCCCACGAATTTTAGCATCCATGGATGGATCTTGTCTGTGACAATTATTACTGCAGTGTTCACTCATTCTTTCTACATTTATTACTTGGAATTCTTCTGTAAGGAAGAGTTGTATCTTTCCCCCTATTTATTTACATTGGTATGGACTCGTGGATATGTATTTTATTCTTTGGGTTAGAATTCAATACTATTGTGATTTATCTTTTTTGCTCCACTTGTTCCAGCTTTGGTCATGGGGAGATTTTCAGGTGGACTCCTGTGCCTTTCTGAAATGTTCTATCCTTCCTTTTTCTTTTCTTTCTTTCTTTCCTTCTAAGGGTTTGTGTCCCACTCTGAATATAACATGTGGCCTCATACAGTCTTAGAAATCAGTCCCAGCCATTCTGAATATAGCCTGAAAGTTTCTGGTGGAGAAGGATTACATTTTACTTCAAAATTGCCAGCACCTAGTTCTGGCCAAGGACATAAGACATTCAGGCACATCTCGGAGATGTTTCACGTTCAGGTCCAGACCATCGCAATACAGTGAATATTGCAATATAGTGACTCATGAATTTTTTGGTTTCCCAGTGCATATAAAAGTTATGTTTGCACTATACTGTAGTCTATTAAGTGTGCAATAGCATTATGTCTAAAAAAATGCACATACCTTAAAGTTAAAAAATACTTTATTGCTAAAAAATGCTAACCATCATCTGAGCCTTCCTTGAATGGTAGTAACATCGAAGATCACCGACCACGGATCACCAAAACAAAGATAATAGTAATGACAAAGCTTGAAATATTATGCGAATTACCAAAATGTGGCATAGAGACACGAAGTGAGCAAAATGCGGCACAGAGACACGAAGTGAGCAAAATGCTGCTGGAAAAATGGTGCCGAGAGCCTTGGTCAGTGCAGGGTTGGCACAGACCTTCAATTTGTAAAATACTCAATATCTGCAAAGTGCAATAAAGCAAAGTACAATAAAACGAGGTCTGCCTGTACTCAAAAATATGAATTTTCTCGGTTCCCTTTTTCCCTCAGTCCTCTTCCCTTCCCCATTCCTGGGTCACTGAAGGTCTGGCCTTGTCTGCCAGAGCAACTTCCTTGGGGTCAGGGCACTGTCACCTTAGGAATGAGGGCTTTGGAATCGCATCTCTGTTCAAATCCTGTCTCCAGTTCTTCCTCTCTCTGTGACCTGGGGCAGCTGACCCACCCTCTCTGCGCCCCTGTAAAATGAGGAAGATGAACTCAATCTCAGAGGGCCAGTGTGAGGATTACAAGAGTTAACAGATGCTTGAGAAATACGGCTGTGACTGCCACAGCCTCCATAATTTGTTGGAGATGAAATACCAGACAAAGGCGGGGGTGGGGGGAGGCTGGGATCTATGTTGGTCAGTCCTGCTTCCAGGAAAGCCCCAATTTTATGTATTCATTTTAAATAGACGGGGTTTGCTCCATCTGTAACTATAAGTGATTTAAAACAAATAAAACTGTGAGCCTTTACCTATAAATATATTTACAGATAAGAATAAAAGAGAGCCTCCATCAGCTCATATGTCTTCTTTTTTTTTTTTGCAAGCGGGTTCCCGTGTTTTTCATGTTGTCATGCCCAGGATGCTCTGGGTCCTGACATTCAGAGATTCTCCCCCACTGCCCCACCCCCCCCCCCGCCTCACTGAGTACTCCCCCCGCCCCACCGCCCCAGCCCAGAGAAGGCACACCAGAATAGCTTCCTTCCCGTCGGGAAGAAAAAGCTGTTGTATTAATGACCACACTTAACATGCTTCCATTTTAATCCCTGCTTTAAATTTGGCACAATTGTTTTTACAGTAAAGCCTGATTTTTTCTACAATAGGGTGCTGAGGGTATTCGCTTTCTATTCAAACACAAAGAGAGCCCACTTTACTTTGTAAAAGAAAGAAAAAAGGAAAAAGTCAGTCTTTGTCTACTAGAAATTCACAGATTCAAGTCAGTTGCCAGACTGTCAATAACTGCCTCCCCTCCCTTCCTCCACCTCCCTGTCAGCCTCACTCTCATTCTACAAGCATTCCTGAGTGCCTACTGCATGCAAGCATTCCTGAGCACCTACTGTATGCCAGGCATGAGATCAGGGATGAGTGAGGCACATGGTGGTCCCCCAACAGGGAAAACTGACCTCCTCAGCGGCTGCAGGCTGAAGATGAGTAAGTGAGACCCAGACCCTGCAAACCAGATCTTTGGAACGAGCATTTCTCAAGGCATGGGTTCCCCCAGATTATTTCACGTGCTCACAGACCTGGCATCAAGTCTCACTGAATTGTTTGAGTGAGAATGTTACTTACTCTCTTGTAATCATTTTCAATCCTGATCCAGGCTGGAGAAAGTCTCTGGTGGGGGCTGGTGAATGGTTAATACCACTCTAGCCCTTGTTGCTTTCCCATTTTAACAAAGAGAGCAGAGCTTAGGCTCATAGATGTCCCAGGCCATGGTGGCTTTAATGCCATTGCCTTGCTGTTACTGTATTTATTTTTATGGTTATGTTGCATTTGTGGACATTGATGCTGGTTTTCCCATGCAGGAGAGGGAAAAGCTTCCTTTTAGGCCAGCATTAAAGAAAGAGAGTCAATGTAAAGAAACATAGTAAGTAAATAATTATGTGGTGTATGCAGACACAACACAATTCTGAGGATGGTGGGGCCCAATGACGGAAGACTGGAAAAATGATCTGGGTTAACCTTCTCTTTGTGTCTAGATCCCAGGTGCCATTCCTCACCTCAGGTCTAAAAGTACCAGCTCTTAGATGCCAGGGGCATTGGGAGGGGTATTTGTCTCTGATTGGGCCAAAGTGTTAAGCAACATGAATATCCTTTGAGATCGGGATGGTGATGGCAACAGTGGCCGGACAGAAGACTCAGAGGGAAGGTGCATTGTGGACACAGTTGGTCAGTGGTTATGCGCTGCCCCTGGGCTGGGGGCCCGTGAGCTCCCAGCCATCTCTGAGTAAGGCGGCTCCCGTGAGCCCAGGACAGTCCTTCAGAGAGGGCTGCAGGAGTGACCACCCACACCTCTGGGTGGGACATCAGTGTCATCGGCTTCAGGCCCCTCTGCTTTGGGAAAATAGTAACAATTTTCTCCCACTGTCGTGGCTTCCAATCTTATGCACTGGTTTGACCTGCTAAGGAACAGTCCCAAGGAAGGGCTAAGGGCCTTTCCCTGAATCAGGGTGGCATCCAGCCACGCAGTGGGCTGTGGGCAAAGAGTGGAAGATTGGCACTGGCACAGCTGGACAGGCGTGTGGCCGGCAGGATCCAGTGGGCCCAGGTCTTCAGTAGCCCATAAACCAGACAACTGAATATTTGATAGAAATATAATTCCAGAGAATGAGGGCCCCTGTTGGCCCATGGTGAAATACAGTGGCTGGCTGACCTCCTGGAGGAATAAATCTGCCCAGTGACACTTTCCAGCCTGAGACATGGAAGCGCCTCCATATGGCTTTTCCTAGGAGAGCTTAAACACTTAGCATGGGGATATTTACTGTCTGGTGGAGCACTGGAGTCCCAAGGTCATCTTGGCCGTGGCTCCTCACGCTGCCCCAGGCGTGCCTCTGTGCCATCCTGGTACCCTGGGGCTGCCTGCCACTGTGGAGCTGGAATGAGCAGAGGCTAGCACTGAGAGGGAGGGGAAGAAGCATCTACCTCTACCTCCTGAGCTTTGTTAAAGGAAAAGAGGCTGATAGTGTGATAGTCACCAGATGGGGAGGGGCTGGGCAGACCTGGGTGAGAATCCTGAAACGGGGACTGCTAGCTGTGTGACCTCAGCCAAGTTACTTACCTTCTTTGGACTCATCTTCTTCACCCACAAAGTGGGGTTAATAATAGTGCTTACCTCATAGGGCTGTGGGATGATTAAGTGGGCAAATGTATCTGAAGTGCTTTGCAGGGTGCCTGGCACATGGTTAATGCTCAGTGAGGGTCAGCTATTATGACAGCATAACAACAATCTGACTCTAGGCCTCCCACTGGCTGCTGTGTGTCCTTGAGCAAATCATGTAAGCCCTCTGAGCCTCGGTTTACTCATCTGTAAAATGGGTCTAAGCATACCTACCTCATAGATGTAAAGATTGTAGAGGTAGAATACAAGGCTCCTGGCCTATGTAAGTGCTCAATAAATATTAATGGTGGTGCCGGTGATGATGATGATGAAGCCAAAGATAGATTTTAACAATGTGGGCTTAAGCCCCTCCTTTTGTAAGACGTGGGTTAACCTCTCTCCTGCCCCCTGGACCACCTTGGTGCCCAGAAGCCCTGGACAACAGGAAAGAGGTACAGCAGGAAGCTATTCTACCTTCCTCTGCCCCCCAGCTAAGATTCCTGCTGAGACACAAGACTGGGCCCCAGATTCTGGTTTGCAGGTGTTAGGATGGCAGAGAGGCAGGAATTACGTGGGGTGGGGTGTCCTCCTTCATCCTTGCCATCTGCCTCGGCCAGCGGCTCATGCTGCCCTGTTTGCCTGGAACACGCTCCCTCCAGTCTTCTTCTGGCTCACTCCTAACTCTCTCTCTCATATCACCCTCTGGTGCCCATGTCCCCCTGCTGTGCACTCCCTCAGTAACCAGGGCATCCTCCAGCACCTCCTATCACACTGTATTAACGAACGCTTACCATGTGCCCAGCACGGCGCTAAGTGCTTCGCATGCTAACCACCCCCTCCCCTCCGTGAGGGCGGGGACTGTGTCTGCCTCGGATTCCCTGCTCAGCCCATAGAAGGGTCTCAGAAATCATCTACTGAATGAATAGATGTGGCATTTGGGGTGTTTGGTCAGCAGTGGAGACTGACATCACTCTGGCTAACCGATTCCTTCAGGCTGGGAAACTGTGGATGGGAAAGGGAAAGGGAAAGGGACTGTGTCCTTTGCCCCAGGGGTGCTGAAACCCAAGTTCCTTCTACAGAGTATGGCTGCTTGATGTTCTCCCGTCATACACCAGCCCCAGAACCACGTAGTTCCCCTACCTTACCAAGGGCCTCCCCATCTCACCTGAGCCTCCTCAGGACACCAGGAGATGGGAAGGACAGTGGTATCATTTTACTTTTATAGATGAGGCTCAGAGGGGTCAAGGGTCTGGCCTAGGGTGTCACAGCTTATGGTGACACAGCTGGGAACCAGGACTCCTGACTCCTTGCTGAGGGCTCTTTCTCCTCCACTCCATTTTAAACCCCCCTTGGCCACGTAATCATGAAGCCCCAGAATGTCAGAGTTAGCTGGAATCTTAGAGATTGTATTACACAGATGGGAAAACTGAGGCCCAGAAATGGGGAGGGGAGGTAGCTGCCCAATTCCCCATAACTAGCAAGTGGTGAGCATGACTAGCAGATATCTTGGCTTGAAGCCACGTCCTGGAGGGGGTGGGTTCACAGTTAGCAATTAGCCCTCTGTTGTGGCCAATCTGGGACTGAGCACAGAAAGATTCATTGTCATAGCCTGGAGGTAATTTTCACAGGCAACTCTTATGATATGTTCTTGGCCTAAACACTTTTCCAAAAAATCCCGGCCAGCTGAGCAGACGGGCATCTGTCATTGGCTATAACAAGGAGGCTGTGGGACTCACTCATCAGTCAGGCATCCCACTTAGAAATGGCTCAGAACACCCTTGCAGAGAAAAACAAATGTGCTGGTGCTGGGGCAGAGCTCTCAAGGGAAGGAACAGGGAACCCAGACATGGGCTGAATCAGACACCATTTCAGCACTTGGGACAGTTCCACGGAGGGCAACTATTCATCCGTAGGAGCTTGGAATCTACAGAACTTTATAATCAGAAGCCTGGTCTCCAGGGGGTGGGCAGTGGTTTTTAAATGGAGAGCCACTGATTTTCTGAAAAAAGAATCCAAGTGTTCACAGAAGCATGATGTGATTTGATTTTGTAGAATTTTGCGGCCATTTGGGTTTTTAGAAACTGAAAAGTTTTAAGGTAAAGGAGAAGCCTAATAACATCTGAAGAGATGAAATGATTTTTGGAATATGCCTGAGCAGTGATCACTCACCCCCCACTCCCCTCCACATTATAGCCAGTAGGGAAACGAGAAAAGGAAGATGGAAGGAGGCAGGATGAGAATCAAAGGGGGAAAAATAACAGATCTACAGAAAAGAAGAGAGAGAAGCACACAGAGGGAGAGGAAGTTGAAAGGTACAGAGAAAGTGAGATGAGAACGTGGAACAAAGGGATGGAGGGAGGTTTCATAGTTTCCAGAGTATCATTACATTTCTTATCCACTTCCTGACTTTTGCATTGACCCCAGGCTGCTTGGTAGGATTACCTCTTAAACATAATGAGTAGATTAACCACTTTTCAAAGTTCTTCAACTTCTCATTATGCTTAAAGCTTCAGAAACTCTACTCTGATTAGAACCATTGTAACAGCCTATTACAATGATATTTTTCCCTGGTGCTTCCAACGGCAGAGATTTCAATGGGGGCCCCAAAGAATTAGGGTGTGTGATAGATTTAGCCTGAATCTGTGATCCTTCATTTCTGATGATGAGAAGCTGACCCATGGAGGACTGATGTCTGGGAGCCACTGTTGAAGATGTCAGGATGAGAAGAACGCTCCCTGTGGGCCATTCAGCATAGGGACAAACAGACCAAATGTCTCAGTGGCCCTGGAGGTCAGCACCAAGCTCTGCTAGTGCTCATCACAGTGGTCCCAATGCACCAATCTTATGGTTTAAATGGTGTTTGATAGTCTCCATTTAAGAAGGTGGGAAGGTATGAAATATCCTCTAGAAACATTTCAATCAAAGTAATTATAATTAAAAGCTTGGAAGTTGTTTTCTGGAGGATTCACTAGTATGTAATACTTCACTGCCCACTCATGTTGGACAATAAGGTATGTACTTTTAGCCAAAAAGACTCATGCTGTTATAATGAATTAATCTGAGCTGTAAAATATAATAATGATGTAATGTGGTATGAAAGAGAATTAATATTCTGAGTTTCTATCACATGCCAGGCATAGTGCCAGGGGCTTTACATACTGTGATAGGTTGGATTATTACTCAGTAAATATTCATTCTCCTCTCCCTTGAGGGAGTGCCTCTCCCCCACCCCCTGATGGGGGGTTTGGTCATGTGATTTGGTTTGGCCAGTGGGTGGTGGGTGGAAGTAACAGTGGTCTAGTTCCAAGCCAAGCCGTCAGAGGCATTGTGTATTTCCACTCCTCCCCTTGCAGTACAGTGGAGCCACCAGGAGAAGAGCAGGCCACTTCAAATTGGGCCCCAGCATGAGTAGAGTATGCACAGAGTGGACCCAACCCAGCCAAACCCAGTCTAGTTCACCCAGTCTTAGTCACCTTGCAGACCTGTGAGTCCAAGAACAAATGCTTGCTATTGTCAGCCACTGAATTTTGGGGTTGTTTGTTTTTCAGCACTGTTCTGAAAGAACTGCCTAATACAACATGCATTGTCTTATTCAGTCTTTGGAACAACTCTTTAAAGTAGGTACCACAATTTTCCCCATTTTACAGGAAACAGAGGCCTAAAGAGAAAAAAATGCCTAACTCAAAGACACAGAGTGAGTTAACTAGTGATGGGTCCACACTTAGCTCATCTTTATTTGATCAGGTGAGGAGACAGCTGCCTGGCCCTCCCCGGCTAGCCCCTGCTTGCCTCTCCCACTCATCAATCCTTCCTCTAGCTCAGAGCTCCAGGGTCGGGGTGGGGCACTGGGGAAGCTGCAGGGAGAGCATCTGAAGCTCCTTTTAAAGAGCCAGCGGGGGTTGCCCCACCCGTGGCTACTGGAAAAGGTCACATTTGGAGATTCAGCCCACAGAACAATGACATTTCAAGGATCAAAGAAAAGGTTAAAATATTCCTATAAATCTATTCTTGGGACTTTTAAGTATTTCCGATGTAAAAGGAAAATGTCATTCCTTCTTCCCCCAAGAGTGGTGGAGGGTGGGTTGTTGGTACTGGGTCTGCTCTTGTTTTCCTGGTGCAGATGAACAGGGAGGAAGAACGGATTCGCTCCGCATCCCTCCATATACAAATGAAGGTGCAGTTGACCCCAAACCTCATTTATTTATGGAAACTGAATCCCAAACGGCCCCCAGACGAGCTTCTCCAAGGGGAGAGATGGACAGTGACAGATCCCAGCACTCTCTTACTCCCTCTGTCCGGAGTGGCTGGTGGGCTCCTGCTACAGAGAGGCCTCCAGCCTCTCAGGATGGGATGTGGGTGAGGTCAGGCACAGGCATGGGGGTGGGGTGTGGCATATGACCTGGCAGATCACCCGCCTGGGCTTCAGATTCTTATGTCAGCTGCCTTGTGCATCCAAACCCAGCGGAGCCCAGACTGACTCGCCACCATCTCCTGGATTCCACGGCTTGGTGGGTGGTCCCACTCTCTTTCACCCATTCGTTCAGCAAACGTGTCTGGAGTGCCTTCTGAGTGCCAGGCACTGTACCAGGCACCAGACGACAACAAAGGAGGGACACTCCTGCCCTCAGGCAGTTTGTAGACTATTCGGGGAGACAAACCAAGACCCTGCATGGGTGAAGGACTAACACTTTTGTGAATGGGGTGCTGATGAAACCCAGAGAGGGGAGTGACTAACTCTGCAGGGCAGTCAGGGAGGGCTTCTCAGAGGAGTTGTTACTGAACTGGGGTCCACCCAAAAGGGACACTCCAGGCAGAGGGAGTGTGCACACAAAGGCCTGGGGTCCCAGAAGCCACGGCTTGTTGGAGACGTGGGAAATGCTGCGTACCGCAGAGGAGCCGGCATCTTCCCAACGGCTTCTAAAGCCCCTTTCTATCAGGGTACTGGGCTGCCGGCATGGAGGGCTGCAACCCCACAGTCTGCGAGCAGATGCTGTTATTCACAGTCTCACGCCATCGCTCGCCTCCCACGTCTCATCAGTCACCAAGCCCTGTTCTCATCTGCCTCCTGAACACCTCCCCTCGCTGTCCCTCTCTCTCCCTGCCCAGCTTCACCCCCAGTCCTGGGGCCCCAGCCTCTCTGTGGGATTGCCCACAGCCTCTGAGTGCTGACAGCCACCGTGGGCAGTCTCCCTCCCACCCAGCCCACCGGGCTGAGCCGGAACTGGCTTGGGAAGCATCAGTCTTGGCATTTGACTCCCTTCTGAGGTCCCTTTGATGGCCCCCCACTGCCAACGAGGTAAAGTTCTCTTCCTGAGCGTTGCATCCGAAGCCCTTCGAGGCTAGAATCCCCCCCTCACCAGCCTCACTGGGGTCCTTGTGGATCATATGCCCGTTCTAGGCCCTTGAACCATCTGGGGGCAGGAACTCATCAAGCCCCTTCCTGCCTTTGCACATGCTGTTTCCTCCACCTGGAATTCTTTTCCCTGTGCTTATCTGCCTATTGAACTCCCATTCGTCTTTCAAGACCCAGATGAACAAATAATACAATGGTAATGAAAGCAACAAGGACTACCACTTACTGACCACCCCCTCAGGTCCCTCCGTACCTCATTACGCTGCTTCATTTTCAAAGTATCTGAAGTACTGCTACACTGTTGGTGGGAATGTAAATTGGTACAGCCACTATGGAGAACAATATGGAGGTTCCTTAAAAAACTAAAAATAGAGCTACCATATGACCCAGCAATCCCACTCCTAGGCATACACTTGGAGAAAACCATCATTCGAAAAGATACATGCACCCCCGTGTTCATGGCAGCACTATTTACAATAGCCAGTACATGGAAGCAACCTAAATGTCCATCGGCTGAGGAATGGATAAAGATGATGTGGTACATATATACAATGGAATATTACTCAGCCATAAAAAGGAACGAAGCAATGCCATTTGCAGCAACATGGATGGACCTAGAGATTATCATACTGAATGAAGTAAGTCAGACAGACAAAGACAAATATCATATGATATCGCTTATATGTGGAATCTAAAAAAAGGGTACAAATGAACTTAGTTACAAAACAGTAGAGTCACAAATGTAGAAAACAAACTTATGGTTACCAGGGGGGTAAAGGAAGGGGGAGGGATAAATTGGGAGATTGGGATTAACATACACACACGACTATATATAAGATAGATAACTAATAAGGACCTACTGTGTAGCACAGGGAACTCTACTCAATACTCTGTAATGGCCTATATGAGAAAAGAATCTTAAGAAAAGAGTGGATATACGTATATGTATAACTGATTCACTTTGCTCTACACTTGAAACTAACACAACATTGCAGATCAACTATACTCCAATAAAAATTAAAAAAAACCCCACAATGATCACTTCATATTCTTAGGATGGATATTATTAAAAAAAAGAAATGGTGTTAAAAGTTGGAGAATATGTGGAGAAATTGGAACCCTTATACACTGTTAGATGGTATGTTAATTGGTGCAGCCACTATGGAAAACAGTATGGAGGTTCTTAAAAAATTAAAATTAGAACTACCATATTATCCATCAATCCCCTTCTGTGTATATATTCAAAAAAATTGAAATCCAGGTCTAAGAGAGATATCTGCACTCCTGTGTTCATTGCAGCATTATTCATAATAGCCAAAATATGGAAGGAATGTAAATGTCCATCAGTGGATGAATGAAAAAAGAAAATGTGGTATATACATACAATGGAATATGGTTTAGCCATAAAAAGAAAGAAATCCTCCCATCAGCGACAACATGGATGATTCTATACTAAGTGAAATAAGCCGATCACAAAAGGACAAAAACTTCATGGTACCACTTATGTGAGGAATCCAAAGTAGTCAAGCTCACAGAATTGGAGAGTAGAATTACATTTGCCAGAGACTGGGGGGAAGGGAGAAATGTTGAGGATAAAATGTACAAATGTTAAGTTATATAAGATAAATCAATCTTAGAGATCTACTGTATAGCAAAAAACAAAAAAGAAAAGAAAAGAAAAAGAAAATAAGGACTACCATTTACTGACTACCCCTTCCAGTCCCTCTGTATCTCATTACACAGCTTCATTTTCATAGTATCCAAAACAGTGTTTTTTAATTTATGGCTTTACTGTCTGTTGTCTGTCTTTCGCATCAGAGTGAAGGCTCCATGAGGAAAGGGCCTGATTTTCCTGTGTCCTTGGTACCTAGAGCTATGGCTGGCACTGAGTAGGAGAGCAAAAGAGTTTGTGGGATAAATTAAGAAATGACCCCTTATAACAACCCTATTAGGTGTTGAACGTTCTTATCCCCATTCTACAGAAGGGGAAACTGAGTCTTTGGCAACAAGGGCTTTGGTAGCTACCTCAGTGCTCCGTTTCCAGGCTGTTTCCTGGGAGCCACTCAAGGGCAGGGTCCATGTCGAATTCCCATCCAGAACCCCTGGGTTCCTAGGAGAGGTTATGGAAGTGGGTGGTGGATGTTTCCTGTCAGTGGCAGGGGGCTCAGTGGTGAGAAAAAGGGTGATTGGGGCAGCTTGGGTGGAGGCACCTCAGCTAGTTGAAGCTGGGCTTCCCAGAGCCTGTTTCTAGGTTGGGAATTAAATGCACTGATGGTTCCCACTCATTCCTAATTGGCACCAAATTATATGGAGTGGGCTGGCTGTGCTGCCCGGCTCAGCTCAGCAGGGGCTGAGGCAGGAGCTGGTGTCAATAAAAACGTTTACGCCAGGGGTGGTGGGAAGTCAGGCTTATCAAAGCTGCAGGGGGTTGTAGTGGGAGCCCTGGGCTGGGAGTCCTTAGTCATTCATCTGGTGCAGAGCAGGAGCCCAGGCTTTGGGGTTAGGGACAGCCCAGCTGTGTGGCCGTTCATCTTTGTGAGCCTCGGTTGCCTCGTCTCTAAAATGAGGATGGTCCTCACCCCTACCTCCTGGTGGTGTTGGGAGGTGAAGACTTCTGCTTTTCTGTGGGCACCATGCCTGGACCCTCTGCTGCAACTCCGGAGAGGGGATGAGGGTGGTTAGCGGGGAGTCCTTCAGACCTGAAGGGGAAGGCGGGCAGGGCCAGCGGCTTCCTGGGTTTATCTCATCTGCCCATGGGGGGCTCCAAGCTTGAGAGCACATTCTTTGCTGAGACCTTTGAGCCCTGGGTCCTCTAGCAAGAGGGAGGGTCTGAGTGTAGGGCAAACAGATCCCTCCTCCCAGGTGACCACGTGGCCAGTCCTAAGAGGGAGCGTGGCAAGGGCTGGGGAGTACAGCTGTGGTCGGAGTCACAGAGCCTAGTGCGTATTCTCTAACCCATGTGTGATCGTGGGCCACCCGCTGCTCTCGGTCTCAATTTCCCTGAGCGTGAAATGAAGGGGCTGGACTGGCTGATCTCTATGGGCTCATCCAGCTCTGACTGAAGTGAATCCTTTATTTCCTTCCATACTAAACTTCCAGTTCCTGCAAGTAGGCCTCTGGGAGGGGTAGAGATAGGACAAAGGAATTCTCATGAAGTGTTTGACTGATAGCTTCTTTCAGCGGCATTTGTTTTGTTTTATTTAAGAAAGGGGAGGGCTTCCCTGGTGGCGCAGTGGCTGGGAGTCCGCCTGCCGATGCAGGGGACGCGGGTTCGTGCCCCGGTCCGGGAAGATCCCACATGCCACGGAGCGGCTGGGCCCGTGAGCCATGGCCGCTGAGCCTGCGCGTCCGGAGCCTGTGCTCCGCAACGGGAGAGGCCACAACAGTGAGAGGCCTGCGTCCCGCAAAAAAAGAAAAAAAAAAGAAAGGGGATTTCTTAACCCAAGCGCTAATAGTGGGACTTTAGGCAATGGATGAAGTGAAGATCAGGCATAGGGGAGCAGAGGGATTGGAGAGAGGGGAAGCAAGGCCATGCAGGCAGAACACTGACACGAGGAGACTGACAGAAGATGACGGGGATGAGAAGGTGCTGGAAGGTGCACAAAGTACCACCGTCCAGGCAAAAACCTGGGATCAAAGCCCGAGAGCGGGGTTGGGTTCTGGGAGCCAATGCTCTCTGACTAGTCAGGGGCTGCTTAGCTATGAAAGGGGCAGAGCCTGGGGTTTAGAGTCTCACAGCCATGGGTTCTGCTCCCAGCTCTGCCACTGACTGTGTGACTTTGGATAAGTTACTTAACGTCTCAAACCTCAATGTCTCTGGGGTGTAATGGGGATACCCAACCCCCTTCACAGGGTTGCCATAAGGAGTCAATGAAATAACCAGTGTGAAATGTCTGGCACTGGCCTTAACCTTTGTGAGCCCCCAGTAAGTGGTGGCAGGTCCTGTCTGTGTAATTCTATTGAGGGAGGCACAGCCTTATCATGGAGGCTGTTTCTGGGGCTCTGCGGGGACAGCAGCTATAGCCCTGTGTCTTCAAGGCCCCTCAGGGCCTCGCACCCTGGAGCAGGGAGACCTTACATGTTCCAGTGTGAGGAGGGCTGCCCTGCCTGGCTGATGGGATGCGATAGTGCCGCATAGGGGGGAAGTGCACAGGCTCTGCAGCCAGCCTGCTAGGTTCAAATACCAGTCCTGCCACTGACCTGCTGTGTGACCTCAGGCCAGTCACCTCACCTCTCTGAGTCTCACCTGTTTCATGTTTAAAATGGGGATGATGATAATAATAATTACAGCCACCACATAGGCTGTTAACAAAGATGAAATAAATGAATATACATAAAGCATCTAGACCTGCACTAAAAGGGCAACCACTTGGTACCTGTGGTTACTGAGCACTTGAAAGGTGGCTAATCTAAATTGAGATGTGCCGTAAGAGGAAAACAACCACTAGATTTAGAAGACTTAGTGCAAAAAAATAGTAAAACATCTCTCTAATAATTTTTTACATTGATTACGTGTTGAAATGGTAATATTTTGGATATACTGGGTTATATTAAACATATTATTAAAATTAATTGCACCTGTTTCTTTTTACTTTCTTTAAAGTGAAAGTGGCTACTGGCAAATGTAAGTTACATACGTGGCTTGTGTCAGATTTCTCTTGGTCGGCGCTGATCTAGAACAACGCTAGGCATTTGGTAGGCAGGAGGTCTACTTCTGCTATTATTATTATTAGTTGTTGGGTTCGAGTACTGGGTTTACAGCTTCCTGTATGATCTTGTGAAGGTTATTTAACTTCTTTAAACCTCAGTTTTCCTCTCTGTAAAATGGGACAGATGGGATTAAATGAAATCCTTCCTGTAAAATGTTTGGCTGAGCTCCTGGCATGTAGGAAACACTCAGTCAGTGTTAGCTGTTATATTGTTGGCCTATGGGATTAAAGGTGAGGGTTCCCACCCTCACTGGTGGGAGATGGGTTCATCGGGTACCCTCCAGGCAGTGCAGGAGGGGCTGAGCCAGTGGAGCTCCCCGCGAATGGGACATGAGTTCTGAGTAAACTCTGCATTGAGCTGGAGGTTGAGCTGCTTGGCCAGTTATATTAAGGGAAAGGTCAATAACACATTAATGGGATCAGTGGCCTCATTATTCTTCCTCTAATGAACAGCTATGCAAGCCAACCTGTCTTCCCCAGATCCTGGAAGACATTTTGTATTGGCAGGAAACTCGCTGGGTAGAAACAACCTCGAATCTTATAAAAGTGATTTAGTGCCTTTGCTTGGAAAGGCATGCTGGGGACTGGATGAAGGATGGGAGAACTGAAACAGCAAAGTCACAGCAGGTCTCTCCCTTGGGGCTCCAGATAGAAAAGCCAGAGCTGGCTGGGAGGGGATTTTGGTGAAGGTCAGGGGTGAAGGCAAGGTTTAGCTCACTATGTCTGGCTGAACATTCCCACCTCTGAATCAACAAATTGTTGGCAATGTAAGAATTGGGATGGCCTTGAGGACCTGGAGGGATGGTGATGGGCGGTGGAGAAAACTGAGATGGGCCCCGGAAGTCCCGAGTCTGGTGGGCTCACCAGTGGTGTCAAGCTCTGTGACTGCAGGGATCTTGTAAATGGTATCAGAGCAGAGGGGCCTTGCAGGAGGTGAAGAGGCAGTGGGACCTGAGAAGGTGCTGAGCTGGGGTGGGGATACAAGAGGAGGAATCTGGGGGAGGGTGGTCCCAGGTCCCTGGGAAATGGGTGGAGGCTGAGGAGGACCCTATCTTGGTGGTTTGACTTTGGACCCTCTCTTTCTCCTCTGCCCCAATATCTCACCCTCAGCCCAAGGATGCTGCAGTCCAACCATCAGCATTTCGTTCCTTGGGGGTGAGTCTTCTTCTGGGCTCCAGGGATCTGTTTGAAGACACAGATGCCCCTGGGAGGCTGCTCATTTCCGCTTGTCCATCAGCCCACCTTCCTGTCCATCCACCACCCGCTGAAGGGAAACAGAAATGAATACAACACGGAACCCACCTGCCCTCAAGAAACTCAGCAACTAGAAGGGGAGAGCAGATGTCAATCCACGTGACTGTAGGTCGGGGTAGTCAGTGATCTGTGCCATGAGAAGATTCACTTGGGGTTTCAGAAGACAGGGTGACTGCTTCCAGCTATTGGGTGAGTCTGGGCTTTCTGGAGGAGGTGGCATTGAGATCAGGCCTCGGAAGAGACCTTAGAGATTAGCAAGTCCAACTCTCCTTTTTTACAGGTGAGGAGATGATAGAGACCCAGAGAAAACACACAGTTCAGTGAGGCCGTGCCAGCCAGGAAGATTTGGAAGATTCGGAAATGCTTGGATGGGGAAAGGCATTCCAGGTGAGGGAACAGCTTCAGCAAAGTCCTGGGGAAAGGAAACTGGAGCATGGAGAAAAGATACTGGGCAGTTCAGTGTGACCAGAGGCTGGGGGTGTGTGGGATGGACACCGAGACAGATGTTGTCCCCAAGGCCTTGGCCTTGGCCAAGTCAACAGAGCCTCTGGGTGGGGTGGCAGTGGAGGTCCCAGAGGCTTAGGGAGAACCCTGGCCATGCTCTGCCCCCCATAATACTGTGGGTTGTTCCTCCTTTCAGTAACCCCACAGAGCAGGGCAGACTCCCTGGAGGTGGCCCACCCAGCTGCGATGCCCAGCTCAGGATGGAGGGAACCTAATTTGCTTCAGGTCCCTGGGGCTCCCTGTGCTGGTCTGAGGCTCTGGGAATGGCAGGGTGACCATCTGAGTGGACCTTTTTACAGCTGAGTCACTCCGTCTCCCCAAGCCTTGGTTTCCTCCTCAGCTGGGGCAAGCAGGAACCCCAGCCTGCCTCCCAGGGTTCTCTCGGACTCCAAGGAGCATGAGGTATGGAGTTCTACCAGTGAGGGGGAGCGGAAGGGATGCTCGTGTAATGATAATAGCTCACACCTACGGAGCTCGTACTGAGCGCTCGCACTGTCCTCAGCACTTTCCATGAATTTCCTCATTAGGCTTCAAGCACCTCTGTGAGGTCGCCATCATTGGTAGTTCTGTTCTGTAGGTGGTGAAAGCTGAGGCCCAGAGAAGTGAAGTGACCTGCCCCAGGTCACACAGCTGGGCCAGGCGAAGGCAGCCTGGGTCTGCCCTCTCATCCTCGTGTGCACATACTGCCTGCTCCGTCAGTGGGCTCAGTGCTGAGCCTGGAGAGCAGATGCCTGGAGAATCCTCCAGAGAGGCCCTGTGGGCAGCCTCTGGGCTAGGATGACACACACTCTCAGGGGTGGCGGTGACCTCTTTATAGTGTTGCTTGGGAAACAGGCCTAGACGGGCAGGGCACTTGCCCAAGGTCACAGTGACCTAATGGCTTAATGAACAGGTCCTAGTATCTGTCTGGAATGAGACAAAGTCAAGTCTAGCCCTCGCTCCCCACTTTTGAACCCACCGAGGTCATCCATTCTGTGCCTTGAATGCCTCCCGTGAAAGGGGTGACTTCCTGGGCAGCCTCTTTTTGGAGTAGCTTGGACTCTTACAAAACTCTTCCTGGGCTTCCCTGGTGGCGCAGTGGTTGAGAGTCCGCCTGCCGATGCAGGGGACACGGGTTCGTGCCCCGGTCTGGGAAGATCCCACATGCCGCAGAGCGGCTGGGCCCGTGAGCCATGGCCGCTGGGCCTGCGCGTCCGGAGCCTGCGCGTCCGGAGCCTGTGCTCTGCAACGGGAGAGGCCACAACAGTGAGAGGCCCGTGTACCGCAGAAAACAAAAAAAACAAAGAAAACTTTTCCTTCTGCTGACCCACAGTCGTCCTTCCGTCTCTCCCACCGTGGAATTGGTATCATCTCCTGAGTCCACACAGATTATCCCAATAGACCGGCAGCTGCCCACAGGAAGTTATCACAGCCCTCACTCTTGCATCCTCAGTTGGTCTCTGGACAGAGCAGTCTCAGGCCCTTCTGTCTCCACTTGACAGGGTTTATGCCCCTTGCCTACCAAGAGCTCTGAGCTGGAGTGGACTGGGTCTTCTTCCTGACCTCCCTCCCCTTCCTGGGCTGGCACATCCCCCAGCGAGAACGACACTGAGCTCAAGGCAGAAAAGGAGGTAAATGAGCTTTCAGCAAGACGACAGTCAGGAAAGACCGGCTGACTTTCGATAGAGCCAGGCCCCAGGGATGGAATCTTCCACCCCTCCCATTCTCCTCCCCCACTGTCCTCCCCCCAACCCCCAGGACTTAGAGTTCCTCTCCCTGACCCCTCCGCACTCCCAGCAGGTGGTTGAGTAACTCACAAACTACAGGAGCGCCTCCAAGAAGAGGCTGCGGAAGGGGTGGTGGTGATTAGGGGTTAAATTAGAGAATGGGCAATTTGCACATTCATCAGGACCTGTACCAGTGTGTACGCACATCTTCATGTGCCTGTATTTGATTGACTGACAGGTTATGGTTAGAATTTTTTTTTTCTTTTTTTTTTTTTGCGGTACGCGGGCCTCTCACTGTCGTGGCCCCTCCCGCTGTGGAGCACAGGCTCCGGACGCACAGGCTCAGCGGCCATGGCTCACGGGCCCAGCCGCTCCGCGGCATATGGGGTCTTCCCGGACCGGGGCACGAACCCGTGTCCCTTGCATCGGCAGGCGGACTCTCAACCACTGCGCCACCAGGGAAGCCCTGGATAGAATTTTTTGATAGGGAAAGTGGCAGGCGTCAGACCTGGACACTCTCTGCTAGGTTTATTCTGATGGGAACAGGAAGAGGCAATTGCCTTCCCTCTTTCAAAACTCATACTTCTGTTGATGCAACCTAAGGACACATAGGCTTTTTGGTACCTGCACAATCCCGTTGACTCAATTCATACTTAATGTAGACTAGAACCCCTAGGATGTTCCTTGACCCTGAGCCACATTTTTGCCCCCTCCAGCTCTCCTTCTGTCAATCATACCCTGTTGCTGTTGTCAAACCTGCTAGCCCGGACAGGATGGGCAGCATAGCCCTGTGGCTCACCACGTGGGACCTCTCTTGAGTCAAGCTGACAGTCATCCCACCAGGAGCTTTTGCCACCACATCGCTCTCCCTCTTGCCCAGCCCCTCCCCATCCATCCTTCCTCACTGGGCCACCCTGAAGGAAGTCCCACTACTTTGAGGACTCAACCTCCTCTTCTTCCCACCGTCATCCACCTGGGCCTGAGCACAGGCACCACAAAGCAGAGGCAGGAGGTGAGACTGGCAACACTGCTATTTTCACTCTGACATTTTCAGTTTATGAAAAATCTCACTTGATGCTCATTCTGCTGTTTGCCATCTTTTGAAGGGGAAGGGCTGAGTCCCTTCCACCCTGGGCTGGATTCCTGATGAAATTCCCCATTTTTTCCCACACCGGCCCCTTCTTTATAAACTCTAGGACAGGGGCAATTGTGGAAAACCATAAATAAAAACCCAGAATTAGCCTTAGATTAGACCCATCTGGAAGAGTGAGGCCAGGACACGGGAAAGTGATCCTGCAGGGTCCATGTGGAGATCAAACCGGACCCAGGATGGATGGGTCCTCCTGGAATCTTCTCCTCTCCAGGGCCCTCAGAGTGCGAGGCTTAATGCGGAGGCATCTCATGCTTCCCAGCCCCAGCCAGGGAAAGAGGCTGCTACGAGATGGGAGGCTTGGCCAGGAGACCTCAGCCTTGGAGAGTTTAATTAGGGCGTTGGCATTTTATTGGAAGGTTGGCATTTTATTGGAAGGTTAGAGTGATTTCCACTCCTGGAGACATTAGGATTCCCAACAAATTCTGTCAGTGCTTTATAGTTTGGAAATACAATATATATTTTATTGTGGGCATTGGTGCCTTCCTTTAAACAACTGCACAGCCTGATAAAGCAGAGACGCTAGTAAAACAGAACTGCAGAGGCACCAGCTACGTCTTTATATATCGACATGGGGCTCTCGAGGAAGGTGTGGCCTCCCTTTTTGATGGGGAGAAACCAGATGCTTGGTTAACCTGTTGGACCACACAGGTAACTGAGAGTGTGTTTCCGAGAAATTCTCCCAGATCTGGGATGTCAGGGGGTGTCTGGGAGAGTCCCCTCCCTTTTGAGGGTTTATTTTGATTTACTTCAGCAGTTGTCTGTTGGGTTATCCAAATCTGCTAGCCCGGACAGAGTGGACATTTCCTATGTGCCAGACCTGCAGGGGCCATTGAGATGAATAGGGCACCATCCTTGTCCCCACATGGCTCACAGTCTGGAGGGCAGAGGCGAGCTGTGGAGCAATGAATGATAATGTCAGACAAGACAGAGGACAAAGAAAGTCACAAGGGGTGGTGGCAGTGTAGGTGAAAGAGGAATGGATTCTGCCAGGAGAGCATCTGGGAGGGTACCACAGAGAACATGACGTATGAGCAAGGCCTTGAGGTATGAAAAGGTTTTAACTGATATCCCCCTGGGGCTGCAAACTTGCATCGCCTTCCATCTTCCTCATCTTAATTCAGTGTCTCTGCCGCCTGGGGTGTTTAGGCCAGAAACCCTAGAGGCTCATCACCCACATCCCATCTGTCACCAAGTCCTATTGATCCTACTATCAAAATATATGTCAAATCTGTCCCCTTCTCTCCACTGCCACTGCCACTGCTCTCTTGCCTGGACGCTGTAGTATCTTCTCAGTAGATATGGGTCGTGTAGGGCTACCCAGTCTCTTTTCACTGTATTTTCCATAACAGATCCTGGTTCTCATCTGGGGGATGTACCTCTTCACCTTTTAGGCATTTAATTCCAAGGAAGCTGGCCCCATCCCTAGCTCTAGGGGTAGAGCATGTGACCAAGGCCAGACCAATGGCTCCTTCCATTCCTCTGGCCAGCGATTGGTTCAGGGATGAGCACAAGACTGAGGTCAGACCATTCGGAGCCAATGAGACTCAATTCCAGAACTTGACTGTCTTCTTAGTGAAGCAGACTCAACTCTTTCCTGGCTGTGCCTGGATAAGAGCAGGTGTGGGAGTGGAGCTATGCCAGCCATCTTGCCCCCATCCAGCATGGTCCTGGGGGAAAATGGAGCCACCTAGGGGTAGATGAGACAAGAGATGGAAAGAGAGAAACTGGGTCGTGGCAACATTGTTTGAACCTCGATCAAGCCTCACCTGAATCCCTTCTCTATATCTGGGCTTTCAGCTACACTTATTATCAAATTCTGTTTTTCCATGAGCCACTTTGGGTTGGGTTTTCTGACATTTGCAAAGGAATGATGTAGTTTCTTAGAATCTCCCCACACTCTCTCCTCCTTCTCCACCCACCAATGTTTTTCACACTGTAGACTGTAAAACCCTTTAGTGACTGTCCAATGGCCTAAGGATAAAATCGCCAAATCCTTAATGTGACCCATGAGGCCCAGCATGATTTGGATCCAGCCTCTTTCTCAGTCTCATTAGTTATCATCCAGCCATGCTAAAGTCTTCAGTTTTTCAAATATGCCAGCTTTTTTTTTTTTTTTTTTTCCAGTTCAGAGCCTTCCCATACACTATAACCTCTGCCTGGAACACTGTCTTAGCTCTCTCCCTGATGGGTTTTGACTCATCCTCCGGATCTCAGCTCAAACAGGCCTGCTCTAAATGCCATTAGTCCCCGTTACATTTTCTCATAGCATCTGCTTTCATTCTCCATAGCGCTAACCCAATTTGCAGTTAGGTATGTACACATGTGTGTGTGTAGATGAACGTTTATACACTCCATGAGGCCTGAAGCCATGCCTGTCTTGTTCATCATGCAATCCCTTAGGCCTGGAAGAGTTTCTGGTACATTCTAGAGGCTCAACAAATATTGTTTGACTGATGAGTGAAGAATAGGTGAGGATTGGGTTGGATTGGGTGATCCTGCCTGAAATTATAACAGGAGCAGCACTTCAGGGCCTGAACAGGCAGTGTGTAGTTGAGGAAATGTAAGAACCCTGGAGCAGGAGCCAGATTAGAAAAAGTAGTCTGGGGCCAGGCCATGAGGCCCTTAAGTACCTGAGATATTTGCTATTTAGTCTGTAAGCCAGTAATTTCCAAAGTCCTTCGAAATGCTCTGCAAAGGAAAAGACCAAGTGGAGCAGAAGTTACAGAAGCCTGAAAGCAGATGGATGCTCTAGGACCCTCTGGGAGAGGCACAAGGCTCTGACAAGTCCTGCGGTGGCAGAATCACAGGTTAACTAAGTGTCGACCTCAAAAATCCTTCTTTTCCTCCCACAGCAGTTATAAGTGTAAGTTGAAATTTCCATATTTCTGAGATAGGGGATTGTCTTATAATTGATACGCACATGTAACATAGGGTTCCTTTAAAGTCCAGTAAAGTGGGTTATTTAATAGAGTTTTATTAATAGGGCTTCTTACAATTGACAGTATCCTAGAATAGAGGCCATATGGGCCATGACTTGCAGAAGTAATGATCTATAGAAGCCACTTTTGAAGAAGAGAGGGACAAATTGTAACCTGTGTTTTGGGGCAGACATTCCTGCAGCAGTATGTGTGGGTTGGGGGTGCCAAGAAGGGGTTAGAAGCCTGGAATCTGGAGCTCCCGCTGACAGGGCTGTGAAGTGAGGTGCTGACTCTTGGTGGGTGCAAATAAGAGAATTTAATTAGGACACTGGGGTATTGTTGAAAGGTTGAATCAATTCCCCCCCATGGAGGCCTCCGGTCTTCTCCTGTGAAAAGACAATCTAGAAGGTACCTATTGCTCTTTGTACAGCTGTCCAGAGTTGTCTCTTGAGGGTGCCTGGGGACTGACGCTGGGCTCAGAGCCTTGGGGTGGGACCATGGCTCTTCTCCACCTTCAGAACAGATCCAGGGCTGAGGCATGGCGGCTCTTCCCCTGGATAATTGCAAAGTCCTCCTAATTGATCTCCCTGCTCTGCCCTTCTCCCCCTGCAGTCTATTCTCAACCCCATAGCCCAAGAGATTTTTTAAAACATGTAAGTCAAATCACGTCATTACTCTGCTCAAAATCCTGGGATGACCCCCCATTTCACTTTGCAGAAAGCCTAGGTCCTCACCAGGGCCAAAAAGACACTGCCTGACCTCATCCCCTGTGACTGTTGCTGCTCCAACAAGCTGCCTCAGGGCCTTTGCACTTACTGTTCCTCAACCTGGTGCCCACTCCCCAGAGGGCCATATGGCTAACTCCTGCACTTTTAAGTCTTTGCTCCAATGTCGCTTCTCAGTGATGCTTTCTCTACCACCTACTGAAAATTACACCCCCATCGCTCTGTGTCCCCCTTTCCTGCTCAATTTCTCTTCGTACCACCCTTGCACCTTCTAACACACTGTAGTGGGCAGAGTTCCAGAATGCCCACAGACTCTGGCCCCCTGGCGTACACACACCTTTTCCCAGTTATTCAATCAAATGTGGATCTAGATGTAGCTGTGAAGGGATTTTGCAGATGGAATTAAGGTCTCAAATCATTAGCTGACTTTAACAAAGGGAGATTATCCTCCAGGGGCCTAAGCTGATTAGGTGAACCCTTCAAAGGGACTGGGTTCCCCTGGAGAGAGAGATTCAAAGCTTGAGGGGGGTTATTTTACATGTGTGAGTTCTCCATTGCTGGCTTTGAAGATGGAGGAGCCACACGGCTAGGACCCGAGAGTGACCTCTAAGAGCTAAGAGTAACCCCTACCGGCAGCCCGTGAAGAGCTCAACGCCTCCAACACCCACACGACCTTGAAAGAGTACCCTGAGCTCCAGCGCCTGCAGGGAAAGCAGCCCGGCTAGCACCTTGATTTCAGCCACACAAGACTCTGGGCAGAGGACCCAACTGACCTGTACCTGGACTCCCAGCCCACGGAAACTGTGAGGTCATTTGTGCACATTGTTTGAAGCCACCAAGTGTGTGGTCATTTGTTATACACCAATAGAAAACGAATACAATGAGATCCTGCTATATAGCACAGGGAACTCTACTCGATGTTCTGTGGTGACCTAAATGGGAAGGAAATCCAAAAAAGAGGGGATATATGTATACGTATAGCTGACTCTGCTGTACAGTAGAAACAAACACAGCATTGTAAAGCAACTATTCTCCAATAAAAATTAATTAAAAAATAAAGAGATTTATAGTTTGGAGGTGAAACTCAAAAAATAAAAAAAAATAAAATTGCATGTTTCCTCAAAAATACTAAAAAAAAAAAAAGAAAATACAACAAGCTACATATTTCTTTTGTTTATTATCTGTCTCCCTTGATGGAATGGAAGCTCCAGAAGGTCAGGAATTTTGATCTGTTTTGTTTGCTGCTCTATCCTCAGTGCCCAGCACAGTGTCTTCCATATGGTAAATAGGTGCTCAGTAAATGCCGGTTGAATGAATGAATGGGATGGGCTCTGGCATAAGGACGGCCGTACCTTCCAGGAGGTCCCTATCCATAGGAGGAGATACTCCCCATCAGTAAATAAGGTGGAAAATGCAGATGGAGCAGGAGAGGTGAGTGTAGCTTGTTTGCTATAAATCCCTCCTGGCTGCCCAGCAACAACATCTGTGTTTTCACAGCCCCAGCAAAGCCCTCTCCTTTGACAAGAGCATCACTGAGATATTAGTGCACACCTCGGGTAATTAAAGCCAGCTTGGCGCCCTCCAAGCCTCCTGCACTCTCTGGGAGGTCGCCTGGGGAAGCCTGGTCACCCCGTAGTCGCCCTGTGCTGAGAAGGAAGCCTCTCGAACACCTACCTGTCTAAGTAATTAACCTATTAAAATGAAAGTGATAGATCCTGGTGCCAAGGTGAGGCATGGGGCGGGGGGCAGGGTGTCTCTGCTGTGTTTCTTTCATTTCGATTTCAAAGCCCATGTCACCATTGCTTCATAGCCACAAGGATAATGAGTCTGGGTGCTGTCTGGCTCCCAGGGATCAGCCACAGTGTTGAGATCTGTGATGAGGCTGCTGTTCCCGAAAACCAGCAGCCCTGGTTTGGGACTAGCCGATGTTGCCCTCTGGTTGAAGTGGGTCAGGGTCTGGAGGGGTTTGGGGAGGAGATTCTGGACCCCTCCTCTCAGATTTCTGTGTCTCCCCCCAGCTTCCCACTCTAGCTAGGAAGAGGTTGGAGCCTGAAGCCCAGGATCTTAGAATTCTAGAACAGGAAAAGACCATAGAGATTCCTCATGATACAACTGGAGCCCTGAGGCCCAGAGAGGGTGAGAGACTTGCCTGAGGTCACACAGCAAGTCAAAGGCAGAACCAGTACTGGAACCCAGGCTCCTCCCACTATGACCGCGCTCTGTCTCTGTGATAACCTCACTCCACAGAGGGAAACAAAATCTCCATTTCCAGCCCTCCAAGGGTCTGTCTACAGTGTCTGAGCCCAGGCCAGGCATGGAGGATGCAGTGAGAATCTGAATCCCGGGAGGGGGCTTAGATAGCATGAGCCCCGCAGACTCCAATTTACAGTTGAGGAAACTGAGGCCCAGAGGGAAGCAGCGCTAGCCCAAGGCCTTCTAGCGAGTCAGTGGTGAGAAGCCAGGATTTCCAGCTCCTGGTCAGGGCTCCCTCTCCTCACTCACTCCAAATCATCTCTTCCTGTTAGGAAGGAGGTATCCTCGCATCAGGAGGCTTTGAAGGAGCTGGTGGGGAGGGAACACCAGGTGCAGGGACGGCTTGAATTAGCTGCGGAGGTGTGAATGGGCAGGTGTGTGCAGGAAGCAGGCAGAGGTTCAGCCGGGTGGAGTGCAGGGCTCAGGAAGTGGGGGTGAGAGAGACCACAGGGCGGGGGCCTGGCGGGGGCACAGTCCGTATGTGTTAGAGGGGGGTGAGAAAGAGGAGATGTCGCTCCACGCTGCCGTGCTCCTGGCTGGCAGGAAAAAGTTCCTGTGGGGTCGGGCGGGGGGTGAGTGAGGCCACAGCCCCGGCTCTGCCCAGCATCTCCCCTCCCTCTCCTGCCCCATGGGTGCGTTCCTCACGCAAGGTACGTGCCTAGTATTTGTGTGGGGGGGTGAGACGTGGGGCCCCCTCTAGTGCCAGGTTGTATTTCTCTCTCCTTTGCTGCTGACCACATGCCTGACATCAAGTTTGCATTCCCTGTGGGATTATTTTCCTTTTCTTTCTCTCCTGGGAATGCTCACAATAGCCAGGTGTTATTATTCCCATTTTAAAGAAGAGAAAACTGAGGTCCAGGGCCTCATCTTTGCTCAGAATGCACTGACCAATTTCTGGGAATCCAAACAGTGTTGAGTAATAGACGAATAAGCCCAGACTCCCTGGGTTTCATCCTGGCTTCCCTAGTCATCAGCTCTGTGACCTGGGGAATGTTACCAAGCTCTCTGGGCCTCAGTTTCCTTATCTGCATCATGGGGTACTAATATATCTACTTGTAGGATTGTGTGAGGATCAAATGAGTGAATACATGTAAGTGTTTGAGAAATGTTAGCTACTGTCAACACCACTGTCATGACAGAGAGAGATCCCCGTGCAGAGTCCTGCCAGCCAGGGCGGCCCAGCCAAGACACTGGAGGTGCCCCCTCTGCCCCACCCCTTCTACTTTGGCCCAGTTGAATCTGAAAACAGTGAACCAGCCCCAGTAAGTGTTTTTAGTCCTGACAATAAGGGGAGGAAAACAAAAGAAAAAAGAAAAGAAAAGAGAGTGAGACCGAATTATTTTCTTCAGGGAGAAGGAAATCTCATTTGGAGGCGCACTCTGTGCAGGGAAACGGCGGTGTGGGGTGTAATACATGATCTGTCCATCTCCACATGGCTCCGGAATTGCTGCTGGCATTTCTAGTATGAAGCCGCCACGGGCCCCGCTTCCTATTATATCCTAATTAAAGGGCTGTTATTCATATGGGAGGTGCTGTGGTCCAGTGACAGTCTGGTGGCTGACAGTGTCCCGGGCCCCGGAGAGCAGAGGTTGGAGGCTCGGAGGGGCTGGCAGCCAGCTCCCCGCTGTGTGCTTCTCTGCTCGCTGTCCACGCTCCTTGCCCATCACTGACATCATCCACGGCCCGCTGCCCCCTGCCCACCTCCAGGCCTGAGCTGTGGCACTGGGGAGTGTCAGTCCCCTGGGATGGGCATGGGGGCCTCTGTTGCTGTGAGGCAGGAGGTGGGGTGGGGATCCTGGAGAAGGGCTTCCAGGAGCTCCACAGGGTGGCGAGACAGGGAAGGAGAGGGACAGACTGCAGAGAGGAAGGAAGGAAAGGGACAGGAGCTGAGGCCCCCCTGACCCCCAGGTGCCAGACCAGGGCTCCTTCTTTCCCTCATCCTACAGACCCACACGTCAATCTGTTGAGGCAGGTACCATGATGAATTGTCTCCCCATGCCTCAGTTTCCCCATCTGCAAAGTGTGAGTGGGCTGAGCAGATTCTGAGGGCCTGAATGAGATGAAAGAGGGAGGGAAAGGGGACGGGAACGAGGGTGGACGGAGAGGAAAAGGGGGGAGGAGAGGCTGGGGGTGGAGGGGAGAGCGGCAGCAGCGGGAGTGCTACCCTTGAGGGAGTGGGGGCTTCAGCTGACACAGACAGACTTCTGGGGAAGCCAGGGAGTTCTGAGTGCTCTTCCCACAGCCAGGAATCAGGGGAGGAGGGCTGCTGCCCCCATTTTACAGATGTGGAGATTGAGGCTCCGAGGGGTTATAAAACATGCTCAGGGTCACACAGTTGACTAGTGGCAGAGCCAGAATTCAACCCCATCCAGTATTGCCTGACTCTAGATTCTAATTTTTTTCTTACACCCAGTCCCGGGGAAGATACCAACACCTGCCAAAGGGCTCTTCCCAGCCCTCGCTCTCTGCCCGCAGACTCCCTTCCATCCCTAGACCCAGAGGTTAGAAGGGAACAGGTTTGGGACTTCATTCTACTGGGAAAAGACACCAGGGCAGAGACACGATGGGCCCAGTGTGAGGGTTTGTAGGGGGAGGATGGGGAGGGGTAAGTGGGGAACAACTCTGAGAGTTATTATCCCCAAGGGCCACCCCCTGGGGGGCCTCAGAATTAGAGGTCTCACCCCATTAGTCTCTATTCATTCTCAGAACAGAAGTGAAGAGATGAAAGAGGTGGCCCTGAGGGGAAAGCTGGGGGTCAAGAGAACCCAGGGGTGTCTCTCCTTCACCCCTGCAGAAATACAGAAGGACTCCTGAGATCAGCCCCTCCATGGCCCCCCGGCTCAGCCCTTGGGTCTGAGGAGGTGGCCTACAGTATGGTCAAGGGCTGAAGGGGAGACTGGGGTATGATCCTGGCTCTTGTCTACCTTCAACTCTTGGGCCTCAGTTTTCTCATCTGCAAATGGGCCGTATAGGCTCTGCTCTTATGATCTCAAAGAATGGCTGTGAGGACCCCAGGAAGTGATGGCTAGAAGGAGGACCAGTGATGTATTTTGCAGGACCCAGTGCAAAATGAAAATGTAAGCCTCTTGGTAAGAAATTATTAAAGAATTTCAAGACAGCAACAGCAGAGCATTAAACCAAGCCTGGGTCCTGCTAACTACACGGGTCTCCTGAGCATGAAGCTGGCTCGGGTTAGAGGAAGTGAGGAATGGCAGGAGGCCCCTGCTCCCACCTGATGCCTGGGCTCTGGGCTGGCTTCCCATGGAAGCCAGACCTTCAGCAGTAGATTCTGGGTAGGGCTGGTGGACGGTGGGAACAATGGGTAACCTGGGGGTGCAGAGCTGAGGAGGGCCGAGGAAGGAGGTGATGGTGCAGGTGTGAGCACAAGCCCATCGTCCCCACACTCTCCTGGAGAGATTCCATCCTTTGGTTTGCCCCAGGCCTGCCTCTGAGCAAGCAGGGCCAGGGTCTCCCTTGAAAAGACTGCAGCCAGCTGATGTGCCTCCATTATAGCCATGAGAGACAGAGACCCTGAGCCGGAGACTCAGGTAAGCCATGCCTGGGCTCCTGGATCATAAAAACTGTGAGCTGTGTTGTTTTTAGCTGCTAACTTTTAGGGTAATTACTAATACATCCCATAATAGTAATAACAACAGGGCTCACTCATTCATTCATCCATTCATGACCTTAGTCCTTACACATCCATCCATCCATCCATCCATCTATCCACTCATTCATTCATTCATTCACTCACTGAACCAACAACTGTCAATTAAGCACCCACCATATATCAGGTACTAGGGTCATACTACCATGAAGGCTTGACTTGTGAGCACTTTACAGGTTATGCTATTTACTCTCAGAGCTCAGCAAAAGTGGCTCGTGAGGCCCTCGGGACCCACCGCTCTGACCTAGGCCAAGGCCAGCTCATTGCTTTGTCTTCCTCCACAGTAGCTGAAGATGCCAAGCTCAGCCTGCAAAACTCATTCCCGGACTGTTTGGTCCCCATGCACCAGGGCAGGGTCAGTTCAAGACCAGCATGACCAGGGAGGTTGGAGTGGTTGGTTTCTGAGCCTCAAGTCCCCCAAAATTCAAGGGTGAGAATCAGAACCTTCTAAGCCACTGGACAGAAGAGGCAGCTATAGCTCCTCTCCTACGCATGGGAGTGTCTTTCCTGGACTCTCATTCCTGTGTCCAGGGCCCTGGAGAGTTGTGGTGGTGTGAAGGGGGGTCTCCCCATCTGTCTGAAGCCCTTAGATGTGGAGGAGAGGGCACTGGTCTGGTCCAGTCCCATTCCTGACCCACTCTGACCCGGACAGGAGAGGAGGTCAGGTCAAGAGGCTTTCAGTTAAGATGCTTTAGTCAGCAGGCAGTGGAAGACCCAACTACTACAGGCATAAACAATAAACAAAATGTGTTATCTCATGAGGTAAGTTGTGTCCAGAGGCGGGTTGCTTAATTCTGTGACTCAATATCACCCGCCTATGGCCATGATTCTTTTCCTTTCCTTGCTCCGCCATCCTCAGAATGGGCCATTCCCTCATGGTCATAGGTGGTTGTGACTGCTCCAAGCATCACAGCCTCACACAGTTGCAACCAGAGGCAGAAAATGACCTGCTTCCTGATGCTCATTAGTTTTTAAGAGTAAAGGAACCTTTCCCAGAATTCCCCGGCAGAATTCCTTTCTTGTTTTGCTGGCCAGAATTGCACCACATGTCCTCTTGTTCCCCAACAAAGCACGGTCACTGGGGTTACTGGGACTGGCTTAGACCAGCTGTGATTCTCTCCCTGGGACTGGGACAGGCCCAGTCTTCTCTGGCCTCTAAACAACACTGAGCTCTGTTAGCAAGGAAAGTCCACGCTGCCCCTCCTATTCCCATGCTGGGCTTCAGCTGTCAGGAACCCTCTCCTAACTCCATGCCCAGGCGCCTCCCCTCTGGGCAGCCAAGGACAGGCAAGTATCAGAGTCCCCCTGAGACAGAGGCCCCAGTGTGGGCCAGAGTCCTGGGCTGACGCAGAACTGTGTCGCTGTCCAGCCCCCAAGTCCCTGGGCGGCTGAGGTCAGCGCTCCCCCAGCCCCAACCTGAACTCACTCCTGCTAAGACTTACATCACATTTACCAGCTCTGTCCTAAAATCTTTACGTAGGTTAGTGATTCTTACAGCAACTGCAGAAGCAGTGCTATTATCACCCTCCTTTATCAGAGCAGTGAGTGGAGACATGAAGGTAGACCGCTCAGCTAGAACTTGGTGGAGCTGGGATATGAACTCAGGCAGTCTGACTGCAGAATCTACCCTTTTTTTTTTTTTTTTTTTTGTGGTACACGGGACTCTCACTGCCGTGGCCTCTCCCGTTGTGGAGCATAGGCTCCGGACGCGCAGGCTCAGCGGCCATGGCTCACGGGCCCAGCTGCTCTGCGGCATGTGGGATCTTCCCGGACTGGGGCACGAACCCATGTGCCCTGCATCGGCAGGCGGCCTCTCAACCACTGCACCACCAGGGAAGCCCAGAATCTACCCTTTTAATGGCAGCTTTACTGCCTCCTAGTCCTGGCTCTGTCCCCTCAGTGCAGGTCCTGTAACCACAGACCTTCTGGGCTGGATGGGGCCTTAGAGGCTGATGAGGCAGTGGGGCAGATGAGGAGCCCCGGGTAGAGGGCTCGGCTGCTCATCTCCTGGTGGCCTTGGGAAAGTCACATGGCCTCTCTGAACCTCTGTTTCTCAGATTTGAAAGGGAAATTACAGATACGTCAAAGGGATGTTGTGAGAAGTAGACATAATATATGTAGGTAGCAGTAGATAATCAACTAGTCTATGCTCGGTAAGTAATAGCTATTGCTATATGAGGCCAGATAGAACTGGGATTAAATTCCAGGTCCAAGATTTATGAGCTATGTGTCCTTAGGCTAGTCACTTTACATCTCTGATCCTTTAGTGTCTTTATCTGTAAATTGGTGATGATAATGTTGACATTATAAGGCTGCATTGGGTTAGTAATGAGATAATGCCAATGAAAGCACTTTGTAAACTGTAAAGCACTTCTCAAATGTGCAGTGATATCATGATCTCCTGCTGACTGGTCACCCCTTTTCTGCTTGGGTCCCTTCAGGATCACTTTCTCTCACAGCAGGCAGCCACTTGCTTCTCTTTCCTTGCTGCTCCCTGCAGGTGTTTGCCAAGGGTCCCGGTGGATGCCATCTGTCCACGCAACCATCCATGATTCATTCAGTGAACACACGTACCTGGTGATGGAGGTCTGATAGAGCAAACGTCGAGACTCTGGTCTTGGAGTTTGCCATCTAGTGGGAGAGACAGTTGTTCACCCACTCACCATACAAATAAATATATTATTACAAACTGTGAAAAGTGCATGAAGATGTACAGCGAGCCAGAGAAACTCACAACAGGGGTGCAGTTAGGCAGGAAGATCACGGCAGGCCTCCCTGAGGAGGTGACATACACCATTCATGCGGTAGACTTGCTGTGATGAGTGTGGGGGATGCAGGCTGGATCCAAGACTCCCTCTTGTCCCTGTAGACTAAGGGCTGTGTTCCCGCCATCCCTGGGCACCATGGACCCTCCCGTAATGGCCAGACCAGGCAAGTCTCCAAACCTCTTCACCTTGCAACCCCAAGTCTGGGATGGGTCCTTGAGCTCTCCTGGGCCTTGCCCGGGAAAGCCAGAATCTCAACCAGTGACTTGGAAGCAAACTTTCCTCTTGCTCTGGGAGGAAGTCTCCCCCTTCACATGAATGTATGCATGGGCTGAGCCTCAGTTTTCCCTCCTGTCAAATGGGGTAAGAATTTCTGTCCCATACACCTCTCAGGTGAGAACAAGGAACCTAGCACTGGAAGTGCTTTGCAAAGCCTAAGAAGTGTCTGCTCACAGCAGAATCTCCTTTTCGCTGTGCACCCACCCCCTCATCCCTTCTTTCCTTCACTTCCCAAACTCCCTTGTTTTACAGAACCGAGAATGTGGGCACAGGGGATTAAGCCCTTGGTCCTGCAGCTGGTTGGGAAGTTGGGGCTGTCTGGCCCCAGAGCCCAGGTCTCCATTCTGGGCCTTTCCCAGAGCTGGGGCTTGGGGCTTGTTCTCAAGAGAATGGGACAGTGGAAAAGGGGTGAAGGATGGACACACAGCAGAGACAGTGGGAGCTGCCCCCTCTGCCTGGAACCCTCTTCCCCAGACAGGCACATGACTTGTTCTCCACTTCCTACAGATCTCTGCCCAGATGTCACCTGCCCAGCAGGTCCTTCCTGACCACTGATAGGAAACAGAACGCCCACCCTGTGCTACCTCTCCCCTTGACCTAGTCCATGAATAAAGGACTCTCATCACCATCTGACCTGTATATTGACTCGTTAACGTGGTTATTGTGTCTCCCGTGATTGGAACGTAAACTCCAGGAGAGCTGGGCTTGTGATCTGTTTTGTTCGTTGCTGTATCTCTAGTGCCTGGAATGTTATCCAGCACATAGTAGGTGCTCAACATATAATGGTTGGGTAAATGGGTGAATGAAGGGATGGATGGGGAGAAGGATGGAAAGATCCATGCAGGGATTTGAACTCTGGTCTTGCTGAGGGAAGGAGGAGGCCAAGTCCAGGGAATCCTGCAGCTACCTTTACTGGTAAATCCATGGGTGGGGAAGGAACTCAGACTTGACCTTCACTCTTGCCAGTCCCCTTCCTGGGCACAGAGTCTTGGCCCAAGCCTGCTCAAACCTCTCCTCATAGATGGTTCATGAGAACTTAAAACTTCAGGAGCAACAGGTTAAGAGCCAGACAGACTCAGATCAAATCCCACCTCTGTGGCTTCCTTGCTATATGACTTTGGGTAAAGTGACTTGGCTCTCTGAGCCTCCAGTTCCTCATCTGTAAAATGGGTACAATCTCAAGTCTGAGTGGAGAGCGTTGTTGTGAGGACTAAGTGTGATAGTCCACTTAGAGTGGTGAGCCTGGCTTGTGAGAAAGGCTTAATAAAAAAATTTAAAACAAACAAACAATTTACTAAGTGTTTACCCTGGACTAGGTATGGTGCTAAGTGCTTATGTGCACTTAATTCTCACACCCCCTCTCTGGAGTAGGTACTAACACTATTCCCATTTTAAAGATGAGAAAATTGAGGCACTGAGATGTTGCATTATTCACTCAAGAGCACAGAGCTAGTGAATGGCAGAGCGGGGACTGAAACATCTAAAGCAAAACAAAATGGAGGCAGCAGAGAACAGATGTGATTACGGAACCATGAAAAGCATGCTGGGCTGGGGTCAGGAGAGTGGGCACTGGGTCCCTAACTTTTTGGGTGACTGGACTACTCACATGGCCAGGTGTTGAGGAAGCCCAGGGGAGGACAGCCTCTCACTGAAGGGGTCTGGGGAGCAGGGCCTTGAGATGAGAGAAGTTCTGTGTTGTTCTGTTTCTAGGAGATTTTAGGGGGTGGGGGAGGAATCTTCTGGTTTTGAAATCAACACTTGCCCATTTTAGAAAACACGGAAATGACTTAAAAGTATAAAGAAGTAAATAAAAATGATCTGAAATTTCCCTACCCTGAATATCCACTGTTAGCAGTTCAGTGCATTTAATTTATTTGTTCAACAGTGTTTATTGAGTGCCTCCCGTCAGCCAGACCCTTCTTCTGGGCTCTGGGATCAGTGTGAGAACAAGACAGTCCCTGCCCTCTTGGATCTGACACTTAGCGGCAAAGCTGACCTGGGGCAGCCTTTATGGTTGAGGTACTGTGAGGGGAAGGAGAGGGAGAGGGTGGGGTTAGATGTAGACACACAAAATCAGGACTTTACTCATTAAAAGATTTTCTATTCTGCGTTCTCCACTAACTATTAAGTGTGACTGTTTTTAATCGAGAAAATTGTAAAATGCAGCCGTGGGTGGAGAGGGGACACAGGCAGAGGGGCCAGCAGGAGCAAAGGCATGGCAACCCTTTGCCTTTGGACCAGGCCCTGGGACAGGTGCCTGGTTCCCCCACAGGAACTCTCTGACCTAGTTTCTTGTTCCTTCTGGGTGTTTGTGTCCATCGGGGGCTGGACTCAGCCTCACCCCACCCCTTGTGGCCCAAATCCTGAGGCAATGTGAGTCATCCAGGGGGACATCTAAAAGTCAGCCTTCCAAGTCACCCCGGCCTCCTGCCTTGCTCAGCTCAGAGTGGGCAGGGGCTCTACTGAGGCTGCACAGCAAGGCAAGGCCATGGCCATGGCCAAGTTCAGAGGCCAGGCTTCTTATATCCTGTGTTCTCTTTCTGCTGCCACCTAGGTCTGTCCTAAGCCAGGGTCTGGAGACAGGCTAGGTCCAGCTGGCTGGGGGGATTCTGGCCTGTCCCCTGACCCCTCCCTTTCCTTCCCCTCCATGATCAAGCTTGCTAGAGGAGCGGCATCTTTACCAACGGCCCCTTCTGATACCTCCTAGGTGCCACGGTGATGTCAGAGTACACAAGAGAGGACAATGGCTCTGCTCTTGCCCTCATTTTCTTCAAGAGCCCAGGAGGGCAACATGGTGACTGTTTATCTCTCAGACCTGCCCCTCAGCCCAAGAAACATGGAGGAGTCACCTCGGCTGACCCGGGTTGGTGGCTCCAAGATGGGACAATGTCCAGGCTGCAGTGGGGACTATGAGGTCACCTGGTACCTAGTGTCTCCTCCCCCACCGGTGAGCTGGTCCAGGCATGGAGTGGGGCTAGGGGAGAAAGTTCTCCTTCTTTCTGACCAGATCAGGGGAGGATGCCAACCCCCTCTGGGTAAGGCATATACACACGCTGCCATGTGCATGTGTGTTAGGACAGCACATGTACACGTCCACTTATGTTCACAGACCATGCCCTGCATGGAGGGAGGCGAGGACTGTGCTTTGTTCACCGCTTTGTTCCCACTGCTGGAACAGTGCCTGGTGCACAGGAGGTGCTGGCTAAATGTCTGCCTGATGATGACTAAGTGGATGATTAAATGAATGGCTTTACTTGTGGGCACCGGTGATATGTACATGCAGGCGTGTGAGGAAGCACCAGCATCCATCCCAAAGCATACATTAGGCTCCTACATATATATACCCATGGACACCGGCACATAAACGGGTGCACAAAGACAGGGGGACACAGGTATGTGCCAGTTGACCGAGTTGATGTGCACATCTGTGTGTGCATGTGCATCTGAACCCATGGGTACGTGGGCTCGTACCAGCACACCCAGGGAGACTCACATATGCATAGCCACACCTCTGGTGCATATGCGTGTGGATGTGCGTGCACACACACATTTGTAAAATTTAAGAATATTTAACAAGATTCAGCATGCTTCTTGTTCAGATTCCTGTGCTAAGTGCTGGCAGGACTCAGGGATGGAGAGTCTGGAGGTGGACCAGCTTGGGCTCTGCCCTCAAGATGCTCATAATCCATGGATGATGACAGGCACTAGTTAAACAAACAGCACCAGGGAGTGAAGGAAACCATGCTTGTGGATGGATGTGCTTGTATGTGTGTGTGCACGAGTTCGAGAAATCCTAGAGTCATCGGAATGGAGAGGCAGGTTCCCAGATATATCTCTAGGGGAGTCCAGGGGCACTGACTGACTGGAGTGGAGGCCCAGGAGCAGGGACAAGATGGACGGGCTATTTTAAAATCCATCTGTGGCATATACTCCTCTGCCCGTGTGCACACCGTGGACACATGCACCCAGGTGCGCACAGACGTCCGTGCCCACAGACACATGGAACACCCCCACAGGTGCTCACACAGCTGGTCATGCACATGGACCCCACAGGTTCTGATAAGGCTTGCAGATGCCTCTGACTCCCCTTGAGTCAGGGGAGGATGTGTACTGGGAGACCCTATAAGAGAGTGGGAGCTCTTCTGAGGAGTCTACCACATCACCCAGCTATTCCATTTCGGATGAGGGTTATTGATGTGGGCTGCATCCTGGGGGTAGGAAGAGGTTTGAAACGTGGCTGAGTCTTAGAAGTGACCCCCAAGGAGAGAGCTTGTTTCAGGCAGGCCTGGGCCTTGTTCGTGTCCCTTCAACCACACCAGCCTCCCCATCTGGCTTGGAGAAGCCTGGAATGGTGGAACCCTGAGGTCAGGATGGAGGCCTGACTATAGTTGTGAAGAAGCCACCCACGAATGCCAAGACTGACTGAGCCAGTCCAAGATCTGTTACACAGGGGAAACTGAGGCTCAGAGAAGGCAAAGATCTTTCCCAGGGTTACAGAGGGAGGCACCAGTGAATCTGAGATGAGAACCCAGGTCTCTAGAGCACTTACTATATACAGCACTGGGATGCCTCAGGTAGAGGCAGTAGGATCACTCAGCAGACCCTCCTTCCCTCCCAAAACAGAAATCAAGCTTCCCCCGTCCCCCAGACCTTCCCACGAGGTGATGGCCTCTAACTCCACTCTGTCTGCTCCAGTGCCTTTACCTGTAGCATTTCATGCAGAAGCAGGGGGCTGGACCTAATGACCCCCTGATACCCCATCAGCTCATCGGACAGCACCGCTAGGGATGCAGAGCCTATATCTCAGACCAAGAGTTTTGTAATTTAGGCCAACGTGGGGAGGGAGAGTCCTGAACCTGGTGTCAGGGGGCTTGGTTTCAGCCTCTGGACAGCAACTTCTAGCTGTGTGACTTTAAGTATGTCATTTAATCTTCCTGTGCCTCAGTTGTCCCATCTGTACAACTGGGATAACATTCTTTACTTCACAGCTTGGTTTGTAGGTGAAATGAGCTAATGCATGGAAAGTTCTTACCTTTGCCAGGGAGGTAGTAAGTGCCCACTCTAAAGATGGTAGCAATGATTCTTTTGGTTAAAGTAGCAATTATTAGATCTGTCTGTATGGCCTACAGCCTGGCACAGGCCTTGCAAATAGTAGGTGCTCTAAATCACAGCTGGTTATTGCCCAAGGGGCTGGGATTTTATAGCCTTGAGGGCAATGACTCAAAACTTGGCTTTCTTTTACCCTGAAGTGGGAATTTGGGAATGGTTCTGTTTCAGTGCATGTGCAGTGTCTGAGCGAGGGTGCACGGCTGACAAACGCCCAATGCACAAAGCAACTTTGCCCAAATCAGGCTACCCATTCAGGCAGTGCATCACCTTGAGAAACGAGTTTCGATTTCTATCTGCCTGTGATAAATGGGTGCGCTCGCTTGGGGGCTGTGGGCTGGAAGCTCCTAAGCCTGATGTTCAGGGTTTCAGTGCTGCCGGCCCAGCGGGGCACCGCGCCTCACCCAAGGGAGGCTCAGGGAGAGATGGTTGGAGTGTAATCCCAGTGATTTCCTAGTAATGGCTGAGCACCGGGAGGCCTTGGGAGATGGGATGTCATGGCTGAGAGCAGCTGGGGACACCTCAGCTCCTTCATCCTTCTGGGACTCAGAGGTTTGGGGAGCTGGGCTCCTCCTGGAGACTGGAAAAGCTGATCCTGGCTGGGGCAGATCCTCCCCTGGGCTTGGGTGCCCAGATTCATCAAATAAAAATATAGAATGCCCAGTTCAATTTGCATTTGAGATAAAGAACAAATACTTTAAAAATATAAATAGATCCCAAATATTGAATGAGACATCCTATAAAAACTCTTTGTTTATCTGAAATTAAAATTCAACTGGGCATCCTGTATTTTATCTGGCAGCCTTATCGAGGCCCCACTAGCACTGGATATGTGACCTTGGACAGAATGCCTTTCCTCTCTCATCTGTGTTCTCTCCAGTACAGCGGGGATCAGCTGCTGCCCTCGCGGAGCTGTCGTGGGGACTGACAAGATTGTGTAGACAGGTGCTAGACGGTGGTGGCTCAGACTGTGAGCTCTAGAGCCAGACTGCCTGTGTTTCAATCCTGACTCTGCCACGTCCAAGCTCTGTAACCCTGGATGTATGCCTTGGTTTCCTCATCTGTAAAAAAACAAAAACAAACAAAAAAACCCCACATAACTTCCTCAAAGAGTTATGAGCAGGATTAAGTCACATAATATATACATAAGTGCTTATTATAGTTCCTGGCACAAAGTAAGTGATATGTTTTAAGGATTAGGTACTGTTATTATTATTATTTTTTTTAAGGAAGGAAGAAAGGAAGGAAGGAAGGAAGGAAGGAAGGAGATGGCCCCAGAGACAGATGTGGAGGAGCCAGATCCTTACAGACTACATTCATGTAGAGAAAGAATGTCACGTGGAAGAACAGACAGAGGAGGCGTGGTCAGAGAAGTAAGAGAAGCAGGAGAGATGAGTTAGAGTCATATATAAGCCAAGGTAAATGAGTTTTGTTTTTTTGTTTTTAGATTTATTTTTCGGCTGCTTTTTTGGGTCTTCATTGCTGCACACGGGCTTTCTCTAGTTGTGGTGAGCGGGGGCTACTCTTTGTTGCGGTGCACGGGCTTCTCATTGCAGTGGTTTCTTTTGTTGTGGGGCACAGGCTCTAGGCACATGGGCTTCAGTAGTTGTGGCGCACGGGCCTCTTTGATCCGTGGCACGTGGGATCTTCCTGGCCCAGGGCTTGAACCCGTGTCCCCTGCATTGGCAGGCAGATTCTTAACCACTGTGCCAAGAGGGAAGTCCCTAGGTACTGTTATTATTGTTTTATTATTATAGGTATTATTATCATTATTATTATTAATTAATTAATTTTTTTGTGGTACACGGGCCTCTCACTGCTGTGGCCTCTCCCGTTGCGGAGCACAGGCTCAGCGGCCATGGCTCACGGGCCCAGCCAGTCCACGGCATGTGGGATCTTCCCGGACCGGGGCACGAACCCGCGTCCCCTGAGAGTCTGGCAGGCGGACTCTCAACCACTGCACCACCAGGGAAGCCCTATTATCATTATTATTGATTGTCCCCTCTTACTTATTGATCTCTTAAGGCTGTTTCCTTCTTATCAGCCATCTTCACTTTAGTATGAATTATGGGACAAAACAATTTCCAATAGATTAGTCATGAGCACAGGTTTGGGAAGGGACGATGGAGAGAGAATGAGAGCATGGAAGGAAAGGGCACTGAAGACCATTGACCCCCACCTCGCACCGGGCTCTTTGGAGAAGCCAGGTGGGGAGGAAGAGGGGGAGCATTAAACCAGGAGTCAGAGAACCTGATTCTGCTGTGTGATCCCTGGCTCTCTTGACACCCAACACCCTGAAGGCTTTGGGAAGTGAGCAGAGATAGAAGTGGCTGACCTGGCTCCTGAGCTCGGAGGCGAAGGTTCTAGGGACTCCTAACAGGCATCTCAAACCTGACATGTCCAGAAACAAACTCCTGATTATCCCCGCACTCCAGACCTGCTTTGTCTGTAGCGGTCCCCATGTCCTGCGATGGCAAGTCTACTCTTTCGATTATTCAAGTCAAAAACCTGGGTCTCCCCTGGGCTCTGCTCTTCCTTCCACACTCCACATCCAATCCATCAGGAAATCTTTGTGGCTTTACACAGATCCCGCCTCTGACCACTTCTCCCCACCTCCATTGATGGGAAGCCGCCTGGATTATTGCAGAGGCCTCTTCACGGGTCCTCTCTAACCCTAAGATTTGGCTTCTCACCTCCTCCTGGAAGTCTTTCCTGATCATCAAGCACTGGGCTGGGCAGAGTGATACTCAGAAAGTGCATGTGAAATGAAGTGTGGTGGAGATCAGGGGGTTTGGGGGTGGGGGGCAGGAGGCTGGCTCCGGTTGGACCTGGGCTCTGTGAGGCAGTGAGTGGAGACAAGCCACCAGGTTCTCTGAGTAGCTTCTCCATGAAGAAACCATTTTGGCCAAGCACGTTAATCTGGGGCCCAGGTCTCCATCAGCAGCACTTAATTTATCAGCATCTGCAGGGCAGGGGCTTTCTCAGAGAGAAGCGGACAGGGCTCAGGGGTCTGTCTCTTCGGGAAGGCTGGGCAGCAGGCTCCCCTGTCCCCATGTGTCTTTTCCAGTTCACACCCACTGCATCCACATGCGGGCTAGAATCTTGGTGAGAAGGGCTGGGGTTGATTTTAATATAAAATGAATCTGTCCTTCTTGCTGTCCGGCAGCCTGAACTGCTCTAAAAGGATAATTAATTGGAATGAAAACACCAGCTCTGGCTCCGCACTGCTTCTCTTGGAGAATTCACAATTCTCTTCCTCTAGGCCCCCACCCCTTCAGGCTCTCCGTGAATGATTTCAGCATTTCAGCTGCAGAAGGACATCCCTGGCCCTGTCCACCTTTGGGAGAGGCCATGACGTTGAGGGCTTCTTGTGGGGTGGCCAGAGGCGGGTCAAGGTCAGGAGAGGAGGCCAGCGATGGTGGAGGTAGGGGTGCAGTTGGCCTGAACCCCTCTGCAGGGGCAAGCGGTATGGGCACTCGGTGGCCCTTCCCAACAGAGACAGGGGCACCTCTCCTGGCCCAGCCTATCTTTTCCACTCCCCTCCCCTCTGCTTCTCCCTCTTGATCCCCCTTCTTCTTCCAAAGCTGATGGTAAAATTGGGACATGAGTCCTAACAACCACCATCGCAACTAACCCTTATTGAGTGCCGGGGACCAGGCATTTTCTAAGAACTTTGCAGGAATATTGACTCTTCACAAGAACCTGGTAAGCTGGCTACTATTATAATTCCATTTTACAGAGGAGGTGACCAAGGCACAGAGAGGTTATGTCACTCACTCAAAGTCACACAGCTAGTGAGAGCTAGAACCAGGATTCAAGCCAGAACATATAACTCTGGACCCCTTCCCCGTGCCTTGGGCCCTGGCTAGGATGTAGCAGAAAATCTGAACTTACAGGCCAAGTTCTGATCCATCAACCAGTACTTTTCTCCCAATAATTACCCCCCTGTAGCCCTTTCCACTGCTATCTCGTGCACAGTCATACCCCTCCTCTCTGCTCTCTCTTCCCCCACAAATGGCCCTAATCACGGCTGATCAGCTCAGCCGTCTCGCAAGGATACAAAGGGGACCTGCGTTCTCAAGTGGAATTACACATAATAAAGAACAAGAGTGCTCAGCCTCAAAAGCCCTTGATAAATCCCAGAAACCCCCTTCAGAATCGCCAGCACGGGCTCCATTTACCTCCTTGGCTTCCACTAACACAATCTGCTTTCCAGCGTGCAAGTCTGCACCCGCTCACTTCCTGCTGTTTTCCTCTTGGGATTAGTTTTGAGGCAGTATTTCACCCTATATTCTCTGGGGCAGAAGGAGAGAATCAGAGTTCTGTGACTCACTGAACAGGCTTTTGTGGGCTAGCCTGGGGACCAGTCTGCCTTTACAAATTTTGTTTCTATGGAAAGTGCATGCTGGGTCCCAGCAACATGGCTTACTCACAGATGGAGGTGGATATGGTTTATCAGTTTGGCTTCTGGTAACCTCAAAATGTCTTTGGCATCAGCCCAGATTTGAGAAAGAGAAAAAAGGCCCTTTCTGCCCTCAGTCTTCCTGACTTCAGCTCTAAAAATATTGACGCCCCCCCAAACTCTTCACCCCATAATGTACTTTTGAATGCTAGTAAATAACCCAGGGGGAGGAGGGGTGGGAAAGGAGGAAGGAGACAGCCAGGTACGTTAGAGAGAAGAAAATGAGATGGCCATTGTATCCATTTGCTTGGGCTGCCTTAACAAATACTACAGACTGGGTGGCTTATACAACAGAAATTTATTTTCTGGAGGCCAAAAGTCTAAGGTCAAGGTGGGCTCCTTCTGAGGCCTCTCTCCTTGGCTTGCAGATGGCCGCCTTCTTGCTATATCCTCACATGGCCTTCCCTCTGTGTGTGTCTGTGTCCAGACACACACTCTTATAAGGACACCAGTCATATGGGATTAGGGCCTACTCTAATGACCTTATTTTAACTTAGTTACTACTTTAAAGACCCTATCTCTAAACACAATCACATTTTGAGGTCCTGGGGATTAGGACTTCAACATATGAATTTAGGGGACATAATTCAGCCCTAACCGTAGCCATTTACCCATGTGGAATTTCAAGCACCCTGTGTGGCCTGGTGGGGCATGTTTTAGCTCAATGGGAGGTGGTCCCCACACAACATGAAGCATAATTGAAGGTGCAATGACCTCCCGCTGCTCCTCCACTTTGATAACTGATTATTTGGGATCCAGAAGCAATGAAGTGTAGATAGAGACTGATTGAGCTCATGGCATCTGTAGAAACTTGATTGACACCAAGGATGCTGCCGGCATCTTGGGATCAGACCAGGGGTGTTTCACATCTAAGGCAGAGGAATTTCTTAAGAATCTAAAGTTTAGATTTAAGCTTTTGTGAGTCAAGAAAACCCTCTCCAGGGCTTCCCTGGTGGCGCAGTGGTTGAGAGTCCGCCTGCCGATGCAGGGGACACGGGTTCGTGTCCCGGTCCAGGAAGATCCCACGTGTCGCAGAGCGGCTGGGCCCGTGAGCCACGGCCGCTGAGCCTGCGCATCCAGAGCCTGTGCTCCGCAACGGGAGAGGCCACAACAGTGAGAGGCCCGCGTACTGCAAAAAAACAAAAAAACCCAAAAAACACAACCCTCTCCCACTGCAGTGTTTCTCAACCCTCCATCCCCACAATGGCCAGGACAAGTGGAGAGTGCTTTATAAACAGGAGGAGGATCAAGGCCTCCAGTGCCACTCACATCCCTAACATGAAGATGTTTGCCCTTTGGGTCTCACCTAAGAATTTCATCTCCCTCTGGTGATTGGCCCATGTGTCCTGAAACATTTTTGGGTGTATCTGGGGTTGACCTGACATCTTGAAAGTAATGATATTGATTGGGTCATTTTATACTTGTAGATTATCAGAAACTCAAAATGGCAGAAAGCATACCTGTCACCTGTGGGAAAGATGGAACCTCTAAGCCAACAGAGAGGAGATTAGGCCCAGGAGGCTTCTTTTATTCAATTAGACAATGCAGGGCAACTGAGTACTGGATCCCAGGGAATAAGTCAGGAAGAGTAGGGAGCAAACTGGATTTGACTTCAGACTTTCGCTGTAGAGGAGCCCACTAAAGCCCCCTTCAATGGAAAGAACCCAATATTTGGGGTCTAGAAAATGTGGGTCCATATCCTGGCTGTGTGACCCTGGGTAAGTCACTTAATCCCTCTGGATCCTCAGTTTTTGCAGCTGTAAAATGGGGATACCCAAGTGACATCATCTGTAAAAGTGATGAGCCCAGTGCCTGGCACATCATAGGTGTTTAGTACACACTAGCTCCGTTTTCCCTGTTCTCCCTTCCCTTAGTCTGTGTCTCTGGGTCTTCCCACACTCACCTTGCCCAGGCAGGGTGACTGTCACACCTTTTCTTGTCCCTTCTCTGTAGGGCAAAGAATATAGTAAGACAAAAGAGGCCTGATACACGCAGCATAATTTGAGAGTTCCTGGGTTTTCCCACCTATAAGTGAGTGGGTTGGATATGGCGATATCTGAGTTGCTTCCCATCACAAATGTTATACTCCATTGAGATTGTGGGATCTTGACCTTGGAAATTCAATTTGCGGCCAGCTGGGACCCAACTCATCCTGATGGTGAAAGGCTGGCCCGGATCCCTGGGGGGACAGCTGCAGGCCACACATATGCCTCCCCACCCCCTACCATGAGAGCAGGGTGGGTGAGGTTGGCACTGGGGACAGAGCTAGAGGGTGTTGCTATAATTAAAACACCAAGTCTTACACCCATTCCATGCTGACACTTTTCTACAGAGTCAGAGTGACATCCATGACTTATAAGAATGCTTTGTCAAAATAATTTTTTCATTTAAAAAAAGAAAAATTCTTGCCAAAGCAGCAGAGTCATATCATCCAGGGCTCTCTGAGGGGGGCCTGGCTGGGAACAAGCTGCAAGCAGGGAAATCTGCCTGTTGGACTTAGAGAACTGGGGCTGGGGTGGGCCTGAGCTCTGAGGGGTTCCTGGCTCCAAGTCTGGCTCTCTAGGGTCAAGGTTCCACACTCCTCTAAGAGATGTAAGTAAAAATGTTTGGAGCTTGGTGCTCCAGTTCAACCCAGAGGGGGAAAGGGAGCCTAAGGTCTCGCTGCCTTCTGGGAGGTCAGGGCTGGAACATCTTATTCATGAGCTGGGCACTGTGGAGTGGGCACAGTGGTGCTCCTCTTTTAGACCCAGTTTTCTATTTTGAAAAGTAGGGATAATAATGCCTAAACTAGGCATTTGTAAGGGGATGAGATGGTTTATGGGAAAGTGCATGGCTCAGTGAAGATGTGGATACGATTTTTAAAAATTGAAGTGTAGTTGATTTACAGTGTTATATTAGTTTCAGGTGTACAGCAAAGTGATTCATAATATTTATATATATATTATGAATATATATATATGTACACTCTTTTTCAGATTCTTTTCAATTATAGGTTATTACAAGATATTGAATATATTCCCTGTGCTATACAGTAGGTCCTTTTATATCTATTTTATATATAATAGTGTGTATCTGTTAATCCCAAACTCGTAAGTTATCCCTCCCCCTCCTTTCCCCTTTGGTAACCATAAGTTTGTTTTCTCTGTCTGTGAGTCTATTTTTGCTCTGTAAATAAGTTCATTAGTATCGTTTTTTTTTAGAGTTCACATATACGGGGTACCATATGATATTTGTCTTCCTCTGTCTGACTTCACTTAGTATGATAATCTCTAGGTCCATCCATGTTGCTGTAAATAGCATTATTTCATTCCATTGTATGTGTGTGTATGTGTGTATATATACACATATTATATCTATCTATCTATCTATCTATCTATCTATATATGCCACATCTTCTTTAGTGGATATCATTTTTGAGAGTATTCTCTGGAAGGACGGAGAACTTGGATTCAGGAGGCCCGGGTTCTGGGCCTGGCTCTGTCCCTGACCCACCGCGTGATCTTGGGCCAGTCATTTTTGTTCTCTGGGCCTCAGTTTCCTCATTTGTGTGATGAGGATGATGGTGCCTTCCATGCCTTTCTCCCAGGGCATTGTAAAGATGGTTGAAGAGCCTCCCTTCTGAACAATATAATACTCTACATCACCGGACAGGAGTAACATAAGAATTGGGGTTTGAACAGTGCTTGTTATGAGGCCAAAAATATTATTTCCATCTTATAGATGAGAAAACAGAGACACGAAAAAGTTGAATGGCTTGTCTGTGATGGGGTAGCACAGGCAGCCTGGTTCTAATCTCTGTGGTCTTGACTACCTAGCTACACTGTCTCTCTAGAATGATCATGAGCCATTATTATAATAAAGACTCAGTTCAGTAAGGATGTCCTACTCACAAAGAAGATGTCAGGGCTTGTGAGTCACTGACAGTGTTGTCCCCCATCCCTCCCCCGTCCTGGGGAGCTGTCTGGGTGGAGGAGCCATGCTCTGGGCTCCGGGCTGGTGGATTTCTCCCTCCTCATGTACTGACATTTTTGTCTAACTACCTGTGAAACAACTTTGCTTTCCTGGGCCCTGGGGGAATCCAGCTGGAAATCAAAATGGTGACCCTCCATGGTCTAGGTGGAGCCAATGGAGAAATGCTGTACCCCTTCTTCTGGGAAGTCTCCAAGACCCTGTTATTTGGGCTACACAGCCCCAGAGGCTCCTGGATCATCTTCCCAATGCCCTGTGGGAGGGCTCTGGGGGCAGCCTGGGTACGTGGGGTGGGGGGTAGTGGTGACAGCTCAGACGGAATTCAGGATGAGTCCAGGTAAGGGCCTAACAGGCTGCAGGTTGGGCTGGGGGCAGAGAGGAGTGAGTGGTGTCCTGAGTCTCCATTGTAGCCACAGTACAAGCTTAAGGGGGAGGCAGCAACCTGCTTCCTAGCAACCCTAGAGGGCATTGGCTCCAAGCCCCTCATTTTTCAGAGATAGAAACTGCAGTCCAGAGAGGGCAAGGGAGTTGGCCAAAGTTACACAGCAAGTTGGCTGCAAAGTCGGGACTAAACTAGATCTTTATAGGGAATTCCCTGGTGGTCCAGTGGTTAAGACTCTGTGCTTCCACTGTAGGGGGCACGGGTTTGATCCCTGATCCCTGGTTTGGGAACTAAGATCCCACATGCCACGCAGCGTGGGCAAAAAACAACGATGACAGCAACAACACTAAATCTTTATAAACCCTGTGGGCAGCACACTGTCCCCCCACCTCCACCCCAACCTCCCAGATCAACAGCGAGAGGTGAGGAGGATAGAGGCCTGGAGCTGGAGGAAAGGGGATTGTCCTTATCTCTGGGTCCTAGCTTCCCTCCCATGACCTCTATTATTTAGCCTTGCCCTGCCTGAGCAGCCAGAGTTCCAGGCTTGGGAGCTCAGTCTAAGACCGTTTCAGAGAGGCTTTCATCAGCAACCAGATTTATGGGCACATACAAGGCAGTTCTCTTTAAAAACAGTGTACAGCTAAATGGCGCCTGGCCTCCTGCCCACTGTCTTTCCTGTGCTAAGAGACCAAGCCAGAGATATTCCAGCTGGAGGTGCTTCTTAAAGCAATAGAGACCATAATTCAGAAAGAGAGTGATTGAGGAACCGGCTTTCGTTGGATACTTCTGATGGGACAGTCATGTATTGAAGGCTTTACATACATTTTGTCATTTAAATCTCATGTGGGCAGTGTGGGGCAGATATTATTTAACTCTCATATTACAGAGGAGAAAACTGAGGCTAAGAGGAATTTATTTGCTCTAGGACACAGAGCTAGAAGGAACCAGAGCCAGGATTCACACTCAAAGCTGTTTGACTCCAGGATCCAAACATTTATCACATCAAGTTGCTCTTTTAGGGGAACCATGAATGTAGGGGAATTCCCCCTAATGGGACAAGAACTTGGATGACATACCCCAAGTTCTGAGCCTTCGAGGAGGAGAGACATGAGCACCTTAGGGAATCAGCCACCCCCATCTCACTGGTGCTCTGGATTTCACTTGTGACATGGGGCAGTGCTCATTTCAGTGAGCCCATGGAGCTTAATGCACAGAAGGGGACACTGAGGCTCAGAGAAACCCAGATACCACCTCAAGGTAGCACTATGTTTGAGGCAGAGTTAGAACTTGAACCCAGGTCTCCGGTAACTCAGAGTTCTGGTGGTTTCCCAGGCTCAAGGGAGCTGTCCATGGTACCAACCCCAGACCCACACTCTCTACCTTGACCTGGCTTCTTATCTGACTTGGATTCCTGCCTCAAAGTACCCTTAAGAACCTCTTTTTCGATAGAGAGAGAGACAAAGCCCTGAGAGGTCAAGGCCACATAGCAGATCTCTGTGCCACTGGAGTTACCACACCATCTATTGCCTGGGGACTTTGCATTTCTAGATTGACATTTGAACTTTTCTTGTCTCTTTGGTTCACTGTAAATGCTGTTTGAGACAGGTTTTAAGCTTGTCTTGGACATTGACTCTGTTGGAGTAATAGAAAGAAATATCTTATTACAAGCATGTTGTACTTGTTAATTTTCAAGGTGATTTTACATTTACTTTTTAAAGTAACCTTTTGAACAAAGTAGAAAGAATAGAAAGTAGAGATGAAATAGAAGAGATTCAGAGAGGTTGAGTGACTTTCTTTGGATCACCCAGCCACTGAGTGGTAAAATCAGGATGTGAATCTGGTTCTTTGGTCTCTTTACCCTGATATACCTTGCATGATCCGCATGAAATTCTTTGGGCCAAGCTTGACCCTGGAAGAAATCATGCTGGGTTCAGACCTCTTCCTGAGTGGACATGTCTCCATCTGAGCCTGTGCCCCACCTCATGTCTCAGTCTGCTTCTTAGCACTTGTTGGGGGTCCTGGCTCACTTGGCCTTGGGCAGATGCCCTCTTCAAAGCCATGCCAGCAGGAGAAAGTAGGTAGACCATTCCTTGCCCATTCCCCACCCCACCCCCCTTATCCTGGATGGTGTCAGCCTCAGGGACATTGGCCAGGAATTCATATGCAAACTGTATGGGGGCCCACAGTCTGGACCAAATTTCCCTTCAGGACTGGAGAATGAGCATGAAGGAACTTAGCTGGGGGCTGAGAGAAAGAAGGCTGTAGAGGCAAATAGGAATCAGAATGATGTTCACTGTCATCAGACGGCGTCATGTCCACAACACTCTTTCTCAGTGTGTGTGGACCCTCTTTCAGGCTGGTAGATTATAAAGATATCTGCAAGGTGGTTGTAACTTATAGATTGACTCTCAGTCATGGGTCCCAATGAGGTTCTGCAGATATCTTTGCTTCTAAATCTGCTTTTCTCCATTAATATCACTTCCCAAAGTGGGATTAGTGGAAATTTCCTGTAACCACTGTGTTTATGAGTGTGTGCGTGCCTACGATTGGGCATATATCAGCCCACCCTTTCTCTCTTTCCTTGATCTCTTCCTTTCTTTTCTGTTTCTTACCTTACCCTCACCCATCCCATCTTTCCATCCAAGCAGAAGTGAGTGAGGACTAAGTGACCTTGGACCCCAGGGGATGACGGTGGGGGCTGGGGGGAAGCTGGGAATGAGGAATTTCAGCATGACCGCCTCATCCAATCAGGTGATGAAAGGAAGCTGCTCCTCCCCTCCTTACCCCTCACTCCATGCTTTATCCGTAATAAGCTCCCTTTTCCCAGATTGCCACGGAGGAGGAGAAGGTAGAAAACTATTCCTGTTCTGCTCCTAGAAAACTTTAAAATGCTATCACCATGGAAACTGCTCTTGTGCAGTCATGGAGCATGCTTGTGGGAGAGGGCGAGGCGAGGGGAGGGAAGGGGAGGGGAGGATGAGGAACATGCGGGTGTGAGGTGCTCACAGGGGTCTCCCCACCACCTCGGCTCTGTTAGTTCTTTCGGTGTAGTTGATGCATGATAGAACCAGGCTATCTGGGCTGAGAAGCCTCCCTCGGAGGTAAGTGGGCACAGAGCCACCCCTGGCCTGGAGGCTCTGTGTATGTGTGAGTGTCAGGGAGAGGTATAGAGATAAAATAAGACCTCTGCCCTCAAAGGAATTTGTAAACTAGACAGGGAGAAAGAACTGACACTTTTCCAAAAATTACTACATGCTATACACTTTATTATATATTCTTTTTTTTTTTTTATCCTGACAAAAAAGGCATTTAACCCCCATTTTATAGAAGAGGAAACCAAGTCTCCGGGAAGCCAGGCACTTTTCCAAGGACACACTGCCAGTCAATGACAGAGCTGGAATTTGAGAACTGCTCAGTCTGTCTCCAAATGATAACGATGTTCCTGTTTATTCAGTGTCTATTCATGTCAGGCACTGCACTAGACACTTAATGTATTTATAACTCTTACAGCCACGTGAACAAGGGATTTTTACCTCCATTTCACAGAGGAGGAAACTGAGGCTCAATGAGGTTAAAGAATTTTCCCAAGGTCACATGGCTAAGGAGTGACAGAACCAGGATGAAAAGGTAAGAGACAGAGCTGGGATTTGAATCCAGGTATGTCTGAGGCTGAAACCAGTGTCTTTTTACTACACTTTGCAGCCAGATAATATACAGGAGAGTGAAGGGGGTGGGGGGGATGCCAAGCATGGGCTGAGGCTAGGGTGCCTCACCTCAAGGGTCCATTGTGAAGACCAGGGCCACATGGGCACCTCTCACATCTTGTCTCTAAGGCATTGTTGACCCTGGAAAGTTTGATCCAGAAGCGGGGGGTGAGGAAAAGGCTCTATGATGAGCCCAGGGAACAGGAGCATGGACAATGGTGGAAGATCCTACTTGAACCAAGAGGCAGGGGAGTGGACTGAGTAGAAGGGAATGGTTGAACAGGAGGGAAACCGTGACAGATAAAGCCCCTCACAGCTTAACTGGGATGTATTTCCTTTCCCAGAGGGAAGGGGGAAGGAAATATATCAGTCAGAATGGGCTAGGTTGTGCTACAGTAACAAACATCCCCAAAGATCAGTGGCTTAATACTCTGAGGCTTATTTCTTATGCTTTTCTTTCTCATTGTATCAGTTAGCCTTGGTTGAGTAGCAAACCACACATTTAACCACACATTTAATATTTCCCCCAGTTCTGTGGGTTGGCTGGGTGGTTCTGGACTGTGCCAATGGGGCTAGATGGTTTAGGGTGGCTTTAATCATGTGTTCGGAGCTTCATCTGGGACAGATGGGACCTTTCTCTACGTGGTCTCTCTTCTTCCAGGAGTCGAGCCCAGGCTCATTCACATGGTGGCAGAAGAGTTTACAGCCCAAAAGAGGGCAAACTCCAATGTGCAAGGGCTTTACAAGTCTTTGCTTGCATAGCATTTTCTAATATCCCATTGGCCAAAGCAAGTCACATGGCCGAGCAGGTTCAAGGGGTGTAGGAAGTAGCAAAGTAACATTGCCAAGGAGCATACATACAGGGATGGGAAGAGTATTGCAGCCATATTTACAATTTACCACATATTCCTCCATCGTAGGTCATTGGTTGGGGGGGGGGGCATGGGAAATCTGGCCCATGTCTTCCTCATTCCAGGGCCCAAGCTGGTCATGGCTCTATATTATTGCTGTCATGATTACTGAAGTAGCAAAAAGGGAGTGTGATAAAGTGCACGTGGGCTCTAAAAGCCTCCATTCAGGAGTGATGCACTGCTTCTGGTGTCACAAAATAACTCGTGTGGCCACACCCAATTTCAAGGAAGGGGGAGTAGGAGCCTACCACGGGCTTGGAAAGAGAGCCATGGGCATTTGGAGAGCAGCACTAATGACTACCACAGCAATCATTTATTGAGCTCCTACTATATGCAATTTAAGAATGTCATCTCAGAGTATTCTGGCACCTTTCTGAAGGAGGGGTTATTATCAATTTTCCAGCTAATGAAGCAGAGTGGTTGTGGAACCCACTTAAGGTCACACATCTGATAAGAGGAAGAGCCAGGACTCAGGTAGTCTGACCCCAGAGAGGTGGTGTGCTTTCCAGCGTGTCATGCTCATCTCCTACTTCCACAGAGAGAGGACAGAGGGAATTCTCCACAAGTGACTCCAGCTTCCTTCAAGGAGGTAGGTAAGGTGGCCTTGACATCATTTATTCACTTAGTCATCTATTCATTTGATCCGTAATTATTTAAATGCCACTGTGCACAAGAGGAGCAGTGAACAAGACAGACCTGGTCTCTGCCTCCATGGAACTTATGGTTTGAAATACCCACCTCTGATCCCAAAGGTCAAGAATTCCATAATCTCCTGGCTTTAGGAAGTGGGGAGTTTCTAAGATTGAGGAGATCCACAGGGTTCTCGTTCTAGTAGGGCTTCCCCAAGTATCAGCGGAGCTGGGGAAGGGGGTGCTGTCGCTGAATCTGGGCCTCATGGAAAGCCTGAGGAGCTGCAGCCTCATTGCAGCATCTTGTAGGAGCAAACAGCTACTGAGTAATGCATTCCAGGCTCTGGGCAGAGCCTCTCCTGGCTGCCTCTTGCATCCAGAGAAGTCGGTGGGCTCAGACAGGAGTGGGAGGGCTCCTGGAGCCCATACAGGTGAGCTTTCTTGGCAAGTGAGAACTGGGAAGGGAGGCCATGGTCTTGCTAAGCCACCAGGGTCCTGAGAGCTCCCAGTCTCTGTCACCCCAGAGGCGGACTTGGACCCAAAGAACTTTGCAGTCACCCGGCCCAGCCTTCTCCCTCTGCCTTCACCGTGCTTCAGAGCTCAAAGCTTGGCTGTTGCATGTTCGTCACATGGTCACCTAGCTCCCCCCAGAACCCCTCCAGAGATGAGGCGCTCACTACCTCCAGAATCAGGCTGTTCCAAAGTCCTTTCTGATTTTACTTGGCTACTTTGCCCAAGAGCCCACACAATACACATGCCACCAGCCACGTGGAGCCAGCACATGCCAGGATGCCACGTGTCCTGGGTGCAATGACACCCTTGTGGCAGGCAGGCTGCTCCTGGGGAGGGGGTGTTATGTGAGCACACATAGTCCCAGGCAGATGGCCCTGGCTCTGCTGGGCTGTCAGTCAAAGATGCGAAAGCCTCAACTCACTCTGGCTCCAACAAGTACAACTATTTATAAAAGATGAGGCCTGCCAGGGAACAGGGAGAGGCTGAGACATCTGCTCCCTCTGCCGGGGTGGCCAGCACTTACCATACAGCTTCCGGTCTCATCGCCCTGGCTGGAGGAAGCCCAAAGGCCCTATCAGCGCTCAGTGAGCCCCACCAGCCCCACCTCTCGGCCCGGCCCCTGCCCCCTGTGGACCAGCTCAGGGCTGTGGCTGCAGGCGGGGGATGATGCTCTGCGCACTGGTGGCAGCTCCCTTGTCCTGCCCCCTTCCACACCCAGCTTCTGGAGGGGAGAGGGCAGCTCCCCTCAGAGGGCTGAACCTGGCTGCTCTCTCTGAGCATGCAGTAGCAGCTGCTTGCCTCTTACAGAGCTGGGTCCTGGCCACCTGGGCTTAGTTCCCCTCTGAGACTGGAAGTGTCTTGAGGGCAAGGACCACGAATGGTTCTTCAGTGCCACCCCTGAAGTATGGCCCTCAGGGTCCTGCTGGAGCAGGTGCTTACAGCGGGAATTGCCACACTGTGAATATGGAGCTGGCTTTGGAGCCTTTTGGAGCAGAAGAAACCTGGATTTGATTCCCAGCTCCGTCTTCTTCTCTGCACCCCAATTTTCTCATTGATCAAGTAGAGATGAAAGTGATGGCTACCTCTCATGGTTGTAATAAAACTGCATATTACCTATTATGATATTTTTCCTTGTTCAATGAATGACTGAGCTCTGACTTGAGGCCAGGGGTAATAGGGAGCCACTGTAGGTGTTTGAGCAGGAGCATGGCACAATGAAAGCAATGCTGACAGATACTTGGCAGCTGGGGGTAAGACTGATAATTAAATAACAATACCAAAAAAAACCACCCCATAATAATAAGAATGAAAGATTCAGGAGTATCTTGGCTGCCTTGGCATCTTTCTTTCTTAATCAGACAGGGCACCTGGAAGTCATTCTGGAACAAAGCCATGCCCAGGATGGAGAAAGTCAGGGAAGGGATAAAATGTAAGGGGAGCAGGGAGACAGGGGACTGATGGGGTCTGGTGGCTCAGGGCAGAGAGAAGACGGAAAGATGGGCTTTAAGGGAGATCTTGGGGGCTTTTTCTACTAACACCCAGGCAAAGCCAGAAAGGCAGACGTGTCAGCCTAGGGTTAAGTGTGTGGCTTAGCTCTATCTAGCTGTGTGATCATGGAAAAAGTACTTGACTTCTCTGAGCCTATTTCCTCATCTTTAATATCCAGAGAATACATTGTCCTCCCCCTCCACACACACAAAAAATTTCTGTTCCATTCCTCCTCCCCCTGGCCCAGGGCTACCCCTTGGAGGGCAACTGCACAGAAAACATCTCAGTCCCTCTGGCCCCTTTCTGTAGAGTGTGGGATAGCTTTCCTTTGAAGGAGACATTTGAACTGGCCTTGAAAGCAGGAACGCAACAGCTGGAAAATGTCAGGGAAAAGGCATTCCTGGCAGAGGGCACAGCAGGAGGAAAGGCATAGAGACAAGGATGGGTCTAGCTCCTGACTTGGCCACTGTTTCATATTTTGTGCCTCTATCGGGTCTGTTACTGTACATTCTCCAGGCAGCTGGTGGACTCCAGTACTTAGAGAGCACTTGCAGGTGGGGTTTGCACCCATTTCTTGGTTGGGATAAGTTGAAACAGAAAGAACATCACTGCTCGAAAGAGAGAACAGAATTCGGAGGCCCTTTTGGTGCTGTGGGTGGTAATGAGGCTGTCAGGGAGCAGGCTGGAAGGGAGGGTTTGACTGCAGTCACCTTATTTTTGCTCCCAAATTGAAATTAAAGATCATTTCTACTCCAGATGTTGGAAATGCCTGGGTTCATTACTTCCCAGGATTTAGTCCATGCTCTCATTCTAGATTCAATTAGAGCAATTTAAGGTAATTAATTAAATTTGTTATTTGATTAATAAAGATAGAAATTCAGCTAAGTTGCTGGGAAGGAGGAAGCCATACTGGGATTTGCTAGCAGAGAGGTTTGGGGAGACTCCTTCTTGACTCCTGCTCTGCTACCCCTGCATCCCCCAACTTACCCACCGTATCGTCCATGGAGCCCCTACCACTCCAGTTTCAGCCAGGGAGCTAGAGATCCAAAGTCAGGGCCCTGTGTGTGGTTGTATTCTAGAAGGAGCAAGGAGACTGGGCTGGCTGGATAAATGTGGTCCACGGGGGAGAGGTAGGGAATGAGGAAGGAGCCAGTAAGGCGTTGCTTCCCCTGGAGGGGGTGGGGTGTTGAGTAGGGACCAGAGGGATTGCAGCAGGCTGGGAAGAAGCTGGACAGGCACAGAAGCTGGGGGTCGGAGAAGTGGCAGGAAGCCAAGGGCCAAACTACAGAGGTAGAGGGCAGGGAGGAGGGGAGGAGGATGTCTAGTCAAAGCCAGGTGGGGCTGCCCAGCAGAGGCTGGATACAGGTATTAGGTGCTAGCACTGACCGTTGGTCAAACCAGGAAGGAAAGTTCAGGCCAGACACCAACATGGAGAGTCAGTGTGGGTCAAGGTTTAAAATCAGAGGGTTTCTAAGCATGATACAAACCTTAGAAATTCCACAACATCCAGATCAGTAAATTTGATGACATTAAAAAAAATCATCATGGAAATAAACACTGTAAGAATAGTCAAAAGACAAAGGAAAAACTGGGAAAGTGCTTGAAGCTGTTATCACAGACAGAGGCTAAATTCTTTAATATATAAAGAGCTCCCACAAATCAATAAGAAAAAGAAAAACCTAAGAAATGTGGGAAAATTTTAGGCATGGACACTTTGTAGGAAAGAAACTACAAATGGCTCTTAAGCATATGCAAAGTTGCTCATTCTCTCCCATAATAAGAAAAATGCAAATTAAAAATAGGTAGAGATACCACTTTCATCCATAAGATTGAGCAAGGTTAAAAAATATAGTAATATACTGAGTAGAAATTGGTGTGGAGCAACAGGTACATTCAAACAATGCTGGTACTACCTCTATGAAGGGCAATTTGTTATCTATCAAAATTATAAACATACATATTCCTTGACCTAGAGATTCAGCTTCTTGGAATTTATCCTACAGATAACAGGATTATTTATTGCAGCACTATGACAGCTTTATGGGAAAGAGCAGAAGAGCGCACGAATAGGAGACTGGCAAATAAATGATGTTATATCCAGGTAATGGAATACTATGTAGTCATGAAAAAGAAGGAAGCAGCACTCCATGTCCTGATGAGGGAAGATCACCAAGACAGGCTGTTGGGTGAATAAAAAAGCAAGGTCCAGAACAATGTGTACAGAATGCTACAATTTATGTAATATAGAAAAGACTGTATAACTACATGTGAACTTTTGCTTATAAAGGTGTAGTCTATCCCTGGATCACTCAGTCACTTGAGTCTGGGAGCAGTGGCTGCCTTCTGAAGAGGAAAACCAGATGACTGGGAGAAAGGAAAGGGAGGGACTTACTTTCCCCTATATTTCCCCTGTTATGCCTTTTGAATTTTGTACCAAGTATATGTGCTTCCTATTTAAAAGAACAAATCAAATAACAATTTAAAAAACTAAGCTAAGCAGGCACTGACAGGGTCAGAGATGCAGGGAGAGGTCAGGTGATCATCAGAACCAAGGGAGGTAGGGTGGGACCTCATCAAGCCCACCTCTGGTAAGGTGAGGACCATAACCCTTCTGGGAGCCATTTTCAGCAAGGCATCTATTCCATCCACTACCTCATTCCATCCTGGAGCAGCTCTGAGAGGAAGATATAATCATCCCCACTTTATAGAAGACCAACTGAGGCTCAAGGTGAGGCTCAGAATCAGGTATGGAGTGCTGCATCCTTACCTGACTGCCTTTACAGGCCGGTCCTCAGGATGAGGCTAGGATGGAATTCTGGGCCTGGCTGGCTGCCCCGTCCCATTGGCAGCTTGGAGTTTGGGTGTTCCACTGAGCATTTGGGGGTTGCACCTGGGCTGTGGGACCCTGGGAAAGATGAGGTGAGGGAGGAGCTTGGTTCTTCCTTTGGGGAGAGGGCGGCAGATGTCTCCAGGGATGGGAATATCCAAGGACAGCTCCAAGAGGGGCTCTGAGCCAGACTGACCCCTCAGCTCTTTCCCACTGGGAGCAGATGGCTGAGTAGGCTCTGGGAGGACGGGTGCTAAGACTGGAGGTGCTGAGAAGGCGTGGGACAGCCCACAGGAGGGAAGTGCACTTCTGAGCACTGTGAGAGTCACAAGGCAACAAGAGGATGGACTTTAGATTCTGTCTGGAACGTGACAGAAGGTACTATTCCTCTGATGGTGGGGTGGGCGTGAGGGAGTTCCCTTCAGGCTGTGGCAGCTGCTGATGTGATTGGAAAGACCCAAGGGTTTTTGAATCTCAGAGGTCTCCCATAGGGGCCATCCCCAAGACTTTAGATTCCTCTTCACACAGATACTATCCAGGCACCTTCTTGGGAGGCCCGGCCTCCTAAAGTGATGCGGAAGTATTATTTCACTTAGAAGGGGGAACGGGTTAGCCAATAAGGAGCAGGGAGCAGTTCACCTGACTCACCTCCACCCAGGCTCAGGCCAGAGAGGATGGGGGGCAGGAGGGGTGAGCTTTGACCGCATGCATGATGGAGTAGAAAGAACCCGAGTTAGGAGACGCAGTTCCAGGCAAAGCCCTTCTCTCTGGACCCTCAATTTCCCAACTGTAAAATCAGGCCATTTGGGCCAGATGGTTTCTATGGGCCCTTTGAGCTCTGGGGAGTGGCGCTTATGGGGTTTCCACCAGGACTTGGAGGAGGAGAAGTGAGGCTGGGGGAACCAGAAGGACAGGCAGGCCATGGTGTCCCCCCGCCATCTTCCCTACATGGCATTTGTGGTTTATGAGAAGCTCTCACAACATTTTCTCACTTAGGGCAACCCATGAGATATGTGAAGGTTACCCCCATTTTCCGGATGAGAAACTGAGGCTCAGAGAGATAAAGAAAGCTGCCCAAATTCACACACCTAGAAGGTAGGGGATGTGGGATTCAGACCTAGTTCGAATGACTCAAGGCATCTTCTTCCCTCATACCGCAGCTGCCTCCTCCTTGCTTTTTTTTTTTTGGTTTGTTTGTTTTGTGTTCATAAATTTATTTATTTATTTTTGGCTGTGCTGGGTCTTCGTTGCTGTGTGCGGGCTTTCTCTAGTTGCGGCACGCGGGGGCTTCTCCTCGTTGCAGTGTGTGGGCTTCTCATCGCGGTGCTTTTTCTTGTTGCAGAGCACGGGCTCTAGGGTGTGCAGTCTTCAGTAGTTGTGGCTCGCGGGCTCTAGAGCGCAAGTTCAGTAGTTGTGGCGCATGGGCTTAGTTGCTCTGCAGCATGTGGGATCTTCCCGGACCAGGGCTCGAACCCATGTCTCCTGCACTGGCAGGCAGATTCTTAACCATTGCGCCACCAGGGAAGCCCCTCCTTGACTGTTGATTTTATTTTATGGTGGAGTAAAGAGGGGCCTCATCTGCCCCACCTCTGGGAAGCAGATCTATCTCTACATCCTTGCTCTGTAGATGCTCATTCAGGACAGGGCCTCAGTGGAACCCTCCAGTGGCCATTTCCACCCCCTGGTCCTCCAGATGGTTCTATGACACTCCCTCCCCTCAGCCTTATAATTAGATCTGGAGGCCTTGGGCAGTTGACTTGCTTTCCCCCTACTCCAGGTCCATCCTTCTTCCTCCTGGGGATCTTACAGAGACCTCAGATCTTCTACAGTGGCTAGCGCATAGTCGGGCCAGCCATGCCCTCCTCTCTCACTCCACACTGGGTGAAAGGGCATGAGTCTGTCTGGGAAGCCATTTCTCCCTGTCCACAGCCTTCCCAGTTCCTGCTGTGACCTCAGCTGCCATCCTTTCTCATCACCTGCTGTATCCAAGACAACCGACAGCTCCTACAGGGCAGTGAGAAGAGGAGGGGTGGCAGGCAGGGTCAGTTCAACAGTCACAGCTCCCCGGCTGAGGGAGCCACCTGTTCTGTCTGAGGATCTCATGGTGGGAGGGAAAAGACTGGGCCTTTCATGAAATTCAAGGAGGCGTGTGAGGGACTTCACAGGCACTGGAAAAGAAGCTGATTTATAAACCAGTGCCCCAGGCTCTGGCTGATCCAGCCTTCATGGAGAGATGGGAGCAGCATGTGGAATCAGAACTGGGTTGGATGCCCTCCTCAAGGACTAACTAGCTGTGTGACCTTGGGTAGGTTTCTTGACATCTCTGAGCTTCTGTTATGATTGATTCGTGGACTCACTAGGGGCCTGCAATGAAACTAAATATACTTTGCAAGCACTAAAACTTTAGTGGCTAAGAGCATGTGCTCTATGAACAGAAAGGTTGGCTTTGAATCCCTCCTGCTATGTGACCTTGGCCAAATGACTTCATCTCTGTGTCAAGTGCTTTTGCAGTGCAACAAACACCCCACAACTCAGTGGCTCAATGCAACAGCCACTTATTTAGCTCATGGTTTTGGGGGTCAACAGTTTTTTCTGGGATGAGCTAAGCAGTCCTCCTGGTCTGGGCAGGGCTCAGCTGATCTTGGCTGGGCTCACTCATGTGTCTGCTGTCAGTTGGTGGGGGGTCCCCTGGGACTGGCTGGTCAATTGGCTTCATTTGGGATGAATGGAACTCCTGGGCTTATCTCCATGTGGTCTCTCAGCCTCCATCGTGCTAGTTTGGGGGTATTCACAGACTCGAACATTGTGTTATAAGGCTTTGAAGGCAGCCAGAGAGCAAGCCTCAACGTGCAAGCACACCTCAGGTCTCTGCTGGCAACATGCTTGCTTCTGTCTCATTGGCCAACGCAAGTCACGTGGCAAAGCCCTGCACCAGGGTGGGAGGGCACACCCAAAGGCATCGCATGAGCAGATTGGGGACCATCACTGCAGCAATCTATCACTGCCTCTCTGGGCCTCAGTTTCCTCTGTAAAATGAGTATAATCTTGTACTTTCCTTAAGGGATTCTTGGGAGGCCCAAAATGAAATGAGCAAATGTATGTAAAATGCACACATTTCTTCAGCACTGAGAGAGAGCGGGCAATCCACAAGGTGAACTGCTAGTATTTTTATTAGCAGGGGCCTTGAGAGACAGTAAACCTCCCACGTGGGAGGCTCTGGGGTAGCAGCCAGGGCACAGGCTCCTGGAGGACAGCTGTGGGCCTGCTTTTCCTCTCAGAGGAAATGGATGGTGCCAGGGAAAGTTGCCCTGTGGCAGGGGTGGGGCGGTTATGGGGTGGTGGGGAGGCTCTTCCCTTAATTCCCTGGCTGCAGGGAAAGGGGTGCCCATTGCAGCTCCTGCTGGGGATTTGGTCCTGGGGCTCCTCCCCAGGATCCAAGGGATGGTTTTGCTCCCCCTACTTCCCTTCTCTCCCTCATCCTGGGCTCAGGCACTTCTGGCTCTGGAAGAAAGCTGTCAGGGCATGTGCTCACCTGCAGTGCTTGGTTCTAGGAGGGACTTTAAGGGGCTCTTAAGCTGGGATCCTAAACTTCTCCCCATCAAAGCTCATGTGGATCATCAGGTAACCCTACGTGTCGTGCTCTCTGCAATACCACGTCTGCCACAGCCCACGTCTGCAGGGTGGTGCATGACCTTCACACATCCACTGAGTGCAATGTAGTGACTGTCAGTAGGGGGCATGTGATCTGGAATTGGGGTTGGTGTCTGTGATGTCACTAAGGGCCAGCCTGAGACCCTGGGCCGTTGTTACAGCCCTGGGAAAAATCCAAGAGGCTGCCATCTTGGTGAGCTACTGCAAGCCGCCTGCAGGGAGAGGAGGGGGACTGACTTTATTAGACTTTTGAAAAGCTCGAAAACAAAATTCACGTAACTGCCTTCACGGACCCCAGCTTGGCAACCACAGATCTGGCTCAGCCTCCTCGTTTCTTTGATTCTAGGAGTCCTTTCTGAGCTCACCCAGGCAGCTCCAGGAAGGTGGATGGTCATCCTTCGTTCATTGAGTCTTCATTCCCCCTCATGTATCAGGCCCCATCCCAGACACTGGAGCTAGGACAGTGAGCCACATCAGATGCGGGTCCTGCCCTCACAGAATTTACGGTCTAAGGGAGACAGAGTCACTGATCACAAGAATAAATGTAAGATTATATGGCCAGATGGTTTTCTTTTTGAAATATTAATCTTCCTTCCTTCCCTGGCATTTCCTCTTCCTTTATAGGGCATTTGGACTCGAAACATTCACTGCCGCAGGGGATGGACGATCCAGTGGAAGTTAGAAGTCAGTTCTTGTCTTCTGAGTGTCAAAAACTGAAGCCTGGGTGTGTGGGGATTTGGAAAGAACCAAAGATTTGGAAGATGCAGGATGCTCCAAGTCCCCAGACCAGACGATGCTCCCTGGGCTGGGGGAAGGTGGTGTGATGGGAGGAGCATATGGGTGTGTGTCGGAGATGGGCCACACGCTTGCCCTGACCTCCCTGTTTCCTACTGAAATAGGTTTGGAGGACCTGCGAACAGAGAGGACTTGCATCCCCATCCCCAGGGTAAAATTTGGAGAGGCAGAAAGACCCCAGCCTATTGCCCAAGCCAGTGTAGCACTGACTGCCGGGTGCCTCAGAGCCTAAAGTCTTAAGGCAGCCTGAGTCTCCCGGGGCTGGGCCAACTACTCCCCCCGCTAGCTAAGGCTCTCAAGGGTAACCGGTCCTCCTACTGCCCCCTGCTGCTGGGCTCACACCTGGACTACCAGGCGGGCTGTGCACCTTTTGTTTTGGGGAGGAAATTGTTCCTCTGAGTTTCACTTCTGTTTTTTTTTTTTGTCACAGCATATTAGTCACTCGGGCTCCTTGAGCCCGGCAGCACCTGGCATTGTTTTCTGACAGCCTGACATACCGTGGGCTGCTGCCCCCCTCCTCTTACCTGCCGATGCCCACGCTCTGAAAGGTGAGTCAAGTATGGGGAGAGGGTAGAGGAACCACTGGCTCAACTCTCAGCCACAGGGTCTCTACTGTCCCCGGAGCTACGGTGGGCTGGTTTACCCAGTGTGGCTGGCCTTCCAGAGGCAGAGCGCCCTGGAGTGGGAGTGGGAGGCGGGGATAAGCCTGGCCATGCCCCCGAGCTGGCCACGTGACACAACGCAAGTCCTGTTCTCTCTCTGAGCCTGTTTCCTCATTGGTAGGACAGGGACAAGACCAAGATGGGTGTGGTTGATGAGATAAAGTCTGTGAAAGACCAAGTCTCATCACAATTACACTAACAGATTACTGAGCGCTCCTGTGCTATAAGGCAGGCACCATGTTAACAGCCAGCCTGGATTATCTGATTTATTCCTCTCACATCTCCGTGAGGTAGCCATTACTATTATCCCCATTGTATGGGTGAGGAAACTGAGGCACAGAGAGACAAGGAAGCTGTCAAAGGTCACAAAGTTACAGTTTGGCAAAGCTGGGATTCCAGTCCAGGCTCTCAGACCCTCTTCTATACTACAGGCCGCTGACAGAGCTTTGCTCAGAGGCAGCAGCACAAAGGGCCTTGAGATCATCTTGTTCACTCATCGTACAGAGAAGGAGATGGACGCTCAGAGAGAAGAACGGACTTGCTTAAGCTCTCACAGCAGCCTAGACACCACACTATGTGTAAAACGTCAGACCCTACATGTCGCTTTTGGGCAAATGTATTTGAATCCGCAAAAAGGGCTTTCCGAGGATGTCAAAACTTCCCCCAATGGGATATCCTAAGTCTGAAAAGTGCAGGTTCTGGGGAGGCCTATGGAGAGGAGGGGGCAACATTCTAGTGCCTTTGAAGACCCCCTCAAATCTGCCTGGAGCAAAAGGAACAAAATGGGCCACCACTTCCTTCACCCGCCTGGACTTGTATCCAGCTTTGTCCGGAGAGGGACACGGTCCCGAGGACACAATCAGAGCGAACGCTGGGATGTATGACTCAGGGTGCTCACTGTGGCACGGTTTCCAAGAATAAACAACCTGAAGCAACCTAAGAGTCCAACAGTAAGGCGCTGGTTAAGTGGCATCATAGAAACGATGGTCCTTGCTTCCTGACACAGAGCTCTGAAGTCCCTTGTAATTTCCTCAGTGATACTGTTATATGGGCATCTTTAGCTCTAATGAGGCAACTCTTGGCAGGTCCCTAGATAACTTCAGGATGGACGCTGGTCACCAGAAAGACCAAACCTTGATGAGAAGACTGGAAATTTCAGCCCCGACCCCAACCTCCAGGGAGGGCAGAGGGGTTGGAGATTGAGTTCATCACTAAGGGCTGATGATTAATCCATCATGCATGTGTAATGAAACCTCCATAAAAACTTCTAAATGGGGACTTCCCTGGTGGTCCAGTGGTTAAGACTTTGCCTTCCAGTGCAGAGGGGTGCAGGTTCAGTCCCTGGTGACGGACCTAAGATCCCACGTGCCTTGCGGCCAAAAAACCAAAACATAAACAAAACAAAACAAACAAAAAACAGAAGTGATACTGTAACAAATTCCATGAAGACTTTAAAAATGGTCCATATCAAATAAATAAATAAGTAAATAATTACATCGGCAAAGACCCTTGCAAAAAAAATGAAAACAAAAATGAAAACCTCTAAATGATGAAGTTTGGAGAGTTTCCAGGTTGGTGAGCACATTCAGGGGCTGGGAGGATGGCAGTCCTTGGAAGGGTATGGAAGCTCTGTACCTCCTGCCCAAACCTTGCCCTATGTATCTCTTCCATACAGCTATTCCTGAGTTGTAGGCTTTATAATAAACCAGTACATGTAAGTGTTCTCTTGAATTTTGTAAAAGTCTTTCTAGCAAATTACCAAACCTGAGGAGGGGGTCCTGGGAACCTCCGATTTATAACCAGTCGGTCAGAAGTATGGGTGTCCCAGGGCTTGCAATTGGTATCTGAAGCGGGGGCAGTCTTGTAGAACTAAGCCCTTTAACCTGTGAGATCTGATGCTGAATCCAGATAGATGGAGTCAGAATCCAATTTAATCCTTGAACACCCATTTGGTGTCAGAGACTTAGAGAGGTAACGTTGGAAAAGACACCATGTGGGGGCTTCCCTGGTGGCACAGTGGTTGAGAGTCTGCCTGCTAATGCAGGGGACATGGGTTCGAGCCCTGGTCTGGGAGGATCCCACATGCCGCGGAGCAACTAGGCCCGTGAGCCACAACTACTGAGCCTGTGCGTCTGGAGTCTGTGCTCCTCAACAAGAGAGGCTGCGATGGTGAGAGGCCTGCGCACCACGATGAAGAGTGGTCCCCGCTTGCCACAACTAAAGAAAGCCCTCGCACAGAAACGAAGACTCAACAGAGCAAAAATAAATAAATTAATTAATAAACTCCTACCCCCAACATCTTCTAAAAAAAAAAAAAAGAGGGCTTCCCTGGTGGCGCAGTGGTTGAGAGTCCGCCTGCCGATGCAGGGGACACAGGTTTGTGTCCCAGTCCGGGAAGATCCCACATGCCGCAGAGCAGCTGGGCCCGTGAGCCATGGCCGCTGAGCCTGCGCGTCCGGAGCCTGTGCTCCGCCACGGGAGAGGCCACGACAGTGAGAGGCCCGCGTACCGCAAAAAACAAGAAAAGACACCATGTGTTTGGTTAGTGTCAGGGAGGAAAAAACCTAACAGTGAAATACACTACTGTGGTTTGGCTTGATTCCATAATACAAGACAATCAGAACTATTAAAAATGGCATTATAGAAAAAAATGTATAACGGCATGGGAATATGTTCCCAATATAATGTATAATGTTAAGAATAAAGTCAGTTACAACATAGGATGTGCCATCTGATCTCAATTTTGTAAACAAAACAAAACAAAACCCAGAGTAGTATGTACATAGGAGATTATGATTTATTTCCTCTTTGTGCTTTCTTGCAGTTCCCAATTTTTCTAAGAACATCTATGTTACTTATAATCAGATCTCCCACACATTCTGCCATTATTTCTATTTCTGTAAATCAGAGAGGGGGCATCTCCATAGGGAGAGGGTCTCTGGCCCTGCAGAGCTCAGAAAGCCTGGCTGGCCACCTGCCAGGGGAGCAGGGAGGCTACTCAAGCAGCAGATGGAGGCAAGATGGTGTCCACTGCCCTTCCAGTGGCCTCTGAACCATTAGCCAGTCTTGGGAAAGTTTTCCCAGATTGGGGACTGAGCCCCAGCCCTGGCATGGCCCCTCTGCTATGTACCAGGGTAGGACAGGAAGCAGACTACTATCCATGTTCCCTGGGGAACTTGTCTTCTTGCAGTGCCCACCGAAACTGATAAGTCTGGCTTTTTCATTCATTCATTCAACAAAAATTTACTGAGCACCTACTATGTCCTTGGCACCATTCTAGGTGCTAGGAATAGGTGTTCAACAAAATAGCATCATTGTTGCCCTCATGAAGCTTCTTTTTATTGCATAAACAATGGGCAATTGAATAAACAATGGGCAATTGAATAAACATATAGTATAATGTCAACTGGTGAAAAGAGCCATGAGGTAAAAAGTAAATATAGAAAAGATAGAGAGATTGGGGGTACTCTTTAGAGTGGGCTGGTCAAGGAAGGTGGTAGAGAGGAGGAGGTGGTATTGAGCAGCCAGCTAAATACTAAGAAAGTACCAGCCACAGGGATACCAGGAGCAGAGACTCCTAGGCAGAGGGAACATACCTCCTCCCTGAGCAAAGGTCCTGGGGCAGGAATGTTAGCGATACTTCAGGATGAGGAAGGAGGTATAGTAAGGCTAGAAATAGATGGTAGGGGGTGTGAGGGGCAAGATCACATCCGTCTTGTGGGCTAAAGCACTGACTTTTGTTCTGAGTGAGATGCAAGCCTCCAGTAGGCTTTCAACAGAGGACTGACAAGACCTGACTGATGTTAACAGGATGGACCTGGCTGGGCAGAGCAGGGAGGTGGCTGCTGCAATAATCCAGGGAGACATGATGGCAGCTGGGCCCCAAGGGTGGGGATGGAGGTGGGAATGGTAAGAAAAGGTCAGATTCTGGATGTAGTCTGTTTTTTTTGGGGGGGGGGTGGTACGCGGGCCTCTCACTGCTGTGGCCTCTCCCGTTGTGGAGCACAGGATCCGGACGCGCAGGCCCATCGGCCATGGCTCACAGGCCCAGCTGCTCCGCGGCATGTGGGATCTTCCCGGACCGGGGCACGAACCCGTGTCCCCTGCATCGGCAGGCGGACTCTCAACCACTGCGCCCCCAGGGAAGCCCCGGATGTATTCTGAGTTAGAGTAGAGCGCTCGGGACCCTCCCTCCACACTGGCCTGCCTCCTGGGTCCCACCCCTCAAGTCGTCTCCCAGCTCTTCATTCCCCCACAGGGATGGGCCTGTGCTCACCCTCTCCGGGGGTGGAAGGGGCTGAGGGGGAACCAGTTTTGCTCCTGGCTGGTGCCTGGCATGGGCAGGGCAGGGCTGCATCAGCTGCCAAAAGAAAGTCCCTCCCCAGAGGGAGGGCAGGGGATGTGAGGGAGGGATGCCAGGCACACAGACTGCTTCATTTATTTGACAAATACTTATTGAGCATTTACTACACGGTAACAGCTATGAACAAAACAGACAAAGCTCCTGACCGCACGGAGCATCCATTTTTGTGGAGGGAGAGAGACACTAAACAGAGAAGTGAGTGATGATATAATTAAGCAGAGGATGGTGAATGCTATGGAGAAAAATAAGGCAGGGGGGTGGGATTGGAGATACCCCTCCCCCAAACTCCCATCTCCTTTACCTGCTCAACTTTCTTTGTCTTTGATAGCACGGATGTTCTTCTAATATTCTATATGAATTATATCCTTATTAAGCTTAACGTAAACTTTCTGCATCCCCCCTCTGGCCTCCTACTGGAAAGCAAGCCCCATGAAGGCAGGGCTCTTTATGAGTTTGGCTGATGAGCCTAGAACATGAATGAGTGGGATAGGGAGGGGTGGGTGGGAAGGAGTATCCCCCTCACAGAGCCCTCCTACCCTTAGACCAGCAGCTCCAGTCCAGCAAAGGGACAAGGGGGCTCCTCTTCACTCCCCACCCAGGCTGGGTGGTGGCAGGTGGGTGGGATGGTACGGCCTGGGTTGTGCTGCACTAGCCGGCCATGGAGCCCCCCAGGAGTCCTCTTGCAGCGCCTTGGCAGGAAGGACAGAGGTCTCTGCCCCCGCCTTCCCCCAGGATCAAGGACAAAGCCTTTTAATTCAGCACCAGGTGCGAGCCAGCATCACAGGCCTGGGATTTTCGAGGCCAACAGCACTCACGCTGCTCCAGAAGAGTGAGAGGGGAAGGTCTCCTGGCACCCACTCCCCCATATTTCCCCCAACTTGATGTAAGTGCTTCATCCATACTGAAAACTTGTGACGGGGAGGCTCGGGCTGACAGGCCCACCGAGACCCTGAGGTTTCCCCAAGCTTCTTCAGTGCGCTGCAGAGATGCTGGAAAAATGGGTCAGCCCGGCTTCAGGGCCAAAAATGTAGGAGGGGTGTGGGGATTTGGGACAAGGAATCAGCAGGTGGGTCTGGAACAGAAAGGTCTGGAAACTTTGTCACAACTGCCTGGTGGTCTAGACACAGCTTCCTAAAAATGGAGAGAGAGAGGCATTTTGTGATAAAACGCTTAAACAAAATTAAAATGACTTACGTGTGGGAGTTCTCAGGACCTTTATATGTTAATGAGAATTGTGACGCTGAGGAACCAATGCAGCATTTCTCAAACTCCTGTCCATGGTACCCCTTTTTCCATGGAGGATCTTGAGGGATTAGGGTTCCTATGAACGGTCTTTGAGAAATGTTGGCCTATGTCAATAGCCATCTAAGAGATGAGGCTTCTGCTTCCCTCCCTTCCTGCCCCGTCCTCCGTTCCCCTCATCTTTTTCCTCTGCTAATCCAGCTTGCATAATGCTACCATCCCATTAAATCAAAGAAGAGCACTTGACTCTCTTCTGTGGGTATTATGGAGCTATTGAGCTATGCAGATACAAGGAAATCAGACTTCTCCACCTGGCTTTCAAGGTTCCAGTCTGGCTTTCAATTTAGCACCCGCAGCTCCCCTCCCCTGCTTTAGCCAGGCTCCTGTCCTTACAGTCCTAGGACAGCTCTGAATACCTCTGTCTCTGAGACTTTGCTTTGGCTAGAATATCCCTCTTTCCTCCTTTTAGGCTACCTCCTCCAGGTAGCCTTCCCTGATTATCCCAGCCTTGCCTCTGAAGCCCCTGGGGATGGTATTAGAAACAGACAGAAGGTGGGAACCCCTAAATATTCATTTAAAATGACTATAAAATCACCCCCCTATATTATCCTGGGGAGTATAATTATGGGCACCCAAAGGAACAAATTTATTAAGGACTCAAAGGAAGGTCCAATGGCCTCAGGAAGATTGACCACTGAGCCCTCTGGCTTTCTCAAAAGGACCCCTATAGCATTTGCATTACATGCAGTCTCAGGATTCCCGATACAGGCTTGTCCTCAGCTAATTTAATTTTTCCCTTTGACCTTCTATTGTGGAAAAATTCAAACATATACAGAAGTAGAGGCTATTATAAGATAGCCCTTACATCTGTCACCTGGCTTCCACAGTGATCAATCATGCTTCATGTCTACATCTACCCATATCATTTTGAAGCAAACCCCAGACACCATATATTCTATCCATATTTATCTCAGTATGCTTTTCTATGTTGTTTTACATAACCGTAATATAATTATTCCACCAAAAATTAAGAATAAATCCTTAATATCATCAAATATCCAGTGACTATTCACATTTCCCGTTGCCTTTCACATCTTAGTTCTATTTATTTTATAGTTTGAATCAGGATCCTAAGGAGGTTGGTTGATGTATCTAAGTCTCTTTTAATCTATAATCCCTCTCCATCCTTCTCTCTCATATTTTAAAATAGACTTTGTTTTTTTAGAGCAGTTTTAGGTTCAAAATTGAGAGGAAAGTACAGAGAGTTCCCATACATCCCCTGCTTTCAGACCTGCACAGTCGGCCCGTTATCAACATCCCCACCAGAGTGGTACATTTGTTACAATCAATGAACCTGCACTGACACATCATAATCACGCAGAGTCCATAGCTTACATTAGGGTTTATTCTTGTTGTTGTATATTCTATGGGTTTGCATGAATGTATAATGACATGTATCCATCATTATAGTATCATACAGAGTAGTTTCACTGCCCCCCAATTCTCTGTGCTCTGCCTATTCATGCCTCCCATAAGCCCTGGCAACCACTGATCTTTTTACTGTCTCCATAGTTTTGCCTTTTCCAGAATGTCATATAGTTGGAAGCAAACAGTATTTATCATTTTCAGATTGGCTTCTCTCACTTACCAATATGCATTTAAGTTTCCTCCAAGTCTTTTCATGGCTTCATAGCTCATTTCTTTTCAGCGCTGTATACTCCATTGTCTAAATGCACCACAGTTTCTCCATTCACGTACTGAAGGACATCTTGGTTGCTTCCAAGTTTTGGCAATTATGAATAAAGCTGCTATAAACATCTGTGTATAGGTTTTGGTGTGGAAATAAGTTTTCAACTACCGCTGGGTAAATACCAAAGAGCGCAATTGCTGGATCGTATGGTAAGAGTATGTTTAGTTCTGTAAGAAACCGCCAAAGTGTCTTCCAAAGTGACTGTACCTCTCTCTTTTTAAATTATTTTTTTTTAAAGAAACCAGATGCTTGTCCTATGTTTTCCCAGTGTGGACTTTACTGGTTTCATCCCCATGGTGTCTTCTAACTCATTCCTCTGTCTTCTGTATTTCCGGTAAATTGACGATTAGTTTTTGAAGCTTGAGCAGATTCAAGTTTGGCTTTTTTAGCACTTTTTTTTTTTTTTTTTTTGCGGTACGCGGGCCTCTCACTGTTGTGGCCTCTCCCGTTGCAGAGCACAGGCTCCGGACGCACAGGTTCAGCGGCCATGGCTCACGGGCCCAGCCGCTCCGCGGCATGTGGGATCTTCCCAGACCAGGGCACGAACCTGTGTCCCCTGCATCGGCAGGTGGACTCTCAACCACTGCGCAACCAGGGAAGCCCAAGTTTGGCTTTTTTAGCAAGATGATCTCACGGTGCTTCGTGTTTCCATCAGGAGACACACATGCCTGCCGTCTCCAGTTTGGGGATGTTAGCAGCTGTGGATGTTCCGGATCTAGATCCATTAGGGGTTGCAAAATGGTGAGATTCTTATTTTATCAACCCTTCTTCATTTACCAGCTGGAATCCTTCTAAAAAGAGAAATGTCCCTCATCTATAATTTGGGTACCCAGTGGCACAGTATGCATGGCAAAGGCAAGACAAATGCTTGATTCTTTCCCTTTATTTACCAACTAATTACCTTTTAATGGAGTGATGCTAACAGCTAACACTTGTAGAACGCTTACAGATCACCAAATGTTTTTATCACACTATCTCATTTCATTATCACAACAACCCTGTGAGGTAGACAGGACAGATGGTGCTATATTTTTATCTTTTATTTATTTTTTTGCAGATGAGAGAACTAAGGTCCAGAGTAGTTAAGTGACTTGCCCAAGCTCAGAGAGCTACTAGAATAATCATCACCAATGTACAGAGAACCCTAACTCTGTGCCAGACACTGCTCTCTAGAAGTGAATGAACACATTTCCTTCTCAAAACAACTCTAAGAGCCAGGGAGGGGGGCAGTGATTATCCCCAAGCCCAAGGCCCAGACAGGTTAGCTAACTTGCTCAAGGTCAAATGGTAATAATAGTGGTTATTTATTGAGCATTTACTGTGTGCCAGATGCCTTGCTAAGTGTTCAAAACAACATAACACACTGTTCTGCCATCTGTTGTGGCAGCGGGCCCCGACCCTTTTGGCACCAGGGATGGGTCTCATGGAAGACAATTTTTCCACTGACGGGCGGGGTGGGATTGGCGTTGGGGGGGGATGGTTCAGGCGGTAATGCGAGCGATGGGGAGCGATGGGGAGCAGCAGATGCAGCTTTGCTCGCTGGCCCGTCGCTCACCTCCTGCTGTGCAGCCGGGTTCCTAACAGGCCGCGGACAGGTGCCGGCGGTGCCGGTCCGCGGCCTGGGGGTTGGGGACCCCTGTGTTGTGGGATGAGTTCATGCCACGTGCCAGGTACATTGACTCTTCACAGCAACTTCATGTCAACCCTGTGTTACAAAGAGGAAACGGAGGTTCGGAGTGGCTGGGTCACATGCTCCGGGTCGTAGGGCTTGTCTGTGACTGAGCTGGGTTCCGGTCTAGCTCCGCTCTGCATCATGCTGACCTTTGTACCTATGTCTGCCTCCGCCTCCTCCCCTCTCCAGCACCCATAGAGGGTCTGACCGGAAGACAGAACTCTTCCCATGGGGCTGTAGCTGCCTGCCACCTTCTCTACCCCCCAGAGAGAAGTTGCCATGATTGGCATTAATTGACAAGGGGACAGAGAGGCAACAAAAACGGGAAGAAACCTGGCAAAAGAATGAGTGGCTTTACTGCCTCCACGACGTCCTCAGTTGTAGCTGGCTCGGCTTCTAACTGTTGCTTTCCACCACTTTTCTTCCAGAATCGGGATATGAAGCCCACTCAGCCACACAACAGATTGAAAGGGCAGGGGGCCTTCTGGACTAGCAGGGAGAGATAGAGAGCCGGGCCTGCCTGGATCAGGAAGCCCACCTTTGTCGCAAGCCACCCTGGGTTCCTATCAGACATCACAAGGCCCTAAATCATGATGGCCTCAATAATACTTGCGCTCTTGGGCTAATGTTGCTGCTGCCGCAGGCTGGCAAGAACAGTCATAAACGAGTTTCCTTAGACAGATGCCCTATCATAATGAGATGCTGTAGCCTGCTTCCTGCGCGCAGAGAGGCCCTTTGGAAGGCAAAGGCGATGGGGGAGAAGACAGGAGGAGGAAAAACAAAAACCAATTAAACCCTCAGTTCGAGCAGAGTAAATGAATTTGACTTTAGGTGATCTAGAGGGAGAAAACTTCTAATTAGACACACGGCAATCCTGGGGCTGAGCACACTTGTGACCGCCCTCATGCCCGCCCCCGTCACTTTTTAAATAAGTGTTAAGGCTTAGAATGTGATGTAATTAAGATCCGTCAATTCCATACACTTGCTGCTGGTGGGGTTTGATGGCTGCTCATCGACTTTCTCCTTTGCCAGGAGCTCCCTCCCCGCCTCCCCCCCAGCCCCCACCCCCGTTTGTGTGTTCTGATTGGCTCTTGTCACAGCCAATTGCTTTTCAACAGGAGGAAGGCTCTGGTCAGGAGGGCCAGCTCTCTGGTAGGTCTTTCCTCAAAGACCAAGAGAGGGTTGGGAGAGCAGGGATTACCAGGACACTGCAAATTGGCCAGAGGTTGCAGACTGGAGGCCCTTGGGCAAAGTCTGTACTACACGTGAGTTTAAAGAATTTGAAAAGTATTTCTGGCACTGCCAAATCCGGATATTTCACATAAATGTTTTTTTTGTTTGTTTGTTTTTTGGGGGGGTTTCTTTGGAAACATCGAAGATGGCAATACTGAGCCCGTATTCCCACGTAGTGACAATTGACCCAAGCTGAAGAGCAGCCACCATCTAGACACGGTGCTGCTACCCCAGCTCATGACATTGCCTGTCTGGCTGGATTCACTGGTCCCTGTGGTCATTCAGCCCCTCGGGCATTTGAGTGTTCAGTCTTCTAACCTGGGTTTTCAATCTCCAAGCTATGGGAGATGCCTGAGGGTCCACCCTGAATTTCCCTGCCACTCACGCTGAGCCCTCTGCCTCGAAAGCCCTTCCTCAGCCTCCATTCAAATGCTACTTCATCCAGGAAGAATTTCCCACCTCCCCAGTGGGAATTTGTCTCTTTCTGCTCTGGCTCTCGGAGTCCTGGTGTCTACCCCAAGATCGCACCCCTCTGGTGTGTGATGGTGAATCCACTTGCCCCAATGGTCTGTGAGCTCCCTAAGAGCAGGGTCAGGTCTGATTTGCCCTGTCTCCCTCTAAGTGCCCAGCACAGGGCCTGGCCCAGGGTAGACACCCAGTGAGTGTGAATTGAAGGAAACTGAAGGACCAGCCCAGGCAAACATCTTTGCCTCTTTCCCAGGCCTTCTTTACACCTTGCTGGTCTTTTTCTCCTCCTTTTGCAGGCTCCAGCTCGATGGCTAGAGATCATTTACAGAAAGGTCTTTGGGAATTAACACAGCCCCATGGCCAGGGAATTCACCTTGCAATTGAGGATGAAGAGATGCAATGCTTAACACAATGGAAGATATGCTAACGGTGCACTTGCTGGCACAGGACAGTGGATAGGTCCTTGGGGGAGATCCTTTTCGAAAGCGAATTCTACCAAGTGACATATAGAGACTATGATTTTTGTCAATCTACTTCTCTCACTGGGCTATGACCTGGTGTCACAGGGCAGTTCACTTGACCTCTCTGAACTTCAGTATCCTTCTAGGAAAAATGATGGTAACACTGCTATAGTGTAAATGCCTGACAATTAGGTTTTTTGGGATTGTAATGTAAGTGCTTGACATTAAGCTTTCAGTGGCAGAGACATCCATTTCAAAGACCTCGATTCGAATAAGCACGTTGGCAGCTACACAACTAGATACAGAGCCAGGCTGCCCACCGATGAAGCTCTCCTTTGGAAAATCCCCGGGTGACCCAGATGATTGATTGCTGAAGTGACCCTGCTTTTTCCCTTCCCACGTTAATTCCTGTTCTTATGCTTTCAAGTCACCAATAAAGAGTGACCCTGCAAAACCCATTCTCAACCCCAACTCCTCTTTCTCTTTCTCTCCCTCCCTGTCTCTCTCATTCTTCCTGTGACCTCGCTGAGTGGCCCCGGGTGTGCCGTGTATCCTGCAGGGCTTGTGAGTAATAAACCTTGGGTTTTTTTTGAAGTTCCCTGATGGTGGTTTCTGAGCTGAGCTGCATCTTACAATCATAATAAGAATCACAAGGATCCATCCAGCCACAGCACTGGCTCCAGTTGGGGAAATGTCTCTGGGGCTCCTTACAAGTAGTCCAGGCCCAGGTGAGGGCCCTCAGGCATTTCTAGCTGATAGCATCACTTCATGATGGGCCAAGACTGTGCACATTTCTCAAAAAGTGAAACTTTCCATATGACCCAGCAATTCCATTCCATCCAAGAGAAATGAAAACGTAGGTCACACAAAGATTTGTACATGAACATTCATGGCAGCATTATTCATTATTCATAACAGCCAAAAATACATGTCTATCAATTCGTGGATGGATAAACAAAATGTGGCCTATCCATACAATGGAATACGATTCAGCCTTAGAAAGAAACAAACTACTGATATGTGCGAGAACAGAAATGAACCTCAAAACCATTATGCTATTTGAAAGAAACCAAACATGAGAGACCACATATTGTGTGATTCTATTTACAAAGAATGTCTAGAAAAAGCCAATCTATAGAGGCAGAAAGTAGGCCTCAGGCAGGGAGGGGTAGAACAGGGATTAACATAAAATGGGTTCGAGGGATTTTTGGGGGTGAAAAAATGTTCTAAAACTTTGGTAAGTTTACTAAAAATCATAGCATTGTAAACTTGAATTGGGTAGATTTTAGAATATGTAAAATATTCCTCCATAAAGTTGTGAAAAATCACCTTCTGCATACAGTGGGGGTGAAACTCACATGCGATAAAGCACAAGGGGTGTCCAGGCAGTCCTCGGCCCATCCCAGGGGCTTCGTAAATGTCAGTTCTGCATTTTTCTTTCTTTAAAGCTATGGTTGACTCAGGAAATTTTCAATGACTGGGGCAAGACACCTTGTGATTTCTGGTTTCCATCCAAGCCATTACCTTAAGGACACTTGGTCTCACCCCTCCAGGCTCTGTTGGCCTCCAGGCCCCTCAGTCCTTCCCCTTTGATGTCCTTAGCCCTGTCTCTCCCTACCTCCTTCCTTGCCACTGTGACAGCCTCGGGCCAGGCCTCCTTCTTGCCACAGGGTTTTCATTAGTCTGATGCAAGCCGCCAGGCGGCTCTTCAAGAGCCCTGTGCACACAGACCTTCACTGGCTCCCTAGTGCCTGAAGCAGACATCCGAAGCCATCAGTCTGCACTTGGTTTCCTCCCACTCTCTGATTTCACTTCTTCTGCTGCACCTTCAAATGACTTTCTTCCTGGCCTGGAACTGGCTCCCTGTGTTACCTCTCTGCTCCTTTGCCTGGGCCATTCCTCCTGCCTTCCCGCTGCCCTGGTCCCGATGACCACACTCCCCCTCCCCGGAGCACTGGACTCCAGCCACACTCAATTGGGAGGAGGAAGGGAGTTTGGAGCCAGGCAGACCCAGCTGATTCTAGACCTGGCTCTGCTACCCAGCAGCCAAGACGCCTAAATGTCCTGAACCTCCACTCCCTCATCTGTGAAATGGGTCTGGTGTTAATATACAACATACAGAGCTGGTTAGTGTCTTTCTTGTCACAAGATTGTGATGTTGGAGAGGGCGGGGATCATGAACTACACAATTTTCTGCCCCTATCCAGAGTGTAGGCTCCTGCGGACCTAGAAAAGTGCCTCACACAGGGCTGTGTTCAGTGGCTTGTCTGTGGATGAATGAATATCTTGGTTGATTTTTTTTTAGCCCCTGGTACGTGTTTGGTAAGTGCCCTTCCCCCCTCTTGCCTGCCACTCTTCCAACAAGCATTTCACAGGTGTCCACCATGTGCTGGGAGTTGGGTGTGGGGTTCAGGCTACAGCAGAGGGGCTGTGACGTGGTGTGTGTGTCCTTGCCTTGCCCTGACCTCCTGGCTCTCCTCCCCTCCAGGCCCGCCTCTGGCCCTTGGGACTTGGTCTCCTTGGTGTTAGACTCCTGGCTTTCAAGTGTAGGACAGATGCATGTAGTAATTCATTCGTTCATTCAGCTCACATTTCCCAGGGTCCCACTTTGTGTCAGGAAATGCTCCAGGCTGAAGACACAGCAGAGAGCAGGACAAACGAACATCCCTGCCTTGATGAACTGTTTTCAGAAACAGACATGGTAATAACTAACAAAATAAGCAAACCGTCTTTTGGAGTGTTTGCTGGCAATGAATGCTTCAGAGAAGGGGGTGGTGGTGACAGTTTTGAAGAGGGTGTCGGGACAGACCTCACAGAGAAGATGACACTGGAGTAGATGCTTGAAGGAGGAGCCATGCTAATACCTGGAGACAGAGTGTTCCAGGCAGAGGGAAGAACCAGAGCAAAGGCCCTGGGGCAGGAGACTTGCCAGGACAGGGGTGGGGGGAGAGAGGCCAGGGAGGTGACAGAGGTCGGTCAGAGGCCATGGTTAGGACTTGAGCCTTTGTTCTGGGTGGAGGAGAAGGCCTGGGGTGGGGCTGATGGGAAAAATCATCCCCTGCTGAGCACATCTCATCCTCGCATTGGCCATGCTGGCTTATGACTGTGATTTCCATGTCTATTTGCTAGTAGCCTGGGGGTTGGAGCTGTGCCTGATTCATCCAGTGTCCCCACTGCCCTGCACACAGCGTACTATGTAGTCGGTACTCCGGAGTTGGTTGCTGAAATGAATAAATGATGGTAAGAGTTCACCACTGAGTATTTATTTTTCTTTCCTTTTTGGCTGCTGTCAAGGCTATTCTTTGGCAAAATTGAGATTAATGACGTTTGTCTTAGAGCCCTGCCCATTTTATTCTCATGCCCTTCTTTCTCCTCATTTGGTATCTTCTATCGTCTTCTATCATTAGTCAGCTGCCATGGAGAAAATGATCAGTGTATCTAATTTATACTAAAGTGAAAATGACCGATAGGACTATCTATCATTCTTTACATTTCTATAACAGACAATCCCTAATCCAAAGGGATGAGACTTAATGGCCAATGACAGGCAGTTCAGTACTCCTTTTCAGCCTCATCTCCTGGTACTCAGTTTTTGGCTCCTCTCTTTCTCCCCATCTTGTGCATTTCTGGTTCCACCACATGAGCTAGCTCAGTGGCTCACTGGGACTTCAGAGATGATCCCGGCTATCCAATGCAGGGTAGGACAGATGGTCTTCCAGCTTCTGCTTGAAATACCCCAAAACAGAAAGCCCAAGTGACAGAGAGCTCACTACCTTTAAGGCAGCCCATTCCATTGCTCTGACTAATGCTGAAACTTTTCTTCATTAGTCCGTTTTCCCTTTGTCTGGCCTCTGGAGCAGGAGTCAAATGGAATAAGGTTAAGGTTATCTCCTTTTATATAATAGTCCTTCCCTAAATAAAGACCTCTAGACTTGCTGCTTCCCGAACACGCTCTGAATGCACTTTCCTCCCGCCTGAACTTTGCGCTTTTTCTCTCTCTGGGTCCTCTGCCTTCTGAGGTTACTTCCCAGTCTGAGGTCATTCCTTGCTCTTGGTCTGTTTCTAGGGCAAATATGATGGACAGCACCTGAGCCCAATGGCCTTGTGATTCTTTTCTAGTGTGAGTTTTCAGAAGTCCTTTGAGGAATGGGTCTGGAAAGTTCTGTCAGCACTAGTGAAATAACAGTTAATGTTTATTGAGTGCTCATTATATGCCAAGTGCTGTTAAGAGGAGCTTTTCAAGTATTGCCTAATAACCATACTAATGCCTTGAAATAGGCACTCTCATTATCCCTACTTACCAGGAAAAACTGAGGCACAGGGATATTTTGTAATGTCCCCAAGGTCAAATAACTGTAAGTAATGGAGGCAGGATTTGAACCTAGGTTGTCTGAGTTCATAGACCACACTCCGACCACTGAGATCTGCTAAACATTTGCCACGGCCGTCATGCGGGTCTGCACACGTGTGCACATGTACACACACCACACAGCCACCGCCCCATACACATACACATACCACACGCATACACACACCCCACACACCATACCACACATATACCCACACACACACACCACACCACATACCACATACACTACATCACACACACACCACACCACATACACACATATACACCACACACCACATACCTGTGCTTACCTCAAGCTTATCTTTCAGTTCCAGATGTTCAAATGTTCTTCCCACCTTTACTGACCTGGTCTCATCCTTCAAGACTCAGCTCAGATGTCACCTTTTCCAGAACGCCCTCCTCCGTGCGCTGCCCCAGAGTCCGCAGAGCAACCACCCTCATGGCACCTACCACCTTAACCCAAAATTAGTTCCTCAAGGGTGGGGAGCCTTGTCTGGTTCCTTTTTATTCCTGAAGACCTATAACAGGGGCTGACACATCGTAGGTGCTCAATAAATATTTGTTGAATTTAACTGAACCCACTAGCCATGGAATGTGGGAAATAGCATTAATCTTCCAAGCCTTTGTTTTCCCATCTATAAATCAGGAATAATAATAGCTGCCCTATCCTGCCCTGGGAGGGTTTGGTGATGCTTCTACATGGGACTGGATGTGGAGGTCTTTTGTAAATTATACAGCCCACGCATGCGTAGCAAGTCATGGGGTTGATGGGGATTCTTTATATCAGGTATCTCACCAAGCACAAGTGCCCTTAGCTCTCCGAGCCTCGGTTTCCTCATCTGTAGCTCTGCCAGCTGCACAAGGGGTTGAGGATCAAATGGGACGTTATATGGTTGTGAGCCCACTGATGGAAAAATGGGCTGTTTTCCATTTACAAATGACTGGAAGGTAACCTGCTTCAGCTTGGACAGAAAAGCTAGCCCCAAGCAGAGACATTTTGCTCCTTCTTTTTTGAGCCGGCGAAGAACAAAGAATAAAACAGAAAGCGAGACAGAGAAAGAATCCATCCTTTTGTGGTCCCAGCATCCACAAGCAAAGGTGCGCGTGTGCGTGTGTGCATGCGTGCGCGCGCGCGCACACACACACACACACGACAAAGGCTGGGAAATTCTGGGGGATCAAGAAGTTTGCTCCAGGCAGGGAGATCTCAGTGGGGACCTCATGGCCAGATAGGAGGAATGATGAAGACTTCCGATGTCAAAATTGCCTGGAGTCACAGAACTGAAGTGTCCTGGTCTATCTGAGCTGGAAGAGACACCCCTGCCCTCAAACTTATAGAGGCCAGGCGAGCTGCCCCCACTGCTACCGACACATCACCTCCTCCCTGACACATCACCACCCTCCTCGGAGCAGTTCCTGGTATTTATTGGGCAGAACAGAATTTCATTTTATATATAGCAAAAGAAATAAGACACTCTTCTAAGTGCTTTATAAATGTCAGCTCATTTAATTCTCATAACAATCCAGTGAACCCCTGTTATTTTCATCCTCGTTTTACAGATGAGGAAACCGAGGCCTAGGGAGGTTGCAGAGCTGGTGAGTGACTAAGCTTGGATTCTAACTGAGGTTCCAGAAAAAAGGGTGGCCGGCCGCTCCAAGCACTGAAGGAATGGATGGTCAGTCTGCCAACCCTGCTCACCGGAGGGAGGGCAGCTGTGCCTTGGAAGCCCTCACCAGGCGCGGGGTAGGTTTAGGGCTCAGCGTAGACCCTGTGTAGCCATCGCTTCCCAGGCTAGAATGGGGGATCCCATCATGTTATGATTCTGGGACCAGCCAGAGCAATGAAGAGGGTAAAGGTCCTCATGCGAGGCGTCTGCTGCCCAAAACAACTGGACAAGAGCAAACAGGCTTGAGGCCCCGAGCTCCTCTCACCACGCTGCCTCCCAAACGCCCAGGGCCCTGACGCACTTGGTTTCCTCCGCCAGGATTGGTCTTTCTCCCCCAGTACCTCTACACCTCACCCCTCCGCTCCCTGGACTATTTCCGCCACATCATTCCCATCTCAACCTAAACCTCGCTCTGCCCTGAGTGCTTCTCAACCCCCAGACGAAGGTGGCTCTTTGTGTCATAAATTCTGAGTGTTCGGGTCGCCTCTCTTGTAGCTCTTTATTTCACCTGTAATTAAGTGATTCATTGTGCAGCTGTAATTTTTAAAACCGCTTTATTGGCCTGCACATGTTTAAAGTGTAAAACTTGTTACATTTTGGCATATATTTCCCCTTGTTAAACCATCACTGAAATTAAGATAATGAACCTACCTGTCTTCCCTAAAATGTTAGCACATGACCCTCTATGATTCCTCCCTCCCAACCCTTCCCCCATCTCATCAACAATCGATCTGCTTTCCGGTTTGTATTTTCTAGAAATTTCTAGAATAACTGGACGATCCTAGAGTACAGACACATTTTATGCTATAGTATATGCACTTTCACTCAGCATAATGATTTTTTCTTGTTTGCGGTATGCGGGCCTCTCACTGCTGTGGCCTCTCCCGTTGAGGAGCACAGTCTCCGGACGCGCAGGCTCAGCGGCCATGGCCCAGCCGCTCTGCGGCATGTGGGATCCTCCCGGACTGGGGCACGAACCCGTGTGCCCTGCATCGGCAGGCGGACTCTCAACCACTGCGCCACCAGGGAAGCCCAGCAGCATAATGATTTTGAGATTCATCCACACTGTCGTGTCTATCAGTGATTCCATTTTATTGCAGTGTAGTATTTCATTTATGGACGTATCACCATTGTTATATGGTGGCCATTTGATTGTTACCTGGGTGATTCCAGGTTTTGGCTGTTACAAATAAAACTTCAATTAAAATTCATGTACAGGTCTTTGTACGAACATATGTCTTCATTCCTCTTGAGTAAACATCTAGGAGTGGGATGGCTGGATTATATAATAGGTGCAGGTTTCACTTTTTAACTAACTGCCAAACAGTTTGCTGAAGTGGTTGTACCATTTTACACTCCTGCCAGTGCAAATGAGAGTCCTAATTCAGCCACTTCCTCGCCAGGAGTCGGGGATGGGCACTCTTTTTGGTTGTAGCCATTCGAACAGGTATGTGGTGGTATCTTGCTGTGGTTTTAATTTACATTTCCCTAATGATTACTGATGTTGAGCATCTTTTCATTTGCCTGTATGCCATGCATATATCTTTGGTGAAGCGTCTGTTCAAAAGTTTTACCCATTATTATTTTTTAAATTGGGTCGTTGTAGTTGTGATTTTAAGGTCTTTCCCTATCATGCGGGTTGAAGGTCTATGAGGGTGGGGGCCATGTCTGCTCTGATCAGGGTGATAAATGAGGCTCCAGGGCCCAGCACAGTGCCAGGGTTACAGTCAGCACTCAATAAATGTTCTATAAATTTTGAGTGAATTTAAATAAATTAGTGAATGAATGAATGAAAGAAGGGTATTTCTGTGCATGGCTGGGGTGGACCAGATATGCTTGGAGCAAGGTCAGGAAGCAGTGAGAGCCTGGGGAGAGAGGGCAGGTAGGGTTGGCAGAGAAGGGGCGAAGCAGAAGATGAAAGGACAAGATGAGCCCGCAGAGACTGAGTCTGGGTCACTGTGAGGCCCCCTCCACGCCTGGCCCTGGACCCTCCAGGGTGGCCAGAAGCTCTTACACTGAACTAATTCTACCTAAAGTGTCTGGGACTTTCAGGGCCCATTGCAGGTCTCGGCCTCTCCCTCTCCATCACCTCCCTCCCCCAGAAGCCAGAGCCTTGTCCCAAAGGAGTGACGGACTTGCTAATGGAGGAAATTGCAGGCCTGGTGAGAGACTTGTTGGGAGATTTCAGGGCTACTTCAGTCCCAGCTGTGTGCCCTGCCCAGACTGAACAGTCCCAGCCTTTAAACATGAAATAGTCTTACCTCAAGGGCTGAACTGACCCCATAACCACGAGATTGAAGCCACAGCCGACTTCCTGCAAGACGAGGCTGGAGCTCACAGGGGGACTTTCCAAGAAGTCTCAACACCGAGGTCCCTTTCCTGCCTCTTCAATCCCCCCTCATCAGAGGTGGTCTCACACATGTGAAAGGCATCATGTCTAGACTTTTAGAGTTATTTCCCAATGAGGTTATACATCAGTCATGGGCTGTGGATAGGTGGCAAGAGCATTAATTAGTTAAATGCAAGCATTTAAAATAAGCCACGAGGGCTTCCCTGGTGGCGCAGTGGTTGAGAGTCCGCCTGCCGATGCAGGGGACACGGGTTTGTGCCCCGGTCCGGGAAGATCCCATATGCCACGGAGCGACTGGGCCCGTGAGCCATGGCCACTGAGCCTGCGTGTCCAGAGCCTGTGCTTCGCAACGGGAGAGGCCACAACAGTGAGAGGCCCGCGTACCGCAAAAATAAATAAATAAATAAAATAATAAAATAAAATAAGCCACGAGTTCTGTAACCCTGCTTGGCCATCTTCTTCATTTTTAATATCTGCTGGGTCTCAACAGGAGGAGGCCTTGAAGCTTCAGGGCCTACCCCCTGGGGCTTAGGGCTGGAGAATGAGGTTTTCATTATCTCCTGGCCCCTGCCAGGGACCCCACTGTCCTCTCCCCAAGCCCCAGCTCTGCAGAGGACCCAGGAGGCGACCAGCACATGCCTTTGTCTTGGGCTCTGCTTTGGGGGAACTCAGGCTAAGATACCCAAGTCTTTTCTAAACTTGGACAGCAGGTCTTTGAATGGATGGATAAGACTTTGCATTTATCCAGATTATGTGAGATCTGAATCTCAAACGGTCTGGTATTTGAACTAAAGCAGAGGGGTCAGATCAGAGGATCTGAGGGCTGAACTTGCCAGGAGGTTTTATTTCCTAAATGGGGAAGGGGTCACTAAGAGAGTCTCTAGAGGGCCTGACAATTTTCAATTGCTTCTGGAATTCTTTGGAACTTTCCCAACACTTCTTTTTCAGGCTTAATCTGAAAATTAAAAAAAAAAAAATTAGTGAGCAACTCACTTCACTCGTTCCTTCCCAGGTCTCTGAGCTTGAGGAAATAACAATCTAGAGATTTTGCTTTTCAGCAGAATTATAAAATGGACTGTGGGATGGCAGCCAGACAGGAGGCCAGGAGGGATGAGGGGAGAAGATGCTACCCACTGAGAAGGAAATAAAGAGGGAGAGCACATCAGAGTCGGGGAGGAGCACAGGTGACCTGCGGCGGGCAGGAGACCCCTGGTTTCTCTTTGTAGCTGGGGGACCGCAGCCCACGAGATAAGGCAGACAGTGCAAGGAGCAGGCAGCAAGGAGGTCTGGTGGCAAGAGGATGAAAGAGGGTATCTGGGTACGAAAACCAGGGGGTCTTGCCGTGGGGCCTGCGGGGGTGGAGGATGCAGGGCCGTGTAACCCTCCTCCCCTGCTTCATGCTCCACAGAGGGAGAAGAAGGAGCATCGGAGGTCAGCTCTGCAGATACAAACCCCAGAGAAAGGTTTTCATGTCTGACAAATACAGTCATAGATAAACATGGCAAATCCTTCTTGATCCACAAATGGATCGGAACTGGGAACAGGTGAGCATGAGGATATAGAAATAGCACTAGCTTGAGTCTCAGTTCTGCCTCTTATGAGCACAGGACTTATCAATTAGCATCTCTGGGTCTCAGTTTTCTCACTTGCAAAATAGGGATGGTAATGTCCACCTCACAGGGCTGCTGGGAGGCATGATGGTTGATTTTATGTGTCAATTTGGTTAGGTTGTGGTATCGATATTTGGTCAAACACCAGTCTAGACATTGCTGTGAAGGTATTTTTTAAAGATGAGATTAGCATTTAAATCAGCGGACTTTGAGTAAAGCAGTTTCCCTCCATAATGTGGGTGGACCTCATCAAATCAGTTGAAAGCCTTAATAGAAAAAGGCCGACCTCCTCCAAGGAAGAGGGAATTCTGTCAGCAGACTGCTTTTGGACTTGAGCTGCAACACCAACTCTTCCCTAGATCCCTGGGTCTCTAGCTCTCCATTCTATGCTTCAGATTTTGGGCTCACCAGCCTCCACAATCATGTGAGCCAATTCCTTAAAATTGATTCTCTCCTCCTCCTCCACGCCACACACATTCTATTGGTTCTGTTTCTCTGAAGAACCCTAATACAGGATTAAATGATGAAAATATAATGGCTGATGCCAGACACAGAAGAGTGTCTACTGTGATTCCTTTTATATAAAATTATAGAAGAGGCAAATCTAATCTATAATGACTGAAAGTAGATCTGTGATAGCCCAGGGTTGGGGTTGGGAAAATGGACTGCAAATGGGCACAGGCAAATCTGGGGGATGATGGAATGAGATGTGAGTCTATAGATTTGTTAAAACTCATTGAATTGTATCATTAAAAATGGGTGTAATTGGTCCTGGGACAACTGGATATCCACATGCAAAAGAATAAAGTTGGATCTTTCCCTCACGTTATACACAAAAATTAGCTCAAAATGAATCGTAAGCCTAAATATAATAGCTAAAACTGTAAAACTCATGGAAGAAAATAGAGGAGTGCATCTTTGTGACCTTGGGGTGGGCAAAGCCTTATTAGGTGTGAAAACTGCAGCACAAATGACAAAAGAAAAAATAGGAAATAGGACTTTTTCAAAATTAAAAACTCAGAAGAATGTTATCAAGAAGGTGAAAGGACAATCAACAGAATGGGAGAAAGTGTTTGCGAACCATATATCTGATAAGGGACTTGTACCTCGACTATGTAAAGAACTACTACAAATTAATAATGAAAAGAGGGCTTCCCTGGTGGCGCAGTGGTTGAGAGTCGGCCCGCCGATGCAGGGGACACGAGTTCGTGCCCCGGTCCGGGAGGATCCCACATGCTGTGGAGTGGCTGGGCCTGTGAGCCATGGCCGCTGAGCCTGCACGTCTGGAGCCTGTGCTCTGCAACGGGAGAGGCCACAGGAGTGAGAGGCCCACGTACCGCAAAAAAAAAAAAAAAATGAAAAGACAAATAATCTAATTAAAAATGGGCAAAGGATCTCAATGGACATTTTTCCTAAGGTAGACAAATGGCCAATAAGCACATGAAAAGATGCTTAACATCATTAACCATGGGATTAGGGAAATGAAAATCAAAACCACAATCAGATGCCACTTCATATTCTCTAGGATGAGTATAATTTAAAAGACTCATAATAATAAATGTTGGTGAGGATGTGGAGAAATTGGAACCTTCATCCATTTCTGTTGGGACTGTGAAGTGGTTCAGCTGTTTTGGAAAATAGCCTGGCAGTTCCTCAAAAAGTTAAACAATACGGGGTTAACATGTGACTCAGCAATTCTACCTCTAGGTACACACCCAAGAGAAATTAAAACATATGTCCATACAAAAATATATACACGAAGCATTTTTTTTTGTGGTACGTGGGCCTCTCACTGTTGTGGCCTCTCCTGTTGAGGAGCACAGGCTCCGGACGTGCAGGCTCAGCGGCCATGGCTCACGGGCCCAGCCGCTCCGCGGCATGTGGGATCTTCCCGGACCGGGGCACGAACCCGTGTCCCCTGCATCGGCAGGCGGACTCTCAACCACTGCGCCACGAGGGAAGCCCTATACGAAGTTTTTAACAGCATTATTCATAATAACCAAAACGTGGAAACAACTCAAAGAATGAATGGATAAATGAAATGTGGTACATCTATACAATGGAATACTATTTGTCAGTAAAAAGGAATGAAGTACCAATATACACCACAACACAGATGGATCTTAAAAAAATATTATGCCAGGTGAAAGAAGACAGACACAAAAGGTCACATATTATATGATTCCACGTTTATGAAATATTCAGAATAGGCAAACCTATGGAGGCAAAAGTAAGTTAGTGGTTGTGTGAGGGGAGGGGGTTGGAAGAAATGGGGAGTGACTGCTAATACAGATGGGTTTTGGGGGGGAAGGAGGTGATGAAATGTTCTAAAGTTGATTGTGGTGATAGTTGCACAACTATGTGAATACACTAAAAAACATTGAATTGTGCATTTTAAATGGGTGAATTGTATAGTGTATGTAAATTATATCTCAATAAAGCTGTTTAAAAATGAGTGCATTTTCTCTGCTGATTGGTGATGTTGAACACCATTTCATGTACCTGTTGGCTATTTGTATGTCTTCTTTGAAAAAACATGATCAGTTCCTCTGTCCATTTTTAAATTGGATTGTTATTTTTTTGCTGTTGATTTGTATGTGTTCCTTATATATATTGGATATTAAGCCCTTATCAACATCTGCAAATATTTTCTCCCATTCCATAGATTGCCTTTTTATTTTGTTGATGGTTTCTGTTGCTGTGCAGAAGCTTTTTGGCTTGATATAGTCCCACTTCATTTATTTTTGCTTTTGTTGCCTTTGCATTTGGTGTCAAATCCAAAAAAATTATTGCCAATACTGATGTCAAGGGACTTATCACCTATGTTTTCTTTTTCTTTTTTTTTTTTTTTTAATCACAAATTTAATCAGTTATATGTATACATATGTTCCCATATCCCCTCCCTTTTGCGTCTCCCTCCCACCCTCCCTATCCCACCCCTCCAGGCGGTCACAAAGCACCGAGCTGATCTCCCTGTGCTATGCGGCTGCTTCCCACTAGCTATCTACCTTACGTTTGGTAGTGTATATATGTCCATGCCGCTCTTTCACTTTGTCACAGCTTACCCTTCCCCCTCCCCATATCCTCAAGTCCATTCTCTAGTAGGTCTGTGTCTTTATTCCTGTCTTACCCCTATGTTCTTCATGACCTTTTTTTTTCTTAAATTCCATATATATGTGTCAGCATACAGTATTTGTCTTTCTCTTTCTGACTTACTTCACTCTGTATGACAGACTCTAGGTCCATCCACCTCATTACAAATAGTTCAATTTCATTTCTTTTTATGGCTGAGTAATATTCCATTGTATGTATGTGCCACATCTTCTTTACCCATTCATCCGATGATGGACACTTAGGTTGTTTCCATCTCCGGGCTATTGTAAATAGGGCTGCTATGAACATTTTGGTACATGTCTCTTTTTGAATTATGGTTTTCTCAGGGTATATGCCCAGTAGTGGGATTGCAGGGTCATATGGTAGTTCTATTTGTAGTTTTTTAAGGAACCTCCATACCGTTCTCCATAGTGGCTGTACCACTTCACATTCCCACCAGCAGTGCAAGAGTGTTCCCTTTTTTCCACACCCTCTCCAGCATTTATTGTTTCTAGATTTTTTGATGATGGCCATTCTGACTGGTGTGAGATGATATCTCATTGTAGTTTTGATTTGCATTTCTCTAATTAGTAAAGATGTTGAGCATCCTTTCATGTGTTTGTTGGCAGTCTGTATATCTTCTGTGGAGAAATGTCTATTTAGGTCTTCTGCCCATTTTTGGATTGGGTTGTTTGTTTTTTTGTTATTGAGCTGCATGAGCTGCTTATAAATTTTGGAGATTAATCCTTTGTCAGTTGCTTCATTTGCAAATATTTTCTCCCATTCTGAGGGTTGTCTTTTGGTCTTGTTTATGGTTTCCTTTGCTGTGCAAAAGCTTTTAAGTTTCATTAGGTCCCATGTGTTTATTTTTGTCTTTATTTCCATTTCTCTAGGAGGTGGGTCAAAAAGGATCTTGCTGTGATTTATGTCATAGAGTGTTCTGCCTATGTTGTCCTCTAAGAGTTTGATAGTGTCTGGCCTTACATTTAGGTCTTTAATCCATTTTGAGCTTATTTTTGTGTATGGTGTTAGGGAGTGATCGAATCTCATACTTTTACATGTCCCTGTCCAGTTTTCCCAACACCACTTATTGAAGAGACTGTCCTTTCTCCACTGTACATTCCTGCCTCCTTTATCAAAGATAAGGTGACCATATGTCCGTGGGTTTATCTCTGGGCTTTCTATCCTGTTCCATTGATCTATCTTTCTGTTTCTGTGCCAGTACCATACTGTCTTGATTACTGCAGCTTTGTAGTATAGTCTGAAGTCAGGGAGCCTGATTCCTCCAGCTCCATTTTTCGTTCTCAAGATTGCTTTGGCTATTCGGGGTCTTTTGTGTTTCCATACAAATTGTGAAATTTTTTGTTCTAGTTCTGTGAAAAATGCCAGTGGTATTTTGATGGGGATTGCATTGAATCTGTAGATTGCTTTGGGTAGTAGAGTCATTTTCACAATGTTGATTCTTCCAATCCAAGAACATGGTACATCTCTCCATCTATTTGTATCATCTTTAATTTCTTTCATCAGTGTCTTATAATTTTCTGCATACAGGTCTTTTGTCTCCTTAGGTAGGTTTATTCCTAGATATTTTATTCTTTTTGTTGCAATGGTAAATGGGAGTGTTTCCTTGATTTCACTTTCAGATTTTTCATCATTAGTATATAGGAATGCCAGAGATTTCTGTGCATTAATTTTGTATCCTGCAACTTTACCAAATTCATTGATTAGCTCTAGTAGTTTTCTGGTAGCATCTTTAGGATTCTCTATGTATAGTATCATGTCATCTGCAAACAGTGACAGCTTTACTTCTTCTTTTCCAATTTGGATTCCTTTTATTTGCTTTTCTTCTCTGATTGCTGTGGCTAAAACTTCCAAAACTATGTTGAATAAGAGTGGTGAGAGTGGGCAACCTTGTCTTGTTCCTGATCTTAGTGGAAATGGTTTCAGTTTTTCACCATTGAGGACGATGCTGGCTGTGGGTTTGTCATATATGGCCTTTATTATGTTGAGGAAAGTTCCCTCTATGCCTACTTTCTGCAGGGTTTTTATCATGAATGGGTGTTGAATTTTGTCGAAAGCTTTCTCTGCATCTATTGAGATGATCATATGGTTTTTCTCCTTCAATTTGTTAATATGGTGTATCACGTTGATTGATTTGCGTATATTGAAGAATCCTTGCATTCCTGGGATAAACCCCACTTGATCATGGTGTATGATCCTTTTAATGTGCTGTTGGATTCTGTTTGCTAGTATTTTGTTGAGGATTTTTGCATCTATGTTCATCAGTGATATTGGCCTGTAGTTTTCTTTCTTTGTGACATCCTTGTCTGGTTTTGGTATCAAGGTGATGGTGGCCTCGTAGAATGAGTTTGGGAGTGTTCCTCCCTCTGCTATATTTTGGAAGAGTTTGAGAAGGATAGGCGTTAGCTCTTCTCTAAATGCTTGATAGAATTCGCCTGTGAAGCCATCTGGTCCTGGGCTTTTGTTTGTTGGAAGATTTTTTATCACAGTTTCAATTTCAGTGCTTGTGATTGGTCTGTTCATATGTTCTATTTCTTCCTGATTCAGTCTTGGCAGGTTGTGCATTTCTAAGAATTTGTCCATTTCTTCCAGGTTGTCCATTTTATTGGCATAGAGTTGCTTATAGTAATCTCTCACGATCTTTTGTATTTCTGCAGTGTCAGTTGTTACTTCTCCTTTTTCATTTCTAATTCTATTGATTTGAGTCTTCTCCCTTTTTTTCTTGATGAGTCTGGCTAATGGTTTATCAATTTTGTTTATCTTCTCAAAGAACCAGCTTTTAGTTTTATTGATCTTTGCTATTGTTTCCTTCATTTCTTTTTCATTTATTTCTGATCTGATTTTTATGATTTCTTTCCTTCTGCTAACTTTGGGATGTTTTTGTTCTTCTTTCTCTAATTGCTTTAGGTGCAAGGTTAGGTTGTTTAGTCGAGATATTTCCTGTTTCTTAAGGTGGGATTGTATTGCTATAAACTTCCCTCTTAGAACTGCTTTTGCTGCATCCCATAGGTTTTGGGTCGTCGTGTCTCCATTGTCATTTGTTTCTAGGTATTTTTTTATTTCCTCTTTGATTTCTTCAGTGATCACTTCGTTATTAAGTAATGTATTGTTTAGCCTCCATGTGTTTGTATTTTTTATAGCTCTTTTCCTGTAATTGATATCTAGTCTCATAGCATTGTGGTCGGAAAAGATACTTGATACAATTTCAATTTTCTTAAATTTACCAAGGCTTGATTTGTGACCCAAGATATGATCTATCCTGGAGAATGTTCCATGAGCACTTGAGAAAAATGTGTATTCTGTTGTTTTTGGATGGAATGTCCTATAAATATCAATTAAGTCCATCTTGTTTAATGTATCATTTAAAGCTTGTGTTTCCTTATTTATTTTCATTTTGGATGATCTGTCCATTGGTGAAAGTGGGGTGTTAAAGTCCCCTACTATGATTGTGTTACTGTCGATTTCTCCTTTTATGGCTGTTAGTGTTTGCCTTATGTATTGAGGTGCTCCTATGTTGGGTGCATAAATATTTACAATTGTTATATCTTCTTCTTGGATCGATCCCTTGATCATTATGTAGTGTCCTTCTTTGTCTCTTCTAGTAGTCTTTATTTTAAAGTCTATTTTGTCTGATATGAGAATTGCTACTCCAGCTTTCTTTTGGTTTCCATTTGCATGGAATATCTTTTTCCATCCCCTTACTTTCAGTCTGTATGTGTCTCTAGGTCTGAAGTGGGTCTCTTGTAGACAGCATATATATGGGTCTTGTTTTTGTATCCATTCAGCCAATCTGTGTCTTTTGGTGGGAGCGTTTAGTCCATTTACATTTAAGGTAATTATCGATATGTATGTTCCTATTCCCATTTTCTTAATTGTTTTGGGTTCGTTATTGTAGGTCTTTTCCTTCTGTTGTGTTTCTTGCCTAGAGAAGTTCCTTTAGCATTTGTTGTAAAGCTGGTTTGGTGGTGCTGAACTCTCTCAGCTTTTGCTTGTCTGTAAACGTTTTAATTTCTCCATCAAATCTGAATGAGATCCTTGCTGGGTAGAGTAATCTTGGTTGCAGGTTTCTCTCCTTCATCACTTTAATTATGTCCTGCCACTCCCTTCTGGCTTGTAGAGTTTCTGCTGAGAGATCAGCTGTTATCCTGATGGGGATTCCCTTGTGTGTTATTTGTTGTTTTTGCCTTGCTGCTTTTAATATGATTTCTTTGTGTTTAATTTTTGACAGTTTGATTAATATGTGTCTTGGCGTATTTCTCCTTGGATTTATTCTGTATGGGACTCTCTGTGCTTCTTGGACTTGATTAACTATTTCCTTTCCCATATTAGGGAAGTTTTCAACTATAATCTCTTCAAATATTTTCTCAGTCCCTTTCTTTTTCTCTTCTTCTTCTGGAACCCCTATAATTCGAATGTTGGTGCGTTTAATGTTGTCCCAGAGGTCTCTGATATTGTCCTCTGTTCTTTTCATTCTTTTCTCTTTATTTTGCTCTGCATTAGTTATTTCCACTATTTTATCTTCCACCTCACTTATCCGTTCTTCTGCCTCAGTTATTCTGCTATTGATCCCATCTAGAGTATTTTTCATTTCATTTATTGTGTTTTTAATCGATGCTTGATTCATCTTTAGTTCTACTAGGTCCTTGTTAACTGTTTCTTGCATTTTGTCTATTCTATTTCCAAGATTTTGGATCATCTTTACTATCATTATTCTGAATTCTTTTTCAGATAGACTGCCTATTACCTCTTCATTTGTTAGGTCTGGTGGGTTTTTATCTTGCTCCTTCTCCTGCTGTGTGTTTTTCTGTCTTCTCATTTTGCTTATGTTACTGTGTTTGGGGTCTCCTTTTTGCCGGCTGCAGGTTCGTAGTTCCTGTTGTTTTTGGTGTCTGTCCCCAGTGGCTAAGGTTGGTTTAGTGGGTTGTGTAGGTTTCCTGGTCGAGGGGACTAGTGCCTGTGTTCTGGTGGATGAGGCTGGATCTTGTCTTTCTGGTGGGCAGGTCCACGTCTGGTGGTGTGTTTTGGGGTGTCTGCAGACTTTTTATGATTTTAGGCCACCTCTCTGCTAATGGGTGGCGTTGTGTTCCTGTCTTGCTAGTTGTTTGGCATAGGGTGTCCAGCACTGTAGCTTGCTGGTCGTTGAGTGAAGCTGGGTGCTGGTGTTGAGATGGAGATCTCTGGAAGATTTTCGCCGTTTGATATTATGTGGAGCTGGGAGGTCTCTTGTGGACCAGTGTCCTGAAGTTGGCTCTCCCACCTCAGAGGCACAGTACTGACTCCTGGCTCCTCAATTTGGGATGATTTGTTGTCTATTCATGTATTCCACAGATGCAGGGTACATCAAGTTGATTGTGGAGCTTTAATCCGCTGCTTCTGAGGCTGCTGGGAGAGGTTTCCCTTTCTCTTCTTTGTTCTCACAGCTCCCGGGTCTCAGCTTTGGATTTGGCCCCGCCTCTGCGTGTAGGTCGCCGGAGGGCGTCTGTTCTTCGCTCAGACAGGAAAGGGTTAAAGGAGCAGCCTCTTCGGGAACTCTGGCTCACTCAGGCCGGGCGGGAGGGAGGGGCACGGAGTGCGGGGCGAGCCTGCAGCGGCAGAGGTCGGCGTGACGTTGCACCAGCCCGAGGCGCGCCGTGCGTTCTCCCAGGGAAGCCGCCCCTGGATCCCGGGACCCCGGCAGTGGCGGGCTGCTCAGGCTCCCGGAAGGGCGGTGTGGACAGTGACCTGCGCTCGCACACGGGCTTCTTGGCGGCGGCAGCAGCAGCCCCAGCGTCCCACGCCCGTCACTGGGCTCCGCGCTTTCAGTCGCGACTCGCGCCCGTCTGTGGAGCCCCTTTAAGCAGCGCTCTTAATCCCCTCTCCTCGCGCAGCAGGAAACCAAGAGGGAAGAACAAGTCTCTTGCCTCTTCGGCAGCTCCAGAGTTTTCCCGGACTCCCTCCCGGCTAGCTGTGGCACATTAGCCCCCTTCAGGCTGAGTTCTCGCCGCCAGCCCCAGTCCTCTCCCTGCGCTCTGACCGAAGCCCGAGCCTCAGCTTCCAGCGCCGCCCGCCCCGGCGGGCGAGCAGACAAGCCTCTCGGGCTGGTGAGTGCCGCTCGGCACCGATCCTCTGTGCGGGAATCTCTCCGCTTTGCCCTACCCAGGTATGTGGGGAGTTTCTTGCCTTTTGGGAGGTCTGGGGTCTTCTGCCAGCGTTCAGTAGGTGTTCTGTAGGAGTTGTTCCACGTGTAGCTGTGTTTCTGGTGTATCCGTGAGGAGGAAGGTGATCTCCGCGTCTTACTCTTCCGCCATCTTACCCGGAAGTCCTCTTCACTCCTTTTCATCACCTATGTTTTCTTCTGGGAGTTTTATGGTGTCAGCTTTTAGATATAAGTCTTTAATCCATTTTGAGTTAATTTTTGGTGTGGTGTAAGAGAGGATTTCAGTTTCATTCTTTTACATGTGGACATCCAGTTTTCCCAGCACCATGATATACTCTTGGCTCCTCTGTCATAAATTGTTGACCACATATGCATAGGTTTATTTCTGGTCTCTCTATTCTGTTCCATTGATTTATGTGCTTGTTTTTATGCCAATACCATACTGTTTTGATTACTATAGCTTCATAATATAGTTTGAAATAAACAGGTGTGATGCATCCAGCTTTGTTCTTCTTTTTCAAGTTTACTTTGGTTATTTGGGGTCTTTTGTGATTCCACACAAATTTTAGAATTGTTTTTTCTGTTTCTGTGAAAAATGTCATTTGAATTTTGATAAGGATTGCATTTAATCTGTAGACTGCTTCCACTAACTATCAAGGAAATGCAAATCAAAACCACAATATCACCTCACACCTATTAGAATGGCTATCACCAAAAAGACAAGAGATAGCAAGTGCTGCTGAAGATGTGGAGGAAAGGGAAATTTTGTGCACTGTTGGTGAGAATAGAAATTGCTATAGCCATTGTGGAAAACAGTATGGAGGTTCATCAAAAAATTAAAAATAGAATTACCATACGATCCAGCAATCCCACTTCCAGGTATATATCCAAAGGAAATTAAAATAGGATATCAAAGAGATATCTGTACTCCTGTGTTGATTGCAGCATTATTCACAATAGCTATGATTTGGAAATAAACTGTCTGTTGACAGATGAATGGATAAAGAAAGTGTGATATATATATATACAATGGAATATTATTCAGCCATGAGAAAGAAGGAAACCCTGCAATTTGCAACAATATGAATGCATTTTGAAGGCATTATGCTAAGTGAATTCAGCCAGACAAAGATAAATACTTTATGGTATCACTTATATGTGGAATCCAAAAAACAAAGTCAAACTCACAGAAACAGAGCAGAATGGTGGTTGTCAGGGGCTGGGCGGGGGGAAATAGGGAGGGGTTGGTAAAAGGGTACACACTTTTAGTTATAAGATGAATAAGGTCTGAGGTGTAATGTATACCATGGTGAATATGGTTGATAACCCTGTATTATATAATTAAAATTTGTTAAGAGAGTAGAACTTAATGTTCTATGTTCTCACCAAAAAGAAAAAAAGACAAAAATATGAGGCAATGTCTGTGATAATTAACTAGGTGAGGAGAATCTTTTCACAATGGATACATATATCAAGACACCATGATGTGCACTTTAAACATCTTAATGTTATTTGTCAATTATACGTTAACAAAGCTGAAAAAAAGAAGAGGAAAAAATGAGTGAATTCCATTGTATACAAATCATACCTCAGTAAAGTTGAATGAAGATTCTAATATATGTGTGTGTGTGTTTGTGTGTGTGTGATGTGTGTGTATAGTCGGTACTGTTGTCATCATCATTTTCAGATGTGGAAACTGTGGCACAGAGAGGTTCAGTGTCCAGTGACCTGTCCAAGGGATTCAGGTCCCTGCTCAGTCTTGTACAAATGGAAAGCATCCAGGTTGGTCAGCTTTGTAGCAGTGGCAACAGGGTGCCATGGGTGATGGCAGCAACCCAGGACCCAAAGCTGCTGGGGTTAGGAGAGACCTAGGAACCACTTGGAAAGGAAACGGCTGCAGAACTCTCTGTGAGCCGCGGAGTTTCCATATGAGTGCTGGCCCCTGTGGGGATGCAATCCTTGTGAGGGGAGGGTGTGTATTTACACTATTATAGAGGTTGTACATGTGCCTGGACCCAGCAAGCCGCCTTTAATAACTCATCAAGGTCTGTACTCGCAGCCAACCGAAGAAGTGGGTACACTTCTCCCCCATATCACAGGGGAGGTGAGGGTCAAGAGACTTGGCCAGGCTCAGTAGCTATACTGCCAGCCCATCATGCCCATGGCAAGAGCCAGGGCCCTAGATGATCCTTTGTCTCCTGGTGCCCAGAAGGCCTCCCACCCCTTGGCCTTCAATCTGCATGGGGCCACACCTGTCAGATCTCACACGGCTTTTCCCAGGCCTACGGGAGGCATTTCCATCCTAGATCTGTTGTATAAAGGCTGTTCTCCTAGAGTCTCCAGGGCACCTAGGACCTGGGTCTTTTCCTTTCACAGGATGGCCAGTGTCTTGACCTGGCATAATGACAGCCCCATAGGCCATGGACCCCATGCTCAGACCTGGGTTCGAGTCCTGGCCCCATTTCTGAGTTGCTATGTGATCCATTCATTGGTCTTCACTCCCCCTCTCTCAGCCTTGGATTCTCATTTATAAAACAAGGAGTCAGACAGTATGAAGGAAGGCCCCTGCAGCATCTGATGCTGTGTGGGTACCAAGCGTGGTCAGTACAGGAGAAGGGAAACAGGGAGGGAAAGTCAGAACCTACAGCCCATCTGGTGGGCAAGTCTCAGGCGAGGCAGCGCGTGCTGATTAACTGAGCCTGGCTTTGTTAGCCCACCCTGACCTTGGTGACAACGCAGGATTTGACTTTTTTTTTTTTTTTTTTTTTTTGTGGTACGCGGGCCTCTCACTGCTGTGGCCTCTCCCATTGTGGAGCACAGGCTCCGGACGCGCAGGCTCAGTGGCCGTGGCTCACGGGCCCAGCCGCTCCGCGGCATGTGGGATCTTCCCGGACCGGGGCACAAACCCGTGTCCCCTGCATCGGCAGGCGGACTCCCAACGACTGCACCACCAGGGAAGCCCGGATTTGACTTCATAAGCTTGAGTTTTCCTTGGCTGAGCCCCTGTGGGCTCAGCGTCTGAGGCCATCCAGGTGGAGGCGTTGGCTCCCATCGGTCCAGGGAACGCTCAGCCTGGGGGAGACTTCCCACCATGGTAGCTATTTTGAAAGAGCTTCTCTCTCCCCGAGGGTCTTTCAGTTTTTGGATGTCAGCTCTTTCCTCCTGCTGTCTGGACAAAGCAGGTGGGATTTCAGAGAATTAAGAGGAGATGTGATAGTGTGACCCTTCATTAATGCGATTGTTGCACAGCACGGGGCTCAGAGGCTGCACTGGGATTTGTTCCTATGTTTAATTCATGTTCCAGCGGTTTGAGTTCAATGACACATTCGTCTCCAGAACGAGGGAAGAGACTTGAGGCAGAGATATCCACAAGGCCCGAGAGCGGCAGGGGTGGGGGGAGAGGGAGGGAGAGAGAGAAAGAGAGACACACATACACAGAGACAGAGACAGAGAGGCTTTCTGAGAGTTCTCTAAACTCTGAGGCACCTGGACAAGAGACTTGAGAAGAGAGACAGAGAGACTGATACCTGTGAGGTTGGGCAGGTCAGGGGAGGCTGAGGTGGATCCACAACCAGGTGTGAATAATTTTGTTTATTTGTTTGTTTATTTATTTATTTATTTATTTATTTATTTATTTATGGCTGCGCTGGGTCTTCGTTGCTGCGTGTGGGCTTTCTCTAGTTGCGGTGAGCAGGGGCTACTCTTCCTTGTGGTGTGCAGGCTTCTCATTGCTGTGGCTTCTCTTGTTGTGGAGCACGGGCTCTAGGTGTGTGGGCTTCAGTAGTTGTGGCGCATGGACCTAGTTGCTCCGTGGTATGTGGGATCTTCCTGGACCAGGGCTCAAACCCGTGTCCCCTGCATTGGCAGGCGGACTCCCAACCACTGCACCATCAGGGAAGCCCCCATGTGTGATCTTGGCTTTACCTTTCCTAGTTGCCTTGCATAGAACTAAGTCACTGGGTTTTTGTGAGGATTAAACTTTAAGGTATGTAATTTCCATAACTGTGCCTGGCATATAGTCGGCACTTAATAAATGTTCCTCCCAGGCACATTTTACCATGGTTTCTCTCTCTTGAGGACTGCTTGCTCCTTGGGGTCTGGGACCTGGCACCCAGCCCAGAAACTGCCTTATAAATGTCAACCACTGAAGGGGCTCAGTAGTGGGCAAGGTCCTCCCAGGAGCGCCAGCCTGTGGATACATAAGGCAGCTCCCCAGGGTGCAAAGCTGAATGAGGATCTGCAGCTAGTGGAGAGACTGTTGTATCGTTACCCCCCTATCCCTTTCCTTCCTGTGGCCCAGGCCTCTGCTTGTCCCCAGATGTGCACTGAGGAGGGAGCCTCTGCCTATCTGACTCCCTAAGCTGGCAGTCCGTTGCCATGGAAACCAGTGGTTTCACACAGGACAAAGCACAGGGAAATTCAGCTTTGGACAGAAACTTGCAAACACATTATGTAGCATAAAAAAAAGAGAGTCCGGGAGACTGGGTGCGATAAAGATTTCATTGCCACTTGTTTAGGAGAAAAAAAAAAAACTCCACAAGTCCTGGATGGAAAGGGGTTTCGTTACCATATTCATTTTTTTTCTTTTAATCTCTTTTTCTTTTCTTATTGATGGCTTCCCCCACCCCGCCTTTAGAGACATGTCCTAGCAAACCACAGTCCAGAACTGTTGCTGAATACATTGCCAGTGTTGCAGTCCTGGTGTCCTTCTTACATGTCCTGTCATTCAAGCATCTTCTCGCTCAGAGTCCCTGAAACTTCCTGGGCATCCCTAACTGTACAGGTGTCATCAACCCTGTTTTGCTTCCTAAGGTCAGGGCAAGGTAGGGCCAGAGAGAAGCGATATCCTCTTCACCTCTCCAAGAACTGTAGTTCTTGTGCTGATGGCAGCCCCTCTTAGGTTTATTTAGTTTCTAATTTTTAAATCCTCGGATGGTGGGAGACTTCCACTTCTTGCCGAGAGAGTAAGAGATCCAGAATTGCCCTCAGGTTGAAAGCATTAAAAAAAAAAAAAACTGGACAAAATATATGAAACAACTGTTTTTCAAACTTTGGACAGCAGGCGATGCAGGACTGTGAACACTGAGAGAAGGGAAACAAATGAGGTGAGCCCTGTGATTGCCCAGCAAAATGCCTGGAGACAGTTTCCAGGCAACAGAGCAGGGATAGGGAATCTGAACAGAGCCCAGCTGTTCTTGCTGACTTGAGGAGACAGATTGAAGTTTGTGGAGGCTGAGGCCATTAGAACTTGCGGGACATAACACAGAGAGCAAAAAGTTGGAGGGAAGGAGAGAGGGAGGGAAGGAGGGAGGGAAAGAGAGAGAGGGAGTTGCAGCTATCTACAGAGGGATGGTCTCAAATATTTGGCAGAATACTGGTTTGAGAATGTGTGGGGTGAAACTCCATGAGACTGGGATAAGTACCCCTATAAAGCAGTAAGCAGAGAAATTCCGAGAGCTCACAGAAGGCTGGGAATAGTTTACATCCCCACTATCCAGAGTGGCTAGACCTCAGAATACATAGGGCATCA